>NC_137779.1:21535771-22755771 GCF_963455305.1 Plecotus auritus
CATAGGTCGTTGCTCAACCATTGAGCCATGCTGGCCTGGGCTGGAAAGGCCTTTTTTTTTTTTTTTTTTTTTTTGACTAGGTAAGTGTACTTTTTTTTTTTTAAAATATATTTTATTGATTTTTCACAGAGAGGAAGGAAGAGGGATAGAGAGTCAGAAACATCGATGAGAGAGAGACATCGATCAGCTGCCTCCTGCACACCCCCCACTGGGGATGTGCCCACAACCAAGGTACATGCCCTTGACCGGAATCGAACCCGGGACCCCTCAGTCCCCAGGCCGACGCTCTAGCCACTGAGCCAAACTGGCTAGGGCAGTAAGTGTACTTTTTATTGCAAAAGGAGTGGGTGGCTCCACTGCCAGGCCTGCCATGCTCCGCTGGCTTGTAGGTGATGGAGAACTCACCCAGGTAGCGGCCCATCATCTCAGGTTTGATTTCCACCTGCTGGAAGTCTTGCCGTTGTACGTGCCCACCGCCTCCAGCAGGATGATCCGGTCTCCAGGTGTGCCTTCACCACTTGTGGCTTCTCCGTGGGTGGTGCCTCCTGCTTGGCCTTGCGCAGGCGCTTCAGCAGCGAGTGCTGCTTCCTTCGCAGGCCCGGGTTCAGCCGCCACCGCCTCTGCTGCCGGGCACTGCCCAGCCTCATCAGCAGCTCGGAAGACATGCCAAGCAGTTGCTGGAGATCCACGCCCCGTAGGTGAACTTGTGGGAAATCCCCTTCTTTTTCTGCCCCACTTCTGTCATCGCTTCGGTTCTTCGGGAAACAAAAGGCCTTGTGAGTAGAGTACAGCTTTTAGGTGTGGGACACAGCCTTCCACCTTCTTCGTTCTCCCGACGATTATTTTAACTGTTGCTCCACGACCCTGTCTCATACTGCACTTTGTGTCTATTAAAGTCCTGCCTGATGGACTCGTTTGTCAGCAGGCAAGGGAACGCTACCTCTGGGCCCGAAACAGCTGTAATCAAAGGTAGTTAATTGCAGGGCAATACAATACAGCAGTAGGGAGTTTAGAAATCAATTAGCACGCAATTGAAGATGAAAACCAGAAGAGGACTGACTAATTCTGTTTTCCATTTGGGTGGTAGGCTGCCGAAGGAACAGTCACACTAAGGACAGAGTCTTCGCAGGGATATTTCATCAGAAGTAAAGGAAGTTCCCCCAGTTGTCTCTGTTAATCATGAGAAGTGGTGGAGTCCAGGAGAGAGAGATGGTTGGAGGCAGGTCACATTCTGTAGGAGACCTTTCATGATGTTTTGTCTTCTTAACCTCGAATCTACTCCATTCTTTTAGCCATTCTCTGTATGAGTTAAATGTACGTGTTCATGTTGTTCTGTAATTATTCAAAACTGTGTCTCCGTGACCCGTACTGTGTGCCCATCAGCGCTGGAGAGCAGGGCCCTTTGATCTGTTGCCTTTGGAGGCTGAGTTGGGTGGGGGTGGAGGGCACAGGGTGAGTCCGCCATGCCTTTTACTATAGATTAGAGCCACATCATAGATACCAGGGGGTTCATGTTGGGAGTTTAGAGGTATATGATGTGAATAGTGGTACTTAAGACAACGGCTAGATCCATCCCTTTGAAGCCCTCCTAGTAGGTCTGATTTTGAGGACTGCACAGAATGGACACTCTGTACATTTTGAAAATCCTAACCTGCTCTCTAGGCCGAGTTTTTTCCTCTAACCCCAGGGAACCCTCGCCTCTTTCTGTGTTTTCGACTTAGTATAAGGAAAGATGTTAATTCCTATATAAAGGCAATGAAAGTAGTGCAGGCAGAAACTTTATTCACACCTTCTCAAAACCAAATTCTAAGTGTCCTCATGCACCCAGGTCAAGAACCACAGTGTTAGAAGACACTCATCAGGACTCTGATATCCTTATGTTTTACCTTAACTGAGGTTGTGCGGGTCCTGAGATTCAATTGTGTCTTTCCTGTCTGCTTCCCTGTGCTGCCTGCCAGTGAGCTTGGGGTGAAGTTCATTGCCTCTGGGCCTCTCTGCACTCCTGCACAGGGTAAACCAGTGGTCGGCAAACTCATTAGTCAACAGAGCCAAATATCAACAGTACAATGATTGAAATTTCTTTTGAGCCAAATTTTTAAAACTTAAACTATATAGGTAGGTACATTGTTATTAACTTAATTAGGGTACTCCTTCAATTGCATCGCACTGTACGTGTGCGCCCGCACGTGGTATTTTGTGGAAGAGCCACACTCGGGGCCAAAGAGCCGCATGTGGCTCGCGAGCCGCGGTTTGCCAACCACTGGGGTAAACGATCATGCCACCTGGACCTTCCAGTTGTCATTAGCTTGTCAAGCCTTAGGTCATCGATCCTCTTCAGCAGGCTTTGTCCTTCTCCAACCGGGCTCCTCGATTCCCACCTGAAGATCCACGTCTGCTCCTTAGTCCCCAAAACGCCTAGACCAGTGGTCGGCAAACCATGGCTCGTGAGCCACATGCGGCTCTTTGGCCCCTTGAGTGTGGCTCTTCCACAAAATACCACGGCCTGGACGAGTCTATTTTGAAGAAGTGGCATTAGAAGAAGTTTAAGTTTAAAAAATTTGGCTCTCAAAAGCAATTTCAATCGTTGTACGGTTGATATTTGGCTCTGTTGACTGATGAGTTTGCTGACCGCTGGCCTAGATGAAGGCAGCTGCTCTTTATGTCGTGTAGTCCTAGCTTCTGAGAGTCAGCAACCTTTCCCTTTCAACCTCGCCGCTTGTTGGACAATGATTGGCATTCCAGTTCACACTCCTGGGCTCTTGCTTCCTTCTCTGCCCCTAATCCCACTCATTATTCTTTATTATTTACACTCCGATGCAAACTAGTTGAGGGCTGAGTTCTCACATTCCTCAGTTCATAGCACACTGCCATTCCTAAGAGGGGGTTATAGACTTCCAAAGAGTACTGTCTCGTTCCCCTTCATCACCGATCCCACTCCTGTTCGCTTTCATCCATAGTTCTCCACACAAAAACCTTTTACAAATCTCATTAAATGGGACATGTATTCTTAGGAAACATGATGGTATTTGCCATCATGTATATGCCAATGAATTTCCATTCCTCTGATTCATCGGGGCTCATTCACATTCTACTTGATCCCAAACAATTCCACACACTTCCTTTATATGCCAGTTTGAAATGTCCCCAGGAAACAGAACCGGAAGTGGCATTGTTGGGTCATGGAATCCATGTGTTTTATTGTATTAGAGCTGCTGTTGTGGATTTAAATATGGCTTCATACATCCATACTTCAATAGAAAGTAAGAGTTCCCATGTGTTCATATCTTAATCAACACTGAAGTTTTATCTACTTCCTGACTCCTGTTTTTTGAAACCATGTTCAAGGGTGTAAAGTGATACCTCATTATTATCGCCAGGCACATGTCTCTGTTTACTGGTGAATGTGAGCATCTCTCTGTGGATTTGTTTGCTTTTGGGGCTTTTCTTCTGTATATGACAGATTCTTCTGCCTATTGTTTTGATTGAGCTGCCTATCTTTTTTTTAATGATTTGGAAGAATTTTTTATATATTTTAGATGTTGATTGCTTATCAGTTTTACATGTTGAAAATAATCTTCCCCTCCCCCTTATTTTCTGTTACCAGTGGTGCGTTGTATGGTGATTAAGAGCATGTATGCTGGAACTAAACTGCCTGGGTTCAAATCCTAGCTATGAGGTCTTAGCGATGGTCCTCAGTTTTTTGTCTGTAAAATGGGCGTAATAAGGATACTTTTTGCAAAGGGCTTTCACTAGGATTAACTGAGTTAAAATAAGTTCTATATGTATATTTTTCAATGCGAACAAATAATTTGTTTTAGGTTTCTAATTTCTCTTTTCCCATTTAGGTTATTAATATTAACTTCACCTTGAAATAATATGATATAACCTTAATATAACAAAAGGTAGGGATCTAGCTCTGTGTTGCCCATGTCCTGAGCCAGTTGTTCAGTATTACCTACTACACATTCAGTCGTGCCTACTAAACATGGGGCTACTGTTTCCATGTTGCGTTTCCTATATATATGCTCAGTTCTTTTCCTCAGCCCTCTTCTTTCTCCATTTTCTTTTATTCCTGGACCTGTGCAATATGTTGTGGTAATCTGCCCCGATTACCTGGAAAACGGCTTTCCTTCCTGCTTTATTTCTGGGGAGTGTGTATCTGCCTGGATCCTTATGTCATTTTTCTGTTCCGCTGTGCTGACAGAGCATGTGATGTGGCTCTCGTGGTTTCCATAAGGTTCTCAGAGGCCATCCTGGACCAAAGAACTCTTACTATATTTTCTTCCTCCGTTGTTAGTCCCCAGGAACTGCAATGTTTTGTTCCTCTGTAAATTGCCAGGGATGGTGTCAGGGGCAGTTAATTAAGATGTTTTCAAGGATGAAAATAAAAATGGCACCACTTGCCATCTCAGGATGCCATTGTAAATGAAAGGAAGTCAAATGTTGTTTGTGCACTGTTGGATGATGTGTGAGTCAGCTTTCTGATTTTGAACCCATGTCATTCCCAGGGGTCTAACTCATTGTGTACCCTCTAACTAAGCTGAAACAGTTCAGACCCACCAATAATTAGACAGGTAAACAAGTAAGCGAGAAGACTAACCACAACAAAATAAATACCATACACTTAACAGGCTACTTAACTTCATTGGTCTTCAGGATACACGGAGAGCTCTAAATTCATTAAAATGGACTCCAGGTTCCATAGGAAGAACTTCCCTGGCCAGGGCTATCTCACCCCTCTGTTTTCCTCTATATTTATGTCAGCAGGACGATTACATGAAAGGGAAGTGAGGAAAAAAAGGTCAGATCTCATATCCCTTCTCATTCTTGGTTCACCCAGCCTTTTGGGGGATGCCCAGAGAGGTTGAGTGGAGTGTAAAACTCTGCTGCAGTGACTGAGGGCTTTGGGGAATTCCAGAGCCTAGGATTCTCAGTCTGGGGGCTCTCCCATAGCCCTTACTCCACAGCACATGGATTCAGTTCACCATCTTCTCACCATCCAGGGGTGACTTGTGTGCCTCTTTTAGTGCTTTTCCTTTGAAGTATCCATACTGGCCCCTCCACTCCACAGTGGTGGACTCTTTAGGTGCCTTGTTCTTTTACAGCTTGCATTATTTAGAAGAGTGATTGGCACAGACTAGGCATTTAGGACATATTTGAATAAATGAAAACGTAGATGAGTGAATTGTGAATACATTGTGGTAACATTATGTATGCAATACCATATTACTTACCCCAATTATATTTAACCTGACACTTCTAAGACAGGAATCCTTTTGCGTCTTGCCAGGATATTTGTCCTCTAGGTAACTTGAATGATGACCAACATTCACATGTTTATGTCATTTACATGTGAGTTCATGCCTCTCTACTCTCATGCTAATTAATTCAGAAGGCATTGATTTAACATCTACCATGAGCATGGTATAACCTCTGAAAGGTGCATGAAAGGAATGCATAATGTGAAAATAGATGAAAAGATAAATGGGCTCTTGGGTCAGATTGCCTAGGTTCAGATTTTGACTTTATTGCTTCAATGCCCTTTGCCTGTCTTCTCATCCGAAAATTGCGATTTTTCTCATAGAGGTACTTTGAAAATTCTAGGAGATAATGTGAATGCAAAGCCTGGCACAGTGTTAACATATCCTGATTGTTAGGTACCAATGTTATATAGCCTCACCTGCAAAATTTACATGGGAAATAAGACACAGTCTGGTCAGTACCCACTATTGAAAGGACGGACGCATATCACCATCACCGATGCTCTATGTCTGTATGTGTCCTCTGAGCCCCACCCCCTTTAGTTTGCAAACTCCTTGGAGGGGTCTCCCCCATTGGCAAGTGAACATTCTGCTCTCAGTGGCTGCTCTTCAAATGTGTAATCCATTCTTTATGGATTCAGGAAGTATGTGGATTCAGAAAATAGTCCTCTTTCCCAGTTCATTTTCTGCTTTTTCCCATCCTCTGTATCTTCAGGTAATGGGTGAGATCCAAATAAGGGTTTTTCTTATGTGAAGTCTGGACTTCTAGGTTTTTAATGCACAAAAATGTAAGAAAAAATACAGCCCTGGCTGGTTTGGCTTAGTGGATAGAGTGTTGGCCTGTGGACTGAAGGGTCCCAGGTTCTATTCCGGTCCAGGTTCGATTGGGGTTGCGGGCTTGGTCCCCAGTGGGGGACATGGAGGAGTCAGTTGATCAGTGATTCTCTCTCATCATTGATTTTTCTGTCTCTCTATTCCTCTCCCTCCCTCTCTGAAGTCATATCCTATGTAATAAAGAGGGAATATGCTAATTGACCATCACTCCATCACAAAGATGGCTGCACCCACAGCTGAGGCCAAGTTCACATAAGGAGCCTTAATGAGCAATCAGCAGGGACCTGAGGCTATGCCCTCCCCTGCTCCTGTGGGGCTTGACAGGGGAACTCAGGCTGAGTCCCCCACCCACAGGGCTTGACAGCAGACCTCAGGCCACATACCCCACCCTGGCGTCAGGCTGGGGGACCTCAGACTGCACCCCCCACCCCAGTGCCAGGCCAGGGGACCTGAGGCCATGCCCCCTGCCCCGCAGGGCTTGATGGGGGACCTCAAGGTGTACTTTCTGTCCTGGTGCTGGGCTAGGGGACCTCAGGCTGCTCCCCCCGTCCCAGCACCAGGCTGGGGGACCTCAGGCTGCATCCCCCACCAGGTGGGGCTTGACAGGGGACCTCAGGCCGCACCCCTCGCCCCAGCACCGGGCCAGGGGATCTGAGGGTGCACCCCTTCTGCCTGGCTGGGCTTGACAGGGGACCTTAGCCGTGCCCCTCACCCAGCGGGGCTTGACGGGGGACCTCAAGGTGCACCCCCAGTGCTGGGTCAGGGGAACTCAGGCTGTGCCTCCACCCAGCAGGGCTTGATGGGGGACCTCAGGCTTCACCCTCCTCCCGGTGTTGGGCCGGGGGACCTGAGCTTGTGTCCCCCTGCCTGGTGGGGCTTGATGGGGGACCTCAGGCCATGCCCCCCACCCAGCGGGGCTTGACAGGGGATCTCAGGCCATGTCCCCCACCTGGCGGGGCTTGATGTAGGACCTCAAGGCACACCCCCACCCTGATCTGGGCTGGGGGACCTCAGGCCATGCCCCCCATCCTGGTGCTGGGCCAGGGGACCTGAGGCTACGCCCCCTGCCCAGCAGGGCTTGACAAGGGTGGAACTGGCTGGGTCTGGATCTAGCCCAAGGGGGCGGGGGTGGCCGGGTCTGGGTTTCACGTGATTTTGAGGTGCATGTGGGTGGGTGGGGACTTGACTCTGGGACCTGTGGTGTGCCCCAGACTCAGACAGGAGGAAGGTTTTCATATACATTTTACTAATTTTCTTTCATCTCTGACACTTCTATTATAGAGAAAGGGCAAATAGCAATATTAAATTATTTCCTCTAATTAATCCCCTTCTAATGTGCACAAATTTCATGCACCGGGTCACTAGTATATATATAAAAGAAAAAAAATCCAACAAGCTATAAAATAGTAGACCCCTCCATGAATACATGTGTCATCATCGCTGCCCTCTTTACTTGAATGACCCTCCCTCCAGGGATTATGGAAAGGTGAGCATATGAGTGTCTGTGTGTCACCCACACGTGTGCTGGAGTTGCTTCCCACCCGATGGAGTCCTGTGGTTGTTTGGTGCTGTTGCAGTCTGAGTCTGTGTGAATGTCTTTTCTCAACAGTTTTCTACTCAGGAGGGGGAGCATGGGTTGGCTTTGAGAGTCCTCAGCTTACAGCTACTACACTCAAAAGGAAGAGGATCACCAGAGGAGAGCATCTCTGGAGTGGAATTTCAAGTCTCTGTGCTCAACAGAAAAAGGAAGAAGTTCCGCCCAGAATTTTTTCTTCTTTATCTTGGAGAGCTTTGGGTATGTTCTGTGCAGCACCAGCGATGCAGTGAGCTAGACTGGGGACCCCCACAGCCTCAGCGGTGAATCCCGTGCCTACAGCACCAGCATTCAGTCCTTGGTGACGCCGAACTACACTCCACAGGGTCTGGTTACACTTTCAAAATGAACTAAGTAGCATTTGAATCATTTTAAACATGTGATCAGTGCAGTTGGATTGCTGTTTTTTTTCCTTTTTAAAAATTTTGTTTGGAAAATCATGAAAGCAGTTTAACTCCAGTTTCCATCTGTTTAAAGGGATAAAGTTGAAGCAATCACAGGACTGTGCGTGTGCTTAGAACTGAGCCTGAGTGAATAGAGGAGATGGGGGGTTAGGATTATTCTTGTTCCTGTTTGTCTCAGCTACCAATTGGCCTGGTGGGAGGCAGTTTGGGGTCCTGGACAGCAGTCAGTCAGTCACCACTTACTTATAAGCTGCCTTTTCCATTTGACAATTTTCAATGTTCTCTTCACATTTCCTACCCTTAGGAATTGTCTGATGTGTTCATGTTCCCATAAATTCTTCCTGTCTTCTTGTTTTGTTTTTAAACACTAGGATGTGGGCATACTGGTTAACACACACACACACACACTATAGGAGGAATCTTGAGGGTCAATTTTCTCCCCTCTCTGGCTCCCTTACCCCTCACCCCGACTCTAGTTCAGCAGAAACCACCTTCACAAATGAGTGGATCCAGTTAATAGTATCTATATAATGAAAGCTAAGCAACCGTTAGGCAGAATGACCAGTTGCTATGATGTGCACTGACCACCAGGGGCAGACGCTCAACACAGGAGCTGCCCCCTGGTGGTCAGTGCACTCCCACAGAAGCCAGGCTCACGGGGAGCACAGCAGCAGTGGCGGGAGCCTCTCCTGCCTCCGTGGCAGTGCTAAGGAAGGAACAGCAAGCCGTGTGGTAAGAAGCAGCAAGCAAGCCCCCCCCCCCTCCAAGTGCAAAAATTTTGTGCACCGGGCCTCTAGTAAATAATACAGCCCAATATGCTCTTTGAAGTTCCAAGATCCACAGTTCGGGGGCATGCTCTCAGGATGTGGAGACTTTGTCATACCCCTGTTTCTAATGCGAGAAAGGAAGCAAGCCCGCGATGAAGGATCTTTCGCATTGCAAAGAGTCGCAGCCAAAAGTCCCACGTGATGACACAGCTCCCATTCCCATAGTCCTGCTCCCTCCAGAGCATGGGTACATTTAATTTCTCACCACTGTTACTTAAATGAAGAGCAGCATGAGGAACACAGAGAATGAAAAATGTCCACCTGTGTGGGTAGCACACGGCCACTAATCTTTTCTGACATTTACTCTCACTCACGAGCACAGGGGTGACCAGCCCCACCAGTGCTGGATGCTAAAGATAAATGTCAGCCCATCCATTGGAAGCTTCCTGTGCATACATGCATATTGGAAATCAAATACATCTGGCACATCACACACTGAGGCTCGAGTGCCCATCCTTCAGACGCGCATTGATTGCTCTCCGCCACCCCACTTCCCACCACCGCTTGATAGAATTGGAGAATGGTGGACTAGTTGGCTGCATTTTTAATAGAAGTGAAAACACCCACTAAGCTGAACAGTTTTCACATCATCCGCCTTTATGGCTGTGCTTTGTCTCCCCACGTGCTGCCAAATTTCCCAAGAGCATCTGCTCTTCCTATTGTGCAAACACTGAGCCGGTGCATGTCACGCAAGGGCTATTCTACCCCTGCCAGATAGTGCTGTACATTTTAATTGTCCCTCAGATTGGGCTCCACCAGTCACTCAGGTGCAATCCGCTTCTTCAGCCACAGGCAGCAGAAGTCATAATATTTGTGAGCAATTGCTTCGCACACATAAAGAAAAAGAGGGTTTTGATTTTAAGGTGGTGCCATTTCATTGACTAATTGACTCTTAACCTTGAATATATAAAGCTATTTGAACATTGTGCTTACATGATATGTTTAAAGGCTTATGCGAATATACCTCATAAGCGCTGGAAGCATAAAATAGAAAGAGGAGATTTTGGGTTTTTTGGATACTGTAAAAATCTGATGTCCAATTAAGATCTGAAGCAAGAATTCAGGGAACCATTAACAATACAGTATAACATGGCCTCTGATATGCATGAACAGCCCAAAATAATTTATGGAGAAAATCAATCATGAGCTAAAGGAAAAAGGAAGTGGCCCAGATTAATTACAGAGTCAGGCGGGCCTATCAGAGCAGCTGAAGTGATGTCCGGGGAGGAGGCCCTTCCTCCAGGGCCTTCCATGGTGGGAAGGAAAGGAAGGAGCCATGTGAAGTCAGGTTCAGGTGTAACTTCTGGAATGTTAGCAAAGAGAGCACATATCACTTATTTGGTCGAGATAAAAAGGCTGCTTTGAAAATGAAGGTGTATCTCACCCTTGAATAGGAAGTGTGAATTGTCAGTGGAAGGCATGACAGCAATGCCTGGAAAACCCAGAACAAAATCATAATAAATTGAATATAAGGAATGCAAAAGAGCTAATGATTTGAATATTTAACTTGTCACGTATTTTTCTTCAAAATAGCCATAGATTCATAGAATGCTTGCAATGGAGATATCCAGTCTTGTGGTTTTCAAATGACTTTGGCCAGAGAACCTGTTCTTCTGAACAAATATTATCCAATATCAAGAGATTAAAGCAAACGGACAAAATCAGACAACAAAAACATAGACCTCTTTGGCTGACGAGCTGACGAGGTTTGAAGCTCTTTCCTTTCTGTCTGTGTCTGTCCTAGAGGCCTCCACAGCAGGACCCTGGCACTCTATGGAACAGGATTGGAACACAATTTTCCCTGCTGTTAGTTCCCAAATGCCTGCATATTCTCAATCAAAACATGTTTCCATAGTTTAATAAGTGCTTATTTTATTTTACTGTAAATATTTTTTCATTTTTCAATTACAGATGACATACAATATTATATTAATTTCAGGTGCACAACCCAGTGATTAGATATTATATAACACACTTAAGTTATCAACCTGATAGGTTCAGTACCCATCTGACACTACACATACTCATTATAGGATTACTGACTATACTAGTATTCCTTATGCTATATCTTACATTCCCATGCCCAGCCCTTCACCTTTTTCACCAATCTCTCCAACTCATCCAGGAATCTTTTTATCTGTTCTTCCATTCTAAATGATAGCTTTGCTGGGTACAGTAATCTTGCTTGTAGATCTTTGCTTTTCCTCACTTTGAATACTTCATGCCAATCCCTCTGACCTGCAAAGTTTCTGTTTGTGAAATTAGTTGACAGTCTTATGGGAGCTCCCTTGTAGGTAGCTAAATGCTTTTTTCTTGCTGCTTTTAAAATTCTCTCTTTGTCTTTAACTATTGGCATTTTAATTATGATGTTGTCTTGGTGTGAGCCAATTTGGGGTCATTTTGTTTGGGACTCTGTGCTTCCTGGACTAGTATGTCTTTTTTCTTTACTACATTAGGGAAATTTTCTATCATTATTTTTTTCACATAGCTTTTCAATTCCTTGCTCTCTTCTCATTCTAGCACACCCCTGATGTGGAAGTTGGTATGCTTAAAGTTGTTCCTGTGTTTGTTTCTATGTATCAGGTAGACCTCCTATGTCTCCTGGGCTTGGTAGAGTGGCCTAATATAATAGGTGTTGTGTAGGGCCCAGGGGTACAGCCTCTCCAATCACCCGAGTGGGGCACTCCAGGTATGCCCCCTGTGTGGGCTGTGTATACCCTTCTGTTGTAGTTGCACCTTGATTGCTATTGGCATCTCAATTGGGAGGGATTTACTCCCAGGCCAATCAGCTGTAAGAACTGGCATCAGTCACTGTGGAAGATCAGCTGTGCAGGGACCAACCCTACATAGCAGGACTTACTTCAGTCGGGCTCTGGTGCTTGCTGAGTCTGCCCCTTGAGTGTGTTGCTTGTAGAGGTGTCTCTGGGGCCTCCAGAGGTGCAGGCCAAGGTCAGCCACCAACCAACATAAGCTACAAAGCAATCTACAGATGGCTGCTACTTTTGCTGGACTTGAATGTGCCCAAGAGAGGCCAAACTGTGAACGAAGGGCAGCTGCCACTAGAGCTGGGCTTGGGGCCACTGAGTGAGAGGTAAAGGACATGCTGAGGCCAGATGTCACTTGTTTGAGAGATTTTAGCAAAGTCTGAAGCATGAGCCAAGACATGCCTCTGAATGGAAAAGCCACTGGAAACAACTTGTGTGGGCCACAATTTGGTGGTGGGAGGGGACTCTGGAAATCACCAGGGCCGAGCAAACAGTGTGAGCCTGGTTGATAGAGACTGAGATAGGAGGTCTGCCTGCTGGCTGTGTGAGGGAAGGGCTCAGTTAAGGAACAATGGTCTCTGCCTGTACTTCTGTCTGGGAAAAAGCTGCCCCTTCAGCCCTTGTCCTGAAACCAGATGATTCAGTTTCACCCTATAGGTCCCTAGTGCCTTTTGAGCTGCTTCCCAGTGCTAGAGCTCTGCTCTAGTGAATCCAAGTAATTCTGTGCTTGGACCCTTTAAGAGGAACTGCCTGGGACTCCAGCAGCCTCCATCTCACTCAGCAATATTCTGTACTGATTTTTACAGCCAGAAGTTATGGGGATTTCTCTTCCTGGCATAGAACCCTGGGCTGGGGGACTTGGTATGGGGCTGGAACCTCTTGCTCTAAATGAGGGACCTCCGCAACCAAGATGTTTCTCCCAATGTTTATCAGCCACAAGTGGAGGTAGGACCAGCCCATTCAGTGTCTCTGCCCCTCCTACCAGTTCTGATGTGGCTTTTTTATATCCTCAGTTGTAGGACTTCTGTGAGCTACATTTCAGGCAGTTCTGAATGATGGCTGTTCTGTAGTTTAGTTGTAATTTTTCAGAAGTCATTTTTAGTTGTTTTCAGCCCATTTTAGATTGCAGGTTCATTTGAGTACTGCAACAGAACACAATTAATATGTAAAAGCCTGCTGTGAGAACAAATATATTTCTTTTTTATGTAATAGTTTATTTTTAATTTATCTTTATTGTATTGTTGAAAGTATTAAAGATGCCCCCCTTTTATCCCCATTGACCCCTCCACCCCACCCCCTTCCCCACCCCCACCCCAGGCCTTCACCACACTATTGTCTGTGTCCATGGGTTATGCATATAATATGCATATTAGTTCTTTGATCAATCTCTCCCAACTCCCACTCCCCACTCCCTGCATTTCCTCTGAGATTTGTCAGTTTTTAAAAATATTTTTTTATTGATTTCAGAGAGGACGGGAAAGGGAGAGAGAGATAGAAACATCAATGATGAGAGAGAATCATTGATCAGCTGCCTCCTGCACACTCCACACTGGGGATCGAGCCTGCAACCTGGCCATGTTCCCTGACCAGGAATTGAACCATGACTCCTGGTTCATAGGTCGATGCTCAACCACTGAGCAACACTGGCTGGGCTTCAGTTTAGTTTGTAATTTTGATGTGGTTGTGGGAGTTCTCCAGTATTGCATTCACCTATGCTTGCTATTTTGATCAGAACTCACTTAATTTAATACGTTTTTAGAATGCTGCTTGTATAATCCAGATGGTGGACAATGGCAATGCATATTAGTACATTGAAGATTGGGGGGAATCCTTTGGTTTTGAAATGTGTTCACCTGCATATGAGAGTGAGCCTAACTCTGGAACTCTTTACAGCGGTCGCCAACAGGTGGTCCGCGGACCACTGGTGGTCCGAAAAGTTGGCGACCACTGCCCTATAATGCAGTTTAGGAAACAGATATTGGGAGGGTTCTGGTTTAATTCCCTCACTTTTTAAATGGGGGTCCTGAGGCTCAGAGGACCAGTGAAATAACCTGTTCTGGGTGGCAAAATTGAAGCAGAGTTGAGAACCAGATGTAGGACTTCTGGATCAGTGAAGCTAAGGTGGTTTCCAGGTATATTCTTTTCACTGTCTCAGCATGCCTGTGGGCAGGTAGCAGTCATATTCTGGTTTGTCCATGGGGAACACAGAAAGTCAAGGTTACCTGGTCAAACCCGAGTATAGTTCCACCTTCTGTGCCCTGGTCCGCTTACTGCATGCTGAGTCATTCTAGCTCTCGGGGTGTAGGGAAGAGTAAGGCTGTTCAATATTTTCTATATTAGGACATGCTTAGGCCGAGATTTAAGCCAAACAAGGCGTGCGATGGCATAATTAGCAATGTCATAGTAGTTTCTCAAGGTTTAAAGGCACCAGTGCACATTCACAACCCTTCGTAGTGATTTAAGCTGTTTTGCTAAATGTTGTCATTAGACAATTGGGCAAACCTCCGGCCAAGGTTAAGTACTACCCATGTGGACTATGGGAATGCAATGAAGGCAGTTACAGAACCCTCCCTACTGCTTGTGCTTAATTAAGATATGACCAGGCAGTCTTTCTGTGGCCATTCATTTATTGTCTAGCAATTCAATGAGGGGTAATTGTTTGAGGGTGTTTGAGAGACACTTGCCTCATTATTAACTCAAAAGTGCCTAGAAGGCAGCACTAACTCGTCATTCTTTCTTGACACCCACTTTTTGACAGTACTTCACGTTTAGACATCATGGCTCAAGCGTTCCGAGTCTGTGGATATTCTAATGGAATTGGAGACATCTAATTACTAATGGGCAGTTAATGATAATGGCCCTTTGTGAATATGTAGGGAGATTCTGTACAAGGAACTCATTGCTCTTTGCACATATTAATTAAGATAGATAAGCAGATTGTGACAGACAGGTAGCTTTGTATCTTTGTCGATGCTGAGTAAACTGAGTCATACTCAAATTGTCCCTTTTTGATAAAGAACAATTAATTGTTTGTTGATTTGAAACCACATGGATTATAGTTTTAAAAGTAATTGAATAGGAACAAGAGTTGTAGGGAAGTGGAGGGAATTGATGTCAAGGGAAAATTCAAAGTTTTATTACACTATTTGGATGCCTTAGTTACTTCTATTCATATATTTTTGAAATAGGAGTTGGTAACTTTACTGGATTGGTAGCCAGACCATAAACAGTAGATAGGCTGTTGGCAAAGTGATACCTGTCATATCCAGAACAAGGTTCATTACTAAGGTAGTAATTCTCTTTTCAGTCTGAACTGTATACAGCTGAGGGCTGGAGAAGGTAGAATTCAGGTGTCCTGAAACTGAGCTCTGGGCTGCCTAGGGTTTTAGTAGGCAGCGTGGTTTCCAGCTAAAAAGCTACAGCATGGCTCTGTTTGTGGCTTCCCGGTTAACTGAGACCACAGCCGGGTGTCCCTGCCGTCGTTCCCCTTCTCTCACTCCAATCAGAGGCTGGAGTGGTCTTGATGAGTCTCTGCAGGCACTTCCTCCTCAACCAAGGGATGAGTCATTGGCATGAAGCCGTTTAAGCTATTAAAATGTAACTCTTTTAAGGAAACGCTCTGCTTACCCTGTGTCCCCTGGCACCTGTGCAGTGTCTCTGTGGCCAGAGAGGACCAGAGGGGACACACGCATCATCCTTGGTTTTGGCTCTTGTTGGAATATCCAGTGTTTCTATGCTGGGTTCGGATTTGTTCTGGTTTAGTTGAGATCACCCTGCATGTGGTCTAGGGCCCTGGAGAGGAGAGGAAAAAACCTAAATATTGCAGCTTGAAATGATGTGAAAGACTGCCCATCTGCCTAAAGGGAAAAGCCGGTGATGAGACACACTGGGGGCGGTGGACGACACTGGGGATGGTGGATGACACTGGGGACGGTGGATGACACTGGGGATGGTGGATGACACTGGGGATGCCGTGTGAACGGAATGCTCCCTGTTTGTGCACAGGAACTGGTTCTGAGGAGTTTGTGATCATCACCAGTGCGGGGCACTTTGTTAAAATGATTAAGGGAATGCACAGGAAGCGAGGGTGTAAAGGTTAAGAAGGGGCACAGAGATAAAATGAACTGGAGGATGGAAAGGAAGAGCAAGTGCAGGGGCAGCAGGAGGAAGGGGCACAGATGGGGAAATGGATAGGACACTACCGCTGCTTGAATTGCAGGAGCCGCTGGGGGCAGTGCCAAAGGACCTGCCTGCCCAGAGGAGAGGGTCCTTCCAGCCAGGGTGACCTCCTATGAAAAGTAGAGTTTCTGCTTCTCTAACATGTGTCCTTTGAAACAACATTGGAGACATGGCAAATGAAGGGAAAGGAAGGTGGGGTAAAGGGGAAACCATGGTAATTCTTTGACAGATGATTTTTAAAAGCAGTGATTTGGGTTCTTTATTCCTTACACATCATGAAGGACCCAGGCTGTGTTGCCCGTAGCTTTAAGATCTGGGATCCTATTAAAACCTTTTCTTGTTTAGTAACTCAGTGCTTTGGAAACTCACTAAGAAAAAAGCCAATTTAATCAAGGCAAGATTTAGCACAAAGAAAGGCCCTGATCTTGCCTTTCTGCAGAAAAACTTTCAGGATCAAATAGCTTATGGTTTTCATTTCCCTAAAGAATCCCTGTGGAATCAGCAGTCGGGGGAGGGCACACCCAGGTCCTGCTTCTTTACACTGAGGCCTCACCACTTCCTTAGCTACTTAAAGAAAAGGACAGTTTTTCAGTAATGCTATTGGGGAAAAAAAAACATGACCTACTAGTAAACCAGGGGCAAAGCCAACCTACCTGATGCCTGAGGTAGGAGAAGGTTGGTTGGTTTATCTTGTCCCCAAGAGCTCCCTTCCTTAAGGACAGACAGCATATCATCAATTGCTGAATGGCAGTATGGCACAAGGACAGGAAATGCTGGAGTTGGGGGGACACAGATTTGAGCCCAACTGCTGCTTGGGGTCTCTCTACATTATGTAAATTACAAGCCCTATTCATCTGTTTGTTTGTTTTTACATCTTTAAATGGAGGGGATAGGATTAAAAGAACGAAGTGTCACTGAATTCACTCAGTGTAAGTTTTTCTTGTGCTCACTCACAGTTGAAAATGAGTGTTTCTGATGGTTGGGGAGGAGAACGGTCCTACTCGCCACTTACTCAGGGACGCAGGTAACAAAAGCTTGGCTCTTCTGAGCAGGTGGCATCCGGGACCACCCAGGCATCATCTTCCAGCCAAACGAAGAGGCAAGAGCGTAGAGGAGCACAGGTAGGAAGGAGGCTTGTCAGGGCCATCAGATTCATGTCATATCTGCTCCCATTCCTTTGGCTGAAAGGCAGTCATCTGGTCTACCTGCCTGCAGAGCTTGAGGAAAAGAAGTCGAATGCTAAGAAAAAGATGGGACGTGGATTAAGTAGCTACCAATTTTAGCCATGATATTTCAGCAAATATCCATTTGCATCTTTCTTTACATATGCAGAGCACACACAGCACCGAGTTAGATGACTCAAAATTCAATCCAACTATGGCATCCAGCTTAGAGTCCAAATTCACTTGGGCATATTCACTGCTTTTCTTCATGACTAGACATGGGTTTTCATGGAAAAGTGATCTATAATGGGCAAGAACGCCACTTATTATTCCAACATTGTTTTTTATTGAGGTATAATTGACCTATAACATTATATTAAGTTTCAGGTGTGCAACATCATGGTTTGATTTTTGTATATACTGCAAAAAGATCACCACACACGTTTAAAAAAAAGTCTAGTTAATCCCCATCACCATACATAGTTACAGGTTTTTGTATGTGTGTGTGTGAATTAGGACTTAAGATTTACTCTTTTAGTGACTTTCAAATATGCAGTACAGTATTAATAGTCACCATGCTGTGCATATCATCCTATGACTTATTTGTTTTATAACGGAAAGTTATGACAGTGTTAAAAATATATATTTATTGATTTCAGAGAGAAAGGGAGAGGGAGAGAGAGATAGAAATATCAGTGATGAGAGAGGATCATTGATTGGCTGCCTCCTACATGCACCACACTGGATATCAAGCTTACAACCTGGGCATGTGCCCTGACCGGGAATGATCCCATGATCTCTTGGTTCATAGGTCGACGCTTATCCACTGAGCCACGTTGGCTGGGCAGTTATGACATCTTTTTAATGGGGTCGCAGGACTGGATTATCACTATAAAACATTTGGAAATTGGAGAATTTGGGGAAGAGAAGAGTTGGAGACAGGAAGCAGTTGCTGGTCCAGGCAGTTGGGCTACCTGTGCCTGGCCCTGGGAGACAGTCCTTCCTTAGACTCTGACACTGTACAGGGGAAGTCTCTCATCTGCTGTTCATGGGCAGTTCATCCCCATTGGGGAGTTCTCTGTTCCCTGTCCTCCACGCGCACATATAATGTGGTCATTGTTGCGCACAGACTCTTTGAGTGATTGATGGAGCTCATTTCCTGTGAGTGGATGCTGGGGATCTAGGCAGTTGATTCGTCATCAGAGGCTTTTTTAAAGTAGACCCCTGGTTTCTTTAGCTGGAAATTCCTTCAACAGTGCCATAAACTTCAGCTTTATTTGTTTCCAGGCCACATGAAAAATGTTAAAAGTCATACCTGGCTAGAACTCTCAAGCCAACATCATTTCCTTCCTTTGTCAACTGAGCATGGCTACCCTGAGGTCATGGAGAGAAAGGCCTTGGTGTGGAAGCTAAGGGGGAGTAGCCATCCTTTGCTGATTTCCACAAAGGTGAGCTCTTGTTTCCAGCTTGGATGTCTTAGTGGGCTTAGAACTATTCTCTATCTTTTTATCTTCCTGATATGTGGGATCAAGTTTCCGTTAGGAGGCCTCAAATTTCTAGAATCTTAATCTATCTATTCATCTATTTATCTATCTCTCATTTTAATATCTGCTTGAAAACTGACTTTTTTTTTTCTCCCTGAGCTCATCTCTTTCTTGTAACCAGAGAAGTGTATCTAATTAATATACATGAACACTTTGACTTTATTTCTTTATTTGCTTATCCATTCATTTATTCATTCATTCATCCATTCTTGGAGAATTACAGGCTCAGTAGGCCCCTGGTTTGCTTTAGAAGTGACCAAAGGTGACAGTTTTACGAGATGTTTTGCTATTTCAGAGCAGGGTCCCAGCCTTGTAGCCCATCTGTCTGCACTCTTGATATTCATGGCCCAGAGGGGTGCTGCGTGTTGTAAAGAGTGGAAGGCTCTGCTTCTTGCGGTCATTTGGAGGTGCTGTGTGACTTCCAAGTTTGGCCCTGTGTCTGGGTGATGGGGAGAGCACAGAGCAGCACCTGAAGGAGCCTTTAAAGGGCTGGGTTTGGGAAGCCCACGCATGTCACCTCCACTTTCCTTCTATCAGATAGAACTCGGTCCCAGCGTCACACATAATTGCAGGAAAGCTGGGGAAATGGTATCCAGTGAAGCACTCGGGAAGAAGAGAAAGCAAGTTTTGGTGAATAGCCATCCATCTGTCTCATAAATACGCACCATGTATAACTGTTGTAAGGATTGAAATAGGCTATTTAAAGGGCCTGTCATGAGGGTACATCTCATCATAAATACTTGTCGTTCTCCTCAGCTGCCTTCTCACTCTAGATAGACCCAAATTAACCAATAAGTGCTTAATAAACATAGAAGAAATGAATGAATAAATATGAATCAATATTTATATTTCTCCTCTGAATGGGGGATCTCTGAAACCTGCCCCGTTTTGGATGGATCTATGTTAAATCTCTTTATGGTTTTTCTTTGAATTGGAAACATCTGTGAGGAAACAAACTATTTTCCAAAGAAACCCATCTGGTCCATTGGAAACTGTTTCAAAGTTGAACCATCAACCCTGACAGGTCCTTTGGCCGCTAAAGATTCAGCCCTCAGGGACATGTCCATGCTGGCTGTCAACATGGAATGGCATGGCAGACACAGGACGGAGGCCACCTGCTGCGCTGGGCTTTGCATCCTCTTTAAACTCACCTGCCTTGAAATGCACGCTCCACACACATTTTCTTTTCTTTCCCCCAGCTTTTAAACCACTTGGTTTTATTTCCATTGGCTATCTACCCAGAAGCGGCATTGCTGGATCATATGGTAGTTCTATTTTTAATTTTTTAAGGAACTACCATGCTGTTATCCATAGTGGCCGTGCCAGGTTACATTTCTACCAACAGTGTGCAAGGTTTGTCTTTCTTTCATATCCCTGCTGCCACATGTTATCTCCCATCTTTTTGATGCTATCCACCCTAACAGGTGTGAGGTGATAGCTCCTCTGTGATTTTGATTGGCATTTTCCTGATGATTAGTGATGTTGAGCACTTTTCATGTACCTGCTGGCCATATGTATCTCTTCTTTGGAAAACTTTTTATTCGGGTTCTTTGCCTAGTTTTTAATTGGGTTATTTTGGGGGTGGGGGGGAAGTTGTTTGTTTTGCTTTTTTTTTTTTTTTTTTTGCTATGGATTTGTATGCGTTCTCTTAGGGACACTGACTCCTTTTTGGATATGTGGCTTGCAAAGTGCTTTCCGTACTTTGCCTTTACATTTTGACGGTGGTTTCCTTTGCTATGCAGAAGCTTTTATTTTATGTGATCTGACTTGTTTACTTTTGCTTTCTTTTGCTTTTGCTTTGGTGTCAAATTCAAAAAAGCATTGCCAAGACCAATATATATTTTTAAATATATTTTATTGATTTTTTACAGAGAGGAAGGGAGAGGGATAGAGAGTTAGAAACATTGATGAGAGAGCAATATCGATCAGCTGCCTCCTGCACACCCCCTACTGGGGATGTGCCCACAACCAAGGTACATGCCTTTGACCGGAATCGAACCTGGGACCCTTCAGTCCGCAGGCCGATGCTCAATCCACTGAGCCAAACCGGTCAGGGCACCAAGACCAATATTAATGAGCTTACTCCTATGATATCTTCTAGGTTTTTATGGTTTCGCTTATTATGCTTGTCTTTAATTAATTTTGAGTTGATTATTGTGTATGGCACAAGTTAGGAGTTCATTTTCACTCTTTTGCATAGTTTAGGAATTAAATATTTATTGTGTCATGGAGTATATGGGACCTGCATGTACTTAACCTCACAAGAGACTCTCCCTAACCATCGTGTCTAAAATCACAGCTCCCTTTATCCAGCACTTTCTATCTTTATTTTTTTAAAGAATATATATTTATTGATTTCAGAGTGGAAGGGAGAGAGTGAGAGAGAGAAAGAGAGAAACATCAATGATGAAAGAGAATCATTGATCGGCTGCCTCCTGTTCACCCTGTACTGGGGATGGAGCTTGCTATCTGGGCATGTGCCCTGACCTGGAATCCAACTGTGATTTCCTGGTTTATAGGTCAAAGCTCAATCACTGAACCACACTGGCCAGGTATCTCTGTTTCCTTAACACACAACTACCAGCATATTACTTGTTTTTGTTGTTGTTGTTTTTGCTTGTATTCCTCATCCTATATAATAAAAGGCTAATACGCAAATAAACCAAATGGCGGAACAACCGAAGAACCGGTTGCTATGACGTGTGCTGACCACCAGGGGGTGTGCACGGAACATGGCAGGCGTTGGCTGTGGTGGGATGGTGGAGCAGGTGAGCAGGGGTGCCAGATTAAGGCGGGGTGCCAGTCACTGCCATCGGCAAGCCTCTGGTGGTTACTGAAAATTATTTGCTCCCCTGCGCCGCATTCCCACCCGGCGCTTGCACCTGTTGCTGGCACCGGCCCTGCTTGCACCCACTGATGGCACTGGAGCCACTGCTCGTACCCACTGATGGTGCCTGGGGCCGGCCCTGGTCACTCTGTGTCATCAGCGGGCTGCTGGCCCCAATTGCCCCTCAGGGCTTCTCCACTTTCCCCTGCTCCTGAGGGGCAATCGGGGCAGCAGCTGCCGCTTGCACCTGCTGCTGACACTGGCCCCAGTCACTCCACACCTTCAGCGGGTAAGACTGGGGTCATCAGTGCATGGGAGCGGTGGCTGTGGGAGCAGGGCTGCCGGCAGACAGGGGACTGGGGACCACGGTAGGAGGGGCCGGGTGGGGTGAGGAAGATGAGCCAAGATCCACCCCTGTGCCTACCGCAGCCTCAAGGCCCACAGTTCCTTTCAAGGTGCACAGATTTGTGCATTGGGCCCCTCGTCTATAATAAAAGCTATGTGAGGTCCAGGATTTTTTTTATTGCTTTTGTTATAGCTCTTTTGCCACTGCCTAGAATATTGTCTGACTATAAAAGCATTCAATAAGTTGAATGAATAAATGATTCTTAATCCTTGCTCTTAAGTAACTTAAATTTTAGTAGGGGAAATCTAAGACATAACCACATAATTATGAGACAAAAAAATAAAAACAGGATATTAATTACCTTAAGAAGTTATAGGAATAATAAAGAGGACAAAAAGAGAAAGGGACAAATAGTTTTTATTCATTTGACTCATGCCAAATGAACTGTGCTTACATTATTTTATTGATTTCGGTCCCTACAGTAGTTCTACAAAATAGGTGGCCAGTATTCCATTTCACAGATGAGGAAAATGATACTCTAAAAGGCAGTCATTTGTCCAATGTTACTTAAGCAGCACATGGTGGAAACAAGATATTAATACAGTATATCTGGCTTGTTTATCTACACCAGTGATTTATAAAGTTCTTCATATTCTCCTGTAAGAATACACATATTTTAATTGTAGTGTTCAGATAGTGCTCACACATGTGTGCACACGTGGACACACAGAAGTATGTACTTTGTTATGTGTAGAGCTTTCCAATATTTTTTATTCAATCTGTTCAATATATTCAATTCTATTCTATAAATTCTGTTTCATTTCATCCCTACCTGCCATATCCTATTTCTTAATTTGATTTTGACCCATCCAAATGTTTTTGCAGCAAAGCAAATAAGTTGCAAAGCAGAATTGAAAATATATGCTCTTTCCGGTGTTGCCTGATGCTGAAAGCAACCAGAGATCTCAGCCACATGCTGAGGATTGGAGGGTGAGGAAGAGTTATTTAGGAGGTAATGTTTGAGCTGGGCCATGAATGATGGTTTGGGTACGAGGGAAACTTTAAAAGTAATAACCATTTCACCCATTTGGGCAATGGTTCTCCCATAATTTAGACTCCTATCAAATAATCCAGATGCTTGCAATTTATGATGAGCCTGAAGAAAAGTCAAATGCTCTAATGCTTTGCTTTCCTCATTCGGAGAGCCCATCAGTCAGTCAATTGGTGAGTCATTGTTTTCGCCCAGGAAGTAATTATTGAACCCTAGTTATGTGTTAGGCAGTGGGCTGGCCATGCTGTTTGCCCTTAAGGAGCATATGTTTATATTTCTTTCTGTGAGCTGACTTGGCAACTACCCCAGTGCACTGGGTGTACCCACTCTATTCCACTGTCGCTGGGGGGCTGGTGCTCCCCCCTCCTTGGCTGTAGGCTGGGCAGCCTGGGTGTACAGCATTACTCTCTCCTTTCTTGGATCTTGAAATGGGATTTTTAAGTTAAAATGGAGCTATTCTTTGTGGCCTGATGGCATATTGATTGGTGGTGGTGGGTGTTCTGGGGAAAAGCCTTCTGTGTGCCAATGGTTCCAGACGTGGTGGGGCAGGTTTATAGATGTTGTCATCATCTCTTTTGCCTGAGATCGGGTTTTTGTCTTCAAGTCAGGGAAATGAAAGCTGCCTCATTCATTGAAGTCAGGCGTTTTCTAGAGAAATGTGTATGTGTGGCTCCACGGGCAGCCCCTTCATTTGAAGAGTTTTCTGGATCTGATGAATTGATTTCCGGCAGAGGTGGTTGGGTAGCTGAGCTGAGGCAATGAGGCCTCTGATGAGATGGGTTCTAACAAAAGCTCCCTATTGTACATGGATTTCAGATGACTTAAACATAGCATCAAACAGCAATATATTTTTTCTTATGTTAAGCCCATAGTAATGAACTTGGATTATCTTGGAATGGGCATATAAGTAAATCAAGATATATAAACACCAAGTAAAATAGAGACACCACCTTCCTGACCCTGTAAACCTAGCTACAGTAGTCCTGGAACATTCTGTACCATTTTTTATTCTATTTTTAATAGAGATTTAAAATAGAGACTTGCAATAGTGATTATTGATACTATGATCAATCACTGAGGTATGTTGCTGAAAATGTAGCTACTAATTTATTTTTATTTTTTTATTTTTTTATTTTTTACAATATGCTGAGCTGAAAGTCCTTCGAGGACCATTCTGTGTTATATGCCTCATGTTATTTTCTGCCTAGTGTTTTATAAAAAGTAGCTGCTCAACAATGTACTAACGGACAAGTTTGTACAAACGAGTATATCGACACAGCAATTTGTCATTTATAAAATACTTTCCTATACATTTCATCATTTGATTTAAAAAAACCACAATGATTTATTTTGTGATTTGTTCTTATTAAGTCTTTCTGAAATATTTAACTTACTCTTCATAGAATGAAACTACAATATGAAATTGCCTGGAATAAAAGAAACTAATTCCTGGCTGTTATTCACCTAACTTATGGAATCAGAAAAGCAGGAGTAGGTATGATGTGGGACATTTAGTCTTACCACATGATAGCTCTTCAAGCTTCTATTTTATAGTTACGCACGAGATTTCTCTTCCTATTGCATTGGCCAAAGCAAGTCAGATGGCCAAAACTGATGTCAGTGGGGTGAAATGTAAACCCCTTTCATTGGGAGAAGCTAAAAATACTTGAAAAAATAAAACAATATACCTCATACTGATATTATGAAATGCTGAGATTGGGGTAGAAGAATTAATCGCGTATTGATTTTGATCATCAAAAGTAACCATACGTTTGGCAGATTAGATTTTATTCACTGCATTTGATAGACAAAACAGCCTAAGCCTAATTTTTAAAGATAGATTTTCAAGTCTCAGAGCTAAGTAATAAATGACAAATTCAAATTTGAACTGAAATTTAAATCTGACTCTTCCTAACTTGAATCTACACCTGATATTCTTCACGACCATCCTCCATATGTGAGTGTCTGCGTGGCAGAGACTGGAATGAAAAATGAAAATTTTCCAGCTCTAGGATCCTGGAAAATTTGTTTTTAAATTTTAGTTTATATACTTTATATTCCTTAAGGTGACCAGGGCCGAACCAGGGTTATTCTCTCTGTTCATGGATATGATGGTCATGTTTAGCTTTTTTAAAATTATTATTATTACGATTTCCACTTTTGACATATGCATGCATGCATATGTGTGTGCATAATGTCTGGTTTCCCCAGTCCTCTGCAGGACCTTAGCACAATATTCTTATAGATTCAGCTAAAACTGCCGAGTTTCAAATCAGAAATTAGTTCTGATTCTGTTGATGTAAACCTGAACAGAGAAGGGAAACATAATCCAGCTTCCTGCATTATTAAGATTTCAGATATACAGTTTTGATAAAAGCTTGCAAGTACAAAATTTGCTATCGAGCCTAATGTAGCATGGAGGATTTTGTCTGAGCTAGCAAAGGATCACATTTTCATCTCCTATAAGACAGGGACTGAGCTCTTTAACCTATTTTCCACAAGCACACTCTACGAAATAAAGAGTATTTCATTATGAATCTTGCCTGGTTTTAGAATGGGTGGGCTCTCAACCCAGTTCCCTGATAAATCATATTCCGTGTGGGTGATATACACACCCACTAACCTAAGCAGGAACATTGACTTCAGCTACAGGAAAACCAATACTGCACAACAGATGGGCTGGATGACTCATTCAGTTCGATTCATAGTTGCTGTACATTTAGTACTATAGTGTGTGCTATAGAGAAGATGCAGTACTCCTGCTGTGAAGGGATGTGTTATATTATCTTGGGGGAAGTGCTGAGGAAGCAATATTTAAAAGAATCTTTTTTCATTTGACCTGCTTCCCTTTTCCTAAAATGGTGGGGGTTGAAGAGAGAAATCCATCTACTACGTTGAATAGTTGAAAACAACCATCACATAGCAAGAGGGTGTGTGGCTTGAAGGTCAGAAATTGAGTCATTGCAGGCCATAGATAGTCACTTGTCAACGTTTTCTTCATTTGGCACCCTGTTCTGATGAAAGAGCAATTAATAGATGATTCATTGATTAAATGATTACTTCAGCCCTTCATTTAATAAATACTAAACGAGGTCATTCTTTGTACCCAGCACTGGGCTATATAATAGAGACAAAAGTTATGAGCATAGCCCTCACCATTCATCTTTAAGTTGAATGGGGAAAACAGATAAGTCAACCCAAAATTCCAATGCCATGTGACAAAACTTATAAGCATAAGCTATTTGAGGGCTCAGGGGAAGAATAAATATTCTAGATTTAAATTTCCTAGTAAGGCATTCTAAAGGAGGTGGTTCTTGAAATAAAAGTTCACAGTTGAGAAGGCTAATTACCTAGATATAGAAAGGGGGTGGGGCATTCAAGACATATTACATGGTATCTTGCGCACAGGAAGATGGTCAGGAAACTGCAGGTGCAAGTAGTCATGGCAGGTAGTTAGAGTGGAAATGTGGGGTTTTGGAAGAAGGAGATATGTGGGGGATGTCAGCAGACAGGTAAGATAAAAGTCCAAGTCATAAAGCATTTATAGTCCACATTTATTTATCAGTGTGATTTTGGACTTAATGTACAGAAATAGTCTAGCTTAGGTAAGAAAGGAAATTTGCTTGAAAACATTAGATTTTGGACCTAGCTGGTTTGGCTCAGTGGATAGAATGTCAGCCTGCGGACTGAAGGGTCCCAGGTTCGATTCCAATCAAGGGCACATGCCTGGGTTGTGGGCTTGATCCCCAGGAAGGGGCGTGCAGAAGGCAGCCGATCAATGATTCTCGCTCATCATGATTCTCTCTCATCATTGATGTTTCTACCTCTCTCTCCCTCTCCCTTCTTCTCTGAAATCAATAAAAATATATTTGGAAAACATTAGATTCTGTCCTGGAGTACAAATGCAGCTTTCCAGCTTGGCTTCTAAGTAGACTGTCACTGAGGGCAGGAATTCCATCAGGGACCTCCGTTCTGCTGTTCTGGTCTTGGGTTCTTATTCTCCTCCTTATGCAGAATAGCTTATCTATCTTTCTAATCCACATGATGGAGCACAGAAAATAAGACCACCAGGATGCCAAGACGTTCTGTCTTACATATGCAACCACCTGGAAAGATTGCATGTCTGTCCCTGTGTTTATTTCTTTTTTTTTTTTAATATATTTTATTGATTTTTTACAGAGAGGAAGGGAAAGGGATAGAGAGTTAGAAACATTGATGAGAGAGAAACATTGATCAGCTGCCTCCTGCACACTCCCCACTGGGGATGTGCCCGCAACCAAGGTACATGCCCTTGACCGGAATCGAACCTGGGACCCTTCAGTCCGCAGGCCGACGCTCTATCCACTGAGCCAAACCAGCTAGGGCAGTCCCTGTGTTTATTTCAAAAGGAAATTGGTTTGGTCAACTCCAGTCTGGTGCCTGCACTTGCACCAGACTTGGGCCACTTTGCCTGTAGCTTGGAGGGAAGCTGTGTGGTATGAACATTGTTCCTGTAAACATGAGACTGCATGGGCACAGATGAACTGAAAATTCCCAAAGGGAGAGACTGGGGATTTTGCAAAATATACCTAATATAAAGTGGGTCCCAAATGCCAGTCCATTGATTAAGGCACATTATAATAACTTGGGGAATTTTGGAAATATTTACCAATATATTTTTGGGATTTACCCACCAAACATTCTGGTTAGGTAGATCTGAGGTGGGCTATGGGGACCTGCATTTTCAAAGGTCAGTAAATGTCTCTAATGCCCAGCTAAATGGGGAACTATTTTAAGGAATTGAGATTTTATCTCAAAGAAGAGAGAAAACCTTAGGAGGAAGAAGGAAATGTCCTAGGATAGATCTACATCGTAGTACACCCACTCTGGCAAATAGAGCATGAGAGTTTAGTGACTTCTTAAGAGCCTATTACAGTCATCCAGGAGGGAAAACTGATCTCAGCTGGGGCAGGAGTAATGTACATGGAGAGGAGGGGTATTTAGAAGGTAGAATGGGCAGTTTGTATTTGTCAGTTATATCTGGGGGTTAAGGAATGCATCTAGAACAACCCCCATACTTCTGGCATGAGTGATGAAGTAATAGGGTGATAGAGGAGGAGAAGTGGGGTTTGTGGGAGAAGTTGATGAGCTGCGTTTTGACATTTGGTGTTTGAAATGCCTCCATTTGTGCAAGTCTGGGAAACAGTTGGATATATTGGGAGTCGTTTTGCAAGTGATAGATGTAGACATTGTGTGCAGATCTCCAGGGATGGATATAATTTAGGACAAAGGAGTCTATGAATTTTGGGGACATCAAAATGTAAGGGGGAGTAAGTAAGTTGGGAAAGAACAGCTCCAGAGGACACATGTCAATAGATGTAGAATAGAAATTAATAAATATTTGTGTCCTTTATAGGTAGGGAGATGCTTTTAAAAGACAAGATTAGCCAATAGTATGAAACATCAGAGTCAAAACTGTACACTGTGTTTGGTAGCAACTCAATTATGACCTTGATGAGAGCAGGTTTATTCTTTAATATCATTAGCCTATACCAGCCCTTCCATCTCATGGTAAACTTCACCCATATACTCACTGAGTAAACATTCTGTGGGCAGGGCTGGGGGTCCTGAAATCCACCATTTCTAACTCATGGAGCTAATAATTTAATGGAAAGACAAAGGTAAAGATTATAGGAGAAAGTGAGAAGCTCGAATGGAGGCATGGAGAGTATTGGGGGAGCCCATGGGGACGATGTCTAACCCCTAACTAAGTAGGCACTCAATACAGTTTTATGAAATTAGCATACTGATTAAATTTGCTGGTGCAGAAATGAGTGATGTCATCGGCAAGTGCACAGAAACAGGGCCAGCTTGCGTGGGCTGGTGTGTGGGCAGGAGCTTGCTAAGAAAGGCAGCAACTCTCTGTGGTTGTTTAAATGATCACGTTCTTAAGGGTTTTATCATAAGACCACTCGCTTCTTCTGGCTCCGCACACACCAAGGACGATTTCCTTACACTTCAGTGAGCTTAGCCTTTGGGCCACTAACTCTTTAATTTATGTTTCTGGCCTTTCCTGGGTACCAGTACCAATTCTCTGGCTGCCTGCTGGGTATTTCTACTGTACGTCTCACACGTGCCTCGTTTTTAATAAAGCCAGTACGGGACTCTATGTCCAACTACGCATTCTGAATTCTTACACTTAAACCCATTGTCTACTGGGCACCCAGACCAGATATGTGAAGTCATTCTAGACCGCCCCCCCACCGCACCCCACTTCCCAGTTTCCAATTGTCTGTTGAGTTTATTTTGAACAACTTTTATCTCTCACCTGCATGCTCCCTGCCACTGTAGTAGATCAAACTCTTGCCATTTCTTTCTGAATTATCAAAATGAGCCAATGTCCTTGCATCAAACCCTCGCCCTCGGGTGACCCTTCTCTAGAACCTGACATAGTGATCTTTCTCTTCCTGCAGGCCAGTGCCCTGTTTCAGCCATTGGTGGCTCCAAGCTAAGTGTAGGTTCCATGCCACCTCTTCTTATTCTGCCTCCAGTCTAGGTCTATTCAGCAATTTAACAGCATTTTCTTTTTCCATGCTATCTCTCTGCCAGGCACTGAGCAGGTCCTCTGATGGCCGAGCTCTGCTCTAATGGGATTTAACTCCAGTGTGGATGACAAAAGTGGAATGGGGAATTGAGAAGCTAGTGAGTGTTTGAAAGAAATGACTGGGGGATGTGACTATATAGCTATGGTCCTGGCTAGTCTGGCTGGCCTGGTGGTTCTGGGGCATGGTGTGCTCACCACGGGGATGTCTCAAAGGAAGACGTGTCTGGGCTGTGGCCCGGGCGGTTGAGGAGGCGTCCAATAGGAAAGTTGCAGGGAGGAGAATGGCACGTTCAGGGTTATGAGTGGAAGAGACCTGGTGAGTAGAAGAAGCCGAAGGCTTGGAGATGAGCCTGTTTGGACCTCAGCCGGAACCAGACCATGTGAGACTCATAGACTGTGTCAGGGAATTTGGACTTCCTCCTATGGGCTGCGGCAAGAGCCTACAGCTCAGAGGTGTAGCGACTTGGCCAGTCTATGCCTTAAGACAACTCTGACTGTTCAGAGGGGAATGAAGGGGGTTGCTCTCAAGTGTCAGGGCAGGAAAACCAGCCACTTGGCTTGTCTCATGTGCTGTTGTCTTCTGAGCCCACTGCCTGGCTCCTTGCTAACCCCGCCTGGCACCTGCCACACTGCTCAGGCCAGTGATTAAGCCGCAAACCTTCTGTACAAGTTGCCGATGCCCTGGGCATCCCAGCTGTTGCACTTTACCTAAAACATGGGTGTGCTTTGCCCGCTGCTGCCACCGGGCAGGTTTCCTTTGCAGGACACGCCCTCTCCTTTGGGCACGGCAAACACCCATCCACCCATTAAGATGCTGCTCAAATCCTGCTCTGGACACCTTCTCTCCCTCAGTCCTCAGAGCACCCAGATTCGGCAGCTGTTTTCACAGAGGAGGAACAAGAGGCTCGGAAAGATGTGGTTGCCCATGGTCACATGGTGGGCGCTTGGAACTTACTGGGATGGCTCAGTCTCCTTGTCTTCATACCTGCTTTCCCCACTCAGCAAGGCTCCTGGCAGCATGGCAGACTGAAGAGGAACGGTTCCCGACTCTGGTCCCTGCTGCATGCCCCAGGGAACCCTCACTCCTTGGGCTTCTTTTCTCTGCCTTCCACCAGGAGGTCCCTAGTCTGCCTCTGACTCATCGCCTGCCTCGCTCAGCCACACCTCATCCCCACGGTCACTGCGTCCTGGGGGTTCTTTCTTCTCCAACCTAGAAACCCCAAGCCGCAGAGGTCAGTCACAATTCATGAGCACTTTCTGCTTCACAATGACCCTCAGCGACCTGGATATTTTAGGGGCAAAGAGCAGGGGTGGCCGACTCTACCTGAGGCATTTCACCCCACCATCACCTCTTCCTTGGACATTCTCTGAGATCTGAAGTCAGCATCCATCACCCCCGCTGCCTCCCCAGGTGTGTGTGGATGTCAGGTGGACCTGCCTGAAAGTTCATTCTCCCCGACGCCACCCAGCGCCTCACCTGCCTGCTGTGAGCTCCCACTGGGAACACACTGCGTTCCTCCAGCCTCTGCTGGTGGCTTCTTGTGGGGACACGCAGAACACAGGGACTGGGCTAATAAGGCTGGAGGATTTAAGCTTCCAGGGCAAGGCCCGGGATCAGGGGGTTTCAGTCCCAGGGCCTGCGTGGGGCCGTGGTGGCCATGAGCTCGGAGCCCAGCTGAGGAATGGAGCACACCGGTGTGCAGCACTGGGCATGCGCAGGCTGCGTAGGAAGTGTCCTCACAATAACAGACACATTTTCCCCAAATTATGGGGGACACACTCAGAGTGCTCCAAACTGGGTGTCCAACCCTTCCTCTCTCTCTCTCTCTCTCTCTCTCTCTCTCTCTCTCTCTCTCTCCCCCCCCCCCTCCTCCCCTCTTTTCCTCCTTACCTCCCCCTATGATGCAGATACCATCATCGTGGGAAGATGTCCTTGAGAGAGTGCTATGGGGCATGTGACTCCCTGGAGGCCTCGCTGTTTATCTTTCCGATGAAAGTGCCTGTTTGCTCTGCCCCCTCGGCCCCCACTGTGCTTGGTGAAAGGTGTTGGATTTGGGCATTTGGGTGTTCCGAATGCCCCAAGTGGAAGGCCATGTTTGTGCGCATCTCTTAATATCTTCTCCTACCTCCCCTTGCTGTCCTCCCCTTGCTGGTCTCCCCTTACTCTCATCCTCCCCTCGCTGGTCTCCCCTTACTCTCATCCTCCCCTTGCTGGTCTCCCCTTGCTGCTGTCCTCCACTTGCTGTCCCTCCTTTGCTGGCCTCCCCTTGCCTCCCCTCACTGCCCAGTCCGGCCGCCCCTCCCACACCTGCCTTCACTCGGGGCAGCCCCCGTGCATCCCAGCATCCTTCCTCCAGGCCTTGTAAATGTACAGACCATTTAGACTTTAGGACAGTGGGGCCACTTTTCATCGCAGGCCAGGCTGCTGCCTGGTTTTACGGGGTCATAAAAGTCCTGACAGGAGTCATAAAAGCCTCCAATTGCACTGCAGAAACCCTTGGAGTATATTTTAAGGGCCCCTGAGTTTTCATTTTGCTGCTTTTATGGGGACTCGTAAAAGCTTCGTGGAGAGAGCCCTGTGATTGGCTGCCCAGCGCGGAGCTAGTTAAAATTACAGCTTTAGACAAATTGTTCCAGCCCCCATAAATCAGCATCAGGCATGTGGCAGGGGGAAGGCCTTCAGCTCTGCTGCATCCTCCTGGGCTCCCCGTACCTCCTCCCAGGCAGGCCAGGCTTGGGTCAGCCCCCCAGGGCCACCGGCACCCCCCGAACATCCCTTGCAAAGGGAAAACGTGTCCATCACCCAGCTGTTTTTATGCATTCTACAAATAGCTGGTGACTTTTTTATTCTCATAAACCTGATTTTTCCCCAACAGACTGATTTATTTTTAAGTTGATCGCAGTTAAAGAGACACAGTTTCAGAGTCTGGTTTGCATGGCTGCGGTGTGCCTGCTGAGTGTAACCTACATCCTCCCTGTAGATCGCCTCCCTTCTGGCCTCCCCTCATGCCTGTCTTTCTCCACCTTCTGCTGCTGTCTTAGCAGGGCTGTCATAGCCTGCGATGGAGCAGGACCACTACCGGGCCGGCGTGAGCAGTGCGAATGCCACCCTCTGTACCCATCCCGATTTTCTCCTGGATGTACCTGGCAGAGAAGCAAACGGAGTGGGTGTCATGGGAGGCTGCTTTGTTTTGCACCATGATCAACTTTCTCCTAGCTCAGTGGTCGGCAAACTGCGGCTCGCGAGCCACATGCGGCTCTTTGGCCCCTTGTGTGTGGCTCTTCCACAAAATACCACGGCCTGGGCGAGTCTATTTTGAAGAAGTGGCATTAGAAGAAGTTTAAGTTTAAAAAATTTGGTTCGCAAAAGAAGTTTCAATTGTTGTCCTGTTGATCTTTGGCTCTGCTGACTAATGAGTTTGCCGACCACTGAACTAGCTTATGGCTCAAGGATGCATCATCGGTCCATAGAGTCCTCAAGGCATTGAGTGGAGACGCAGACCTTGTTTCTCTCCTTGCCAGAGATCAGGCAGGCCTAGGTGAAGTCCCTGCCACCAGTCCGAGGCTTCGGACCCTTCAACCGAGATTTGGAGGTTGAAAAGAGAGGGCGTAACCCTTCACCACGGTGCACCCCCTTCCCTTCCAGGCAAAGAAAACTTTCAGGAGAGGCTCCGATGGGGGGGGAAGCAAGGAGCAGGCTCTGCCCACGGCCCCTGAGGAAAAATGTGCTGCTCTTGTTTGTGTGGCCGCCTCTGTTCCCATGGCAACTGCCTCTCTCCCCTGCTGTTTCCGAAGAGGACCTGCATGGGGGAGTATCATTCTGGGGGGGGGGGGTGGAAATGATGCTTACTTCTCCTTCTCTGGAGACAAGCCAAGTCAGTACTTCCAGCAGCACAAGGTACCTTATTTCTTGGGAAATGCCCAATTAAGGGTAGATTGGTGGGCGAGCCAAGCCAGGTGGGGAGAACGGCTTGGAGTAGGAAAGGAAGGACAGGGAGTGGTGCTAGGCAGTGGGCTAGCCTGAGAAATTCACCCAGGGCACGTGTGAGGACAGTCCTGCCACCATTACCTCACTATCGGAGTCAGGGGTGACAGATTGGCCCATCTGAGGTGGCGGGGGGGGGGGGGGGGGCGGGAGGCAGGCGCTGCTGCAAACCATGGAGGGAGACAAGTTCTCCCTGACACAAGCCTCCCTTTTGAAGGGCCTAATTCTCTTCTTAAACAAATGAACCCATCGCAAAGGTTACCGGCCACGTGAGAGAACAACATGTCTTATTTCTGCCGTGCTCTCGTTTTATATAATTATGATATCAATTGTGGGCGATCAAAGCATTCATGAGAGAGGAACTATCTCTCCTATGCTTTTGTTGCCATTGGGAGAGGTGTGACAGGCTTTCTGAGTCTCCAGCTGTATTTCCCCTTTTCTCTTTTACGGTTGATTTCTCTCTTCTTAACTCTCCTCCTCCCTTTCCCACATATTGGTGGTTTCTAACACAGCGTTCCCCACCTCCCCTTGGCTTAATCAGATTCCTCGTGAGGCATCCAGGGGGTGCATGGGGCAAAGCAGCTCCGGGAGTGATACCTGTGTGTCTGGTGGGGAGAGGGAGGACATGACAGCAGATCTCTGCTTTCAGATCATCCACACGGACGTTCACCAGGCATGGCCCCTACCCACAACCCGCCCATTCTCCTGTCTTCTTCATGGACTGATTGCTGTGCTGTTTGCGGCTCTGTCCCAGTAGCCTCCTCCCAAAGACAGGGGTCGCTTTGTCAAAACAGGGCGACTTCTGGGCCGGCACAGGATTCCCAACTGTCACCTCTGTCTTTGCAAACTCTCCTTTTCAACATGGTTTGCGCAGCTGCTCCTTTCATTATCCCAGTGCTATTCTTCCTGTGGAGGTTGCTCCACTGTGTTTCCCACAAAGGGTTTTCCCTGAGGGATCCCAGCAACCCGATAAATTACAGGAGGGTAGGACTTGAACGTGGAGAGGATTCAGGGTAAAAGTGTGGAAGTACATTTTTCATGTTAACAAGCCTCTGCGTCCCATTGTGTGGCATAATTTTATCTTATTGTCTGCTGGGCTAATGACACATTCCTTCACGAATTTATAAAAGAGCTTGGGTCTTCAGTCTGTATTTCATCATGCATACATTCACTCACTCAACACGCAAAGCCCAGGCTATGTGCATGCGCAGTGCCACGCCAGTGCCTGGGGACAGGGGCACAGATAAGAAACAATCTCTGTCCTCTTGCAATTCATAAACAAATAGGGCAGGAAAAAGGTAATCAATTTCTTAGTCAACATTGTGAAAATACAATGATGTATCAGGAGGAAGTAGGAGTAATCAATGACTTTCTGGGAGTGTTTAATCTTATCTGGATTTTCCCCACGAGGAGAGAAGAAGGAAAGGGCATGCCAGGTAGAGGAAGCCACATGGGAAACCCCAGGAACATAAAGCAGCATGTTTGTGGCTTTCACAGCTTTGTGTTGAGGAAGAGCAGGTGAGAGAAACCGTGAGCAATGAGGACACGGAAGAAGAATTCATGGATCAGATTTTGAGTCATATTTGCATTGCAGGATATACTTGTAGATTTTAGGTTAATAATGAAAAAAGCAACATCATATGTTTCCATATCAACAAGGGGCATTGCATGTCCCTTTAACAGAGAAAACACTTATTGTCTGCTGTGTACAAAGTAGTGCACCAGGTGTGGCAGAGATACAAGGATGAAGAGATACAAATATGATAGGAAAGTGTATCTTAGCACTAGCTTTCTAAGGATCAGAAATTTTGTTGCACAGATAGGGCAGAGACATAGTAAAAAAAAATAATAAGGCTGGATAATACCAATACACACACATCAGACGGCAATGAAAAGTGAGAGGACAAGATGTTAGAGGAGTCACTGTCACGAAATCTTAAGGGTGGACGTTAGGGAAGTAGAGGAGAGAGCAGTTATATATGTGTGGACGGTCAAGGAAGCCTGTTATAGAGGAGGTGAACTGAACCGAACCCAGAAAGATGGGAGAGAATTGGGAAGGAGGAGTCTGCATGCATAGAAAGACTTGACTTTGAAAGTGCAATGGCAGGAGAGTCCAGATCTTAATTAGGATGTAGGGAGTTAGACTTGCTGGGAGGAGGGGCTGGTGGCTGGGACTGGACATATTTTGCCTGTGGGTCTCTGAGTGTCTTCATATGTCGGATTAAGGATTGGGCTTTGCCCATTGGCAACAGGGAGTCACTGAAGGTATTAGCAGGGAAGTGACCAGGTATTGGTCAGACTTCTCTAACGGGCTGTTTGTGGCACCTTTGATGTCCAAAAACCATCACAATGAATAATTCTTCAGTTACCTAGAACATTACTATAGTAAGATATCATATCTTTTAATGGGAATTGAGGAATGGAAGTTTACTGATAAGCAACTGAATTAGGAGGATATCAGCAGGGGAAATGGTGGTTGAAGAGGATAAGAAGGTATGTTTTGAGTGGCAATGGTCCTAGATAAACCCTACAGTATCAATTTCTCCTAAGGGGATACAATTAATACTCTAAACACTGCAGAAAACTGAAACAGACCTTTGTGATTATTCCCAAAACTAGGAGGCTTCTGGCCATTATTTGTATAACTTTCTCTCCTTAGTAGGCACAGACATGTTTTATTTTTTTTTTCCTTCTTTGTCTCTTAATACCCATGATTCTCCTGAATCATCCCTCTCCCCACAAATCTCAGCCTATATATTGTTTTATGCACCAAATTGCCTGGGTTTGGACCCAAATTTTGCCACATCCTTGCTCTGTGATCTTGAATGAGGTGTGCCTCAATCAATTCATGTGGAAAATGGGGTTGGGGGAATACTAGTAACAGTTAAATAAAGTTGAGGATTAAGTGTGCTTTCCGCATATAAAATACTTGGACCAATTCCTGCACTTAGAAAGCTCTTAACCAGTGTTACCTTCCTGGGTCTGGAGAGCTAGATGTTTCTGGTTTAGAACTCATTTCTCCCTCAGCCACACAGAAGCTCACAAAGCTCAAGGTTCTCTCCTTTCCTTTTCTTGAGCATCCTTTAGCCTCTGGATAACCCAGCGCTCCCACCCTCAGTTCTCAGGTCTCACAGTCTCCTTAATCAAACGTTAGCATAATATATTAGCATATCTATAGCACAATTATATTTTGATTACTCTAGCCCCAGTCAGACTAAAAGATGCCTTCAATCTAGATATAAATAATTTAGCATGTTTACACAGAGGGGAATTACAGAGGAGGGAAGGAAGCAGAGAGAATATGTATGCATGGGGTTGGGTGGGGATGGGGTAGTGATGGCAGAAAAAGACAAATTAGATTGCCATTTTATCTTGCACCTCTTCTCTTGTGTATAAATACACAAGATTGTGTATTTATATTCAAGAGAGAGACACCATTTTGAATTGCTTGAAATCTTTTTCCTTTTTTTTTTTTTTTTAATCCCCACCTGATATGTGGATATACCCATATGTGAATAGGCTTTTATTTGAGAAAAATAGGAGAGAGAGGTGAGAGAGAAACCTTGATCAATTGCCTCCTACATGCCCTGACCTGAGATTGAACCTGCAACCTAGGTATGTGCCCTGACTGGGTATCAAACCCGCATACCTTTGGGTGCAAGGGATGACGCTCCAACCAACTGAGTCACCTGGCCAGAGCCTCCTTCCTTTTAATCTCATTAAATCTGTCAAAATAAAAGTCTCATTGATTAGGTAAAAAGTAGAGGGTGATTTTCAGTTTCAATGTCTTCTTTTTGGTCAGATCCCCTTGTAAATTGTATCCTCCTCCTATGATTCGTCTTTGGAAGATCTCTCCTTCCTTGTCCAGTTAACTTCCTCAGCTCATCATTGATATCATGTCTTTGTGCTTTGTTGCTGTCAATTTGGAAATCTGATTTCCCTTGATTGGTATACTCTTTAACAGGCTACAAGAAATTTTATTATATTTTAGTTCTGAAGAAGTTACACACACACACACACACACACACACACACATCATATCAGCTGGAACATGGGCGTATCTGTGGTAGGATCACAATCACTCAGAGCTTGAGAAGTCACGGCTACCTTGCAGATTGATTCATCTTTCAAGCAGCTGTGGATGATAAGATAAAAAGACTGCTCTCCTTAGGACTTTTAAGTAATGGCTTTATTGGCTGTCCCCTGAGCAGCATGGAGAGAAATTTAAGGCCTGAAATGGAGACACTTTTTTTTTTTTATACTTACATTTAGAATGGGTGACATGTATAAACCCATCCATGGAAATTGTTAGTTCTCTACCTTCTCACCTAGAATGTCAACTGGATGCCTGAGGCAAGCAGTTTTCTTTTGCATTTGATGTGAAAATGCGATTGATGATGGCTGGGATGGTGTGGGGGTGCTAAATATAAGAGGACGACACTCTGAAATGATAGCATTGGTATGGCTGGTCATTAGATTAGGTTCACCAAAGGAGTTTTAAAAAATATACAGATACCTACGACTCCAAACCTGGCAATTCTGCACATTGGGAGGTGGAATTCCATCAATGGACTCTGATAGTCTGCCAGATCTGGGCAGTCTGGGCTTAGATGGTATTAGAAGGACCTGAGCTTGAATCTTTTCTTGGCCAATTCCTGTCTAGAAAACCTTTGTTAGGCAAGACACATTCTCCCTGAGCCTCATCCTGTGGTCTAACTCATCTTCTCACTAGATGATCAACAACTTTATGGCAGTACCTCTATTTGCTCTTTTTCATCAGCTCCTTGCATAGTGCCAGGCAGAGAGTAGGGACACAGCGAATTGTTTTAGAGTGAATGAAGAGTGAATGAATGAGTGTTGGATGGAAGAAGTACATCCATTATATCTCCTACATTTGTGTGTATATTAAATGAGGTAATCAGATATAATACTCCTGACATACAGTAGCGATTCAAATGTCCTTTCCCCTTTTATTTTTCATTTTCTGCAATCCAGCATGCTCATTGTGTTATTTTCATATTCCTTTGCTTTTCCTTTTTTGTTAAAGGGAGAAAGAACTATTATGTGGTTCACTTGCATCAACCCGCAGTGGATCCCTTAGTGCACCCAGATTTACAGACTATTTTTCTGACTCAGATCCTTCTTGTTCCTCTAAACAAAACGCTTCTTTTACTTAACAATTAAGAAAATATTAAATAAAAAACGATTTTTTAAAGAAATACAAATGAAAGGATTTAAACTAAGTCTGTGTATTTCAGTTATTGGTGCTTATCTGTTCCCTCACTAATGCAGGTGAGGCATCTTTGCATTATAACCCTTTTATAGGAAAGGGTTTATAAAAACACACTCCTTTTCCTGACTCTCTTCTGATGAGATAGTCCCATCTTTTGGAAGCCTCATCTAATTTGGCTAAAACATGATGACAACTCCTTTAATAGCAGTGTTTGGTATTAGCGTCCAAGGTAGTGTTGGAGTTGACAAAAATCTACCTTGCAATTTTCTCATGGCTTGAAAATGAACCACTTCACCCTGGGAGATCTTGCACTTGCTTCTCTCAACCCAAAGTGGTGAGGAAGCTTGAGGGGAGATGACTGGACATTGATTTCACAGAGAACATTTCATTCCTTTGTGATTCTTCCCTTAATGGTAAAAAGGCTAGAGGGAAGAGGAGAATTTGGGAAATAGAAAATGTTTCAGTCTACCCCCCGCCCCCCCCCCCCAAAAAAAAGAAAAAAATTAACAACAAGGCGTGTTGAGAGATGTGAGAAGTCAGTCTCCCTTTGATAAGGATTCAAGTTTCTATTGTAAGAACATCATAGGCCAAAGGTATCTCTGGAGAACTGGACACCTAAGTAAGGTACATACAACCTGGTTCTCACACTTCAAGACAGCCCTGGAGGAGGCATTCCACAGGGCAGGTGTGGCCAGGCACCTTTTCTGAGGTTAGAAGTCACTCCCTTAGGGGACAAGGTTTAAGGGGCTGGGTATAATCAGAGATAAAATTAGGACTCTCTTTCTTCCACCAAAGTAATGTAGACCAGGTCATCTAGAACTCTCACTATGTATTTGTTCCCCAGGGTCCCAGGATCGAAGCTCCTTGTTCTCCATGGTTACGGAAGAGCCTTGGGCGTTCTGATGGACTGCGGAGATTATTGGTGCTATTACCAAATGTTTTAGACTCTCTGCGTCCTGAGCACTTCCTTTGGTAGGCTCCTACCTCCTCTCTTTGGAAGAGAGGGTATGTGATGGGTTCTGGCCAGAGAGAGGCAAGTAGGAGAGGCGTGTATCACTTAGTGCAGCCATGGGCAAACTACTGCCCGCAGGCCGGATCCGGCCCGTTCGGCTGTTCTATCCGGCCCGCGGAGCCGAAAGAGTGGAGGGTTCTCTTGCTCTCCCCTCCACTCCTTTACTTTGAATTTATATTAATTCACACAAACACTCCATCCATGCTTTTGTTCCGGCCCTCCGGTCCAGTTTAAGAACCCATTGTGGCCCTCGAGTCAAAAAGTTTGCCCACCCCTGACTTAGTGGGTAGGTTAAGTATTTTACTCTGTCATGATAACCAATGATTTTAAAGATTGTGACTGGTCTATCAGCCTGGGTCCCTGAGGTAGTGGATGAAAAGGGTCTCTGGGCCTCTTCCTGCCAACTCTCCTGTGATGGACATCTGGAGTGAGAGACACATAGACATGTATTGCTTTAAACCATGTAAGACTTTCTAGTTATTTGTTATTTCAGCATAACCTAACCAATCCTGACTGTTGCAGAGTCTGATTCTAATGTAAAAAAAAAAAAAAAAAAATGATCAGGATCTGAAGCCTGGCTCACCACAGTGGCTGTTTATTTTTGAGGCTCAGCATACTGCAGAGTATCTGGTGAAATGGAATAGTAGCAATTCACACCAGAATGGTTTCTAAACACAGGTAAGAATGGCACCCAATGCCAGGTTGTGACAGAAGAGGGCCCCCAGGAGAGTCAGTGGGTGGGCATGGCTCCCACTAAACATTATGAACCGAAAGTGATTTGGGTCCTGGCAACAGCTGAGGGCTATGAATCAGCCCAACATGTGTGTTCTCCAGGCAAATATTTCTGATGCTCCCTTTCACTGCAGTCTGCTTTGCTTTATTTATGCAAAGAATATATCCCTGGGGGAAAATCAAGTCACATCATAAATGCATCAGGGAAGCTTCCTACTTAAGGAAGTTTATGAGGAATCCTTTTGTGAAGGAATAATCATCCACCATGATTTGCATTTGCTTTGTAAATTTCGGGTGTTTGTGTGGGTCTCAGATTTTATGAATTTGGGGCATATCACATCATCATGCAGAATGTCACGTGTAGAGTGCAACAGAGCTGAAGTTTAATTTTAGGTCCGCTAAAGTACGTTGCTTGGCATCATGGTGGGAACGAGGTAGGGGGACAACCAAGTGTGACCTTTTACCTATTAATCTCTGCAACTTGAGAAGGTAGGTGCTAGGTAGATGGTGAGAATGACCTGGGCATGTAGGTTTGATATAAGGGAGGCCAAAGAGGTCAAGAAAGCATTGAATGGATCAAACGTGGATTTTAGAATAGGCCTTAGTATTAGAGTGAGGAAATTGGGGAAAATCCACCCCCTCCCTCACCTAGCCTTCTCTTAAAACCCTCAGTGAGGAGAGGCAAGAGAACATATTTGAATATACAAAGAGTGAACAAGATTGGACAAGATTTGTAATTGTTATAATTTTATTCTCATTACTTAATCCTTTCTCAGCTTTGGTTTTTCTATCCGTATGCTGAATATCATAATTTCTCCTTGCCAAACTGTTGTATGGGTCAAGAACCCATGAATGTTGAGTACTTAATGTTATAACTGATCCCAGATAGGACTCAGGAAATTACAACTGTCAATATTGTTGACTGGTTATTTATTTATTACGATCCTGAATGTAAAGTGTTAGTGATACCGTTGCAATTAGCCCAGTTATTAATTAATTAGCAGGAAAGGAGCAAAGGGGAGGCTGGATAATATGGGCATGTGTGCCTGGCAGCCGGAGCTTAACACTCTCCAGGTCTGTTTCCCGCAGGGGGAAAGGACTGGACAAAGAAAGAATAGACGCATGCCCAGAAAAGCCTAGGTGATGTAGGGGCAAATGATTACCTGTCAGTCACACCTGCGAGTAGGTCCTTGGCCAGAATAGATGTGGCCACTGCAAGGGCATAACATTTGAGATCCACAAACTCCTGAAACACGGAGTTCCCTTCTTCTCTCTTGCTGCTTGCGCCTGACTCTCGGCTTGTGGGCTCTCACACTCTGCACTCCCCCACACGGCCCACAGCTATGTGGACCCACACACCATGGAGCGATGGGAGTGATTGACTGAACTTAGCCTGATGCTGTGCCGAACTCGGCTCCACCGTGGAACGGAAACCCTGGACTCTGGCTTGCTGTTAGCTCTGCTGAATCCCCAAGTTGCCCATATTCCAGGACTGGTTTATGGGAAATAGGACTTTGGAAACCAAGGCATATAACTCCACGCAAATAAAGCTTTCCACCCCTTCTCGTCCTCCCATGGGGGCCTCTGGAAATGCATATTCCAGTGGCACCCCAAGAAACCCACTCCCCAATAGCAACGGAGAAATTCCACCCCTGCAATTCTCCAATGACATTAGTATAGTGTCCAGTCCATGATGGGGCTTTATAAATATTTGTTGAAAGAATAAATCATCATCGTAAAGCAAGGAGTTTGAAGAATGAAAACGATGTGAGAACGATGGGGTAATGAGCCCCACTCTATAATCATTTGCCTGTCCTCCCCAGAATTACAAATGCCCCCATTTCCTTCTCAAAATCTGTCTGTCTAGCAGCACCCACATTGCTCAGAAAGAGGAAACCCACTTCCAGTGATTCCGTGGCCATCTTTATGCTTTCTCTCTTGCCGCCGCAACAGGTTCTTTGACCAGTGGATTTCAACAAATTATAGAGCATCCCTCCCTCCCCTGCTTCTATCCTTTTTCCTTGCCTCTTCTTTATTTCCTTTTTAAAATCTGTTGTCAGGGCCCTAGGAGTTTCTTTTCCCTTTTTAATTAAGAACAAACGAAGGTAAGAAAGTGTTTTGTAACTGGAGAGACCTCACCAGCAGGGCACCGGGGTAGAAATTCACATCACGAAAGAGAGGCAGACAGACACCACACCAGCCCACACCAGTGGGGAAGGTGACCTGCAATTGCTGTGTGTCCTGCTGTCTTATTGCCCACCCCTCCCTCTGCCCATTAACCTGGAGCTTACCTTGGGCAGAGTCCTCTGTCTTTTGTTAGGAAAAGCTGCAATGGGGAGCTTATGGGCATTTTGTTGTTGTTGTTAGCTTTTAAAAGCATGTTTAAGCACACAGTGTGCTCTCCTGAAATGTTCCCGTGTCTGGAAAGGTCCTTCCTACAAGTGAATTCCTGCTGCCCAGGGAAGTGGCCCAATTTCCCCTGACTTTCCCTGACCCACTCTTTCTGCCGTGTACCTGGCTGGCTGTATACCAGCAAGTCTCAAGGACGTGTCTGTCAGATGTGTCTGCATGTGCTGATAGAAAGCAGAGAGTGGGACTAGGAGACTAGACGGTGTGCAAGCAGGGAGAGCAGGAGAAAGTCCTGGGGCAGAGCCTGTGGAAGGAGAGCCTCCCGGTCCCCGGGGTTGGCCCAGGGCAGCGTGTCCTCATGCTCTTGCTGCGGCCGGGCGCTTTGTGATGCTGGGAGAGAGGAGAGGAAGCGCGCAGTGACATCTCTGGGCCCGGGCCTGACTCGGTGCTGTCCTGAGCTGCTTTCTGCACCCCACACTTGCAAGACGGCATTATGAGATTCCTAATGAGGAAGGCTTGCTTTTATTAAACTGCTGTACCAAATTGCCTCCCTGTTGCCCTCTTTCTTTTTCAGGAGACATGACGGGTTATTACACTTGTGATTAAAAAAATCCGTCATTGGTTTGTTTCGCCTTTTCAATTTTGTTGGAAGGTGGTTGTGACACCGGTTCTCAGAGGAAAGAAAGGTGGAAAAGAGAGGGCATATTTTGATATTTAAGGAACTCGCCGTGCAGAGAGAGTTGACCTTTTTTTTTTTTTTTTTTTTTTTTCTGAATTCACTGCCTACCATGGGCTCAAATGGCTGTGGAAGGGCACTGAGCTGACCACATGCTCACTGTACCAAGCCTGCACAGCAGGAGTGAAGGAAAGGGGCAGGCCCTGCTTAAACCAGTAACTAGCTGTTCACACATATAATTGAAATTTAAAAAAAAATCTAAATGTTTATTTTCATCATCACACCCATAATACCCAATAAGCTTTTATTTTATTTTTTTATTTTTTTAAAGAATTTTTAGGCTTTTATTTATTTATTTATTTTAAATATATTTTATTGATTTTTTACAGAGAGGAAGAGAGAGGGAGAATTAGAAACATCGATGAGAGAGAGACATCGATCAGCTGCCTCCTGCACGCCCCCCACTGGGGATGTGCTCGCAACCCAGGTACATGCCCTTGACCGGAATCGAACCTGGGACCCTTCAGTCCGCAGGCCGACGCTCTATCCACTGAGCCAAACCGGTTAGGGCCCCAATAAGCTTTTAAAAATATTTTGTTGATTTGATAGAGAGCGAGAGCGAGACATCAGTTTGTTGTTCCACTTACTTATGCATTCAGTGGTTGCTTCTTGTATGTGCCCTGAGTGGAGATCGAACCCGCAGCCTTAGAGTATCGGGATGATGCTCTACTCTAACCAACTAACCTATGTGGCCAGGGCCCTCATAAGCTTTATGCTTCATGTTAGTTTTGCACTTAACTAACTGTTTGGGTTTTCATGTTTCAGAAATGACATTGTTCATATAAAACATATTGACCACAAAACTGACCATTAGAAATTCAACTCATGGGTGGTACATCTAAAGCCCCAAACCTCCAGCCCACGTTGGCTACTCGGGTATCAAAGGAGGACGAGGGCGAGGATTCTGTTTCTCTTTGGTTAGACCACCTGCTTAAGGACCAAGATATCAAGTTGTAGGGATGATGGATACAGTGCACATGTCCGTTTCCTTCAGAATCCCACCGCTCTTCCCAAAGGCTTGGCTCCCACTCAGACTACGAGGATGGCTTCCTAATGAGGTTCTTCATTTCCAGTCCGAAGCCTCCCATCTGTTCTGAGTGACGATATAGTTCTTTGAGTTCAAAGAATGCCTTGATCATGTCGATTCTCTCCTTGAAAAAACTTCAATGAATCCCCCCTTTAATGGCCATTCTGTCTTATCCTCGCACTGGAGGCTGTCTCTCAAGTTCCCCACTTCCACCTCTGTTTGTCTTATCTTCCACTAGACTTCCACTGGACTCTGCATGGCCACTGAATGGTTTCTCACACTCCCCCTGCTTTGGGACTCTGCTAGTATCTGACTATCTCCCTGTAAAACTTTCCCATCCTCTGTTTTCCCTATAAAATTTGACAATTGTCTAAAGGCACAGCCACATGATATCCTTCTTAAAAACCTCCTGCTCGGCTGGCATGGCTCAGTGGTTGAGTGTTGACCTATGAACAGTTCGATTTCCAGTTAAGACACATGCCCAGGTTGCAGGCAGGATCCCCAGTGTGGGGCGTGCAGGAGGCAGCCCATCAGTGATTCTCTCTCATCGGTATTTCTGTCTCTCTCTCCCTTTCCCTTCCTTTCTGAAATCAGTAATATATATATATATTTTTTTTAAAAAAGAATTTCCTGATGGAAGTAGCATTTACTGAAAGCCGGTGATTGGGGTTGTATCCTCAGCTCTTGGATCAGACACTTAGACTTCTTTTGGTGTTGGCTGCTTGTCTGTGTATAATCTCCAAGTGCTCTTGATCATCATTCGGTACTAATAAGTGACATAATGCTTACAAATCTCACATGGATATTGATATGTATGCTCTCTCTCAATGCACTGTTTGTATACAAATTAAATCATAAGCCTGGGCAAGCATGGGATCATTTCTTAGGTCTTTTGCATCCTGATAGCAATTCGTTTTATGATTTGTAAAGTTTGTTCCATAAATATGTGAAGAACTGAATGGAACCATCCCTAGTGAAAAAGTCCATAATAATTCTGTGGTTTGAAAAATAAGTAAATAAATAAATGAATGAAGAAGAGGAACTCCTAGAGCCAGTGGTTTGTTGCAGTGTTTCTAACATTTTCTTTCTTTTTTTAAAAAAAAATTATTGATTTCAGAGAGGAAAGGAAAGGGAGATAGAAACATCAATGATGAGAGCGATTCATTGAGCGGCTGCTTCCTGCACACTGACTACTGGGGATCTAGCTCGCAACCCAGGCATGTGCCCTTGACGGGAATCGAACCTGGGACCATTCAGTCTGCATCAGTTTTAGAAAGTGCACCTCTTTCTGAAGGGATTTGGGTGCCAGAAGTCCTCAGGAGTGAGAGGAAACACGCACACATCTCTGTTAAGTAATGCAAAGTAGCCGGTGGCAGGGAGGTTCTATTCGTGCCTCAGTGCTCACTGGATGGTGATGGCTAGCATTTGTCCTGTTGTTGCTTTCCTGTAAAAGAAAAATGATGTTTGCATTCCTGATTTACATCCTTATTCCCGATCAGGTACCTGACTGAGCTTTGTATGTATTATCCCAATGAATGACCATAGTAATTCTATGGCTGAGATACTCTAACGCACACTTTAAAACTGAGAAAAACCAAGACTCAGTTTAAGTAGCTTGGCGAGGTTCACACAGCCGGGAAGTGGTAGACCCATCTGATTCCGGAGCTCACGTGCTTCCTGCTGAATCGCGTGGTTTCTGTGTATCCACATTTTCCCACTTCTGGGCCTCTGGGTGCGCTCATTCCAAGGCCTTTCTCCATTCCACATCTCAGCAAGGGTCCTGTGATCCCCAAGCCCTGTTCCCCGTCATTGTGGAAGCAACCACCCCTTTCCTGGCGATTCCCACAGCACTTCAACTTTTAGCTTAGATTCCTTAACATAATTAATCACTTTTATCCATATGATTTAGTCATTTCTGTGCTGGTTTCATCTTCCTTCCTGCACCGGAGGCTCCTTGAGGGCAAAATTGATGCCCGTTGATTCATTTGTACTCGTCACGTGCACTGTTGTCCCCCTATGTCACTCTGTGCTCCTGTGTGGAGGATGGGGTCTGGGAGGGAAGGAGAACGGAAGAAAGGAAGAAATTAGAGAACATGGAAGATGTTATATAATTAAGTGTTAAATTGTGTGGTTCAGACTAATTATAAAGCCTTTTAAAAGAAATGCAGTTTTATTACTTTTAAGAACATAAAAGTAACGTTAATTAATGCCTAACAAAACGTTGTCAAGTAGCTGCTGCGTCCTCCTGACTGTAATTAACACGCTTTGCAGAACTGCAAAAGTGGACTCTGGCCCAGCCTATCTTCAAATTATTGAGAATTTTAAATTAAGTCTGAAATAATGAGTTTTTTAGAGGCTGAGATAGATGTCTAAAGATGAGAGCACGTATTGTTAAAGAAGGCATTGGACACTTCTGAAAAGGTTTACTCCTTAACCAGGGCTAACCAGGGCCTTCATAACCCTTGAAGCACATATAGGGCCTTAGGTGCCAGAATTACAGCACATTGGGTTAGAATTTTAAATTATTTCTTTCTTCCCCTTTTTTTGATTAATTGAATAATCCACCCATTTAAAAACGGGGACTTAAAATGACTACTTTAAGACTATTTCAAAAATGCTAAATGATACAATAAGGTGCTAAATCTTTCTTTTTTTAATGCTCACCCAAGGATACATTTGTTTGTTTGTTTTTTTAAAAAATATTTTTAAATATATTTTTGATTTCAGTGAGGAAGGGGAGATAGAAACATCAATGATGAGAGAGAATCACTGATTGGCTGCCTCCTGCAGGTGCTAAATCCAGTAGCAGAGAGGGTGGAAAGGAGGAGATAGAATAGAAAACTAGAAATGATCGGGTGGGACTTAGAGTCTAGCGTAGGGGTCAGGGAGAGAAAGTACTGCTGAATAGCTTCCAAATCTCTTGCTTAAGTGACTGATGGAAAGGGTTAGTGAATACAGAAGAAGGAGAAAGAAATTTGTGAAGAAGAATATTGAATTTAATTTTAGACGTACTGTGTCTGGGGTGCTTATGAGATCATGAATTAGAGTTCATCAGAGGGCAGTTGCCATATAGACCGGAAGCTCAGAAGTGAGGGTCACTTGAAGATAATACATTTTGGCATTATTGGCCAATGTGGTAGGTGAAGATTTTTCACAAAGGACGGTTGGGTAAATTCAGTAGAGAATAGAACAGGGAAGGGGACCACACAGATTGAAGGTAAGGCTCAGAGACCATTGTCTAATAAATGGTTTTGAGAAGGAGTATTTAGAGAAGTCAGAGAAAAACCCAGAGAGAGTGGTGTCAACAGACCTCAAAAAAATAAAAATATTTGTGCCTGGTCGTGTTGCTCAGTTGGTTGAGAGTCTTCCCTTAAACCAAAAATGTCAGGGGTTCCATTTCTAGTCAGGGCATAGACCTAAGTTTTGAGTTCGATCCCTGGCGGGGGTGTGTATGGGAGGCAACTGATCTCTCTCTCTCTCTCTCTCTCTCTCTCCCTCTCACATTCTCTCTGTCTAATAAATAAACATATTCTGCCCTAGCTGGTTTGGCTCAATGGATAGAGCGTCCGCCTACAGACTGAAGATGGCAGTTTCAGTTCCGGTCAAGGACACATCCCTGGGTTGTGGGCTCGATTCCCAGTAGGGGGTGTGCAGGAGGCAACCAATCAGTGATTCTCTCTCATCATTGATGTTTCTATATCCCCCTTCCTCACTGAAATCAATAAAAATATATTTAAAAACAAACAAACAGATGTATCCTTGGGTGAGCATTAAAAAAAGAAAGAAAGATTTGTAAGGGATCTATTAAGGACATCCACTAGCTTTCACATTTAGACCATCAGAGGTGAGTGCAGGTTTCTTTCATGGTGGAGAAGGAAGCCTCACGGGAGCAGTTGTGGGAGGAGAAGTGATAAAGTGGCCCTTTCTATGGTAGATTGTTCTTTTAAGAAACTTAGCATAGAAAGAAGGAAGCAGCTAGTGGAGAACTTGGAGGAAACAAAGGGCATTGGGAATAAACAGGATCTAGAAAAGTGTGATGGGTGTAGTGCTGAGCAGGGGCAGCGACATCCCTCTCCCACTGAGAGGAGTGGAGCCGTTGGGAACGTCTGACTTCGGGACAGAGCTGAGCTGAGTTCAGCTCCCCGTTGTTTGTTTTTGATAGCTTTGTGTAGGTGTAATTTACATACCATAAAATCTACCCACTTTAGTATAAGGTTCAATTATTTTTAAATAAAGTGATAGAGTTCCGTAACCATGACAACCACCTAGTTTTACGACTTTCTATCACTCCAGAGAATTTCTTTGTGCCTGTTTGCAGTTAATCTTCACTTCTCCTCCCAGCTCTGGGCAGCCACTGAGCTGCTTTGTATACCTGTGCATTTTCATTATCCAGATATTTCCTATAAATGGAATTGTCCAATATGTAGTTTTTGCATCTGGCTTCTTTCATCATGTTTTTGAGGTTCATCCATGATTGTATTGCTTAAGAATATTCTACTGGCCCTGACCAGTTTGGCTCAGTGGATAGAGCGTCGGCCTGCGGACTGAAGGGTCCCGGGTTCGATTCCGGTTAAGGGCATGTACCTGGGTTGCAGGCACATCCCCAGTGGGAGGTGTGCAGGAGGCAGCTGATCAATGTTTCTCTCTCATCGATGTTTCTAACTATCTATCCTCTCCCTTTCCTCTCTGTAAGAAATCAATAAAATATTTTTTTTTAAAAAAAGAATATTCTACTGTAAAAACATAACTCTGTTTTTTTTGTTATTGTTGTTTTCACTCATTCACTAGTTGTTAGACATGTGGATAGTTTCCAGATTTGGGTTAACGTGAGTCCTGCTGTTAGGAACGTTCACATACCTGTCTTTATGCGAACATAGGTTTTCATTTTCCTTGTGGAGATTCCTGCAAGTGGAATCACTGGGTCATATAGCAAGTTTATTTTTAACTTTAAAAGAACCTGCCACCTGGTTGTAACCTTCCAAAGTGGCTGTAACATGTTACATTTCCGCCGTCAGTTTGTGAGTTCTCCATCTTCTCCACATCCTCACCAACACTGGCTTTTGTCTCTCTTTTTTTATTATAACCATTCTGGGGGATGGAGAAACCACACGGATTATCGCCTAGTGGTTTTAATGGGAAATTTATTAATGACTAATGATATTGGATATCTTTTCATGGCTTATTACCCTTCACATATCTTCTTGGGTGAAGGGTCTATTCAAATCTTTTGGCAATTTTAAAATTATATTTATAATCTTAAATTGTAAGAATCCTTTATATATTCTGGATACAAGTCCTTCGTTAGCTGTATGATTTGCAAATACTTTCTTCCATTCTCTGGCTTGTCTTTTCATTTTCTTAATGGTGTTTTTTCAAACAATAGTTTTTTTTTTTTTTTACTTTATTGAAGCCCAAATTGTCATTTTTTCTTTGGCAGATCTTGAATTTGCTGTTATATCTAAGAACTTTTTGCCCAACCCAAGGTCATGAGACTTTCTCCTATATTTTCTTGTAAAAGTATCATCATTTTTTAGTTATTATAGTTGATCTGTAATCTAATTTGAATTATTTTCTGCATATGATTTGACATAAGGGTTATATTCACTTTCATTTACATGTATATTCAATTGTTTTAGCTCCATGTGTTGAAAAATACTTTCTCCCATTGAATTGTCTTAGCACTTTTGTCAAAATTCAATTGACTGTGGGTGGGACTCTTCTTCCTGAGAATGTGATTTGTTCTGCAATTTCAATTCTAATCCATGAATCAAAATAAATGCCTATGTTTGCATAGGTAGTATAAGTCCTCCAGCTCCGATCTTCTTTTCCAAAATGGTTTTTGCTCTTTCTACATTCTTTTCATTTCCATCCAAAATTTAGGAACAGATTGCCAATGTATATCAGCCTGCTGAGATTTTGATAGGGGTCACATTGAATTTATAGATCAATTGGGGGAGAATTGCCATCTTGACAACACTGAGTCTTCAAATCCATGAACATGGAATGTCTCCCCATTTACTTAGATCTGTTTTAATTTCTCTCCACACTGCTTAATAGTTTTCATTGTAGAGATTTATTCCTAAGTATTTAATTCTTTTTTATACTATTGTGAATGGAATTGTTTTTTATTTTTATTTTTTTAATTTCTTTATTGATTAAGGTATTACATATTTGTTCTCATCCCCCCATTCCCATCCCAAACCCCTCCCCACGCATGCCTCCAGCCCCCTGTTGTCTGTGACCACTGGTTAGGCTTATATGCTTGCATACAAGTCCTTTGGTTGATGTCTGATCAATGCTTCCCTGTCTCCGGGTCTGTTTTTGTTCATCGGTTTATGTTGTTCATTATTTCCCCTAGATGAGTGAGATCATGTGATACTAGAAATACTCATATAAGAACAGAAAACGAGACAAACAATAATGGTTATGCTGAGAGGCAAATGAATCAGTCTGTAGTGAGTTTCTTTCTGGGCTAAGAGTTCTTTTGAGTCCCAATTTCAATGTCAAACAGTTCCTTATGTGTACATGTCAGCAATGATATTTCAGTTCTGGATGGTGGACAAATGGTGGTAATGCAGGTCCGACCCTCTCTGGTTTGGTCCTGGGCAACCTGCAGCAACGCACAGCTGTTGACTGCTAGTATGGCAAGGCGTCGTCAGCGTCTTCCATCTCTAGACTGTTTCTCCTTCGTCTTCATGGCTGGAGCAGTCCTGTCAATTCTTCTCTGTTGAAGGAATCCACATGGTCTTGGAGTTGTTTTCTGAAAATATACAAACATATTCTCAACCAAAAGTTAATAAAGGAATCTTTTCTATAAATTTGACTTGGGATCCTTTTTCATTTTTTGCCCAATTTTCCTTTGGCTTGTTTTGACACCATGTGTGTTTTTCATGGGTGTCTTGCTGTTAGTATTACCAATGAAAGTTAATTTTCTAAAGTAAAAATTTTCTAGATGTAATTTACTTACAGGATATTTTTCCTTACATGATACTCTTCTACTATCCTCCCTTTTGTGATTTAAATATTAGGATGCTTTTGGAAATTTTATAATGCAGTCTTGATAACTTTTAAATTTTAATTTTTACACTAAAATATGACTGCTTTAGGTTCATTGCATGTTATGCAATTTTACCCTGAGATGAACTACCAATAAAAATTTTAGTTAACACTTTAGGAACAGTTTTTTTTTTTTAAATATATTTTATTGATATTTTTACAGAGAGGAAGGGAGAGGGATAGAGAGCTAGAAACATCGATGAGAGAGAAACATCGATCAGCTGCCTCCTGCACACCTCCTACTGGGGATGTGCCCGCAACCAAGGTATGTGCCCTTGACCGGAATCGAACCCGGGACCCTTCAGTCCACAGGCCGACGCTCTATCCACAGAGCCAAACCGGTTTTGGCTAGGAACAGTTTTTTGTCCAGTACAATTAATTTTTCTAGAATATTCGCTTATTTCAATTAGCCAATTTAAATTAGTCTGAAAACTTGACTACTATTTTACTGTCTAATTTAATACTCTAACAACAATCTTATTTTACCCTGTAAATATTAGTAGAGAGGATTATTTGCATTCTTGAGTAGGCCCTGAGCATTCCTGGTGCTAGGCTGGATTTAGATATCAAAAACCCACTTCCCCACACCATGGGCACAAGACAACTCAAACAAGTCTTGCTGCAGTGAGAGGGCAGCTGCTGTCGGCCAAGTCTCTATCTGTTACCTGGGTCCCGATTTGAGCTGGGCATGGGAAGCGAAGCAGCCATGGGGGCAGGAGACCTCCCTCAGAAGGGGTGAGGGTTCAGGCCCCTGCAAAGTTGGGGGGGTGAGGGTCTGTGCCCCACCTCTGTTGACCCCCAAGTTCTCTCCTGATGTGACTGTGCCTGTCTTAGGTTGTTCCTTCCCTGGGGAATCTTACCCATCTCTGGCTAACCAGCCATCCTCTGGTGCCAAGCAGGGTGATGTCAGGTTCAGTTCTTTCTCCTTGGTAGCCTATGCTCCCGTGGCCTCCACGCCCAGCACCTGCCTTGGTATCCCCTCGCCTGCTGGCGGGGCCCTGGCACTGATCACATATCTTGGGAAACCCAGGTTTTTTCTCCAGGGAGGGCCCAGCTCACCCCACTGGGCGAGAGACAGATCCATGGTACCAACCACCATGAGGCTTCAACCTTGGCATGAACAGAAAGCTCAGGCAACAGCTGTGGGCAATTGGATTGTGAGAAGAGGGTCCCTCTTGGCCAAAAGGGCAAGAGTGGCCAATATAGAATGCTCAGGTGCCTTCCCAGGGGCCCTCTACACAGTGGAAGGGATTAAATCCTTTCCTGTCCTTTTTAAATTGCTACCAGACATTAAAAGAATTAGTTTGTAAGTTTGTTGTACAATATGCTGTTGTAGTTCTAAAATATCAAGAGATGTGTTACCTTTGTCTCCAAGCACCATAAAGATGATTTTTTATTGATTCCCAAGGGTGCGAGGTACTATTATAGGTAATGGGGGTAACACAAATCTGGGGAAAATTATAATGACATTGTAGAATAATATCATGTAAGGATATTCTTTCCTCTAGGCCATGGCAATTCCATTTCAAACTGGCTGTCAATTTCTTTTTGTATAGACAAGGTCTTAGTTACATTTTCTGCACCTCTCCCAGGAGCAAATAGTGATAGTCCCTTCCTTTGGTGTCCACGCAAGCCAGAAACCTCTCTTTAATTTTACACACACAGGAGCAGTGGTTTGATTTTGTGTCATACTAAAGGGAAGCTGGGTGGCTCCACCTGTGTAATTATACTTCCCTGCCCCAACCATGGTCCTCCTGGATGACCAAGGTGTTTGGTATTATTGGTGACTACATTAGGCGGGGGATCAGCCCACGTAAGGGCTCTTACCCATGAAGGGTCAGGAACATAAGTCCAAAATACTTCCCCATTTGCCCCAGGTAATATTACTGTACAGCTGATGACTGCTAGCATGGCAAGAAAGACGTTCTCAGGCATTCTTGGGGTTCTGGTGACCTCACAATTTATTTCTTTCCCCCTCCTCCTCCTCCCCATCCTCCTCCTCCTCCTTCTCCTCCTCCTCCTCCTCTTCATTGTTATTATTATTTTTTACATATGTGTCCTTATTCCCCCATTATCCCCACCCCCCACTCATGCCCCACCCCTCTGTTATCTGTGTCCATTGATTAGGCTCATATGCATGCACACAAGTCCCTTGGTTGATCTCTCCCTCTTACTCCCACCGACCCCCTCCTTCCCTGAGGTTTGAGGTTCTGATCGACGTTTCTCAGTCTCTGGATCTATTCTTGTTCATCAGTCTATGCCATTCATTATATTCCACAAATGAGTGAGATTATGTGATACTTATCTTTTTCTGCCTGGCTTATTTCACTTAGCATAATGCTCTCCATCTCCATCCATGTTGTTGCAAATGGTAGGAACTCCTTTTTTACTGCAGCATAGTATTCCATTGTGTAGATGTACTACAGTTTTTTAATCCACTCATCTGCTGATGGGCATTTAGGCTGTTTTCAAATCTTAGCTATGGTGAATTGTGCTGCTATGAACATAGGGGTGCATATATCCTTTCTGATTGGTGTTTCTAGTTTCTTGGGATATATTCCTAGAAGTGGGATCACTGGGTCAAATGGGAGTTCCATTTTTAGTTTTTTGAGAAAACTTCATACTGTTCTCCACAGTGGCTGCACAAGTCTGCATTCCCACCAGCAGTGCAAGAGTTCCTTTTTCTCCGCATCCTCCCCAAAACTTGTCATTTGTTGATTTGTTGATGATAGCCATTCTGACAGTTGTAAGATGGTACAGCATTGTTGTTTTGATTTGCATCTCTCTGATGATTAGTGACTTTGAGCAGGTTTTCATATGTCTCTTGGCCTTCCTTCTGTCTTCTTTCAAAAAGTGTCTATTTAGACCAGTTGCCCATTTTTTGATTGGGTTGTTTATCTTCTTTTTGTTAAGTTGTATGAGTTCTCTGTAAATGTTGGAGATTAAACCCTTATCATTGGCAAATATGTTCTCCCATGCAGTGGGCTTTCTTGTTGTTTTATTGATGGTTTCCTTTGCTGTGCAAAAACTTTATTTTGATGTAGTACCATTTGTTTATTTTCTCTTTAGTTTCCATTGCCCTAGGAGCAGTATCAGTGAATAAGTTCCTTCAGCATATGTCTGAGATTTTGCTACCTGTGGATTCCTCTAGTATTTTTATGGTCTTATGTTTAAGTCCTTTATCCATTTTGAGTTTATTTTTGTGTATGGTGAAAGTTGGTGATCTAGTTTCATTTTTTTTGCATGTATCTGTCCAATTTTCCCAACACCATTTATTAAAGAGACTATCTTGACTCCATTGTATGTTCATGCCTCCTTTGTCAAATATTAATTGGGCATAGTGGTTTGGGTCGATTTCTGGGTTCTCAATTCTATTACATTGATCTATATGTCTGTTCTTGTGCCAGTACCAGGCTGTTTTGAGAACAGTGGCTTTGTAATACAGCTTGATATCTGGTATTGAGATCCCCCCTACTTTGTTCTTCTTTCTCAGGATTGCTGCAGCTATTCAAGGTCTCTTTTTATTCCAGATGAATTTTTTGAAGGTTCGTTCTAGGTCTGTGAACTATGCCGTTGGTATTTTAATGGGAAGTGCATTGAATTTATAGATTGCTTTGGGTAGTGTGGACATTTTGATGATGTTGATTCTACCAGTCCATGAACATGGTATGTTCTTCCATCTGTTTATGTCTTCCTCTATCTCTCTTTCCAGTGTCGTGTAGTTTTCCATGTATAGGTCTTTTACCTCCTTAGTTAAGTTTATTCCTAGGTATCTTAATTTTTTTGGTGCGATGGTAAATGGGATTGCTTTTTTAGTCTCTCTTTCTGTAAGTTCATTATTGGTGTATAGAAATGCCATAGATTTCTTGGCATTAATTTTGTATCCTGCTACCTTGCTGAATTCATTTATTAAGTCTAATGATTTTTTGATGGAGTCTTTAGGGTTTTCTATGTACAGTATCATGTCATCTGCGAATAAGGATAGTTTTACTTCTTTTCCAATTTGGATGCCTTTTATTTCTTCTTCTTGTCTGATTGCAGTGGCTGGTACTTCCAGCACTATGTTGAACAGGAGTTGTGAGAGTGGGCATCCCTGTCTTGTTCCTGTTCCTAGGGGAAATGGTTTTAGTTTTGCCCATTGAGTATGATGTTGGTTGTAGGTTTGTCATATATGGCTTTTATTATGTTGAGGTATGATCCTTCTATTCCCACCTTGCTGAGAGTTTTTATCAAGAAAGGGTGTTGGATTTTGTCAAATGCTTTTTCTGCATCAATTGATATGACTGTATGATTTTTATCTCTCAATTTGTTTATGTGATGTATCACGTTTATTGATTTGCGAATATTGTACCATCCTTGCATTTCCAGGATAAATCCTACTTGGTCATGGTGTATGATCTTTCTGATGTACTGCTGGATTCGATTTGCTAGAATTTTATTGAGGATTTTGGCATCTACGTTCATGAGGGATATTGGCCTGTAATTCTCTTTCATTGTGTTATCTTTATCTGGTTTTGGTATTAGGGTGATGCTGGCTTCATAGAAGGAGTTTGGAAGTGTTCCTTCCTCTTGAATTTTCTGGAATAGTCTGAGGAGGATAGGTTTTAGTTCTTCCTTGAATGTTTGGTGAAACTCTCCTGTGAAGCCGTCTGGCCCTGGGCCTTTGTTTGCTGGAAGCTTTTTGATGACTGCTTCAATTTCTTCCATAGTTATCAGCCTATTGAGATTTTTAGAATCTTCCTGAGTGAGTTTTGGAAGGTTGCATTTTTCTAGGAATGTGTCCATTTCCTCCAGGTTGTCTAGTTTGTTAGAATAGAGTTATTCAAAGTATTTTTTAACAATCCTTTGTATTTCTGTGGTGTCTGTTGTTATTTCCCCTCTTTCATTTCTTATTTTGTTTATTAGGGTCCTCTCTCTTTGCTTCTTGGTGAACCTCGCTAGAGGTTCATCAATCTTGTTGATCCTTTCAAAGAACCAGCTCTTGGTTTTGTTGATCTTTTGTATTGTTTTTTTGGCCTCAATGTCGTTTATCTCCACTCTGATCTTTATTATTTCCTTCCTTCTGCTTACACTGGGCTTTTCTTGTTGCTCTCTTTCTAACTCTTTGAGTTGTAGGGTTAGGTAATTTATTACCACTGTTTCTTGTTTTTTGAGGTAGGCCTGTAGAGCTATAAACTTCCCTCTCAGGACTGCTTTCATTGTGTCCTATAGGATTTGCAATGTTGTGTTTTTATTGTCATTAGTCTCCAGGATGTTTTTAATTTCTTCTTTGATCTCATTGATAACCCAATCATTGTTTAGTAGCATGCTATTCAGCTTCCAAGTGTTTGAATTTTTTGGAATGTTTTTATTGTAGTCTATTTCTAATATTATGCCATTGTGGTCTGAGAAAATGCTTGATATGATTTCAATCTTTTTGAATTTGGGGAGACTTTGCTTGTGACCCAATATCTGGTTTATTTTTGAAAATGTCCATGTGCACTTGAGAAGAACGTATATTCCATTGCTTTGGGGTGAAATGCTCTGAAGATGTCAATTAGGTCCATCTGATCTAGTGTGTCATTTAGAATTGCTGTTTCTTTGCTGATTTTTTGTCTAGAGGATTTATCCAGTGATGTCAGTGGTGTATTAAAATCCCCTACTATGATTGTATTGTTGTCGATCTCTCCCTTGATATCTTCCAGGAGATTTCTTAGGTATTTGGGTGCTCCTGCATTGGGTGCATATATGTTTACCAGAGTTATATCTTCTTGTTGAATTGCTCCCTTTAGTATTATGTAGTGGCTTTCCTTATCTCTTATTATGGCCTTTACTTTGAGGTCTATTTTATCAGATATAAGTATCGCAACCCCAGCTTTTTCCTCATTTCCATTTGCCTGAAAAATGTTTTTCCATCCCTTCACTCTCAGTCTGTGTGAATCCTTTGCTCTGAGGTGGGTCTCTTGTAGACAGCAAATCTATGGGTCATGTTTTCTTATCCATTCAGCTACCCTATGTCTTTTTATTGGTGCATTTAATCCATTTACATTTAATGTTACTATTGACAAGTACATATTTTTTGTCATATTTTTCCTTAGTGTTTGTGTTTCTTCTTGCCTTTCTCTTTCTTCTTTTTACAGCAGTCCCTTTAGCATTTCTTGCATTGTGGCTTTGTAGTGATGAACTCTCTTAGCCCTTTTTTGTCTGTGAAGCTCCTGATTCCACCTTCAATTTTGAATGATAGCCTTGCTGGGTATAGTATTCTTGGATTCATTCCCTTGCTTTGCATCACTCTGTATATTTCATTCCATTCCCTTCTGGCCTGGTGTGTTTCTGTTGAGAAATCAGTTGATATTCTAATAGGAGATCCCTTGTAAGTAACTTTCTGTCTATCTCTGGCAGCCTTTAAGATTCTTACTTTGTCGTTGGTCTTCGCCAGTTTAATTATTATGTGTCTTGGTGTCGGTCTTTTGGGGTTCAACTTGTTTGTGACTCTATGTTCTTCTTGGACTTGCATAGTTTTTTTCTTACCAATATCAGGGAAGTTTTCTGTCATTATTTCTTCAAACAGGTTTTCTATTCCTTGCTTCTCTTCCTCTCCTTCTGATACCCTATTATGCGAATGTTGTTTCATTTTGTGTTGTCCAAAAGCTCCCTTAGGCTCTGCTCTTGCTTTTTAAGTCTTCTTTCCAGTAGCTGCTGTTTGTGTGTTTTTTCCTACCTTGTCTTCTAATTCGCTGATGCGGTCCTCAGCCTCTTCTAGTCTACTGTTTAAGCCTTCCATTGTGTTCTTTATCGCAGCTATGTTGTTCTTCATCTCCTCTTGGTTTTTTTTCATGTTGGTGACATTCTCATTCAGCTCCTTATAGTTCTCACTGAGTTGTGTGTATTTGTCATCCAGCCATTTAAACATCCTTATAACCATTACTCTGAATTCTATCTCTGATAAGCTGCTAGCCTCAAATTCATTTAACTTCCTTTCTGGTGATTCCTCTTTTTCTTTCCTTTGGGGATTGCTTTTTTGTCTTCCCATGTTTTCCTGTGATGTTTTAATTGTAGATCCAATTGCTTTGCTACCCAGTTTCTTCTGGGGATGGTGCTACTGTGTAATCTCTCAGTTCTCCTGGGCTTGTTAATCTAGTGTAGCTCCCTACTTGAGCTATATGGGTTCTCTTGATGTAGGCTTGTGAGCTTGAGAGGCACAACTGCGGTGTCTAGAAGTCAGCCGCCATGGAGGGGAGTGTCCCAATTTTTGCTGTCTTGCACCCTTAATTGAAATCACGCATGCCCAGCAGGGACTCACAGTGGCACCCAGGAACCGTCTGTTGGGGTGATGGGGCTCAGGGGGCCTGCACTCTGGAAAGGCGTGACTGTGGTGCCCAGAGTTCTGTAGTTGTGGGGTGGGCAGACTCAACTTTTGCTGTTGCACCTGTGGTGGATAGGCGCTTACTCCCAGTGGCGGCTCACAGGAGCACCCGTGGTACATTTGCCAGAGAGGCACACTGAAGGACTCTGAAGGGCCCTGGCAGTGTAGCCACGTAATTGAGGTGCCTGTGGGCTGGTATCCAGGATGAGTGAATTCAAAATTTCTACTGCTGCGGCGGGGGGGGGGGGGGGGGGGTGCACCCCTGTTTGTTCAAGATCGCACCCAGGGAGAGCTCACAGTGGCTCCCACAAGCACCCTGTGGGTAGATGGGCTTAGGGTGCCTGCCTGTTGGAACTTCGCATCTATGGAGGTGCGTTTGCTGGGTGCAGAGCTCTGATGCACTCTGAGGGGTCCTGGCACTGAGGCTGAGCTGCTGGGGTGAATGTGGGCAGTTATTTAGGAGGATGGAATTCAGAATTTCTACTGCGGGACTGTGCACCCTTGTCTGTGCAGAATCACACCCCCAGGGGCTCTCAGAGGCTCCCAGGTGCTGCCTAAGGAGTGGAGTACCCTGGCTGCCTGCGCGGCTGGAAACGCGCGAATCTGGAGTGGAGTGCCCCGGCTGCCTGTACAGCTGGAAATGCGCAAATCTGGAGTGGAGTGCTCTGGCTGCCTGCGGGGCTGGATAGGGGTGAATCCAGAGTTCTGCCGCTGGGGAGGGGGAGGTTGCACTTACTGCTGCCAAGCAGTGCACCTTTGGAGGTGGAGGTCCCAGCGTCCACGGGTCTGCAGCTGGGGTAGCAGGATTTTGGCTGGAGTGGCTGCTGGGTTGCAGGGCAGTTCCAAGGCCTGCCTGGTTGGTGGTGTTGATGAGTTCCTAAAAAAGGCCGTTTTCCCCTTCAAGATGGCGTGGGCTTCATGCTGGAGTCCCGCCGTCCAGGGAGTGCCCGCAGCGGTGGTAGTCTCTCCTTGTCAAGGAGAGCCTGTCTGCCAGCCCCTGCTGCTTCTGTGAGATTTAACTGTCCCTCACTCACTCACACACACACCACGCACATCCACACACTCTCCTTTCATATCCTTACTCACTCACTTCCTCTTCCTCACCTCCATCCTGCCAGCCGCCATCTTTTTTTGTGATTGGAATTGTTATCTTATTTCATGTTTGGTTTGTTGGTTGTTAGTGTACAGAAATATGATCCATTCTTTTTTATCGGTGCTATTTCCTGCAGCCTTGCAAAAATGTTTATTAATTCTAATAATTTCTTTGTACACTCTTTAGAAGCTTCTACATCCAGGATTATATCAACTGAGAATAAAGATAGCCTTAGTTCTTCCTTTTACACCTAGATACACTCCATTTCTTTCTTTTTTCTCTCTTTTGTACCAAGTAAAACCTCCAGTACAGTATTCAATAGAAGTGTCAAACTTGGATATCTTTGTGTCTTTCCTGATCTTAGGAAGAAAGCTCAGTCTTTCATCATTATTGTATGATGTTAACTGTGGATTTTTTATAGATACCTTTGTCAGGTTGAGGATATTTCTTTATAATCCTCCTGGTTGAGTGTTTTTATCAGGAATCGGTGTTGAATTTTATCACATATTTTTTCTTCATCTATTGAGCTATGTGGCTTTTCTTTTTTCTGTTACATGGTGTATTTCATTAATTGATTTTTAGATGCCAAATTAAGTTATCATTTCTGTGATAAGTCCCAGATAAGCCTGTGATAAGTTGGTGTTGGTATATAATCCTCTTGATATATTGCTAGATTTAGCTCACTAATACTTTGTTAAATGAGGAATATTTATCTGTAGTTTTTTTATTCTTGTGATTTCTTTAACTGGCTTTAATATCATATAATACTAGCCTCATAGAATGAGGGTAGCACTCCATTTTTCTATATATTTTGAAAGAGGTTGTGAAAGAATTAATATTTTTCATTTTGAAAATATTTGCTGGAAGTTACCTGTGAAACTGCATGGGCCTGGCTTTTCTTTGTGGGGATATTTATAATTACCAATTTAATTTTTATTTAGTTCAGTGCGGATTTTCTGTTTCATCTTGAGTCAGTTGGATAACTTGTGTCTTTATAGGAATTTGTCAATTTAATCTAAATTGTCTTATGTTAGCACAAAATGGTTAATAATATTTCTTTCTAATCGGTTTATAGTCATATGATTTAGGGTCTGTAGGATCATGTCTTTTTATTCAATTTCGGTAATTTTTTTCTTCACTCTTTTTTCTTGGCTAATAAAGTATTTGTCAGTTTTGTTGATCTTTCAAATAACTAATTTTTATTTTTTTGTCTCTCTATTTTCTATTTCTCTCATTCTATTTCATTGATTTATCTACAAATCATTATATTTCTTCTGTTTAATTTCAATTTCGTTTTCTATTCTTTTCTAGTTTCTTAAGGTGGAGCTTAGATTATTGATTTGAGATTTTTCTTCTTTTCTAGCATAGATATTTACAACTATAAATTTCCGTATACTCATTGCTTTTGCTGCATTCCATAAATTTTGACATGTTATATTTTTATTTTCATTCAGCTTAAAATATTTTTTTTCTTGTGATGTCTTCTTTGACCAATACATCATGTATAAGTGCATTGTTTAATTCCTAAATATCTGGGGAATTTCTATTGATTTATAATTTAATTCTGTGAATATTGGGTGCATACTTCTCATGATTCAGTTCTTTGAAATATTGAGACTTATTTTGGTCTACTATACCTTGGGTTCTGGGAAATGTTCTATGTGCACTTGAAATAAACATGTATGCTGCAGGCAATGTTCAGAGTCCTCTAGATAAATAAGTTCGGTCAAGTTGGTTGATGGAGTTGCTTAAGACTACTGATTGTCCTATCAGTTATCTACAGTGAGATGTTAAAATCTCCAAATTTAATTGTTGACCAGTCTATTTTTTTCCTTGCAATTTTGTCAGCTTTTGCTAAATGTATTTTGAAGTTCTGCTGTTTTTCTTTTTTCTTTTTTTTAATATATATACCATTCATATATAACTAGTGACCCAGTACATGGATTTGTGCACATTGAAAGGAAATTAATTAGAAGGTGGCCGGCGGGGTGGGACTGGGCGAGACAGGCTGGACACACCCTGGAGCCAACCTCCCGCAATTCCTCCCTGACTGGCTGCACCTGGGGTGTCTGCGGAGTGAGCAGGGTCCCTCAGGCTGGTGGGGTTTCTCGACCTGGCCTGTGGGAATTGGGCTGAAACTGGCTCTCCAGCATCCCCCCGAGGGACCCCACCTGCAAAGTTGCTGCGTTGAGCATCTGCCCCCTGGTGGTCAGTGTGCATCATACCTACCGGCAGGTCGCTTAGCCTTTTATATATATAGATGATAACTGTTTTTGGATTTACATTTGACCTCTTGCTATTTGTTTTTTGTATGATCCCTGTATTTTAAGTTACCCAGTTTCTTCTAAATTGACTTATTTTGTGTTAAATGTTTTAGTGTATCATTTTAATTCTTCTATTGATAATTTATATGTTTGAGTTGTGTTTTTATTGATTGTTCTAATGATTTTACTATTCAGTGTGGCTGATCACAGTCTACTTCAGATTAATGCTAACTAAAGTCTGGTAAAATATAGAAATTTTGCTCATTTATAGTTCTTTTTTCCTCCCCCCTACTTTGTGCTATTGTCAGATATATTATGTCCATATATGTTATAAAGACAATAATATATTATTATAATTTTAGCTTTATTTAATTTTAGATTTTAAATGTTAGATGAGAAATGAAAAAATATTCTTTTTAAAGACTTCTATATGATTCTACATATTTACTATTTCTGTGTTCTTCATTTTTTTGTGTGAATTTAAGTAACCATCTAGTCATATTTTTCATCCTGAAATACTTTCTTTTATATTACTTGTAATGTAGGTCAACTAGCAACACTGTTTATCTGAAAATGTCTGTATTTCACCTTCATATTTGAAGGAGGGTTCTGCTGGATATAGAATTTTTGGTTAAGAGTATTTTTTCCTTTTAGTGCTTTGAATATGTCATCCACTGCTTTGCCTCTATTGTTTCAGATGAGAAGTCAGCCTTGGCCATATCACTTGGCGTCCTGTCCTTTTCTCTTACTGCTGTCAATACAGTATTTTCTCTTTCCCTTTGATTTTAATAGTTTGGATATATTATGTGTCTAGATGTGGGACTGGCTCTTTGTAGGTATCCTATTTTGGATTTGCAGAATATCTTAAATATGTAAATTCATGTATTAACTTTGGGAAGTTTTTCCAATTATTTCATTGAATATGTTTTCTGCCCTTTTCTCTCCTGAGACTCCCATTACATATGTGGTGGTACTCTGAGGCTCAGTCCATTTTTCTTCTATCTTCCTTTCCTCTGTGCTTTTCAGTTTAAATAATTTCTATTTATCTATTTTCAAGTTTATTAATTCTTTTGCCTGTTATCTCAAATCTGCTATTGAATCCTCTAGTCAACTTTTCCACTCCAAGAATTGCAGTTGGTTCTTTATAATTTATGTTTCTGTGTTGAAAAATCTCTGTTTACTGATTTATTATTGCCATACTTTATTGTAAAAGCATGTGTGTGTGTGTGTGTGTGTGTGTGTGTGTGTTAGTTTTTAAAATATGTTTATAATTGCTGCTTTGAAGTTTTGACTTCTAAACTCAACATCTGGGACACTCAGGCAGTTTCTGTAGTCTACTTTTGTTTTGTGAGTATGGGTTACAATTTTCTTCTTTGTGCCTCTCTTCATTTTTTTTATAGTAGAAATTTTAGATAATATATTTTGGCAAACCTGGATCCTGCATCCTTATATTTCCCCCCTGACAGTTATTGTTTTGCTATTTTTTGTTTGTTTAGCAAACTGGCTAGAACAATCTGCTTTGTCTTCTCTGCTGTGCAGTGTGCAGTCAGTAATGTCCTTGTTCAGATTCTTAAAAGCATCTTTGTTTTAATTTTTAAGTCCAGCTTCCTACAGGTTGCTCCTGTGTCTCTGTAACTGAGCCAATGATGGAACAGAGGTTGTGCTCAAACACCTCAAGCCAGGAAGCCTTCTGTGGATAGGTTTGTGTGTGGGTAGAAGAGTACAATAAAAGTTCAGGCCGTATCCCTAGCTGGTTTGGCTTAATGGATAGAGCATTGGCCTGTGGACCAAAGGGTCCTGGGTTTGATTCTGGTCAAGGGTACATGCCTGGGTTGCGGGCTCGATCCCCAGTAGGGGCTGTGAAGGAGACAGCCGATTAATGATTCTCTCTCATCGTTGATGTTTCTACCTCTCTCTCTCCCTTTCCCTTCCTCTCTGAAATCAATAAAAATATATTTAAAAAAGAAAAGAAATTTCAGGCCATTTTCAAATGTCCTGTGTGGGTTTTTGTTGTTGTTTGTTTGTGTGTTTTTTGTTTTTACCTTCTCCTGGGGCCCTTTGTGTCTTTTCTGCTCATGTTCACAGACTCAGCGTGCATAAAGAGTATATGGTTGACTTGACCACTTTTAAGCAATGCTGTACTATGTGCATTCAGATATGTTCTTGCCCAACTTTGACCAAAACCTCATACTAATAGAATAATCGGCCTTACTCCAGAATTTGAGAGCGTCATTTCTGTCAGCAACACCACCAACAGCATCACACCCTGCTGTAGCTCACGTGAGCACCATAACCAATGGCAGCAGAGTTGCTGGTCCTCACAATCTGCCCTACCCAGGAAGACCCCTTTGTGCTGACTGGGTGGGGGTCAGGGTCAGAACACCACAAATCCCTATGGTTCTTCAGCCAAAGCTCAGCAGTTTTACAAGAATAGATGCTTCTCAGACTGTTGTATGCCCTTGCTCAACTTTCACATCACTTCTATGGTTGATTTTGTCAATTTTGTTCAACTTCATAGTCTATATTTTTGTGGATGGAATTTTTGCCAGTCTCCTTTCTTTGCCATAGCAGAAGTCACTGATTTTTATTGAGTACTGTTCTCAGGCCTTTCTATTTGTAACTTTGGGGCTGTCTCTTCAGAGTCCACATGATATTTGTTATCACGGCTCTCTAAATTTGTAAGGAAACTTTTAGTCCCATGTGACCCTGCAAAAGACACTGCCCCGTCTTTCATGCCAGTGGCCATGAGCTCACCTAGGAAGGAGCCTTACAACAGTTAGCTTCCGGTATGCTCCTTCTGACTGTGGAGGAACGTCATAGGCTCATATTTGTTGAGCAGAATAAAGTCAATGGCAGTCCCCCATAAATGCTTCTCTTAAATCCGTTGGTTAAACTTAGGCCACGCGTTCCATAGGCAGCGTTAGCCCTAAGATTGTCACGTGGGCTGGGTGCCTGTGAGTGCCCTGACTAATGTTCAACCCGAAGAATCTAAGAAATTGTGCGTCCTAGTCCTTTACGACTTGAAGGCTGCAATTCAAGGGCTGTTAAGACCTTCAGTTGGTGATAATTGGATTTGTAAGACAGTGCAACATGTGATAAAAACACTCCTGTTGGATGGGGTCCCAGTTTTCTATCCTTCCTATTAGTGTGATAAATGGTGCTGTCTCAGCTGATAGGGCCATGTTGGATAATCAGATTGGAATCAAGTTTGAGTTCCTCTGGCTGGCTTCATGTGAAGCTCCTGGGAAGACTTGAAAATACTACAGAGAATAAAAGGGGACCTGGGTTTGAAGAGGGGAAATTTAACTTTTTTATGAGGCTCTCTGGTTTAGTGGAGACTCATTAACCACGGACTCCGGTCACATGTTGCCTCCTCTCCTGTCACATCCCATGAGGGGCTGTGGGAAAGGGGTCCCCACTGTCGCTGGGCACAGGCCATGGTGGAGGCTGTGGGGGGGGGGACAGCAGCCTCTCTTGTTGTGGGTGTTGGGCCGGGGAGGAGCCAGCATAGTGTTGGAAAATTAAACCTGTCTTAATTAAAGCTGATGGCAAACGAATTCGAGTAATATGGCACTGCAGCTGGGACACAGAATTACGGTTTGAAACTCAACAGCTGTGCAACTGGGCCCTCTGGTCACAGCTAGGCCTTGGAGAAGGCCAGAAGCCCTGGCAGAGGGGTTGCCCTGCCTGGAGGGCTGACGGGGCCCGGGATAGGCAGCCAGAGTGGCTACTGTCCTGATTCTTTCTGGAACAATGTATGCCACCCAGACATCCAGCTCTCTGGGTTCCTGGACTCCTGTGCTCTGTCCCACAGGCTGTGTAGGATGTTTTCTGAAGTCAGGAACATCATTGTAAGGGCTGGAAGTGAAGAGAAGAGTCCCAGAGGGAAGAAGGGCACAGCATTTGTTTGCTTAGTGGTGTTAAACATTTTTATCCATTCATGTTTTCAAAAACCTACAGGCTGTGTCCTCCATTGTCAATCTGGTGCATTGGTCAGTTCTTAACACTTTATTTATGACCATTGTCTTTTAAAACATTATTTATTGATTTGAGAGAGAGAGGGGTGGGATTGATTTGTTGTTCCACTTATTTATACATTCATTGATTGATTCTTGCATGTGCCCTGCCCATGGATGGAACCTATAACCTTGGCATATTGGCCAGGGCCCTGACCATTCAGTTCTTGATAGCCCTGCGTTGGGAAAACCCAGAGCTCCTATATTTTCTTTTACATTTATATGTCACGACCAGCAGACTGTTCAGTTGCTGATGCTGGGATGGGAATATTTTAGGCTTTTTCTGAATTTTTCAATTTCTTAGTCACTTTCTCTTTTTAAAAAGGTAAATATTTATTGTTGCATTAAGCCGCTAATTTTTTTTAATCCATACCCGAGGACATGTTTATGGAGAGGAGGAAGAGAGGAGGAGAAGAGAGAAACATTGATGTGAGAGAGAAACATTGATTGGTTGCTTTCCTTACTTACATGCCCCAACTAGGGATCAAACTCGCAACCCAGGTATGTGCCCTGACCGGTAATTGAACCAGCAACCCATCCGTGCACAGGATATCTGCTCAACCACCTGAGCCACTCCGGACAGGCTCAGTCACATTCTTAACTCCTGAGGCTTGTAGCTATCACTTTTTTTATTTCTTAATATATTCCTTAGGCCTCTTTCTTCCTTGTTGTCAAATTTAGTTGATCTTTCCAGAAGGTTAGGAACAACCCCAACAATGTACACTGGTCATCCTGTGTATGACAGAGTGGGCTAGACTATGCTGCAGAAATGAGCCCTGGGATCATAGAGGCTAAAAGTGTTACAGTCCGTTCTTACTCCCTTTCCTGCCTGGAGTGGGTTGCACAGACTCTCTGACGGTTTCAGCTAACCTGGTGGATTCTGGACCAGAGTTCCCTTCTGTGGCATCACCATCACGGAGCCCCACAGCATCCAGCCACGGGTGAGAGGCTAGAAGGCTGGGCAGTGGGAGAGTGAGGAAGATGGAGCAGGACCTTTCATGGCTGGGCCCAGGAGTGTCATTCCTTCCCACCCTCCACGGCTAGTAGTCAGTCACATGCTGTCAGCCTCCCTGTAAGCGACACGAGAATGCCACCTTCCTGTGTGCCCAGGATTTGGCCAGTCTCTACCCACCGTGACTGCTAGTACCAGTCTGTCCAGTTATGAAAATCTCAGTGCATGGGCTTGAAGTGATCTTGGGAAAAAATTAGTAATTCTTAGAGCAGTATCTAAAATACCTTAGACCAGTGCTTCTCAAAGCGTGATTCTGGGGTAAGAGTGTTCCTTGGCATCTCCTGAAACTGGTTAGAAATGCAGTCACTGAGCGTCACTCCGGACCGACTATATCAGAAATTCTGGGAGTGGAGCCAAGCAATCTGTGGCTTTAATAAGCCTTCCGGGTAATTCTGATGCTCCCTAAGGTGTGAGAGCCACAGTCCTAGATCAGTAGTTCTCCCTCAACCTTGACCACCCATTCGGAGGGCCTGGGGCACTTTAAAAAGTACTGATTGCTGGGTCCACACCCAGGAGACTTTCCTTGAATTGACCTGGGGGTGCAGGCTGAGCCAAGGATGAGAACCACTGTGCTACAATGACTTTTGAGAAATGCTTCCCCACCCCCTGAAGTTTTTTCATGAAAATAGATTCAACGTGATTTCAGTTGCACTTAATGACAACTCAAAGGCAATGGGGGTGATGCTGAAATTTCATGTCCCAGGCACTTCCCTTTCCCTTTCAAATGGGATCCACCACCCAGCTTTGCGAAGAGGGAATACAAAATAGAGATTCTGGGACTTAGAAGTGGAACCCTGATTCTGTCAAAGACTCATCATGTGGTCTTGGAAGAGTCAATTAATTTCTCTGCGTCTTCTGTCTGAAAAACAGGAGTAGTAACACTTGCCCACAGATGTTACCAGCATTCTCTAATTAATGAGCAGAGAGTGGAAAAGACCATGTACTGAACAAATGTTAATCATTATGATGAATGCAGTGCATTTTGCAGATACAGAAGTATTGTGTATATGCTCAGAGTTATTCCAATTATTGCTAATATCAATAGCATTGCCACCGCTAATACCTTTACCTTGCAGTGGCATCTCAGTATCTCCTTTTGGTTAACATCTCGGCCCACATTGTCAGGGAGACTTGTTAAGCAGTTGTTTAATGATCACTGCTCTCTAGCTCCCCGGATAGGGCCATCATCCGGAGTATAAATAGTCATGTGTACAAAGCATTCTAGGGTCCACTGGTGAGATGTCTCTGACTGTTAGGTCACTGGCAGATCATGTTACAGAAGCTCTTCCTTAGGTTAAGGAAATGCCAGAATATAGAACTCATCCATTCTTTCTAGTATTTTCATCCGAGGCATTTCCCCCCACTTCTACTGCTGGTCTTTTATCTGTAATAGTTTTGCCATCTGCTTTCATATGGTGATAAATGTGCTGAAGAAAATTCTAGTGTGTGTTCGTGAGTGTGAATAGATTCCAATGCTGACAATTCACAGATATTATCAGCAGCAGTTGGTGTTGGGAAGAGGGACAGATATTTTTTGCTGAGGTTTTGTTCCACTTTAGCTTGGATTTTGATTGTGGGGAGGGGCCATGGGGGGAAGACAATTGTGTCCCTCTTTTCCCCTCTCAACAAGGAAATGGATGGCAGCTTGTGGGATTAGTTTGGGCAAAGCAGGTTGGAAACAGAATCAATAGATGATGTTAAGATACAGTTAGCAATTAAAAGGCCATTGGCCCACATTTATGTTCATTCTGACACCCATTTCCTGGTCATCAGACATAGAAGTCTTCATTGCTTAGACATAGTCCATACTCCTGCTTCCTGATTTATTCATAGCAAAATGGAACGAAGCTTACAAAATAAACTCAACCTGAGAGTTATTCCAATTCAGTGTAAGGCTTTGGAAAAATTATGGAGTTGCCTGATTATTCTTACCATAGATCCCTGCAGGCCCTCCAGTTATCACCACCATTTCAAAATCCTAATGACTATCTTCCTTTTCCTCTTGGTGACAACTGAAATGCCTTTGCTTTAGGCTGGAACTACATTAGTTCCAAGAATTAGTGCTGATTTTCTTATCATGATCAGAAGCTCTGATTGACAGAGATGTCTTGAATTAAAACAAATGAGTAAACAAAATTCTTATCACTTTGTGTGGATCCAAGTTTCTGCTCTACATCATTCTCTTTCTTCCTGAAGAACTTCCTTGAACATTTCTTGCAAGGCAAGTCTACTAGCAACAGATTGAAGGATCATTTTGCTGGATACAGAATTTGAGGTTGGTGGTTCTTTGCTTTGACACATGACATATTTCACTCCACTCTCCTCTTGTTTACATGTATCCCGAGGAGAAGCCAGATGTAATTCTTATCCCTGCTCCTTTACAGGAAAGGTGCTCCCTCACTACTGCCACCATTAGCTTCTTTCAAGATTGTCCCTTGTCTTTGATTTTCTGCAGTTTCAATATGATGTGCCTAGGTATAGATAATTTTGGTGTTCTCTGAACTTCTTTTATCTGTAGTTTGGTATATATAATTAATTTTGTGAAATTCTCAGTCATCGTCACTTTCAATATTTATGTCCCTTTCTCTTTCTTCCCTTTCTGATATCCCCATTATGTATATTACATCTTTTGTAATCATCCCACAGTTCTTGGATATTCTCGGTTTTTGTTTTTTGTTTTTTGTTTTTTTTTTTTGGGGGGGTATCATTTTTTCGTGTTTCATTTTATTTTTGGAAGTTTCTATTGGCACTCTTTTTTTTTCTGATTTACTGATTTTTTTTTTTTTCATAGCTGTGTCCAGTCTGTTGACAAGCCAATCAATGCCATTCTTCATTTCTGTCATGGTGTTTTTGATCGCTAGCATTTCCCTTTGATTTTTTCTTAGAGTTTCATCTCTTTGCTTACATTGCACACCTGTTTTCACATATTGAACACTATTGTCGTCAAATGTTAGAGTATTAACCATAGCTGTTTCAAATTCCTAATCTGGTCATTTCCATCTCTCTGCCATATCTGGGTTTGGTCCTGATGGTTACTCCTTTTCTTCAAACTTTGTTTTTGTCTTTCAGTATGTCTTGTGTGTGTGTGGGGTGTGTGTGTGTGTGTATTTATATTTATATATAATATGTAAATATTATATATAAATATATATTTGATGTTATTAAAAGCCATAAAGGATGTCTGGGGTAAATGGCACTGAGGTAAATAGGTGTTTAGTGGAAAGTTTTATGTTTATCTGACTAGGGATTAGACAGTGTTATCTGTTGGCTATAGCTGTAGGTGTCAGAAGCTAAAACTTCCTCTAGCATTATGTACACAAAAGATTCCCTAAAGACTTCTTAAACAAAGCCCAAGGTTCATAATTTTTTCAATTGTGTTCCCCTCTGATTACTAGATAGGCCTTCTTTTGATGTGGTGGTACGTTGTGGGAGGAGGAGAAGCATTCTGTAATCCTACCATTAGGTCTCAGTGTTCTAGTGCAATGGTTGCCAACCGGTGGTCCGAGGGGTCCAAAAGGTTGGTGACCGCTGTTCAAGTGAGCCTGTGTCTCTGGGGCCGGGATCTTTACAACTGCTTCTCGGTTTGGTTTTGCTTTCCCTCTTTAGGTAAGACAGGAAGGCTAGCCCTAACCGGTTTGGCTCCGTGGATAGAGCATCGGCCTGCGGACTGAAGGGTCCCAGGTTCAATTCCGGTCAAGGGCATGTACCTTGGTTGCGGGCACATCCCCAGTAGGGGGTGTGCAGGAGGCAGCTGATCGATGTCTCTCTCTCATCGATGTTTCTAACTCTCTATCCCTCTCCCTTCCTCTCTGTAAAAAATCAATAAAATATATTTAAGAAAAAAAAAAAAAAGACAGGAAGGCTAAAGCAGGATGCAGTTGGGTGTTTTCTTTTCTGCAGGTCATTTAGATTCTCGGTATTTCCTTTCCCACAGATCATGTAGTCTCTGGTAAAACTGTTTCTGCTGAGACCGGGACCTGTCAATAACAGAATGCCTTGGGTATATTTCAAAATGGCTAACTTAAATTAAATTAAATAACTTATTAAAGTTTACAATAGGTTTAGACTTGCATTTGTCTTGGATGTTGAAAATAGTATTTCACTTAGAGTCAGAAGTAGGAGAGGACTTTTCTCTGATCTTCACTGCAAGAAACTGTAATGTTTACAAATGTGTGTGGAAGCCCCTTTAAGAATGGGGCCCCCTAGAGTTTTTAACTGTCAAACTTGTCCACACTGTGCCTGCAACAATTTGTCAATTACAGTTTAAATTTTTCTATCCCAGTATTGATTCTCACAAAGACTTTTGTTACTGGTCTGATCCTGTAAGTTGTGACTCTCTGTATCCACTTATCTGTCTCTTCAATTTTGGCGGCAGCAGTCTGCCCTGTGACCTTAGTTCTCAGATGAATCCAAGAAGAGTGGCTGATTTTCAGTTTGCTCAGCCTTTATTATTGTTGTGTGATGGGAATAACGGCCTCCAGGTTATGTACATGCTGGACTTGCAGCTAGACGTTATGTTTGCTCTAATAATTATCACATAACAAATTCGGTTTTGTAGTCCATCTGGCAGAAAAACCATCCTGTGGGCCCATCGTGGTAAAAAGGTGGGGAATGCGGTATACGTGAACTTATACTACAATGATGTGTTTTCACAAACTGCCTTTTTAAAAGAAAAAGAAGAAAACCCTATAAGGGTGGGAGGAGATGGGCCAGGAAAGAGGAATGGGGGAAGAATAATCAGCAAGTTCATTACAAATCCTTTCATTTATATGGGGAAGTCTCATTCCTGAGGTACCAGCAGCGTTCCACATGAATGAATTTGTCATATAACCGAACCATCATTCTTTAAATTGAACTTAAAACATTACAATCCTTTCTGATGGAGTTCTTCTTCTAAAATATGTTACTGTTCTGTCTTATTGAGCAAAGACTAGAGAATGCCATTTGTCTTATTTTGTTACTCAGGTCGTTATCATAACATCAGTCATGGAACAACTTGGTTGTGATGCAGAGTAGCTCTCAAGGGCTCTGGAGGTGACTGGGATTCCTGGCCTCTAAGCACAGGTCTCGCCTTGCTTCCTAATGCTCGTCTTTACCACCTCTGTTCACCAATTACTTAACCTAAGTCGTAATTAAATATCCGACGACCATCTCAATAAATGCAATTAAAAATGCAATTAAATATATTTATTTATATAAAATCTGTGTATTTATCTCCTAATAGCTTCTCACACATTACCTCATGATGCACATACAACAGTTGGTAAAAAACGCTCCTCTTATCGGATAGGGAGAATTCAAAGTTTCTATAGGGTAGGAGGAATTTAATTGCTAAGCAGACTATATGTACAGAAGTAAGTTATAGGCCAAAAGTACATAAATGTATATAAGTTATCACTTATATGATTAAGTACTATGGGGGGAAAGAAACCAAGGCAAGGAGTAAGGGAGGGCTGGAGGGAGGGGTGGTCATGAATGACTCTTGTTAAGATGATGATTGAAGTAGGAGCTGAAGGAAGTGAAGACTGACACTGTTTGGATATGAAAAGGCCCTGTGGCAGGGATATGCTTGAGATCAGGAAAAGTAAGAGGCAGATAAATCTTTGGCAGAGGGACGGAGGGAGGGAAGCAGAAGCTAAGAGCTGAGAGGTCATGGGAGGTGAAATCATCAAATTAGTCAGCTATTACCATACAGTGCTGCAGATAAAACTTAGGGGCTGTGATGGCTGTAGACTGGGAGATTGGGCTCAGGCACTGCCACATATGTGAACTCTGGGGTTGAGGCTGAAGAGCCAGAAGCTACCTCAAATCTCTTTTCTAGGTAGAACACCAGAGTGCAGGAGGAGAGCCTAATCACCCATGCACTTGGCAAGCTTCAAGCCTGCTCACATCCTGTTTACTAATATCCCGCAGGCCAAAGCAAGTCACGTGGCCAGGTACCAAATGTACGGATGAGAAAAGTACAGCTTGCCCACGTTGGGAGGGAAAATAATAGAGAATGGTGCCCAGCATTTCAATCTACCACAACCAGGGAGGGATTTGTAGATCACTGAAGGTCTTTCACTTTTACTCTTTGTGAGGGAAGTTACTAATGTTGAGTCACCATGTGACTTGTTCTGATTTTTTCAAAGAGTAACTCTGGGAACATGAGGGGAATAGATTCTAAGAGTGAAGTTGAATGCAAGAACAGTAAGCTGACTGATGCCACATTGCAGATGAGAGTTAATGGTGGCATTGATTATGGTATAGAAGTGGGGATGATGTGGAAGAGTCATTCTCTGAATTATTGATGAGCCATCCAGCTTGGTGGATAGACTGGATATTAAAGAAAGAGTGTCAAGGGCAGGAACCCAGAGCTTTTGGTGGGAGAATCTGGAGTGATGAGTAGGGAGATATGCTGTAGAACAAGCCTGAGAGTTGGGGGTGGGGAATCTGGGGTTCTGTTTGGATCTTGTAAGGTTTGAGAGACCCATTAGGCTTTCAAACAGAGATGCCAAGTAGGTGATGGTATATATGGACCCAGGGCTTAGGAGATAGGTCGAGGCTGGAGATAGGGCTAAATCAACGTTTATAATAGGTTTAGACTTGCATTTGTCTTGGATGTTGAAAATAATATTGCACTTAGAGCCAGACTTCGTTATAATATATCTTGTGGATGGGAGTCTCTAAATCTTCTTGTCCTCTACTGGCTTTCCTCCCAAGAAACAACACATCAAAATCCTTTGTTCCCTCTCTGGCTCTTTCTCTGACCATTTTTTATATTCTTAATTTACATTTCTTGAAGAATAATCTACTTCTTCATTTCTATTCAATTCTTAGCCAACAGGACTCTATATTCTAACTGCAACAGCTATTACAACTGCTCTGACCAAAGTTTCCGAAGAGCACAACCCAAATGCACTCTGAAGTACCTGAGTCACTGCCATGTTCAAATCGCGTTACCTTCTCTCCTTCCTGAAACTCCCTACAGCCTGGCTGCGGCCGTGCTGCCTCCTAGCCCAGTTCCCTTCCTGCTTCTCCAGCTGCCTGGCTTTGTCTACAAATGTACATGTTCCCTCTTGTCTCAGAGAGAGAGAGAGAGAGAGAGAGAGAGAGAGAGAGAGAGAGAGAGAGAGAGAGAGATTGGAGTGGGAACTGGGATATATTTATAAATATATCCCAGTTCCCACTCCAATACCCACAATACCCATTTGCCTCTGAGCCATCTTTTCCATTGTTTTCATTGTACTTTATGACATCTGATTCAAATGGTCTCTCCCCTAAGAAGGCTCCATTGAGCTTATACCTGGAATACAATATTCCTCCGGGGTGTTCAGCCAACATCCTATTCACATGTCTCATCACATTATATTGATATTGTGCGTCATTTTGCCTAACTTTGCAAATTTAAGTCATCCACGGAAGAATGCTTTATTCATCAGTGTAGCTCAATCACCTAGGTCAGTACTCAGCATTTGGTAGGATCTCAATAAATGGTTTTGAATTTACTAGAAATGACATTTGGACCAATGAATCCAACTAAAGATAAGCAAGGCCCAGGCATAGCAATAGACACATAGACTTTTAGACCTCAGAGCTTCACCTCTGGAATTTGTAATAACTTTGATCCATTTGAAAGCTTTTACTTCATGCCCAGGATACACACATAATGAGAATGTGTTCGTGACTGTAGGCAAACGCGCTGGATGATTTTCAGGAGGTCTGACAATTCCTCTGAAAGAGAAAGTGGCCCAATCATCCCTGGCTAGACGATAAGTGTGTCTCACGTTATTTCCAGGCAATGTACGGTTTTATTTCTGTCATGCACCAAATGGACTTGGTGTCAGGCAGTCAAACATCTGGCAATCTGCCAAGCTGAATAGATAGCATGAGTCGTGAATAGGACATTATTGTGTGATAATGATTTTTCAGCAGCTATTGAATATAAATTCCGATGCAAAATAGAAAGCTTTATTTTCAGGGGAGGCGATATTGATCTTGTTGCCACTGCAAATAAAATGAGAAGAGCAGGCGTAGAGAGAGAAGTCCAGTGCTAGCAGAAGGAACTGCCTCCTGGAGCCAAATGAAGACCCACTAGCTGATGAGCCCATTGAAGAAGTTCCCCGGATGCTGCTCCTTCCTTGAGGAATGTGTCATGGGAAACAAATGCAGTGTGTGTTTCACCACAGAACAACTACAGTCCGTACATGTGAAACCAAAGAGACCTCTGCGGACCAGCAGTGATTTGTCACAGCGTAGTCCCTAGGATCTTGCCTGGTTCTTTGAGAGAAAATGTTTTATGCCTCAGAGATAGGTTAGGAGCCTGGATTACTGAATTGCTTTATAGATGTAATGGTTGGTTAAAACAAGAGTCTTTTTCTCTTTATCTACATGTGAGATTGAGGGTGTGATTATTCTTTATTAGCATTTGAAGAACTGATCATTACAGCCTTTGTAGTTCATAGACTATTCACTCTAGGAAAGACCTTAAGGATTATCTCATCTAATCCTTTTATTTTTCAGCAAGGAAATGATGACACAGAGATAAAGTAACACATGATCACACAGTAGTTTACTTAAACATTTTTTTGAAGCATAATCAATATGTACTACTCTCTTTAACTTTACTAGAATTCTGGTGATTGTAGAAGATATTTTCTGTGGGATAGCACTAATTTATTCCATAATGGAAACATCTTAAATGAGACCTTGCATATTCTTAAGGATCTGAAGGAGTGTTAACTTCCTCTTGTTTCAGAGGCTAGCTGGTATATGTTTATAGTTCTTCCACGAGTAAATGCAGAATACCTGGTGCCCTCCTCTTATTCGTAACTAGGGATCAACTACTACCAAGCATCATGGATCTAGGGTTTGTATCTTCAACCACTTTTAGGGTCCTGAACTTCAATATCTAATGTCAAGTTCTACACCAAGTGTGTCTGTGCACCTCACCCATCAGTGAAGAACATTTGCAGGCTAAATGTTGTTGGATATCTGTGGCTGGAAGGTTAGCCAGTCAAAAGCTTGCTTAAGTGGATGACTAAACAATGGTAAGTATCCGGAAAAAATACAAAGAGGCCATTTTAATTCACCCTCAGCAATAGCTGCCCAGTAACTGTATCATGGTGCTGTTCTCTTGACACCGAGTTATGAATATCAACCAGAAGGTTGAGAGTTTAGGGGTTAGGGGTACAGAGATGGGTAGACCCTTTCCTCACTGTCTCAGAGAAATGCCCCTCCTCCCCCAATTGATCTCCAATGGATTGCGTTCCATATTAACAACATGAATGGCTGGATGCTTTGATTAAGGATTTTGTACTTTCTTAACTTGATGATGGTAATTATCCAGGTTTTGGGCTAGCTGCTAAATCCCTGCATTGATCAGAACATGTTCCTACTGCTCCAGACAGATTTTCTACATATACACCCAAGTTGCTAACGCTCAGACGCTACAGGGATGCTGAAGCTATTAGTGTATTTCTGGTCTCCGCACCCCTTGGCTACACAGTTTTAAACTTGATCATGCTCTGATTTGTGATGTTTTACTTCCCAGGGTTCCTCTTTTTCATGAATGAGGAAAAAATCTGTTCTATTTTTGTTATTGTTGTTTGTTTGCTTTTGGAGAACTAAGAGGACCGAGAAGCGAGAGGAATTTGAAATGTATCTAACAGACCTTACGTGAGCTTGGTATTTTGGCTGTCTCAGATGTTCATTTTAATCTCCCAGAAGCTGTATTTACGATTGCACTACCCCAAAGTGCGCTCCCTCTATTTTTCTACTTCTGTGGCTCCCATTGTCTGTACCAGTCATTTGGCAGTTAATTATGTACTGCCTCGTGGCATGATCATTTAACTTTTTATGCATTTGCATTATCTCTGCAAGCGGACTCAGATTCTTGAGGGAGAGGATTGAATATTGTGCTGCTTTGTTTCCTCTCTAACACCTCACCGAATGCTCCATGCGCAGTGGGCTGTCAAATGGTATTTGCTGAATAATCTACCACACGGAATTTCGTTAATGCCTCTGCATAATGGTCCCAGAGAGAATGCTGCATCCAGAGCGACTCTACTCTTTCCCGTGTTAAAATATTTGGTGAACTGCTACTGTCCTGATGTTGCCTCCCAAGTCTGCAGATGAAATGTTTCGGGGCGTGTGGATTGGCTGTTGGTGTGTGTGTGTGAGTGTGTGTGTGTGCGCACCCATGCAGGTGTATCCTATTTCATGTGCTTGTGTGCGGGAGCCTGTTCCTTCCCTCCCCAATATTGGGAACCTTAATCAATTTCTCTGATTAAGAGTGAAGGACACTGTCTGAGTAATGGATATCTTGCTGTGGATGGCAAGACTAATGCCTCCCCGGGAAAATCATTAAATCCCAGATTTCAGCCTCTCTCCCTGTCACCTATCAGCGGCAGCAAATCTGCTTTGCCAGCCCAGCGCGCTCCCTTATCTCCCCGTGACTGTGGACCACGTGCGGCTGCTTCCTGTAGATGGGAGATAGAGCTGCATCATTACCCAGAGGTGACAGCGATGTAATTTACAGGCTCAATCAGCTCTAGTTACCATGTAATTACCGAGTTATTACATGGTCATTTGTTCCTGACGGACACCGGCGATCTCTTTGCCGGCTCTCCTGTCGTCTGTTTCCTGTGCAGCTAAGATGTTCCGTTTCCTCTGCATGGAGTGTTAAATGGGATGCTCGGGAGGAAGGACAGAAACAATTTGGGAGAAGATGTTGATTATGCGGAGATGCTATTTGTTCTCCTCAATTGGCCTGGTGGTAATAACAGCATCCTGCGGCTTCCCTCCCCTAGGCTTCAAGTTCACATTTGCTGCATAAGAGAGGATGGAGACGATATTCTCCTTGGCAGCATGGGGGAAATTGGGTGTGAGGAATATTCTGACCCATCCCGCCCAGCGAAGAGATGGCAATATCAACCTCGAGATTATGCCACTGCCTCCTGGTATTTGAAGCCGGTGTGAACACGGTGCCTGTTGGAAGAAAAAAAAATCCTCTTTATAATGAAAAGGAGAGGAAAGCATTTAAGTGTGTAATTTAGTAGGATAGAGAAATCACGGGAAGGTGCAGCCGCCTGCCCAGGGTCACTAAGTGAATGGTATGTCTGGAATCCAAACGACAGAGCGTGGCTCCTGTCACTCTAGCACATTTAAATGACTTCCCGTCATTAGGGGGCCACACGCTTTAAAAGCACAAGGGCTAGATCCCATGTGGAGAAATGTGAATATTTACTACACAGTTGGCCCAATGACTTAGGACAAGCTCCTTAACCCTGTTCCTCTTAATTATTCACTGATGTGTGTGATTGATTCCACTTCATTTGCTGAGAGTGTCTGATAATGTGTGATTCCCAATGTTGGGTAAATAGACTGAACGCGGCATTTTTTTGTCACCATCAGAATGTGGGACCGCCATGTTGTGATGCGGTTGTGTGCTGGAGTCGGCCCTGGAACGCAAGTCAGGGGACCTGGGTCTGGTCTCCGTTTTCCTCATTCATCTGTACAATTCAGAGTCTCTCAGTCTGCCTGCCCAGGCCTCAGCTACCTTCTCTGGAGAATGGGCACCCAGGCTGCAGCCACCTCCTCCTCCAGAGAATGGGTGCCCAGGCCTCATATACCTTCTCCGGAGTATGGGTGCTCAGGTCTCAGCCGCCTCCTCCTCTGGAGAATGGGTGCCCAGGCCTCAGCTACCTTCTCCGGAGTATGGGTGCTCAGGTCTCCACCGCCTCCTCCTCCGGAGAATGGGTGCCCAGGCCTCAGTTGCCTTCTCCGGAGAATGGGTGGCTGGACCAGACACTTGCTTACGTCCTTCCCAGCCCTGACAGTTGTCCGTGACTCTAGGATTTAAGTGGGTCTACAGACACGTCTGAAGGCAGCTTAGCATCTTTGGCCCTGAGGTCACGGGAAGAGCAAATTCAATGTTGTAATCAGCAAAGCTTCACGCTCAACATGCACCTCACATTTGAGTAGATGCAATGCTATGAGTCATTGGCACACTCTCCCACGCGGCTCCACTCCAAACTCCTTGCTGACTTAATTAAAATACGTTCTTTGCTTTTGAATGGCTGAGAAACAGTGCTAATTGTAATGTAACTGCTATGTAACTAATATGTGCAGGTAATACTGTGATTATGCATCGACAGCCATATGCTCCTCTGCAGCCATTCCCCATGCTGTTCAGCTGCTGACGCGGATCACGCCGTGTCCGTGCACAGACTAATTGCATCAAACTAATGTCTGTTTGCAAACGAAACCCAAATTAACTATGTAAATAGGCAGATCTGCAAACATATTATCATGTGCATGTGTGCACACACATGGGCCTAGCGGAAGTGGTTTCCTCCTGCATGAACGCTGGCAGACTGGGGCTTGCCCGTGGCACGTGTTGGCTTCTTGGCCTCCACATTCCTCTGAATTCTTGTCCTGCATTAGTTATCCTGAGTCTCTCTGTTCCAGTGGCGGTGACTGAAGGCGATATGGATTTGTTTTCACTAGAGGCAAAGGGTGATTTTCCTCAACCCACCTTTCCTGACCTCACTTGCTGCCCTCAAGCATTACTTGATGTTATGGTGATATTACAAGATGGTCATCCCCGGCCCGGGGAAGGGGGTGAAGGTTTCTCACCGTAAAGAGAACGGAGATGGCCCCAGCCAGCATGGCTCAGTGGTTGAGCATCGACCACCTATGAACCAGGAGGTCCTGATTCAATTCCCAGTCAGGGCACAAGCCCGGGTTGTGGGCACGATCCCCAGTGGGGGGCCTGCAGGAGGCAGCCAATCAATGGTTCTCTTTCATCATTGATATTTCTACATCTCTGCTCTTTTCCCTTCCTCTCTGAAATCAATACAAATATATTTTAAAAAGAAATTCTGTTCTATATATGTCACCTGGCCACATCTCTTTGTCCTGGAGTCATTATTCTACTTAAAGGAGGTCCCGTCTTATTGGGCTGAGTAGTGGTGCTGCCATTGTGTTAGCATAAAGGGCAGATACTGAGGTGTGTGTGCACATGTGTGTATGTGCACATGTGTGTGTGTTCGTGCGTGCATGCTAACATTTGAAATGGGCTTTATGCATCTACTCTGAGGCTGTGCTATGGTTTATGACCACCCAGTCTCTCAAAATCTCAGCCCCCCACTGCTCATAAAACAGGGTTCTGGTGGCAATAACTTCGCCTATGTGACTCTTTCTTTCAAGAACATGTAAGACCTTTGCAAGTTAAGATTTGCATTACTGCTGCCTTATATAGAAATCAGCGGAGATGGGACACTTAGTGTTTCAGAGATGGGAACTCTGAGGCCAAAGGGAATATGAATTACAGAAATTGGTGAGTCCGTTCTAGAGAGAGGATGCCTCCCCTGAATATTGCCATTTCCTATTACCTCCTGTGCGCGTCTTCCCGTGGATCAAGATACATTCTTATTTCCATACTCCGGAGGAGGTCCAGAGCTTTGGGAGATGATGAACAACACAGCTCGAAGGGGCTGGGAAATGAGACAGAGCCAAGCTGCCCCATTGGCTCTCGTGGGTGTTTTCTGGGGCACAGGGAAAGCAGTCACCTTCACAGGGATCTAGACAGAGCAAGCTCCCGGGAGGTCGTGTTTCCGAGCCTTCATGGAGCCCCTCCAGGAGCCTGCAGTAAGATGAAGGGAAAGGCTGTTTTCATTGTGTAGTAATAGCCTTAGAGTTTCTTATCAGGGTGTTGGGTGCATTGGTTTATTCTTGGGAGACACCATTCTTGTGATAAGCAGTTACACCTCTCTTTGTTCTCATCAAAAGGGTTAAGCTCTGGGAGGCAGTTGCAGACCTACAGGAAGTGAGTAAAAGGTGATGCAGATAGTTGCCTGGAAGGAAGAAAAATAGGAAGGAAGTCAAAGAGAGAAAGGAGGGGACAGAGGCGGGAGAATGGAACTTGCCCTCGCAAGCGTATTCGATTACCGTCTTTAAAAATTGATACCATTTTTTTTTCTTTGTTTATGGTTCTATGCCTAGAGATATGTGAAGTTATTCTTTTGGTACGTCTCCTTATATTTAGCTTCTTTTACAAACACAGTGGTATGATTCCCCATATGAGTAATTATTTTTTAGTTACACGGTTATAATGGCCATCTACTATTCTATTCTATGGCAAGTCCACTGTTTCCTTAAATATAGTTCAACAAGAAAGGCACGGCGTGTCTTTAACCGCCAAGTTTGGGAGCAGCTAGACCAGACAGAGGCAGGATTTCCATGAAGCATGTTCCTCCAGGCAGAAGCGGGCCAGTGTTGGTAGCAGTTTTCTCTTTTGGGCTCCTCTCTGTCCTGTGGCACAGCCCGGCCCTGCAGCCCGCACTCCAGGTCCCCGGCTCCCTGTCCCAGACTCCCTGGAACAGGTGGTCGTCTTTTTTCTGAGTTCCTTCCAAACTTCCTTTATATTTGGAATCCATCAGTGGGGCCCCAGCAGTGTTTTGAATGGGAAATAAAAGGACGTGGGGATACCGCCTTCTTGATTCTGTGCAGGCTCAGCATAGAAATGTGGCTGCCGCTATACAGTGAAGAAGCTGAAATGGAACTTGATCTGTTGGGCTGTCTTTCTACCAGACTATAGCTGTACTTACTACATGACCTTAGATGAGGTTCTCAACACAGTCCAGTCTCCATTTCCACAAAATGGGAATAAGAGTGGTGCCGACTGCACCGGGTGGCTTAGAGGACTAACCGGGATAAGTAAGGAAACAAACATGAAGTCCTTAGCACAGAGACCGGCTCCCAGCAAATGCCCAGGAAATGGGGACAGTTCTTGTCATTTTGTCATTGTTGTTATCATTCTGAGATTTTCCCACAGCAGAGACAAATATCATATTTGTCTTTGTTGAAGACATCAGTGAATGCGTGTTAAATGGAACTAAGTCTCCTAAGTAAAAATAAATAAATAAGAAAAAGAAAAAAAATACAGATTTCTTTGTAGACCCACACAGCACTTCCACTGGCCCATGGAGAACACACATCCTTACTGCTATGAGTTATTATTGCCTCTGGATAAACGTGAGCCTTTCATATGACCTAATGATTAATGACTTAGGCAAGGAAATTTTAATACCATTAATAAAAAAAATTAAGCAGCAAGCTTTCCCCACTTTTTTTGACAGTGTCAGGCTTTCACCTGTTCTCCTGGGGACAACAGGTTTCTGGGAACATGCTGAGCACAGAAAACAGATCCCTCCCAGACGGTGCGCCCCTGTTATCTGTGTCTTCCTGACCAGCGTGTAGGCTCAATACAAGGCACTCTCTAGAGAGAAAGATCTTTGTGGCATGAAGAAAGGAGGGCAGTGGAGTACCCTATCTATCTATCTATCTATCTATCTATCTATCTATCTATCTATCATCTACCTATCTCCCTACCTATCATCTATCATCTATCATTTATCTATCATCTATCTATCTATCTATCTATCTATCTATCTATCTATCTATCTATCTAGTATTCTTTAGACTTCTTTGCTAACTCCAGTCTTCTGTGCACTATGGACTGGGATCTGAAATGAATATCAGTCATTCAAGGGAGAATGAGTGAGAGTCTGGCCCCGAATGCTCAGGAAGGGTATCTTATCCAGTTAACTACATAATCTTTCAATGTTGAGGCCAAAATTCAATTCAGTTTTTGTTTCAGTGCATCCAGGCCAAACAGAGGCTGATTCCTGAATATCCCTTATGAATATTTTGTCTCCAGGCCTTCGGAGAGCAGTATTTCCACAACAGATGGCATATTCCTTTGCTTTTAAAGACTTGGTCTCAAATGCTGTTAATTCATTTTGAAGCAAAATTTCCAAAACCACAATTCTTAGACTTCAAAACTAGGAAAATCTGGCAGAACCCAGTCATCACTGATCCTGAGGAAATACCAGCTACCCAGCCATAGCTCCATTCTTGACCACAGTGGACTGGCAGGACAATATGCTCGCTCAGCGAAATACTCATGACTTTGGCAAACTTTCTCTGGGACCCCACTGTTTTCTCCTATAATTGTTTGGAGGCCAAGAAAGGAGATCTCCATCCTTCTCAATGACATGCCCCTCAGTATGATTTTGAGGACTCCATTGCATCCTTGACCCATAGTAGAGCTTCCCTTGAGGTCAAAGTTGAGTGCACCAACTAGTGCTACCCTGAGTGTATGGTTGGAGTGCCCTTGTAGCCCTAATGCCCTCACTTTGTATATTGATCCAGCATTTAATTCTTAATCAGTTCACATTCATTTTTTTTTTTTGCAGCTGTGTGCACCTAGGCGTATGCTTACACACATATTCTTCTTAGCGACATTTAAACTCTTAGGAGGAGGAGGCCCTTTATTCTTCATCTGCCCTGTGGATGAGCTTGGAGTGTAGGACTACATACGGGGTCTCAGCGTCCACAGCTGCCTCACCAACATGGGCTTCCTCTTCTCTGCTGAGTCTGAAGACAGAGGAGCAGTGACACACCCCACCCAGGCAGGCCTGCACCACTCCCCAGCTCCCAAGCAGGACTCAGGAGCCTCCCTTGAATACCAGATTATCTTTTTATCTTTTGATAAGGTCTCTGGGTACACACACACACACACACACACACACACACACACACATTCTTTGTGCCAAGAATAGAGAGGCCAGTATTGCATCCTGGGGGTGAATAGCGGAGCCACCAAAGCCCTTGAACCTTGGGTTGTGTTTGCTCTGAAAATAGGAAAAGTACAGGCTCTCCTTGCTCCTTAGAGTGGAGAGCGTTCTGCCTCTCCTACAGGATCCCAGAGCCCTCTGAAGCCATGCTTGAGAACGCAGTGTGAACACCGTTGATGTCTATGGATGGTTGGGTCCAGATGGCAATGACAGTGGCTCAGGGACCTAGAAGTCAGGAGACCCCAGAAGAAGTCATGTTGGTCTCAGCATTCACATCTGACATCCTCGAAAGGGATAAACAGACAAACCAAAGCAAACAGCAGCAGCAGCCACAACAAACAAAATGAGGAAGGCCATGGTCCCCGGAACTAAGGGGCTGTTTCTTCCTGGGCAGCTGCTGACACACGAGCAGAGCCGGAGTTCTGTGGCTGCAGCACCCATCTGTGCACAGTGCGGGTGGCAGGTGTCCAAAGGGGCCAGCACGGACCCTGCAGGCAGCCAGTCTGACTCACACGGACAGGAGGACTTCTGCAGTGTGCCTCAGAGTTTTCGTTTTTATTTTGTTGTCAATTTGAGCCCACAGGAAAGGAAACGCAGCTTTCAGACATGGCCAGGTCAGAGGAAATGCAATTGAAGGAAGATATAATTGGAGGGTGAGGCAGCCCCCTGACTTTATGGTTACACACCTCAAATACTTACTGACAAAGACAGGAAGAACAAGTCAGACACATCTGATAGCAAGGAGAAAAATCAGAGCATAAGCATAGTTGGGGGAAAATTCTTTAGTGACCGCTGGAGGAAAATGTCACCCAATGGCCAGGAATGGAGACCATGTGGGGTCACGTGGGCACGGAGCATTTCGGAGGATAACGGGGAGTGGATGTCCTTCCCTTCACCTCTTCACCTGTCTCCTCTACGGGGACTGGCTGTCTATGATCAAGTTCACTGGGCCCTTCTTTTTTTTTTTAATATATTTTATTGATTTTTTACGAGAGGAAGGGAGAGGGAGAGAGAGTTAGAAACATCGATGAGAGAGAAACATCGATCAGCTGCCTCTTGCACACTCCCCACTGGGGATGTGCCCGCAACCAAGGTACATGCCCTTGACCGGAATCGAACCTGGGACCCTTCAGTCCGCAGGCCAACGCTCTATCCACTGAGCCAAACCGGTCAGGGCAGGGCCCTTTTTTTATCCATCTCCGGCTCCTCCCTGGAAGTGGGGCTGGGTTGGGGCAGGGATAGCGGTGGCAAAGGAGAAGGAGGCCGCGCTTCCAGGGGAGCTGGGACCAGCTGCCCCCTCGAAACACTGTTCTTGCAGCCACTGCCGTCTCTCTGGCAGAGGCAGCCAGCGGGGAGCTGCCCTTTCGTGTGACCTGCTGGCTGTCCGCACAGCTGGAGATGTTTATTGCTTCCATCACCCTTGTCTGGAACCAGGTTTTACTCATGTCGGTGGTAGGGTGGCTGGTGGGGATGCGGCTTGTGTGGGGAAGCTGGGGCTGTGCTCAGCGCGAGGCGCAGTGTGGGAAAATCAGGAGAGGAAGAGACAAACCGAGGAGGGACAGGCAGCTGTGTAGCTCAGTCGGGAGGGCAGCCAGGAGGCTCTCGTCTGTTTGACACCCGTCTCCTGGGTGGAGGAGGAGCCACCTGCTCAGGAGGCCTGCCCTCCGGGAAAACGGACATCCAGTGTCCACGTCCCAGTCTCTTCCTCTGCAGCCCTTCCAGCGATGACCCCCGGCTTGCCACCCTCCTCCCCAGGTTAGGTTGAGACCTGCAGTATCTCCTTCCCAGCTTTCCCATTGACCTTTTCTGAATTCCGGGGCTGGGCTGTCCCAAAGGCAATCGGAAATTTGCTCAGTGGCATTTATCTAACTGAGGCCACTGGCAGGGTGACATGGTTGGGTGGCTTTAGGGTTTAGAGAGGAAGTACCGGTAGGAGAGTGGGGAAAGCCGAAAGACTGGAATGGAGATGCAGGCTTGCCTTTCTTTTTTTTTTTTTATATATTTTATTGATATTTTACGGAGAGGAAGGGAGAGGGATAGAGAGCTAGAAACATCGATGAGAGAGAAACATCGATCAGCTGACTCCTGCACACCTCCTACTGGGGTTGTGCCCGCAACCAAGGTACGTGCCCTTGACCGGAATCGAACCTGGGACCTTTCAGTCCGCAGGCTGACGCTCTATCCACTGAGCCAAACCAGTTTCGGCCAGGCTTGCCTTTCTTGTTATGCTGTGCAAGTCTGTGCAGGGCTGAGCAAGGCCATGCAAGGCTGGCAGGCAGGCTGGTTGGCTAATCCTTCCAGCTAGAGGCAAGCAGTGGGAGACCCATTGCCCCCTGCGGGGATGCATGAGAGACATACAGACCCTGGGGCTGAAGCTGGCAGGTCTCCAAGAGCTGTCTATCCACAGCCTCTGTCCTGCTGCAGCCGCAAGGCACTCCCCAGCTGGTCCTCACAGCCGGCGTGGACAGGGCCACCTCTTGAAGACTCGTCCTGCTCTGGAAACTCCTGGAATGGATTCCTAGGAGACAAAGAAGGGAGGAGAGGCACCGGGCAATTCTGATCCTGGAGGAGATGCATTCAGGAATAATTCATTTTGTGTCCCAGACACTGTACTCCCTATTGGAGCAAGAGAGTCGCTGGCCTCATGGATGCTGTTGCGAAGTGACGACACAGACACAAACACAAAGCTATAGGAGGAATTGCGTACAGCTGCGATCTGGGCTTCAAAAGAGAAGTGTTTGCTGTGGGAGGGCTCCAAGGGGACCCAGCCTGGAAGAAGTGCCATTTCAGCTGAGACCTCAGGGAAGAAGGGACGTCTAGGCGAAGGGGAGGATATAGAACATTCCATGGGCCCCAGGTGCTCAGGCCAGAGCAGCAGGGCACACAGACACCGAAAGGCCCCTGGGGAAGGGGCAGCGGCAGTAGAGGGGAGCCGGGGGCTGTCAGGTGCCTCCCCTCTCGGGCTTCATTCACCTGCTTCCGTTGGTTTTCTTTTCATAGTGAGGTATCGCTTTCCCACAGGCGCTAAGCAGCTTCCATGGTCTCATTCCTCTCTGGCATAACGGATAGCAGGAGCTCCATTAACTGGCCTTGATGAATTGAGGACCATGCTGTGTGTCGGGGGCATGGAAGGATGTCTCGGTGCCAGCCGTCTGACTGAGCTTGAGCAAGAGAGACGGTCTCATGTCCTGGTGAAGGATTTGCCTTCTGGAGGCAGATCAGGGTCAGTTCGTATCCTGCTATTTTGGCCAAGTTACCTGTTCTCCCCAAGACTCCATTATATTGTCGGAAAATACAGGTGCTATCTGCCTTTATTCTGCAAATAATACTGATCATAGCCCTGGCCAGGTGGCTCGACAGGTTGGAGAGTCATCCTGTACACCCAAAGCGTTGCAGGTTCAATTCCTGGTCAGGGCACATACTTAGGTTGCAGGTTCGATCCCCAGTAGGGCTGTGGTCGGCAAACTGCGGCTCTCGAGCCACATGTGGCTGTTTGGCCCCTTGAGTGTGGCTCTTCCACAAAATACCACGGCCTGGGGGAGTCCATTTTGAAGAAGTGGCGTTAGAAGAAGTTTAAGTTTAAAAAATTAGGCTCTCAAAAGAAATTTCAATCATACTGTTGATATTTGGCTCTGTTGACTAATGAGTTTGCTGACCACTGCAGTAGGGGCACATATTGGAGGCAACTGATTGATGTCCGTCTCTTTCTCTCTTTCTCCCTCCTTCCTTCCCTCCTCTCTCTCCCTTCCTCTCTCTGTAAAATCAATAAACCTATCCTTGGATGAGGATTTAAAAAATAAAAATGATCATCATCCTAATAACACTTTTACGCCAGGCCCAGTTCTGAGTGTTTCACATACATTAACTCATTCAATCCTTTGAGTGACTGAGAGGCAGATAGGATTGTTATACAGATGAGGAAACGGAGGCACGGAGGTTGTTTCCACAGCTTAGAGCCAGGGTTCGGAATGCATCAGGGGTTCTGGATGTTGAGTCTGCGCTCTTATCTACTGTGCTGTTTTATATGTTCCGTTTCCTTGGAGTGTGGAGTTGCTGGCGATGCTGAGTTCACAGTGACCAGAAGGGAAGGAGGGGAGTGGCCACAGTGAGTCACTTTGCATATGGGCATTTTGTCCAAGGCATGATGTTAGTCTCCTGGGCTGAGGATGGAGGAGCCTGAAGGGAAGGCTTAGCTGCTTGGATAAGCAGTCCCGGTGGGGACAGGCAGTCCCGGTGGGGGACAAGCTGCCCCAGCTGCTCCAGGACTGGCACCACGCCAGAACCGTCCCCCCTCCCCCCGCCTTCCTCCAGAGGGGCTCCACAGGAAGAGTTCCAACTAAGCACTGGACGCTCCTCATTGCTCACCCAACTGCCTCCATCTCCAGTTTTAATCTGGAATGTGAGGACCAGAGCCCTGCATGAGCTTTCTTGAGAGCTGAGTCTGTTTCAGAAATGATTGTGGGCAACTCCGGCTGCTGCCTGCTTATTGCACTGTGATCCCTGAAGATTGCATTCGGTGCGGTGGGAGCTGGCAGGGAGATGGGGCTGACCTTGCCAGGGGGTCACCTGCTGATTGCACCAGCTGGGCCTGTGCTGGGCTCCCAGGCTGCAGGGGCTAGAGGCAGGGGGATTAAGGGAATCGGTGGGGGAAGTTTCGCCTTTACCAGTAAAATGTGAAAATAACAACAACTACAACACAATTCAGGCCCTTTATATAGAATTTCATGTAATTATTAAAGGGAAATAAACCTATTGGTATGTTAAGAAAATATCCAACTGGTTTAGAGAAATCTTTTCTAAACCCTCAACAGACACTGATCTAGGGGAGGAACACTTCACTAATCCAAATTTGCTCTTAATCCTTAATCCACAAAGCTATGATCCCACAATTTCACCAGGTAGGAACTGGTGTGAATGCTAACTGGAACTCTCACTCCCGCCCCTCCTCCCCTCCCTCCCTTTCTTTACTTTTCTTTCTTTTTTCTTTTTTCTTCTTTTTTTTTTTTTTGGACACCAGCATTCTCTCTGAGTTTGGGAGTCCTGTCTTGTTTTCTCCCCAGAGAGTAGTGAGAGTAGGGTGTGAATCCCACACTAACCGCTCTCTTTGGCATTCATAGTGTACATGGCACTTTATCAGGCGAAAATGTGAATCTTGTCAACAGCCCCCAGCTCTGCCACCTTATCAAGGAAAGAGACAGGGAGAGCAAGATTCCCAGAGATGTACCTGGTCCTGCTCATTCCAGGAGAGTGATAGATAATAACATTTCCAGTCGAGAAATGGCAGGAAATCTGACGGACAGGAATTAAGGCGCCAAATGGAAAAGTCAATCGCCTATTCAGTCCCAGTTTCATATTTGAAGGGAATGTGATTTGATTTGGAGTCTCCCTCCCTTCTTCCTTCTATGAGGCAGGCAGAACAGCAGACTTAATTCTCTCTGCGCAATCAAATTTCCAGGTTCAATGAGTCTGTCTGTGTGTGTGTGTGTGTGTGTGTGTGTGTGTGTGTGTATACATTCTCACTTAACCTTGCACTAATGCTTTGCAAATGTGTATTTTGCAACCATGTTAGGTATTGTAGAGCTCCATGTATGTAAAAGGAAGAATCTGTTGTTTCTGTTCCTGTGATATCTCTTGTCACCTCTGAAATAGACCGGAAACCAGAGCTAACAGCACACAAACAAAATTAATACTGGTACCGCCTCTGTTACGTTATCCATCTCATTTGGGCAGTGTTTGGTGGCTTTTCACTGCATCTACATTGCACTTGGTCTAAATCCCCAATGGCAATGGTATACCAATCACAACAAAAATAACTGTCAACTGAACACTGGGCACGCATGATCACGCATGATCAAAGTGAATGCTTACCTTCATTCTACGAGGTAGCAGCTCTCATGGCCCTCATTTACAAAAACAAACAAACAAACAAACAAAAAAAAACAAAACAACACAAAAAGACACTCAGGCTTACAGAGTCAGGTGCTGTGCCGAAGGCCACTCACCCAGTAAGTGGTGGAAGTGAGATTTGATCCCAGCCATATCTGGCTCTGGAGCCTGACCTCTTAACAATTTCACTCAGCTGATGAGAATGAGGCAAAGGATTTGTGAAGGCACAGATGAATGAAGGAGCATCCAGGTTGTGAATTCAGGCTTTGTCAACTCTCACAGCTGCTCTTCTTACCTTGCCCAGGCAAGAAAAAAGAGAATCTGGTCACCAAACACACTAATTCCTATAGGGTAGATACCTCATTGTCCCTTTCTAAAAGCAGCAGACAAAGGCGGTGGAATCTGGACCAAGCCTGTAGGTGGTGACTTGGGATCGGGGGAGGTAGAGGGATGAGTGAGGGTGGGAGGCAGATCTAAGGGTGAAATAACATGAAACAGATGAAGAAGAAACACTCTCTCCTCTCCCACCAGCCAAACTTCCCAACAAAATCCTTGCAATAGACGCTGGCTTCTAAGGCTCAAATAGAGAATTCATCTTCTCTAAAGTACCCAGATGTTTCTACTATCTTTTCCCCCTGTGTTGATTACCTAACTGGTGGATTCCCTTCTAGTTGCAGCTGCTAATCCCCCCGCCCTGCCCCATAGTAGCTGCGCTGAATCTTGGGGGCTATTTACAACGAAGTAGATATAAAATAAAAAATCAAAACAAAAGAAAAGGTTGTGTGTCAGCCGTCCGCTATACAAAGGGCCTGAGGGTCGGATGTAAGCTGTGTGCACTCCAAGTCTAGACCTTCAGTCTTGACTTTTTTTTTCTTCTCTAAGCAACGCTGTGGCTTTAGCCTCAGAGACACTGTCTACACGGTATGTGGGTGAGCACAGGTGGTTCCATTTGGAGTCATTCATTGAAGAGAACCAAATACTTTTGAATGCATGTCGACGCGAAGCCCCTTTTCTGAAGCGCTCAAAGCAACTGAGTGTTTGCTATGTTGTTCTCAAAATATTCCCTGAAAACTCTAGGGTGACCGTGATAATTTCCACCTCGGGAGAGGGAGAGGGAGAGGAGGCACAGTTATTCTGCCATGAGGCACAAGAATGCAGCAGCACCTTGGACATGCTGCAGGCTGGCAAGTTCATCCTAGACCCCAGGGTGCAGGGAGCCGGGGGGGGGGGTGGGGGGGATGAAAGAGACCGGGACAAGAATAGACACACCAGCTTACAAACCTGAGATTTAGGACCACGATCAATGTACCTTGAATGGAAGACAAAAATCTCTTTTGGTGGTACTGGTACCCTGCTAAAAGCTCAGCCAGGTAATTCTGTAGTTGGTAACACATTTAGCCAATAATGGAGCTGGAAGAAGTGGAGAAGGAGTGCCCCTTCCTTCAGGGCTGCAGCTGAGAATTGGCTCTGGCCTGGGAGTAGCTGAGGAGCAGAGGCAGGTGGCTTTCATGAGGACTCAGAGGGCTGGGTGCAGGGATGCGGTAGAGGGGGTGGGGCGTGGGCAGCAGAGTCTGGGAAGATCTCCGAGGTGCTGCCATGTAGGTTCACGGGTGGTCTGCCCACTGGGGGCAGCTGCTTCTTCAGGGAACAGAGCTGCTCTGAACATCGAGCTATTCAGAGTTCTGCTGACAACGCAGATGTAAGCAGGGCTGTCAGGCGCTGAGATTCACACCAAATGAATAGGTGTGCGGATTTGGGTTTGCTTTCTGCTCCGTCCTCTAAAAAGCTGTGCCCTGGTTACTGTGTATTCAGTGATGGACACCGACAGTGATAACTGAGGGCCACCCTGGTGCACTAGCGACCGTGTCAATGGCCTTCTCTCAGTCACCTCGTCCTACCTTCACAGCCTGCTGTCATCACCCCCATTTTGGAGGTAAGGCTTTTAGAGAGTCAGAAAGGAATCCAAGGTCACACAGCAGAAAGTGACTGCATGGCCTGGGGGCGCAGCCCCTACCTCAGGCCTTCTCTCATTAATTTATGGAGAAAGGACTTTTAAATCCCCCTAGATTGGCTTCTAGGTCTCAGCACACGTCTCAAATGGAGTGTCCTTTAACCAGATGACATTGCAGTTAACTCTCTGTGTTCAAATCCTGGATCTGTCACTCACTAGGTGTCACTGTGATCACGTTATTGGGCCTCGCCGTGCCTCCTAGGGCTGGGGTGAAGATTAAATGAGCAAATGTTTGTAAATGCCTTAAGCAAAATTACTTGGCATTACAAGGGTTTGAGCCAGTCTGTCTGGATGAGTGAATGAAGGCTGAGCTGGTCTGGGATCCCTGCTCAGCGTTAGGCAGAGCGAGCCATAAGCAAAGGATGAGCCTGACTTTGAGGTGGAATCAACTATGGCTGCATCTTTGTCAATTTCCATCCTCAAATCTTCTCACTTGAGCACCTTTCATTGGCACTAAATAGGTTTTAGATAACGAGAGCAGACGTCGCTCTGCCTGTCTCATCGCAAAGGCGAACTCTCCCGCAGGACTGACCTGGGAGAGAAACATCGATCTTGTTTCTGGGGAGCCAGAGCCTCAGAGGGGTTAACGCATTATCTGGGCATAGGCAGATAATGTGAGCCCATCCGATCCACAAACATGATGAGTAGAAACATGTCTATTGGAGTGGAAGGAAAACAGCTTCTTGGCACTGTGAGCACCAAGGCATCCGGAATGGCAGCTGCAGCCTGGGCAGCGGGCAGGGAGAGGGAGAGAGTCAACATGCGTTTCCAAAATGCTTCACGTCTGTGCTGGATATATCCATATGTGTGTGTGTGTGTATGTGTTTGTGTGTGTGTGTGTGTGTGTGTGTGTGAGAGAGAGAGAGAGAGAGAGAGAAAGAGAGAGAGAGAGAGAGAGAGAGAGAGAGAGAGAAGAGGATGGAGAGAAGAGATATGTAGAGTCACAGAGTCACAGGGACAGAGACACAGCAGGGTGGCACAGCTCAGAGGAAAAAGAGCAGTAGCAGGTGGTCCGGAGACCCAGGTGGACATGAGACCCAGGTGGAACTGGGTTTGAATCCCATCTCCTCCACCCATGAGTTGGGGAGTTTTGGTGCCATGATTTGACCTCTCAGGAAGTACCCCTCCACCTGCACAATCCCAGTCCTGATCCGTGGGTGGTCTCATGTATCAGGATCCCAGGAGGTATTTTCAGCATCTAGCACAGACTCGGGCACACAGAAGGTGCTCCATAGATGCAATCCTCCCTGCAGGTTTGTGCTAGAATATTCTAAGAAGGCCACATCAGATCTGTGGCTCCTGAAGGAAAGGTATGGTGTGAGGCAGCAAGAAATCACAAATGGCCTACTTTGATTTATGACTTTATTTGTGCAATAGGGAAAGATGAAATGAGGAAAGTTTCTTTTAAAACTAAGAATTAGAAATACATCTGTTTTGTAGTCAATAAATATAAAATATGACTAAACTATATCCTTGTCCAAACTTGAGCAATTCAAAGTGGAGAGAGAAGAGAGAGGGAGGGAGGAAGGGAGGGGGAGGAAGGGAGGTAAGGAGGAAGGGAGGGAGGGGAGAGGGAGAAAGAGAGGCGGTGGGGTGGTTATGAGGATAAGTTCTGGACTACCTCCTGGCTTTCTACATATTCTCCCATCCCAACCCCTAAAGAGCAGCTCAGTTTGTATAACTCCATAAATTTTTAATATACAATTTCTTTGGGAGAGAGGATTCTGCTACATAAAAAAACAAGTTTCATGTCACCAATGTCTATAATTTGATATCTGTTCTTCCCCACTCAAATGCACAAGAGCAGGGATCGATAGTGCACACAGTAGGTGATGTGATATACAGGGTGATTCCTGAGCACATGAGCAAGTGGATGGAGAGACAGGAGGAGAGAGGGGAGGAGACGAGGGCAGGAAATGAGAATCAGAGGCGCTCTTCTCCAATTCCCTGGCCTTTATGCTATGAATCCATGAGTGCCTTCTGTCACGTCTTCGTTTGATGTGCCCCTAATCTCGTTGCTAACCAGGTTCTTACTCCTGCACAGATGCTCCTCACCTTTGTATGCTCACCTATGGCACAATCCAAGCCACATGGGGACCGTGTGCCCCATTGTTGAGTGAGTCTGCCCCAGATGCTGTTGCCAGCCAACTACTCAGCATCAGGAGTGCCACCGGCTTTGTCCGTCTGGCAGTGTTTGTGCACTCGTTTGACTGTTTTATCGTTCTCCCCCCACAAAAAAATGGAGGTGCCCATACCAGTGATAGGAAGCATAGACTTCATAAATGTAACGCCAGCGAGGCAGAGCTGGAGATCATTAGATGTGCACAAAAGAGCAGATGCTTAGCTTTGGCCGGGTGCTCATCCCTTGAGTTGTCTATGTGCTCAGCCACCAAGGAAAAGAAAGAGAAAGGAAACAGAAACAATGCAGTGAATATTGTCAAAGATTAAATCTAAACTATAAGGCGCATCTGGAAATTGTGGGTAATTTTTTGTTAGATTTCTGGCAATGCAGATAGAACACCGCTGTTCTCATACCTCTGATGTTAGCCACGCCTGTGGTTGTGCAGGCATCTCCAACCTGGCCCCTGTCTTCCCTCTCCCTGCTCCAACCCATGATGGATGTGCACTAGTACCACACTGATTTTTTATCACATCACCACCCATCCACACACACCCTGCCCCCAGCCTATTGCTTTCCACCATTTTCCATTCCTACTTGACCATCCCCATTCTTTCTCATAGTCACTGTGGCCCAGAGTCAGGCTCTTGACCTCCAATTTCCCTTTGAACTTTCCACTTAACTCCTGTCCAGCACTTGCTTCTTTGTGGGTGAGTCTGACCCAGGGGTGGGCAAACTTTTTGACTCGAGGGCCACAATGGGTTCTTAAACTGGACCGGAGGGCCGGAACAAAAGCATGGATGGAGTGTTTGTGTGAACTAATATAAATTCAAAGTAAAGGAGCGGAGGGGAGAGCAAGAGAACCGGATAGAACAGCCGGAACCGGCCCGCGGGCTGTAGTTTGCCCACGGCTGGTCTGACCTGTTGGGTACATGGTTCACGGGCCTGATAGCACAGAGCCTCCTAAATCTCTGTTCCTCGTGGCCAGCCTTCTTCCTGGCTGCCTCTGAGACTTAACATTGGACCCCTGAGAGTCTGGCCTCCACAAAGGAGGAATGAGACTGAAGAAAGCAGTGCTGCCTCTCAGCAGCCTGGCTTTGGCTATGCTCTAGACCAGTGGTCAGCAAACTGCAGCTCGCGAGCCATATGCGGCTCTTTGGCCCCTTGAGTGTGGCACTTCCACAAAATACCACAGCCTGGGCGAGTCTATTTTGAAGAAGTTTAGGTTTAAAAAATTTGGCTCTCAAAAGAAATTTCAATCGTACTGTTGATATTTGGCTCTGTTGACTAATGAGTTTGCCAACCACTGCCTTAGGGAAAAACACTTAAAAAAACATTTTAATAATGTACTAATGTCTTTAACCTGCAGTCAAAACTTCTGCGTAAGGGTAATGCCTTACAGTAGTGGTCGGCAAACTCATTAGTCAACAGAGCGGCAAACCGCGGCTCTAGACCAGCGGTCGCCAACCAGTGGTCTGCGGACTACTGGTGGTCCATGAGGTCTGAAAGGTTGGCGACCACCGCTCTAGATGGAAGCACACCCCCACCGTAATCGTATGTTGAAGTCTTACCCCAACGTGACTGTGTTTGGAGATAGGACTTTAAGGAAGTCATGAAGGTTAAATGAGGTTGTAAGGGTGGGGTTTTAATCTTGGAGGATTGTTGGTCTTCTAAGAGGAGGAAAAGATCTCTCTCCTCATGGACACTCAGAGGAAGGCCACGTGAGGACACAGCCAGAAGAGGCTCTCCCCAGACCCTGAGCATGCGAGCCCCTGATCACAGATCTCCAGCTTCTAAAACTGTGAGGAACCCAGTTAGTGTGGCTCCATCGTTGAGCATTGACCTATGAACCAGGAGGTCACGATTTGGTTCCCAGTCAGGGCACATGCCCAGGTTATGGGCTCAATCCCCAGTGTGGAGAGATTCTCTCTCATCATTGATGTTTCTATCTCTTTCCCTCTCCTTTCCTCTCTGAAATCAATAAAAAATAGTGAAAAATAACTGCCTGTTATTTGAGCCACCCAGTAGATGGTGTTTTATTATGCAGACCAAGCTGAGGGGAGCAAGGTGCTTGTCCTTCTTCACTCATAGAGTGGGAGAATGGGGAAAGGCCCATGATTAATTTGCACTTCTATTAGAAATGAAATGATTTCCAGGAGAGTTGGTGGCACTGGCCAGATTAGAATTCAGATTTTGTAATTACCAGCCAGGGTATTGATGAACCAATCCTTCCTTCCTAAGCCAGGACACTATCTGCAAAGACTGTGCATCCTAATAGGCCCAGGGCATGGGCTTTGTGACTCATTTCCATGGAGTCCATTTGTGAGCCCTTTCAGTCTGTTGGTGAACTTTACCTTGTGGTAGAGTCTGGTTTATTTCTCTGGGGTATCCCTTTCAAGAACCCCCTCCTTCCCTCCCCAGTAATTCCCAACTCCATCCCTCAGCTAGAACCAAAGCTTCACAGCATCTCATTGGCTCCTCCCCTGGGCTCTCCAAAGCTCCTTTGCAGTGTAGTGAGTTGGGTGCTTACTTTCTCCAGGTTGGGGTCTCCTCCTGACACCTGTAACCATCCAAGATCCCCAGACAGGAGCCTCGCAGCCCCTCTAGGTCTCCTCTGAGAGTCCCATGGCTCCAGCAATCAGAGGTTGTTCTCTAGGTCCAGGGCTAGTTGCCCCTTGTCACAAGAAATAGGCCCCTGGTTCAGTGGTGCAGCTCTCTCCACAGGCCCAGACAGTCTTGTTGCTTCTCATGAAGGTCACATCCTGGCTTTAAACTTGTTCCTACAGACACAATGCATCCAGCAGCTGCGACTCTCTATTAGTTCCGGTGTTCGTTCTGCACATAAGTGTCTTATTACAAGTTCCCTCTATGTAGGAAACTGGCAATGAAGCTGTGAGGGAGGACTCAGTTTACCTGGTACATTCAGGGCGGACTAAGGAAGCACAGAGAAAGGAGGTATTGTTCTCAGACTTCTTGTTTTCCTGAGCAAGTGTAACCTGAAGGGAGGACTTCCGAAATTTTAAATGCTAATGTGCTGTGGATAGAGGGTGCCCACATTTCATGGGGCATGGGCAATAAGATTAAGTGAAATGTTTGAACTGCTGTCCTCCATCAATGTGAGGTGGATAGAGGTAGCTCTGTGCTACCGATAAACCAGTAAAGCAAATACAGAAATGTTGAGCAATGCAGAAAACATTGCACCATTTACCATGTAATTGGTGGAAACTATTCATAGACACCAAAGGCAGACTTTGACTTCCAGTCACAGAAATAATATACTACATTGGATTTCCTTGAGAATATACAGGCTTTTGTGCAGTTGCAAGCTGCCAGCATTTTCTTTCCATGAGGGTCTAGACCTGAGGTTGCAGAATCATTTAGGGATCAGTGTATCGCCTGCTTCATACAGTGTGATTAATCTTTTTTTTTATTGTACATGTCTACACATGGTGTTAATGGTCATAGCTGCAAACTATTGCTATTTTTATTGGTCTGGAATGTGAATGTTTGTGTTGGAGCATCTGCAAAAGCAAACACGCTTGCAATGTTGAAAAATAATGAAGATCTAAGTGATTTTAAGATGGCATTTCGTGAATGAACACTACAATGCTGCTAGATTTTTATTTGTTTTACTGTTAATGCTGCATTGAAGCTATAGTCATGCTGCAGCACAATTTTCCCCGTTTCTTCTTTTCCTTTGTCTTTGGAGACACATCCATTCCAGTTGCAATTTTTACTCAGGACTAAAGATAGCCAGGCGTTTAGATAAGTTCATAATCTACAAAGCAAATATATGTAATAGCAGTCTCAGCTATTTTGTGTCATACATAAGTAATATTTTGCTTAGACTGGTCATATTTTCTGTGTACATTTTAATAGAATGGTCACCATATCACCATCATCTAAATGTCCTAACAACACCTTGAGCGTTGCCTTCATTGATGTGTAACGTGCTTCCGGTTGTAATTATAAAGGTCCCTCAAACCCTGGCTAGCATATTGTTTTGAGTTCCTTCTAGGGAGGGGTTGTGTTTAACTGATTCTAAACCAGTCTGCACCTAATAGAATATGTGGCTAATGAACGTGTTGAATTAAATCGAATTAGATTGGATCAAATTGAATTGAACAGAAGTAAATTGAATTGTATTGAGTTATAAATCAGAGAGTGAAAATATATGATGATTTCATAACATCTGATAATAACAGCGTACTGACTTTATATGTCCAACTTAGGAGACATTTGATAACTCCTAAGTGAGAAAATTGCCTTCTTCCTATGATATCAGGTATCCTTGCCAAGTAGAGATGAATATCCCATGAGACCCAGTGCAATTATATAGCTCAAGCATCTCCCGTACTTGTGAGGTAGTAGACCATGCCAGGGCGGTTACAACCCTGCTTTATTATTCTATATGTCACCAAGTAGGAGCTCCATTTTTTAAAAAATATATTTTTAAAATTTTCCTTTTGTTCAGCAGCAGCTGGTTCTGTGCGAGCACTTAGAATAAAGTGATGTGAGTGTGTGTGTGTGTGTGTGTGTGTGTGTGTGTGTCAGATAGGGGGTATCATTTGCTGGTTTTAATTGGTAGATTCAACATCTTCCCCTAACAGTGCAGAAGCCACTGGCTGAGACGTTACCATGGTAAATCAAACCGCGGTGTCTGATTGGTGGACTTCTGAAGCAGGTACAATCGTTTTAATCAACTCCCGGAAAGTTGAGGCCATCTGGTTTTGCCTCACCTGGAAGTAATTTACCACCCCAGGTGCAAAAAAAAATTGCTCCGAGGTCAGTCACAGCAAACCTGCCTCATGATGCTCCCGCAAAGCATAAAAGAGGAGCAGTGTCACAGAGCAATTTCTAGCTGTTTGTTTTGATATTTCTGAGCTTGGGAAAGTGAGGGGCTAATCATGCAAACGAGCCAAGAATAGGTTTGGCAGGGGTCCACCCAGCTAGATCCACATACCGGAGCAAAATCTCCCACACTCAGTCTGTAACAACTGCTTTCATGGTCCAGGTCTGAATGGGGAACAGATTGGGGCTGTATAAATGGAACTTTTCCTGAGCTGCTCAGGAATACGGCTGAAGAGAGCTGTGCTTTAGAGGAGTAGAGCGTGAAAGGGGACACATCCGCAGTGGGGGAAGTCTTTCCAGAAAGCTCTTCCCTGCAGGGCGTATCCGTTTTATGTAGCAGTCTTTTAGATATTCTTGTGATTACATAGGATGTAACCAGCCCTAACCCAAATATAGTTACTAAGAAGATTACAGAATCATTAGGTCTTTGCAGTAGTTAGAAGGATTTATCTGGCTCATGTGACATTGATTTGTTTTGGCTGCACTTGAAATGTGTGGTCTTTGCAAGTCAATAGAAATGAAGTCCTTTATTGAATCGGAAAAGCTCCATGGAATGAATTACAGAAGGAATCAGGGGCAAGGGCTCTCGGGCTCCCATGTGTTGGTGGGAGTAGACAGCAGGATGTATGGGTAGGGCTTCGGGGAGGAATGTCCATGGGCTTGGATGAAAGGGGACAGGCAGGAGTGGCAACATCAATGTGAGATGAAGCCTTGGAAAATCTTAGTTTGGAAATTGGCAAAATGAACCAGATGATCATGGGAAGCCCAGGAGGCGGGGAGAACAAATACCACAGTCAATCACTGGAAGGCAGTGCTTCTTCTAGAAGTGTCATAATCCCAGGGATGCAGAATGGAGAGGCCGTGCAAAATCATAGGAGACAGGAGACCCCTGATTTTATTGATGAGGGGGTGGAGAGGACCGTAGATTGGCTGAGGGCAAAGCTGATAAGGGCTAGTCAAAGCCGAGGTGGACCCCAGTTTTAGAGAACTCATCCCAGGATCTTCTGATCCATCAGAGGCTGATGATGGACTGAGTCAAACCCGTCTCCTCCTGCTCTGTGCTAATTTTGTAGTTACTTCAGAGCTGGACTTCAATCATGTGACTTGATTTTAATATTGTGAGGATTGAGATGGGATTGCTCGCTGTTCCGATTCTCTCTGATCATTGGCTCAGTGCATAGAGGCTGGAGCAGGAGGGAAATTAAAGTGCAGTTCTCTCTCCCATCCCCCAGGCTGCTTCTGGAGAGGAAACACAATTAGAAACCCTGTCCAGTGAGTCAGTCTCCCATTTGTCTCCTCTGCAGAGAGGGGACAAGCTTGCTACTTGCGATCAACCAGCCCCTTTTCCTGTCTTCACTCTCTCCAGACCCTGACCCAGATAGAACTCACTTCACTTGGCCTAGAGAGCCAGTGTCGGAGCAGGATGTCCTGCCCCTCGCAGAGTGCTACAGGGACAGCAGGATTAACTGGAAGCTGGCTCAAGGCTGGGGAACTGAGCAGGGGTGCTGCTGGATGGCGGTGTGAGGACCAGAAGAGAAGGGGAGAGGACACACGCAGCAGGAAATAAGAGAAAGGGAGGGTGGGGAGGAAAAGAGAAAGATTTATTTTTCTAAAGTCAGCCTTTTGCCAGTTAAACATCATATATATATAAATATATACATATATATATATATATACATATATGTATATATGTATATATATATATATATATATATATATATATATATATATATATATATAATTTCAGAGAGGAAGGGAGAGGGAAAGAGAGATAGAAACATCAGTGATGAGAGAGAATCATTGGTTGGCTGCCTCCTGCATGCCCCCTACTGGAGATACAGCCCACAACCCAGGCATGTGCCCTTGACCAGAATTGAACCCAGGACCCTTCAGTTTGCAGGCCAACACTTTATCCACTGAGCCAAACCAGCTAGGGCTAAACATCATTTTTAAGAACCTGGTAAAAATGATCATTTTTATCCAGGAAACAAATCTCTTCTATGGACCTTGGATAAGACATATATGTAAACTTGTGCCTAATTTAACCATAACTTACAAAAGTTACGTATATGATATAACAGCGGTTAATATGGGTAGGTATGCAGGTAGATATGTGTGTATGTGTATACGTATATTTGATAAACTAGAGGCCCGGTGCATGAAATTCCTGCATGGGGGGGTGTCCCTCAGCCCAGCCTGCACCCTCTCCAATCTGGGACCCCTCAAGGGATGTCTGACTGCCCTCTCACAATCCAGGACTGCTGGCTCCCAACTGCTCACCTGCCTGCCTTCCTGATTGCCCCTAACTGCTTCTGCCTGCCAGCCTGATCACCCCCTAACCACTCCCCTGCTAGCCTGATTGATGCCTAACTGCTCCCCTGACAGCCTGTTTGCCCCTAACTGCCCTCCCCTGCAGGCCTGGTCACCCCTAACTGCCTTCCCCTGCAGGCCTGGTACCCCCTAACTGCTCTCCCCTGCAGGCCTGGGTCCCCCCCAACTGCCCTTCCCTGCAGGCCCGGTCACCCCCAACTTCCCTCCTCTGCTGGCCTGGTCACCCCTAACTGCCCTACCCTGCAGGCTTGATCACCCCCAACTGCCCTCCCTTGCAGGCCTGGTCCCTCACAACTGCCCTCCCCTGCTGGCCATCTTGTGGCAGCCATCGTGTGTCCACATGGGGGCAGGATCTTTGACCACATGGGGGAAACCATCTTGTGTGTTGGAGTGATGGTCAATCTGCATATTACTCTTATTAGATAGGATAGAGGTCTGGTGCATGCGTGGGGGCCAGCTGGTTTGCCCTGAAGGGTGTCCTGGATCAGGGTGGGGGTTCCCTTGGGGTGTGGGGTGGCCTGGGCGAGGGGCCTGTGGTGGTTTGCAGGCTGGCCATGCCTCCTGGTGACCCAAGTGGAGGCCCTGGTATCTGGGATTTATTTATCTTCTACAATTGAAACTTTGTAGCCTGGAGCGGAGCCAAGCCTCCTGCTTGCTCTGTGGCGGCAGCCATTTCTGTTGGGATTTATTTATCTTCTATAATTGAAACTTTGTAGCCTTAAGCGGAGGCCAAGGCAGGCCAGGGTGTGTGGAAAGCTTGGCTTCCTCCATTGTCGGGGGCAACCCTAGCCTCCTGCTCTCTCCAGCTCCGTGGCTGCCACCATTTCTGTTGGGCTTTATTTGTTTTCTATAATTGAAACTTTGTAGCCTGGAGTGGAGGCCTGGGCCCGCCATGGTGTGCGGAAAGCTTGGCTTCTTCCATGGCCAGGGAAACCCAAGCCTCCCTCCTGCTCTCTGTGGCTTCAGCCATCTTGGTTGGGTTTATTTGCATATTCGCTCCTGATTGGTTGGTGGGCATGGCTTGTGGGCATGGCTTGTGGAGGTGTGGTCAATTTGCATATTACTCTTTTATTAGATAGGATTACAGTCGGGTTAGGCACGTGTTACCAAGTGGAAACCTGACATAGATATCCAGCCCAATCCCTCATTATGTAAAAGGCACAAGAGTGAGTGATAGCAGGGAACTGAGCAGAGACCAATTTAAGAAGACTGTCGGAAGTGAAGTGTCAACTGTGAGGTTCCCCCCCTCCCACCTCCCGCATGATGTAGCAGCTTCTTTAAGGGAAAGGGTTTAAAGACACGGGTTTGGGCGGATTAAAATGAGCTTCACAAAAGCCCTGGATAACACAGTGCAGGAAACAAACCTGAGAACAGCTGGAGGAGCAGGCAGAGCAGACTGACAGATCTTTGTTTTTGAACTTCACGGTTCCCTTGCATTTCCTCTTTCTTCAGGCTAACAGCTTTCCTTTCCCGTGGCACCACCTCACATTGTGGGTCAGAACAGCGCACCTTGCTATTTCACACGGATGAACGTTTTCTAAAACTGACTGCATTGCATTTGTTTTCCAGATGATTCCCTGCGTGTGTGTTTCTGCATTTCTGCTTAGTTGTGGAATGCAGGGCCATATTATGGATTCATTGTCACACCTGCGAGGAGGTGCACGTTGGCTGAAATTCTGAGAACACATTTGTCTCTGCTCCCAAGGGAAGAGGTTGGGGAATTGCGTGTTCCCATTGGCCTAGCTGTGCCCAGGAATGTAGGGTGTATGACTCCAGCCATCAGGATCGTTAGCAGTCATGAAAGCCGGTCTTTGTGAACATAGCATGCGTGCCTCGCCATCGAACACTGTGCATTTCATAGCCCATCCCTCAGAAGAGATGCCAAGTTCAGATGTCCTTTCTGGAGTGGCCTGGCAGAATGAGGCTGCCCCGACTCTTCATGGGCACAAACACACATGCAATGTCTTTCTGCCCTGGGTAATCATGTGCCTGGCCACTTTTCCGCCTCCTCAGAAACAGAAGTCAGAAGAGCAGAGTATTTGAAAGTGCGCTTCTTGTACTATCTCCATCCTTAATCGGGGCTTCATTATCTCCTCCCTGGAACCTCTTGCTGCAGGTTTCAAACTGGCTCCCTTCTCATCATCTTTGAATGTTCCTGTCTTTCCTCTACCAGACATCTGTCTGTCTAGATTCTAGAACGCAGAAAAAGTGCTATTCCATACTTAAAATCTTTCTGCAGATTTCAACTCATATCATAAAGTCCCAAGCCTTGGTATGCCATTCAGAAACTTCACACTCAGATTTAACTCTAAGAGACGGGAACTGTGGGACGTGGGAAGATGCTGTCCACAGTGGAATCAACCTCAAAAAAGGGAGGTCTCCTTACCTGCAGCTCCAGGAGGTGTGAGCTTCCCAGAATCATATGTTGTGTTTATGTGTGTGTGTAGGGGGTGTGGGGTGGGGGAGGAATTGAGAGAACACATACATTTTTCTGACAGGAGAGTCCATAATTTTTATCAGGTTCACAAAAAGTTCACTGTTTTAACATGTAATATGCTATAAAATACTACCTCATTTCCGTGGTGGCCCGGTCATCCATCGGTAGAAATAGTCCTGCGTTATGAGTCCGGACTGTGTATCTAATACAACCTTGTGTTCATAAACCCACACCCACCTGGACATTCCAGAGGCAGCTCTTGGAGAACTCAGAGGTAATGTCCATAATGGTTGTTATGGGGATTGTTTAGGGCAGAATTGGGAGGTGCCTATTACCCCAAAGCCCACTAAGGTATGTTTCCCGCTAAATCCGGATGCCTGCTGGACCCTGATCAGTGCCTGGGTAGAGCGAGGCGGCAAGAAGCAGGCAGCATAGCTCTGGGAAGGAGCCAACCCCAGCCCCTCCTCTGACTTAGAAAGGCTTTGGTTAGTGCTCACAGATGGCTGCAAACCCCCCAAGCAGCCAGCATACTGTAAAACAATATTAACATCCCCGCCTTTTGAATACCACGTCTTGTAAACCCCAGGATATGACAAGCCTCTTTAGAATCTTCTTTGATTGTGTTACTCAGCCTCCCGTAGGGAAGTGGGGAGGAGTAGGGGGTAGATACCAGAGGAAACATATAATTAGGAGTCTCTTAGAACAATGAGGGTTCTCAAACACATATGCACGAGGCAGCTCGTTTGTTGCTTTTGGTATTTCTGTTGGTGAGTAATTAACCAAGATTTGGGGGCGCGTGTGCCAGCTCGGGCAATCTGATTATGGTGAGCCATGGGGAAAGAATAGCTCCCTCCAGCAATGTGTTCAGAGAAACACTAAGTGGAGATGTGAATGGAAGGGGAAGAGCAGCCTTTCTGGAGAGGTGCCATCCTGGTAATGTCAGCCTCAGATAAATCTCGCTTGTTATCATCCTTAGCTTTCGTTTCACGGAAGACAGGAGGCTGTTTCTGTGAGAGGATGCTGTGTCTACAGATCGCCTTGCCACCGCCCCAGGAGAGACCGCGCTGTCTCCACGGGTCCCTGGACCTTGCCCTTTGCTGGCCATCTCTCATCACTGTGGAGAATGTGTGCTGAGCTTGAGGACTGGGGGCCGTTTGTTTTACTGCTGAGAGGAATAGAGGTTCCCCTCCTCCCCCCGGGAATGCTTCTGAGAGAAAAACAAGTTCCTCACAAACCCTTTCTGAAAGTTACTCTGCGGGCGTATCCGAAGATGGTGTCATTTCTGAAAAAATGAAGCTGGTTGAGGAGCCTGGCCCTCGGTCGCACTGCCTGCAGACACCATGACTCTCAGGGTTGAGTTGCCCTCGCTCTGCTCGCTCTAGGCCCCCTGGGTCTGAGAGTCGTTGGCATCAGAGAAACGTGTTTGGCAGTCCTCTAGGCTAAGGGTTTCCAATTTAAGTGGCCTTCTGAATTAAAAACATGGTGCCCAAATGGGAATTTCTGTATTTATGAAGGCGATCTAAGGAAAGTAAAATATTTTTGTTTATTTTGGGGACATAGGACATGCTAATTATCTTCCCTGGGTCCCAGAAAAGTGGGAGCAGAGGTGCCTTCTTCTCCATAGGGGTGCTGTGCTATGTGACTTAAGGAAGCAATGCTTCTGTAATGATTTGCGGATATAAATGGCTCCAACAGTGCAATACATTGAAAAATATTTTTATTGATTTCAAAGAGGAAAGGAGAGGGAGAGAGAGATAGAAACATCAACGATGAGAGAGAATCATTGATCGGCTGCCTCCTGCACGTCCCACATTGGGGATCGAGCCCAAAACCCAGGCATGTGCCCTGACCGGGAATCGAACCATGACCTTCTGGTTCATAGGTCCACGCTCAATCACTGAGCCATGCCGACCAAGCAGTACAAGTCATTTCTTGTAGTAAGTTTGCAAGGGACTTGGCCCCTTCGATAAAAATGGCTTCACCTGCTTCCCAGAAAGGTGTTTGAGGAATATAGGCCACTTCGGTAGCCTGAGGAGAGATTCACAGCACCCTGACTTGGAGCAACCCTTAAACACCAGCCCCCGCAATGACATTCACCAAGCTGACCATCAAGGTCAATTCAGTTTGGAAGTAAAGCCTCATTAATCGGTCTGTTTAGTAGCTCAAGCTCCAGTGTGGCCCAACATTGCATTCAGAGGCCAAAGCAAGTGCTGTGGCTGAGGAGCCACTCCTATGAAAAGCTCTCCATCATTGGCAGTCTCAGGATCCCTCCTCCTTTCCCTGTCGTCCCTCATCTCGGGCCACAGACCTGCTTTGGGTTTGATGGGCCATCAGCCCACACTCACTCCTGCTCTCCCATCCAGGCACAGGCTGCCGAGGACCCTGTAGGGTGTAGAGGTTTCTTGAGGGACTCTTGGGGGCTCAACCTGATTTGAATGTGTGCTGTCAGGTCGCTGTCCCAGGGACGGTTCTCATTGGCGGAGGATGAGTCTTGAAATGTCACAGAAAGACTTATCTCTAAACACAGATTCTCCCTGGACTGAATTTGCAACAGGCCACGGGATGATGGGTTGTTTGGAAAACAATGCACCGTCTCAGTGGCTTTTGTTTTGAATGAACTTGGTTGGCTTCTTGAAGCAAAAGGGCACCCTGGGAGTGAAACCATGGATGGCTTAGAGGCTGTTGGCAATGGGTGGGAGAGACAGCCTCTTTCACCAGGGAGTTGGCCGCATCTCTGGTTCTCAGGTGGGTGGAAAAACCTGCTTTGAAAGTCAGGGATTGTGAAGAAATATGGGGTTTGACATTTTGAACCTATTCTAGCTGCACCAGGGATTCGTTCCAGGGAAGATAATTCATGAAACACAGATTTTCCTCACTCTTTTTCATGTCCCAGGAAAATATATTGAGTTGATTTGAAGGTGCCATCAACTGTAAGGTGCTTGTTGATTTAATAACAGCTTTTTGGCGTTGGGGGTAGGAAAATGGGTATCATGTCCCATGCACATACAGATTGCAAGATACATTTCTAATTCAGAAATGTTAAAATGTGAAAACCCGAGGCAAACAGGCTTTTTAGTGGCCCAACAGCAAAGATTCCAGGGACATTTGGTCTAGAATCTCTTTCCAATGGGGTTCCAGATGGGTATCTTACGACAGCCAAGGATTTTATCTTTTATCTGTTGTTTTATACACGTGTACGCTAAGTAAAAAGAGAAATTCTAATCATCTTGAGTTCAAAGCCTCTGACATCTCCAGACAGTTCTGAATTTCTGAGCTATTATTAGCTTGGAGAAAATAGATCATGGCAATCTACGCAGAAATCTAAAAATAAAGTGTTTATTCATTATCTGTAAAGAATTTTTTTAGCACGTAACCATTTTCCCAAAAGGTTTACAAGTGGGTAGATTAAAGGGTGAGTCTTTCCTTTCTCCTCCTTCCCCCTAGAAGTTTGAAGAAAAAAGTGAAACATCTAAAATTAGGAGAGAAAAGAGAGTGCAGCAGAGGTCTTAGTAATCTGGGGATGTTTGAGAATGGGATGAAAATTTGATTCTTCTTACGCAATAGATAACCTTTATCTTGCTGGCATTTACCCGAAGTAAAGTAAACATTGATAGCGTTGGTGGGTATGTAATCAATGCATGCCTTTATCATTTATTTTTTGTTAACAACAGACATAATAGTATTGATTACTCTATACATTTTACGCTAATAGCTGCATTAATCTGACTTAATGAGTATGTATTGTTGAAAGGGTTGTCCTACAACTGTAACCTATTTTTAGCAACAGTCCTGCTTGCTAAATATTTCTTTACTTCATCTATAACTTGGACTTGATTCTCATAAGCCAAGGGTCCAAAACTAGTAAATATTTTAGGCCTATGGGCCATACTGTCTCCTCTGCAACTACTCAACCCTGCCATTGAACCAAGAATTAGCCATGGATCATTCCCAATCAAACAGGAATGGTTGTGTTCCAGTAAAGCTTCATCTGTTGAAATGGTGGGTGGGATTTGGACCACAGGTTGTATCTGTTAACCTCTATTGTGGTCCAAGTTTTGAGAAAGAAACCTGAATCACCGCCATGATTTGTTGCAGGCCAAATATGTAGAAGGCATGTCTCAACTCCCTGACGGCCAGCTGGTCAGCTTCCCTGTCCTAGAGCTCACACTCTCATGGAGGGTAGGGAAACAGAGAGCTATGAAGTAAATAGATTAAAATAATTTTAGTTAGAAATAAGCTCTGTGTGGGAAAAAAAGATGATTTGCTAAAGAGTAATTTATACTTGGAGGGAACATAATTTGTAGTGAGGAACCATAGGGTTTTACATATGAAGCCATTCTTTTTGAGACCCACACCAATGTTGTCTAAGGAATCTTACATTATCTCCCTCTGCATCCGTTTTCTCATTAATAAATTAATAGCAATACCTATCTCATAGTGTCACATTGAGGGTTTAATAGGATTCCTGAAAGGCCTTTTGTGAGCCAGTAGAGTCATTGCATGTTCATTCCATCTTATTGTCAGTATTATTTTTATGCTGCCTTTATCACGCATATCTTCACTCACTCACGTTTACTTGGAATTTTGTTCCAAAACATAACAGAGATTCTATAAAGGGACTGTGTGGACTGCAGTTCTTTGCCTTTCATTTGCACTTAAGAGAGAATTTCTCTAAGTCACTGGCAAGTTGAAGCCGCTATCTTCATATTCAGCTGACATGAGAAACCAGTGTTTAATATTCATACTTTACTCTTACTAGAATATCTGTCATTGTCAGCAGCCTGGTTGGCAACATAAAACAGCAGGTGAGCCGGGCTAGACACTCAGAAAGAGTGTGAAAAAATACTTTAGAAAGTGTTCTTGTGTATCAGAAGCTTTATAAACATCCATTGGTAAAGGTGATGTGTGACAAACTTAGATAATTAAGCCTTATCGCGTTCAGTTCTCTTTCTGATTCAAAATAACCATCCAAAATGTATATTTGGTTTCGACTTACTGCAGGAAGATTTCAATAACGTTCAGAGTTCTTAGAGAATTTATGCCACCGCAATGAAAACAGCAAGAAGAAAACACAATAGCGGCTAACTTTTGCTGAGTCCTGGTAAGCCAGAGACTGTGCCAGGTACATGGGATTCGGCTGTTTTCCAAACCCCATCACAAGCTACCACAGCCTTCAAAGTGTAAAACTCTCATGGCACAGAACAGGAAATGGAGACTCAGACATTCTAAGTATCTGTCTCAAAGCCCTCTGGCTGGTAAGTGGCAGAAGCAGAACTTACTCCCAGAGCTGCCTGCCCCAAAGCCGAAGAGCCAACACTCTGTGTACCAAAGCGTGGCCTCTACATTTTTTGATTGCTTACATCCACCAACAGAAAAAGACACCACACAAAGTAAAGCAAAGAACAGCAACTATAAAAAAGCATCACTCATAATATAAGCATGGATGCATTTGTAATATATGTCTGCCTTATCACTCACAATATAAAAATATATATGTACTAATGAGTTAAATTTCTGTTATACTAACAGACACTGAGCAAATTATCAATCAGTCACAAGAGAAGAAATGTAAAAATAATGCATTAAGGAAATGAATATAAATGGAAGAACTCATATTTTATTTCTTCATGCGAGGGGTTCACCACCTGCTTCGAATGATGTGTATGCTATGCAAACCCCTACCCCGGACCACTCCTGCAGGCCAACTAGCTACCTCAGGTCCCACAGTACATCAGGTTCCTGGTAAATCCAACTATGTCTGTGTGTAGCCTACACAGGCTTTATCTCCCAAGAATCCCCAATGAGGGCTGCATGGCCCATGAACTGGCTCAGGCTACAGGAGCCAGGCACTCATAGTCTTAACCCTAAGGAAACCCAGGGCGTGCACGTTAGATGTCACCAAGAGCAGAGCGTATCCTCCTGGCAGCTGCTGCAAGGCGCTTACCACCCAGGCACCTGGGTGTGTGCTGCTGGTCGACCCACACAGTAAGCTCTGGCCATTTCAAAAATGGACTGCTTCTTCCAGCGCACAAATATCTTGCTAATTAGCAATTAGTTGTCAAGGGAGAAGGAACAGGGGAGAACTGGATCTGAAATAGTCTCCTAAGAGACATAGGGGGTGGTGGCGGGGGGAGATGGGGAAGCAGCACTTAAAAATAAGGCCGATAGAAACGGGGAGCTGCCTCATTTGGGCTTGGGCAAGATGTCTCCAGTTGTTTTCCTAAATGTTTTAGATTCAGGGAAGGGCCCCAATGCCTTCTGCCAAGTGCTTTTCCCTTTAATTTTTAAATGCATTCAAATTTCAAGGGGAATTTAATCCATATGTTTCTGGTTCTTTTACACTTAACTCATCAAAATGTTGTTCTTTAAGAGCTGTTTGATCTGTTAGGCTTATGCGCCTTTGTAATAAGCCTCTTCAAAACCTCTTCCCCCTTTTGAATCAGCAAATGTAATTGTGCCAGTGCTGAATGGGATTTGAATACAGAGAAGTCCAGCTTTAGGATTAAATGCAGAACCTCCAGGGTATCTGAGTGGACTTGGCAGGGATGCACTCTTGACCCTTGCATGGTGGCAGGCCCAGTGGCATCTCTGGGTACGCTCAGCGCAGGGAGAGGTGCTAGGAGTGAGCCCAGAGCAGAGGCGGGGTGCCTCAGAAGCCACACCTTCTTCTAGAGAACCAGGAAACCTTACGATTAGGCCTTAGAAGCCCCTGGCTCATTCTTCCACACAGTGACATCTGTGACACATAATAATGTACATCATGACAATCATAACAAGAGTTAATATTCAGGACCACCACCCACATTGCCAGCTGCTTTTCTGTACCTCTCCCTTCATCCTCATCACAACTCCATGAGGTAGGTGGGGAGGTAGTAACATCGAGTGGACAGGAGCTTAGGATTTAGACTCAACTGACATGGGTTTGAATCCAGCATGGATTTTCATAAACTCTAGGACATCAGGCAAGTTCTTCTGTTCTCCCCAAACTCTGCTTCCACCTGCTCTTTCTCTTCTTGTTATTGATGCTGCTGCTGTTGATCGTTGCTCAACTGTCTTATGGGGCAGGCATTTCTGTTGTTAGCTACTATTGTTAGAGAGCTATTCCTTTTACTTATTTTCTGTTTCTGTGGCAAAATCTCCTATGTTACAAATTGTGCCTGTTAGTTCGAAAATAGAGTTAGGCCTTCACACACTTGAAGACAATTATCATGTGCACCAAACTTCTCTTCTCCAGATCTAAGAGCCTGTATTTGGTTTGTAGTTTCTGGTGGGATTGGTTTCCTGACCTCTGTCTTCCCTGGTTGCATTGTTCTGACCACATAATGCCTTAGGCGAGGTCTGAGCCCTATGGAGCACAGGGGAAACCTGCTGGCTCATGTTTATTTTTTTATTTTTTAAATATATTTTTATTGATTTCAGCAAGAAAGGGAAAGGGGGGAGAGAGAGAGAGAGAGAGAGAGAGAGAGAGAGAGAGAGAGAGAGAGAGAGAGAGAGAGAAACAGAAACATTAATGATGAGAGAATCATTGATCGGCTGCCTCCTGCTCACCCCCCATGGAGGATCGGCCTACAACCTGGGCCTGTACCTTGACTGGAAATTGAACCATGACCTCCTGGTTCACAGGTCAACGCTCAACCACTGACCATGCTTGTTTTGCATTTTATACTCCGATTACCATGGCCTTGCAATCCTTTAGCCAGGGGAAGTCACGATATGGCTTTTTGTTCATAGAGTTAGTGTCAATAATATAAGATGTTTTACAGGTGAATGTTTTTGATGCATTGTTCTATTTTCTGTGCTCCTGCAGTTGATTTTGTGGGTCCTTTCTTATGGAGCCTGTTGAGTTAATAAAAATGAATAGGAGTTAATGGGAAAATGCATGTTGTACTATTTAGATGTTAAGTGGGGATGTGGCCAAACAGGAAGAGTTTCATGAATTGAATTCTTGTTCATATGGTAACTAAATTCATAGCCCAAGGATCCCAAGCCTTCAAAGCCTTATTCTGGAGCATCACTGTGAAGCTCAAGTGGGTTTTATCATGAAAGAACACTGAGAAATCTATGGCATTTGGCTCTCCCATTGGGCAAGCGGCTGAGAATGAGCTTACGTCTGTGTAGAACATCTTTTAATTTGCCAAGTGACTGAATGTGCAGTCCCTGCAGCAGGCGTCCGCCAGCTGTGCCCACACGGCCCACTCCGCTGGACTGCTTCTCAGAGGACAGGGCTCATCCACCTTTTCTCGGGATTAACATCCCATGCCAAAAAGATCGTGATTGGTTTGAACATTTGCATGAAATGCCCAGCAGCCCAGGGTGGAGGGCCTTGCTTGGCAAAGGCAGCTCTCCTCCAGGCCAGTGGGCGGCTTCTGGGAGTGCTTTGTCCACTGCTGGGCACTGTGCTAACACAGGTAGGCCCAGGGGCTGACAGTGGGTCATGCTGGTGACGCTCGCCACCTGGCCGTTTACCTTTTACTGCATTTTCATGTCTGTTTTCATGGCTGTGGCAAGCCCTTTAAGCTTCACTGACCTGTTTGGCCTGTGAGCTGAGCAGTCCCTGCAGGTCCTTACTTAACCTGAGAGCTTTTCAGATGCATCTTCATGGAAATGTCTTCTTGTATTAACAGCCCTTGGCCTGGATTTTAATCTCAGGAAACTGTTAAATGTGCTTGTTTCATATGCTGTTTTTCTGAAAGATTGCATAGAGATCTAATAGTTGGGTAGCTTATGACAAGTGGGAATAAAGAGAATTGATTATGCAACAGCACCTGCATTGCTAATGTGTACCCAGCCCGGTGCTAGATACAGAAAAAACATGGAACTTGGAGGTGGGGTCCCCTTTCCTCTAATCAGTCTTGATGACTATTTGATGCAATAGAGGGATGCCATTCATGTATAGGAAGTGATATAAGCATAGGAGAGAATATACAAGTAGTTGCGAAAGAATTTGGTACCGGCTGTGAATTCTGTGCTCATTCAAATGAGGAATAGCTCCCTGTAGGCAGAACAACCCAGAAGGCAGGGCAGGATGGGCCTCCTGAACTGGACAGGGTTTAGATGGGTGCAGGAAGTGGGGAGATTTGAGAATGAGCATGGCTCATTGGAACATTATCTTGTACATGGAAAGGAGACACCTACTTACACACAGCATACATGCAGACACATTTATACACCACAGAAACCATAAGCCAACCACATTTTCCCCTTGTTTGATGTTCTTGTAACTAAAAATAATATACCTGCTGTTGCAAATAGTGATGCACATTTGGCATCTTTCTAGCAAGACCTACTTTCACTCCCTAAGAGGATGGACACTATCCCTTTTGAAAGGCAGAGTAGCTCTTTAAATCTACTAACACTTGTCTAAAATAATGTCCAAAATACCATCAAAACAGTGTATGGAGAAGCCCAATGACTGGCACACAGAAGGAAAGCAGCCCCTACGTTAATTTATTATTTGTACTTTGTAGTACCCTTACTGTGTGCTAAGCACTCTCCCACATAATTATTGCTCTCTCTGTCTCTTATATAATAGACACATTGTATATATTTCATGTACACAGACATGTAATCCTCACAGGTAGACACGTCACCTCTGAGGGTAGGTGACACTGACAGACAAGGAGAACAGTGTACTGAGATTAGCTTGATTGAGGACAGTGTTCATAAAGGATGGAGGCAGGCTCTGAAGCAGGCATTCTGACTCCAGAATAAGGGGGGGACATATTGAGGCAATGTGCTATATCTAATGCAATTATCCAACTCTGCAAAGGAATCAGCCATTTGCAGATAACCTTCTTATGCTCATGCATTGACCCCTTGGTCCTTCCCAACTTTCCCTTGGCAAAGAGCATTGCATCCATCAGACAGCTGAGGCATAGGGCCACTTCCCCAAGGGCCATCTGCACCCTGCTCAGTGTCTCACCATGCCATGTCTGTGGATGACTCATCAAATATCTGCTCTTTCCATATTTTACCTTCCCATCTCCAGTGAACTTCCTTTCATTCTTTGAACTCAGCGATCACGCCCAGTTTCTCCGGCTCTACCATCCCTAGATCACATGTGTCCACAACTTCCTGTCCTGTTTCAGTTGGTCCATTCAGCTAGTTCTCTTCTCTGACTTCACCGAAACCTAAGGCACCTGAGCACTCTACTTCCCTCTCAGCCTCTCAGCTGCATCCTTCCTTCATGTCCTTCATCCAGCCTGGATGCAGGGACCCATGGCTTCGTCTACTATGACCAATATTCCCCATGTTCTTATCCCACTGTCCTTGGATCACACTCTCCTAGCCAAACCCAGTTCCAGAAGAGATTCCATCAGAAGAGTTTACGCTAGTTGCTGCTGGAGAAGACAAAAAGTTGCTTGTAGTGATGCTTGGTGAATGCATGATCTGTCCTCACCTGGACCCACAAAAACACCTGGCAGTTCTGCTTTTCCCTTTTCCATATTGGCCCCATTCCCAACAATGGCTGTGTTCACTCTTCTCCTGAAGGCCTTCTCTTCTAATCCTTCTTCTCTCTCTTATTCCAGAGGATTACTCTGCCTCTTTCTTCCTTTGGCAAATCTATTTGAAGACTCAGTTTAAACATTTTTTTCTCCAGGGAGGTTCTACCTGATACCTATGCCCTTTCAAAGTTGCCGACACTTCCAGTTATAGAACGCATACCACAAGCATTTATTATTGTTTAATTTTCCCATTATCTCTAAGTTTCAAGAGCTCAAACAGCAAGTACACATTTTATTAGGTGCCCAGTAAATATTTGTTGAAAAAATGGATGAAAGAGTACATTAATGAGTAAAAGCTGTACACAGCTCTGGCCAGTGTGGCCAGTGTGGCTCAGTTGGTGCAGCATTGCCCCATGCACCTGGGAAGGTCACAGTTGGATTTCTGGTCAGGGCACATGCCTGGGTTGTGGCTCAATCCCCAGTATGGGTGTGCAGAAGGCAGCTGATTGATGTTTCTCTCCCCCTTTCCCTTCCTCTCTCTCTAAAATCAATAAAAACATATTTAAAAAATATATACACATATGCCATCACATAAGAACTGTAATTAAACGTCCTGACACTGATGCTGTGAGCGCCTTCCTTTTTATCTCGTGTCCTCTTACAAAGGAAGAGCTAAATCTTGAGACCTCACTTACTCCCAAATCTTGGCTACCTTGTTTCATAATCCCCCTTCTCTTTCCTATGCCTTTAATCTCTTAACTTTATATTGTTTCTCTTCAGCAATTAGACATGAACACATCTATGTCATATTTAAAGTAAAATCCTTTTCTTAATCTCATGCCAAGCATCTGCCCTGTCTCCTCCTATGCATCCTTTATGCTTGGTGTCTCTACTTCTTCAGCTCACATGTATTTCTCGCTGTACTTGACCTCAGTCCCCACCACTCCATTGACACTGCTCTCACCAAGATGACCATCAACTCTGTTGTTCCCTCCAAAGGGAGCTGAGCAGGTAACTCACCTGTGCTGCTCATGTCACTGGGCATCTCTGCCCTCGTTGCTGGAAACTCCAGTTCCCTGACTCTGGGCTCCTCTGGATGCTGTTCATCACTGTCCTTTGTGGCTGTGCTTCCTGCGACAGTCAAGGAAGTTCTAATATGACCCTTGGGTAACTTGGCCAGTCCATTGCTTCTCCTGGGTTCCAGTGCCATGGATATGCTGATGAGCCACAAATCCATAGTTCCAGCCTGGTCTCTCCTCCCACTTTCAATCTACTGTCCCCTGAACATCTGCATGCAGAGATCCATAGACACCTCAGACTCAGCAGTTCTACACTGATTGAATTATCATTCTCCCGATCTCACTCAGACAGGGGTCCCTTACCCAGAAGAGAAACCTTGAATTGCCTCAGCTCCTCTGTCTCTGTTTCCTAATCTCCCTCGAAGCTGACCACTTCTCTCCACCCCAACACCACTTGGCTAATTCCAGCTGCCTTGCTCTCTCATTGGCATTACTATAGGGATACCTAACTGGCCTTCCCACCTCAGGCTGGCCCTGATCCAACTTACTCTCCATGCTACAGTCAGAGAGAGCCTTGGGAATAGAAATCCGATCTTATCCTTTTTCTGTTTAGAACTTTTCATTGGTTCTTTCCTTCCATTCAGGATAAAGGGCCACCTCCTTAACTAGGCTTAGGATTTCCCAAACCTTTCATCACGCGATGCCTTCATGTCTCTCATCCGCCTTCAAATCTGTGTCCTCCCTGTCCCTTCCCACATTTCCCCCACAATCACATTCTATTCTGTGGCAACACTGAACTGATTGCAGCCATCTTCCATTTCCTCTTCAGCCTGTAGACCTTTACCTGTGCTGTTCCTTCTCTCTGGCATCAGACCATGGAGAGCACGGTACACTAGAAAAAAAACACAAGTTTTGGAACCAGACACCTGGCTTACCTATTTATTCTCTCATCTCTCCAGCCAGCCATGAGATATTGGATCAAGCATTCTTCTCCTTCCTTTCCCCAAAACACACTTCACTGGCTGTTTCCCACTAGTTATCATACACCCCCCAGAGAATTGTTCTTGAACAACACACACACACACTCTCTCTCTCTCTCTCTCTCTCTCTCTCTCTCTCTCTCTCTCTCTCTCTCTCTCTCACACACACACACACACACACTTCTCTCTTTTCTCTTTTCAGATGTTGCATTGCACCCCGAACTTTCCCCATCATGGCGGCTTCTTTCAGTGAGCAGTTTGATGGCCTCTCTTGTATCAGGCATTGTGCTAGCCACTGGCCACAGCATAGAGGGCCTGTCTACGTGTCTGTATTCGTAGGAGGATATATGCTCCCTGCGGGCTGTGAGCGTGAGCATTTCACAATGCATTGTGCCAGTGGTTAGCACTACTTCCGAATTGTGGTAGACTTATCAAAAAGTCACTTGTAGCCGAAACCGGTTTGACTCAGTGGATAGAGCGTCGGCCTGCGGACTGAAAGGTCCCGGGTTCGATTCCGGTCAAGGGCACGTAACTTGGTTGCGGGCACATCCCCAGTAGGAGGTGTGCAGGAGGCAGCTGATTGGTGTTTCTCTCTCATCGATGTTTCTAACTCTCTATCCCTCTCCTTTCCTCTGTGTAAAAAATCAATAAAATATATTTTAAAAAAAAAAGTCACTTGTTGCTTGGCCAGCTGGCGAGGTAGAGAAGCAGAGGAGTAGGTGGCAAGCCTGGTCTCTGGTTCCACATTCTGTGACCCATGAACCATGCTCTCCCCGGGCTCTGGGAGCATGCGCTGCTCTCACAGGCCCTCTGATAACCCGCAGGGGCACCAGCTACTCCAGTTGGGAAGGGCTTCTGATCCCTGCCACTCTGCTCTCTCCACTCATTTCTCCCTGTTACAGTCTCAACCATTGAAGAGCTTGGTCCTACTCTTTAGGGAGGTCTGGAAAGTGACTCAGAGCTCCATGGACCTGAAGCATGAGGCTGTGGTAGGAGGTCAGAACCCTCTGGTTAGAACTGGGCCATCCATGGAGGACACTGGCCTCCAGGTGTTGGCAAATGGAGGTCCCTCTCAGCAGAGGAGCAGCAGGCTTTTCCTCCTCTTTTATTATGATGATGATGATTATTTTTGTGGTTCCCATGGAAACAACCGGAGTGAGAGAACAAAAGTCTGGGAGGTTAGAGTGATGAGACAGCCCCCATATGCTTAGGAAGACTGAGTGTGTGAGTGAGTGAATGTGTGTGTGTGTGTGTGTGTGTGTGTGTGCGTGTGCGCAAGTCCCTTGCACTCACTTTGTTCTCCAGCACGCTGTGGGGTCAGGAGAAAATTGTGATGTTTATTCACAGCATTTGTTACAATCGGGCTCAACAAGGAGACAACTCTGCGCTTTGAGCAATTAGGGAGCCTTTAATGACAGTTCCATCCGATTAATAGCTGGGGAAGGGCAGGCAGGGATGGAGACACTGGGAACACGAGCCAGAGGAGTGTCAGAGAAGGAGATATCACTTAAAAAATGGACTCACCGGCTGGGCCGCAGCCCCCTCTCCTTCTCCTCTGAGAGGGTCACCTCCTTTCTCGTTTCAGGGCGGGGAGCGGGCGGTGCGCGGGCAGGGTGCAGGCAGGTGCCTGGCAGGCCCCAGAGGCCTTGGACACTTCATCTGCTGCTCTCACTTCTGCTCCTCCCACCTCTCTGATCCTTTACCTAATTTGGGGGTTGGAAGAAAAGCCAGTGCAGGGCCCCTTTTCAGAATGGCCAAAGCAGAGCCAGTCAGCTCAACTTGAGCCACCAAGAGATGGTCCCAAGAACCCTCCCCAGTAAGCTACCCCATTCTCGACCTCCCTTGTGGCTCCACAGGTCCTGGTCAGGCGGCCTCAGTATTCTCTGTGGCCCCAAGGATCAGAAGGCACAGCTATCTCCATGGCGTCTCCCTCAAGGAGCCACATAGAAGTAAGCAGACCTGAAATCCCTCAACTCAGATGATTCGTTCTGATTGGCATTGGAGCAGAGAACGCAAAAGCCAAGAACCGAATAGGGCACCCATGTCCTGTGCATTCCGGCCCACATTCCCTCCTCCACCCTGTGCACTCGCATCTGACCAGCGGAGGCTTTTCCCCAGCAGTCCTTGCATCTTTGCCTGGCCAGGCATCTAGTCCTCCCTCCTGGGATTACCCATGCCACTTCCACACTCCCCACCAGCTCTTCATCCGCAAGCAGGACATTCTCAGAAGACATGCGTTACAAACAGAAAACCTCATAGCCCTGGGCCACGGAGAGACATAGGTCCGAGCAGACTGACCGCCCTCATGGCGTGAGCACTTGCGACTACACCAGAGCCGAGATGCCTTGGTGCCAGCCATGGCGATGTGAGATCACCAGTAACTGCATCACCACCCCTCTAACTAGTATAGCATCTCACGGGAAGAAGTGGGATGCCATTTTCTGACACGCCCCCAATGCCTTATCAGCTCCTTCATTTGCCACAGCTCCTGTCTGACTCAGTCAGTCATGCTGAGTGACAGATCCCGTCTCAGCCCAGTTCCTCCTCCTCCTTCAGCACCACTGCCAGCTGCTGGCCCCTCAAACTTTGTGGCTCTTTCTTCTTCTTCTGTGAATGATCTTTTTATTTTTTCATTCTGACCAATGTCCTTTGATTGCAAGGAGCGTCTCAGTTGCACATTACCAGAGTAACAGAGTGTGTTGTAATTGGCCGGGAATCGGTCTTGAAATGTCAAGGAAAGATTTATTTCCTAGTGCAACCTCTCTAGGTGCTAATTTTGCCATGGGCTGCCGGATAATGGTTCCCGCGCACAATGGGCGAGAGGTCCTCATCAGATTCCAGGGCCGTAATTGGGTTGAAGGGATTTTAAATCATTAAAGTTGCATTTAGGAAGGGGAATGGAAATAGAACCCCAAGATCGAATGACTCACTTAGTATTTAATGAGGGAGTCATGGAGTATTTCTTATAATATTCTCTTAATGACCTCACACGCCATGTAACTGTCCCCGCCCTCCAGGGCCTGTTCACAAGGCACAAGTCTGCTGTCTCAGACCCAACACTGGAGCCATTAATTACGGACCCATCGAGGAGTAATCAGGCTCTGCCCCAGCAGCAGAAGCACGGATTTCTGTCCCCATCATCTCCTCACTCTTCTTCCCCCTCGCTCCCCCCATCTGCCTTGTTCTAGGGCAACCACTGGGCAGGGCGTTGATATTTCCCAAGCCATAAATCATCTGGCAGCTGTTAGAAAGCCCAGCTTAGCATGAGGGCAAGAGGGTGTAGGTCTTGCCACGTGGAAGGTCTGAGTGAGGGCAGGGTGTCAGGAGGACCAGAGACTCCGAGGAGGGGACAGTCTGCAGGAATCCAGGGGTGTTCTCTGGTGTGTCCATCTGGGCTGGGAGGCACCAGTGTACCATTCTGAATTGCTAGTTTAGTTCTTTAAAAGCTGGATCTCCACATTCCTGGGAAACACACTGCTAACCACCAGAACAGAGAGCAAATAGTGTCAAGGAAAGAGAGCAGAGGTTTAGGCCCTGCAGATCAGCCCTGCCTCTTATGAGGGCGTGCTACTAAGTGTCGAGCACATAGTAGGTGCTAAACAAATGGTAGCTTCCTTTGCTATGATTGTGACCAAGGCTTGCCAATCCCCTTCCCTCGGGAGATGTTTCAGGTGGAATGAAATTCCAGCACTTGCTTTGGATTTTATCTCCAAGTAGATCTGCAAGGTCCCAATGCATAAACAGAATCCCCCAGAACGTACAGGGAAGGTGGGGGCTGTGTAGGGCACATGTGGCTATTCCTGCTATAGATTCAGGGAGAGCCTGGCCCTCCTGAGGGAAGGGAGCATGCGTTGTGCATATGCTGGTTGCATCATTGCTAGCACCCTGCTCCTACGAGGGACACACAGTTTGGAAACATGTTCTCTGTGGAGTGACCTGGGTGGCCCTGGGGTCAGAAGACCCTGAGTCAGGTTCCCTGGGCCACCAGCTCCGTGGGTCACGCTGCTGCTGAAACCTCGGTTGTCTGCACTGGCAATGGCCACGTTCCTGGGCAACATCAGCCTCAAATTCTCACTTGTCAGGAGTGTGGCCTGGTCAGGGTACACGCCCAAGTTGCAGACTCGATCCCCAGTGTGGGGCGTGTAGGAGGCAGCCGATGGATGATTCTCTGTCATCATTGATGTTTCTTTCTCCCTCTCCCTTCCTCTCTGAAATCAATAAGAAATTATAAAAAAGAAGTAGAAAACATGGTCTCATTGGCAAACCTAACTCCACATGTGCAAAGCTTGATAAACATACAGTGTCTTCGTGCAAATTAGATTAGGGGATGCAGCCCAGACCTGGGACTCTACATGTGGATTGAGCCCCCGTGTGCCCCAGGCCAGGCGCCTTTGTGCACCCCGAGTTAGGCCCTGGGGGTTGGGGTGGTGGCTTCATTCCTTCTCATGTGTAAGACTCAGGCTGTGGTTTCTTTCGTGCTTCTGTGTAGTTCCTCTCGCCTTGTGACTTGGTCACTGGTGAGTCACACTTCCATGGCCTCCCAGATCAGGCCAGCCAGGAAGACTCTTTGAGAATGCCTATGACCATGACCCTGGAAGAAGTAGGGGTGTCATAAACACCTGTAAGAAGGAATTCATGGGTAACACAGGTTTTCTTCTTTAAAATTGTAGTGTTATGTTTCCCTTGGGCGATAGTGAAGAGAACTGAACCATCCCTCACAAAAGGGCGAAGGGAAGGGGGACTCCATCCTGGGGCAGGTGGCAGGCTGGCCCTGGACAGAAATGGGCTTGTTTATTATGCCCACTGTGAGTCGAGTCCAATCTCACCCAGCTGCGTAGATTTGGTGACAGCTTACAATTTCATTTCCACCAGGTCTGCCTTTGTCCAGCGAATGCCGCTAACGATGTATGGCAAGATTTTGTTATATGTTATGATCAATATCCATGGAGCCTGCTAGAAAGTAATGTGTCAAGATTCAAAAAGTTAAAAAAGATAACTATGATTCTTTAATTATGAGGTATTGACTGATTTAAATTTAGTAACTGTGAAAATACCAGAGTTAGATTGGTTGTTTACCAAAAATTACAAAGGATAATGCCAATTTCATACAAATCAAGACCAAAACAATGTAACATTGTGTGTGGAAAAACACTCTGTATTTTATGCCATAGTCTCTTCCCCCCCAAATTGTGACTCATTGATAATAAATCTAAGAATGGCTTCAATGCAGAAAAAGGTGGTCCATTATGTTACGGACGCCAACAGAGATGCTTTTGTGCAAGACTGGTCGGCATAACAGCGTTTCCATGGGGTCATCCATCCGACACGTCCAGTCTGGGCTCTTCTGTAAAGAGGGCCACCTCCCAGCATTAGGAACTGGCCTGCCAGATAGTCCCTTCCTGGGCTGCAGCCCTTTCTCACCCCGGTGCTGGGAGGGCTGGGACCTAACTCCAGGCCACACCCCCAGTTGCTCAGAGAAGGTGGCCCTACCCCAGCTCTAATGCTATTGCTCTGGCTTTTTAGTCCTCAATTTCAGTTCTAGCCAGGGCTGGCCGCTAGCCCACAGGGCTCCTTTAAGAAGTAGAAAACAGCCTTGCTGGCGTGGCTCCGTGGTTGAGTGTCAACCTATGAACCAGGAGGTCATGGTTCAATTCCTGGTCAGGGCACACGCCCAAGTTGCAGACTCAATCCCCAGTGTGGGGCGTGTAGGAGGCAGCTGATGGATGATTCTCTGTCATCATTGATATTTCTTTCTCCCTCTCCCTTCCTCTCTGAAATCAAGAAAAAATTATAAAAAAGAAGTAGAAAACATGGTCTCACTGGCAAACCTAACTCCACATGTGCAAAGCTTGATAAACATACAGTATCTTTGTGCAAATTAGATTGGGGGATGCAGCCCAGACCTGGGACTCTACATGCGGATTGAGCCCCCCTGTGCCCCAGGCCAGGCGCCTTTGTACAGCGCAGTCACAGCAGCCTTTTTCCCTGAGCCTGGCCTGTGTCCTCACAGCCAGTGGCCCAGGGATCTGCTCGATATTCACACGCACTTGCTGTTTAGGTTTCATGGGGAAGGATAGTTTTGTCTTCCTTATAAAAGCAGCGGATCCCCAAAGCTGGGTTGGAGAGTAGCTGTTTGCCGCCCGCAGAGCTCCGTGTATCTCTTGTAACAGCCTGCCTTTCAGAGATCACATCTTAATTAGCTCCGTGTTATCGAAACTGAAATGATAGCAATGTTGTAAAATCAAATCATATGTGAAAGATAAAGGGGGTGGGGGGCGTGCTCTGCCGACCGGAAGCCGAGCATAGAACCTCTCTCCCCAGCTGGCCACGGGCTCCAGGCCGGTGAGTGGGGACCTGCTGAGGTTCCGAATGCTCAAGCCACATTGTGTTCCTCTGGAAGGCTCTTTGAATCCGGCTCCTGTCAAATATTGTGTTTAATAACCTACATCTTATTCTTACTCTGATATTTTCTCTTCTGTCCTGTTTATTCCATTTAAAACATGGCTGGTTAGAAATCACTAGATCCGCCGAAACCGGTTTGGCTCAGTGGATAGAGCGTCGGCCTGCGGACTCAAGGGTCCCAGGTTCGATTCCGGTCAAGAGCATGTACCGTAGTTGCGGGCACATCCCCAGTGGGAGGTGTGCGGGAGGCAGCTGATCGATGTTTCTCTCTCATCGATGTTTTTAGCTCTCTATCCCTCTCCCTTCCTCTCTGTGAAATATCAATAAAATATATTTAAAAAAAAAAAAAGAAAAAAAAGAAATCACTAGATCCATTACATGACCCACAACTAGAGTCACGGCATAAATATGGAAAAACCGTGATCTAGTGCAGTTCCTAAATGTTCACAGTTAAGAGGATTGAGGGCCAGAGAGGAGAAGTGACTTGTCCCAGGTGGACATTCAGGGGCAGAGCTTGTCTGAAGCCCAGGAATGCTGGCCGACTCCTTCCCAGGAGGTCTGTGCCTGCCCTCTGAGCAGGGGAGCGCAGCAGCAGGACCTGGAGCCTTTTAATGTAGCATGGGTTGAGCACAGCCAGGGTGCACCCCTGGGGGAGACAGGTGCTTTCTCCTGCACCAAGTATTGGTAACCATCGTTGGTCCCTGGTACTGCTCTGCACCCCCACATGAAGCAGTGGGGGGTATAAAGGAACATAAGCACCCATAATGTCATGCACCCCCCCCCCCCCGCCCTGCTACCCTGCCCTCTGTCTCTTATCCCCTTTGCCCACATTGCACCAACTATGTGAGTTCAGTCTGAACTCACCTTCACGCGAGCCACTCCTTCTGAGTCATGGTTGAAATGGTAAATGAACTAGGCAGTCCCAGGGAGACAATACTTTCAAATTTTAAAAAGGAAAATACCTAGGATGCCATGACAGACAGACACTTTCTAATTTTTCTGCCCATCTTTGCAGATTTTCAGTGTACCGAGAGAATTTCTCCAAATGAAAGCATTCTGATTGATAATCACACCCATTTGCCTCATCTCTATCACTCTTTAAAGCAAGGTATGGACCAAAGCAAGATTTCTACAGTACCTCCCCACGATATTGATCAGCATCATTGATAAAAATGCACACGGCCCAGCCTGCATGGCTCAGTGGTTGAGCATCGACCTATGAACCAGGAGGTCAAAGTTTGATTCCCAGTCAGGGCACATGCCCGGGTTGCAGGCTTGATCCCCAGTGTGGGGTATGCAGGAGGCAGGGGATTCTCATCATTGGTGTTTCTATCTTCTCTACCTCTCCCTGCCTCTCTGAAATCAATAAAAAACATTTTTAAAGAATGCACTTGGTCTTGTTTTCAGAGGGGGATTGATTTAGAAGAATGTTACCAGCTCCAGCAATGTTGGACAGGCAGGTAATCCAGCCAGGGGAAAGAGTGGGCAAACTGTAGAGCATACTGAGTGTGTATGATGCAGGTCCCCTCTGAGCTTCACCCGCGAGGGCACGCTTCTATGACAGTTAAACTGTAGGACATAGGATTGGCGAGTGGGGGGCAAGTGATCTCTATTGAATTCTTAGCATTCCATTGCCCCATTTCCTTTGCCCTGAGCATGTGGGCTGGGAAGTTCTTGAATGGCTGCATTCACAGAAGTCCAACTTTCCAGAACAAGCTGTTGCTGACATGGGCTGCCATGGAATACTCTTACTATCTTCTTGTTGAGGGAAACCCCTCCCCACTTTCCTTCTCTCTGAATGTTCCCTCCCAACCCTCCACCCCTCACACTCACAGACACTGAGCTGTGTTTAGATCTGTGAGGTGGGCTATCAGCTGTGCTTTAATGATGAGTATCACTGTCAGATTTCACAGAAGGCGATCTCAGACGGTGGAGGAAGACTTTTGCGTAGACACGACTGAGGGAAATTTAACAGCCTCTGCAATCCAGTTATCAAAGCATTTGCAGTTCAAAGCAGGTGAAACAATAATGCAATCTTAGCACCGAACGCTCGTTTGTACCTGAGTGTTTCAATAAATAAAATGGTGGGGGAAATGAAAGCAGACCTGTTGTCTCCAATCCACTAAATTTAATATCCCGACTATTGACTGACAGCTTTTTATCACCATAATTAGTATGGATTGTTCCTCAGGCTGTTGATCAATCTTTCCTACCTCTATGGACTTCAGTCGCCGTTTTCTTCCTCTCTTGCCCTCCTGCCTTTTATTTTAATATTGATCTTGCCGGTTGCCTTCCACCATGGGGAGACTGCTCACTTAGACAAAGGAAACCTCAGAGTGAGGAGAGCAGGCTGAGCGGCTGCCATTCCTAAGTGGGATTCCAACTTCCACATCATTAGGCTTCATCGGCGGTGATCGTGTGATCTGGTTCCTGGGTCCCCCTGATCTTCAGCTCCTCTGAGGTAGGCAGGCACCCTCACTGTCTCTCCCACAGGGTGGGAGGGAAGCTGCATGAAGCCAAGCCACCGAGTCAGTGGATACTTGTTGAATGTCAGTGGTCTGTGGATACTTGTTGAATGAATATCCCTTCTTTATTTTTTTTTAATCCATTTTTATTGATTTCAGAGAGGAAGAGAGAGGGAGAGAGAGAAACATCAATGATGAGAGAGAATCATTGATTGGTTGCCTCCTGCACACCCCCTACTGGGTATCGAGCCCACAACCCAGGCATGTGCCCCTGACCGGAATCAAACCCAGGACCCTTCAGTCCACAGGCCGACGCTCTATCCACTGAGCCAAACTGGCTAGGGCTGAATATCCCTTCTTTAATGTCACCAAGCTAAATAGAGGGTTTGGGATAGACTGGTGAACTCCGCTCTGTGTGTCTCCATGCACACAATATGTTCTGTGTAATACAGACCAGAAACCAAGGTCTTATTTCTCTCCCAGTGTGTGCAGTTTAATATCCTCATTCCTTTATCCCATCCTCTACTCTCTTTCTCTCCTCTCTCAGTCACCAGTTATAGAGTTGCATTCCTCAGTCGCTCTTCGCTTAGCTATTGTAATCATTTACTACCTGGTCTTCTGCTTCGGCCAACCTCAACTTTCCATCCTTAAACCCTCTACACAGATAATAAGTACATTTATGTAAGATTCCCAGTTGTGTGTCACTTGAGGGTTTCTTAACCAAGCTCTGGGCCACAGTACAGAAAGTTTTCTGACCAGATCCCTCCCCACCTCAAAGTCCCATTTCCCAACATTCCCTACTGGTCCTTCACACACCAGGAAAAATTGTCTATACAGTTCCTCTTACACACCTCCTGTCTCACACCTCCTAGTCTGTGCTCACATTGTTAATTTTGCCTGGAATAACCTTCCTGTTCTTTTCTCCTTGACTACTCTCTGTCATCCCTTAGGAATGAGCTCAGATGGCATCTTTTTCAGGAAGCATTCGTTTAGCCCCCAGAGTACCCTAACCATGCCTTTCTTCTATCCGCTGAGATTTTTTTGTGGAATGTGCATACATCTTCATTTTACATGTCGTGGTAGAAGGTAAACCCCTTGGGGACAGGGGCTGTGTACTTTTCTTCACTCTGTCTCCAGTGCAAAGAGCTACACCTGACACATAGATGGTGTTTTTATACTGGAAACAAGGGGTCAGTAGACCCCAAGAGCGAGGGACCCTGTGTGTCAAGCAAGATATGTTCATGATGCATGCAACATGCTATGCCCTCATGAGCTGCACCATGAGCAGGAGCCAGGCAGAGTCTCACTGGTTCTCCATGTGGGGAGAAGAGATGGGAGAATGCCCCTTCCACAGTTGAGGAAGTAGCAAGGTATCTTTCTCTGACCATGAAGAATGCAAGTATTGCAGATGGCTATGGTTGCACAGTATGAAAGAGCTTCACAACCTACACATTAAAATGGTGTTTCCTTATTTGGCCATCTTAATGGAACTTCTCACTGCCCCTTTTTGTAGTAAAGGTTATAGTACTGTTACCAGTGGGGAGAGCTCCCTGTCCCTACCTGTTGCTCCTGGGAATGGAATTCTTGTGATATCCCAAGAAAAAGAGTTTTCTGAGCCTCGCACAGGAGAACGAGTGATTTTATTTCTGTGCAATTACATCCCCGAGTATCCAAGATCCCGTTTCTGCTTGTCCTGCCAAGAAAGAAGTCCCATTATGCCTACAGTAGGCCTAAAATCAGAGCCAGTGTCAAGAGTTTCCTTTCATGTTGGGACAGTCCAATTCAGCCTCAGGCTGGCTTAGCTTGTGTTTTCTGCTGCAGTCCATCAGTCCATTGCATGGGGTCTGCAGGGCCACATGGCTGTGGGGGAAACACGGGTGAATGCAAGGAAGCAGGAACGAGAGAGCCCCATGAGCCAAGATCTGAGAGCAACAAGAAAGAGAAGTCTTTTGTTTAGGGGTTTAGGTATCTCCACATTTCTGTGAGCTTACAATGATCCCACCCACTCTGGCCAATGATCTCTGTGCCTAGGTTTGACTGACAGGCAAGTACCTTCCCTATGTCACCCCAACTTCACTGCACATGCATCTATCTCTTCCCCCAGTGATTCTGCAGGGAATGACCTGATGGTTCCCTGGGGAGTGCAAAGTTGCAGCTTCCTGGTGAAGCTGCCCAAGTGACCATGCCTAGAATGTCTGGTCCTCCCTTTTGCTCCTCCCTATTATTAATAGCTAGCTAATGACAGTGGTATCACTATCAGTGTCACTTTTCTGAAGGACACCTCCTAAGGGCAGTAAATGTGCATTTCTAAAGGTGCCCAGGTGAGGCCTTAGGTACTGGCATGGCTTCCATGCTGGCTTGGAGACAGCACCCCTCCCCTCTCCAAGTCTGTCTTCCCCACTTCCCTGGCCCAGGAGCTCACCCCCACAGTTCCAGGTGCCTGCACACATCCTGTGCCTCATGTGGAGGCATGAAGCTCAGTGCAGCTCTCCTTCCTAACTGAGCACAGCTGAGCGAAATCGGACTGCGAGGGCACACATTCCTGAGGGCCCCAGGGAGCCTGTGGCATCTACGATGCAAATCGGCCCACAGATGAGCCAACTGGTGCCAGAGTCAGCCCTCGTGTTATCCCCATCACGCCTTTTGCGGAGCAGCAGCAGCAGATGTTTCTGGAGGTGACCCCCAGATGCACACAAGCACACAGCACCTCCTTCCCAGGCATCTCTATCCCGGCTTCCTTGAGACAGATTGGACAGACTGATACCACTTGGCACATCTCCCTTTCCAGATTGGAGTCGGGCCCTTCGTCCATCTTTGGGGTCCATTGTGGTTTGAAGGAAAATCTACAGAGGGGGTGTAATTCTTAGCCACACGGCCAATTTTCCCTTTGCCAGCGTGCTGGCATTTCTAACCCCAGGCATTTTATTGTTGTAGAGCGCATAACTGCAAATGCAATCTCCAGCTGCGGAAGGCTGATATTTGTAGGCGTGTGGAAATGGCTCTTCCTGGTCATACGGTGGGTCTGCTCTGTTTTAAAGTAAAACTATGACATGAGCTTCAGACTATATCAGGACATTCTTCCCAACTCAGTTATAGATGGCTGGGGTGGAGGTGGCTAAAATGAAGAAAGACACCTACTATGCGTCTTTCCCTGAGGTTTTTGTGGCTTCTGCAGGTTGTACACGTTAGCCGAGAAGGATGTCAGAGCTCACAGTCTACCACCTGGGCCCATGTTCTGACTGTACCGCTAACTGGCTGTGAATTCAGGCCAGACACTGAATGGGATTTCATTTCCTCACTTCGGAACTTCCTTGGTTGGTGTGTGGGGGAAACGAAGTGACGTGTGAAGCAGCCCTAGTACAGAGCCTGGTATACAGCAGGAGCTCAATAACTGCGTTTCCTTCCCTTCCCAAGCCAAACAGTATTCCTTCAGATGGCCTTGCCCTGGTTAGGTCTTTACACCTTTGAACTTGAAAGAGTTGATTAAAGGAATAATCCCATTGTATATAATGCATATGTTGTACATGCACACACATACCTGTTATATATTCCCCAAAATATATCTAGTAGACAGTTCTGGGTGGGGTGATTATGGAGAAATTTTCCTTCCTCTCTTCCTTCTTCCTTCCCTCCTTCTTTCCTTCCCTCTTTTTCTTCTTTCTTCTCTGCCTCTTCATCTTTCCCTCCCTCCTTTCATCTTTCATCCTTTTGTTTCCTGCTTCCTCTCCTCCCCCCTCCCTCCCTCCCTCCCTCCCTCCCTCCCTCCCTCCCTCCCTCCCTCCCTCCCTTTCCATAACAAACATTGTATAAACTAGTGAAAGCTATAAAAATACTCTAGCTCTTTAAGAATGGATTTTAGGAGAAACCCAATGAAGAGGCCACCTCGACATCCCCCAAGGGATCCTGGCTGCGCTCTTGTCTTAGCCATGTCCCCCCTCCTCTCGCTACAAGGAAGCCACAGTTCTGGGATGTTCAGTCAGCCCCGGTCTGACCCAGATTCCTGCCGCCTTCCTTCCAGCCCACGGAAGGATGTTCCCGAGGCTCCCACAGAGCACCCCGGGAAGAACCTGATTTGGAGCCGTAGGTCTGAGCAGAGTATGAAATGGATGCGATTTCAGAAGCTGCATCCCATTTAGTGAGGAGGAATGGCTGCCCGAAGTAAACCTCCCCAGGGAGCGGGATGCTGTACATTCCGAGTAAATAAATGTGCCTGCTTATTAATTTAATATGTGTTATTAGAGCGGGGACCCATTCGTGTTAGTGCAGAAAGAGAGCTATTAAAAATCGCCTCTTAGGAGCGAAACATGAGAAACCAAAAGAGGGAACGGAGCAGAGTCACAGCAGGTTGTGAGGTGGAGGGGGAAGGAAGAGGGGCAGAAGGGACCGGGGGACACACTTATTAGGCAAGAAGAGTGGAGAGAGGAAAACTGGGAAGAGACAAAGTAGAGAAGCTGGCATCCCAGGTTTCCACCTTCCGTATAAAACAGGGTCTGCAGCGGCCTGCACACATGGCTAATTGTCCTTAATGATCATGCCCTGACTCCTGCAGACCCCAGGCCGGGGCTGCAGGGGGTTCTCTGGTTGGCTGGCTGGCACGCCACGCTGCTGCCACCACACAGCCATGATGGGCTGGCCACCCAGTGCCGAGCTGATGGCTTCATGCTGGGGGACACTGGCCTCGGGCCCACCTCCAACCTACCCATCTTTATCTCTTTAACCTAAGGATTTTCTTGGGGCCCAGGAAGAGGGGTTTGGTGGGTGCCCTTGTGCATGCTGTGAATGGAGGGAGGGGCAGCGTACTTGTATCTGGCTCCACCAGTGGCAGAGCCCTTGCTGTAACCCAGCCCCGCCGACCAGCAAAGGAACCTAGAAACCAATGGGTTTAAGGGTGGTCAGGAGCCTGGGCTCCATGGCTAATAGCAAGGATGCTGGTCTGTAATAAGTCAGTGAAATAGTGAGTTTCAATTACTTACATGCTCCCTGAAGCCGAAACAATCGCCATTATCCCACATCATATTGCTTGACCTACATTTTTGACTTGAAAGCCTTCAGCTCATAATTAGTTTGAATGTTGAGTTATAAATAAACACGTTCATATTCCAGAAATGAGAGGGGGGAGGGGAGTGGGACCTGGCGCCCCTCCCTCTCTCCCCACCCTTTTCCTTTGGCCTCATGTTTGATGCTTCCCCGTTGCTTTTCCAAGGTGATGGTCATCGGGGAGTTCTTCTCGAGGCGCCCCTGTTCGGAAGTAATGAGGCCACTGGGCTTTCTCGGGGAAAGTGGCAGCAGCGTCGGTGCCAGGGAGATTGGAGCCATCTGGATAAAAAGGGTCAAACTATCCGCTGGCAGCAATTAAGCAGCCCCGTGTGGAGAAGCCATGTGACCGCACCAAAGGAGCTGCCAAGAACAGGAGATTAGTAAACAAAAGTACACACCAGAAGGTGTCCGCGTTGGCTGCTGCCCTGGCCACTTATCACTCGCCCAGCTTCCTCTCTCTTTGCTGTCCATCTGTCTGCGCCCACGGCCCACCTCTAAGCTGTCTGCAGAGTTTAAACAAACTCAGACAGAGCTGAGCTTGTGTGAAATGTTGGCAGTCCAGAGCCAAGTCATCCATGCCGATACATCTTAGACACCCACAGCAACTGTCCCAATGCATTCCTTATACCCCCAATGTTTGGGGTTGCCCTTCAGTGCTTCCCGGGATAAGCCGGAAAGGTTGAGTGTTGATCAGAGTGATGCTTCGTTCTCGGATTATGACCGTGTATCCATCGCCGTTTACAGCAGGTTAGGGACCATATGCCTGGATTCTTTTAGGGCAGGTTCTTGGTGACGGGTGGAGAATAAGCAGGGTGCCTTTCTGAGTTATAAACATCCCACAAAAGGCAGGCAGAACTCGCACATGTATGCACTTACTCGTTCAGCACCGTATCCCTGTGGCTGTGGGGGAGCCCTGTTCTTACAAGCAAGGATGGACCAGCATTGGCCTGTGGGGTTGGAGACTGCCCCTCCACCGAGCCCTCCTGAGACCCAGGTGGAGTCAATTTCCCATGACACGAAACTCCCTTTTCCCAGGGATTTGTTACACCTTAAGGCTTTCCTGTCCTCTGCAGTGGGCTGACTGAGAATGGCCCTTCCAATCAGTGATCTACGTATACTTTCTTGACAGGAATTAAAGACTATGCAGTAACCTATGATACATTCTCATTGCTCCCAGTCTTCGTAGTTGCCATGACATTTCACACCCCTCATTTTCTTTGTCCAACTTCACTGGACATTGCTTGAAGGTCGGCATGCATGCTAACCGGCTGAACCCCGTGTCCTTGTATCCCAGCTGTGCATATGTTCTCAAGATCTCTTTCGTGAATTCACATCTTTGTCCTGACCTCTCTGCCGACCCCCAGACTTACAGGAATGATGATTTGTTTATCAGTCCCATGCAAACTTACACTGAGGCTGGTGTGACTCGGTTGGTTGGAGCATCATCTATGCACAGAATGGTTGCTGGTTTGATTCCCAGGTCAGGGCACATACCCAGGTTGTAGGTTCGATCCTCAGTCAGGGCACATATGGGAAGCAACTGATTGATTTTTCTCTCCTTCTCTCTTCCTCTCTCTCTCTCAAATCAAATTAAAAAAAAAAGAATTCAAGGGGTGATTCCAACAGGCCATTGTATATACATGTCTAACAGAAAATTATTGTGGATTTTTTAAAAAATCCTGTTCTATATGCCTACTGTTGCTCAGAACAAATATGTGGAAGTGGGACTTTATTCTTCTTTCATTGTTCCTCCCAGCCCTGCCATCTTCCCTGCTTCCAACCCATCCACAAATTTTGCTGAATTGACTTCCAAAATATAACCCTAATCCCTACTTCGATCTTCATCTCCACAGCCTCTAGTTAAACCCACTATCATGAAAAATAAAATAACTACATGAGCTTCCTAACTGGCCCCCTTGCTACCTTGATTATTCCTTCCACTCTGTTCTTCAGAAAGAAGTCAAAGACATCTTTTTATGACATAAATTGGACCATGTAGCTTCTCTGCCTAGAACCCTTTAGACCAGGGGTGGGCAAACTTTTTGACACGAGGGCCACAATGGGTTCTTAAACTGGACCGGAGAGCCGGAACAAAAGCATGGATGGAGTGTTTGTGTGAACTAATATAAATTCAAAGTAAAGGAGCGGAGGGGAGAGCAAGAGAACCGGATAGAACAGCCGGATCCGGCCCGCGGGCCGTAGTTTGCCCAAGGCTGCTTTAGACCAAACTCTTCACACTTAAAGTCCTGTCTCCTTTCCACGGGGTCAGGTCCTGTAGATCTGACCCCTGCCTGTGTCTCTCCCTTGAGGCTCACAGAGCTCCACTGGCCCCACCAAGTCAGCCACACTGGCTTTTGCTTGTGGATGAGCCCAGATTCTCTCCTTTCTCAGCACATTTGCATCATTCTCCCCTCTGCTGTCCCCAGACCTGCCCTCGGCTAACTCCTGCCCACTATTTAGATCTCAGGACAAATGTCACCTCAAAATGGACTTCCCCAAAGACAGAACACCGCCCCCCTGCCCATCCATCTACTCAGCTCTCTTATGAATCTCTAGTCCTTTGCCCAGCCAGTGGTCTTCAGAGCACTCACTGCTCTCTGAAATAAACTTGCACCTTGATTTAGCTTCTCTCTCCTCCAGCCAGCAGGGGATGGGGACTCTTGTCTTTTGCGTGCTGTACCCCATGGGCCTAGAAGTGTGCCTGGCTATAACTTGGTGTTTGACAGGTTTTCACTAAGTGAATGAATGACTAAATAGATATGGAATGAACTCCTTTCCCCATAATCTTGATTTTCCTAGCCCTGACAAACTTAGGAAATAGTATGCCCTTCAAAGTTCCTACATGCCTCCTCTCCATCAAGGGCAGCTGCCTCTCTGGAGGGCTGACTGTCAGCCTGTGGCTGACATGTGACCATGTGGACTGTGGGCATGGACGATTGTATTCCTTATTTCTCCTGTGCTGCTGGCCTGGGGTTTAATGTCTTATCCATTTTTGGCAAAATGACTTTACTGCCAATGTTTTTAAGCATAGTCATGTTTAGTTGAAATTAGGGGACAAGAAGAAATTGAAGAGACTTTGGACATTTTTTCACTTGGACATTTTAAACATTGTTAATGTTGATCCAAAATGTGTGGGTGTGTTGGATGCAGGGAAGATGGCAGGGCTGGGAGGAACGAGGAAAGAGGAATAAAGTCCTACTTCTACATATTGGTTCTATTATTTCTGGATCTATTTCGAAGATTTAAATGAGTAAATACAGAGCTGTTTCTTGAATTTCCGTATTCATATAAATGACATTCAAAAGTCCTCTTCCTGAAGAGGAAAACTGGGATGTTGAATTCTCACTTTGTGTTACAAGAAAAGTGAAAATATGGTAGGTAGTCTTTGAAGTTTTCTGTGTGTGTGTCCCCTAAAAATATAGATACAGGGTGTCCCCCCAAAATGTATACACACTTAAACAGCTCATAGCTCAATTGCTATTTCTTTCTTTTCAGCTTTAACCCATTGGAATTATTATAATCATTCAAAATATGTATACATATTTTGGCAGCACCCTATGTAATATGCATATATGTAATATATATATATATATGTATATGCCTCTATTATCTACTTAAAGTTTTTAAGACCTGTTGACTTTCTTTCTCCTTTCTATCTCTTTTTGTTGGAAAAATTGGGGGTAGAAAACTCCAAATCTAAATTCCATAGAGCAGAGTAGGTGAACGGGAGGAACATATTATCCTGAACTCCTTTTTATAAGCTTGAATACAGCTTTAACACAGCCTGGAGATTTACAGGGATGAACCGGGAAATGATATCTAGTTCTTAATGCTGTGCCTTCTGCCTTCCTGAGCAAGCCAGGCGCTCCTCAAGCCGTGGCCTCCTATGTGTACGATGTGAATTCTTGTAGAGATATCGGGGAGAGTTTAATGCACTGACCTTCTGAAAAGAGTTGTAGGTGCCTCAGACGTCAACGTCAACTCAAGAAAAAGAAGCAGGAGGCTTCATATTCTCCCACTGAACGACTTCCCTATCGAAATCCCTTAATAGGTAAGACAGAGAATGTTTATCCAGCCAGACAACACCAACTGGGACTGGAGTCTGTCTCCATAATCATGATTATTAATAAAAATTCTTAGCGCACGTTTGCATCTGCTGGCAAGGTTTTTCGCAATTCGTGCTTGAAGCAGAAGGAAGCCAGTTTGATGCTAACATGGGCATTCTGGCAAAGGAAGAGGGAAACTTCACTTGTTTCAACAGAAATGACTCAGATTGCGAGTAGCTGCTCAACCACCCAACCGCAGGTCACTCCTCCCTGTGACTTCCCCTTCCCTGTTGTCTGGAATGCGGTGAGCTATTCATCACGCTTCCCCCTTTTTTTTCTCATCTCCCAATGCGTGGCCTTCTTTCTGGGGTGTGCTCTGGTTAGCAGTGGCCCAGGCTGAGACAATGCTGTGCAGAGAGATGCATCGGAAACAGACCGCGATGGAAGTGGCCTTGCATCATGTGACCCATCCACTCTAAGGAACTGAGTGGTAATGAAAGAAACCAGTGTGCCTTTACCATTTCACATTGCTATCCATCTTGAAAGACAAGCTGTAGAAAGGCTGCAACTAACCTGTGGGGGAGGGGACTGCAAAAGGAAAATAATAGATTTTCAGAAACCATTCACTTAGTAAATAATGGGACTTTGTAGAAAATCCCTTGAGTGCCTCCGAATTGATATAAAATGACATTTCAGTCTTGGGATGGGCATGGCTGGCCCAGTGCACAGCAGGGGAATCGGCCTCTCACTGGACAGCACACGCCGCTACGTGCAGTGTGGGCAACGTGGACCTGGCCCACCGGGCAGCCTTCCATTAGCGAGGAAGGCATTAGAGAGACCTGCTCTCCATCCTTCACACCAGGCTCTCGGAGGGCAGGCTGGACCTGAATGTGTGTGTTAGTCTAACAAACATTACAGGACCTGACAAACATGTCCTTTTATATGTTTAAGGGATAACAGTCTCCCAGTTTAGGGGAAACGCCTACTAATCAACTACATCCCCCGCTTCTTTTCAGGCTAGCTTTGAATGAATCAATAGCGACTCTTTTTATATTTTAAAATATAGCCCTGGCTTGTGTTGTTCAGTGGTTAGAGTAGTTGCAGGTCCAATTCCCAGTCAGGTCAAGGGCACGTAACTGGGTTTGGTCCCACTCAGGTCAGGGAGCATGTGGTGGTGGTGGTGGGGGCGGGCAACCAATAAATGTCTCTCTCTCACATTGATATCTCTCTACCTCTCCTTCCCTCCCTTCCTTCTACTCTCTTTAAACATCAATGGAAAAAAATATCCTTGGGTGAGAATTAACATAAATTAATAGTAAAATAAAATATTAAAAATATGCATAATTTTAAATAAATAAGACTTTAAATTATTTCAACATATTCAAAGATTACCAGGATAATCTTCCTTCCGTCACAGTTTGTGAAACAGCCAAAGGAGGTCCTGTCACCTCCAGAAAATCCCTGGAAGGCACTCGGCTTGCTGCTGGGCCTAGTGCACCATCCTCTATGCTTTCAGACCAAGGAAAGCTTAGCCTCGTAGGGATCTTAAAATCCACTCCTCCCAGTCACGTCTCCTAGTGCTTGCACTCATCCCTCAAAGTATGTCCATATATATATAGATTCAGAGAGCAAGGAAGAGGGAGAGAGAGATAGAAACATCAATGATGATAGAGAATCATTGATCAGCTGCCTCCTGCATGCCCCACACTGGGGATCAAGCTGCAACCCGAGCATGTGCCCTTGACCTGAATTGAACCTGGGACCCTTCAGTCCGCAGGCCGACGCTCTATCCACTGAGCAAACCGGCTGGGGCTGTATGTCTTTTTTGTGCATGTGCTGCCAGTTGCCTTCTTGCCTGCCCCAGAAAGGGCAAGATGGGCCTTCTGCTTGCTGTGTTCTGTAGCGATGCAGGCCGTGCCCACCGCACTGAGCCACTTCACCCGGGTGGTTGGTAAGATATTCATCCAGTGACTTGATCTTTAAATAACTTTGGAATCATAACCATGGTTGTAATAAATGCCTCTGTGATTTGCATTTAAATAGTATTTCCATCCAGAGATCACAAAGAGGAAAGCCATCTTACTTAACTCAACACCATGACCTGAATGCTCTTCAGCTCAACGCCAGCCCATTGCACCGAGCACTGATTTCCTTCTGTGGCTCCTTCAGATCTGTGTACCCTAGCGATTGAAACAAGTGTTTGCTTGCTTGGGCGTGCACACCCCAGAGAGCTCTGACTGCAGAACCTCTATCCCAGCCTGGGGCATGAGAGCAGGACAGAGGCGTGGCCTCCTCCACTCCCAGATGGTGTGTTCCACACCAGGCAGTTAAGGGAATGCCTTGCTTCATCTCTTGAGTTGTCAGTGAAGCTAGTTTTACATGGAAGTGATTGAGAGGCAGCGAGTGTGTACCCCGAGGTCACGTTAGCAGTCACCTTCTGAGTGCAGCTGCGCTTGGAGGGACTCCGTGCACTCCTGGGGTTCATTGACTTGTCAGCTCCCAGGAAGAGCTGGGAGACAGGGAAGGAGTCTGAAGTCGACATCAGGAGTAGGACTCCAGCCCCGTCCTGACAGCTGCCTTCTGTTATCCAATTTCTCCATCGCTGCACCCTTTCTCACCAGCCCCCAGTCTCTTTGTCCCTTTTCATGTCATTCTCCCTCATCTTGTGGCAGGATTTTTTTTTTATCCTGTGCAGTTGAACTTATTTCATCATCCACACGTTTTCCTCTGTCCCGTGGATTCTTTAAAAGGCGTCCTTTGAAGATGCGTTTTTATTCAGACACACGCTTTTGTTTTAAAAAAGAAAAAAGCGGTGTAAATATGGAAAGTTATTGAAAAGGTCTTATCTTGCTTTAGACATGACATCTCAAATGTGTTTAAAATGAAGAGCAAGTGTTGTACACGGCGTGTGTCAAGGCAGCTGCTTCCTGCAGAGCGAGCCGTGTGGTTTAAGCACATTTCCGGCTGCACAGAGCTTTGCCCCTCCCAGGTCCCTGCGCCCACTTCTTCCTTAGTACACGCAGGCCCCTTCCCCGCCCACCACAGGGTGACACGCAGGGCCCTTGGTCTGCTGCCTTGCTCAGATGACCATATTAGACTCTCTAAATGAAGTAAAATTATTTTTCCCAAAGTAATATCCCCCTCTTCAAAAGCACAGCCTTCTGGAGTCCCTGCTTCCCTTCTCTTCACTGCCCCCCACTTCCCCACTCTGCGCTTTCCACTTTCTCTGCCTTTGCATAGAACACATCCATCACACGGTAGGTAGAGAGAGTGTGGGGGATTGAAGTTTGCTCTTTAAACCCCAACTACAAGAGTAGATAATCAAAGGAGAAGGATCTTGGAGATCCTCTGATTTAGCATCTTTAAGAAGAGACCTAAGCCCGGAAAGGTAGTTTGCCTTGCTCAAGGTGACACAGTAATTATTGAACATTGATCAGTGGAACATTCTGAAGGTCTTTCATACTAAAGCTCACCTCTGCGGGTGCCCAGTGGTCTTCTTCCCTAATGTCTGTCAACTCCAGGGCTGGGGACCTTGGGTTATATTGCCCTGTAGGTGGAGGGAAGGGTAGTCATATGTCACACTTTCCTATACAACTTCAGGTGGGTGTGTCTGAAGGGGTAGGTGACTTGTTTTTGCACAGAGAGATACAGCCATCCCTCTGGCTGGTGACATTCCAGTGTGGTTGGTATGGGAGCCCCGGGGCAGCCTGGGATGCCAGCACTGGGCCCAGGATCTACTGCAGATGCCGTGACTTAACTGTTTCCTCGACCACTTGTCCTTGCTGTTCTAACGCGTATTTAATTTATAAAACGATGATGCTGCATTCCTCCCCCTCCATTGATTAGCACTCAAACCTTCTAGGAGCCTTGGAAACGCAGATCATTCTCAATGATCACAGCAAAGGTGGTTGAATTCAGCTCCTCCATGGCCTCTAGACAGTGAAGGTCCTCCGTGCAGTGGGGCTGGGTGCGCCAAGCCAAGCGACCTCGACGTGCCTTTGCAAATCCTCCTCCTCCTGCTGGACGCACTGAGCCCCGTCCATCCTAGGCTCACTGCTGCAACTGCTTCCACATTCAGCTCAGGTGCGGTCTGAGTACCTTTGAGTACTTTTATTCCCTCCTCAATCTGCATTGGGAGCCTGAACCAGTGAGAAACCACTCTTCCTATATCAATACCTGGTTACACGGATGAAGGAGGTGGTGGAAGAGCCGAGAAGCCAAGCGGGGGATGACAAGGCAACCAAGAGGTTAAATGTAGCCATTATACTTCTCTCCTCCACGGCCACACACATCTCCATAGCTGGAGGGACACCAGTGAAGCACTGGTTTTTGAAGCCCAGTCAGCAGACCCCACAGTGTGCAGGGACGGGTGGAGTCCCTGGGAGACACAGCCCCTGCCTTAGATGCCACTCCAACAGAAGAGGAGGTGCCTTCCCCTACCTCCTGCCTTCCTATCCAAGCCAGAGGATAAGGACGCCTGGAAAATGATGGAAATGTGGTGCTTTGCCTACAGAGCAGAGAGCAGAGAAGAGGAAATAAACAAGGGAACAGCTGTGCAGATGGCCACGCCCTTCTGCTGGACTCCGAGCAACCTGCACTGACTGCCCTCATCATGGTCACCACCGTGTGCCCTCACTGGCATTAGGGTTACTGGAAGGGACAGCTAGCTCAGTATGTGCACAGAGAGGTGCTGAGTGAATGAGCACCCAGGTCTGGGAAACTATCATACACCAGGGGGATGCAAGTGATCCGGCCAAGCACAAGCCCACTGAGGTCGACTGAGCTATAAACCTCTCTTCACCACGGGCAACCAATGGCTCAGCCCTTTTCCCTGCTGCCGTCCTCGTTTGCTGACTTGAAGATGAAAAGTAACACAGTTAATTAAAATACTGTGAGTGAGTGAACTACAGGTTTAGGGAGAAAGGGAAGTGTGGTGATGAGCAGGCTTACAGAGAGGTGTCCACATAGCACAGAGTGTAGGCTCCTGTCTTCTCAGGAGGGGAGACTGTTCCTGGTAGGGACTGAGCAAGGCAGAAAGCTCTCAGCCCCCATGAGCATGGGAGTCCACAGTTTCTGAGCAACTCACATTCATTCAAATGCGGCGTTAGACGAATTTTCATTAGATTTTAAACTGTCCTTCCTTTGTATTGCAACCGTTTTCTGCTAGTCTAGTAAACCCTCTGGCAATGCAAATTGTATTCACTTTTGCTACATGAAGACAAAAAGCCTATCTGCCAAGCTCTTTATAAGGGAAAGAAACACCATTTTTGTTGCTTCTGTTGAGGTTGAAAGATCCGGAAGGTGTGTCAGGCGTCACTCTGGGGCCCCATGAGCATGGACCCCTCTCCATGATCTGTGTGTACCTCCTGATCCAGCTTACTGGCCATCCTATATAATAAAAGGGTAATATGCAAATCGACCCAGCAGCAGAACAACCAGTTGCTAAAATGTGCACTGACCACCAGGGGGCAGATGCTCAATGCAGGAGCTGCCCCCTGGTGGTCAGTGTGCTCCCACAGGGGGAGCGCCGCTCAGCCACAAGCTGGCCTGATGCAGCAGTGGTGCCAGGAGCCCATGGGGAGCGGGCCTAAGCCGTCAGTCGGACATCCCCTGAGGGCTCCCAGACTGCTAAAGGGCGCAGGCTGGCTGAGGGACCCCATGTCATGCACCAGGCCTCTAGTATCACATAAGATCCTTTGGTTTTTTAAGCTGTACTGGTGGGAAAAGTTACAAGTCATTGCTGCCAGAAGTGGGGGCTGTGATTAGCCTGGGGCTTTGAAATTACTGTGATGCATAAACCATTACCATCATTAGTGTAACTCACACGAAGAAACAGTCCTCGAGGCCTCTGGATTCCTCCCCGGAAGAAAATCCCAGGGCAATGGGCTCTACTCTGCGTGGCCATTGTGATGCAGTCATGATACAATAGTGAAATAGTACCACCGTCCACATTTCTTGTCCTCCTCACACTCGCTATTTTTCTCCACTGCACACTCATCACCTGATGCATTTGCTTATCTGTTTAAATTTGTGTGTGTGTGAAAGCTCCACAAGAACAGGGCCTTGTCATGGTTTCAAATGTTTGGCTGTATGAGCAGGCACACAGTGGGGGCTCAGTGAACATGCCTCCCACAGAGTGATACATCCTCCAGACCAGTGGTTCTCAACCTTCCTAATGCCGCGACCCTTTAATACAGTTCCTCATGTTGTGGTGACCCCCAACCATAAAATTATTTTCATTGCTACTTCATAACTCTAATTTTGCTACTGTGTGAATCGTAATGTAAGTATCTGTGTTTTCCGATGGTCTTAGGCTCTACAGTGACCCACAGGTTGAGAACCCCTAGCAGGGTCGCCTAAGACCATGGGAAAACACAGATATTTACATTACGATTCATAACAGTAGCAAAATTACAGTTATGAAGTAGCAACGAAAATAATTTTATGGTTGGGGGTCACCACAACATGAGGAACTGTATTAAAGGGTCGCGGCATTAAAAAGGTTGAGAACCACTGCTCTAGACACTTGTCCTGTTTCACGGCCAAACCTAGCCAATGGCTGTAGGTGTCTGTCTAGTTCCTGACCATCTCCACACCCCCGAGTTTCTAATTCAAAACAGAACAACTTGGGCTGATTTGGAACCGGCGACACTGGACTATCTTGAATGAGATCAATCTTGTCACTCCTATCTGCCGGCCTCCATGTCAGTGTGGATTAATTGCAACATAATATGGAACACATTTATACAGCATCTTCACAATAGTCTCGGGTCCTTTACAGCCTTACAATCTAATTAAATTGTAGCTTCAGACATAATTTTCTTTAGTTTAAATGCATAAACTAAGCAGACAAGCCTTTTTTTAAAAAAAGAAATAAAACACAACACACAGGTTCCTATTCTAAAACTAAAAGACCAGCTGATTTCAAAGTCCCTGAGCATTATTAATTACCAGTAGCTCAAATCAATGCACAGAGCTTGTCTGGAAAGCTATTTCCTCCTTAGGTGAATGGCTGGGAATACAATATGCAGTAATCAACAATCGGAGGTGGTTGTAGATTGCCATTGCAGATTGAGGCTGAGAAAGGGCCGGGGACTTGGCATTGACCTTCGCCCTCCCCTGGGCGGATGGCACAGAAGGAATTTGGACTCTGCAAGGTGGGCAAAGCAAGGGGGAGGCGTCCTCGGTGCAATCACATGTGGCGAAATGGCAGTGAAGAGATGGAAGCCCCAGAACCCCAGCTTCTTCTCCAAAGACAGCTTTGTGCTGTTAGCTGCAAGCGGTTCAGCTCTTTCACCATGAGACCCGAGGAGCTGTGGGAGGGACCCGGAATAGCCCGGAGTCCACCGATGAAAAGCATGATGAAATGGCCCTTTAAGTATAAATCTCTGGAGCCCCGAACCGGTGGATGTTCCCTTAAGTATTCAAATGAGATTGCAGCATCAGATTGGTATGCATTAGGCTGGTTTCAATGAAAATTAACATGTAATTGCTTCAAATGAAGTAAGTGAGGAGGTAATCTGTTCTTAAATTGGATTCCCAGGATTTTGTGGTACCATAATGCAGCTGTGAAATGAAATATATCTTAAAGATGATGTCCTCAAGGGGGTGAGTGGGGGTAGGAGGGGAGAGGAGTGGAGATAGTATATAGTAGGAGCGCCTCTCCCCTAGCCTGCCTCATTTTTTTTTTTTTTCAAGCTCATTCTCCAATTGCCAATGGATGAAAAGATATTCTCTCACCCATGGGTGACTCCCATTTCCTGCTAATAAACAGACATAGCCTCCCCACTGGGCATCAGCTGGTCCTCTACCTTCTTGCAGTGTCTGGGGCTGGTTCCCAGAGGCACTCGATACTCTCAGATGCCATAGCTGTGTGGTCTTTCCTTACATCTGGATCTGTGGGAGGAAGATGCTCGTGCTGTTCGTGGTCTCTGCTGGGACCATCCGTTCCCGAGGCTATACCGCCGGGGCTGGTTATGTCGCCCAGGGCACGCTGTGCAGAGTTCAGGATCATTGTTTTCTGCAAGCTGTGCTCCTGGTGTTGGAATTTGGGGAGATGCATGCTTGACCTCATGAGGGACCCTTCCGATATCAAAGATTTCAGCTGGAGCAGCAGCCAAATTCATGACCACTGTGGTCCTCCAAAGCCTGGGGCTAGCCAGACCAGTCCCTCCGCCTCCTCCCAGCAGCCATGATATGGCCCGTGAAGTGAAGTCCAAAGACAAGCCTCGGAGTAATTAACCTTCTTACCCTTCAGTCAAGGCAGGAAGCAGCTGGTGATGAGTCAGGGCAGGTTAAGGCATTAAATTGGTTGCCTTTGCCATCCCATGCTGAAACACGGTTTCTGGTCACAATGGTAGCCCCCTGGTCTGGCGGCATCACTACTCTCCACCAAAGAGCCATCTCTGATGGGCAATGAGGGATTTCTGCACTAAAGCCACCGAAGGGCAGAACTGGGGCAGACGCTCAAAGGTGGCTCTGGTGGTCCAGACGACATTCTCCATCGAGGGGCCAGAGTCACACGCAGGGCTGACTGGGCCTCAGCACTCAGGGAGCGAAGGGTTCATCATATGCTCTATGAAGACTATACGTTTCAATGAAAGAGCCCCCGTCAGAGCTGCAGAGCAGGGAAATGGATGGGAAATCGAGAAGAAAGATTCTGAGTCCTCCTGCACGGTGGAAGCGGCCGCGTCGGGGCCCTGCCTGCCTTTCCCTATGGTCATGGCTCCATTTTACAGCTCAGCAGATGATTTAAAAACCCTCTCTTGGTCTCTCCCTCTCTTTTATGCTGCTGCTTTCTTTCTGCATGTGTTGAACAGCTCTGGCTTTAAAACAGATCGGAGCTAATGGCGTTCTCAAATGCACGTGGTGTGCTCCTGGAGCCCTCTCAGTCCATGGGACCAAGAGGGATTGTGAAAGAACACCAGCCTGCTTCCCTTCTCCCTGGGGCATGTGGGCTTGGATGGAGTTGGAAAAGATAAAAGTAAAGTGAGCAGGAGTGAGGAGAGGAGACAACACTCGGCTCACCTGGCTGAGCCTAGATCTCCATGGAAGTAATGGGCTGGGACCTATAAGACCCTGGCTGCTGGCTTTTATTCCCTACTGTAGGCAGGTCATAGGTTATCGAGAAAGTGCTATACAGGGTCTTCTCTGTGGGCAACGATGATATTTTTAAAAATATATTTTTATTGATTTCAGAGAGGAAGGGAGAGGGAGAGAGATAGGATCATCAATGATGAGAGAGATCCATTGATCGGCTGCCTCTTGCATGCCCCACACTGGGGATCGAGCCCGCAACTCAGGCGTGGGCCCTGACCAGGAATCAATCCGTGACCTCCTGGTTCATAGGTGGACACTCAACCACTGAGCCACGCTGACCAGGCAACAGGGACATTTTTAATCACCCCATATAGGGAGTCAGACCTCTGGCTACTTTTAAGATAGAATTTTTTATAGCCCATTGGACAGATCATCTGTGTTGATTATTCCTTCCTTTTTTCATTGAGAGTGGGGGGAGAATAGCATATGGGTAACTGCCTGTGGCTCTGCAGGGATTCACAGCCACCCAGTCCTCTAGTCTCGCAGAGAGAGACGAAGCAGCAAGAAAAGAGAGCTTACCACCCTTTTCTAAATTGTCCACAGATGCGGCCTCCTCTTTACCATCTATTTGTTGTCTAAACCCCCAGCCACACCTTGACAGAATCCGTCTGGGCTCCTACAAGCTGAGCCAGGTTAGGAGAGGCTGGGTGAAAATGGATTTTCTGGTGTGTGTGTGTGGTGGTGGTAGAGGGGGGGATATGTGTGTAAGCATGTACACTATTTTTGATTATCTGATAGCTTGTATTGATCATTTTGACCCCTTTGCTGCTATCAAAATCTTTGAGTGACCCCCTTGGCACGTTCCCCTGGCTTGACACTCTTCAGGTTGCAGTGTTCACGGGAGAAAAGTAGGGAAAGCCAGTGGTTTGATTCCCACGTTGGAGACAGGAGGGCGGTTCACCTTCATCATCTCCCGTGATGGCGCCATCGCCATTGTTCCCAGGACTGCACTTGCCTTGTATATAAAATCAAGATCGTGCTGTTAATTCCCTGCTCTGACAACACAAACCAACATCAAGGTCCAAGTAGGGAAAGTCAAATATAAACCAAATGCGTAAATCAGGAGCAACAAACAGTTGATTCTGTCGTAGAAAACACGGAATACTGAAAAAAATCTGAGTTATATGTAGGACTCCTCGGTCATCAGGGGCATGATGGAATGAAGGGGCTGAGGACCTAAATGGAAAATGAATGGCTCCGTTTATTGACGTAAAAGGACCAGGGAGCACAGGAAATACAGGTGCAGAGCTGGTTCCTTGCAGGATCCTCTCCCAAGCTCTATTCTCGCCATTCCCCCCTTTTGACCTATGACATCCCCTCCTCGTCCTCTCTGAAATTCTGCTTCAAAAGCTTTAGTTCTCATTTTATCTTCCTTTCCCACTTCTAACCTCCATCCTCACATAGCTCCCCGTCCCTCTACACCCAGCTGGCAGACCCACCCCTCCTGTTCATCCTCTTTCGCTAAAGAGCCTAGATTGACAATGTTGCCAATCGTTTTCATACATAATAACTTGAGTGCATCGCTTTCCCACAAACATGTTATCCTCAGGGTTCCATTCTCCGGCTCCTCGCCTTTGTGCTTGGTAAATACATTCCTTGGACGTGTGTTTTGGAAGATGGCTCTGTGTTATGCATGTGCCATTAGTGTCAATTGCACAAAGCAGAAACACAAATTACCTGCATTTTGCAGACATATTTAATAACCCAGACACCGTGGGCTGGCATTCAGCGCGGCCCCCGCCTCTCTGCCCGACGGCTGAAAGGGGAACATCTGAGCCGCCTATTAATCTGCAATGTGGGGAGAGTGCTGCGGGCGCTGAAGACCGCGTTCAGGGCAGCGGTGGCCCAGCCTTGTGCTAGGCGCTGTGTGCCAGTCTCTTTAGGGAGATCCGAGACGGGGTGCTTCGGATCCTGCCCGAGCTGAGAGTAGGAATTAAAGGCTATTGCTGCTGGAGGCTGAGTGGGATGGTGGGAGACGGGAGGGCGCCCAGAGGGACACCTCTTGGTGGGCAGGGCTCCTGAGCGGCGTGCGTGCGTGGCTTCCCCTCGGGAGTGTCTGTAACATTGTCTTCCAATGGCTGTTACTGAGGCTGCTCCAGAGTCAGCGCATCAGTCTCCCTGGGGCTGGCAAAGTCAACTCGACGTGGTTTTCTCGGGAGCAAATGTTTATAACAAAGAACCTGAACTCCGACTCCGCCAGTGCCACCTGCTGTCAGGCTTCGTGATTCTGTTAAGGGAGCCTAAGGCTGTGCCTCATCTACCGGGAAACACCAGGGTCCCCCTGGACCTGGGCGGAGGGCCTGGCTTCTCTGGCCTGGAGTTCCACAGGATGGATCCAGCAGTCCAGCCTCAGACAGGGACCACTGACCTTGAGACCCAGGGGTGCCCTGAGCAGACTGGAGCCCTCTGAGGGCGCTTGGCGTGGACACCTTGTGCAGGACGGACAGACGGCAGCCCTCTTTCCCAGGAGGCCTCCGGACCCAGTGTTGGCGGCTCCTCGGTCAGTTTCTTTATCGAGGCTGAATCTCGCCCTGCTCAGAATTTCTCCCAGTTTGGAGCCTGTCACGGTGCTGCTCAGAATAGGATCCTTGGTTTCTTGTGACACACACACACACACACACACACACACACACACACACACGCACACACTCATCCAACAGGAAACCAGAAGAACCCAAGGGAATGGGCAACCTGCATGTACTTCTCCTCCCTCCCATTCTGTTCCTCCGCTGGGCTTCTCAGGACTCTTCTCCTCCCCTCCTGTGCCCATCCCGTCAGCCTTGCTGTGTCTTGGTCTTCACTCTCCCCTTTGCCTCGTTCTGCCTCTTTCCCCTCATCAGCGATGAGGCTGCTCAGTGCCGGGGGGAGGGTCGGTGCCATATATCACGGAGGGCAGCGCGAGGGCCACGTTGACAAGGAAGGCTGTCATCAAACTTTACAGCTTCCTATAAAATGCACCGCCGAGCAAGGACAGAGGGGCTGCAAGGGCACAGGGCGACTCCGGGAGATGGGGGCAGACGGAAGGGAAGCTCTGCAGAGGGTGAGGGGGTAGGAAAATCTCTGTGCTTCCCACAAAAATGTTTTCATGGAGACAAACCTGCTGTCCCTTCTAAACCCACCAGCTGAAAAAAAGCTCCGCTTATGGGGTGTCTGTGGTCCATTGTATGGATCTGGCATGGAGGAAGCTGGTCAGGGCCACCTGAAGGCATGGGGGCCAGGGCCATGCTGGGACCTAAAGCTACTCCTCCTTGAGAAGCACTAGGGAACTGGCCTGCCGCCGGGCCTTCCCAGAAACGATGCTGTATGCACAGTGGGCCCGCCAATCCAGAGGGGTCTGCAGGCCTGCAGCAGGGCAGCTGGTGGCCACTGAGGCCCAGCTGCAGGGCAGGTCCTCCAGGCGGGTCCTCCAGGCACTGGCACCCTGAGTGGCAAGCAAGGCCACCCCGACAGTTCACTTCAGACTGAGGTGCCTGCATGCACGATCCCTACTCACGTCCCTGTACTTCATCCAGGGCCTTGCGCTCATCCACCAGCCAAGCCAGCACCAGAGGCGGAGCAGGACCTGGTTACCGAGGCTGGGACTCCTGGAGAGGGGCTGCCACAGGTCCAGTCCCGCTCTCATGGAGCAGCTATGGGGCCTTAGGCTGTGGACTGAGCAGGCCTCACAGTCCTGCATGTAAACTGGGGATTAACTCGCCATTATTGCTATGGTGCCCCATGCCTTCCTCCCTTCCTTACCGAATCCCTCCCACCCCAGATTTTTAATCTGGGTAAACAACTTTAATCTCTGTCCCCAGGGCACGGGCTGGGGTGGCCCCCAGGGGGTAGTCTGGCCAGTGCTCTCAGTTTCTCCTCAATCTGACCTCCTGTGGGCAAATATATATATATATATATATATATATATATATATATATATATATATATATTTGCTGACTGATTGACCAAGTGAATAAGGATATTTCCTCTGATATCTAATGGAGTTAGACTAAATCACATATACCCACAGGGCTCAGGGAAGTAAAAGAGTGTTGTGTGCTGGTGTGTGTGTTTGTGTGTGTGTTTGTGTCTGTCTGTCTGTCTAGTGCAGCCTTGGGCAAACTACGGCCTGCGGGCTGGATCCGGCTGTTCTGTCTGGTTCTCTTGCTCTCCCCTCTGCTCCTTTACTTTGAATTTATATTAGTTCACACAAACACTCCATCCATGCTTTTGTTCCGGCCCTCCGGTCCAGTTTAAGAACCCATTGTGGCCCTCGAGTCAAAAAGTTTGCCCACCCCTGGTGTAGTGTGTAGGAGAGTTTTGGCAGGGGAAAGGGAGAGCCCCATGTTGTAAGCACCTGTGCAGCGGGCAGTGGGAGACTGCGTGAGAGCCAGGGTCTGGCATCTGTGTCAGAGTGAATGTATGCAGAGGGGAACAGAACTGTAAACAGCCACAATCAAGAGGACCCCGATTCCATAGGTCCTTCACAGAAGAAAGCCTGATGGATGGAAATTGTAGGTACAGAAGCACTGGGGACAGTAGTGGGGGGGCAGGGTCCCTGCAGCCCAGCGGGGTTCCTCATGGCAGGTGGAGGTGCAGGGACAGTGCTGAGGCGGACAAGAGACGCCCACACCCATCATTCACCATGGGAGACCAAGGTGGCAAGTTCTTTTTTTTCCTCCCCTCCTCCCTTCTTTCCTGTGATAGATGGGGCCGTGCTGTTTGCGGTGTGGTATGCAGAGGCTGACGAAACGAGGCGCACAGACTGGAAAGCAAAGCTCCCCCCATTGCTGGCAGCGAGCCTGAACTTCGCAGCCACCTCCCAAGGAGAGGACAGAAGAGGGGGAAACAGCTGCTATAATTTCCCCCCCAGGCGTTGTTTTGGGTTTTGCTTTTATGTCTCCCAGGAGGCGAGGAGCTGCAGAGGGTAGCTGAGGGAGCCAAAGGAAGACAGGAGGAAAAGGGCGAGGACTGGAGTGCCCGCAGAGAGGGAGCCAGGGACGGAGGCAGGGAGGGAAGGGGCAGCCGCAGGCAGAGCAAGGAGGCTGGGAGCATGCCTGGCTCCTGCTCCTGGCTGGGCTGGCCTAGGTCTCTGTGGCTGCCCCTCCAGTGCTGTGCTGTCCAAGGCGCTCTCTGTGGTCTGTAAAATGGTTTTACTCACAGGTGCCTGGGAAAGGATTCGTCCCTTGGCTCATCCGCCAGGCTGGGAAACTGAGGCACCGCACACCAGGGCCCTTGAACTCACTCCCTTTGGTCCTACTCCCAGTCTGCTGTCCTGGGAGTTCCGGGAAGTGTCCCCACATTCACCTTACAGCAAGCATGTCAAACTCGTGGCCTGCGGGCCGCATGTGGCCCACAACGAATATTTTTGCGGCCCAGGCAATACAACGGTGTGAGCAGTTATTTACAATTATGAGAGGGAATAAGTCTCCAGTCAGATCCAGAACTACTGACATTCACCTTGGGTCAGTTTTGAAAGTAATCACTGCGAACAAAATTTCCCCCAAGTAGGAAAGATAGCAGCAGAGAAGAGATGCCAAGTGTCAGGAAGAAAACATTAATTTTCTCATTGCTCTTTTTTTTATATATACTGTACTTTTTGAAATCATCCTACGTTTCTATGAAGATGGAAGCTTTTGTTTTTTTGCGGCCCACAGACACGTAAACCTTATCTGGCCCGTGTTAGCCTTTGAGTTTGACATACTTGCCTTACAGGATGAACATTCATTCATGTCTGTGCTTTTCTGGTCCTTCTCCCCGGACTCCTTCTGCACAAACTCCCCCCCCCGCCACCCCCCCACCCCCCGCCACCCCCTGGGGCTGGGCTGGCGTCTGACAGGGCGACTCTGCCCTCTGCTGGAGCAGAAGGTGGAGAATGAGACAGAAGAGTGGACTTGTTCCAGAAAACATACCCTGGCATGCCTCCCAGGAAAGTCTTTGGTTAAAGCAACCTGAACCCCAAATGAATACAGCTCAATATGTATGTGATGTACGAGTACCCTGATAAGCCGGTCGGAACGTGTTTCTAAATAGACCTATTGCCTAAGTGGCAATAAATACTCCGCCGCTCCCCGCCTGTGGTCTGTGCATAGGGGAGGATCTCAATGCAGGAGCCCAGGGCTGCGTGGACAGAACCTTGGCAGTGCTGCCCTCCGACTCATGGGGCGTCCTGAGCCCCTTCTAGCATGGATCCCTGTGGCACCCCCAGCGCACAGCCGTGCCCTTTGCCCACCACTTTAATGACTTTCTATTTGGTTTTACAACCTGCAATCTACCGTATGTCCTGGTCAACGGGATCTGTTTTTTTCTGCTGCTGCTCGCTGCCTCGGATGCATTTATGGGCATTGATCCCCTCCACTGGCTCCCCAAAGAGGTGCTTTTCCTTGAGCCAGAGAGTCATTGCGGCGGATTACAGTGCCTGCCACTCGGCACTCCGATTTATTGCCATCCTGGGCTTTATTCTCTCCTACACTTGCAGCCAAGCCTCATTCATTTCGTTTTTTCTGGGGCAAGCAGGATGGGAGACGCTGCTATTAATAGGAGAACGGATGACTCGCCGGCAAGCTGAGGGATGTCTAGGTTTATGGTCTGCACGTTCCAGAGCCCAGCTCTGGCCTCCCGTCCGCCCTTCTTCCTCCGGTGCCTGCGCCAGGCAGCACTGTCACGTGGGCATTGACCCTCTGCAAGTTTTACACTCTTTTTTTTCAGGCTTTTGTGGACAACTGATATTCTTCCGTTTGGGCCAGCTCACCTGCGCGTCCTCCACTTTCCTCCGGAAGAAGGCGGGACGGGGCTTAGATGAAATCTTAGTGCAGAGACAGGGATGGGAGGGAGACAGAGAGGAAGACAGGGCTCAGGGCACGGGGCCGGTGATGCCACAGGTCCTCTCAGAAGGGGTCTGCTTTTCAGGTTGCCCAGACACGAATGTATGTGAATCCAATTAAAGTCACTCCACAGGTTTTATTTACTTTGATAAACATGTTTACTAATCGTTTATCACAAATCAAATAACAGAGCAATTTCCAAACAATGTTCTACAGATAATAAATGTCTTGTGGATATGCATACGGAATATTACATCTCCACAGCTGCTGCCAGGCCCCCTTACTCTCTCAGCGGCAGGGTCTAGAAGCCACTCAGGGACGGCAAAGAGGAAAGTGGCAAGGTTGGCCTCTGCAGAGACCTCCCTGGGGACTGGCCTGCGCTGTAAAGATTCACATCTCCTTCCTACAGGAATGGCAGCCACAGGGAATTTTCCAGTGGGTTAGAGTTGGGGTGTAGGAGTTCATCTGGCCAAGCTGACTCTCCAGGAGACCACACACAGACAGACAGCTGGTAAGGTCAGAAATCGAGATGGGAAGCGCTGGGAACTTTGCCTGGGGGTGGAAGGGCATTTGGGGGGAATCGGCTTTTACATAAAGACTTCACTTTATCCTGTGCTCCTGGGAAGGTACAGTTTGCAAAAGCAGGGTGTGTGGGGTGGGGGCATAGAGTCAGATGAGGTAGAATCTATTTGGCCATATATTCTCACAGTTTGGAGATGGTCATGTTAAGAACTTGGTATCTAAAACTATCTGCACTTCTAGAGAGAGCCATGTTGTACCACGCGTACAACTGTGTAAGTAGTATTGCTACTATTGCGTCTCTAATGGTGATTTTAGTGCCAATGTAGAGGGTAGTTTTCCAGCGTCTTGCATACACATTGATCCAGAAGGTTTGACTTTATCTGTAGTAAGGTAGCAAAGGGGTACAGACAGACCCCCCGAGCCCTAAGGAGCCTGTAAACCAGGACTCGGAGAAATTAACCAATCACATAGACCCTCTGGGCTCCTGTTCTGACTTTTGGGACAGGAGCACTTGAAGGTAGAATTCATCAATGTGAACCTTAGGTGGGTTTACCACACCTACCAAGAAGTGAGGTCAGCTTCGGGTCAACCTGCAGCTTCCTGTCGCTCCGATTTAAAGTCTCCGAATGAAGACTTGTTAGGCAATAAAAACCGGATCTCTACTGTTAATACCCTCGTTTTCCTTCAACACACACACAAAATAGTTGCCTCTCTCCACCGATCATTTCAAGTCCGGGTTTGTGGCACAAGATTAGAAAGACGGGAAGAAGGATATGGGATATTGGAGGGACCAGCAGTGTAGGTCTGGTCACTGGAAGACAGTGGGGCTCTGGTCACCCCCTCCCCCTGCCTCTGCTCTGCTCCCCTCCTTGTTTCCCTTTTATGAATGTCCTGGTGCAATTTGGTTTAGGCATTTTAAGAATCATCTCAGCTATTGCAGATGAGCTATCGCCACCCCCTTTCTCCTTCGGTTCTGCTGACCATTGAACATTTCAAACAGGTTCTGACAAAGCTAAAACTACCCAAGTGCATCCTCTCCTTAATTAGAAGAGCCCATTGCCAGAGACCTTCGGGACTTGGGGCCGTAGGAGATTCATTTTCACATGAATATGCTCAGAAGGAGAATGGAGGCCAGAGGTGACCGATATTAGATCATCTTGGCAGACAGGCCATGTGCATCTGGAGATCAACTGATTAGCGGGGGTGGGAAAAGCCAGGAAGCCTCACGCAGGAGACCAGGCTGGCTTTCAGAGGGCTGCTGGGAAACACAGCCTCGGCCACAGAAAGCATGAGATGAAGGAGAGGGATGTGCCTGGAAAGTGGGGGGAAGGGGAAGATGCTACCTTTTTACCCCTCTGACTTTTTTGTTTGGTTTTGCTGTGATTCTCTTGATCTTGACAATGAAAGGAGCAGTGATGGCTCTAATTTCACTCCCATGCATTTAAACTCTAATTAATATCATTTGATCCTTTGTGTCCTGCTGAGGTGAAATAAAACATGCTCTTTTGTACTCATAGCCCTCTTCCTCTTAAGAATTTGCATAAGATGTGTTTGCATGTATTATTGCATTTTAGTAATTGGCATCCTTGCCTTCATAATTCGACTCCACTTTGCATTCTAACCTGCTAACCTTGGCAAAAAGTGGAACAGTCAAGGTTTCAGGACAGCATGGCGCAGCAGGAACAGGGCAAATGTGGAGGTGCTGGCAGCAGACCCGGGCACCCCTGCAGCGCCGGGGCCTGGGGGGAGATTGCTCTGTCTTGTGCGGCTGAGGAAACAGGGTCACGGAGGTGAAATCACTTGCCCAGGATCATACATTTCACAGGCCCGGGTCTGGGGTTAGAAATGTGTCTCTGCCCCCAGCTTCCTTTGGATGCTTCCCCGAGATGCAATCATTAGCTAAAGGATCGTACCAGAAGAGTGTGAGCTCTTACCGTTTGGGGTAACTGACAGAAATGGTCCTACAAAATGTATGCTGCCTGCTCACTCCCTTTTCACTCTGCAACTTTCGTGGAGCGTGACCTGTGGCTCAGTGACCTCTGGTAGTGAGGCTCAGCCGTGCTACGTGGGCAGCGTGTCAGGCTCCTGCATCTGGGCATGAGCCACCCTGGAGAACAGTGGGGCGATTTCAGTGCTTGGGTTGTGCCTGAGGCTCGCCATTGTCTCAGAGACGCCTGCATCAGGAGAGATGCCTCCTTCAAGGCAGGCAATGGAGATGGGTACTTACTGACAGTGACAATGGACTAGGTACCATGGTGAGCACAACAAATCGAGGGGGTCAAAAACGAAAGACAAAGGAAATACCCTGCCTTCGCCACCGCCCTGTGGCCTGGAAGTCTTGTGACAAGTGTGTGAGGTGCTGCAGAATGGCGGGGCAGAGGCAACCTTGTGAAGGGAGATGCATATGGGGGAGAAGTGGGGAGAGGTGCCCCAGACCAAGGGGCGGTGTGGAAACTCGGCTGTTGGTGGGGGAGCGCATGCCATCTGAGGACACTGCAGACAGGGCTGTGATCGGATCCCTTGAGGGGTGGCGGGGCTGAATGAGGCTGGCAGCAAACTGTGGGTTATCCTGAAAGGTCTGAGCTTCATCCTGAAGGCTGTGTGAGCCACTGAAGGCTTTTGAACAAATACATCTCTAACAGGTTTGCCAGAAAGGTCCTTTCGGCAGAAAGAGGTGGAGTATAGGGTTGAATACAGAGGCCAGAAGCCAGTGGGAGAGGCTGGTGCTGCAGCCAACCTGCCAGGTAAGGGGAGATTGGATCCTCCCACTCACCCCCAGTGCCTGGCATTTAGAAGGTGGTCCATTGGGATGAGATTAGGGAACACTTTGAGTTTGTTGTTGAATGAACAAGATCAGGGAGCGATTCATGCAGAGAAAGAACTATCTGCTTCAGCCCAACTAGCACCGCGTCCTAGGGAGACCAGTTAATTGAGAATTTCAGCAAAGGCGCCGAGAGTTTCTGTGAAGGACTCAGACAATTATTTGCCCATCACTGGTTGGAGGAAATTACTTCGGGAGGAGCGCTGAGAGGACCGATTCCCCCGGCTGACATTTGCATCTGCAGACCCTCCGCCTCCCCCTCCATCTCCGCCTGCACCCACCTCACCCAGCGGGGCCACCATTGCTCTGTCTGCTGGCACCGCCCTGGGGGTCAGAGGGAAGGACTACAGAGCTCCCCTAAGGGCATCATGCTTTAGGTACTGGGCAGGGGATTGTATTTTCAGGGTTAAACCAGAGCCACTTCCTTTCTGTATCTGTTCAGTGTTTGCTATTAAATTGCCTGTGCAGGTCCCCTGCTTTCTTTCATTTAAGTAGCTGCTATCTTCTTGGTATCATAAGCTCCTAAACTACAGAGAATAAGGAATATGTTTTGTTCTGAAGACTGAGCACTGCCTCTCCACAGGCGGAGTCGCACAATAAATAAATGTTTAATGCTGAGATGGTGATGGAGGCATGCATATAGCTACTTGAAAATAATATCGAGGATTTGTAAACTCGAACACCTGCCTATTCTTGTAGAGTCCTTTATACTCTTCTCTTAAATACTGACTCTGACCCTCCTGAAAACCATGAGAACCGAGTGAGCCGAGATTTTTCCACACGTTTGACACGTATGAAAACGGCGCCAGAGGAAGCCTGGGCACCCAGGCTTGTCACAGCAGATTAGATGGTGCAGCAAGCACCCAGCCAGCTTGACTCCTTGGAAGTCCAGCCAAAACCGCTGGGCATAGTTGCCGCTTCCCTTAAATAGGAGCACGCAGGCTGAGGTTAGATCAGATAAAATATACAGATGCAGAGCTGCTTCCAGATGGCGGGGATCTTGTTAAAATCCGAGTAACACCCAGTGCATTGTCAAAGCTTTGGGATGTTCATTACAGAATCTGTCTGAGAAGAAAACACTTATTTTTCTCAGGTGAAGGAATCGGGAAATGCATGCTCTCATCCTGGGTCTTCTTCCTTGAAGTAAATTGCTAAATAGCCATAGGCTTCTAAATGAAGTAGTGGCATTGTCTCAACGTCTCTAGCTCCTTCTCTGAAGGACAGTAGATGGTCTCTGAGGCCCTTCCAAGCACCAACTGTAGACCCGGTTTTAAAGTTCTCAGCACAAACACCACTTCTACAAGACCCTCCCAGCCCGCTGAGACTAGGTTTCCCAGCACCCCGTATCCCCTCCTGAGACCCCACACTTCATTACATTCTGCCTTTCCTCGTCTCTCTTCTTCAAGAGCCGTACATCTGTCTGTGTCTATCTTGTCTATCTCTGTACTGCATTGCATTGCTGAAGAATTAATACATACATGGCACACAGTAGGTGCTCAAATGAATAAATCAGTAAACCTGTTCTTGCACCCCTCAGTCTACTCATATCTTTTGAGATAACAATGAGAAATGAAGTACAAATAAGGAGAAGGAGAAGGGTGGGCGTGGTGTAGCCTCCTAGTCGGTGGGAAGGTTATTACATGGGCGTCAGGGATGCATAGGAGGCCCAGGACCCACAGCGGTCCCTCGGCCACAGAACGGTTTAGGTCAATGGTCGGCAAACTCATTAGTCAACAGAGCCAAATATCAACAGGACAACGATTGAAATTTCTTTTGAGAGCCAAATTTTTTAAACTTCTTCTAATGCCACTTCAAAATAGACTCACCCAGGCCATGGTATTTTGTGGAAGAGCCACACTCAAGGGGCCAAAGAGCCGCATGTGGCTCGCGAGCCGCAGTTTGCCAACCACTGGTTTAGGTTGATCTTGTCTCCATATGAGAACATCTGCTTAGATATTTGATGGTGTGAACAAGAACCACCGTATCTGGAAGGGAAACCCATGTGGAGAGGGGATCCCCAGCATTGACATGGCTCCCGGCAGTGACTGGCTCCCACCCCATTGTTGTCACTCTCCTACATGGCTCTCAAAGGTGAGGTCCTCATGCCATTCAGCCACCCACCCCCCTTCAGCAGCTGTCCACTGCTGCCGCTGAGAGCAAACCCCTCAGCGTGGCTTTTGGGGGCCTTGGCAAGCTGCCCCTAGTCTTCCTGGTTATGCTGGCCCCTCTCCATCCCCACAGAGTCCCTACATCTGTCACAACAGACACTTAACATACCCCCTTATCCATAGACACGTTTGGACCCCATTTTCCTCCTGTGGAGCACACCCTCTCACCTGTTCTCTGTTTTGCAGATGTTTTTCATTCGTCCTGAGTTCAGGGCTCGCTCCCTCAATGGGTTTTCCAATCCCTATGCTCTCCCCTCACCACACACTGTGGAAATGTGCCCGGATGTCTCCTGGAGGACCCACACCTGGCTTAATTGTGTTCCCCTGGGTGTCTGTCTCCCGGATGTCCCCAGCTCCCTCTGCTCTTCTCAGCTTTAGGCTCTACTCAGCCGCATCTCATCTCCTCTCTCTGAGCCCAGACCACCCACTCTGCCCTCTGCCAAAGCCTGGCGGCAGAGCCCTAGGCATCTTTCTGGCACCTGCTCTTTGCAGCCTCCCAAGCTTCAAACCTCTCCTTAAAGGTTTCCCCTTCTGATCACCAAATGTGTGTGGGAATTACAACGGGCTGCCTTCGTTCAGAGCCCAGAGGCAGGCCCTGGGATTGGAATTTGTGAGAAAGTGACTTGTTAAGGAAGTGCTCCCTAGAGAGACCTCAGAAGGAGTGAGGGAAGCAGGGCAGGGAGGGACAGAAGCCAAGTGGAGGCTCAATTCCAGGCAAATAGCCAGGAGGGTGAGGGTGAGACCCAGTAGGTAGGGCAGGGAGAGCGGTTTCCAGGCCCCCCGTGGTCAGCCCTTGCTGCCCAAGCCCCATGGGACACACCCGGCTCTCTGCGAGTGGGTGGGGCTCCCACAGCCTTGGGCAGGAGACCTGGGCAGTGGCACAGAGATAATCAAGAGACCCGGGGGACTGGACTACGACTGACAACTGTAGTGTCCAGCACAGGTGGGGACATTACCAGGGACCAAAGACCTGCTCCCTGGGCATAGCCTCTGGCCCCCTTCAGAGTGGTTTCCCCAGCTCCACGCTTCTGTTCCCCACCCCACCCCCATCTGCCGCCTGGTCTGCATGAGCCTGGACCCTGTCCTCCAGGGCCTTCTCAGCAAGATAGGTGGGTCCCTCTCTTAGGTGAACACACCTGGAGACCCTCTTCTCCATTTTTCCTTTGGGCCTAGCCAAGTCCCATCAGGGCTTTTCGGAGTCCTCAGTCCAGGAGACAGAGTCAATTGGCTAGGGCAGTGGTCGGCAAACTCATTAGCCAACAGAGCCAAATATCAACAGTACAACGATTGAAATTTCTTTTGAGAGCCAAATTTTTTAAACTTAAACTTCTTCTAACGCCACTTCTTCAAAATAGACTTGCCCAGGCCGTGGTATTTTGTGGAAGAGCCACACGCAAGGGGCCAAAGAGCCGCATGTGGCTCGAGAGCCGCAGTTTGCCGACCACGGGGCTAGGTGGCCAGCTGCCCCCCCCCTCCCTGCATCCTGGCTCCGCCCAGCAGCTACTCCTTTTGATGATGGAGAGAGAAGGTGAGGAACTGCAAGGGCTGGTCAGTAGCCGCCTTTCACAGCCCACAGATTTGAGACATCTGCGCTCCCCTGAGAGGGAGCTGTTACAGGGCACAGATGAGGACAGCTGATAGAAAACAGGCAAGGAGCTGGGAAGGCCTGGGAGCTGAAACAGGCCCCCGCTGGGGTGGGACCTCCCACTGGGAGCCTTCCTCTTTCTGGGGATACATCCTGCCCCCCAAGGTATCCCACCACATAAATGAACTACCAGGAGAGCTCCAATTATCTCCTCTGCATGTAATTATTCTTGCATTACCTCGTTGTAGGGAGTGCTGTGTTCCCAGGCCCTGGGGACCCCTTCTCCCCACAGGCCAGCAAAGCAGGATGTGCAAAAGGAGGGGGCCTGGCGGCTGCTCCAGCCCGTGTCCCTGTTGCTTCTGTTCTCCTGTCGCTGTGTCAACCTCTCGGATGGTGGAAATGGCATTTTGTAACTGGGCAGCCACACCCCTGGGAGGGAGCCGGCCTGCTGGCCACTGTCTCTAACTTCCCCTAACTCCTTTGCGGGCGCTGGGCAAATATTTCATCCCAAGAGGTGCTACGACGTGGCTAAGGTCACTCAGTGAGAAGCTGGGAGGCCCTGGGACCCGGGAGCCTCCTTGGCACTTTGGATGGAGTTCAGGCTCTATGGGTTCTTCCTCCTTCAGGCACTGCAGGGCTTGATGTAGTGGAGGTCTCTTCCCAGGAAAGAGAATGAGCTGCTGCGGTCTTACCCTGGAATATCCATGTGACCCTCCCTGCCCCAATAGGGTTCACAGTTTTCTGGGTGAGAACCGGGGTGTAAGGCCCCACCTGCTGAGCAATCAGACCCACCTGGGTGCTGGCTTCACACTCCCTGGAAGTAACACATCAGCTGCTCTTGACCTTGGTTGCAGTTCTGGTCTCCTAAACGGTGAGGTTCTTTTCAAGGGGTGGTGTTCAAGTCTTAAACAGAGGCAGTCCTTTAGAGATGACAGGAGGGGCCCAGGCCTGGGGGAGGAATTTAAGGTGTTTTTCAACAAGAAATTAGAGTTGGGACCGGCCCCAGAGATGGGCCGGGCCAGGAGTGACACGGATGCTGATTTCACAGGAGGCTCACTCCTGTCACAGGTCTGCCAGCCTGGCACATGTTTTTTTTGCCATTCGAGGCCCTGGCTTGGGAGGAGCTTCCAGATCCCTTGCAGCATGGATGTCACAGCATGCCCAAGGTGGCCTCCGCACCGGGTTACCTGAGAGAGTCCTGGTTTTCTGAGTGTAATTGTAAGAAGTGTCCCGATCAGACAACAGTTAGTAGTGCACGCCCCACCTGTGCTGGGTCTGATTCTCCAAGACACTGCCCCTGTCTCAGGAGCAGGCTGCACATGGTCCAGCAGGGAGCGTGGGATGGGAGACGAAGCAAGGAAGGAAATGGGATTGCAGACAGATTCATTGCTGGACCCCATTTCTTCTTCCCAGTCTCATCCCGCTGGGAGGACCCCCGCCCCCAGGAACAAACACACAAGCTTTTGCGTCTTTTGTAACCATCCGTACTTTTTCAAGGTTGCCATTGCAAAGCTCTTCACTTTGATTCTCTGGTCCATCTTGTCTTTGGGATAGAGTAAAAATAATCTACGTGACATGGCGCACCACTGAAATCATCAGGGTTCCCGTAGGAAAAAGATGACACGCTCCATTGGGAAATTTGAGGAGAGTTTAATAAAGTGGATGTTTACAAAGGTGTCGCCACAGTGCAGGAAAACAGCAGGACCTGGGCTAGGACAGGGGGCAATATTCCCCTCTAGGCCTGAAAGGATAAAAAAAAAGGGGGGGGGTCACAGCTGCCACCACAGAGACAGGGCTGTGTGGAGAGGGCCTGGGCAGGAGCGGTGATCTTTGATGGGGCCATGTAGCTAGCCAGTGGCTGCCCACCCCCTGCTCCCTCTATCCTGCCTCCACCACTACTTCCCATACTGTCTGCTGCATCAGCCGGAAGCTGGAGGACTGAGGAGCCTGCTTATGGTACTGGCCATTCTGCAGCGGGCCGAGGAGACACAGAGATAGCAGTGTGCTGACTCACTGGTTTCATCTCTTCTACCAAAGCCTCATACTCTTCACAGATCGAATTTCCATCCTTCTGCAATCACGCCAGGATTTTCCCAGCTGCGTCGTGCTTGCTCCTGTCCTTCCCTCTGCCCTGCCCTCGACTATTTAGCAAGCTCCTTCCAACCTAAACGGCCACCTTAACTCTCACAAGACCCACATTCCCCCCAAAAGTGACCAGTAATCCCTGGAATAGAGAAGCACATGACATCATCTCCTCCCTGCCCTGCCTGAGCACCCCCTGTCCCAGGAAAAATAGCATGGACCACTGCTCTCTGTACACACCAGGATGGTGTATGCCTGGGGACCATTTGTGGAGGATTAAAAATGTTTGCGGAGCAAAGGTAGTTGAGATACAAAATGATATTTAACATTGGCCTTGGCAGGAAAATAGGCATTAGGGTAACAAACAATAAGGAAGGCATTGCAAGTAAAGCGAGCCAGTGAATCCAAACACTGAGCAGTGTGCACAGGTCCCGGTGAGAAGCAGTCAGTGTAGCAGGTACAGGCCTGCACCCGTGTGGTGGGAGGTGAGATGGGGCTTTGTGGAGGTCATTCACTGGAGCTCAAGGTCAATGGTAGATGATGTCTAAGATGGATCTCTACTGAACTCTCCCTCAGTGCTCTGGGCTCTCCCCGCTTGGAAATGTTGGTCTCCACAAAGGAGTTAAGAGATCCTCTTTGTTTGGGTGGTTTAGAATATGTTAGGGGGGCAAAGGGGAGAGAACAGCCTCCAGTGGTCACCACAGGATTGTGTCCATGGTCCTGTGACACAGTCAAGGGTCTCTTTGCCCAAGATCATCCTTTGTTTCGAGATCCTTCCTCCACATGGCCAACCACGCGGTCCCTGAGTAAAGAAGTGGCTTGTGGGAGCCGCGACTGAGGAGCGTGATGTGACCTATAGAGCAGTCCCAAGTCTCCCGCAGCATGTGAATTAGCATCAGGTTTTTGTCACCGGGACAAAGCAGAATACTGCGCCATTCATTTTAGCAAAGGCACCAGCCGCCTAACTCAGCGGAGTTTGTCTCCCATTGTGCGGCTGTGGCTCAGACAGGAAGGCGGATGGATAGGTGAGCTTAGCGAGAGCCCTTCTCAGAGGTGCTCAGCCACGCCTTCTCGTTACCTAACACACTGGAGACGTGAAGGTGCGGCCTCCACTGGTCTGACCCCCAGAGAGGGCAGAGGGAGGTGTGTGCACGTGTTTGTGATTCCAGGTTGGTGGGACACACAGAGTAGGTATTCTCACAGCCGGGGCCTTCACCAGACACAGGCCCATGGTCTTTTACTTATCAGCAATTTGTGGAAGGTGGGAGGTTTTAATCAAGAATTCATCATTTCACAGATATTTATTGGGTGCTTACTTCATGTTCAATCCAATGTTGCATAGGGGCACATAAGGACAATAAGGCATGGCTTATTGTCAGGACTTAGCATCTACTCAGTGATGTAATGTATCTGAACACCGAGATGAGAAAGCGGAATGTATGATAGATTGTATGATCATAGTATTTGCTGGGTTTCTACTACATGCAAAGCAATGCATTTACATGAATGGTTCCATTTAATCTTCTCACGAACGCCATGCAGGGGGAAGCGTTATTTCCATCCCAGGTGAGTTAAATGAACCTCAGTGAGGTGAGAGGACTTGTCAAGAGGCGCAAGGAGAGAGCTGGGACATGGATTCCAGCAGTCGGATGTCAGAGCCTGCTCTCTCCTCTCCCCTGGCCTCCTCCAAGCTGCCCTCTGCCAGCTGTGGATCCCAGTGAGCATGTGCACAGCTGCAAATGTGCGAGTCCTTTCACCTCTATTATGAGTCCCTTCTGCTTCTACCCAGGCATGATCAGCCTGTCACTGTTTTCTTAACCAAGAAAGATTTTGTACCACACAGCCGTATTTTTTTTTTTTTTACTTACAGCAAAATAGTAGTGGTTGAAAGCGGCAAGGCCTGTGTGAGCTGTGTGCAAGTTCACTGTTTTTCTCTCTACATGACCCAAAGCAGTGTCATAAAGATGAGTGCAGATTACAGCACGGTCAAAATGAGCATCCCCAGTAGGGGACATTCTTCTGCAATAAAGAGCTAAGGTGCAGTGACGTCAGAATGGATGGTGGTGACGCCACCTGGCTGCCCATCGGTTGGTTTCCCCCAGAAGCACATCTGGAAGACGCGCCTGCCAACCCCAAGAAGCCGGGTGTTGGTACTTCTGAGCCATCCAGTCTGTAATGTTTCCCTGTGAAGCTGCAGGGGCGGGCTGGGCGCAAGCCAAATGCTCAGAGAAAGTGGACTTAGGGGCCGCTGGAGCGTTTCTGTGCGATAAGAGGAGATTGCGACCAGGTGCTGTGAAGGGTGGACGCACTTATTTCACCGTAGCCCCCAGCCTGGCTGGAGACGTGTTGCTTTTCAAAAAGCAGTTAAAAGGACATTTGAGGGAAGGACTGGCTGGATTACCCACTGCCTGGCTCCATTATAGCCCTCCGATCTCCAGGCAGGTGGGATTAAGAAAGACCAAGCTTGGATTTTCCCCTTTCTTTAATAATCCTTCTCTTTATTTCAGCACACTCTTTGTCTTTAGAAGAGTCCAAACATTCCTATACTTTGGGTCTGTTTTTCTAGCCATTTCCAGCTCTCTTTTTCTCTCTCTCTTATCTCCTTCTCACTCTCATCGCCTCCCAAACCCGAAATAGCTGGAGGCCCTGAGTCCAGGCTTGTATGGCTTCGTCTCTGTGGCACTCATCCTGGGCTTGCTGAAACATCTTTTGCTATTCCTCTGCGTAGAAACGCAGCAAGTGCAACGAAGCCACATTCATCCGCAAGAGAGTAAGGCCACAGTGGGCTGCATAGGAGAGTGCTGGCACCGTCAGCGCAGCCGCAGACAATGGCAGGTGCGCAGCTTTCTGTACCAGGTGCTGTGCTCAGGTGCAAGGTCCAGCACGGGCACCTGTGGCTGGCCCTCTGGTCCACTACACGTGAGGCTGTAACCGTCGAAGAAAATGCATTGATGATCCATGCAGGCTGGACACGCTGGAGAATCTGTCCAAATCTAGCAGGCCTATTCTCTCTAAGAAGAAACTTCTCCAAGAAAAGGAACAGAATGCAGACAGACACACAGACAGAGAAGGGCACTGAGGCTCAGCAGTGAAATGGTAGCAAGAGTCCCTCCCAGGCCCTGTCTATCTGTCTGTCTGAATTCTGCCAGGATGTGGCCCTGGGGGCACACTCAGGAGGGGAGAGCAGCAGGTTTGGTGGGAGGGGAAGGCCACTCCCACCAACACCCGAGGCCCACGGCCAGTGCCTGGAAGGCCGGGGTCTGAGTCGCTGAGGGCAGCGCTGAGGCTGCAGGATGGAGGCTTTCGGGGTTGAGAGATGGTTGGACTTTGGGGAGTTGGGCGTTCCAGGTCTGAATTCAAATGCCCTACGTGTGCAATGGCTGTCCCTCTGTTTCCTGCATGTGGCAGGGTGGGCGGAGAGCATGAGCCAGTGGGAGCCCAGCTTATATCCAGATTCTGGGGGAGGGTGAGAGACTGCCAAGGCTCTCTCCAGTTCTCCTCCCAGCTGCCTCCCGCCGGCCTGTGACTAGTTCCCTGAGGACAAGCCCGCCTCCCTGGGTCAGTCGGGGAGAGTTGAGTCTGACACCTTCCTACTCATGGGGGAAGTGACACACCACGGTGTGTTTTGGGAGTCTGTGTTAAGTGTGTTGAGTGCAGTGTCTGCACGAAAGGGAACCTGTTGACTGAGGCCACCCCACCACCCCCTCCCCATCTTCTCCCGACTCCCACCAACCACAGCACTGGCTCTGACTGGGAGAGCATTTTGCTCAGTTTGCTTAAAAAAAAAATACATCAGAGAACTGTCCCCTCTGCATTGTTGTGGAGACTCGATAAATGAGACAGGAAGATGGGGGCAGGATGAGGAGGTGACAGGAGCTGGCGGCCAGGTTCCCTCTGTGATCCATCTCTGCAGAAGCCGCGTTAATGCCAGGAGCCTCAGCAAGACCGATCTCCTGCTGTGACGGTTTGGACATCTAAACATGACCTTGGATGTGCCCAAACCGCAGCTGGAGCTATGCCAACGCCTCAGCGCAGTATATCACAGGGGCCGCACCACCACGCTGAAAATGGGCTGCGTTTGGAGCGCAAGTGCACCTGCAAATGAGCATCCTCGGCCTGTGAGCGCGGGGCCGTGTGGTGAGACTGCTCGGTGCCAGTCAATCCCAGTGATTAGACGCTCACAGGGAAGCCAGGACATCCCTCCCGCATCAGCAAGAGGCAGCGAGGTGCCCCACTGTGGGCATCAAAACAGTGATTCAAGCGGTTTCGAGGCTGGCGGTCAGCATTTCCCGTACCAGGGCCGTTCACCTGTATCTGGTCAGATCCTTGGCTGCTGGAGGGAAAAGAACTAGCGCTCTGCCTGCCGGAGCATATTGGTCATTAGAAAGTTCTCCCTGCGAAGTAATGGAAAACGGCTTCAAACAAGACTCATTTCCTGGGGCCCACGCGCTCGGCTGCTCTCAGCTCACCAGAGACCAGGTGTCTAAATGAATGGGTGTTCAAGTGTGGTCGCCAGGCCAGGTCGGAGCCAGCAGTCTGTACGCATCAGGGCTTCCTGGTGAGTCAGATGAACGTTGAATTTAAATGTGATGGAGTCTGATAAGGACATTCAAGAACACTGAATTTGAGGAGGGAAGAAAAAAAAAAAAAAACCCACAAAGAACAACCACAACAAAAACCCTGGTTCTGAATGTTGGTTCTACAGCTTCCTATTGGTGTGCTCCTAATCAATTTGGATATTGCTTAGCCTCGGTTAACCCCACCTGTAAATTGGCAACGATAAGTGAACCCAAACCATTTTTGAGAGCATCAAATAGTGTATGGAATAGGCTCGCTCAGTACTGAGCACAGAGTGATGGGTGTTCAATAAACATGAGCCATGCATACGAATTTCACCGATTTCCCTGTTGAATCCAAGCAACACCTAGAGTAGGGACCAACTTTAAGGAACATCCCAGGTATGTTACCAGCAAAGCGAGCTGTGGAGCCAGTTGTTCTTAAGGGATTTGAAACCGTTGTGGTTCCAAACCCACATTTCAGGCGGGGCAGCCTGAGAGGAGGGTGTGGGGTCTGCTAGGAAGGAGTGCACGCCGGGCGCTGCCTCTGTGGCCCGGCTGGGCTTCTCCACCTGCACACACGCAGAAAAGATTCTGGGTATTGTCAGCAAAGCCTAAAGGAAGCCTTGGAGCCCATGGCAGACCATCCACACTTCCTGTTCACCTGGTTGCCTCATCATTTTATGCAGGCGCTGACTCCAGCTCATTACGTCTCCAGCGAGGCCTGCATTGCCATCAAGCTTTCCATTGACGGTTATCTGACCACACTTTTGCACAGTGAGGCACTTACTCGGTGCTTCTCATTCCTTACGTGCATGCGATTCTCCTCTAGATTCACGCTACTGGAGGGATGGTCTAGGCCAGTGGTCGGCAAACTCATTAGTCAACAGAGCCAAATATCAACAGCACAACGATTGAAATTTCTTTTGAGAGCCAAATTTTTTAAACTTAAACTTCTTCTAACGCCACTTCTTCCAAATAGACTCGCCCAGGCCGTGGTATTTTGCGGAAGAGCCACACACAAGGGGCCAAAGAGCCGCATGTGGCTCGCAAGCCGCAGTTTGCCGACCACTGGTCTAGGCACCATCGCATGCACATCACCTGGGGGGTTACTAACATGCAGACTCCCAGGCCCCGGCCCAGACCCACCACAGCACAGTGTGCATCTCAGTAAGATGCCACGGAGATCACACGCATGGCAGAGCCTGAGACCCGTCAGGACGTGTCCTTCGTCACGCAGGGTCCTGCCCTCGGAAGCAAGGCCCCGCCCTCGGTTCAATGCTCTGCTGTCACCTCCTTGAAATCCTTAATAAACCTCGGCCAAAGCACTCTGCGTTTTCCTTTTGCACCAAACCCCACACATCATCTAGCTGGTCGTGGAGATGTACTGCTCTCCACCAGTGTTTTTCAAACTTTGGTGTGGATAGGACCAAACTGGGATATTATTAGAAATCCACATTTTGGACATTCCCAAAGACTCTCAGTCAGTAGCAAAGACTCTGTAACAAACTCCTCATCGGATTCTGATGCAGGTGGTCTGTGCCCGTTGTCAGAAAGACCCCCTGGTCGTTTCCTAGTCAGGTTTCTACCATTCCTGCCCGGTGCTGTCCGGGAAACACAGTCGGCAGCACAGAGCCTGCTGGACAGCGAGCAAGGCGCTCCGGTTGAGCGGTTTCTCTGCGGGAGCTCTCAGCAAGGCTTCCCACCTGCGCCTGAGTGGCCCTGCAGGGTCGTGTGACATTTACACAAGCACAGGCGGAAAGGATGCACAGCGCAGGGCCCTCCTCTCGAGAGGGACCACCTAGGAGGCTGGTGCACTCGACAGCAGTCCTTAGGCTGTTTATGGTCACAGACCATTTTGAGGATTCGGTGGAAGCGATCGTGCCTCCCGCTGACACTCACCTTTGCATCCGGAAGTGTGCAAAGGACCAGGAGCTAGACAACCTGAGTGCCAGGGCTGACGTCACCTCCTAGCTCTTTAACCTGGGGCAAGTCACCAGGCCATGGAGTCCGATCTTTAAAGGAGAGAGTGGGTAAGATCACCTAGGTCACAGATTTATGGCAGGAATCAGATGAGTCAGTGTAGATGTAAGAGTACTTTTACAGAAGCATATATAAAATCGAGGCACCATTATAGACACTGTGCTACGTTGCTATTTCCAACATTATAGTCGGGATGAGGACAGGGTTGTGAATTTAGCCTAAGGCCATAGGACACAGTGGGTGTAGTGAGAGAAGGAAACGAATGCAGACAGAGAGATGTGACGAGGAGTTGGCGAGAGTAGCTGGGAAATTTGGACCTGTAGGGAAAGAGAAGGGAGCTGCCATGTTTTGGGGATGCCAGATGCAAAAATAAAAGAAAGAACATCTGTCTTTACATGTGCAGCCAGTGTTGAGGTCTTGGAAAAAGCCTTTCATATAGCAATAATTGAACATTTCCGCCCCCGAATATAATGAAGACAAGTTGCCGTGGTGGTGGTCCTAGTTAGCTTTGACTTCAGAAGCCTCCTGTCAGAATCCACTAATCTCAGATGAGAACAATGTCTAGGAGTTACAATCTGGGTCTCTGATCTATTGCATATTATCTGTGTGGTTTGGGGCAGCATTTAGCTTCTTTGTTCTTAAATTCCTTTGCCTGCAGAACCTTCCTCATAGGGTTGTGCTAAGTATTGAATGACTTAATGCGCTTGGACCACCTGGGAAGGAATGTGAGGGTTAATGCATCATGGAAATCCTGGAGCAGAAGCAGGACTGGCTGTGCTGGAAGGGCCCAGGCATCTGCTGGGGAAGAAGCCTCGGGCTCTAACTGTGAATAGTTTGGACCATTGCACTGGCCCTGTGTTCAGTGGTTACAGAAGCACTGACCTGCTCAGGACCCAGAAGTCTGACATATCTAATATTCTAAGCAGGCGTCCTCAAACTACGGCCCGCGGGCCACATGCAGCTCGCCGAGGACATTGATCTGGCCCGCCGGGTGCCGCTGCCTGTCCTGCTTAGCAGCCGACTCATCCAGGGCCCGCAGTGCGCATAGGAATTTGTTCATAGTTTTTTTTTTAAACTATAGTCCGGCCCTCCAACAGTCTAAGGGACAGTGAACTGGCCCCCTATTTCAAAAGTTTGAGGACCCCTGTTCTAAGGCTCTAATCCAGGGGTGGGCAAACTTTTTGACTCGAGGGCCACAATGGGTTCTTAAACTGGACCGGAGGGCCGGAACAAAAGCATGGATGGAGTGTTTGTGTGAACTAATATAAATTCAAAGTAAAGGAGCGGAGGGGAGAGCAAGAGAACCCTCCGCTCTTTCGGCTCCGCGGGCCGGATAGAACAGCCGAACGGGCCGGATCTGGCCCGCGGGCCGTAGTTTGCCCACAGCTGCTCTAATCCCATGAGGCCTCTGCCACCAATCCCAGAAAGCGCCATCTGTGACCGGTCACACCCAGGCCATGCATGCATGGAGACTGGGGCAGGGAGCAGAGACAGGCACAAAAACTCACCCCTCCCTTGCCAGGGACCCCACCCTGATGGCTCCCGTTTTCTTCTGACATATCCATCTGGTCTTCCCTCCAGGTGCACCATTGACAACCGGGTCACCCGGGTGGCCTGGCTGAACCGCAGCACCATCCTCTACGCCGGGAACGACAAGTGGTGCCTGGACCCCCGCGTGGTTCTCCTGAGCAACACCCAAACCCAGTACAGCATCGAGATCCAGAACGTGGACGTGTATGACGAGGGCCCGTACACCTGCTCTGTGCAGACGGACAACCACCCCAAGACCTCCCGGGTCCACCTCATCGTGCAAGGTAGGCGGGATCTGGCTGGGCGGTCTGCGCGGGCAGCTAGAGAGCCTGTGCTAAACACTTTGTCTGTGATCCTCAACAGAAATGGGTCTGTCTGTCTGTCCCATCCGGCCAGGACACATTCTTAATTGTCATCTTGCCATTAGATGGTGAGTTTTCAAATAATTTCCCCATTGAATAGGACTAGGATTTTTTTGGTGTGTGTGTGGCTTTTGTCCCGATAATATATTTTCTCAGAAAACTCTCTTCTAATTATTGCTTTCCTTGGCTTTTTTCCTCCTCTTAAGATTTTTTTGCTTCCTTTCAATTCTAGCTCGCTTGATTGGAAGAGCAGCATTTCGGTTCTGGCCCTGTACCCTGCCACACCCTCACGCTGCCTTCAGAGAAAGCAGAGCCCAATACAGGGGCTCTGGCAGCTACCCGGAAGCATCCTGCACACCACCTACATCGTTCCCCACTCACTTTATCTTCCCTCACCTCCCAGCCCCGGGTTTGTTCTCCCTGCCTCTGACTCACTGTGTTTTGGTTGCGCCCCTCAGCCCCAGCTTTTGGAGGCTATACATTTGTTTCCTTTTCGGTCTCTCTTGGTTGTGCTCTCTCCATGATGCTCAGGCCCTGGGAATGGTGTTCGCCTCTTCCCCATGAAGCAGAACTGGTCCTGGGACATTCAGACAATACTTAGCCACGGTGGTCGTGTTCCTAACTAGTGTGGAGGACCTCAGAATCAGACTTGGCCGCTTTCTGGCTGTGAGACTTGGATCTGGTTCGGACTGAGCCTCAGGACTTCCCTCCGTGCAATGGGTCCGTGTCGTGAGGAGCTGTGGGGAGGACCATATGTTATGTGTGCTAATGTGCGGAACGCTTAGAAGAGGGACTGGAACATAAGATGCTGCTTAAGTGATAGCTATTCTTTAACCTACTGTTGTTGTTGTTGTTTTTTTTTAATTTTTTAAGACATCTTTGACAGTGGACCAATTCCTTGCTTTATTATTTAGATGTGTTGGCCCTTGAACATAGAGCCTGGCTCCTCTGTGGCCGCTTCTTTCCCAGTTCCCTTCACCTGCCCAAATGGCAGCTTCAGGCAGAAAATTTCTCTTTCCGATGCTCCTTCCCTGCCCCTCCTTGTCAGTGTGCCCAGGGAATGGTAAGGAGACCTTGGGTGGAGAAAGGTGGCTCAAAAAGGGGGAAAAAAAAGCAAAGGAGCAGGAAGAAAGAAGGGAAAGCTGGCTGTGGGAAGGCAGGGTGCAGCGTGGAGTGCGGGCAGGAACCGTCAAGAGCGGGATAGTGTGACCAGGGATGTGGAGAACACACAGTGGGTGTGAGAACAGCGTGCGCCCTGGATAGGACAGGGAATCCCACCACTGGGACGTCGGAGCCCTCCAGGTATGGCCAAGCTGGGTCAAACCAGGTTGTTTTTATTGGTGTTTTTCTTACTCTGGATTTCCAAAAGGAAATTTTTCTTTTATCAGTTGTATAAATGAATATTTTTCAAACTGCTGGGTGCAAACAGCAATTTTTAAAGGAAATAGAATTGCACAGAAGCTATCAGAGTGTATTGCAAACAACAAAGTAGGTATTAGTACATAAAATTCTGTGTCACTGAAAGTTTTTAATGTAAAATACATGTTTATTGTGGATAGTTGGCCAAAAAGCTTGAGAATCACTATTGTCTGAGGAGTTTCCCAGAATGCCCCAGTGGCATCATTTACATGTATACCAGGTGGTGCATTTGAAACCGTTCCCCAAGCCCCAGCCTGCCCCCGCCCCCATGTCCACTTGTACTATTGAGAGCGGACTGTCTAGCAATGACCATGACACCAGGTCAGGACTGTCACAGACATTTGCTATAGGAAGCAGGGCTATTATGAACTGGAGAATGGAAGGAATAGTGATGAATTTTGAAGCCTCCTTGAAAATAGGCACCACATTTTTATAATTTTTTTCTTACGCTTATATGCTCCTGCCCTAAAGTAAGTGCCTTATCCAAAGTGAACATTTAGTAAATGCTTATCGAATCAAATGGCAGGAATTACAGCTCCGAGGTCTTACATAGACTCACAGAGAGAAGGTTGAATATGTGGGGGATGGGGAGATGGGAGGAGGAGAGGGGAGGGAGCCTACATCAATTTTCACTCATGTCCAAGCTAATGGAAAACGTCTAATCCCCAACGAGGTGTTCCCTTCCGTGAGTTGGCGAGGTGCCCTCTTAGCCTGACACACCACCTCAAGTATCGGAATCTCATCTCGGGCTAATTTTCGAATGCTGATGGGTGTATTGATCTGGAGACAAGCTGGGATAAAAAAGGCACTGGTCTTGTACACAGACTCAGCCCAGGCTAATCCGCTGTCGATATGCCTGGCCTGGGCATTATTGACACTCTAATGAATAGAGGACCATCGTTTTCCAGGGCCAACCTGTCCCTCCTCTTTAAAGCAATCAGACAAACTAAATAGAGGCAGACTCCCCTGTTTCTGTATTGGAAAGAGGATGCATTGCCATCCGGGATTAACTATATATATATTTATCTTGGGAGCTTTTATTGTACTGAGCATGGAGCCTCGTTTCCCTGCTGAAGCTGACTGTCTGGATTCTGTCAAAGTTTCTCCTCAAGCCAGAGTGGGATGCAGCTGGAGTGAAAGTTAGGCATGTTATGTCTTCAGAATGGTATTATGATCATTAAACACACACACACACACACACACACACACACACACAGGCAGCAGGAAAAAGGAGTAAACGGATACTCTGCCCATGAGTCTGTGTTTTTATATATATGCAGCCAGCTTTGTATATAAATAAACCCACACAGAGAAAGGTAATGCGTTTCTGTAGTATCCCCAGAACTGCTGAGGGCTGGAATTGTGTCTTTTTCCTTACCCTCAAGCACGCCTCCGTCCCACTTGTTCTTCATGCTCAGTCTTCTCTGTGGCTGTGATCGGACATACCAAGAGCCAGGATGCATCTTTGCATCTGCCTAAGAAGCAGACCCTTCGCCCAATGCATGCTCCCATCATGCCTCACTCATCCATAGAGCTGTGGCCATTGGGAAACAACCCTGGTGCTGCTAGGCTGGCCACGCACTTAGCATGTGAAGATGAATAACAAATTGCCCCGAACGAGCTGGTTCCCATTTGTGGACAGTGTTTGCCCCATTCGCCCCCAGAATTCAGCTGCTCAGAGTACAGCTGCTACTGGCTGCATCCTGACGGCCACTGCTGCTGTGGGTCCTCTACCCCTGTGTTGATTGATTAGACATTTTTTAAAATACATTTTTATTGATTTCAGAGAGGGAGAAAGAGATAGAAACATCAGTGATGAGAGAGAATCATTGATCGGCTGCATCCTGCACACCCCCTAACTGGGGATTGTGCCCTGACCGGAAATCAAACCATGATATCCTGGTTCACAGGTCAACGCTCAACCCCTGAGCCACGCTGGCTGGGCCTGATGTGACATTTTGATAGGATTCAGAAAGGACCTGCACAGAAGTCAGGTGGTCTGCTTACCCGGTGGCCGGCTTCCCCAGTGCAGCTGAGCCCTGGGCTGTTGGGCTGTGTAAGCACAGCAGTGATGGGTCAGGGGCCTTTCCTGGCTCCTTGCTCCAGAGCTTCGGCTGTTAGTGGCACCTGTAGTCCCAGCCTCAGGACAGCCTTTCACTGGTGGTGAGATCTGGGTTTGTACTTACTACTAGGCTATTTTAAGATCTGCTGATAACACTTCATACCCTCGTAGTAAGGGAAAGGGGAAATGCTTGTTGGTTTTTTTCAGTGGGTCGGCTCTATCTTTTCTCACTGCCTGTGGCTGTCGGAATGTATCCTCCCTTTGGTTTTTAGGAAAATAGCTCCAAGGCCACCTAGCGGGCCATGTGGTTTCCCAAGCTCCCAGCAGGGCTGGTCCAGTGTCTGGAGCATGGACTGGGGTCCGTCCAGCCTGGGCTACAGAGGGGAGTCCCTGCAGAGAGCAGCATAGGAGGATGGGGGGACAATGATTAAGTAGAGCAGGCAGAGTAGAGTATGGGTGCGTCTCCCAGCACAGAGGACTCAGTGTGCCTGACCAGAGGTGTGAGACGAGCCTGCAGGAAGTAGGTGATGTGCTTGTGACTTGCACAGGTCAGCAGACGGGAGCAGGCTCAGGGCTGCAGACAGAGTCCAGCGGTGCATGTGGGGCAAGTCTCTTGGGCAGGCCAGGAACAGGGCCGGCCTTGGGGAGGAGAGTGGCCCTGGGCCTGTGTGGAGGGAAGTGGAGGGGAAGGCAGCAGGGGCTGGTGGCGGGAAGGGGGAGGTGACTTGAAGACTGAGCTGAGTAGCTACTCATCATAGTGTCCATTTAAAATTAAATTTAAATGAACTAAAACCACACTGGCCTCATTTCACATGCTTCAGTAGCTGCATGTGACCAGTGGTACTGCATTAGACAGTACAGACATGTAATATTCCCGTCATTCCCGTCATGGTAGAAAGCTTGACTGGGCATTGATGTACGTGACTGCATCCTGGCCCAGTGGCTCAGTTGAAGCATCGTCCCTTAAACCCAAAGGCTGTGGGTTCAAATCCCAGTCAGGGTACATACAGGAGGCAGCCAATCAATGTTTCTCTCTCACATCCATGTTTCTCTCCCTCTCTCTCTCTCTCCCCCACTAAACATATCCTCAGGTGAGAATTAAAAATAATAATCATCATCATCATAAGTGATTGCCATTACAGTCCAATAGGAGTTAAAGCAAGAGTGGGATTCACTGACCTGAAGCGCCAGGTGTGGTGTAGAAAGGAGTGGAGTTTTGTGGAGAAGATGGAGATCTTTTAAAGACAGAAGGGAATTGTTTAAAACGATGGAGGGCTGGGTTCCTTTGTTAGCGAGGACAGAGAAGAAGGGCCAGAGTCTGAAGATGTAACTAGGGGAGAAGAGACAGAATTAGGGGACTGGACTGGTTGAATATCGGGGCGGCAGGGCGGGGGGGCAAGAGGGGTGTGAGTCCACCAGGACATGAAGATTTCCAGTCGGAGCCCTGGGAGAGCTTGGCTTGGCACTAAGGCATCTGGAGTGTCAGCCGGGAAGACATCCTGTGGCAGAGGTGCAGGGGTCAGGTCCCGAGACTGTTGATTTTACGATGCCTTGAAAACTTCATTCAAAATGAGTCTGTGAGAGTAAGAAATACCACCCATGGATGTCAATGCCCACCTAGGCAGCTGAATATAATCTTTCAGGCCACCGAGAGGGAGCTGTCTCTAAGGTTCATTAAGACTTGGGCAGAGTGATTTCCCTGGCTTTGACCTCAGGGTGTTCTGCTTTAGGAGCGTAATGAATAAGGAGCTGCTTCGAGAGTCTAGCTGTGGGTTTCAACCCTCACCCCTCCCCGTCCTGCTGCTGAACTGGGCTTCTGGGACTATCTGAAATGGCCACGCTCCTGTCTCCATGTCCCCTTGAGAGAGGACTTAACTTGGAAAACCCAGAGTGAATGGAAAGCTCCACGGGCTTGACTCCTCTGACAAATTAAGGACAGTGTGGAAGGCATCTCAGAGCCCTGACTGTATTTCTGAAAGCCCTGAGTGTGGAGGTGCTGGAGCTGCAGAAGTGCCCTGGGGTCTGCAGGGATGGGGAAGGTACGCCTTGTCCAAGCAGAGGCCTGCTGGGACACCTGTGGCTTTCAACTCACATGTTTGCAGGATAGACAAGGCAGAATGGGATTCTTTAACACATGTGGATGTTGGGTGACAGGTGTAGTAGTAAAAGCTTTTGTTCTCTTTATTAGTTTTCCAGGCCCCAGCTAGGTTCCCCGCTTTGTTACTGAGCATCTCACCACCCCTTCCCTTTTGTTTGGTGTAAATGAGTTTTCCTATTTCTCCCTGGGCAGAATTAATCCGAAAATCCCTGCTATTGTTTGATAGTTAATCACCTGCCTTTTGGATCCAGTAGCTCTGAGTCTCCCGTGAAAGGGGGAGGCAGGCTGGTGTCTACGGGATGAGATAGGGACGAGAGAAAGAAGCCCGACTGCCCTGCATTCCCTGTGGTAGTGGAATTCCTGGGAGGAAGGGCCAGGCCTGGGAGACACCAGGCAGGCAGGTGCCGCCTTTCACTGACCTTTGACTGTCTTCCTGTTCTGAACCCTCTCCTCTTACCCACCTGCTCTGTGTAATCCTGTTGCTCTCCAATCATGAATAATTAATTGACCTTGTCAAGCCAAACTCATTATTGTGATTAAAGAACGGAAACAAAAAGTTTTTAATTCCTAGACACCTACACTCCATAGCCTCCCCTCAACCCTGAACCTGAAAGAAAGGGAGTTGGAAACAACATATCAGAGAGAATAATGGGTTCTGACCCTTACATCGAAGGCAAGGATTTCTGTCTCAGCCAGGTCCCCCAGAGCACAAGGTGCCCCCTGGCCTGCAAGCTCCCCAAGAGCCAAGGAGACCTTCACCAGCTCACTTCCATTCTGGCTACATTTCTGCTGGGTCCATGGAGGAAAACGTTGCCATCCAGCTCTGAACCAACAGAAGTCGCCTCCTGAGCACATCTGTGTTCTTCAGGTGTCAGTTGCCATGGGTGACAGCAGGTCACATTTGCCATCTCAAATGGCTTTCTCCATTCGCTCTCCTCTCCCCGCCCGGTTCAGGAAATAGATAAAAATGCACATTCGACCTGGTCATAAGACCGTGCATCAGAATTCGACAGAACTTTCTAAAAGGAAATTAAATTCAACAAAAAATTAGAGTGTTCCTCAGAGCACCCTGGGGAATGACAAAGAAGTAGGTAGGGCATTTTATCTGAAATGGATTTACAGAATTTAGGCAGCATGCAAATGAGGCAACTCAGTTTCACCTGGTGAATTTTAAAACTTTGCCATGCAGTTAACTGACAATGGAGGGGCAAAATGTGTTGGTAGGTTCGGTAACATTTCAGTAAATCCCCCGAAACAGCATCTGTCTACAAAGCCAAGTAGAGTAGTCTAAAGTAATCTGAGCAAATTGCTGCAGTCCAAGTCCTATTGGGTTTAATAATGGCCTTTTCTGTGTTTTCTGGTAAGGCTGGGGAAGGTCCTTAGATTTTCTCAGCGATTTAGAAAACTTGACACTTGCCTCCTGGTGCTGCCTGACAAGGGTCCCCGTGTCCAAGCCAGGCACACTCCTATGACTTCAGGGAGTCAGAAAGCTCAGCTGACTCTATTGCTTCACAATGAACACTTACAGGAGTCAGGCAGCCTCGACCCAGGTAAGCAGTTAGAGGTCCCAAGGGACCGTCTGTAAGCAGCCACCGAATTCTTATCCCGTAGGTGGTTTCCCCAGGGAGGCTGCGCTGCCTAGGATTTTAATGCCATAAGATTGAGAAAAGGGGTTCTGATTCCTCCTGGATCATATATTTCGTAGCCTCCCCGTGAGGCACGATGCCATTTTATTTGGGAGGAAACGCAAACTGTACCTAGATGCATTTATTTTATTTTATTATTTTATTTATATTTTTATTTCAGAGAGGAAGAGAGAGATAGAAACATCAATGATGAGAGAGAATCATTGATTGGCTGCCTCCTGCATACCCCACACTGGAGATCAAGCCCACAACCCAGGCATATGCCCTGACAGTGAATGGAACCGTGACCTCCTGGTTTATAGGTTGACACTCAACCACTGAGCCATGCTGGCCAGGCCTAGACTCCCTTCCCTATATCAGAAGCCCCCTGTGGTTTATTTAAGCTGAACTTTAAAGATTGCATGAGATCTCTTTATGATCTCATGAACCACTCGTGCAGATCTGACTAAACCTAGAATATGTCTAAAACAACCCTCATCACTACATTCCCAAAGCTTTCATTGGCCGCCCCTATAGTGTGTGTATCAAGTGTAATCAAAGGTGGCATCATTGATCTGAATGGCATAGCTGTTGCAGACTGTTAGGTCCTCAAAGGCCAGCAAAAGCCAGAAGCAAGCCTCTTCTTGCTGAAATGGAAATACCTAGCTTCTCAGGGCAGGGGGAAACGTTGGTGACCAAGTCTCTCCGTCTGTCTGTGGTCACAATGAGGATTGTCACTGCCATGTTTCAGTTGCAGGTCATCGTGTTTTGAAGCCAGCTACTGGGAACACAAAGATTCAGCGAGTCCCTGCCCTGTCTAGCCGAAGAAATAAATGTGTTCCCAGATCAGACTCCCGCACTGTAGCTGGGTCAGGCGCTTATACATGGAAAGGTTATGAACTCACCGAATGGAACTGATTGAATGTATCTGCAAGATTAGGCAAAACCACACACAGGCTTGCATTTCACCGAGGTCTCAGTAGTGAGTAGGACTTTTCAGGGGAGGCAGAGAAGAGAAGGCATCGTGGACTAGAGCGAGAGGATGTTCAAAGCTTGAAAGTCTGAACATGTATGACACATGGGAGGAATAATGAGGACCCAAAGTGTTCCTGGGGTGAAATCACTGGACATACGGTCAGAAAGACAGTCTGCATCTATGTTGTGGGTGGCCCGTGTGGTACTGTTAGGAGCACAATGGGAAGCAGGAGGCCTTGGGTAAGATACGTCTTCAACACAGGCTTGGTTTTCCACTTCTCCTCCTCAAGGAAAGCTGCATTGGATTGTCCCAGCAAAGGACGAGTATCCAGAAGGCTATCTGTGGAGTAGAAAAGGACAGGTTCCGAATGAGGAAGGGAGAAGTATTGGAAGAGTATATCAAAACCCAGCTGTGGCTAGGTCCCGTGCACGGTAAAGATACAAGGCGAGCCCTAACCGGTTTGGCTCAGTGGATAGAGCGTCGGCCTGTGGACTGAAGGGTCCCGGGTTCGATTCCGGTCAAGGGCATGTACCTGGGTTGCGGGCACATCCCCAGTAGGGGGCATGCAGGAGGCAGCTGATCGATGTCTCTCTCTCATTGATGTTTCTAACCTCTATCCCTCTCTCTCTTCCTCTCTGTAAAAAATCAATAAAACATATATTTTAAAAAAAAGATACAAGGCGAAGGGACTGCCAAGGACTCCTTATGTTGAGTGAGCTAAATTATATATTTAATAATTGCAGTTACAATTTTCCCCCATAGTCTAGTTAAGGTGCATTTCTTTGTACACTAGCAAGTATAGTACACGTTATCAGGGATTTTGTTTTGTTTGTTTTTAATCCTCACCTAAGGATATTTTTCCATTGATACATGGATCGGTTGCCTGCTGCACGTGCCCCGATCAGGGCCCGGGCCGGGGAGGTGCCTGCAACCAAGGTACATGCCCATGACCAGAATCAAACTCGGGATCCTTCGGTCCATAGGCCATTATTTTATCTCCTGAGCCAAACGGGCTAGGGCCATTACGGGGCTTTTGGCTCTGTCTTTATCGGGATGTTTGTACCAGAGAAGGTGAGGATGGTACAGAGGATAACACGGCTGCACGAGGGGCCCACTGTTCACAGCAGCCACCTCTCGTTGTACTTGCGCGCCCACCTGCAGATGCTGAGACGCGGTGTTCAGATGTCTCCAGGCTGATTTATGTAGGCTCTCAGGTGTCACCGCTTGGAGTATATCTTCAGATTTATATTCCTGTTGAGCATCACCCATGGTAAATTAGTGTCTATCGTTGGTACAACACCTAATTGGCTGCTGCTGGAGTTGGTGGAGCACAGGGCTCTTCTTCTTTGGAGAGATCTTCATTTCATGTTATTTGAGAAAGGATTTATTGATTTAAAATTAGGACAGTTTAATTTGGTGGCATGTTTGCTTTATGTCTCAATTATATATTCATGTCTTTGTGGTAAACTCAGCTGGTAGGGAGATTAAGAACTCAAAACAGAGGATCCCGCGTGGCAAATGGTGCTTTCTGCTGTGATTAATTGGGAATCTGCACCGTGAACCCCGCGTTAGCTCCCTTGGGGACTGAAGGGCTGAGTGCAGAGCAGGACATTTCGGGATTTAGGAGACCTGGATTCCAGACTGATCTTGACAATAAGTACCTGGGAAATGACCGACTTCTTTAATCTATGTTAGATTAGGTGTGCTTTATAGAAAGGTTTTGATCTATCACATAATCTAATTTGAAGGAAAGTATCAGATAGACGCCGGGAAGCAGGGCACCGCTGCATATTAACATCCTTCATCTTTGCAACCGCTTATTAGCAATAAAGGCTGTCAGGCGCTGCTGTTTATCTTATTGTGACTCCTTTACACAGGCCTCATCCGCTGCACCAAGAATTCCTGCAGAGTCTGCGGCTGACATGGGTCCCCATTCCCAAGAATTTCCATGGATCGTGTCCCCTTTTTCCCCAGCTCGATTCCCTCCTTTAGCTCCAGGGTTCCTGGTTTTTTGTTGTTTTTTTTGTCCTGCGGACCAGTTGATGTTCTTCCACTCTCCCACTGCCGCCCCCTTTGCTCTCAGAATTCCATTTGGACAGGTTTTATGGTGGTCTCAGCGCACGGAACCTGGGCCTCAGAGAGGCATTTGTGCTAATGCTGCCCTCACTCTCAATACCCCAACTGCCACGCCCTTTCTTCCTACCCCCAGAAAGGGAGATCGGAAATGTTGATTTTTTTCCCCCTTTAACTGCTGCATAGACTCCCATGTGTCAATTACTGATGATAAAAGATGGATGAGACTGGTCCCTCTGATCAGGACACATAATGTGGGTGGGGCAGCCATTAACTGTGAAAGGAAGCTGCTCTCATGGAGCCATGAGGAAGAGGGGGACTCAGACACCGGAGCCCCCAGCCTGAGGGCGGGCTTGGGGTCTGGAAAGGTCTTTTGAGATGGATGCTGAGACACTTTAGTTCTAAGGCATTAAAATGAAAATAAAATAGGCAGTCTGCCCACACCCATTCCGCCCTCCATAGCCCACTCTTTCTCCACTCCCAGCTGAGTGATCTTTTCAAACCCAAACCTGATGGTACTGGTAGGACTTCGGCTCAATCTAAGAGAGCGATCCCTTGTGAAGGCCTGGGAGGACCTTCATCTTCACTCCTGGTTCACTCCAGCTCCTGCCTGGCCAGTCTCCTTTTATTTTATTTTACCTCAATTATTCTTTCTGGTCCTGGGCTTGGTCTGCATTCTCCCCCTCTGCCTTCCTTGCATCTCCCTCCTCTTTTTGCTCCGTTAACCCTATGTATCCTTCAGATATTCATTGAAATATGCTTCCTTAGGAACGCTTCCTCACGCTTGCTTTATTCCCCTTCCATTCCCCCGTTGCCCGCCCTCCGATTTAGAGCCATGATCTTGCATTGCTTGTTTTTTGTCACAGTTGGCATTTGTTTCTGTGATTAGCTGGTGATGGCTGCGAGCCTGAGGGCGAGAGCCTGTCTGCTTTCACATGAGTGCCTGGGGCTCACAGCTACTTGTTGGGTAAGCTTTTTTTTTTTCTAATCATTAAGCCAAGTAATTCAGTGTGTGCTGGGACTGGCTATGGTAGGCTGAATAAGAATAAGGGTCACTCAGAGTTATCAGATTCTAATCCTTGGAATTGTGAACATTACTCATATGGTATCATCTCTGCAGGTGAAGTTCAGGATTTGAGATGGGACATTACCCGGGGTTTCCCAGGGGGTCCTCCATGGGATCACGGAGAAGTCATAAGGAGGAGGCAGAGGAAGACGTGATGCAGCACACACAGAGAGAGGAGGTGGTATGAATGTGGAGCAAAGAGAGACATTCAAAGCCCCTGGGGTGGTGTGGCCATGAGACAGGGAGTGTCACCAGCCACTGGGAGCCAGAGATCCCAGGAACAGCTTCACCCCTAAAGCATCCAGAGGGAGTTTGACCCTCCCAGCACCTTGGCGCCAGCCTAGTGGAACTGATATGGGACTTTCCTGTCCCTAGAACCATGAGGGAATACATCTCTGCTGCTTTAAAGACACGGAGTTTGTGGTAATGTTACATACAGCATTCACAGGGAACTTCTAATCCCTGATGGCTGAAAATCAGAAAAAGTTGGTATTCTAAAATGGCTAGAAATTTAGGTTTGATCATTGTGAGATGAAGTAAGTATCACCTTTGGGGAAGACTATTTTTATTATTTCTTTTTAAAGGAATCTCTTTGGAGAGCCTACACTAAGACTATACTTTTCTGATGTTGAAATAACTGTCCCTGGGTCCCCAAGGGAGGGGAGAAGCCACATATGATTTTAATGGAAGCAGACTGACATTGCCTCACACTGAGCTGTGAGATGTGGCTGGGGAAATTTGGACAAGAATTGAAGATAAGCCCTGACCGGTGTGGCTCAGTAGATAGAGTGTCGGCCTGCGGACTGAAAGGTACCAGGTTCGATCCCGGTCAAGGGCATGTACCTTGGTTGCGGACACATCCCCAGTAGGAGGTGTGCAGGAGGCAGCTGATCGATGTTTCTCTCTCATCGATGTTTCTAACTCTCTATCCCTCTCCCTTCCTCTCTGTAAAAAATCAATAAAATATATTTAAAAAAAAAAGAATTGAAGATAAAATTGCTAAGTGTCCTCTTGTTAACCAGGCGTGGGGGCTACTGCCTGGACTTGATTTCTACTATTTGTCTCATAGGCATCTCAAATGCAAAAGGTACAAAATAGATCTCTTGAATTCTAGCCATCTTCCCCACTGAACCCTCACCCTGGCTCCAAACTTACTCCTTCGGTGGTCTTCCCCTCAGTCACTGTCAACTCGTCTCCCACTAGCACGTGTCAAAGACCTCAGCATTGATCTTGACTTCCTTCTTTCTTCCATACTCTTCCTCAGTCTTGAGTATATCCTGTTAGATTTACTGAATTTTGGAAATTTATCCAGAATCCTACCACTTCTCCCCACAGTCATCTCCACGGCCCTGTCCCAAGGTTTAAACTATTCTGCAGCTACTTACCTATGTGGCCACCATTTTTCACCCTTGTTCCTTATTTTCTGCTCTTCACACTCAGCAGGAGTACTTTTTTAGACTGACATTCCTCAGATCCATCCTCATAGTCACTGTCTCACTCAGGGGAGAACCTAAAATACTTACCAGGCCTGAATCCTTACACCATCTGGTCCCAGCATCTCTCTGACCTCCCTTCCGAACACACTACCTCTTTCTAAACCCTTGCTACTCCTTGATGGTCTCACTATATGCCTAGGGGGCTCCTACCTCAGGGCCTTGCAGCCTCCTCTCCTGGTACCCATTCCAGGCTCCCTTGGGCTCCCCATTTTTCTTTAGGTCTTCTCTCCATAGGTCACCTCAAAGGAGAGGCCTCCTTGACCACCTATATGAAATAGATCTCCCCACCCCACCTCATCACTCCCTAGTACTTTTCTTACTTGTTTGTCTTCCTAACATAGGTCACCTATGGGCATGACATATGTTACTATCTTCAAAATTGTAGTCTGTTTCACTCCCATAGAATGTATGTCCCACAAGGTTAGGGATTTGGCCTGCTTTGCTCACTGTTGAATCCAAGTGCCTAGAACAGGGTCTGGCACACAGTAGGCACTCAATAAATATTGAATGAGCAAATAAATGAATCAAAACTAAGGCCTGCCATTAAGTAAACTTATTTATTTATTTATTTATTTATTTATTTATTTATTTATTTACATCTACTCTTTGCTTGATGTGAGAGTGTGAACGTTCGGTTATTTCTTTCAAGATCATTGGGTCACCCTGTTCTCTGACCAGATGGCATTAAGTTGGATTTCACACAGTGGGTTTTCCTTGCAAGGCAAAGAAAGGGGATAGTGCTTCAGACATAAGGATCAACCCGCAGCAGGAAGGGCTTGAGCGCCTCAAGTATGGGTCACTCCATGTGGTGGACTAGATAAAAAGCGTGAGTTCGGGGAAATGCCCAAGTCTGGAGAGGGGACAAGGACCAGACCTCTGACTACCCCGGAACACAGGTCTCATCATGGAGTGGATGGGGAATCATAGGATGCCTTGAGCAAGGAAATTGCATGAATTATGTTTTAGGAAGACCTTTGGCATCAGAATGGAGGATGGGCTGGAGGGTGGGTGTTGAGACAGGGGCACTGAGAAAGAATGAGAACACGCCTTATACCATGTTCCTCTCTTCTTGACCTGGAGAGATGTCCTCTCCTGAGGGGCTGGACAAACAGTGCCTCAGCGGAGCTGACTGAGGCCAGAGGTCTGCAAATGCAGTTAGAAGGGGTTATTCCAGTTTCCCCTGATGGTCCAATTCCAGAGAGACCTGCATTCTTCTCAATGTGTGATTTGTTATAGAATTCACTGTTTACACCTTTGCAAACATTTCATGTTTAAACACTTACAAATGAGAAAGGGGAGGAGGAGGAGGGTAAGGGAGAAGAGGAGGAGGAAGGAGAAGGCGGGAAAGGTTGACCATTTCCCAGACTAACTGGACCTGTATCGCCCAGGTGGGGTGTGGGTGTGTGTAGGTGGGTTTAGAAATCACAGGTCTGGGGCCCAGCAGAGCTAAGGGATAGAGACAAGTGAAAGTCAGATTGAGAACATTTCATATATAAAAGCCTCAATTATGTTCATGCTCCTTAGTAAGAATTGTGTCAACTCAGGCAAGCAGGCTCGTTCCATGTTTCTATGTGAGCGTGGCTTTCATCTCTCTGAGCTTATTGCTGTATTGTTGTTTGAATGAGATGTAGGAAACAAAGACACAGAGAGGAGCTGTTCACAGAGGTGGGTCAGTACAGTCTTCAGCTCATCTTCCCAATTTGTTTTAAGGTGGTTTCTAAACCATCATTAGGATCTTGATCCTTCTGTGTGGGAAAACATGTGCAGCCCTCCCTTTCCTCTCCTTGGGCAGGCAGCATTCAGCCCACTCAGTTCTCAGTCAAGGCACATGTAGTCCTCTTCTGGGGCTCCAATGGTTCTGTCTCCCACAGCCAGGATTAATGGGCTCAGGAATCACGTGGTGGAAATGGGAGTGGGGACCCTTCATCGTTACACCTACTGACCCAGGAGTAAAATGTTTGCTTTCCGTTCCCCCAACTTTACACTATGTTGGCCTGGAGACCTTAATTTTAAGGGGAGGTATGTATCTTTCACCAGGGGACACAATAGCAATTCCACTGGGCTGGAAGTTAAGACTGTAGCCCAGGCACTTTGGGGTCCTCATGCCTCTGAATCAATGGGCAAGAAAGGGAGCTATGGTGCTGGCTGGTGTGATGGACCTGACTACCATGTGGACATTGGACTGCTACTCCACAATGGGGGTAAAAACACTATGTTGGATACAGGAGATCCCTTAGGACATCTCACAGTATTACCATGCCATGTGATAAAGCCAATAAAAAAATTAATGACCTAGACCAGTGGTCGGCAAACTGCAGCTCGCGAGCCACGGTTTGCTGCTCTGTTGACTAATGAGTTTGCTGACCACTGACCTAGACCAAGCATGTCAAACTCAAAGGCTAACACGGGCCAAATAAACAAGGCATGTGGCCCGCGGGCCATGAGTTTGACATGCTTGAAAGGTTTCTATGCCAGGTGCTTGCTGAAGACAAAGAGAATACCACGTAGTCAGTGGAATGAGGTAGTTTTAAATACCAACGACAACCATGTGACCAGTTAAAGAAATGAGGACTGTCTGATTGTTACGGCTATTTCAGTAGTCCCTCCTGATTCTGAATATGTTTGTGTGTATATATGCACATAGTAAGCAAATGCCTTTTTTTTTCTTTGATCTTTTATTTTCTTGTCATGTAGCATAAGATGTATTGACTTTATATCAGTATTTAAGTTGTCATAGCTCTGTATCATACTATTTAAGATACAGGATATCGGAAGAGTAAACATCATTCAAGGACTTGGCCTCCTTTTCTGGGAGAGATTTTCAGTTGTACACAGAATACTTGTATCATGCTAGGTGGAGTTACAACCTTGTTATTGTCTGCTTTTGGAGATTAAGTCTGATTTAGAAAGATACCTGTGAGTGATACGTTCACAAGGAGTGGACTTGTGGTTGTTAATTTTATTTTCCAGCTTGCCTGGACTAAAGGATGCGCAGATAGCTCAGGTAATATGATTTCTGGGTGTGTCTATGAAGGTTTTTCCAGAAGATATTAGCATTCAATTCAGGTAACTCAGTAATGACCGCCCTCACCAGTGCAGGCATTGGCCATCCAATCTGTTGAAGGCAGAATACAATAGAAAGACAGAGGAAGGGCGGATTTGGTCTCTGTGTGTGAGCTGGGACATTCATCTTCTCCCGCTTTCAGACATTGGAGCTCCCGCTTCTCAGGCCTCAGGGCTCAGACTGGGACTTAGTACCATCACCTCTCTGGGTTCTCAGGCCTTCAGACTAGGACTGGATTACACCACTGGCTTTTCTGGGTTTCTAGCTTGCAGAAGGCAGATCATAGGACGTCTCAGCCTCCACAATTGCATGAGACAGCATCCTATTATTTCTCCTTCTCAGGGAACCCTGACCAATACAGATGACAAGTGAGTTTTCCATACTAAAAAGCTACCTTAGAATGAGCATAAGTGCAGCTCTCTGGGTAATAGCTGATGATGCTGGGCAATGCAGGCACAGGCAGTCCATAGTACTCAGAAAAACAGGGAGCCCATTTGCCTGGCAACAGAAGTGAAACAGAAGCAAGGTCATGACTGTATCTCCTGCCAACCACATAGAGACTCCTGGCCCACCTTTCAACCCAGCGCCTGGTTGAAGAAAGAAGCTTTTGTAAAATAAACTCATTCCTCCTTCCTTCAAATGTCCATATAGTTTTTGCGATGAACCAGGAATCATGCTAAGACTCTAGGTGTAGAAGACAAAGACAGATACGTGTCCCCCACAAAATAATATTCTAGTGCAGTGTTCGGCAAACTGCAGCTTGCGAGCCACATGCGGCTCTTTGGCCCCTTGAGTGTGGCTCTTCCACAAAGTACCATGGCCTGGGCGAGTCTATTTTGAAGAAGTGGCGTAAGAAGAAGTTTAAGTTAAAAAAATTTGTCTCTCAAAAGAAATTTCAATCATTGTACTGTTGCTATTTGGCTCTGTTGACCACTGTTTGCCGACCACTGTTCTAGTGAGTGACCAGAGAAGTAAATATTTCATTGTAGCACAGGGAGAGAGCTGGGGGGAGTGATGGTCCTGCCTCTGAGAACCCAGGGGCACCCAAAGGGAAACCTTTCCTCAGCTGTGAATGGAATAGGATTATCTAGGTGAAGGAGGGAAGGTGAGCTATTCTAGACAGGGAACAGCATCATCAAAGACTAGGAGATGAACAGGAACACGGCCCATTCAGAGAACAGAAAAGCATTCCACAGGTGGACCCTTGGAGGAGGAAAGAGGGGGTGGGAGGTGGGACCAGAGAGGGGAGCAGGAGCTGGATCAGAAGAGGCCTGGTGCGCCATGCTCTGGAGTTCGGATTTTTTCTTAAGGGCAAAAGATGCTCCAATTAGGGAGATGCAGACCCTATTCAGGGGGATTTCCCATAGGTTTTCAGGTTTGAAAAGAGGGGATGTGGGAGCAAAGCAAAGACTAAAAGGCCCTCCATGGCTCCTCATTTTTATCTGGTTTGTCCCTCCCCCATGCCTACCCAGAGCTGCCCTGGGTTAAGAAGAGGTGATGTCAATGCTGAGATCATAGACTATAATTTAACCCCAAGCTGGGAATAAATCATTGGCTGACCCTCTGATGTGGCTGCGGGGAGCATTCAGAAGACCAGAAGAGCCATGTGGAGGGAGAGGCACACACGGGCTGCCCTTTCTGCCATGGGTACTTCCCTGCCTCTGCCCGTCTCCGTCTGTCTCTCCCAGGCCACTTCCCCTCTGGTCTCACCAGCCACTTGGTTTCATTTCACCTTTACTTTTTGTTGTCTTCGGCCTGGGGCAGGTTTTTGGCTCTCCTCCTTTCTGTTTAATCTTGTCCTGTTTTTCTCCTCTCACCCTCCGAGGGAACCACCGTTCCCTGGCTTGTCGCCTGCCCCATTCTTCATTTAGACCTGCTCTCCTCAGGACCGTGCCCTCTCTGTTCTCATACGTGCCCGTATCTTCTCCCCCGCCGCTGACATTTTCATTCTTTCCCTTTCCCCTTCCTCTCTTTCCCTGGCCCCCTTTTCCTCTGGCATCCTTCACTGTTCCCACCTCTGCCTTCTCTCCCAGTTGATGCTCCATGCTCCCCAGCTTGCGGTCCCCTCCGGCCTTCAGTCTCCTGTCCATTAGAGCTGTTCCCCTCTGAATGGCACCCAGAGGTTTGCCTTCCACACTAGGACCCCACATCGCCACTGTGGAGAGGAGCACATGCTGCGATGTGCCTGCTTATTTATTTATTTCTCTTTCACCTAATAAACACTCGGTGGAATTGAGCCGCGGTTCCCTTGAGGAGTCTGCACTCAGCCTCTGTTGAAATTCTCTCCCTGCACTTCTCAGAGAGGGAAGGTGGGATGTTTCAGATGTCTTTGCTGAGATTCAGATGTGGAGTCTGTGTCCTTTGTTCCTAATGCCATGTGTAAGTGCATGCCATGGTGTGTGTGTATGTGTGTGGGGCGGGCGTGGAGTGAGTTTCTTTCTGTTTATGAGCCAGAAGGAACTTGCAGTGGATCAAGGATGTCATGGACAGGTGGTGTTTATCTAAAGCAAATGCGAAGAATGTAGAGGGAAAGAAGGTTACGCCCTGGGGCTGGGACTGCTGGGAAGACTTGGGAAGAGGGCCATTCCCAAAGGCCTGGTGCTTTATCTGCATCACAGAACTCTCCACTGATCCCCTCTAGAGAGTGGCCAGGTGTGGAGGTACCGATCATCGGAAATGTCTCAGCCACTCCACCAGCCACCTGGCAACTTCGCTGCACAGAAGTGCTGCCTTGTATGAGTCCTGGCCTGGCCACAGACAAGAGTTTCAGGAAAGAGGGATGTCCTGGATGGTGCATTGACCACAGCACAGACACTCGAGCTGGTCCCAGGGGTCTTCTCTGCCCCCTCTGTGCCCCAAGCCTCCTGTGACTCAGGTGTGCTCATGGTGCTGTGGTCATAGAAGATTGTAAACATAGTCTTTCTCCTCACAGCAGTATTACAGGCAACTGTAGGAAACAAGAGCAGGCAAGCTTGTGCCATGCATTGATAATACTATTTATAGTTATATCTTATGTAAACCTTGCTATGAAGCAGCCTCAAATTAAATGAAGCTCTTTATTTGTATTATCTCATTTATTTCAAAACAATCCATTATTTCCAATGCAACAGATGCTATTATTAAGGAGCCTCTGGAGGCACTTGAGTTGCATGAAGTAGGTTCTCAGTGAGTCACCAGGTGGGGGCAAGTGGCGTTCACCAGATTTCTACGGGTTCAAGGTCGGTACCAATGCTGTGTCTGAGGCCAATCAGCGAAAGTCACAGGGTTCACAAGGGCGGTGGCCACCACCAGGTGCCCTCAGACATTTGTGGTGTGGTGGGGTCTCAGGACATTGTCAGGGCGAGTCATCAGAGCATATCAGGCCCAGATGAAGGTTTGTAGTGTGAGGGGAGGGCTCTGCACAGGAATGTGGACACTGGGCGGGTGTGTAGAGGAAGAATGGCCCCACCCAGAGCCACACACTCAGTCCGTCCCAGGGTCTCCATGGGCACACTGTGGTCACAGCTGATCCTCACAATCAGTCAGCCTGACGGTCGACCACATGCACATCAGGCCAACAAAAATCAAGACCCAGCCACGGCAGGAGGGCACACGTAGCCCATGCGAGGACAGTCCTGGAGCACCCAGATCAGGTGATCAGGGAGATTGTGTCATTGGGTCCCACAGGATACCTGCTACATAAGGCCACACTACCAAGACTGGGAGACATAACAGGTCTACCCAGTACAGAGAAACAAACCCAGACAGGCAGCCAAAGTGGGGGGACAAAGAAACACGCCCTAAGTGAAAGAACAGGACAGGGCCTCTTTAAGAAGAAGAAAGAAAAAAAAATAGAGGAACATAGTTATAAAGAAAAAAATGGCTATAATTACATACCTATCAGTAATCACTTTATATGTCAATGGCTTAAATACTCTAATCAAAAGACATAGGGTAGCTGAGTGGATAAAAAACAAGATATATATATATATATATATATATATATATATATATATATATATATATACTGCCTACAAGAGACCCACCTCAGAACAAAAGACACACACAGACGGAAAGTAAAAGGATGGAGAACAATATTTCATGCAAATGGAAATGAAACAACAACAATCAGAGGTAGCAATACTTATATCAGGCAAACTGGACTTTAAAATAAGGGCTATATTAAGAGACAAAGAGAGATATTATATAATGATAAAGGGATACATCCAATAGGAGGATATAACCCCAGTATCAACCCCACACCTATCTCCCCAGCCCAGAGCTCTAGAGCTGGAAAGAGACACCCACATAACATCTGGTTGTGAACATCTGCTGGTATTCTGTGTCAGGGAGAGAAGGTAGTCTGCTAGAAAACCAGGCACCCTCTTAAAGGGCCAACACACAAAATCTCATTTGCAGCTATTTAACCTGGGTCCTTCCCAGAGCAAGGTCGATCTAGGGGAGGAAAGGGGAGATTAGGAGAGTGCCAGGGACCAGGTCAGTTCATGGTAGAATGGAGTTTACTCTCCAAAGATCTTTTCTCTTAGCATTTAGTAATGCTATTCTCCCCAAGTTCCCCCTTACATCACTAGACAGTTCCTAAATGACTGCTTTATTCTCAGCTTCCCTCACCTAGAGGTATTATGCTAAGTGAAATAAGTCAGTCAGTGAAAGGCAAATGGTTACCACAACATACCCTTCTTTCTTCTCACTTTAGCTATATCACATCCAATGGCCTGCCCAAACCCATGTGTTTTCAGCAATGACTGCCTCATTCCTATTCACCGGCCAGCAGCAAAGCTATATCTGTAAGAGCCTATTGGATTCTCCTCTTGATAGTGCCACAATGTGTTCAAAAGTAAACACGTGTCTTACCCTGCTACCCTCACCACCCCAAATTCCTCTTCCTTCTGTGTTAGCAATCTTGAAGTATGGCAAAACTAGATCCCATTGCACAGAACAGAGAACAAGAGGTGATCTTTAATTCTTTCCTCCCCAAAGCACTGTGCATGCAATCAGTCTTTATCTTGACTGTGAGTGGTCACAGTGATAATAATAGCAAATATTTATTGGGTTCTTACTAGATGATGGGCACCAGTCTTAGCACTTACAAATCTCAGTGAAATCTAACAGTTACAGTTAGCAGATAGAAATAGGATATCTACACCGTAGATGAGGAAACTGAGGCTACAAGGGGTTAAAACCTTGCCAGAGCATAATGTTTCCAAGTGTGTGAGGAGATTTGAACCCTGATCCACTACTGAAAGGATGCCCTTGGTTGGCAGGGCCAGCGCCAGGAGGCTGAGCTCTGGTTTGGCTTTCTCGAACCTTCCTCTTGCTAAGTTCTGCTTTTTATCAGAGAACCTTATCCTTTTATTGTTGGGGAGGGCTTCCCTGTTCCCTCAGCAATGTTGATTTCATTGCATTTTCCTAATATTTCATGCTTTAATTTAGTGTCTTTAGTGATATTTTAAAAAGGACTAACAGTGACCTACGCCATCTCAGAGGAAGTGAGACTTTTATAAATAAAATAACTATTATAGCTGCTCTAATGGCAGCCCCTGAGCTGTTTAATAGAGATATCAGTTGCTCAGTGTTGAAAATTTTCACCCAGAGCTCTTTATGGCCCAAGCTTTTCTTGTCTGTTGCTACTCTGTTTTGCTTGTTGTAGTCTTGACACAGCCATGTAGCACTTCTTACTATCCCCACCAGAATTGAGCAGAGAGCAGCTTAGCCAGAGGTCCCTGTAATGTATTCTCGGGAACATGACCTAGTTTCTTTAACCTTTTTGAATCACCAAAGTCCCAAATCCCATTTGGACCTACAATGTCAGTTTCGCAGAGAGTCGGTCCTCCTTGCCCGCCTCATGCTAAATGAGATCTCATTATGTTATCAGTCTGCAGCAGCCACTTCTTCCGTGTCATATGGATGTGAACTGATCACAACACTTATTTGGAGCCTGGGGCTTCAGGATTCCAAACTTTGAGACCTGTGTGCACAAAACTTGGGTCGGTATTTAAGGGAATTGGAGCCCAAACAAGGGGAATGGGTAAAGGTCACTGTATAATTGACCATCATTTCTCGCATCAAGGCTACTTTCTGGAACCTGCCTGCTCCCTCACAATCCCGTGGCACTTTACCAGCAAGAGATGTGAGAGGACCATTGTCCTCAGCAATAGAGTGTCAGTGACACCCTGAGGCATTCACAGGATAGACCAGTGGCCAAGCTGGGGTTTCTCCCTAGACATCCCTCAGGCCATGCTTGACCTTCACTCTCTCAGCTCCCCACATAGCGTGCTCTCTTTCCATTCTTTCCTTTTTAAAAAATGTTTTTATTGGTTTCAGAGAGAAGAAGGGAGAGGGAGAAAGAGTTAGAAACATCAATGATGAGAGAGAATCATTGATTGGCTGCTTCCTGCATACCCTCTACTGGGGATTGAGCTTGTAACTCCAGACCGGGAATCAAACAGTGACCTCCTGGTTCATAGGTTGGCACTCAATCACCGAGCCACACCTGCTGGCCCTTTTCCATTCTTTTTGACACACTTTATTCAGGCATCCGTTCAATGCAAATTAGCTAAGCACTGGCTATGCACCAGTTATATGGCTGACATGCACAATGGCAAGCAAGACCGACATAGCCCCTTAATCCTTTTGGAGTCTGGGTTCTTCACTTTTCATTTCATCTTGACTTGCCTCTCTCTCAAGCATATTTTCTCTTCATAATTTACAGTTGTATTAAGGGTTTCTGAAGAAGTTTCCTAATTAACCAGGAGCAATACACTGTTCTGTCTCAATTCAGTGTTTTTTTAGAAAGCAAATGCAAGTAGCCAATCTGTCCATTACAAATGAGTTCATTCCTATTCAGGCAGCAGCTGTCACGTACCTTGCCTGAGGCTTCTTATGTTATGTGCAACATATTGGCTTTAGTTGTCTGTACTTCTTCCCAGCTACACTGTGAGCCCTAAATGAATGGAAGACACAATAAATCAAAATAATCTATTGTATCAAAATGGTGGCCATGCATAGTTTGAGTAGCAGGCAGCACAATCAACTTGTTCAAGGTGGATGTGTGACGTAAGTATCTAGGTTAGCAAGAAATATAGAATGAAGCCTTTTTTGTTCCCTTCATTGGAAGAATAACTTCCAATGACAAAGGACTAACTAGAAACATTTACATTGCTATAAAAGATGCAGCATAGTGAACTGTCTAAATCATTTCTGTTTTCCTACAGCTCATAAGTACTTTGCAATCCACATAGTAATCAGAGAGGACTTTGCATTCCAGGACCAGTCTTCTCAAGATGCATTAATCACTCAGTGACAATTTGCATCCCTACTAAGAACAAACCACTGTTCTTGGTGTTGCTTGTGCTCGGTAGGTGCATTCCACTGTAGTTCCTCAATGTATGATGAGTTAGGCCAGAAACACTCATCATTTGTCACCTCTCTGCAATGTTCCTAAGGAGTTACAATTCTAGGCCTATCCTCCCTGTCCTATTCTCCAAATAGATTGTGAACTTTGGAGGCCCTCTTGCATGGGTCAAGACAATCCTGGATTGCTAATTGAAGGCTGGCTTGGCCCATTGGTCCCCACACTGTTGGGTATCTCACATCACTCTCATTGGAATTCTGTGCTAGTTCTTTAATAAAAATGGCCAGCAAGCCCAGAGATAACAGAACAGGAATCAATGGGACCTGCGATTGTCTGCATGCCAGATGCTCTTGTCAGCCTGGTCGCCAATCCATCCTGCCAACCCAACCTCCTCTGGGACTGAGACGTTTGAAAACAAGTGCAGCAGCCTCATCTCCCGGGCAGTGTTTTTCTCCATCATTTGCTTTATTAAATATTGATTTTTTGTTGCATTATTAAACCTTAAGTCCAGAGCATAAATTCTGGCCTGATACTTTAATCTGGCTCTCCACATTTTTTTGGGGCTTCTAGAACTGATTTTCAGGCCAGCTCTCCTGGGGAATCTTTAAGTCAACTCAAGGCCCAAGAGAAACAAACCTGCCTGCAGGAAAGGGCGGAGCCGGACTTGAGAAGTAGCTTGTCTCACCAGAGGACCACAAAAAAGCCATGTGCCTGTGTACAGCAGGTTTTCGCTGTACCCTTGTTCCAGACACAGAAGCCTGTCCCCACTGGGATCCACGTGCTTGTAACAAGGGAGGTGTTTGGATCCACATGATGGAAACTATGGAGCAGGCAAATGGGATGCTGCGCCAGACACCACACAGCTCTGCAGATATCACCTAGACCAGTGGTGGGCAAACTCATTAGTCAACAGAGCCAAATATCAACAGTACAACGATTGAAATTTCTTTTGAGAGCCAAATTTTTTAAACTTAAACTTCTTCTAATGCCACTTCTTCAAAATAGACTTTCCCAGGCAGTGGTATTTTGTGGAAGAGCCACACTCAAGGGGCCAAAGAGCCGCATGTGGCTCGCGAGCTGTAGTTTGCCGACCACGGACCTAAACCATTATTTGTCCACTCCCTTTTCTTTTGGTCTCTATTATCCTAGGGCTTGAATCCTCAGTCCTAAATAGATGGCCCTTTGGCTTTTCACTTATTGTGCACCTCTGGTTCATTCTCATTTCCTCTTCTTCTCCCTTTGCTCTAAGAGCCAGTGGTTGAATGGTCAGCTGTCTCAATCTGTCATAGGATGGAGCCATCACACACTTTGTGAAACTCTTTCGGAGAGATGTGGACCTCTCTAACTAGGCATGTTAGCTAGGATGGTCTCCAAGTTTAATTCCCCAGCCCTTGAATAGCTTCCTAGCCTGGCACTGTCATTGGCCTAAGCCAAGGGGCTTGAGCCTGAGGATAAGAAGCAGAAGGATCATGATGTTCTCTTTGTCTTCAACAATGACAGATAAACAGAAGGGGAAAAATAGAAATACATATTCATGGGGTTTCTCTGGCAGGACTGAACATGTAGCTGTCTACATGGATGTGTTCAGAGAGCTATGGCCTCCTTCCTGTCTGGTCTTCGTTTATCCCAGTTTTCTCTCTGTGACTTATTAGGTCCTGCATCTCCGGAAGTCTAGTGTTAAGAGATTATTCCAGGAACTGGCAGAGGCACTGGTAAAAGGCCAGGGGTCAGGAGGAGTGTGAGCAGTGGCTCACTCGGGGATACAGAGGAAGCACAATGAAGTCAATCTGACCTCTGACACTTGTCAAATGTGAACCTTCCACATGCCTTGGAGATCTCCCTAAGCCCTGTGTGGCCACATGAGATACAATTTAAAAAAAATATTCTTGAGGAATATTTCACAGAAAATATGTGAAGGTCAAGGTGCCAGAGACTCTCTACTCTATTTTCTCCATCCTGTCTCCTGTCACAAGCATCCTTAGGCCTCCAAAGAATGAGAGATGTATTCTTGAAGATCATGGGAGTTATAGGTCACATATATAGTCCTACGATTTTTTCCCAAATCTGAATCTCTTCATAATAGCTAGGTAGGTAGGTAGATAACACTTGTCACTCATTTGAACACTGTCAGTGATGGAGAACTACCTACTCAAGTAGGTCCTGCTTCCTTTAGAAAAGCTCTAGCAATTTTTTTTATTAAGACAAAATTTGCTTCCCTCTAATGTCTGCCTCTTGGTTATTTTTACTAGAAGTACATAGAATAGTTGAGTCCTATGTAGTAATAAAAGGTTCTTGGTTTTTAATTAAGACATATGAATTTTGAATCTTACTATGCATGGACATTTCCACAAATTATATCTCAAAATGGCTGAATATTAGCAATTGCATGCATTTCAATTTCATATTTGATCTCTCTGAGTTCTAGCTTTCTCATTTATAACAGCATGGATATAAGAACACATCAGTTTATTGTGAGGGGGATTGTAATTAGATGAAATAATTAATGTTAAAAAACATTCAGTATATTTTAAAATTCAAGTTGACATGCATTTGTAAAACTCCTACTGTATGTCAGGCACCGTGGTAAGTACTGGGAATAAGAAAACGAATCATAAATGGTCCCTGACCTCACAGTGGGAATTATAATATATGAAGATGCCCATTACACCCCTGAAGTCTCCTCTTCTGCATAGTTCAGGCATTGCACGTTTCTATCATGTACTCACCTCATTATATTTCAATTACCGCTTTACCCAAAAGATGGAACTCTTTTGAAGCCAAGTGTCATTCCCTGAATGTCAAGTATTTTTCTCAGTAAATGTGGGATATTGAACGTGTTTCTATTTCTTCATCATTCCTTTCATGAAGGGCTCCAATGTATTCACTTCTCTCTGCAGTGGTTGGCTAACTTTCCCTGATCATTACACCACTCTGTCTGGAGGCCAAGCAAGCACCATGGCTTGCACCCAGTCACTGTGACTGACCCCTTTGGTAGCCCTCCATGCACTTGGATGACCTCTATTTTCCCTTTGATTTTCTCACTGACAATATCTACCCACCTTATCTGTGTCATGGTTAAAAACCCATTTGTGTTACAGAAATTCTCTCAAATAGGAAAAGAAGCTTTATTAGAAAGATGGGGAAGACTTCGTGGAAATAAGTGCAAGAGGAACAGGCAGATCCTGTAAGAAGCAACTACCCTTGACATTTCCCCCATGAGTTTCTCTTGTTGGGTCTCCCTGGTCTCTTTGTTTGTGCTTCTTCCTATACATCTTATGGTCTCTTGAGTCTCTTACTCAGGGTTTCTCAGATCACCACTAACTTCATTTCACGTGTGGCCTTGGTCTGCTTGGTACACACCCTACAGAGCTTGATAAAACACAGTCAACTGGCTGGGTTTGGTGCCATAAGTCCAAATTATCAGGAATGTTTGCAAGGCTGTCTTCATTTGAGTCAGGTGGCCAGCCTTGTTCCCATCAGCTATGGTGGGGTCAGGGTGGACATTTTATCATATTTGATGCCATCTATGTCTAGTCTTCAGGGTTTGCTTATATCAGAAAGTTAATATGGGTAAAGGGTTAGCAATCAACAGCTCTGTTACAGAGATGTTTTGTGTTGTAATGTCTGCAAAGTTAAACAAGGATGGTCTGCTCAGACCGTCTCTGACTCCCTCAGTTCTTTCCTCTACCGCAGTCTCTTTCTGGACACTGTCCAGGATATGTCCCTGCCTAAGACACAGTCAGAAAATGTCCATGGTGTATGAAGATTTTCTTTGAAAGACCAGACTTGGTGAAAATGTGTCCAGTGGCTAGAAATCACCATAACTTGAAATGCTTTGGCCTCAGAGATGAATAAGACTATTACAATCTAGTGAAATGTCAATAATTGAATTCAGGAACAGTGTGGGAAAGGCCAACCATGTTCCGTGCAAACTCCCAGTTCTCCCCTGCACGCAGCCTCACAAGATGTATAATTTGCCCTTTATACATAGTGGAGGGCTTCAGGTCACATGGGAATGTAGCCAGTGGGTTGAGGCCCCAGGATGTTTGGGCTATTTCTGTCTCAAGTTATTTTGATTTTTCCGTTTGATGCCGTCAGAAACTTAAGAACTGATCATTTGTGCTGGAAATAGCACAACTTCTGGCCTTGGTTTTGATCGCTTTTGCCATGTTTGACTGGTGAATTTGATTCCTGGCCACAGAAAATTGCATTTGTGTCAAGAGCATTCTGAGCAGGTCAATGTAAGAGGAAACCAGGCAAGATCAATTGTAATACCAAAGGACTGGCATAAAAAGTCATGTAACTCACATGCCATCCTATAACTCTCGGTGGCTAAACGTCCCCCAGGTTCTTCATCACAATTCATTAAACCTCACAGTACCCCCTGTGGTCAGTAGTGTCTGATGGTAGACATCTAGAAGAGAGGGCAATAACACTGTCAATCTAATTGCCCTTACACAGGACATTTGCAAAATGTGAGACAAGACAGTAACACAAATAATTATTATCATCGCTTTACACTGTTTCCAGGTACTATTGTGTCTTCTGTGCACATTTCTAATGTAAACTTTGAAAGAAGATTACGAGTTAACTTTCTATATCATTACCATTTTATGACTAGGGGACTGGACTGAGAACAATTAAGATGTTTATGATTGACAATGAGTGTACAGACAGTGGTTATGGGGACTTCTGTTCTGACTTCCAAATCCCATGCTTTGAACTATCTCCAGTCCTTTTCTTTGTAGTTTTAAAGCATGGTGCTGTGGACCGACATGAGTGAGCACGATGCTTTCTGCCACTGTTCTTGTTATTTTACTAATTTCAACAGATATGCACTAGGCTAGGCTTTTCCTCTTCTCCATGGAGGGACACTGGGGTCCCTGGAGGACAGTTACTCAGACATTTGTCACACAGGTAACAGTTGTACGCAGTTCACTTCGTAGAGTGGTTTCCTATCCCTTATCATAGCCAGCTTATGAAGTGTGTAGGGCAAGTATTATCAATGCCGTTTTGTAGGTGAAGAAAGTGAGGCTCACAGAATGTGACTAGTTTCCATCGTAGTATGGAGTGAAGGCCCCTGGGTATAGAGCTGCTGCCCTTCTATCAGATAAAACATTTACTTATTTATTTATTTTTAATATACTTTTAATGATTTCAGAGAGGAAGGGAGAGGGAGAGAGCGAGAGAGAAACATTAATGATGATAGAGAATCATTGATTGGCTGCCTCCTGCACGCCCCCTATTGGGGATCGAGCCCGCAACCCAGGCATGTGCTCTTCACCGGAATCGAACCTGGGACCCTTCAGTCTGCAGGCCGACGCTCTATCCACTGAGCCCAAACAGCTAGGGCACAAACATTTATTTTTAAACATAAGTGCCTGAATGGTTTGAACCTTTTAAAATACAACAACAACACATTGGTCTGCCTCCGCCCCCTTCTCCCTTAGAAAATGAAACAACAACCAAAAAACAGTTAAGGATGCTTTAGCCAAAGAGTGTGTCTTGTGCTCTTTGTGGCGAGAGCGCTCTTATGAGCCTGTATCGCCTTACCCCGCTATTACTAGACTGCCTTCAACAGAGGGATGCATTGGCAAAAAGCCTTAACTGGCTACCAGACTTTAAAATACTCAATGATGTAGTCACATCACTCTTTATTACCAGAGAGTGTATATTGATGGGTTCCTGCCTTCTAGGCCCTCAGCTGGGCACTTAATACATGGTTGACCTTGGACAAGACACTTCACTTCTCCAAGCCTGGATTCTGCCATCTGCAAAACAGACATCGTAATGCTCGTTCCCCCCTTCAAATAGCTACTGTAAGAATAAAATTAAGTCATGAATGTAAAGTGGCTTTATAAACTACCGAGTCCCTGTACTTACGTGATGTATTTGTTTTAAATGCTCAAAAAATATTTGTGAATGGATTATCAAATTAAGAATGTACTTCTCCACATGCCCCAGGGGTAACAGAAAACAGTGCTGAAAAGGTGACATTAGGGACTCAGGTGAGTTGGGTGAGAAGGCACCGTGCCCTGTGTTTCTCCCTCTGGGTGGAGGGGGTCGCCTTTGGCAGGCTTTAGCCCCTCATCTTCACTCCTGCAACTGTGTGCTCTGAATGGTGTGACTTTTGTGACATGTTCTTTTTCTTTCTCTTCCTGGCAATGACTCTTTGAAATATTATTTCTGCTTCCTTGACGGCAGGGCTGTATAATTGATAGCCTCTCTGGGTTGCTGGAGCCCTGCATTTAAAGCACGCTTGCCTTGGCTCCAACGCCTCGGAGTTCATTACTTTTTGAAAAGCGTCACGTCTGTTTGTGTGCAGATTATTGTTGCTCTGGAGAGGGAAGGTTATTGTCAGGCAGGAAGAGGAGTGTGGCACAGAATTCATGAGACTCAAATCCTCTCTTCTCCTTAGATGAGTATTTCTGGGTAACAGGACTGCACATTTATCTGCTGTGACTGTTGGGAACCAGGGGACCAAAGGCCTTCACTTTCCCCTGCAGCTTGCTGGAGGGAGTGCAGCCATGTTCAGGCCGGGGACGTGGGAGGCTGACGCTATGCAAATAAAGTGGGTAATAAAAGTGCCCAGCTCTGGTACTAGAGAATGATTCAGTGCAGAGTATATACATGTAGGATTTTAATTAAAGGTGTGGGTGTACTTGGTTCTCAGGGCAGTGTGGGTGGAGGGCACAAGTACGCTGCCCCTGGGCCTGTGATCTCTCATCTCTTTAGTGACCACCCTGGCATTCTCGGCCCCGCCCCTTCCAGCAAGCTGGTCCTCTCACAGGTATCACTCGTGGATGTTCACACCCAGTTTTCTGTTCTCCATGTGTTACCACCTCCGTAGACATTAGAACCTCAAAGTTGGTAAAGTCAACCAGGTTTGTCTAAATGTAGAATATACCAGAACATAGTCTTTATGGCAGACGAAGAATGATTCTTCTGCTCTCGAGAGATGGAGCCATAGAGACTGCCTGAAGTGGTTGTGGGAGATATAACTGAAAATTATTCATCAGGATTCTGCCATTCTCTGCATCTTCCTTCTCAGCCTGAAAAAAAAATCTTACCCCATGTTTTTATGACTGAAATTACCTGCTGTTTTGAAAAGTAAACTTTAGATATCCCCATACTCCACCCCACTCATCTCCATGAAGTTGATGGGTTAGAGATTTTTATTTGTATGTTACTGTCATTTTCCTCACACCTCTTGTCCATCTCATGGGAGTTCCTTTGCCCTCATTTCATCCCATGAGGACAGGAGCCAGGTTTTTAAAACGTATTTCTATATTATCACCCTCTCCTGGGGTCCTGACCTATGCTTGACACTAAAGAGAGGTTCACTGAATGAATCCATGAAAGGATTTAGCTTGATCAAAGCATGTTCGGATTTTCCCTCCAGTTAAGTGTTACTGTGAGCAGAGGAGAATCCGTGTTGTGTGCAGAAGGCCTGCTCATTTATCTGCTTTAGGAAAACTCGCACAGCTTCTCATTCCAGGGGGAGAGGCAGTCAGGTACAGTGGTTGCCGATGATGCTATTTGCACAAGGCTAGGTGATATAAAGCAGGCATTTAAAAATAAGATGGGTTTTTGACATTGTGGTCAGTTAGAGAGATAGATTCAGCCTTCAAATAATAAAACACATAGGAAAAAAATCAGTTTCAGAAAGAGTTTTCATCTCTATAGGAGATGAAACACTTTTAAGTTGAAGGCAGTTTCTTTTCTCGTTGCAATATAACAAGTCGAAGATATTGTCACATCTTGTCATTTGAAGAGTGTAAAACTGGGTTATATGAGTAACAAAAGGCATCATGCATATGTTTGTGTTTAACAAATAATAAATGTTTGAAGGATTATTCTCTATACATAACAAAGGATTTTCCAAATAAGACACCAAGGGGTAGGTTTGCTTCCAGGTCATGCTTGAGATGGGGTATTATATCTATGCATTCCTTAGTTTTCTGGGGATGGATAATGATTTTAGCCTCTTTAAATCCTAGTCAACTATACCAGCCTAAATTTTTTTTTATTGTTTCTTTGTTACTCAACCTTCTCCTTGATTCTTTCTATGCTAGATTGTGTGAATTATAACAGTCTAAAGCACAGTAAAGTGGAGGTGATTATCAGAATTTGAAATGCTGTGACATTTTGCTGCCAAAATGTAATTGATTTATTAGAGACATTACAATACATGCATGATTCAACATAAGAGGTTTCTTTAAACTTATTCAGTATCAAATCCTGTGGGAGACTATTTGCTTTCAGCACCACGGACAGAAACTCTCTTTCATTCCTATTCAGTGGTCCTTATACAAGTAAATATTACAGCTCAACAGTAGCACTCAATCCGGTGGCCACTGTATGATTCAATTTAACAGCTTTAACAATTCCAACTGGCAAGTACCAGAATAGTAATACATTGTTTTGCACTTACGTTGCCACCAAGTGGAACCAGGGAGAGGATAGGATGCATTTATATTATTATTATTACTATCACTGTGTTGCAGCTAAAAATAATGATAATATTTCACAACCAATCAGATAAAATACAGAACATTTTGGAAGACATTTGACTTTGTCCTAACAAGCCGCTTCTTAGTAATGCTATACTTCAAAGCTCTATGCAAGGAGCCGTAATTGAGTTCAGTGGCCCCACACCTGAGCAATGAACCAAGCAGACTAACAAAATGCCGAACGCTAATGAAAATCTTGTTGTGGAAGCCCCAGTGGGGCATGGGATAAAATGCTGGGAAGATTAGGATCTATGCCTTAATGGCTGTGAACTCATATACTGATCATGACAAGGTAAACCTCTAGTTACTTTCCAAAGGCTTCAGGCAAAACTGTCCAAAAACTTTTTAAAAAGGAGACAGTCTCAATTCAGGATACTGTTTGCTTCCATATACAAAGCTTATTGATTATAAATGTTTCAAAGCCACTTTATTCATCCTCACACACATGTAATAAGAAATGAAAACTAGTAATGGAGTCATCTAAGGGGCTTTTCCTGAATAACTCCCATTAAACTGAATTATAGGATACATATCTATGTTGGTGCCTGAATTAGAAATATTTACAGAACATAAGGTGATGTAGGTTTTAGAGACCATTCAGTCCATGTTATAGTTAGGGAAACTGTCTTCTTATAGGTGCGAGAGGGTGGGTCATCAGGATCAAGTCACTTGGCTGAGGTGTGACGGATATGCACATGGTATATGCTTATTACTTGTTTTGGGGAAAAAAGAGGTGGGGATAAACTTTAATAAAATGTAAGTTATATTTTTTCCTTTGTTATCAAGAAGAGCTGCAATGATGCTTCTCACTTAGCAAAATGTCTATATAACTAAACATCATTCCCATTTTACTGTTTCTGTAAGAAAGCTCAAAGTGAAGTTTAAAGCTTAGAATCAACATTTATGCTGACATTTGTGGTTGCCATTTGAGGTATTCTCCTTTTTTCTTGGACCTTTACATATTTATTTCATTCTTTTATTTTGTGTTTCATTATAAGATGCCTCAAATTTATTGTGACAAGAGCAGAATACCTGTGAATAACTTGATAAAGATCATACTTATGGATAATTTAATATTGTTTTAAATATGCCCTGGATAATTGACCAGTGTACTTTCTGTGAATGCAGGTCATTTGTCCATTTTAAAACTTGGGGGTGGTGGATGAGTGCTCATTTGTTCATCAGTAAAGCATGGGGGGGAAGAAAATTAAAAATTAGATGCAAATAATAACAATTTCATTAGTGTAGACATAGGCCACCTAAGGGAGGAAAGATTTTTATTCAGAACATTTTTTTTTAAATATGGAAAGATGTAAGTTATAAGAATTCATCATTTAACTTGTCAATGGATTAATAGATTCAAAACAAAGAAAAACAGGCAATTTAGTTTTTTAGTCAAATAGTTACATTAATTAAGTGAGCTGTGTCCACTTTTTGTACCTGATTTTATTTTGTCATTCAGTTATTGGGTACCTGCTATATTTGAGGTGCTCTGTAGTGCCTGAGCATTCAGAGATGGAAATGAATTGCTGTTTCAGGAATCTCTACTCTCTATTAACATCTGATACACTGAAATGCTGTAAGACGCTAGAGAAACAAAAAAAAAAAAAAAAAAAAAAAAAAGAGGGTCAAACTAAACTGACTAAACTGCTTCAAGGTGGAAGGGATCAGGGAAGGCTTCCAGATCTGAGTCTAGATTTAAAGGGCGCAGAGGAGTTAGCTGTGTGAACACTGAGTGTCTACAATTCAAGGAACCAGAGTGGGTGCACAGGAGGGGATTTTGGGGAGAGGAGGATAGGTGTGGTTAGGCAGAAGCTGTGTGAGAGAGAGAGTGGGGGGAGGGATGAGAATCTGGGGCACTGCAGTAAAGGATAAGATTGCAGAGATGTAAATGTGCAAATCCTGAAGATTTTTGTTTTATACATTCAGCAGCTAAGGATGTTACACATGATTAACCTGTAAGAAAAGTGAATATTTTAAAATATTGTAAGTAGGTGACATTTACACTTCTGAAAAGATAATGAAAAGTCATTTTGGAAGATGGTGTGTAGAGGGGACAACAGGGACACACTCTACCATAGCAATTTCAGGGGAGCAGTGAGAATAGCCCAAGGTTATTAGCCCTGATGATGGAGAAAATAGGGAGTCAAATGATTCTTCCTCAGCAAGGATCCATGGGACTTGGTGACTGATTGGAATGGGGAGTAAGGAAACTAAAGAAGGATTGGGAAAACCCTGGATTTCGGTGTACTGTGGCACAGTGGTTTAGCATGTGACCACTGGGGTAGGCCAGCTGTTTTGAAACCTATCTATAATACTATGTCATGTTCCTTAACCTCTCTTTGCTTCTGTTTCTTCACCTAAAAATGGGAATGATAATGTTGTTTTGCATACAGTTTGAGAAAGTTATTAGAAAGTCTGATTTTCATGAGCCTATTTATTTCTTATTTTATTTTTTATTTTAATTCTCACCTGAGGATATTTTTCTATTGATTTTTAGAGAGAGTAGAAGAGAGAGGGAAAGACAGAGAGAAATATTGGTATGAGAGAAACACATCCATTGGTTGCCTCCTGCACAAGCCTTAACCAGGGCCTGGGCTGGGGAGGAGCCTGCAACCAAGGTATGTGCCCTTGACCGGAATTGAACCCGGGACCCTTCGGTCTGCAGGCCGACGCTCTGTCCACTGAGCCAAACCAGCTAGGGCTTGAACCTCTTTAAACGATGATGGATGTCAGTTTAAGATCTCTTGGTATATATAGAAGAGGCACTGAGAAAGGTGACTGGGTTTGGATAAAAAAGGTGATTCCTTCAGTACGGGGCTTCTCATTCACTTTGTAGTGTGTATGCACAGTTTAATAAATTATTACACAATCTGTGAAGATGAAAGAGTATAAGAGTGTCCTTAAAGTGGGTGAAAGAATCTAATAACAGAGAGATGTTGGAGATGATTAGCAAGGGTATTGGGATGACAGAAAGAAGTTGACAGTCACGCTAAGTCAAACATGACTTTTAAGGAAGCTACTGAATAGTGATGGATTATTATTAAAGGCAGGAGTTAGCCAAGAAGTAAAGCAAACAACTTCAAAGGAACAAGGAAAATGGAGGGGGAAAAAGTGTTTAAGTCTTTAAAGTAACAGGACAAGTGATAGAAATTGTATACAACTGAACAGCTTTTCTAAATAAATAGTTCTGGTCTGTTCCTGATTGGAGAATTACAAGCTCATAGGTTTCTAAGCCCAGAGAAGAAAAACAAAACCAAGTTCTCGCAGCGTTTTCTGTAATTTGTGTCCTGCAGCTGGCCATGAACACAAGGGCCCGAGTCCCAAGTCTCTGTAAGTCAGGTCCATTTGTAATCACCATGGTAGGAAGTTCAGCTCCCACCTTCACTCCACCTCTTCTCAGAAGATGAGCAATTAAAAACCATGGAGGACTTGCCATGAAGTGACCCTCCCGTTGTTTTCTACTGTCACCAGCCCCAGGCAAACATTAGGCCTTTTCTGGAAAGAGTTTCACAAGAAGAAGAAAAAGAAATGAGCAGAGAGAAGAGGAAAGAATTGATCACTTGGGTTCACCGCTATTTGGATATGGTCAGTCACCTGAACTATAGATTAAAGCCACTTAATTTACTTCAGGTTCTCAGAATAAGTTAGAATGCATAAGGTGAGCTGTTCTCCTAAGGACACCAGGGATGGTTGCCCAACTCCATGACATCTTTTTGGTATGCTTTCTGCTGATATTGATGTAGTTGCTACCACTTTTCTTGACATTCTCACTTTTCCAATTTTTCATGAAACCACTCTCTCTTGACTTTCACCCAGCTCTGATCCACTCCATGTCAGTACCCACCCCCCCCCCATCTTTTTGTTCACGTTGGTCCTTCTCATAAATCAGAAATGTCTGCATTCCTCTGAGTTCCATCTTTGAGTTTCCTTCCTTCATATATTTTCCAGGTAATGCTACCCAGACATGGAATTAGCCTGGAAATATTACTTTGGACCATCATCAGGGTGTGATCTGCCTTAAGCTCTTTTCTAAATTTCCACCTGACTACACGTTTCCTACTGGGCGTCTGAATCTGCATGTCCTGCAGACAACTTGAACTAAACATAGTTCAAGCTGTTCTTATTATCTTCTGAACCTAACTGGGTGCTTGGTGTTAATCAACAGAGATTGATTCAGGCTGACTTAACAGAAAAAGGGATTGATTGCGAGTTATTTTAGAATTCAAGTAATTGACAGAAGGTTGATTCAAAAATGGGAAGGAGGTCAATACACAGAAAAATATCACCTTGCAGAGAGTCTCCAGGGCAATGCAGCCACCACAGCTAACACAGGCATTTTCTTGGCCCTCTGACACCTCTGAGCACTAGACATCTCAACAAGAATAGATTTCAAACTGTCTCTGCCTCTTTTCATCACTTTCTATAGCGGCAAAGTCCTTGGCAAGGGCATTGGTTGACAGAGAGCAGTAGATATGCCCATTTTACAGTGACTAGAGTACAATACTGCAACTCTTTGACCATACGGGATTTCAGATTAGACTCAAGCCATCTAGGATTTCTTAAATATAGGAAGATTCACATTCTGGGTAGTAGCTTAAAATAATGCCAAATGCACTCTGCATACTACATGAGGTTAGTCTTTCCTTCAATTGGGGAAGGGAAGACTTACCTCATGGAATGTGCAGCATGCATTTGCCATTCTTTTCTTAACAAATGACACCAACATACATTCAGTCAACTCAGCTAGAAGCCTCAGAATCATCCGGAAGTGTTTCTTTTTCTTTATTATACACATCTATTTTGCTGGCGTTTATTTAAGTCACCAAGACTTGCAATTGCATCTATCAAATCTTCCTTCACTCTTTCTCACTCTATTCTTTCTACTCTTAGATCAACCCTATGCCATTTCTAAAGAAGACTTTAGATATTTTCAAGAGACGATGAGGTTATCAGTGTTAAGGGTATGGGCTCCCATTATCAGACCATATTTCTACCACTCACTAGCGGGGTGATGTCAGACATTTTACCTCATCTTGCTCTACGTCACATGTAAAATAGAGTTACTGCAAGGATTGATTGAGGCAGTATGTTTAAAACATTTTGAATGCTCACAAACAACAGGTATTCAATGAAGGTAAGGTCATGGGAAAAGTGAAAAGTAGTGATGGTGGGTGAGGCCGTGAAGATGGTAATAGTGGTGGTAGAGATAGTCTTAACTACCTCTAATCGGTACTCTCTGAGATATGCAGTGTTTATTGCTGTCAGCATTATCTTCCCAAAACATAAATTTGATTTTGTTACTCTCTTGCTTGGAATCCTTTGATGGCTCCTGTTTCCTATGAGATAAAATCCAAATGTGTTAGTAAGTCATATAAATTCCTACAAAACAGACCCAAACTACCTTTCTACCACTGTCTTCTGCCACTCATGCTATTTCTGCTTCCTATAGTGTGCTTTGCAACCTTGCAACTCCTGCATTTCCTATATGGCCCAAACACATGGCAGCTGTCTTTGCATTCCCCCTCCTGACTCCCTCCCTCCAGACCCACTCCCTGTGTTCCCATCACACTAGTTTCATGCCTTTCACATAGCGGCACTGCAGTAATTATTGCAGATGTCATCAATTTCTGCAGCTGCTCTTGTGCCCTTGAATTGAATGCTCCTGTCTTATTTGCATCCCTGTCATGTAGGACTGGCACATAGTAGGTGCTCAGCGAATGCTTTTTCAGCTGCTGACTTCATGACAACACTTGTGATGAGTCTGTGAAGATCCCGAGGGGTCCTGGGAGAGGTGTGCCAGCTTCTTTCAGAAGAGTGCACCTTGTCGCCCCCGGCCACCTTGGCAGTGACAGGAACCGGCCGAGCGTTTGAGAACCTTGACTCCTGCCGCTCTGCTTTAATCATTTCCAGTTGCGCTTGGCACCAGCCACCAGGCTAGAAACTTTGACAGAATACCGGGAAGACCTTTTTTTTCTGAAGAAATATTAATTCCAGTAGAAAGTTTAGATTAGAGGACATCATACTTATGGGACTCTGGAGCCAAATTTGCAATCACCATTAATGGAGAGAGCCAAAGGGCTGTGTGTCCTAACAGGATATTCTGAAATAGAAATGACCACATTTGCAAACACAGGTGCCATTTTCATAAGCTCCATGTCCCTTGCAAAACCCAAGGCAAGAATATCTTCTCTAGATCTAAGAAGTTGTAGAAACTTTAGATCCCCTGTACAAACAATAAAATAGAGTCACAGATTCTTGCTCAGGTGATCTGCCACATTCTTCATGGCATTTGAAAACAAATACCGGTACTGGATGAAACAAAATGATCTAGTTGGAAGCGAGAGGAAGGGACCAACTGAATTCAGAAGATGATTCTCAAAACATTTAATTATTGAAAAATACTTTTATAAAAATGCACGAACACCTTCAAGACTGTCACATTGTCCAGAAAGAATCCCCATGACATGTTAAGTTCTGGCGAGTAGGGTTGGGAAATTACTGGTGTGTAATGCTTTCATCCTAGTCACCACGCTCTGATGCAGAAATAAAGGGTTTCAGTGGGTACATGGACATTATGAATAGACACGTGTGACAGCACAGGCACAAGCTTACTCTCGCTGATCTAAAGGATTGTACGGACTTCCTGTGGTCAGAGCCTACATCACCAAGTCCTCTATGGCCAGACAACCACCGTTATTACTTTAGAATCTGATGCCTTCACCCCTTTACCCTCCTACAGTGCCAGCAGCACTTCCTCAGGAGTTACTTGGAGAATGGTACCTATGTTGTTACTGTGGAAAATTACTCCATCTCAGCATCTTCTATACCTACGATTGAACTAAAATAGGAAAGAGAGGAAGGATTGCATATTTCAAATAGTCAGTTTTGTTGTTGGAGACCCTTGAACGGACTGTGTGTGGCGGTATCCTGGTTTTTCCTGCCCCATCTCCTCTCTCAAACCTCAGAAGAGGGAAATTCCGCCAAAACTCCCGCCTTCTTACTAGGTCTGAAGGAAAGGTTTCCTTCCCTCTCTCCCCTTTGCTGTCTTGGAGCAGCGAGGTGAAGCTGGGCTGACCCAGTGACCTGCAGATCACTGCCTACTTGCAAAGAAGGCGCCTGTCCCCGACCCATTCTCTTTGGATCCTTCTTGGCCTGGGAGTGGAGGGCACTTGCCCTTCCCCAGATCCTGTTGTCCACAGATAGCTGGGGCTCTGTTCTGTCTATTAACACTTTTCTACCGACTATTGGGTAAGTAGAGCAGGTTGGCTCCAGGCAGAGCTGCTTCTTTCTGTGTCAGGCCCTGCCACACTCCCAGTCCTCTGCCCGGCAGTGAGGCAGGTGGAGCCCCACCTTTGATCCCACCTGAAGCTTTGCTCCATCCCTCAACGTTAGCAGCTGAAAGGAAGGACCAGGGAAGGACCAGCACCCTAAAACCTCACTGGTGCATTTCTTGCTTTGATGTCATTCCAGCACAGGATAGTATGTGGTATGCAAAATTAGCTGCCCAGTGTTCTGGCAAAAAGACTATTCAGTTACAGGTGGTTGACCAACAGTCAGGGTTACGTGGCATGATTAATGTACTCTCCCTATCAGCCTATGCTACAGGTCATCGGGTCAGATTCTGCAATTTAGGGGCAACACTCCTGAAACTGTATGGCTGGGCCTTCTGTTTTAATTTCTGTTGGCTTGGATTATGATATTATTCTGCCTCAGCACAGCAGACTCCTTTGCAGAGACTGTTTATGCAGTGTAACAACTTGATGATGGTATTTGATCTGCTACCCTCCTAGTTCCTTTAAAAAAGCCTCTGGTCTGCTCACTGCTATAGAAATAGGATAACTTCTTGACAATGGAAAACAAAACGAAAAGTTCTATGTATTTGATGTAGAAGACATTACATCCTTAAACACCAAATTCTCTCTCTGTCTCTCTATTGCTCACACTCTCCCTCCCTCCCTAATATGTGTGTATGCATGTCAGTCTGTATTTATATGTGTATTTATAGGTCTGCATACTTATAGTCAGGTAGATGTACAAACAAACATATTTGCACACATTTTTTTGCAAGAGATAGCAAACCTTTTCCAGTTTCACTTGAGACTCTCATCTCACTTTTCTTTCTCAAGGGAGGACGTTCCCTCCATGGGAGCATGGCTCTGCAATCAGTCCTCCTGTACAGTTCACACGAAGTTTCTCCTGTGCTTGTCTAATGAGAAACAATACCCCAAATGGGAGTGTGATCGTTCCGGTTATTCCATTCTTCCTTCCCAATAGTTTGTAAAGGGGCCATGTTAATTTACTCCAAAACAATTGGGCACACATTGCTAATTTTGCTGTATATAGAAAAAATATTTTAAAAAAGAATATCTGGTTAGTGTCTGCTGGAAAAGTCACCAAAGAAGGCACCTCCAGGTCTCAGCATGGAAGGCAGTGGAAGTCAGTTCGCCGAGAGCACAGCTTTGCTGGGAGCTGGGAAGGGAGCTGGAGATAGGCAGCGGGACTTGGGAGCAGCCATTACTCTCCCTTTGTTTTTGGCCTTGGACTCTGATGTTGACCCTGCTTTGTGCTCAGGCAAATAAAGGGTCAAGGCATTCGGAAGCAGATAGCTGTGCTGGACCTGATTCATCCTAATCAGAAATAATGGCCTGCTTACCTGCTAATCCCTTTTCCACCCTAGAAATGAGAGATTAGGAGAAGAATGAAGGCAAATCTAACCTGTTCTGCCTTGGGCGGTTAAGAAGATGATTGAAATCAATAAACTCCCAGGCTTTGGGGAAGCCCCCTGGATTCCACATTTACTAAGGACAGAAAGGAACCCCAGTGGGAGCCTTCAGTGACCAGAACAGGAGCACTGAGCCATTGCATGCAGCTCTCCCTTCACTGGGACCTTCCCGGAGGAGCCCAAGGCTTCCTTGACTCCACCTTATGATGATGTTCTGCCCTTGAGGAATGTAGATCATAGGGAGAGCATGATGAAGCCAGCTGGGAAACAGATCTGCAAAGTTAAAGGAATCGGTCCATGGCCGGCGGACCCATGAATAGATTAGTTTGTCTAGTTCTCACAGCCCCAAATCTCCTCAGTGGAAATCTGACAAGTCTCAGGTCTCCCAGGTAGCCTCCTCTTTCCAGCTGGGCTCTAGCATCAGCTCCCCGGAGAGCCTGCAGGACACCCGGACTTCACAATGATAGCAGCAGATGGAGACACCATGGTGTCAACCACAGGGCCCTGCATGGGGCAGCTTACCCGCGCCCCCTCCTCCCCCCCAGTAATGTTCTAGCTCCCAGAACAAGGCATCCCAGCCAGACCTCCTTATTTTTCTTTATTGATACAAAAGCACTATCAGTTAAGTTGCCTAATTTAGTTCTCACAAAAACTCTAGAAGGCAAGACAACTATAATAATTTCCATTTTATGAATGGATCCTGAGATATCAACCCTTTGGCCTTAAAGTGTACTGTCCCAGCGCCCATGGCACTGCCCCTTAGGCACCCATGGCTGTGGTCTCTCTAACCTTATGCAGGAGGGCTGAGTGCCTGGATAACTGGGCATGGAATACCCTTGAGGCCATACTCTCAGAGAGGAGCTAGGGATGCTGACAGGTGTGTGAGCGGGACTTCTGTTTGACCCCACATCAGAGAGAACATTACTTGTCCCTGAATGACACTAACCACTCCAACAGTCTCCACTTTGTGGGCACAGAGCTGGCCTGTGGCCTGTGTACCGTCACCATGAAGCCCCACGGGAAAGGTGCTCATCCGTGGACCTTTCGGTCTGCCTTCTGTTTGGCTTCCTTTTCTTCATCTGCACTGGGAAGGAAGTTGCTCAGATGGTATGCTTTGTATTTTTCCCTTTGTTTTTATTATGTGCTGTTTAGACTTGTGTATCCTGAAAAACCACAATGCTCAGCAACACCATAGCTGGCTGCTTGGCACCCCCCGCTCCCCCCCCACACACACCCCTTCATCTTTCCTTGGCTGTTCTGTTCAGTTAGTCCCAATACAGTGCTCCGCTCCCACACATCCCTTTGGGGTGAAATGCCTGCTCAGTCTGCTTGGAAAGGCAGTCTATTTTAGGCAGCGTGATCAAAGGCTCTAATAGCCCCAGATTAATGCATTCATTCCTGGCCAATTGAAGGAGCCACTGCATTGCTCAGCCTGAACGCCTCACTGGAGGATGTGCCTTGGGTAATGAGCCATTCAGCAGCGACCACCCTGCACTGCTGGGGACTGGCAGAAGGGGGCAGAGATGGTGCCCAGCAGAGGCAGGGAAGGTGCAGAGAGTGGGGAGCCTCTGGGCACGCCCTGTCCTAGGGAACAGTTGTAAGAGCTGGAAGGTGCTTGCAGACACACACCTGCCCCCGGAGCAGCTGAGAGGCTGCTTTCTTGTGCTGAGGATGCCACAGTACGCATAGCACCACCGTACTTGTGGAGGCTCAGAAGTGAGGTGCTTGGCTCAGAAAGTATGTCTCTGCTTTGAGCATTTAATTTCCCTAAATAGTTTTCACTGCTCAGTTGCTTAGTAAACCCTTTCTATTTTTTAAAAAAATATATTTTTATTGATTTCAGAGAGGAAGGGAGAGGGAGAGAGAGATAGAAATATCAATGATGAGAGAGAATCATAGATCAGCTGCCTCCTGCATGCCCCGTACTGGGGGATCTAGCCCGCAACCAGGACATGTACCCTGACCAGGAATCGAACTATGACCTCCTGGTTCACAGGTGGATGGAAGCTTAACCACTGAGCAATGCTGGCCAGGCAGGCAGTCTGTCTCTGCTTTGAAAGTGACCCCTGATTGTGCAACTAGGAGAGTGACATGGGAGAAACTACCCAACAATTGCAGCCTGCAACTCTGTGTAAGTTTTCTACGTGGAGATTTTCAAAGAGGGGAAAAGAGACAGAGTCAGAGAGAGTTAGGAGACATCCCAAGAATGTGTGAGCCCAGGAGTTCTGTGGGATGGCGAGGGGTGTGCCGACCACTTACCAGGGGACGTTCGTCTGGAAACATTCTTGTTTGTCCAAGTTTTTGGGGTGGGGGAAGTGTGATGCTATTGGCATCTAGTGGGTAAAGACCAGGGATGCTACTGGACATTCTACAATATACAGAGCATCCCCCCATGGCAAGGACACCTCCAGGCCCAAATGACAAAAGTGTCAAGGTTGAAGCCGACTGATATGGCTCAGTGGTTGAGCGTTGACCTATGAATCAGGAGGCCACAGTTGGATTCCTGGTCAGGTCCCATGCCACGTTTGCAGGCTTACTCCCCAATGGGGGGCCAGCAGGAGGCAGCCGATCAATGATTCTCTCTCATCATTGATGTTTCTATTTCTCTCTCCCTCTCCCTTCCTCTCTGAAATAAATTTAAAAATATATATATATACTAATAAAAGGGTAATATGAAAATTGGTCAGGATGCCCTCGCAATAATGACTGAACAGCAGACTGTGTGGGGTGACAAGGCTGGCGGGGGGTTAGTGAGGGACGACCAGATGACTGAACAGCAGGCTGAGTGGGGCAACCAGGCCTGCGGGGAGTGGGGGGCAGTGAGGGGCGACCAGGCCAGCAGGGGGGTGCAGTTGGGGGCGACCAGGCCGGCAGGTGGGGCAGTTAGGAGCCAGCGGTCCCAGATTGTGAGAGGGTGCAGGCTAGGCTGAGGGCCCCTTCCCACCTCCCATGCATGAATTTCTTGCACCGGGCCTCTATTATATATATATATATATATATATATATATATATATATATATATATTTAAAATGCTAAGGTTGAGAACCTCTGGTTAGCCCAAGCCCATCCTATCATAGGTGAGAAAGCTGGAGAAGAACAGAAAATGCCTGGCGCAGGCCACCCTGATGGAGAATGCAGCTGGGAGGGTAGAGCCTGTCTTTTCTCTTGGTGCCACGCACTGAGAACTAGAGGCCTGCTTTCAAATTTCACACTGATCAGGACGTTCAGAAATGAACTTGTTTTCTGACTCCAGAGCACCCTTCCCAGCCCACATCTCCAGCAAGGCTTGCCTGTATGAATTCATGAGGCTCCCTCACCACATGGTCTAGGCAGATGTCTTCTGGGGGTTAACTTACTATATTTGTTACCCATTTTAGAAGTAGATGGTTCCACTGATAAAAATAGGAATTGCCAGAGGAGTTAGCACCAGCCATTAGGAGGCACTGTATATGCAATGCTGTTGCGAACAGCTCCCCAGGAGGGTGGAGAGGAGACCCCTTCCATGAGCATGACTGCATCTCACAATTATTAAATATCGATCCATCTCAGCAGGGCCTGGGCCTGGTTTCACAGGAAGGCGGTGCATTAACTCATGCTAATCTCGTCTAGACCCAGAGCATTGCACTCCTGGTAGTTTCTGCTGACCCTGGTTCTCTGATTGACAGTGTGGATGGGAGCTGACTCCTTTGCCAACCAGTTTGATTCTGGGAATAAGCATATATGAGTTTTTGTCTGGAATTAGAGGAGAGTGGGGTGTGAGCACCAGAGCTTAATAAAAAGCAAAGAAGCCCAGCTGAGGATGAATAGCAATTATAGGGAATTCGATTAGTCTCCGTGCATCATAATCCTGTGTATTTTCTGGTGTCGATGTTGGATGACATTGGAAAGGTCCAAGGTGTGGGGGCCAATAGAATGGAAGAGAGGCCAAAGATAAAAGCAAATATGAAAGTCCATAGTGTGTGCTTAATGGAACTGAAATTTATTTTTCTGTGTGTCTTTTTAAGCGTCTAGGCAGGTTTTAACTAATATTTCAGCTTGGAGACACCAGTCCTATGTTCCCTGGAGATGGCCGGCTCTGGGGAGGAGAATTGAAGTTACTGATTTACCTTCAGGAGCACATACCTGTTTTTAATGTATTGCCCAGTGACAGGTTTTCTGTGTAGCTTTTCTGGGTTACTCAACACAGCCATCTCAGTAAAAGAAGAGGAGCTCATAGGCCCTTGTTTCCTTTGAAGACCTAGTGCCTTCAAGGAAGAAACTGAACTTGGACTTCTCCAAAGCATGTTGACACTTTCTCTGGCTTCATGACAAGCAGCAAGTTCTATCATAGGAAATACGGCTGCCCTGCCCTCTGATTCACACTAGGGGTGTGTGTGTGTGTGTGTGTGTGTGTGTGTGTGTGTGTGTAAGCACGAACACACAGAACATCTGTGTGGCTTTGGGGTGTGCATGGCAGTAACAGTTTAATCATCCCAGTGTCAATCGTTAGGCTGTGAAATGTTTTACCAGAAACGTGTCACTTAATGACAGAGCCACAGGAAAAATAAAGTGCACGATTCAGTTCAAACATACACATGAACAATCATATGTTGTACCCCTACTATGTGCAAGGAACACTGCTCCATGCTGCGGGTGTGAAGGTGAAGCACAGAAAAGAGTTAAATGTATTAGAGATCTTTCCTTTATGAGTCTCATCATCTAGTGACGGTGGTAGGTATACGTACCAACAGTTACTAGGACAGAATGTGACATGCTGTATGTGAGTAGATTGAACAAAGGGCTGCAAAAGGACAAAGAAAGAAGAAATTGATTCTAACCAGGGAGATTGTACATTCCAAATCTATTTATTGTGCCTTCACTATGTGCTGGGCACCGTTCCAGGCGGCAGGGAAGAGTGAGGAGACATGGATATCGTTCTGTCCTCCTGCGGTTTACAGTCCAATGAGAATAGAGAAATAACACAACAAACACATCCAGGAGAACTGGAGGGGATGCGTAGGTGCCATACAAAACGCTAAAGCAGAGCGATGGGGAGGGGCAGGGAGCTAGTTTAGATAGCACAGTCAGGAAGGATGCAAAGTGTGACCATGGAAATGAGACATAACTGATAACTCACCATCGGAGTACCTGGGAAAGAGCATTGCAGGAGAGGGGACAGAGACTGCAAAGGCCCGAGGGAGGAACCAGCTTGGCACCTTGGAGCAACAGAATGTGGGTCATGGGACTGGAACTGAGTGAATTCTGGGCAAAGTAGTCCACGATAAAGTCAGTGCTCCTCCGGGGCCGGCTGTGCCAGCTCTCAGAGACACAGGTGCGCACTTCCACTTCCTTTCTAACTGCAATCAGGTGCCAGTGGAGGTTTTCAGGCAGGGAATTATAGTATCTGATTTATATTGTTTTTAATCATCCCCGCTATGACACAGAGAATAAGACACTGTGTAAATAGTAGAAACAGGAAAACAAGAAGAGAGATGTCAGACATGGGTAGGAAGAGGGAAGAAAATGATATCAAGACAGTGTGAACATTTTTTTTATTCTTTCAAATATATTTTTATTGATTTCAGAGAGGAAGGGGGAGGGAGAGAGAGATAGAAACATCAATGATGAGAGAGAATCATTGACCAGCTGCCCCTTACACTCCCTACACTGGGGATGGAGCCAGCAACCTGGGAATTGAATCAAAACCTTCTGGTTCATAGGTCAATGCTCAACCACTGAGCCAGGCCAGCCAGGCAAGAATGTTGTTTTTGAGATAAATGGAACAGGACTTAGGAAACGGGGAAAAGAGAAACCACAGATGATTCGTGTGCTGTTGTTTCCAGCAGTTGGGTAGATGATAACATCATGAACTTGGATGGGGTAATTAGGGTGGGAGGTAGGGTATTCATAGTAAGGAATTACTATGTTTGGGACATAGTAAGTGAATCTGTCTATTGAACCATTAAATAAAGATGGCAAATAGGCTAAATCACTATCCTTTATTGAGCACACATATCATGTATATGGATTCATTGAATCCCCAGAGTAGTCCTATAGGAAGGGTACTCATTAGATCATATTTTTTTACAAAGAGAGAAAATCAGGTCTATGTCCACACAGCTAAAAAGTGTGTTGAACCAGAATATGATCTATGAGAGTGAAGAGGAGAGATGAGGGCTGGGCATGGACTTGGAAACCATGAGCATCTGATGGTAGATAAAGCCATGGCTGACATGAGAGAGCATTATAGTTTGAGAAGAGACCAGTGATCCAGCAGTAGCACAGGCCAACACTTAGAGTTTGAGATTGAGAAGGTGTGGCCAGCAGGGTAGGAAGAAAGCAAGGAGAGTCAAAGAAGGAAGTAGGTATCTGGGTCAAATGCTGCTGACAGGTTAATGTAATAAGGATAGAAACTGGCCATTAGATATAGTAAGATGTAGCATCTTGGATTTGTTCACAAAGAGATTGGGCAAAACCATTCTGGTTGGAGTGGTGAACATGCATGTTTGTCTGTGTGTTTCTATTTTTGTCCACTTAGCATGTGCTAAGTAATTTATATGAACTGTCTTAGTCATTCATCATAAGCACTATATTAGGTGTTATTATTATATGCACCCTGTGGATGAGGACATGGAGAAGCTAACTGTTTCAAAAACACATGATGAATAGAGAGTAGGCCAGGATTGGAGACTGAATCTGATTAGTTCTGGAGCCTGAGCTCTTGGCCTCAATGATAGCTGGGAGCTTTCTAGATGGCTGTGGAGCCTGAGCTCTTGGCTGTAGTGATATTTGGGAACTTTCTAGATGGCTCTGGAGGCTGAGCTCTTGGCTGCAGTGATAGTCAAGAGCTTTCTAGACAGCCTTCAGTGCCTACTAATGCATGCAGATAGAGAGAGGAATGCATACTTGTTGGTCAAGAGTAATTAGGGAGAAGAGGAGAAAGGTAAGTGGGAGGGAAGGGGCACCCAGATATGTCAAACCAAGGACTTTAAACTTTATTCCCTGCATGGTGGGAACCAGAAAACATTTGAGTTTTAAATTAATTCTCTCATTCACAATTGGTCCTTCAGCCAATGTACATTGAGAGTCTGCTCCATGGAAGGCCCAGGCTGGGTACTGTGGGAGACAAAGGAGAGAGCATGATGGCAGACCTTAAAGCCCTCACCAAGTAGAGCAGAGAAAAGTACAGCCCTGAAGGATGCTAAGATATCAGCAGAGTACAAGGGAGGAAGTACAATTCCAACCAAGGAGGCAGTGGCCGTACAGCCCAGTGGGGACAGGGGTAGCCCTCTAAGATCAAAATGCTGAGCAGTTTCATCTGAGTGGCACTGAGAAGCGAGTCTGGTGAGAGGCAGAAGCATCATAAACAAAGACATGAGTAACAGAGACTGTCATGCTGGGACAGTCGTAGTCTGGGTGGCTACAGGGTTAGTTCCAGAAGACAGAGGGCCTGGAATGACAAAGTATGGATTATTAAATTCTATTCTGACAACACCTGTGAGTAATGCAACATAAAAAATCAGAAAGCATCACCAGTTGGAATCCAGGAATGGAAAAGTGTCCTGTGTAGAGAATTTGGGAGACTGTGCAACCTGGTGGAATAGAGCTGTCTGCCTATTTCGTAGGGAGGAGGTCCATTCCAGGTGGAAGACGTCAAGGGACTTAGGTTCTGAACTTTTATCTGGCAGGAGCACAATATCTGTGTCTATGTGCCTTTCTGTGACCGGACATACTTTAGATAGTGGCCAGGTTTCCTAATGTGCAGAGATACATGGATGTTGTTCAAAGAGAGACATCTCTATGGGAAGGACAGATGCTGGCGTGAGGACCATGCGATTGCATTTCCCACAATAAATGATCAGAGGCTCTCCACTCCTCTGTACCAGGATGGGAGGCCCTCCCCAATGATGCTGGGAGCAGCCGGCCTCTTGTCAGGATCCACCTACATCCTGATGGGCCGCTTCTGCCCGCTGAGCTGATGAGGGATAGAGAGTTCTTGTCCAATCCCTAACTTGCCCTTTTGGATATAAAGTTCACGTGTAAATATATATATAATATTTTACTTCTGTTGCCGATGCGTTTTGTTCCTCCGGAGTGCGAGAGGGCCCAGCTCCTTTAATTAGTTTCCGGATGATGGCATCTCCACCGCGAAGCGAGTGGGTCCATCCCTCCAATCTCAGGGGGAGATAAAGGAATCTAATAAAGACGTTCGGTGCTTCTAGGTGATGCATTTGACAAGCTTTGTATTAACAAGAAGTCATGTTGAAACTTCTCTCTCTCCCCACCGCACTCTCTCCGCTCCGCACTGTGACATTTCGCAGGGGATTAGCAGAGCTCTGCTGTGGCTGAGAACTTGTAGCTGGAAACCGCCCGCCTGCCTCCCGCCTTTGAGCTGGAAAGGAAGGGCCTGCACCTTGATCTGCTGCAGACCTTAACCTTTAGGAGGGATTTAGTGGCAATAAGGCCTCGGAACAAAAACTCACTTGAAAACCAACTGACAAGTTACTCTGGGACCACATTCTGGGCTGCAGGATTCAAGGCCAGATAATGAGATGTTTCTTCCACTTGCTTGAGTTATTCCCAGAGACAACGGTACAGGGAGTGTGGGCGTAACTCTGGTTTTCAAGTTTCCAGCTGAAGCCACATGGGTCTCTGATGGAGAGAGGCGGGAACTCCCTCTGGGGCCACCTGCCTTCCGCTGAACTCAGCCCTGCAAGTACTGGGGGAGAAAGGAGAGACTGTGGAAGAATCGGTATCATTCCACAGCCGAGGGTGGGGTGGGGGGGGGACTTCACCACAGCCCTCCTCCTGCGCTCAGCACAATTCCCCGCCGCCTATGGTTTTATAGCTTGTGTTGAGTGCATAACTATCAGTGCTTTCAGGCAATTAGGAATTAAAGTGCTGATGACACCACGGAGGCAGCGGAAAATGTAAGCGAGCCCTGCACTGTTGGCAGCCAGCAGATCGACAGCCCGGAGATGCAGGCTTTTGCAGAGCAGATCACAGGAGCACCGGGAGGCAGGTGCCCTGTCCCTGCCCTGCTGCCTCCATCCAACCCAGATGGGCAGCCTGGGAGATGGGCATGGTGGTGCCTGCCTATCTGGCAGTCTTAAGGGCCAGAGGAGACTGTGAGCACAGAGGAACATTGCCAGGAGTCCGAGAGGCTAAGATGGCACGTGCATTACATGCACATGCTGGTTTACTTGTGCTGTCTCAAGATGGGGAAGCATGGGCTTCACCTGGGCTGGTGAGGGCATTCACTGTTGTAGGAAGGCCATTCCTCTCTCCACAAGGTGGCTTTCTGAGCAGACGCAAGAGCATCTAAGGGGAAGAATTAGCTAACCTCTTTCTGAATTTGGAGAAAAAGGAGCCCTGTTGAAAATGAGGTGGGTCCTAGCCGGTTTGGCTCAGTGGATAGAGCATCAGCCTGCGGACCAAAGGGTCCCGGGTTTGATTCTGGTCAAGGGCAGGTACCTCGGTTGCAGGCCCTAGCCCTGGTCAGGGCTCCTGCAGGAGGCAACAATTGATGTGTTTTTCTCACATCATTTCTCTTTCCCTCTCTCTCCCTAAAATCGATTTAAAAATCCTCTATTAACAAAACAAAAAAGAAGAAGGAGAAGGAGAAGAAGAAAGAAAGAAAATGAGGTAGTACCATGGGAACTGCAGACCCTACAACTGAAATGTATGAAAAGCGTCTCCTGGCTGAGGCCAGGGCTGCCGGGGAGCCTGACACTGTGTCCTGAACCATATGGGTTCCATGTCTCCTTTCTCTGAAGATCTTTTGGAGTGTGTGCAAAAAATCTTTCTGGGGGAGAGAAACAGCTGAGGGGACATGGGATGTGACAGAAGTCACAGATGCAGGTGTATAGCTTTTCCTAACTGGTCACTCGAGGTTCATGGACATCAGCTGCATTTTTGCTTTGGGAAGAGAGACATAGTGAGACGCCAGATGCCAAGGGAGCAAAGGAAACTGCTTAAAGAGGCCTCAAGGCCAAGCCTCAAAGGATAAGGCAAAGCTCAGGCTCCTGGGAACCAGAGGAATAAACAGTTCCCAGTGAGGAGAAATTAGAAGCAGGAGGGATCAAAATGTCTTTTGAGCCCCTACCTGTGACATGCAGGTGAAGAAATTGTACATGTCAAAAGATCCTATAAAGAAATCCAGCCAGCATTTCCAGGTTGCTTTTTACAGCAGATAATTATGCTGTTTACCACTAATTGATGGAAGTCTGACTACTTCACTCACAATAGCATTTATGTGTAGAGTGATTAACAGTTCACTAAGTGCTTTTAATTATACCTACACATGTCATATGATCCCAAACCCTATAGGAAAAGGTTGGGTTTGACCTGGAGAGTATTATGCTGAGTGAAATAAGTCAGGCAGAAACTGACAAATACCATCAGATTTCACTTATTTGTGGAATCTAATGAACAAAATAAACTAACAAACAAGACAGAAACGGATTCATAAAAAAACAGAGAACAAACTGACACTGTCAAAGGGGAGGAGGAAAGGGGGGCAGGGTGAAAAAGGTGAAGGGATTAAGAGAAAAAACACATTAAAAACTCATAGACAGACAATAGTGTGGTGATTAACAGAGGGAAAGGTGGTGGAGAGGTAGGAGAAGGTAAAGGGAGCATTAATGGTGATGGAAAGAGACATGATTTGGGGTGGTGAACACAGCATACAACATGCAGATGATGTATTATAGAATTGTATCCCTGAAACCTATATAATTGTATTAACCAATGTCACCCCAATAAATTCAATAAAAAGTAAAATAAAATAATAACAAAAGAGAAAAGAAGAGCTTGGATCTGAGTTCTGCCATTTTCTAGCTTAGTGTCTCTGAGCACGGTATTAGCTATGTAAAGCCTAGTATTCTGGATTAAATGGAAAATATATGGGAAGTAGCTAATTTTTTTAGAGACACCTTTTTTTTTTTTTTTTTCAATTTTTTCCTACCTTCACTCTTAGGCGAAAAATACCTTCTCCTCCAGATGCCCCACGTTGGGCGCCAGATGTGGGATCCCTTAACACAACCCATGTGGTTCAGGGCCCACTCAGGGTCCGGTTTCTGGAGGAGGCCACACACTAAAATGAAGAGAGAGACTAGAAAAAAGTTAATTTGGGAAAATGGGGGCCAGGCGGGAGTCAACCTCTAGTGGGAAGACTACCCTAGAGACACCTTACTAGAGATATTGCCATGGTCTGACTCCCTGTATAATGAGGCTTGTTGCTTAACCTCCCTGAGTTTGTCTTTGCTGAACAGTGGGAATAATGCTTGAATTATTGTGAGGATTTAAGAGGAAGAAGTGAATGTTAAACCCCCAGGAAAGTGCTGGGCATGGACGTTGTCCAGTGGTCCTTCCTTCCCATCCTGCCTGAGCTGGTCCTGTTTGGGGGGTGGACATGAAGCCAGTCATGGGCATCCAACCCACAGCACGTGCCCTTATTCTAAAAGCTGCCAAACAACCAGGCCTGTCTGATGTCAGATCCATGTCATGATTAGCAATAATGCCTCTCAGTTTCCACCTTCAACCCTTGATGAAGAGATAGGTCTTAGCAATTTCCTGGACGTTGTCAAGTATGATGGAGCATTGATGGTTGCAGGCTGGGTGCTGTGAAATTCAACGGATACTAATCTGCCCAGAAGCAGGAAAGCCTGGAGTGAGGCGTGCATGGTGCTGACTTCGGCCTCCTGTGTCTCCATCAGGAATGACTGCGCTGGGTCGGGAGTGGAGCCCATCAGCACTTCCTTCCACATTTCAGCTCCTCCTGCGAGGAGCACATTCCAAACCGCGGAACCAGTGGTTTATGACTAATCCCAAGTAAAGCGCTCGCTTTCCTCCCAGGGCTTCCTGACTTTCCAGCAAACATGAATGCTTTGCATGTGGAGACAGAGGCAGAAAGAGATGTGAGGAATGACAGGAGGGTTCTGGTAAAGGGAATAACAGTCTGCCCGGGGCTGTGTCACCCAGAAGCCCTCCGCGTGCTCAGCATCTAATTTGGGATTCTGAATGGAATCTGACCTGTGCCTCCTGGGAAGAGGAAGCAGCAAGCGCATTGCTGGCTGGGAGAAGGGTCCCCCTTGGGGCTACACCCTGTGCCCTCACATGGGGCAGCCACCAGCGCCTCTGAAGAAGAGGTTGGCATCTGCCAGGGAGGCGGGGAGGAGGCGTGCTCCTCTCAGTCTCTAAACCAAAGCGCCCCCGTTGCACCTAATGTCCGTATTTCCCCTAATGTCCAGAGGTATGCATTTTTAGTAACACTGGTAAGTCACATTGAATAGTACTTCACGTTTAACATATAATTTCTCCTAGTTGTTTTTTGTGTTTTTTTTTTTTTCCTGATCCAGGAAGTATTGATTTTAAGAAGCAAGATAGATATTAATAGAATTAAAATCATGGGAATTAAATGACTTATATGGGTTTATACAGCTAGTAATTGTTGGGTCTGGGCTTTATACCTGGTCTGCTGATGTGAAACTTAGAGTTCCTTTTATCAAAAGAGATCCCACCGATATACACATTCTGTCACACAAATGCTTCTGTTGGAAAGAAGGGAGAAGGAACGATGGATGGAAGGAAGGAAGGAAAGGCCATAAGGAAGAAGAGAAGAAAGGAAGTGCTGACCAAGTAGTCTTCACAGTCAAAATAAACCAAATGAATACTCTGCTCAGTGGACTCCGGAGTGGGTTTAACTGATTATTTCTCTGGTACAGAGACAGCTAGGATCCCCTGGCTGCAGGAAGCAGCAGCTGCAGTGTGGCCCCTGATGGATGCTCTCCTGGAAGACGCAGTGCTCACTGAGAGGAGGAGGAACAGGAGGACAATGAGGAGGAAGTGCTGGAGATGGAGTGGGGAGGAGGAAGAGAGATGCATGCAAATGTGGGAAGGTCTAAAATATATTGAAGAAACCTCCCACCCACTCTGGAAAAGAATAACACCATGTACAATGACCAGAGAGGCTCTCTTTCCTAACCCCACTGTGGGTGTAAAGGTGTTCACATGGAGTCTTGTGAGAGGATGGTGGGGGAGAAGCGGATCTGCATGTGGCTCGATGAATTGGCAAGACCCCAAGAACACTGTGCGGAGAATCCACATTCTATGGGCTTAACTTTGTGTGAAGAGAATAGATTTGGGAGCATACATAATCTAAACTCAGGTCCCACCTTTGACACTTAGTATCTGGTTAACCTGGAGCAAACTACTAAAATCAGAGTAAGCCTTAGTTTCTTTAGCTTTAAATAGAAATAATGATGGAACTGCCTCAGTGGGTTCTTGTAAGATTTAACCAATCCATGGAGTCAAATGCCTTGTCAACTGTCCAATGCACAACAGAGATTCATAGTGTGTCAGTGTTTGTGTGTGTGTATGTATATATATGTATGTATATGTATCTGTACTAATAAAAGCCTTGGGGGTGATCCGGCCAGCAGGGGAGGGCAGTTGGGGGCTATCAGGCTGGCAGGAGAGCAGATAGGCATCAATCAGGCTGGCAGGGGAGCAGTTAAGGGTGATCAGGCTGATAGGCAGAAGTGGTTAGGGGCAATCAGGCAGGCAGGCAGGTGAGTGGTTAAGAGCCAGTGGTCCCGGATTGTGAGAGGGATGTCTGACTGCTGGTTCAGGGATTGGGCCTAAACTGGCAGTTGGACATCCCCTAAGGGGTCCCAGATTGGAGAGGGTGCAGGCCAGGCTGAGGGACAACCCCCACCCTATGCACGAATTTCGTGCACCGGGCTACTAGTGTGTGTGTGTGTGTGTGTGTGTGTGTGTGTGTGTGTGTGTTTGTGTATGTATGTATATATATTTGATTTCTGTTTATCTTTTTATGTATGCATCCATTATTCTGTGTGTATTTATTTTCTAATCCACATAATTCCTCATTAAAAAACAATACTCTGTAACTCTACAATTTTTAATTAACTGTTTTTGAACAAGTTTCTTGACCACTCTAAATATAAGTACCCTCTTTGTAAAATGTGGGAAGGGAAATAGTTAGGGTGACCAACACTTGCCCATTTGTCTGAGACTTTTCTGGTTTCAGCACTGAAAGTCCCAAAGTCCCATATTCTGGGAAACTGTTTAGCTCCATGTAAACCAGGACAATTAGGAATAATATCACTTTAGAAATAATATCTACTTGTGGGGTGAATGCAGGGGTAAAATAAATAAAGGCAATATATGCAAAACACCAGTTATACAGCAGGTATTTAACAAATGGTAACTGCCAGTATTATTATAGATGCTGAGAGTCTTTGGAGGCTATTGAAAGCTCTTGAGCAAGTTTATTCATGTCAATTTATTTGCATTTCCATACAGCCTTGTGAAAACACTCTCATTTATTCAAAAAACTATCTGTTGAATTCAAACTATGCCAGATATTATGGTATGTACTGAATACATCAATGAATAAGACAACCAATGACACACATTTTATTTGAGAGAACTGACAGTTACACAACAATCTAGTATGGGAGTTGTACTTTTGAAAAGGTGATCAAGGAAGGCTGCCTAGAGGAACAAAGATGTAAAGCATGAGACAGAACCATCCAGGCAAAAGGCAGGAAGAAAGGCAAGCAGAGAGGACCGAGTCAAAAGATGGCTTAGTGTTTAGAGAAGAAAAGAGGCCAGTGGAGTGACTAAAAGAGAATGACATGGGATGTGTGTGGAGAGGGAAGCAGGACCTGCTTCATTAAGGGTCATTGAAGCCAAGGCAGGAGCTTGGCCTCATGCTCCATGATGGCCTCACCTCTGTTCACTCTGGATGAGAGAAGGAAGGTTCTAGATCAAGCACACTTTTCATAGCCTGAATTCACACCTTCACAAGTCAGCTTTGCCCTAGAGCAGGGGTGGGCAAACTTTTTGACTCGAGGGCCACAATGGGTTCTTAAACTGGACCGGAGGGCCGGAACAAAAGCATGGATGGAGTGTTTGTGTGAACTAATATAAATTCAAAGTAAAGGAGCGGAGGGGAGAGCAAGAGAACCCTTCGCTCTTTTGGCTCCGCGGGCCGGATAGAACAGCCGAACGGGCCGGATCCGGCCCGCGGGCCGTAGTTCGCCCGCGGCTGCCCTAGAGTTTGCCTTGGTCCACAGTGGCCAGTGTGAAAACACAGATTAGTCCCACAAACCGGCATCAGCTCAGTTGTGTCTGTAAGAGTTTTCTGATCCAGATTGAACATTCAGGCACCAGGCTATTGACAAAGGCCCAAGTGTCTGTGTGGCGTCTGCAAAGCAGGCTAGTTGAGGGCACCCCAGATTGGTCCTTGTGATTCCATAAAGACTAAGGTCCCAAGCCATAGCAGCGATGCCGCCCTTGCTGTGGAAACTGTATGAGTTGCCATGGGCATCTCGGATCTTCACTCCATGGAGGAGGGAGGAGGCAGGGGGAGAAATGCCATGGGCAACAACGGAAGCTGTCTGGGATGCATAGATCTGCGTGTGCCGTGCAGAGTAACCTGGTCCAGGCAGCTCAGCCCCACAGGTCTGTGCAGTGCTTAATAAAGCATCTTAATTTGGATTTAATAGGATATCTACTGGGTGCTAAAAACAGCAAATTGCTATTTATTAATGACATAATTATTAAAACTTAACACCTGGGCAGTGGAAGCTAAACCAAGACTGGGGAAGTTCTCTATAATACTGTCTTAATAATTATGTTATTTAACTATTTACACATTTAAATTAAAATTCAATACCAGGCAGGCTGAACCTTAACATAATGTAATGATGTGGAACTGTATCCAGAGTGGGGCTCATCAGGCTCTGCTTTTCCTCCCAAACATCACCTACCCACTTCCCGGACTCCCTGTGTCCACATGTGTGTGGTTTCTAGATTTATGGCAGGTATGTCTGCAGAAACAAGTTGGTTGCCTTTTTTATGAAACCATGGACTCTTAACAGATCTCAGACCTCACCCCAGACCTTTGATTGTATAATTCCAATCATGCTGTGCCTTGTCATCTCACTACAGGATGTCTAAAACAGAATCAAAGTAGTCAAACTGATGTTTTCCCCAAGAATAGTTCTCCCTATATCACCCAAGGATCTGATAGCTCAGCCATCAGCTGCTCTTGAATAAAGCGGTGTTCATATTGGACTCTGTATTCCCATTCCCCCATCCAGGGTACCAGCCGGCTCTGGCTCATCTTCCATGGCAATGCTTTCAAATCGATCCTTTCCCTCTGTCCTTATAGAGACAACTGTTTAACTCAGGCCTCAAATATCTCATATGGATTGATTTTCTCTGACTCCAATTTCTGTCTGTTTTCACTGCAATACGTCGTTACCTGGCTATTTTGCTTAAAGTAAATTTAAAATATACAGAATTCCATTAAAAATTTTTTGAAGCTTGCAATTACCTGTAGGATAGAGTTAAAATCCAGAACCTAGCCATTTAGGCCATTCCATAATCTGGCTGTAGTTTAGTCATTGATCTTGTATTCCATTCCTCCTTGAGTTGGTTACAATGTATTGATCCTCCATCTGTGTTGAAGCTACATACCTGTGTTTGCCAAGCACACACAATCTAAAACTCACTTATTGAGCACTTGATATTTCTAGGAGCTTCTCTAACTGTATTTTATAAAATTACTCCTTAAATTCTCAAATAAACTCTCTGAGGGACATGCGATTATCAGCTCCATGGCAGGGATGAAGAAGGAAGGCACAGAGAGGTCAAGTAGCTTGGCCAAGGTTACCCAGTTTGAACAAAAAAAGGGTCCCAACCAGTACTCTCTATTGCCTCCTGTAGTACAGACTTCGTATTTTCAGACATGACATGGACATCTGCCTAACCTTCTGTGCCCAGGTCATTCTGCCTTGTGTGAAACAGCCTCACATTTTCAGCCTCTGCAACTGTCTGTCATTTGCAGATGTTCAATCTAGACCCTCCATCTGAGGTCCAAACTAGACCCTCTACTGGAGGCCTAAGCTACACCCTCTATCTGAAAAGCCACTCAATGCTCCTACTCACTATGACCCTCCCTCTACTCACAGAACTGAATGTTTGTACCCTTTCTTTAACATTCAATCACATGCCATTTGTGAAACCTTTGGCTTTGTTATTCAAGTTTCTGGGATATTTATATGTAGTTTCTTCAAACCGATTGTAAGTTCACAGAGGTCCAAAAATTGTGTATTTCTGCGTACCATTCATACACTTCACACACAGTTGTGTCTATAGTAGCTGTTCACTAAATGTTTCCTGAACGACTTCTGGCCCAGCCTGCAGTAGAGGGCATTGTTACATTAACAATTATGCCTGTGATTTTTGGTGATACCTTCTTTGCCTAGCATGTCTCACCTCCTCTTCTTCCCAGAATAACTTGTGCTTCTGGGGCTTAGCTGAGGTGTCGCATACCCCAGAAGCCATCCCTGGCATCTGTCTCTGGGCTGGCTTAGGTGTCTCTCTGTATTGCCTGGACACTTTTATTCATCTCTCTATGTTGGCATGCATTAAAGGGGTTTGCTCTGTACCTGTTTTTATGTTGCTAGACTGGGAACCCCTTGGTGACAAGGACTGTGTCCTTTTCAGGGCTATATTCTCAGTGCTATGAGCAATGCTATGGATACTGATGAAGGAAGAAAGGAAGGAAGGAAGGGAGGGAGGGAGGAAAGAAGAAAGGAAAGAAGGAAGGAAGGAAGGAAAGAAGGATGGAAGCAGGGAGGGAGGGAGGGGAAGGAAGGAAGGAAGGAAGGAAGGAAGGAAGGAAGGAAGGAAGGAAGGAAGGAAGGAAAGAAGAAAGGAAGGAAAGAAAGAAGGGAAGGAGGGAGGGAGGGAGGGAGGGAGGAAAGAAGGAAGGAAGGAAGGAAGGAAGGAAGGAAGGAAGGAAGGAAGGAAGGAAAGAAGGAAGGAAGGGAAGGAAGGAAGGGAAGGAGGGAGGGAGGGAGGGAGGGAGGAAGGGGAAGGAAGGAAGGAAAGAAGGAAGGAAGGGGTAAATGAGTAAGTCAACAAAAACAAACAAAGCAATCCTAGTATGTTTCTAAAAGCCTGCATGATTAAAAGAGGTATAAGAAAACCATTCTCAGTTGGTCAAATTTCTTTATTAATTTGGATTAGCTAAAACCACAGTACATCCTATCAACTCGATGTAATTTTAAATACTGACACTTCTAGGTGTTAGAAGTTGCCACCTAGAAAATGATACTGCCAATCAATCCCCTGGCATCTCGGGTGCTTTGCTGCTTTAGTTCTGGGAGTGGGGAGTGTACCTCTGGTCAGCCACTCAGCCCATTGCCATGGACGGGCGGCCTCTGAAACTTGCCCAGGGGAAATCTTCCACCTTCAGGTTACACTCTCAGGCAGGATTAAGAGGACAGCAAGCATTTCACCAACTTCTAATTCATGTGTTGGATGCTTTCCAGGTGTTAGTGGGGAGGGAGATGATTCTAGATGATTCTTCCAAGGATGGGATGTGATTGTCTCGTTTAATATACTGACTTTGCTGACAGCTCTGGCCCAAACCACCTTCTGATCTACTTGGGGACTGTCCATTGTTCTCCAGTGTATGATTAGCAGATTAGCTATCATGTAAGAAGCCAGGAAAATGAACTTCCAGGAAGCCCTTCCAAAGCAAAAGTAATTCATTACTCGACCTGATTTCCACTTAAAATGTACTTTAAGCACACTTCCAACTGCAAACCCTAAATCACCCTGTGTTCAGAAAGTCCATCATTTTTTATTTTATCGCATGGCGTTGGCGTGACATAATCCCTTGCAGAGCATCTCAGAGTGCTTTCCAGATCCATAAATTACTCACCTGCACAGTGGAAGCACTGCCTGCAAGGCCACCACCATCACTCTGCAGGCAGCCTGTCCTCTGAGAAGCAAGCAAGACAGTGGGTGCCAAGGATGGGCAGGAGCAGGGGCCAGGAGAATGTATGGAATGGCGGAGTGGTGCTTGGAGAACTGAATACTCCAGTTAAAACACTGAATAAATTCCATCAGGTTTAAATGCTTTTAGAACTAAGAGAGTTCAGAAATGTGGATCTTTCAGATAGTCAGCAAATCAGGTGTTCTGTCATTAATTCATCAATTATTATTCTGTCTTGGAAGATTTAATCTAGCTTTTAAAGTGATGTAGCCATTAATTGCAACATTATGTCTTGGAAGTCCTGGAATATAAGACCCAGTGCTCTCTCCTCAACCCTCATCATACTGATTCTCTATTGTTTTTGTCCCACCAAATGCCTGTGAGAGTACAGGTAAATGTATGTGCAATCACACACACACACACACACACACACACACACACACACACACTCACACTGCCATTCTATCTGAATATAATGTGAATTTAAACATAAAAATGATGAATTGTGCCCTAGTCCAGTGGCTCAGTTGCTTGGAGCATTGTCCCATACACCAAAATGTTGTGGGTTCAATTCCCGGTCAGGTCAGGGTACATATCTAGGTTGCAGGTTTGATCCCGGGTCAGGACACTGATGGGAGGCAGCCTATCATTGTTTCTCTGTCACATTGACATTTCTTCTCTCTCTCCTCCCTCTCTCTCTCACTTCTCCCCTCTTTCTCCCTCTCTCTTTTTCTTTCTCCCTTCCTCTCTCAAAAATCAATGGAAAACATATCCTCAGGTGAGGATTAAAAACATAATAAAAATTATTAAGGTCCTTACTTTATGGAAGACACCCTATTCAGAACAGCAGATTTGTTTTGAAATGAGTAAGGCCCTTGCTCAATATCTCATGTTCAGATAACTCATAGCATAGAAGACAGATGAGAAAATGTAACAAAAGAGAGTAAATTTAAATGCTTTGAAGAAGCTATGGAATCTGCAGGAAGGCCACATCCTTTTGGAGATCATGCAGAAGACCTTCTAGAAGGTGTGGTAACACAACTAGGCCTTGAACAATTCCAGTGGGTATAGGTAGTTGGAGAGAAGGAGAGACAAGTCTAAGAGATCAAAATCAGCATCAAGGGCATGAGGACAAGGAAATAATGTGGAACTCGTGCCTATGAATGAGCTGTCCAGTGTGTGCAGTGTGGAAAAGAGTGGGAGAATATTTTAAGGAGGAGGAACAAAGGCTAAGGGAAGACATCTGCTGGATACTCCCTTTTGTGTGAAGGATGAAACCCAGTGCAATTAAAAGTGCTAGATTAATGCTTCAGACAGAGCAAAGATGAGCCCCGAAATTCCCAACCATCTCATTTCCATGTGAGGGTTGCACTCTGGCCTTGGAACAGGGCATGGGGGTGATGGTCAGGTTCCCCGGGATCTCCAGGAAGCCAGATGGCATTGTATGCTGGTGGATGATGTGCCCTGGAATTGCCCGCTGTGGTAGCTTTGACAGGTGTTTATTCAAGGGAAGAAACTAACATGAAGAAACTTAAGAGAGCTGGATGGAGGGGCCAGTTAATTTGTGAAGAATTAATGAGTCAAATCCACTGTCAGTAGAACTGAAATGGTGTGTGTTAATGATCCGGTTCTGAGGTTGTTACAAACATGTAGCAGGTTGGGAAGGTGCTGGAACAACCATTATAATCCCCATCCTATAAATATCTGTTGAGCTTTGACTATGGATATAAATATAAGTAAGTCATGGCTCAGGCCATCAAAAAGCTCATGGTCTAGTGGATGAGAGATGCTAAGCCAATAACCATTGCATAGTGGGATAGGTGCCAAGTGACATTCTTTATAAACCAATTGGCAGACAAATGAAGAGCCATACACGGACTAAATATCACATTCACTAGTTTTGATGATACTGGAGAATTAAGCTTAGATGTGTAGCAACAATTAGCTCCTAATTCTGAACCCCAGATGAGACGGGTGCACACAGGCAACTGCTGGCTGTGCTGTGGGCCCTCCCATACCTGTGGGACACTGGCCTGGGACACAGGCACTAGGAGGACCACAACAGAGTGTAGCTTCTTACGGGGAGCCTGGCCACAAAACTAAAGACCGAACAGAGTGGGGTTTCTGTTACCAAATTCACCAGTGGAAACGAACCCCTCCCCCCTTCCATTAAGGAATTGTTTTAGGGGTCAGAGAGAGAAAGGGACCACATTTTTTGATTCACCATCAGGCTGTGAGTAGGCAGATGAGGAGAAGCTGGCATGTAGAGTCGTGCAGGAGGGCAGAGAGGTGTAGGGGTCAGAAAAGGTGCAACATTGCCCAGCTGGCATGGCTCAGGGGTTGAGCGTCAATCTATGAACCAGGAGGTCACACTTTGATTTCTGGTCAGGGCACATGCCTAGGTTGTGGGCTCGATCCACCGTGTGGGGCATGCAGGAGGCAGCCAATTGACATTTCTCTCATCATTGATATCTCTCTCTCTCTCCCTTCCTCTCCGAAGTCAATAATACATACACACACACACACACACACACACACACACACACACACACATATATATATATATATGTATATATATATATATATATATATTTAAAAAAAAAGCTGCAACAAAGTGGCATTTGATTTGGACCGTAAGGGATAACTGGGAATTTTTTAGGAAGGACATAAGGAGCAACATAGACCTCCAAATGCTTAATTATCAGGAAGGGCATGATGTGTTGGGGGTGACAAGGGAATAAGTTGAGGTAGAATAAGTGGGAATACCAATGGAAACATAGGTTGAAGCTTGATTCTGAATGGCCTGCTATCCTAGGACAAAGTGTGTGGATATGATCAGCTGGGCAATAAGAAATAATTGGAGGTGTTTAAGCAGAGGTGTGACATGCTCAGAACTGTATTCCATCAACTCTGAATGCAGGGTGGAGAATGACTTGTGGATGCATGTCAGAGGGGACTTGGGTGAGAGTGCAGACAGGAAGAGGGTGGAGGCGAGGACAATAGTCTTGCATTGAAATCCATTCCCATCAGTACTTCCTGACTTTGGGTTTAGACAGGAGGAAACAGACAATAAATTCAAGGTAAGATGATTCTTTTATGTTTAAGATAATTCCTCTAATTTCTCTCCATTTGTTCCCATAACTCTTATATTTCAGTCCCTGAGCTATTCTGCCAGCTATTATTGTGAGACAACAAAGAGATGTTTCAACAGGATATTTATTTTCCTTCCACTGGCTTTTGTCTCCACAGTATCTCCCAAAATTGTAGAGATTTCTTCAGATATCTCCATTAATGAAGGAAACAATATCAGCCTCACCTGCATAGCAACGGGCAGACCAGAGCCCACGGTTACCTGGAGACACATCTCCCCCAAAGGTAAGAGAGCAGTTTGGTGCATTGTGTCGTGAAAGGAACTGGAAGAATTGCTGGCCACAGCTACGAGGTGACAGTGCTGGTGACTTCACCCAAAGGGTCCTTCGTTGTTGGTAGCTTGATAACAATGCTCGCGGCTCTGCGGAGGGTTTGGTGTTCTCCAAAAGACAGGCCTATCCTCTAAGGTTTCAGCAGCCATGCTTGAGCTCCTCTCCAGTCCCTGGGAACTGAGTCCCAGCTGGTGGTGGATGAGATGGGGGTAAGATGTTCTGGGAGAACGTCACTGGCCACATTTGATGTTGGCCAATGTGCTTTCACGGCATTGTTCAGCTGGTTGTTTTAAGAGATGGAAAGCACAAACACAAAATAAATGAGAGCTCTGAATGGCCATATTCTTAAATGCACAATTTCCAAATCAGGGCTTGTTCCGCGTTGCCAGCTATCTGGTCTCTAGTCCGTTAGTTGTTTTGTAACTTTGTTGTTGTTTTACTGTGATTAATCCAAGATGGTCAAATTGCAAAATTTACTTTGCCTTAATGATTAGATGTTGTACAGACCAGACTAAGTGTTGTCTTGTGCTTTCATGGATTGAACATTAAACATTTAGAATTTAAGTAGATGCCATTTATCATTAAGCTTGCTTTTATTCATGGTACATTAAATTATTTTATTTGTGCTTCAATATCTCTTGAACGCTGGCAATAGTCTAGGCACACATCTAAGCATGGGGGATATAGCAATAAACCAAAATAAGATCACATTCTCATGAGGAAAATGACCAAAAATGAATATACAAGACACCAGGTGGTGATAAAGATGAGAAAATAGAAACGCATATATTGACTGAAGGAAAAGAGGTTTGGTCAGGGAAGGCCTTTGTGAAGGTGACTGAGCAGAGACATGAATAAAGAGCCTTAATTTCATTGTTTATTGTGAATATACATATATGGATGTATGCATGAAGGTATGTGCATTGCTGAGTAGTAGGGATGCCAAAGAAACTCTAGTGGTAGTGGTTTGCTTGGTGTTGCAGGTCGGGTCCCCCAAAAGCGTGTAAGAATTTTATTCGAGATGCTCTTGGAACCAACCCGTGTGGAAGGAAAGAGAAGGAAGAGCGTTGGGCAGTTGGAGAAGTTGAGTTGCACTGCAGTCACGTGGAATATCTCAGCTCACAGGATGGGGAGTTCTGAAGCTAGGGTGACCCTTGAGACATGTTCTTTATTGGAGGTGAGGGAGCTGGCACAGCAGTCTGACGCTGAAGCTGGGCTGTCCGCAGAAAGGCTGTGACCTGGGCCAGGCATCTCCTCACATGACACAATCCCCGTAAAGCTGCAACTGAGCGTGTGCTGTCCGCCACCAGCACGCGCACCCCTGGGGCAGACATCCTCTCTCCCCGAAGGTGGCAGCCCATCAGCATCCACTACACTTGGCGACATTTTAAAATACCAGTTAGGGCTATGAGGGGGCCCCGAATACCAAATCCCCTCTCGTAGACATGGACACTTTGCTCTGCTAGAGGTCTTCGGAGAAACCATGAGATTTTCAGTGTTGGGCCTGAGTTCCCAGGAGCTGCCCCAGGCCATCATTCCTGACGCTACCCCGGTGAGCCAAGGCATCAGAGAGCCGTGTCTCTGTCAGTCTCTTGATGTGAAATGATGTTAAGTGAGTACAGGCCCACCATCTGGGGGGGGAGGCCTCAGGTGTGCATGAGATCATCACTGATGGAAGGAAGGTGGTCCTGGTACCTCTGAAGGAGCCCCCTCCCCCCGCCACCATGGACAGGCTTTCGAAGACCTTGGTGCACACCAGTCAGCGCTGCCTAATGCTGAGTCCCCAGGGCTCCTGGATGCCAGGGCCGCTGCGCCTTCGACTCTGCAGGGCATTTATCATCCCAGCTAGACGTGCTTTGCCCTCTGTCAGGCAGAGGCCCTGTGGCCTCCCTCTCACAGGTCTCCCTCTGTCTCCCTGTGAGGCCTTTTCTCATGTCCTCCTTTCTCTCTTCTCCTTTTGTCTTGCCCTTTGATGCTTTTTCCTTTTGTCCTCTGCTTTCCTTTCTCTCTCAGCCTTCCACATGTTTCCGCTTTAATTGCATTTTCCCCACATGTTTCTCGCCACCCCACCCCCCTTTCTCTTCTCCACACAATTACTTGTGTCTTCCTTCTGACATTGGAGCCCTCTTCTGTTCATCTCGCTGAAGTTCGCACCGCTGTGCCTTACACTGCTTTTCCCGTTTGGGGGCCATCAAGCAGATTCATTTCCCTGGGGGACGTTACCTGTGCCTGGCTCACAAGCGTCCTTTTACTGGGGTTGTTAGCTGCTATGGAAACAGAAGATGGATCAAGGGGAGAGGAGCAGGATAATCAGAATCTACCTGTGGATCCATGTAATGGAGATGAACAGTCTTTTGAGATCCCTGGTCCAGATGAGCTATCTCAGATTCAAACTGATAAGAGATGCCAGGAGCAGAAACTAATCCCCAGGGACTCACCAGGCTGCTGCCAAATCAGAACTGAAGCTACAGACCCGTAGCAGCCACACCTTCATCTTTCCCCACTAAATATCTCCAAAGGATGCTTATTTTAAACAGGTTATGGCAGGTGTGAGGTTCCTCAGAGAACAAGGTACGCTGCACCTTAGCGAGGGCTCCGAAGGGAAGGGAGAGAGCAGCTGCCACCCTTTGTGGCATCCTCTGTGCGTGGATCAGGTCTCATCCAGGATCATTCTTACACCCACACCCATTAGAAGCACTTTTGGCCCTAACCGGTTTGGCTCAGTGGATAGAGCGTCAGCCTGTGGACTGAAAAGTCCCAGGTTCGATTCCGGTCAAGGGCATGTACCTTGGTTGTGGACACATCCCCAGTAGGAGGTGTGCAGGAGGCAACTGATCAATGATTCTCTCTTATCGATGTTTCTAACTCTCTGTTCCTCTGCCTTCCTCTCTGTAAAATAAAATAAAAAAATCAATAAAAATATTTTAAAAAAGCACTTTTGGCGACCCTGGAGGCTTCATTGGATCTTCTCTCTCCAGACTGACCTATTTGTTCCGTACATTTCTGAATAATACAAGCATCCTCCATCATAACACATGTCACTGTTTGCAATAAGCTAAGCCACCTTCGAATATGCATTTCTAGTGGTGACCACCTTTTATGTGGAAAGGGGATGCAGAAATGTCAGCCGCCATTTTACTAGGAATGGCTCATTCGTTTCGATGCACAGAAGCTAGAAGGATGGAGGTGGCAGGGACTTGCCCCTAAGGTTGTCTGCCTAGCGCTTCATATCAGAGGGAGAAAATGCCAGCTGTCCACATCGAAGAGGCAGAGGGGGCTGAGGCCTCCCAAGCTACCTCTCTGCATCGCCACTGAGACTGAGAAGTACTTTTCCACCTAGTATGATAGCATGCTTCCTAGTTCCTCATAAGAAGTTGCTACTCCCAAGGGTTCAAGGACAAAGGGCGTTAGCTGTGTAAACATACCTGCCCCCCTCTGCACTCCTGCTGGGAATGCACAGGGGTTGTACGCACCTGCGCGGTGTTTGCAAAAGGAAACGCCCCATCTCAGTGTCTCACACCAAAACGCCAAATCCATCTTCATGAATGTTTTCCTGGCCCTTCTTCAAATCCCGTGTAAATGCTAGGAGTCTACTCGAGGGGCCAAGGTACCACCAGCGTGCCCACAGCCTCCTTCAGACACATGCCCGTTCATGACCCTGTGTCTTATATTTTCTCCTGATCTAGGGATACAAGGATTTATGTTAGCACAGCCCTTAAGCGCTAGTGTTTCTATCTCCAACAGAATGCCTTTGGTGTTCTTGATTCCTCAAGGTCTTCCCTAAATACACAGAAACACCATCTCTGTAATCACATCCTAAAGGATGCTTTTAGGACCTCACTCTTCAGAGAAGAGTGTTCTCCAAATCCAGTTTTTCTGTTTCCAGTTTCTGTTGGTTGTAAGATCTTTAAAGAGAAGGCCAAGATTCCAGGGTTTTCACATTCCTGGGAGGAGAACATAGAGCTGAGGTGAAGACGTGACTCCAGTCATTGGTGCGTGGGTTCCGTATATTGGGGCAGGGATCACTGGGGGTCCTAATGGAGCTCCTGCTTTGCCTATACTTCCCTCTCCTTCTCTCCCATCAAATGAAGCCCAGAAAATGAAAACCTCACTTAGGCTACTGAAAGAACACCTTGCACCCAGATACTGGTTGGGGCTCAGTAAGGTCCCGGAGGCTGTTTACAGCGATGTCCCGATCTCTAATTCATGAGTTTTTGCAAATCAGGGTCTGCCTCTCATTCATCTTTGATTCTTTACCTCCTAGCACAATGCTCAGCACCTGGAAAGCATTCAAGAAATATTTGTTGATTTCGGGAGCAAGCCCTTACTTGTGCCAGAGCCCGAAGGGGCACGCCTCTTCCCCCGTCCAAGGGCCTCATCCGGATTCAGGAGGAATTCTCCTGCTCTTTGATGTTGCAGTTGCGATCTGGCATGTTTCCTCTTGATCTCGGCTCGCGAGTCTTCAGGACATTTGCTCTGGTTTTCACAGGATCTTCAAGGCTTTGCTGGGGTCCCCTAGTGGGAACCCCGCCATGGCAGGGCTTGACTTCTCCTTGGAGGAGACACTCCTTTTCATGTTCTCTTTGCAGAAATGGAGGAGGCTCACCAGTGACTCTAAGGGTCTTCAGAGAGCTCGCTTCACCCTCCTCTTGCTATGTGTGTTGTGTGTGTTTCTCTGGCATGTTCTGTGTCTGGTCTTTCTGGGACCCTTGATCCTTTTGGTGTCTTTCTGTTTGGGAGCCCTTCCTGTGCTTAAACCCTCAGTGTCCCCCAAGAGTTTTGTAAAACAACCCTGGATGTTGCCAGGGAGAGTTAGTTCAACTGTATGTGAAAATGGTCTGCTGCTCACGGGTTACAAAATGAAAATACAAAGAAAGACATCAGTGCAAAAAAGAGGAACATCATCTTAAAAATTCTTCCCACTCCCCGCAGTGTGTGAGTTGAGGCGGAACAGAGATTGATTGGTTGGTTTCCCCAGGGCCACGCAAAGGCCTTGGGAGCATGGTTAGAGCAGAACCATATGCCCATCGGGTCCCCAACCAAGCTCTTGGTATGGAAGCCTTCTCTCTCCACAGGGTGGAATGGGCACTTCTGCAGGCCCCCAGCACCCATCCCTGCAGGACCAAGCAACCTTCCCCTGCGGCCAGATCTCTTTCCTCTGCACCTCACTTCTCCTGATGCACTTGAAGAGGCCCAGTGGGCAGTTGGTTGTCCCAGCCCTGGTGTCGCTGAGTTTCAAAGGGCGCCGAGTTGATGAGGACAAAGTGACCCTTCATGGAAGCTCTTCTCCTTGCCCATGCCCTCAGCCATCCCCTGCACCTGCCATCCACCCACCTATTTTCCCATTTGTTAGCACTGACAGGCCTTCCTCCCCAGCCAAGCAGGACACCGAGCACTAATTGGCACTGGAGGTATCACAGCTTGAGTTCGACCAGAGCTGGCAGGCTCCATGACTCCGGTGACAGCTCTGTGAAAAAGTGTCAGGAGCGCCGCTCTGGCATGCCATCGGCTGACGGCAGCACCCTGGCACTAATGAGCAGCCTGTCAGCACCAGCATCAGGGGCCCCGTGTGGCACAGGGATCATTAGGATGGCAGATGAGAAAGTTCTCTCCAGCAAAAGAGCTGGAAAGGGAGGGCAGGAGCACAAAGTGGAACTCCTGGCATCACCTTGCCCACGGAGGGTAACCACCCAGCAGGAGGGTAACCACCCATTATTAAAAAAAAAAAGGAAAAATATTTAGTTAGGATCTCTATCTATGCCAGCTCTGGACAACTCCTGGACTCTCCTTTTGGTTGGGTTGCCCCGTAACTAATGGATGCATGCTACAGATCCTTCTGCAGTAAGCCACGGGGGGACCCAGTGAGAAAATTAACTCCCCAGTCAAGGCCACGGCACTAGGAAACCAGGAAGCAGCCCAGGTTCTCAAGCAGGAGGGACCGAGGGAGAGAGGGAGGCTTGGGATCGGTGTTGTTGCTGCGTGTGGGGCAGGCTCCCTGTCCGCAGGGCCTGCTCAGTTGCCACCTCCTGTCTGTCTGCTGCTGGAGCATGAGAATCCAGGAGAGGCAATCATGCACGAGAAGGAGCGTTTCCTGGCATTTCATCCCAGAGCTGGGCGTGGGGACAGCCAGTGTGCCCGCTCTGTTTATCTGCTCCCTGAGGGCAGGTGGCATTTTCCCAGCTTGTTCATTCCTGTGCATCAGGCTGAGGATGGGCCAGGGCTGGCCCTTCTTTGAGGCTTTGGCTCCCTGCCATGGCTCCCTCTCCACCAATGGAGGCCGCCTGAGAGAAGACAGTGATCTGCCTATAAGAGGTGGCCTTTGAAGGCGGGTCCAACTGGATTTCACTTCCCCTCCACGACTCACCGGCTGGGTCATTCCGAGGTAGCTGTACACCTCTCTGCAATGCGCTTCTTCACTCATGTTCTTGCTTCTCCGTGTGGCGGGCAGAGGGTTAAGCAACTGGTCTGGAGCCCTGGTTGCCACTCACATTGTGGTCACTCTTAACAACTTCATGTTCCCCACACACTTGGCACCCTCACCTCACACACACCTGTTCCCTGGAGCACTGTCCTGCACCCTCCTTTTGTTTTTTTTTTGTTTGTTTGTTTGTTTTTTTAATATATTTTTATTGATTTTTTACAGAGAGGAAGGGAGAGGGATAGAGAGCTAGAAACATCGACGAGAGAGAAACATCGATCAGCTGCCTCCTGCACACCCCCCACTGGGGATGTGCCCGCAACCAAGGTACATGCCCTTGACCGGAATCGAACCCGGGACCCTTGAGTCCGCAGGCCGACGCTCTATCCACTGAGCCAAACCGGTTTTGGCCTGCACCCTCCTTTTGAATAAAGCTCTGGTTTTATGCTAAGGCCGTGCTCAAATGCCCCACTTTGGAAGCCTCTGATGACCTTCATCAGGCAGAGTGAGTTGCCCTTTGCTCTGAGATCCCACACCGCGTTGCGGGCACCTCTAGCGATGGCCGTTCTTACAGGTGCCCATGGGGCCTCCTGTTGTCCTAGGTAGGGGTCCGGGAGGCCAGGAATCAGCGTCCCGCTGTGAGACTGTATCCCGGTGCCTAGCACAGCAGCAGGCATTCGCAGGCCTGACTAGTGATTGTCCAACAAAGACATATCCAATCGGGAGACACAGCGTCTTTCTTTTCCTTTTTAAAATTAATTCTTGCTGGTACATAATTTTAAAAAAATCAATTGTAATGAATAAAGGCTAAGCTACAGGAGCCTCATCTCTTCCCATCATTCTCTACTGTGGATCTTTTGTTCCCCAAATCATCAAAGGATTCTTAAGCAGAAGCTCTCCCTCACCCGTCCCTGGGCTGCCCCTATGCCAAGGCTTCGCCTCTTCTACAAAATAAAAACAATAATTCCTTTGTGACATGAACATGGCAAAGAGAAAACATTGACGTCAATGCAGGGCGCCCAGCCCCTAAGGAAGGACACATAGTAGGTGCCCAACAATGTTAGCTTCCGCTTCCGTAGCCTTGGCCAGCCCCGTCCTTCTCACTCCCACCCATGGCATAAGAACAGAAGGGGAGGGAATTAAAATTCTTTTGTCTGAAAAGATTGAAGTCCTACAAAAGCCCAAGCTCAGTCAATTGCCAGGATGGATAGATATCCAAAGGTGCTTAATCAGCACCTCCTTAACCCCCGCCATTTTCTAATTAACAAAGGAGCTTGATTAAAATTCCCAGAGTACCCCCAAGTAGCTATCCCAGGAAGGCCCAAGTGATTGCTATTGCAAAAGGTATTACAGTGGTCACTGATGGTGGGAGAAGGAAATAATTGCATCCTAATGGGAAGTGGCAGGCCCCTGTCCACCGTAGCAGCCAGCACACCACGTCGGTGTGAGGCCCATCCTAAACAGAGACAGCGTTTATCAGGCTGAAGGTAAACCGGTGGCACAACCAGGAGAACCAGGGCAAAGTGATCCAGCCACTATCTGAGCAAATGATTTAAGCGCAGACATGCAGAGGAAGGTGGGAGAGAAGAAAGCGAGGGAAGACATTCACAGATCACTCTTTACCTTCGTAATTCCCTTTAACTATAAAATTATAGCGAGACGGATACAGCGAGGGTGAAATTTGCCAATGTCAATAAGGGTTTTTGTAAGTTTAATATTTATGATCCGCTTTAAAGCAATATTATAGCAGCGCAACTTCCTACTTCAAAGAAGAGAAAAATCATAAAAAGACTAGTGGGGGAATTAATGAGTTCAACGTGCTTGAATTGAGAACATATGAAAGGAAGCCTCAGTCGAGAAGCCAAGGGCAGGAGTGCACACCACAGACACTGTTTGTGGTTTTACCCAATTATTTTAAAACCCTTGAAAGATGTTGTAGCATCAGAGGGCTGCTGAAATCAGACATGGCTAACAGCTTCCTCCCCCACACTCCCCCTGAGTCTTAGGCTATTTATGCTGGCACTTGACGACCGTTACCATGCAGAACTGTTTTGATGGAACCAAAAAAAAAACAACAAGGCGATTGTATCATCTTCCCCACAGATGCTAACCAGCCCTGACTCAGGAAGATACAAAGGCTCATTAAAATGGCAGCCCCCCTCCAGCCCAGAGACCCCCATCCCTGAGGCTCACCCAGGACAGATGCCGGGGGACCAGAAGGGCCTCAACAGGGCATCACCACCCACCACAAGCACAGTGACCTCCACCCCATAGCATCCTGTGACCAGTGAAAAGCTAGAGGAGTTCCACGTCTGGGATCTACCATCACTGCCACATGATCTTGGAGAAAGTTTCCATTCAAAATATCCTTGCCACCAGGACATCCATGTGTGGTTCTGGCTTTGCATCTACTTTTGGATCCTGAATCTTGTTGTGACCTGTGAGGGATGGCCTTTTCCCTAGAGTCTAAATGGCAACCAGAGTCTTGATGATTCAAAAATAGCAATAACTCTTCATTTCTGAATGCTTAAACTGTGCTGGGCATTATTCTGAACATTTGCATGTAGGGATGGATATATATATATATTTTGGCAATCACAGTCAGGTCGTATGATTAACCTGCTCTACCACATGAGAGGGAGGCGTAGAGAGGTCAGGCTAATGGGCCAAGGTCACAGAGCTCCAGTCGGCAGCAATGAAGTCCCACCCCAGGCAATGTCTCCAGCACCGATGCGCCTACCACTGTGCTTTACACCCCAGACCCGGTGTGGGACCTAGAAACCTGCATTTTAACAAATTTCACAGGTTAGTGTAATGCACACTCGAGTTTAAGAATTATTGGCATATTAATATTTGCTATGTTCTGGGCACCCTGCTTTATATACATTATATCATGCAGTTTTCACAAATGCCCTAATAAGTATGCATTTTTTAATTTTTAAAAATATATTTTATTGATTTCAGAGAGGAAGGGAGAGGGAGAGAGAGATAGAAACATCAATGGTGAGAGAGAATCATAGATTGGCTGCCTCCTGCACGCCCCATATTAGGGATCAAGGATGCAACCGGGGCATGTGCCCCTGACCTGGAATCAAACTGTGACCGCCTGGTTCATGGGTTGATGCTCATACACTGAGTCACATGCTGTAGGCATGATTTTCAATTTAGCAATCAAGAAGTGGTGTGCGGGGACAATTGGCTCACAAATGTTTAATAGCCAACGCACAATTCAACTTCAAGTCGTTTTAACTCCAAGATCCATATTATTACTAGAGGCCTGGTGCATGAAATTCGTGCATGGGTAGGGTCCCTAGGCCTCCCCGCCCTCCCACCTCCTCCTTCCCTCGCTCCCTCAGCACTCCGCCACAGCCACTGGTCACAGGTTGAGAACCACTAGCAGGGTCGCCTAAGACCATCGGAAAACACAGATATTTACATTACGATTCATTAACAGTAGCAAAATTACAGTTATGAAGTAGCAACAAAAATAATTTTATGGTTGGGGGTCACCACAACATGAGGAACTGTATTGAAGGGTCGCGGCATTAGAAAGGTTGAGAACCACTGGTCTAGGGCAGTGGTCGGCAAACTCATTAGACAACAGAGCCAAATATCAACAGTACAACGATTGAAATTTCTTTTGAGAGCCAAATTTTTTAAACTTAAACTTCTTCTAACGCCACTTCTTCAAAATAGACTCGCCCAGGCCGTGGTATTTTGTGGAAGAGCCACACTCAAGGGGCCAAAGAGCCGCAGTTTGCCGACCACGGGTCTAAGGGATGTGGCTATTTTCAAGCTCAGACCTCCTGCCAGCCTCGGGCCCTGGCGTGTCTTCTTCTTCACACCGTTCTGGCAAACTCATGCACACTCTGTCCAATGGTGGAGTCCAGGTTGAGCACTCTAGCCTCCCTGATACCCTTAGGCCCCTTTCAGTGGATCTTTGCATGGATATATCTGCACCAAGGGCATAACCCCAGCATGGAGGGCTGACCTCTCTGGGTTCTCTGCCTCTTTAGTTTTGCGCTCTCTCTCCATCACTGTGCCTGTGACCATGGCTCACAGCAGTGAGAAGGTTGCTCTCTGACTTGATTTATTCTTCCCCGTGTGAAATGCTATCATTCACTCACACAATGGCGGGTCCTCTGCTTGATTGGCATTAGTGGGTTGTTTTACACGTTAGCAGCTTTAGATATGGAAAGGAACTGCTGGATTTCTGAGTATGGTTTTCCTTATCTGACTCCACTCAGTTTCCCTAATGTCCTTGTGGTACGTGGAGTACTTCATCTTCCTAGTGCCATGAAATGCTTTTCCCCCTGGCACCCTGGCAGCTGAGAAGGAGTGAGCAGAATACCAAGTCAGCGCTCCTGGAATCCGGCTCCTCCAGATCCTGCTGCCCAGCCGGCCTGCTCATGGTCTTGGTCATGACCTGGGGTCAGGAAGTGGTAGCCCTTCCTTCCTTTGGAAGATCACATTAGCCCCTTACTTCTCTCCAAAAGAGGCTGGTTCCTCTCTGCTCGCCCCTCCCTCAGTCCCGAAAAACAAATTCATTCCTCTTCTCTCTTCTAACAGGGAGTTGAAATGGATGACTTTGGACTTTATCGTTCCTCTATAATAGATTCAGGACTCTTCCTGCTTAACTGATCCGCAGCCCAGAAGGCCTTGTGATCCTCCTCTCACGCCTTGCATCACTGCTTTGCCCTTTCTGGAGTGGTTCACTGGGGTCACTGCGGTTGAAGCTATTTGACCAGTCATCTGCATGATAGAGCAAGACAAATGGCTCTCTCCCTCTATTGATTTATTTATTCCATCACATGCCATCCCAGAAAAGAGCTTGAGCAGAGAAAGTCGCATGAATTTTGCCCCCAGGAAAACTCCTTTGAAAAACAATTTTTAGTCCTCAAACATTGATTCATTTATTTACTCAGTAATCATTATGGGGCACCTACTGCTATGCACTGTCCTAGGCATTGGAGAGACATGAATGTACAAAGCAGACCAAGCCCCTGGCATCATAGGGCTTATCCAGGGGTCCTCAAACTTTTTAAACAGGGGGCCAGTTCACTGTCCCTCAGTCCGTTGGAGGGCCGGACTATAGTTTTAAAAAAATATATGAACAAATTCCTATGCGCACTGCAGACCCCGGATGAGTCGGCTGCTAAGCAGGACAGGCAGTGGCACCCGGCGGGCCGGATAAATGTCCTCGGCAGGCCGCATGTGGCCCGCGGGCCGTAGTTTGAGGACCCCTGGATACTCTAGGGGAGAGACAGAAAGTAAGCCCGTAGATAAGTCAACCTTATAATGTTAGGTGGTATATGCTACGGAAAAGTTCATCAGGATAAGAGGCAGAGGTTATCAGGCACTGTATGGGGGTAGTGATCTCAACAGGAGTAGATATGGATGGTTTCATTAAGAAGATGCCCCGTAGAAGTTTGCAGAAGAAATGATGCTGCAGCAGGAGTATTCTTGGTGGGGCTGATGGTGGATTCAAAGGCTCTCAGTCAGGACACTCTGGGTATGTTAAAGGGTCACAGGAGGCCATGTGGTTCCAGATTTATTGAATGCCTGCCTGCCTCTCCATAGACTGTAAGCTTTGTGAGGGCAAGGAGCATGCTGTTCCCTGCTCACCACTGTGTGAGCCTATGCTTAACAGGGTGCTTATCAATTTATAGATATCCTGTAAATATTTGTTTACTGAATGAGTGAATAAAGTAAGTGTGGTGTTATAGTGTGATGTTAAATAAGTGCACTGGTAGGTTACACGGCTCAAATCAGAAATGTGATCCCTTCTTTAGTGGTTTCAGGTTCCAGAGAATGACATGTCAGGCCAATGGCAGTGGTTGCATGTATCTGAGGCAGAGAAGAAGGTCCCTGGAGAAGAGGGATCCAGCTAGTTGACAGTGAAGGTGTCTGATAAATCATCAATGGGAACACTGAAGCCACCCCAATAAGGGCTGAGGTGATAATGGCTAAGGTTAGTGGCATGTAGGGCTGTGAGCCAAGGGTGAAAGCTCTCAACCAGTCACAAGGAGCCAGCACATCAGTCACCGGGAGCAAGGAAGATGGGTCAATGCAGCATTGCAAGAGGGCAACGGTTTTGAAGGGTTTCAATAGAAATGTGGAAGAGGAATGGTTCCCAAGTGATCTTGAGGAGTGAGGGAGACCATCACCCCAACCTCGATGCCAAGGCAAACAACTGGCAGTTCCTTGCAAGAGCTACAGAGGAAGCACTGCCCTCGGGAGCGGGGCATGATGAACACGGGCAGTTCAGGGAAGCTCAGCTTGGAGGCTTAGGGCCTCAGGCACCATTGTGTTAGGTGGTGAGTGTTTCAGGGAGCACAGAGGTCAGACTTGGAAGGTGAGAAGTGAGGAATGAAAGCACTGCATAGCATGATGATGGGGAAGAGAGGACCCCACTTTGCATGGTCACCTGGCAATGAGACCTGAGGCATGTTGGATATAGTCCATTGTTCCAATGGAAGACAGTGAAAACACGCCTCACACATGTCAGCTGCAGCCTATATCTGCGAGAACCAATAGAAACCCTTTTCTTCCTGAACTTGAAGGTGGGGTGGTGACAGTAGGTGTCTGTTAGCAAGGTCAAGCCTGCTTGTGATCCAAAGCACAGAGACCTACCTTTAGGAAGCCATTGAAGGTCAACGTGAAGATCATGCGACTAGGCATGGAGTGTAGAGATATGTAGAAGGCTAAATTTCCAAAACCTGGAACTGGGTTTAATGTGGCTTAGGAGTGAGGCTGTGGGGTAAACTGAGAAGCATTCCCACATTTCTGTTTGGCTTCCATTATTGCCTGTTTTGGGGGATTGAGGTTTATTTGTCTGGCTTCTTGCCCATGTGGCAATAGGTAGGATATTAGAAACTAGCAGATGTCTGATTTATTTCTGGCTATTGGACTATGCACCATAGGTTAACTCCCTTTTCTCCAAATATGACCATAATAAGCCAGACTTATGTATTTATTTATGTATTTGTGTATTTATTTATTTATTTCGAGAATCAGGATTTATTAGATTGAACAGAAATGATAGAGTACAACAGCAATATGATAAATATGCAGAATGAATCATCTTTTATTCAGTGGATATTTATAGCGTACCTAACTCATGACAAGTGGATATTTTGATGCTTCAGATTATGCTGTGAACACAGCATATAAGTCTCTGTCCCTTAAAACCACAGTAGGGAAGTATTGGTAATATAAGACAGATTAATATGCAACCTGATATCAGGGAGAGATAGTACTACAGAGAAAAATAAAACAGAAATGGGGTAGGGACGATAGATGGTGCTCTTCTCGGGTGTTGAGATAAAAGCTGAGCAGACACCTGAGTGAAGAGGGACAGTGAATGGGACACATCGCCAGAGGGTGTTCCAAGCAGAGGTATCTGCAGGTACCGAGGCCACAAATTGGGACTATGTTTGGTGTGTATGAGGAACAGCAAAATGTTAATGCACGGAAAAGTGACATAGGATGTGGTAAAGAGATCCTGTAATGCCTTGACAAAAAAAAAAAAAAACTTTGGAAAGTGTTCCAATAAAATAACACAGGCAGGTTTTAAAGAGGAGAGTGAAATAACGTAATGAATGTTTTCAAAGGCTCCTTTTAACTGCTTGAAGGGAAAGACAGGGGTCAAGGGTAGTGTGAGGGCAGCAACTGGAACACCAGTTAGCATACTGTAGCTCTGGTCCATCAAGAAGTGACAGCTACATGGAGTAGAGTGAGTGGGAGGGTTATTTAATCTGGAATATATTCTGAAATTAAAGCTGAGGAGATTTGCTGATTGATTACACAGAAGCTGTAAGAAAGGATTAGGAATCACAAGTGACTCACACATGCGTGGCTTGTGCCACTGGTGATTAATGTTATTATTTCCTTCTATGAAGAACTCCAGAGGGACAGGCTAGTGGGTGAAATAGGGCGCTTGGGACTTTAGATACACAAGTGGAAATGTTGAGTAGATAGTTGGCTATGCAAGGGTACAGGGGCTAGAAGACTAAAGCTAGGGGTCATCAGCTCTCACATGGTATTTATGACCCTGACATTAGTCCTTGCCACCTACAGACTGAAGATGGAGAGTTCTGTGGATCAATCCTTGGGACATTCCAACAGTTAGGTGTCAAAAGAAAAGGATGATAAGTTCCCAACTTCCATCGAAAATATTTCTCATCAGAGTCCTAACAAATTCATTCTTGTGGCCACCATGTCCCTAGAGGCAGTTTTGTTTTTTAGTTTTTTAAATCCTCACCTGAGGATATTTTTCCATTGATTTTTAGAGAGACTGGAAGAGAGAGAGAAAGACAGAGTGGGGAGGAACCTGCAACAGAGCTACGTGCCCCTGACCACAAACAAACCTGGGGCCCTTCAGTCCGCAGGCTAACGCTCTATCCACGGAGCCAAACAGACTAGGGCTAGAGGCACTTCTTTTCTTGGAGACAGAAAAAAACAAAACCCAAAACCCCTTGATTGATAGGGCACACTGTGAAGTCTGGAAGCATTGGAGAGAATTGGTTTCATTCTCTCTGCATCTCTGTTTCTAACCCAAACCCACGGCTGTTAAGAATTCAGTGCAGCTTAGCGTGACCACAGTGTTTTCTTCGACATCCTGTTGCTTCCTTGGACTTTGCAGCCACGTGTCCACACTGACCAGCCCCTGTTGTGCTCTTGAATGGCCACATTTCTCTCTGTGTTGATATGTTTTCTCTCTTTATCACAGCACTTTTCTAGACCTCTTGATTTTGGTCACTCGGGTGTTGTCATGGCAATGACATCCTCAGTAGAGTGGAGCTGCTCATGTTGTCATGGTTATAAGGACCTCTTGATGAGAGCCCTACTTCATTGTAATCATGCCGGCAGCAGTAGGAAACTTTAGGATCTCTTGGCAAGCCTCAATGCTTAGACTAGGAGCTAGTGATTCTGCCCCTGAAAATGCAAGTGACAGTAATTAGGAAAATAGCATAGTCTAAAATGGTTAGATTTTATTCATTAAAAAAAGAAGACTGAAAGAGGAATCACCATCACTATCATCCCCCTCATCATCATCATCATCATCATAGCTAATATTTTTGTTATAGATTGGCTATGCTCCAGGCACTGTTCTAAATGCTTTACATTAATGAACTCTTTAATTTTCTTGACAACCTCATCATGTAGGTATTATGGCTGATGTTTTATAGATGAAGAGCTTGAGACACAGAGAGCTCACTTAAGTAACTTGCTAATGTGTGAGATGGCCGAGACTTCAGTAGGAAGTGTGGTTGTAGAGGACTCACTCTGAACCCATTACCTTACTGTTTACTATCATCCTGTTTTATTACAGACTAGAGGCCCGGTGCCCGAAATAGGCCTGGCTGGCAATCAGGGCCGATCAGGTTCCCCACCTCCCCAGCTCCCCGCCTCCTCCTTCCCTTCCTCCCTCAGTACCCCACCGCTGCTGCTGGTCACCTGCCATGTTCCATGCTGTCCTCTGGTGGTCAGCGCACGTCATAGTGAGTGATCAAACTCCCAAGGGGACACTTTGCATATTAGCCATAGATAGATAGATGGATAGATAGATAGATAGATAGATAGCAAAACTCAAGATATAATCAGCTGGAAACTCACATCTTTTTTCCCTAGAAACCATTTTTAAGTTTTGAAATATTTTTTTTTTATATTTTAATTGGATTCTCTAACAACCATAGGAGTTTAGAAGCTTATTTAACAGATGAGAAATCCCAAGTTTGGAGAGTCTGCGACTTCCCCGGGAAACTTGACTGCTACACTGCGGGTCAGTCTAGGCCTGAACACATGAGGATCTATTGATTCAGGATCTAGTGTTTGTTACACTCTGCTGCATATCATAGCACATTCCAGAGCCCCAAATTCAGCTCTGGGGAGGAGAGTGGCCAGAACTTCTAAGGTGACTTGTTGCCAGCAGTCAGTGCTATAGGTGATAGAAGGTAAAAGTGTCAGGACTAGGACTTGGCATGTCCTTCAAGTAGTCATGTGTCCTCTTCAGCCCTCCTATTCAATCCTAATTATTCCAATGCTCACTCCACTAGTGATAATAATAACTGATCACTCCACTGTTACAATAGCTTCTTTTATCTATCACAGTAGAGGCAGGAGAACAGCAGCCATCACTCCATTGCAACTACTGTCGTTGACTCTGCTACTTGGAGCAAGTCGTTTAAGCTGTGTGGGAGAATCCCAGGAAGAGGTTAATTACAGCTCTGTGTTTATGCTTATTTTCAGAAAGTGACAAACACAGATAAGTCACTTAGAAGGTGGCCTCTAAGAAAGTACAGGTTTTATAGAAGCAGCAGCTCAGGTATAACAGGTGATAGGTCTTCTCCTTTGAGTCCCAGGAGATTGGAGGGAGGTGTGCTGAATAGGGGACAGTAAAGTTAATAGAGATGATAAAATAATAGTAGCAAAGGCTCATTATGTTCTTATTATGTGCCAGCACCTTCCCTATATGAATTCATTCAGTCTTTGGAAATACCCTATGAGTTTAAACACTATTATTATCCATATTTGACAAATGAGGAAACTGAGGCACAGAAATGTTGAAGAATTTGCTGAAAAGACAAGAAGCTAGGAAGCGGAGGCCCTGAAAATAGAACCTAGCTCTTTGGATCTGTGGGCGGGTATCGGCAAGCTGTCCTTCATGGGTGTGGACTGTGCTGCTAGAACTGGGTCTGAGCTTCATCAGAGGCATGGCATGGCTAACACCCAAGACTTGAGTTCTGATCATTTCACTTGCTGAGCAGGGTCTCCTTGGCCACATTGCCCATCCTCTTTGAGCCTGAGTCATCTCATCTGTCAGGAGAGGAGCAGATAGGATATGCACACACACACACACACACACACCCTGGGCTTGTTAGAAGGGTTACATGAAATAAATACTGGAATATAATAAATGCTTAATAAATGCTTGTCATAGAAGTGATGGTATAAAAGGTGGTACAAACAGCTAGTATTATAGAGTGTGCAATTAATCCTGTCCTTGGCAATAGCACCTTACCTCATTTTAAAGATGAACAGGCTGCTCTTAACACTTGAGTAAGGTACCATAGGTCATATGTGGCAAGTGAGCTATGGATGCCCACCTCAAATGCCTTCCCGCCACACCCCATTTATCTAATGCAGAGCTTGGCCTGTACAATGTCTCAGTGACCTCTTGACAGCCTTTTGCTGAGCCTCAGTTTCCTCTTGAACCAAACCTGCAGCCTCTTCTAAGATTCCAAGTGGACACGGGGGAAGGGCTTCTATGAGTGTCTGGTAAGTTGAGATGGTGACTGTCTCGCTGCTGATTTTCTCCTCACTACGCTTTCTTTCACCTGAAAAAAAAAAAAAGCAAGTTCACAATTAACAGCATCTGACTTGGATAAACACAGACGCTTAATTAAAATAGCAGAAAGTGACTGCAATTTAACCAAAGTAATACTGTGTTTGAGGTTTTACTGAACAAAAACAAAAATAGAAAATTCTGTTTTTCAACTTTAAAAAGACACCCAGTGTGTGCCAGCCTGGCCTGCGCCGGGATGGGTTCTGGTCCTGTGTGTGTAAGCGACGTGCTCTGCAGAGTAAACTCAGTGCAGATAGCCATAGGCCACAGTGAGGCCTGGCAAAGAACCCCCCACCCCCACTTCCAAAAAAACGTAGCTTGGAAATATGGTCCACCAGCCTTGACAACATCCACATGCTCTGCTGCTGTCCTCACCTGCGTGACATTGCACACGGCTGTGTGCGTGTCTCCATGTGCCTTTTACAATGACACTCTCCTCTACCTGACTCACCACTGGGGCAGCCTAAGTGGGTGCAGCCGTCTGCGTCCTCCCCGGAGCACCAAGGCTGCTGCTGAGTGAGTGGGAGGCAGAGAGCCAGGAGGGTCACAGCGGTGTCTGTTTCAAGACACAAGTTAGACACAAAAGAGTATGAAACACTTCATGCTGAGTTGTCGTCACTCCACCCCTGTCTCGCCTCAGAGGTTTCTACAGCTGGAGAGTGCTGTGAATTCAGCCCTTTAGAGCGATTACATTCCTGTTGACTATAAACTTCCCACTGTGCGGGTGAAGAAAGGAGGCACGCGTGCCAAGTGCTCGGAGGGGTGAATGCAAGTTATTCCACCATCTGAGAATATACACCATGTTGGGAAACATTAGGGGGAATAAGAAAAGAAGGAAAGAAAGTAATGAGTGTGTTGAGAAACTGACATCCGATCATTGGGCTTTCAACGAGGAAACTCTGGTTGAGACACATGGGGCCCCTCTCTTCACGAGTGACGTGTGTTTGTCTCTGGTCCACATGTTACAAAGGAAAACCTTCACCACACAGATGCCCACCAACCACCCCAGGGTCACACGTGGTGAAGGAGGGGCCAGGGGACACCGGGGCAGTGAACAGCACTGGCTTGGCTCCTGGCTCTGCCAATTAGTGAGTGAGTGACCCTCAACCAACCCATTAACCTCTCCACACCTCTGTTACCTCATCTATAAAATCGGATCAGAGCAAGAAAATCAGCAACCCTCTGCCACAGGAGCTCCGGAAACAGGAACACCTCGTGGGCATTGCCCTTTTGTGAAGTTAACAATCAGGTACGTTCTCCATGGCAAGGCCAAGGGCGACAGGCCTGGATGAGAGAGGTGAGCACAGGACAGAGAAATCTTCTAAGACAAAGATGTTTCAATGTGTGTGTTTTTTTGCCACACAAACTCACAAAGCAAAAGATGTGACTGTTGTTTATGATCGTTGCTATGACAACAGCAATTGTGCCCCAGTGACCTTGTTAAGTCGTACATTTCTTTATGCTGCATAATTAATTTGAAAGTTCACCTAACCATTTCACAAGTGCTACAGAGAATGTAGCCCAGGTGAGGTGAGGGAGTTGAATGTGGAGTTTGTTTTAAATGGACACACTGTGCAGAGCAGAAATCAGATGGGAAACCGCAGGGCAGATGGAAGGTCTGGCTTGTGTTAGTTTTCCATGGAGCCAGGGTGTTGGACTCCCAAAGGGATCAGGATCTCAAAGCCAGCACTGGGTCCCATTGTCCAACTTCACGATGCCAGGGATTGGCAGACTACGCCAACGGGCCAAATCCCCCTTGCTGGCTGCTTTTGAGCAGTCCGTGAGCGCAGAAAGAATTTTACATTTTGAAATGTTTGGGGGGAAAAATAAAGAAGAAAAATATTCCATGAGCTATGCAAATGATTTGAAATTTAAATGTTAGTGTCTATAAAAAAGCTTTATGAGAACACAGCCACACCCATTCCTCTAAGGCGGCTTTTGTCTTAGTGTCACAGTTGAGTTATTGCAATTAGACCATATGGCTTCCAAAGCCTGAAGTAATTGTTACCTGGTCCTTTAGACAAATTTGCCAGTATCTGAGCTACACGAAGACTGATGCTCTACATTTCTGATCCCTGCTATTACAGTTCTTATTTTTATCCACACTCGCTTCCTTCGTTCCCCTTCTCCTCACTCTGTTAACATGCACTTGTGGTAGCTCTCAAGTACATGCAATCCCCACGTACCCACCTTTTCAAGAGTGGCCCATGCCATTCCTCTCTGGTCCATAGGTTTTGGCTCTGGACAGCTATGTCTTAACCTTGGTTTTGACCTCTGCTGCCACAAGGCGCTGATATGCTGGCCCCGGAAGAGGACTTCGCTGATTTCTAGAACGATTCTGTACTCTATCCTCTTTGACTTTCGGGAGTCTTTTTTGTCTGGAGGTTCCAAAAATCCAGCCCTACGCCTGGCTTGATCTAGTACCAGGGGTCCTCAAACTATGGCCCGCAGGCCACATGCGGCCCGCTGAGGACATTTATCCAGCCCGCCGGGTGCCGCTGCCTGTCCTGCTTAGCAGCAGACTCTTCCCGGGCCCGCAGTGCACATAGGAATTTGTTCATAGTTTTTTTTTTTAACTATAGTCCGGCGCTCCAACAGTCTGAGGGACAGTGACCTGGCCCCCTGTTTAAAAAGTTTGAGGACCCTTCTAGTCTTACCCTTGGGGAAGTTTTTTCTGATGCTGTGGCTGTTTGCATGGAGCGTTTTGGGGGAGCATCTGAACCTGCCTGAATGGCAGTCTTAAGGGTGGGCGCCACCTTCTGGGAGGGGCACATTTGCATTAAATCACTGCCTTCCAACCATCCCTGTCATTGCAGACTCCTTAGCTCAGTGGTCGGCAAACTCATTAGTCAACAGAGCCAAGTATCAACAGTACAACAATTGAAATTTCTTTTGAGAGTCAAGTTTTTTAAACTTAAACTTCTTCTAACGCCACTTCTTCAAAATAGACTCGCCCAGGCCGTGGTATTTTGTGGAAGAGCCCCACTCAAGGGGCCAAAGAGCTGCATGTGGCTCGCGAGCCGCAGTTTGCCGACCACGGCCTTAGCTCTTCTGCTTCCGCGCCCACCCTTGTCCATCAGCAGCACCAGCCTGTCCTCCTTGTTCTGTCTGAAATGTACCTGCAGCCTGAAGGTGACAGGACTGAGGTATCCTGGGTCACCACAGTCTTAGGAGCTCTACTCACTTTATTGCATTCCTTTTGCATCTGCGGGCATGTAGGCCCGGGGTGGGAACATCTGGTGGGAGGGCCCTATAAAGCCCCTGAAATCATTTGGTCTGGCCCTGCCAAGGCAACCGCAGGCAGAGCTTGAAATTCAATAAATCTAGGAGCTTTTCTCATAGCAACATAAATTTCCCTTAAGTGAATTGTATTTAGCAAATGATGTTATAAATATCCAAATGGCCCTTGGCAGAAAAAAGGTTCCCCACCCCCATCCTAGATGAATAGTCTTTCAGGATCCCATCATTATGATTTCATAGGTTCCAAAATACTTTCCACATTTATAATGATAATTTGACCAAGGCGAGTAAAGGATCATTCCGTCAAAGAGATGTCTTTTCTGTTGAGATAGACTTTGAAACCCTGTCACTCACTTTCAAACATGAATCCCAGTGTTGACATTGGGAAGTTAATTAGTGGTTATTGCTAACTGTTGGAAGCGCGGGTGTTATTTACATTCTTCATAACTTTTCTACTTTTAAAATGCTTCCCATGTGCTTGCAACAATTTTGTCATCATCGACTTAGCCTCTAGGAATAGATTGTTAATTTAAATTCTAGAAGGTTCTGCTTGGAAGAGACAAGACCGGGAACAGAAGGCCAGGCCTGTGGTGAACTCCCAGCAGGCATGCCATGTCTTAGATTAATTCTCACCTTAGGACAAAGCTGGGGTTCATTACTTCATCTCCCCCTTTCCTGCCCCGTGTGATCTTAAAGCTCAGTTTTAGCGGAAATCAGTCATGGCATTTCCTAGTTGTTGTCAAAGGGATCAATTCTGGAACAAGCTCCCATCTTAAAGTCAGCCCACAAGGATTTCTTGATACCAAGCCAGGCATCTCTGCTTCCACATCAGGTCAAAACCGTCTGAAACATTGTCAAGCCCTTTGGGGAGATGAAAAATGATGGATTCCTCCTATGATGCATCCATGGCAAGCTGAGCATGTTATCAAACACCTATCACGCTATAATTGTCCTGTGCCTGTGTGCGTGTGTGTGCAAGTATGTGTGTGTGTGTGTGTGTGTGTGTGTAGTTCCTATGCATCTGTCACCTTCAGACTCTGCTTCCTCTTGTGTGTAGCTAAACTGAATTGAAAAGTGATGATGTTTTAGAATTAACAGATGCCTAGCATTCAGTACTCTGCAAAGCACTAAAATGGGAGGGCAAACAATCAAAATGAAATTCTTTCTCTTTTCTGTATTTCTCCCTCTTTTTTAAAATATTTGTATTACTTTTAAATATGTTCTATTGATTTTAGAGCAAGGAAGGGAGAGAGAGAGAGAGAGAAACATCAATGTGAGAGAGAAACATTGATGAGTTGCCTCCCGTACAGACCCTGACCAGGGATAGAACCCAAAACCCAGGTATGTGCCCTGATCGGGAATCAAACAGTCCACCTTTCGGTTCACAGGGCAATGCTCCAACCTACTGAGCCACATCAGCCAGGACTCTTTTTCCACCCTCCACCCCCCCGCCCACCCACCCCCCCCCCACACACACACACACTAAAAACTCTATGTCTTTATGAGAGTCCCTTGGGCTTTTTATCATTTAGCTGAAGGTAATTGTTCCTGAGACACGTGGGACTCGGAGCCAGTCCCACCAGAAGCTCTGGTGGATAAACAGCTGACACAGTGGAGTGTTGGATGGATTTTCCACGCTAGTTCCTCAGAATACTCACATGATTGCTTATTATCTCATTATTATGGATTTCAAAAGTGACGCTCTGGGAAAGCTTGCAACTAATTACTATTCACCTTTGCATACACCGTCTGTTTGAAGAATATAGTGCTGTTGACAAACATCAGAAACTAGTGCTTAATGACACCCTCAGCCATCAGCAGAGCTGCCATTGCTGAGAATCATCTTAAAATACCTCTCACGGAGGTGCCAGTTTTTTTTTTTAATTGATTTTTTTTTTTTACTATAGACAAAAAACTATGAATGTAAAACCATCAAGATTTTATATATACATATAAATTTTATCACTCATCTAATTCATGATACTTTTGACCCAAATGGCTGTTTATAAAATAAAATCTGTGCTGGAAGCATGATTTTGCTCTCACTGAAATTAGTTAAAAGCATCAGTATGTAGGTTTCTTGAGCATGAATCCTTGGCCAACCCTGTGAACATGCGCTACGTCCAGATCACATTGAACCTTCATTATAACCCAGGGCGGCGGGTATGTGTATAGCTGTTTTACAGGTAAGAATATTGAAGCTGATAGAGGTTAGGTTACTTTTTCAAAGTCTCACAGAAATAATGGCTGTTGCTATTTTTTTATTATTATTAGCATCTTTGGTATCTCTAGAAACTAATTTTACATAGAAGGAGAACAGCACAGTGGAGAGAACTTAGACTTGGGATCAAACAGAGTTGTGTTTTGATTTCTGGACTGCTGTTTAACCTTTTTCAGCCTGTTTATTTATAAATTGGGAATAATAATATATTTCTAAAAGCAGGGCAGAATAACCCGATATATATATTAGTTATGGGCCTAAAGGAGCATTTTATCAACAGCAGCAGTGATTACTAGTGTTATCATGAAGAGATGAGGAGGAGAGATTTATCTATATCCGAGTCCATTTAGGGATGGGCAGAGCAATGAAAATGCCTTGAATCAGAGCTGGAGGCAGAGCCGGGGCACTGCTGTGGAAAGGCAAGGAGCAAGTGGACCGGGCCCAGTGGGCTGAGCTGGTGTGAAAGCATGTCCGGGGATTCCCTGAGACCATCCCATCAGATTCTCAGCCCCTTCCCTGGATGAGGGTGGGGCTCCATGACATCCTCCCAGTGAATGGAAGGAGGTGACCTTCAAGGCCGGGTGACCAAAGGCCATGGCATTTCTGCCGGTTTCTCCTGGAACACTGGGGAGCCGTAGGCCACCGAATAAGACATTGAGTTACCCTAACATTGCCATATGGAGACTCCATGTGGAGAGACACCAGGAGAGCGAAGCTGCCAAGCTCCAGCCCCAGCCCAGCTGTTGGGATTGGGTGCAGACACCTTCCAGAGGGTGTGAGCCCCACCACCATCCAACTCACAGCTAGACCAGTCAAGCCCAGTCAACCCCAGCTTCCTGGACAAATCCTAGGACGTTTTGTCAGTTTGGGGTGGTTTGTTACCATAACTCGCTGGAACGTGGGCGCATCATAGAAGACCTTTTTAAAGCTGTTCATGCCATCCTGCTGCTTCTCACCTCGGTCTCCCCTTTCCTGCTGCACTTTGCTCTTTGGCCAACCACTGTGTAGACATCATAATCCACTCACCTGGGGGCTTTCCAGGGCCCGGAGTTTCCGAAATCAGAGTTTTCCTTTTGGATTTCAGTAACTCCGTGAGCCCAGGGTTTCTATCAGATGCCAGGGAGCTTTCGGAATGGCAGAAGGCTAAGGCGGGTGCTGGGCCAGGAGACCAGCTCACTGCTCCCTCTCTCTGCCTTTGGGCCGCAGTGGCCATAAAATTGGGGGGCATTTGCAGAAATCTATCATGTGAAGGCCCTAGTTTCCAGCTCACATACTGGGGTTGCACTCCCTCATGAAGCCCTGCTCCCCAGTGTCTGATGCTGTGCAGTCCTCTGTGGGTGCAAGGGCCTTCCCACCTTCTGGAATCCACGGGCACAGAGACCTGGAGCCATCGTCCCTATCCATCAGGAACAGGGCAAGCAGCAGCCTAGGATGTCTGCCTCTCCACAGCCAGCGGATACAGAGAGCAGAGGGGGGCGGGGAACGCTGAGCGGGGCGGGGGGGGGGGGGGGGGGGGGTGTGTGCTAAAACTTCACCCTGCGCGCTCAGCCAGTCCCAGGCCTGCGCCCCGAGGAAACGAACTGAACCATTTCAACAGGTCTGGGTTCTGTGGGCAGCTCAACCGTGCCCTTGTTTACTGTGGAAATAATTACTACTTTGCCATAATATTAGCTCTGAACCATGACGCCATTACCATTATCACCGGAATATTACCCATTTATTATCTCCCAGCAACCCTGGACGATGAATACTGGGCTTCAGAGACCGATCGCTTTGCAGCGGCAGGATCTGGGCGCGCATTGTCTAATGAGGTAAACCGCATTACAGCCGGCATTCATTTGGCTGCAGCGCACTCCACTAAATCACTCGTAACCGGTAAATCGGCCACTGGTTTTGATGTGCACTTAATCAGTGAGGAGGGGAGACCTCACTGGAGAAGAGGATGGAGCCCCGGGGCAGAGGAGAGGGAAGGGGGAACGTGAGCAGGCCCGTGTTCCAGGTGTGTGTGCAGATGGGGGAGACCATGGAGGTGTGGCTGGGCCACAGGAAGCAGGAGGTGGAGGCAGGCAGAGTCGCTCAGCCTCAAATCCTCTGGGCAAAACGTCTGAGATGACGGGAAGGTGATGTGATAGTTTGGACATGATCCATACGCCTTTGCTGTCACTGCGCAGGAGCTAGAGATCCACCGAAACCATTTTCTGATCACTTTCCGCTTTTCTATTTGGCATCTGTGGTGTGACCACAGCGATGTGCAACGGGAAGATTAGGAGCCGCAGAGACAGAGTAGACAATGAGATTGTCCTTGGGAATGAGGGGTGGCGGAGACTCCAGACACGCAGCCCTCCCCACCTGCTGGGCTCCCCGCAGCCTTCCTGTGGCCCACAGAGCTCAGCGCATGGAGGAAATCCAAAGGCAGCGGGAAGCCATCCAGGGAAAGGAGCAGCAGATGAAAGGAGTCCCTAAGTCAGGCCTCCCTTATCGCCTACATTCCTGCTTCTCAAGCTTGAAGGGGCATAGACATCGCCTGGGGATTTGTGAACATGCACATTCCTGTCTGGATTCAGGGGGTCTGGGGTGGGGCTGGAGCGTCAGCATTTGGTGTCAGCTCCCAGGAGACTGAGGCTGCAGGTCCTCTGAGTAGAGAGGGCCTACTGAAAAGTGGGGCGCCTCTGCTATCAGAAGCAGCATTGCCTCTGGAAGCACCGTCACCAGCTCCGGTCAGCGCATGCTCAGAGCCCTGGGATCCAGCAGCAGCATTGTCCCCATTGCAGAGGTGGGCAAATGGAGATGTGTGGCTTTTGCTCCATCAAATGCTGGCGACTTCTGCACAGGCCCTGGGGTGAGCAAGGCATGACATCTTCTCAGAAATCATGTTCTAAGAGCAATGGAAAGCTAGAAGTCTGCCAGGCATTGGTGCCTTTAGTGTTTAGGGTGGGGTGCATTGCATTCCTGAAGTGTCCCAAGACATTATTTTTATATTGCAAATCGAGGAAGAACCAAAAGGGCTTGCATAGAACTGGATGCTTGAACCCACAATCTAATCCTCTTGCTTAAAGAGAAATATATCCTCTGCCATGCCACTTCAGAGTGTCCCACATAACCTGTTTTCTTGCTTTTGAAAACCTTCTCACCTCACAGCCTTAATAAACTTGAAACTTAAGCAATCATCCCATATATCCACCCCAGGTCCTCAGGGGTGAAATTAACAAAACTGTTCCCTAGAAAGTTGTAGAGATTTTTTTCTTTAGAGTGAAGTTGACATGCATGTCAAAAATCTTACCCTCCAGTTTGTTTTCCCATGTACCACTGAATTGGAGAGAGAGAGAGAGAGAGAGAGAGAGAGAGAGAGAGAGAGTGTGTGTGTGTGAGAGAGAGAGAGAGAGAGAGAGAGAGAGAGAGAGAGAGAGAGAGAGGACACTGAGGAGATTTAATAGGTAATCTTGGGAGCAACTCTAACTGGCAGACAATATAAATTCATAATTTTTTTACTGCATATCTTCCCTAACAAAGCTCTTTGTTGTATCCATCTTGAAAACTTATTTTTACTATTAGGGACCCAGTGCAGGGATTCGTGCACATTGAAAGGAAATTAATTAGAAGGTGGCCAGCAGGGCGGGACTGGGCAAGATGGGCCGGACACGCCCTTGAGCCAACCTCCCGTGGTCTCTCCCCGGCAGGCCACACCTGGGGTGGCACCATGGCTCAAAGGGCGTCTGTGGAGTGAGCAGGGTCCCTCCAGCAGGTGGGGTCCCTCAGCCTGGCCTGCAGGGATCGAGCCAAAATTGGTTCTCGGACAGCCTCATGAGGGGTCCCGGAGTGCGAGAGGGCACTCTGCAAAGTTGCTGTCATACAGGGTGTGGAATGTAAATGCAAGTGTCCAATAAACCAGATTCGGGGCTGACAGTGCCCCGAATATAACCCATGGCTGAAGGTGGAAATCACGTGGCCCAGTGAGGAATCAGGCTCCCTCCTCTCTGGTTTTGGGGTGCATCACCAGAGAACCACTGCTGCTTGGCAGCTCCTGCATTGAGCACCTGCCCCCTTGTGTTCAGTGTGCATAATAACTACCGGTCGGACAGACACTTAGCATATTATCTATTATCCTTTTATACATATAGATCTTTGTCTTAGTATATATCTTTGAAGTGTAATATCAATATCTATATGTGTCTATATTGACAATATATCTAATGTCAATATCTATATTTGATATCAAATATCTTGATTCTTTATGGCACTACACTAGCAACAATAATTTTTCTTTTAATCTATATATATAAAAGCCTAAGTGACTTAACCATTTGACCAGCCTCTATGACACGCACTGACCACCAGGGTGCAGATGCTCAATGCAGGAGCTGCTCCCTGGTGATCAGTGTGCTCCCACAGCCAACCTTCTGCAGTCCCTCTCCACAGCTGGCCAGCCCTGATTTTCCCCCATTGGGACTGGGCGAGAAGGCCCCAATCGCCCCGATAGCCCGCCAGGCCGAGGGACCTCACCCGTACACGAATTCATGCACTGGGCCTCTAGTATAAAAATAAATACATGTTATATTACTAATGTGTGTGTGTGTATGTATGTATGTACATGCACATGTATATTATATATTATACAATATATAATTGTTTTTTCTTCTAGAACATGAACACATTTTATTTGGTTGATAATCATTCATGTGGCTAGTGTTCCTGATGCAGACTTAACCATATTTATTGGATGGTTACCATGTGTTGGATACAGTAGTGTGTAATTACGTTTAATGTTATTCAGTCTTCATTCCCTTCTAGCAATACAATTCAGTGATGTCTAGTTACATGATCCGAATGAACCAAGGGATGTTTTGACAACTGAACAGGGACAGACAGAGTAATTCAAGTTGTGGATATAGTGTCCTTTGTAATTGGCTCTGCCCAGGGACCTCTGCCTCTTACCATGACCTATCACATTGTTGTCTAGAAATGAAGGTAATAATGAGTTGCGCCCTACTCTTAATACTCAACATATCTATGATATTGATATAAACCTCTTGGAGCCTGCCTTGAAAGCAATCATGAAAATGCAAATTCTTTGGCATGTGTTTATTTATAAGCCTTTTTATCCATCAGCGTGCCCTCCTGCCCTGCTCCCTCGCTTCTGGTACATTTATCAAGCCCAATTGCCCATAAACAGCAGAAATGCTCTGTTAAGAAGCAGCATTTTGGAGGAAACATGCAAACGAGCCTTTGTTGGGTTGGTCTCAGTATGTGTGTGCTGAGTCCTGGCTCCGTCAGGGGCAACTCGCGGTGGGTAAAACATGTATTATGCTCTCAGATGCCGTCCCAGCCTTTGTTCAAGTACACTTTGCAGAGGCACGTAGATTGTGGCCGTTTGATACCATCTCCTTGGTTCCTTTCATCATGTGTGTTTGTCTCTCAGCTAAACAGCAACATACTGCAGTGCCCCGAAGCCCTCAGCAGGGCTTTCTGTCCTTGGCCCCAAATCAACCAGTCAGGCCTCCAGGTGCCTGGGGAACTTCTGGGAGTCCAGCTTTCTTTATTTACATTATTATTTCATCCACTCTTGAGGGATACAGTGTCCCAACAATTAAAATACATACAAAAAGTGACTGATGCCCTAGCCCAGGGGTGGGCAAACTTTTTGACTCGAGGGCCACAATGGGTTCTTAAACTGGACCGGAGGGCCGGAACAAAAGCATGGATGGAGTGTTTGTGTGAACTAATATAAATTCAAAGTAAAGGAGTGGAGGGGAGAGCAAGAGAACTGGATAGAACAGCCGGATCCGGCCCGCGGGCCGTAGTTTGCCCAAGGCTGCCCTAGCCTGTTTGGCATAGTGGATAGAGCGTCGGCCTGCAGACTGAAGGGCCCTGGATTTGATTCCAGTCAAGGGCACATACCTAGGTTGCAGGCCCCAGGCTCTGGTTGGGTGCATGCGGGAGGTAACCAATCAATGTGTCCCTCTCACATTGATGGTTCTGTCTGTCTCTCCCTCTCCCTTCTACTCTCTCTAAAAATTAATAGAAACCATATTCTCAGGTGAGGATAAAAACAAACAAACCAACCACAAAAAAAGTGACCGATGTCTCCTTTTGGCTTCCTTGGATATGGGGGAGGGAGGATGTCATCCTGAATAAGACCTTTAAACTTCTCAATTTGTGAAGAAAAATGGTAAGTTTTAAATGTTTCTGCTTTGTTTAAAAAAGGGGGGCAGGAGCAAATGGGAGAAGAAAAAATAGCAAAGATAGAAGAGGAAGTCATGCGGGCATGTCACGTGTCTTTCCTCTTTCCTAGTCACCAAAAGCGCAAAGAAACCCACTATGCTTTCTCCACCCAGGTGCCTGCCGGGGCTCAGCTGTGCTGAGGCAGAGGTGGCTTTCCTGTGGCCCAAGTAGCCACCGTTTGAAAGGAAAGCCAGAGCAGCTACCGAGTATCTGAGATTGCTGGGATCAGTCCACAAATTAAACCCTTTTATCAGCCTCTAATAGCTGTGCAAACGAATTATATTTTGGCCAACTTTGCCAACGTCTCCCCCGAGGTACGATTATAGAATTTTGAGCTTGGAAATGCGTCCCCATTCTGTCACCATCAGGACATTTCGCTGCAGGAGCAGGGCCCCGGCTCCTTTCAGCCTCCATGATGTGCTGTGCCTACCCAGGGCAGTGCTCACTGGTGTCCCGGGCCGGGGGCCGAGGGGGCGCAGCTGCATTTGAAGACACACAAGGGTGTGTTTCCAGCAATCAGACTTCAGACACCGGCTGAGTTTCCAGAAGAATCCCTTTTTGCCCCTAACCTTTAAGGACAGGCTACAGAGTTCTTAGCTCTAGGCATAAAAGCCTGGCTCACCGTCTCTGTTGCCACAGTTTCTACCTTAAGGGGGCTGACACCTCCCTTCTCGGTGATTCCATTTCCCTGTGTGCAGGAGCAGCCCTTCTCAATATGTCAGCGCTGGAAGCCCTGGGCTGGTCTCAGAGCAAATCTGGAGGAGGGAAACTTTCCGAGAGAGCTCAATAAGCATCGGTAGGCCCTGATTGTCTCAGAGAACTTAGGTTTAAAAAGAATACGAGTTCAACCCTGTATGGTTCAAGTAGAAATGAATTCGCCGGTCAACAAGCGTTTATCAAATGCACTGGGGCCATGTGGCGTTATTAGGGGGATGTGACGGTCTTCACTGTGTCTGTGTGGGCCAGCGGGTCCCTTCCTCGCCTTGCACTTGCTCACAGTCCTCTGCATGGCTGGCCTCCGTGACAGCATCGCTGCGCGAAACACGTCCTTCCTCATGCAGTTTCCTAAAACCAGCCCGGGGGACTCCCGGCCTTCTCCCTCCCGCTTGGCTGGCTGTTGGAGCCCAGGAGCTGCCCCTCATTTTCTTTGCTGGCTTGGTTTGGTCCAGCTGAAAGCAGGACACAGAGCGAGGTGACCTTCCAGTGTACCCAAGCCCCCTAGGACAGTGTGTGTTGACCACCGCCAGAGCGGACCATCTGCCTAACTTTTTGATCATCCAAGGGCCACTGGCGAATCCAAGGAGCCTGAAGGGTCAAGGAAGTGGGAGGCTCTTGCCCAATAGTCGGGGGCGGGGGGAGGTTGGGGGCGGAAATGTGAGGCTGGCCTATCAGGACGCAGACCTCCAGCCTTGCAGTGTGTCCTGGAGCCCTCCCAGGTCCAGAGCGGAGGCAGGAGATGTGGAGCAAGGAGGTTGCCAGGGGCCAGACCCTCCCTCACCACAGGGTCCCCGGTTCATTTTTGTCTCTGCCATCTGCCATCCTTTCTCAAGGGCTCCCACGATGGGCTCATCACATTCCTGAATTCCTTCCAGTTGTCACTAATTACACTGCAGATGAGTAAATCATCCCCGGCTGGGGCTGACAGGCAGAGAAACGGTTCCAGCCACACAGGGCCGGGGCCCCCGGCCACACCTGCAGCAGGTGCGCTCAGGCAGCCGCCCGGCCATCAGTGCCCCGCGCCGACTAGAGGGACGCCCAGTTGCCCACGCCCCGTACCTCTCTACCCCTGCGTGCCCCTGCGTAGCACCTGCTCACCCCGGTACCTGTCTCAGGTAGCACCAGCAGACTGGAAGGAGTGAGGGGTGATGTCTCTGACCACAGGTTTTGATTGATGGCTGGATATTGAAGGCAGCTGAGGGGTAAGGCGATGTTATTATTTCATCTGGAGTTTTATGAAGTCGGACAGCTTGTTAATAATGCTATGGATTGATTCCTTGATTCCGAGATGGGGTGCAGAGATCTGCATTTGAAATGTCTACCCCAGGTGCTGTGGGTGGAGAGGCAGCGCCCCCTGTCAGAACCTCGCTGCTGCCGCTGGGGGCTCTAGTTGACCTGCTCTTTCTGGGTGGAGTGGGGATGTTCTCTTGCTGTTCTGATAAGGTCACGTTTCTTTCTGGCTTAAACCACACTTGGCCTCTCTATACCTTGGGAGTATATCCACTGCCCAGCAATGGCTGCAGCTCCGAGGAAAACTGACTGTTGGAGTCCTGCGGCCACAGCGTGGTGGGCCAGGAGCAGCACCCCCAGCGCCCCCCCCCCCTGCACCCCCATCCCTGTTTCCCAGCCCGGCCCTTTGCTGCACAGATTGCTGGCTAATGGGGCGGAGCTAGCTGAAGTGCCTTCTATTAATGGAGCAGAATATAAACAGAATAAAGCCTTCATTTCCCAGGCTGTGGTTTCATTATTAATATACTTTACAGTTCACAGGTTGTACGTCTGCGCCGTGTTTTCTCAGCTGGTGTAATCTGCAGCTCCGAGTGAGAACAGTCATAAAATTTTCATTTCCAGTTGAATGTGCGTCCAATTCGCCGTGAAATGTTCTATCTGTCGTGAATATTAAGTGCACTGGAGCCCTGGCTGCGGGATTAGGGCGCGGTGGGCCCCCTCCCGGGTCTGGCCCAAGACAACAGGCTTGCTGGCTTGCCGGGCTTCGGGGGACCCTAGCATGGCCTGGAGCCTGGGGTTGGAGGCTGCGTCCTGGAGCTGTGGTGGAGGAGAGAGGAAACATGTTGATGGGTGAGAAGTAATGGAGAACGTGCACCTCGGGGCCCATGGAAAGCAATCAGACAGGAGGTGAAAGGGCACGGGAGGTTCAAGTGCAGAGAAGAGAAGAGGCAGAGGAAGTGCTGGGCAGGGGTGAGGAGGCAGAGTGGCGGGAAGGAGGGGGCTGCAGAGGGGAGAGCAGCCTGCGTGGAGAGGGCACCGAGGCGGCTGGTTGACAGGCATAATATTAGAAAGAGCAAGCAAGCGTTTCGTGCGCAGCGCCTTTTTAGACACATCAATAACGCGGTGAGGAGAGAGCACAGGGGAGGCGCGTGGACGGCAGCGGCGACAGCAATTAGGAAAGCGTTTCTGTCTGATGGCCTGCGGACTTGGGGTGGGTACGAGTGGCACGGGGCTGGGTCCTCAGAGCACAGGTGACCTGTTGTCCACAGGAAGTGGTTCGCCTCCCAGCACTCACTTCTCCTTCTCCCTCTGGCTGCTACCTGTGCTCTTCCAGCTGGTCCTATCTTTCCAACCTGTCTCCTAGCTGTTATAGGATTGTGTGTTTCAGGGCCCAACCCCTGCCCCTTGCAAAGCAGGGGTGCAGGGGCGGGGTGTTGAGCACTTGAAGGATTCTTGGAAACTGGCGGCACTTAGTCATCCCAGCTGTTGCTCCAGGTCCTTTCCTCCCCGGGGGCCAGGTGCCCATCCTGTAAGAGTTTGATGTGATAGCTGCCCCGGGCTGGAGGGGAAGGAGAGGCAAAGAGGAAGACTGAGGGGGCCAGTGGAGTCTCATAGCCTCAGGCCCTCGGCCTCCTTAGCAAGTGTGAGCACAATGATGGTTGTGCCCTGCAGGGCAATCCCAGGAAGACACCAGCTTGGATTCCAGCCAGGGGCCCAGCCTGCACCTCCTACCCAGGCAGGGACTCCTCCAAGCCCAGCTGGCACAGAGAGAGGGAGGAGGAAGAGAGAGAGAGAGAGAGAGAATGAGAATGAATGTGCACGTTGGTACGCATATACATAATCGTACATATAAAGTTGAGCGTTCGTTCCACCCTTGCTGTTTAGAGTTACAGCTCATAGCAGCTCAGGGAGGGTGGTTTCCCTCGTTGTGGCCATGGCTGCAGTGTAGTTACAAGGTCACATGATGTCTCCAAGATCCCAGAGTGGAACTCCTGGTGGAACAAAAAGAAAACACCCATATTCTGATTTGGACTCGGGCCCCTCCTCCTCCCCCAGGTTTCTGACTCCCTCTCTTACGTGTCCAGTTGTTTTTCTTTGGATAATGATCTTTTTATTTTTTTTTAAACACACCCACTGGGAGTAGTGCATTAAGAGAAGAAGCAGAGAATGTGATGGGCAAAGATGGTACAGTGATCAAAGGTGAATAATATTCCAAGGAAAACCTAACGTGTCCACGTAGAATCTGTGTGGTTAGCCCACTCCTCCTCACACCAACCGTACCCCTGCTCACCTTAGCTGCTCAGCGGACCTTGAGCTCAGTCTAGCTTGGAGCACGCCTCACATAGGAGCCGACCCAGCCCGGCTCCATTCAGCCCTTGCTCACTGCTGCTCTGCAGGGTTCCCAGTGCAGATATGCTGTGGATGTCTCTGCAGCTGCTGCTCCCTCTGCCCCAAACACCACCATTCCATCGGCCCTGCCCTCCCCCAACCTCATGCTCACCCTGTAGTCCTCCTAGAGTCCCTGTAAAGGCCCCTTTTAAACTTAATGTAATTTTATTTCACACGGCAAACAGAAAACACTGTAATAATCAAAATCAAATAGATACATTAATCAAGAGACCAAGTATTAGATTGAATAGAGTTTGGTATGCCGTCATTTTATTTATTTTTAAATGTTATCGTTGGCGGTATTACAGATGTCTCCCATTTTCTCCCTTTTTGCTTCCCTCTACCCCAGAACCCTCTTTGGGAATGCTTCTTTGGCCCCTATTTCACCCCAGAATCACAGCCCCTCCTGCTGGACTCCCCATGAGCTCCAACTGCCGGCCTGATTGACGCCTAAATGACGCCTAACGGCACGCCCTTCAGCATCGGTCACACAGCTGTTTGCCATCTATACACAGCCCAGCTCTCTCGAGAGCCTGTGGGCTTTCTCAGGACAGGGTCTATGGGACGCCCATCTCTCAGCACACTCCAGCCCAGAGCCCGGGGGCACAGGCGCTGCACTTAGACCGATTTGGGTTTCAATCGCTGTGACTATGGGCTAGGACAGTGGTCGGCAAACCGCAGCTTGCGAGCCACATGCGGCTGTTTGGCCCCTTGAGTGTGGCTGTTCCACAAAATACCACGGCCTGGGCGAGTCTATTTTGAAGAAGTGGCATTAGAAGAAGTTTAAGTCTAAAAAATTTGGCTCTCAATAGAAATTTCAATGGTTGTACTGTTGATATTTGGCTCTGTTGACTAATGAGTTTGCCGACCACTGGGCTAGGAGGCTGGCTGAATCACATAACTACTTGTGCATCCATCATCTCATCTCTAAAATGGGGATAATCAGCTTCCTTAGAGGGCCACTTGTAAAAAATCAGGGAGGAAATATATGCAATACAAAACTTAGAAAGATACTGAACATACACACAGATAGTAGTGTGGCCAAGGCCTGAGGAGGGCCAGGGGCCGGGTGGAGGGGGGAAGTAGGAGGGAAAGAGAGGACATCTGTAATACTGTCAACAATAAAAAATGAACTTAAAAAGTTCTCAATCATGCCAGTCCCCTTTTATTTAATAAATAGCTTTTCTTTTCAATAAATGTTTATGGGCGTGAATGAGTAAGAAAAATGTACATAATAAGGTGCCAAATTAATTAACGGTTCAGATTGAAATCGTACTCAGATTCGGAAGGAAAAGATCACCAACAGCAGGTGTGGCAAGGTCTTCTGGGAGGAGCAGGCCTCCAGGTGGTCTTCAGTGTAGAGATCAGAGCCTATTTCTGGACCTAAGAGCGAACCTGTGCAAAGGGGTGTCTCTCTCTCCCTCTCCCTCTCCCTCTCCCTCTCCCTCTCCCTCTCCCTCTCCCTCTCCCTCTCCCTCTCCCTCTCCCTCTCCCTCTCCCTCTCCCTCTCCCTCTCCCTCTCCCCCTCTCCCCCTCTCCCCCTCTCCCCCTCTCCCCCTCTCCCCCTCTCCCCCTCTCCCCCTCTCCCCCTCTCCCCCTCTCCCCCTCTCTCCCTCCCTCCCTCCCTCCCTCCCTCCCTCTTATTCTTTTATCTGCTGCCTTTCCTTTATTGGAGCTGGAAACTTAGCTGGCACTTCCTACCCCACAGAGCTTTACCCTTACATCTGAAACTCTTAACCTCTCAGAAAGGTCCTTTGGCTCTTAATTCCTGAGATCATCCAAGAACTTCATCTTCTCTCCATAGGCCCTAGGGAGGCAGGCCTGAAATGGCACTAAACGGTCACAGCCCAGAGCATCTACACCTGGGAGAAATCGGGGACATTAGGAGGAAGTGCTCTCACAATGTGCCCGCCTGCGGGATCTTTACTTCTGCCCTGTGTGTCAGAGCCCCTGTCCTTGGCTGCGTTCAGAATGAATTCCACCGGTGGCCCATTCTCAGGGAGAGACGGGGGGAAAACTCTCCATCCTTCTCCTGGCTTGTCACTGGAGAGTTGAGATAATAATAGTCTTTTTCTGATCCCCTGAACTTTCCCATCTGCTTCATAAAACAATGGCAATTTTTCCCCCTTGCTCGGTCTTCCTCTCTCTCTCTCTTTTATTTTTATCCTCCTGCACTATAATTTAAAACCGTGGCAGTGCTAGAGCCCTTGAGTTGTTTTTTTGTTTTTTTTTTTTTTCTTTCTTCTCCCCTTGCTCTAAGACATGACTGTTATTTAAAATGGCCTTTCATCTGAGCACCAGGAAGCTGCCTGAACAAGGAAACTGCCCGTGCTGTTCCCGAGGGAGAGGAGGCCCCGTGGCCCTGGCCTTGCCCAGCACCTGGTTCCCCGCAGCACGGCCATGACCATGGGAAGTGTCCTTTGTGTGTTTGTCTGGTTTCCTGCCCAGGTCCTAGATATGCCCTGGCGTCTGCAATGCCCATTCTCTCAAGCTGGTGACCATCAGTGGTCCACCAGGCATCGGGTCCAAACAGAGCAATTTCCCCTGAATCTGGGGCGTTCCATGCACCCATAGATGCCAGGAAGGCACATTTGTCCGGCACCAAGCACAGAAACTTTCAGCGGTCGCTATGTAAGCTTTTCCTCCCCTCCTTTGCCAATCACACCTGTCCTATGCGTCTGTGCCTCAGCTGGGTGGGGGTGCACAGGAGGGGGGCTGCACTCCCAGGGCTCACACCATCTACTTCAGGTGTCTGGAAGGAGGGGGCCTGACCCAGGTGATTCCATACACACGCTGCAGCACCCGGGCTTCTGGTTGGGATCCCTGGCTAGTTATCACTGTGCTGGAAAATTCTTCACACTCCGCCTGTCTCTGTCCGTTCATTTCCATGTACACACCTGTGCCTCCGAAAGGGACGCTGGCCTTGTCTTTTCTCCTTGGAGCTTCCTGCGAACTGGCTTCAGCAAAGCAATCATGTTGTAAATGATCATCATGGAGGAAGATGCCATTGCAATAAAACACAGGAGACAGAACAAGGCTGAGGGCTAGGAGATGCGTGTATGTGCATGCGCATGAGTGTGGGAGTGTGTGCGTGTGTGCATGTGTGCGCACCTGTGTTGGGAAGGTGCCCCAGCCCTCATGGAGGCGACTGTTCTTTGGAGTATGCAGCCATTCTGCCAGCTGGAGAAGGAACTCTGTGGGGAAGACAGGGACCACCTGTCCCCAGCTGGTCTGTGGGGAGGCCACCTGCTGGAAACAGGTGAGGCTTTATCCTGGCTACAGATGGCTGCTTCCTCGGCCCTGACACCCAAAGGGACTGGTGGCAGGAGGAAGTTCTTAGAGATCTGGCCTCTGGTTTAAGGTAGTTGGATTCAGTCCTTGGTGTCATTGCTTTAATCTCTCCTTCTCTTCTGAAAATCTCCCTTCTCTTAAACACTGGAAATGACCTTTGAAACTATCTATACTAATAAAAGCCTTGCGGGTGATCAGGCCAGCAGGGGAGGGCAGTTGGGGGCAATCAGGCCAGCAAGGGAGCAGTTAGGCATCAATCAGGCTGGCAGGGGAGCAGTTAGGGGGCAATCAGGCTGGCAGGCAGAAGTGGTTAGGGGCAATCAGGCAGGCAGGCAAGTGAGTGGTTAGGAGCCAGTGGTCCCGGTTTGTGAGAGGGATGTCTGACTGCCAGACATCCGGCAGTTGGACATCCACCGAGGGGTCCCAGATTGGAGAGGGTGCAGACCAGGCTGAGGGACACCCCTGCCCCGTGCATGAATTTTGTGCACTGGGCCACTAGTATAGAAATATTAAGGCAGAGGCTAAGAAGCCAGGAGCCCAAATGACTCATGAATGTAATACCCAACCTTGAAGTGGTGACAGAGGTTAAGGCCCATACACCTGTGCCCTCCATTTATTATTTCTTTAACTTTTCAAAGGGTGATTTTCATCCATCTCTCCTCCTTAATCCCTGCCAGTCCAAGGATCTCAGAATATTTTACATGATCTGTCCTGATTCCCACTTCATTTCTACCACTGGCCTACAATTTAATTAAAGATATATTTTTAAGATATTGTTTTGTGCAATGTTCATCTATCACATATTTATCGTACTCTTTGCTCATGCCTCCCCGCACCTCTATCAGGGACTTATTTATTTTTTCTTCTCCTGCTTGAAGTTTCCGCTATAGGTTTTTTCTAGTATAGGTCTGCTGGTGGCATATTTTGTTGTTTGTTTAGTGAAAATGACTTATTTTGCCCTTATTTCTGAAATGTATTATTTTTGAGTATAGAATTTTGAATTGAAAGTTATTTTCTTTCAGTTTGATGATGGTCTTTTGACTTCAGTTGTCCATCCCACTCTTGGCTCCATGGAAGACGCATCCTTCTTTCTCCCTGCCTCCAACAATCCTTGATTCCTTAAGACTTTTTTTTGTGTGTTTGTTTTTAGATTTATTTGCAATTTCACTATGCTTTGTCTAGGTATAGTATTGTTTTTTAAAAAACGTTTGCTTGGGGTTTGTTATTCTTGAATTCATGGGTTGATGTTTTTATTAATTCTGGAAAATTCTCAGAAATTAAGTTTTCAAATATTGTCTCCTGTCCCATACCCTTTTCTCTTCTCCGTTATGGGATTCCTCATTAAATGTCTGTTAGACTTCCTCTTTCTATGTCCTTTATTCATTCTTTTACTTTTTGTCTCATTATTCTACTTATTGGATAAATTTTTTCTTACTTATCTTACAGTTAATTGATTCTTTAGCTGTATCTCACCTTTTAAACCTTTTCATTGGTATTTTTAATCTGTTATATATTTTTTCATTTCAAGAAGTTTTCCTCAAATGTGCAATTTAATCTTTATAATTTTTTCTATGAAATTATTTTATTTTATTTTTTTATTTTATTTTATTTTATTTATTTTTTTAATTTTTTTAAATAAATCTTTATTCAGATTATTACAATTATTTCTCCTTTTTCCCCCCATAGCTCCCCTCCACCCATTTCCCACCCCACCTTCTGCCCTTACCTCCCCCCCACTGTCCTCATCCATAGGTGTATGATTTTTGTCCAGTCTCTTCATGAACCCCCCATACCCCTTTCCCCCTGAGAATTATCAGTTCACTCCCTTCTATGCCCCTGATTCTATTATATTCACCAGATTATTCTGTCCCTCAGGTTTTTAATTCACTTGATTTTTAGGTTCACTTGTTGATAGATATGTATTTGTTGTTCATAATTTTTCTCTTTTTTCTTCTTCCTCTTCTTTAAAAAGGAATACCTTTCAGCATTTCATATAATACTGGTTTGGTGGTGATGAACTCCTTTAGCTTTTTCTTGTCTGTGAAACTCTTTATCTGCCCTTCAGTTCTGAATGATAGCTTTGCTGGGTAGAGTAATCTTGGTTGTAGGTTCTTGCTATTCATCACATTGAAAATTTCTTGCCACTCCCGTCTGGCCTGCATAGTTTCTGTTGAAAAGTCAGCTGACAGTTGTATGGGTGCTCCCTTGTAGGTAACTAACTGTTTTTCTCTTGCTGCTTTTAATATTCTCTCTTTGTCTTTTGCTCTTGGCATTTTCATTATGATGTGTCTTGGTGTGGTCCTCTTTGGATTCCTTTTGTTTGGGGTTCTGTGGGCTTCCTGGACTTGTAAGACTATTTCTTTCACCAGGTGGGGGAAGTTTTCGGTCATTATTTCTTCAAATAGGTTTTCAGTATCTTGCTCTCTCTCTTCTTCTGGCACCCCCATAATTCTGATGTTGGTACGCTTGAAGTTGTCCCAGAGTCTTCTTACATTATCTTCAACTTTTTGGATTTTTTTTTTTGCTTTTTGCTTTTTCGGTTGAGTGTTTTTTGCTTCTTTGTAATTCAATTCTTTGACTTGATTTTTGTGTTCCTCTTGTCTGTTTTTGGGTCTCTGTATAATATTTTTTATTTCAGTCAGTGTATGTTTAATTTCTAGTTGGTCCTTTTTCATATCTTCGAGGGTCTCGTTATATTTATTGGCCTTTTCTAGGATATTCTTAAAAAGCCTTATAACCGTGGTTTTGAATTCTATATCCAGTTGTTTGTTTTCCTCCATTTCTTTCGTTTGTGATCTGATTCTTTGACGCTGCATTTTCACTGCTTCCCTGAGTTGGTAAGGTAGATTTGTGTGCTAGGTTTCCAATTTGGCCCAGTGGGTCTGCCTCCCCAGTTAACCTGAGGTGGACACTCTTGGTGCACCCCTTTGTGGACTGTGTGTACAGCCTTGTTGTAATTAAGTCTTGATTGTTGTTGGTATCACTGGGAAGAATTGACCTCCAGGCCAGTTGGCTGTAAGGATCAGCTGTGTCTATGCTGGGAGAAGTTCGGTGCTGGAGACAGCCTTATAGGATTAGACTTGCCAAATTGCAATAGCCTCTGTGCTCAGCTTGGATGGGGTGGAGTCTCAGTCTTGGCTTCCCGTCAGCCTTGCCCTTGCACGCACGTGTGTGCCTTCAGACCTCTGCCTTCCCAGCTCCCGAGTCTCCGCCCGAGAGTCCAGACTCCCCCCACAAGAGCGTGGGTCCCCAGGGTCTCGCCTGGAACTGGGGTTCACTGCAGTCAGAACTGGGGCTCAGTGCATTCAGGAGCCTCTGACTCCCTTCCACTAGGGAAAGCCTGTGGCAACCTCCGCAGCCTTTGTGCGCACTGGCGCGCACGCGCTTTCAGTCCTCCGCCTTCCCCGGCTCCCGAGTCTCCGCCCGAGAGTCCAGACTCCCCCCGTAAGAGCGTGGGTCCCCAGGGGCTCGCCCGGAACTGGGGTTCAGTGCGGTCGGGGGCTTCCTTCCCCCTTCCACCAGAGAAAGTCAGCCAGGCTTTCAGCCGCCCTTCCTCTCTGCGCGCACAAAGACCCTTTGCAGTACCTCCAATTCTCTGTGAGCTTTTCTCTTTCCTTCTAGTTGTAGAATTTTCACTCAGCCAGCTTTCCTGTGGTTCTGGATGGTGTTTGTTCTGTCTTTTAGTTGTAGTTTTGAAATTGTTGTGAGAGGCAGCAGTTTAGGTGTTTACCTATGCCGCCATCTTGGTTTCTCCTCTCTATGAAATTATTTTAAAGTTTGTTCTTTATTTCTATATAAAGTAAGCCTGGCTATTTTATAGTCTGTGATTCATAGCTCTATTATCTAACTTTTTTGTCTATTTGAATCTGGTCTCACTCTTGGTAGTCTGTTTTCTTGAAGCCTTATTATGTTTTGCTGTATGATGTTTATTTTGTTAAAAAATATTGAGCCTATCTGGTGTTGCTCAGTGGATGAGCATCAACCTATGAATTAGGAGGTTCAATTCCCCATCAGGGCACATGCCTGGGCCATGGGCTCGATCCCAAGTTGAGGGCATGTAGGAGTCGGCCAATCGATGATTCTCTCCCATCATTAATATTTTTATCTCTCTCTCCCTTCCTCTCTGAAATAAATAAATTTTTAAAAATTAAATTAGAGACCAAGGATTACAGTACCTTCATTCAGAGATGAGTCGGGATTGGGTCTATAAGATGGTTGGGGTCCAGAACCACCTTAAATTAAGTAAAGTCTTCTGGTTCCCTAAAGAACTCTTATAATTCAAGCCATAATGCGATTTCCTGGATGGGATGTTCAGCTTACAGTTCACCCTCATCTTGGGAATGCAGCCTTTTGAGGCCTCAACTTCTTGTTGAGAGGATTCCTATTGGACACCCCACTTTATTATTTTGGACACCCCTCTTTAAAAGGGGCTCGGACTTTGCTACCTGTTCCCCTGGTCTTTTGAGGTTGTTAAACTAAGGTTGGATTTTGTCTAACTCAGGGCAGGGGCCAGCTGAGTCTTGATTTCTGTATTTTCTTTAATTTTGAGTTTGGTCATTCCATAAGGGAAGGGAAGTTTATTGGTGTTTTTAAGACATATAAATTATGTATTACCCAGCTCTTCCGGTTGTTTTCAGGAAAGCTGCCTGAATAGCCTAATCTGTCCTTTCCAGAAATAAGCAGATTGGTATGTTCTTAACCCACGTCACTCTTCTTTCCTCATGGGAAAATGTCTATGTGGTGATGAGTGTGTTCATGGGGAAAGAGCAAGGCATGTGATTCTACGCCACTGCTCATTGGCTATTGGACTTTATGTGAAGTTTTATTTTTCTGGGTCTCAATGTTCTTGGATGTGGGAAGAGGAGACCAGTGGCCTGCAATCCTACCTCTTAGGACAGTTTCAAAGCTTTAGTAAGATGGGAAATGTTTGGTTTTGATTGATTTGAGGGTGTCTGTGAAAGTGCTTTGGGCTGGCCAAGTCTACTACACTTTTACTGGGCTTGGAATTGCCTGCTTCCCCACGAGGGAGAGTCCAATGGCAGAAGTAGATTAGGGGTGAGGGGCAGGGCCTCAGGCTGCTACTGGCCCTGCCCAAGAGAAGAAAGACCTCAGGCTAGAGGTGACAAGGTACAGTGTCATGAAAGTCCCTAAGTCCTCACCTGCCCTTTTGCCAGTGCAGAGAGACTACAAGGAATTGTGGAAGCCATGCCCTTCTCGACGAAATGCCTTTAAAGGTGAGTTCTTCTTGGCACCTCACCTCCCACACAGCCCCGTTTCCCTCCTTTCACCTGCCCTGCCCTCCCTATTACCCAGGCTGGTCACCCACTGGCAGTTCTGCTTGGCAGACCTTCTTTTCCTCATCTCTGTTGTAACATTTGTTCCCTGTCTTGAATGAAACATTGGAAACTTATCTACCATCAGGGCTGAGACTCATCTCCCTATCAGCTGCTCCTGCTCCTCGCTTCTCATTTATTTCTGACAGGCATCACGCAATAAATTCCTACTTTGATGAGCTAGATATCGCCGCCCCTCCCCCCAGGCAAACCATTGAGCTGAGCTCGGGGCTGGCTGCAGGGTCCAGCGATCCTGGATGTCACAGACCATCCACCGCAGAGTTCCTGGAAGGGGTGGGAGTGGGCAGGCAGGAACAGAAGCTGCGTGGCGGTTAGCAAACAGGAAAGGAAAGCCCGCAAAGATCAAGGATTTCTGTGAGGCAACTGGGAGGAGGGTGCTGAATGGGAGCACGGAAGGCTCCAGATATGGGTGGGTAGGTGACTGTGACCACGAAGTTTATTGCTGGTTGAAACAAAGAGTATTTGCAGCTTTGGGATACTCTGATAAGGATGGGTGAGAACCCTGGGCTCTTGGGTCTTTTCATGGCTGACATGGCTGAGCAAGCAAGGGATGTGTCTGCATGGACCCCTCTTTCTGAGATTGTGTTCAGAGTAGCACTGATAGATCTGAGCGGTGAATAGGTGTTTCTGTGGGGAGGAAAATGCATGTTGGTCAAATAAGTTTAAAAAGCTGTGTGCGTTCTTCCCCTTTGGAGATGCACTTTATGGAAAACCCTATCAAAGATTCTGAAGAGCCCTACACTTCATCTCTGTTTTCCCAAGGTTTCCCAAACTTGTGCAATAAAGAAGTCTTTTTTTTCTGAATACTTGCAGTGTCTTGCAGGACACTTAGATTTAGGGGAAATATTAATTCTATAGCAGTAGCTACAGCTCTGTTTTACCTCTGCTATTCAGAGATTAGCTGTCAAACATGTTTTCAGCATGGGACCTGTGAGCCTCACTCTCTTCCTGGAACACATCTGTGTCCTGGGAGCCTACTGCCTGTGGATGAAGATATTCCCACTGACTGAGGGTCGGCTCTGTGTCCCGTGTGTCCTGCTCATGCCTTGCTTCCAATCCCCACAATGATTTTACAGGGTAGACAGCATTATCCTCATTTCCTGGTTGAGAAAACTGAGTTGGGCTTGTTAAGGAATTTGCCCAAGGCCAGTGGGGATTTGACCTAAGGTCTATGAATCTGCTCCAAGTTTCTCCTACTACACTACATCGATTACGAAAATGGGCACATTTACCAAGCAAAACAATTTAAAAAGTGAGAACATTTACCAACCTTATACATAGGCACCATTTAATATTAGGTCCAGGAAAAAAAGAAAACCACCCTGAAATTGATCTAGTCCTGTTTTTCTTCTCCATTTGCAAACCAGGAAGCTGAGATGTAGAGGAGGTGAAGTGACCTGCCTGAGGTCACATGGCCAGCTGGCTTCAGAGTCCATATGATCCCCACCAACTGCCCTGGCCCTGGTCCAGAGCTCTTACCAAGGGCAACTCTATTCCCTCCTCTTACTGGGATGTGCGGACCCTTTTTGTCACACTAACCAACTTGTCCAACTTGCATCCTCTGTGCCTGCTGAGGGCCTAGCCTGGGGCCTGGCGCAGAGAGTAGGAGCTGATGTAGTTATTGTCCAGGATTCTCCTCAAGTGTGGAATCTGGAAAAAAATAGTCTTTGCAGGTTTTGGCTTTGAACTCAAGCCAAGGAGGGGCTGGAACACAGCTCCGGTGCTCTCTGCCTGAAGCCTCGCTCTCACATGTGTCCCTTGCTTCCCTGTCTCTCCACCTCCAGTCCACCCACAACGACTTCTAGATGTGAGCTGCTGAATAGAGCTGACAGGGGCTTTGTTAGCTCTCAGACAGTGTCCAGCTCAGTTCCCGAGTGCAGACTGATGCTATCATGTTATCATCTGCGCGCCTTCCCACAGAAGCTCCTGTCCCCCCTTGATTTCTCAATTCCCCAGTCCCTTCTCATCCCCAACTTGCCTTGCCCGTTATTCCTATGATTTTTGTCCTCCTCTTAAGAACTGTTCTGTTTTCTCCTCACTTCATTCACGTTTCACAGAATGCCAATCTCATTTCCTCACCTCTCTGCCGCATGCCCTGTAGACACACCTGGTGCTCTCCCTCCTAAGCACATCAGATGCCCAATAGGGCTTCTTCATCCTCCTGCCCATGACCTCTGCCTCCTGAACTTACATCTCCCATCCTCCATTCCTTTGGCCATGCTTTCCTCTTGTCCCTTCATTTTCTTTTATCTCTCCACATGGCTCCCCTGCCACCTTGATTTTCTTTTTTTCAAGAACACCATTTCCTGTTCCAACCCGCTGCCCCTCCCCTTGACATTCCTTAGGCAGCCCTTCTATATCTCCTAACGGTGGTCATCATTTTCCTTGGTATTGGAAGACAGAGTGGCATATTCCATGGAGAGACCAGTGTCGGTGGGGCAGAGGAAGGCAGGAATGCTGTGCCCATCGAGTTTGGAGAGGGCCCAGTTGGCTCAGCATCTCTGGCTCCTGCCTGCCGTCTGTAGCCCCGGGCTTCTCAGCCTGGGTGCAGTTGACATTTTGGGCTGGTTAATCCTATGTGGGGGGCTGTTTGGTGTATGGTATTTACAGTGTCTCTGACTTCTGTTTACCAGATGCCAGTAGCACCCACCTCCCAGCTGTGACAACCAAAAATGTCTCCATACATTGACAAGTGTCCCCTGGGGGCAGGATTGTGAACCGCTACCCAGTGCAGTCTGCAGCCTCGCTTATAAAACCCCATGCTGAGGCGAGGGCACAAAAGAAACAGATGTTGTCAGGATGCATTTGAGCTTTGCCTTTTTTTACTGTTGTTTTTCGGATCCCTTTGGCTCTGCTCTGACCTTTTCTCCTCCCTTTTTTTTATCTTTTTATCCTTGTTCGCTTTAGCTTCCTTTCCCTATAATCCACAGTTCTTTCTCACATGACGGCATGACATTCTTGAGACCCGAGCTGCTAAAAACGGCCCAGGTTAAACCCTGTCAATGACTCTTCATCAGGGGCTCTGCCGTGCTCCATCTGTAGCCTCAGAAGGTCAAGGTGTCACTCGGTTGCTCCAGGGAACTCAGCTTCTTGGCTCCTCAGTGGCCAATGCCTGTGGGATTAGCTGTAAAACAATGCCAAGAGGCAGGTCTCAATTCTCCTTTTAGAGGGAAGCTCACTGCCCAGTCAGGGAGGGGTGAGAAGGGGGTGGTAAGTTACACAGCTGTGCAGTCTGCAGCAGGTAAGCAAGCCCACGGACTCAGTTGCAACACGGCTTCTCACCTGCTGTCCCCTGACAACCAGGTCGGACTTCCGCTGGGGGACAGCTCAGTGCTATTTGCCGCCCTCTCTGTCTGTTGAGTCTCCTCAGCTGGGTTCTCACCTCTATTCCAAGGAACCTCCCACTTAACTGTCCCAATGCCCTTTTGTTCCTTTCGTTTGTGGCTCACATTCTCAACCAACAGGCTGGTCTCTGGTTCTGCGTCTTCACCCTGCTTCTCTAGAAAGTGCATCTCACTCGCAAATCTGCTTAGAAATGAAAACCAAAGAATAAGCGGAACCAGACATGCACCACGATACATAAAACGCTCCCCTTCTTTCCCCCTCTTTCCATGTACTGTGTGCGCACACTCACAGTCCCTCCTGAAAGGCACACGTGGGCCACAAAGTCAAGGCCAGGTCCATGGTGGGTCCCAAGGATCATCTCCTCTGATGTCCTCCTGCACACAGACTGGCCTTCCAACACAATCGTCACTTTGCTTCTCAAACATCCTTTTCCAAATCACAGTGTGGTCCTCCCAGGTGTGTCCATTTCTTTGGGGAGCTAGCAGGACGGCCTCCACAGTAGTTATTACCGCAGCAGCAGGAATAGCTAGGGGTGATCGTGAGCGTTTGCTCTCTTCTGCTAGTGATCACTGAGGCAGCGTGGGGAGAGAGCAGGCCAGGATCACGAACATCATCAGTGGCCTCTGTAGCACGTGTATTTCCATATCTGCCTGAGTCACTTCATTGCCTTCTACCTTTGAGTCGCAAAACTTTGCCCACTTTCTGACTCTCTTTGCCTTTCTGCCCATTCATGAGAGTCACCCCGATTTAGGGTCATTTTTACACCAGGTTATTCCTAAATCGGGGTGACTCTCACCAGGTTGTTTTTCCTCTTGGGCCTGTGTGGACAGGCATAGCTGTCTTCAGGTGTGTGTGTGTGTGTGTGTGTGTGTGTGTGTGAAAATGCTGTAAATGGGTCACGGTCTACAGTGACTGCAGCAGAGGCCAGATGGGCCCATCCAGCATAGACTCCAAGCCCCACAGCTCACCCGTGACACCTGCTGACTCCAGCCAAAGGAAATGGGCGTGCCTCCTCTGGACCCACGAGGTCGCCGGGGTCCCCAGCTTCCATCAACAGGATGTGTGTGTTTGTCTGGCTGACTTTCTGCAGGAGCATCTGTCACTTTCCACTATTTCCTTGATCATTGCAGCAAAGTATTTAAACACTACCCACCGAACCCCATCTGTCACCACGCCGTCGCTGTCAGGGCCCGGCCTCCCCAGGTCTGTGAAGAAACTCGCCCGCCAAGGCTCGGTGCCAAACAACAGGGCAAATTAAATCAAAGCGCGCTCCGGCACCCAGGGGGAAAATGCACATCAGCTTTGACTTATTGCACGGAGCACGCTTACAAGAGAGAAAGCAGCGCTTTTGTCACTGCGAGGGGCCATGAAAAATGAATTAGGGCCTCTGCTGAGAGAGGGCACGGAGGAGAATCTTTCATTCCGAGACACTGTCCTCTCTCACCTTGCGAGAAGGAAATAATAAAAGAAGAACTTGTGGTGGCTCTCAGTCTCTCCAGGCTTTGCATCCTCAAGCACTCCCGGGTGTAGACAGGAAGTGAGGAGGTGGGGAGAAAGGACTTTGCAAGGACTGATAATAAGCAGAGATGCAGCCACTCCCGGGGGCAGGAAATGGAGCGGTGGCAGCCGAGAGCACGCAGAGCCCTGTGGATGGAAGGGCACCTGGGGCCACAAGGGGGGCCGAGGAGGACTCTGGGTCTGGTCCTCATCCTGCCCATCATTTCACACCAGGAACCCCAGAGAAACTGGCCCCAACACCTCCCACTCTCGCTCCACGTCCCCTGCTGGGATGATTCTTCTGCACACTTGATTTTTTGTCATCCTCCCATTCTGTGAGATAGGAATTATTTTTGCCCATTTGGCAGATGAGGAATTTCAAAAAGTTTAAAGCAACTGCTTACAACTGCTTGACAGCCATGCATTTGTGTGGGGCAGGGCCAGGGTTCGGGTCTGCATCGGTCTGAGGTCAAAGCCCATTGCCACCCTTTAGGAAGGAATCTCTCCTCCATCTCCAGCCCCCCACACGACACAGCTCATTTATTCTCTATGATGAGGGCGGGGCCTTTGATTTCCTAATAGACTGCTCACCTGCCTCACTAATGGAGCTGCCTCGCATTGTGGGTTTAGCCGCAGAGTCCTCCCACCAGACACATTTGTACATCATGACAGCGCGGGCCACGTGGACAGCTGCTCGGGAATGTCTAACACAGCCCTTCCCAGGCAGGATCTGGACTGCAGACAGCATGACTGCATCCTCCAGGGGAGGCCCAGCCCACGGACCATCCCTAATTAGATCCCAGGCTGGAAGGCTCAGCCTCATGCGCTGGGAGTTGAAAATGAGCAGCGGGTGTGAATCAGGCTGGCAGAGAGGACCCGGGGCTGGGGGTCAGATTTTCTCTATTCTGGGCTCATCTCAGGCATTAGGCACCTTCTCTCCCTGAGTGTCCACCTATGGGTTATCACACTTTGTGATGGTATGCTTTCCTCAAATCGTGAATTGGGTTTGGATCATATATTAGGCTTTGGCTTAAATGGCTGGGAAGTGTTTGGATTTGTTTCTGGAGGATTGCTGACACATTTCAAATAGCATGTGTACCCTAAGCAGTCGCTTTGCCTTTTGGATTCTCTCCAATCTGGGGAATACCCAGTTTTGTGCTATGCCCCTGTGCTTTGACTATATGTGTGTGTGTGTGTATATATATACATATACATATACATATATATATATATATATATATATATATATATATATATGTATGTATGTATATGTATATATGTGTGTATATATATATATATATATCATATCTAATAAAAGAGTAATATGCAAATTAACCTTCACTCTGCTACACCCACAAGCCACGCCCACAAGCCAATCAGGAGCAAATGTGCAAATAAACCCAACCAAGGTGGCTACGGCCACAGAGAGCAAGAGGGAGGCTTGGGTTTCCCTGGTAATGGAGGAAGCCAAGCTTTCCGCCTGCCCTTGCTGGCCTAGGCCTCTACTCAAGGCTACAAAGTTTCAATGATAGAAGATAAATAAATCCCAACAGAAATGGCTGCCGCCACGGAGCAAGCAGAAGGCTTGGCTCTGCTCCAGGCTACAAAGTTTCAATTGTAGAAGATAAATAAACACCAGATACCAGGGCCTCCTCCGCTTGGGTCACAAGGGGGTGTGGCCAGCCTGCAAACCACCATAGGCTCCTGGCCCAGGCCGCCCCACGCCCCAAGGGAACCCCCACCCTGATCCAGGACACCCTTCAAGGGCAAACCAGCTGGCCCCCACCCGTGCACCAGGCCTCTATCCTATCTAATAAAAGAGTAATATGCAGATTGACCATCACTCCAACACACAAGATGGCTGCCCCATGTGGTCAAAGATGCTGCCCCCATGTGGACACAAGATGGCCACCACAAGATGGCCAGCAGGGGAGGGCAGTTGGGAGGGACCAGGCCTGCAAGGGAGGGCAGTTGTGGGCAATCAGGCCAGCAGGGGAGGGCAGTTGGGAGGGACTGGGCCTGCAAGGGAGGGCAGTTGGGGGCGATCAAGCCTGCAGGGGAGGGCAGTTAGGGGTGACCAAGCCGGCAGAGGAGGGAAGTTGGGGGCGACCAGGCCTGCAGGGAAAGGCAGTTGGGAGGGACCCAGGCCTGCAGGGGAGGGCAGTTGGGGGGGACCCAGGCCTGCAGGGGAGAGCAGTTGGGGGAGACCAGGCCTGTAGGGGAAGGCAGTTAGGGGTGACCAGGCCTGCAGGGTAGGGCAGTTGGGGGGGACCCAGGCCTGCAGGAGAGAGCAGTTGGGGGAGACCAGGCCTGCAGGGGAGGGCAGTTAGGGGTGAGCAGGCCTGCAGGGTAGGGCAGTTAGGGGAAAACAGGCTGGCAGGGGAGCAGTTAGGCATCAATCAGGCTGGCAAGGTAGTGGTTAGGGGGTGATCAGACTGGCAGGCAGAAGCAGTTAGGGGCAATCAGGAAAGCAGGCAGGTGAGCAGTTGGGAGCTGGCAGTCCTGGATTGTGAGAGGGATGTCCGACTGCCCGTTTAGGCCCAATCCCGTTAGTGGGATTGGGCCTAAACGGGCAGTTGGACATCCCTTGAGGGGTCCCAGATTGGAGAGGGTGCAGCCTGGGCTGAGGGACACCCACCCCCCCATGCACAAATTTCATGCACCAGGCCTCTAGTGTGTGTGTGTGTGTGTGTGTGTGTGTGTGTGTGTGTGTATATATATATATATATATATATATAGGCCTCTAGTGTGTGTGTGATTATATATATATATATATATATATATATTGCTTACCTTTGGCCATCGTTCAAAGATCATTGACCACAATAAGAAAGCAATCAATTGCAGACCTAGGGCCACAGTGCAAACAGACCACATTCTGAAATGAGCCTCTTACCAGACCCTCCATTTCTACTCGGCACCAGCAAACAGGGCCCCGCATGGGTGAGAGTAGTGCTTGGCTTTGTCAAAAATCCATGAGCACGTTATTATAGCGAACAAGCGTTCATGCGTGACAGTGACAGACACCCTTCATGCATCTGACAATCACACTGAATGTTTGGGTGAATTTTCAGTCAACACAGTCCAACATGGTAAAAATTCAGCTGTTCTGTTCGGAGACATCATCTGTGCTTACTCACATATGTTTCCTATTTGTAGACTCCCTAGGATTTAACTGGTAGAAAATTAACCATCTACTTGCTGATTTAATTGTAAGCAATGACCACCTCCTACTCCGCGCACCCCCCCCCCCCGCCCAGCCTGCTGTCCCTTTGAGAATTAGTGTTATGTAGGGTGGATATGTAAGAATATTATATGCCTAACTTTTCTCCTCCCAAATTTTCTAGGGCAGTAATGCCTTTAGAATAGATACCACCTGAAGTGTGAACATGTTTTAATGAAAATAATATTGTAAACGGTTAAATTCCTGCACATACTTACAAGGAAAGAGGAACAGGTACTGGGTGAGGATTCCATGAGGGGCTCCAATAAAAATAAAAGAACCATAGAGACTGGAGGTTGGACTGTCTGCCCCTGCTAAATCAGCCCAGCAACAGCCCCTTAGTGGGTCACCAATGAGTTAACTAGGGCAATTTCAGAGGTGTTGTGTAGGATTAGTCAGTGAAGAGATTTATCAAGGAAGAGAGGAGAGGCACAGGAGATGTATCCCCAGAAGACCTATGGGGTATTGTGTAGGTGGGGCACTGGGGAGGGAGAGGCCCACCATTGGGGGTATTTAGTGACTTTGCATAGAACTCACCCTGACACTCAACTGACAGCTTGAGTTAAACAGCAGCCTTCCTTGGTAATCAGAGTGTCATGAGTGAAATGTCACCTGAAAGGAATTTTTAAAATTACACAGCCTAGCCTTTTTTTTTTTTTTTTCAGACAAGAGAACACAAGTTTAGAGTAGTTAAGTAACTTCTCAGACACACAGCTCATTAGTAGCAGAAGCATGACCAGAATCTGGGAAGTTGGACCTCTATGTGAATGTTCTTTTTGGAGCAGCATGCTATTTCTTCGTGTTGGGTTTGGAAGTGCCCAGATGAGGCCCAGCTCTGAAGCAAGGCAGGCTGGTGCTGGTGCCGGGTCTTGGGCCTTTTATTGACAGGTTTGGGGCTCCCTGACCCAGCTGCAGCTTGTTTGAGAGATTTTAGCCTGAGCAAGTACAGACCATTCATATGCAACAGCTGCTTCACACAGCATGGGTGGAGTTATAAATTGGATGAGGCGGGGTCTTAGGGAATCACCAGTGCAGAGCACACAGAAATGGTGCCATCAGCCCTGTGACCAGGGAGGTCCCAGCATAGGAGCAATGATCCCTGCGAGCAACTCCATCTGGGAGAAAGCTGCCCTCGTGTTCCTGCCCCGATGCCAGACAATCCAGTTCTCTCCTCGTATGTGTCTTTGTTCCCCAGAGCCTCACCCTGCTGCTGGAGTTCAGAGGAAGCAGGACTTTGTAAGTTCAGTTCCTGGTGCCCCAATGTGCACTGGGTTTTACAGCCCATAGTTCTTACTGCCCCTAGGGGCTTCTCTTCCCAGTTCTGGGACCCTGGGCTGGGGGGCTGTTGTGGGGCTGGGACCCCTTGCTCCTCCGGGCAGCCTCCACAGAGACGTTCTCCCTCCTGATTAAAAAAAAGCCTCCCACATGGGTGCCGGCCCAACCTGTTTGGCGCCTCCGCACCTCCTACCAGTCTCTGTGTGCTTTCTTCCTTCTCTAGTTGTAGGCTTTCCATTCAGCCAGCTTTCCGGCAGTTCTGGATGATGGCTGTTCTGTATTGCAGTTGTAATTTTGATGTGGCTGTGGGAGGCAGTGAGTACAGGTGTTGACCTGCGCAGCTATCTTTAAATCTCTGCTAAATAGTGATTTCTAATGTTTTGCTCTTTCAAAAGCTACTTCCCCAAATAGCCTCGTGATTCAAAGGTTGTACATATCTGAGTATTTCCACAGGTCTGAGTCCTGCAATGGAATGACTTGGTCATAGGATGTGTTTATTTCAGTATTTTATGTTCCCAACCTGATAGACCTGCACGCCCCTCCCCCCGCACCCGCCAAAGGCTATGGCAATTAGCAATCTCACCTACACCTGGAAGGGCCCACAGTCCTCAGCCCTGAGCTCTAACAGGCCTGGAAGGAGTTGTGTTTCTGCCAATGTGGTGGGCAGCAATTTGCACCTCATATTAATGTACATACGGCTGTTAATAGGGAAGTTACTATACATACTTTTATCTCTTATATGTTTATTGGGTATTTATACTTCTGTGAATTGCTTGTCAGTGTTCTTCATTTTGCTCTTGTGTATCATGTTTAAAATTGATTTGCGGAGTACCGTGTATATAATAGATGTTAACCCTTTGCTCTAAGTGCTGCAGATAGCTCGCCTGGTCTGTCTCTGTCGCCTTTTATTTTATTTTATGGGCCCACTTATCATGCGGCTTTAGGTTTGTATGTAATGAAACCGTCCGTCTCTTCCTTTACGGCTTCCTTCATTCTGTGCTTTGCTGGGGCAGGTTTTCACACACACAGACACTGTATTGTGTATTTTTTGTAAGCCATCTTAAATCCCTTAAAAATATATATATAAAGGCATGACATAAAAAAAAGAATGAATTAAAATAAGAAGAGTTCCTCCCAGGCACAGCACATGGAGACAGAGGTATCTTATATTTACCCAGCACTTCACTTCCCACGTGTTTTCAAGTTGATTGTCTCATTACTCTGGTCGGCAATGTAGCCAGTAGACAGATCTGCCAAAGGCTCCCTGGGGCAGCTGCCTTCTGTATTTACCTCCCTTCCTTCTGCCGCCACCTCTAGGGGGGGATGTGCAGGCACCTCAGGGTTTATAATGGGGCCATAGCCTTGCCCCACAGTCCCAGATTACCCCCCAGAACCCCTGTTGGTCACCAGTAAGCAGATGTGGTTTCGGGGGCCAGAGCCCCCTGTGAGGTGTTTCAGCGGGCCCCATTAATGGATGAGTGGTTGTGGACCCTCATTTGCCCTGGTGTATACAATTTCCAACTATTTCATCCCTACATCCAGTCAGCATCATATGCCAGGATGTTTACCAATGCTACCCTGAGCGGGCATTTAAGAAGAAGAGAGTGGCCCGGCCCGTGTGGCTCAGGGGTTGAGCGTAGACCTATGAACTAGGACAGTGGTCGGCAAACTGCAGCTCGCGAGCCACATGTGGCTTTGAGCCGCGGTTTGCCGCTCTGTTGACTAATGAGTTTGCCGACCACTGAACTAGGAGGTCATGGTTCCATTCCAGGTCAGGGCACATGCCCCGGTTGGAGGCTTGATCCCCGGCGGGGGGAGGGTCCCATCCTCCATTTCAATATCATTTCCCATGAAGGTCACTCTGTCAGGGCCAGCAGAAGCCACAGGTAATGTGGAGAGAGGCCTTTAATCTCTGCCTCCGAGACAGCAGCATGATCTGAGCTTTAAAGATAGCAGCCCCGAAGATGAGAATGATTATGTGATTTGAGTGAGATTTTTCTAGCTATTTGGACATGGTGGTGGAGAGAGAATCCAGGTGCCTTAGCCGGCCTGAGTGAAGGCTTGGGAATTTCTGATTTTCGTTGCTAATGGAGATCTAATATGTTCAGGACAGATTGGGGTCAGAGTTATAGAGAGGAGGGGTGTTGGTGTGTGTCCATGGGTTATGACCCCCTGTCTTGGAATGTCATGGTTGAATGACTTAGATCACATCTGAACCAAAGGAATCCATGAATGGATTTCAACTGTGCATGTTTTCTTTGAAACAAGTGAGCATCTCAGGACAAACATTGGGGGCTGTCTCCTCTCCTTAAAGGAAGGTTGGTGTGTCAAACTGTGATGAAAATACCCCCTCCCCCAAGCTCAGGGAACGTTAGAGGAAGGATGGGGCACTCGCCATTGGTTATACCTTTATGTGCTTGCACTCTGTAGGTAGGTAGGTAGACACTCTATTTCTTTTCCCTGGAGTAGCTGGGTCACAATAGTTCTCCTTGCAAAAGCTCATTTTGTCTCAGAGCAACGATTCAGCAGATGAAAGACTAGAAGGAAAGTCCGGAAGTGCAAACCAGTTAGTTTGAAAAGCTAACAGTGTAATATGTTATAGATGGTTACTTAGACGCTGCTGCTGAAATAGTGTAAAGATCATTGGAAGATGCATTATCATCTAGATACATACATTTCTCACCCTTTGGTGACACTGCTCTCCTTAAATCACTGGAATTTACATAATCTCCCTCTCTCAAACTTTCTTTACTCATATTTAATGGGTTTCAAATACACACCTAAGCCCTCATCTTCAGCATTTTTCTTGGAGCAATCTTTCATCCGAACTTTGCCCAGATACCTGTTTTGTTTTTTTTTTGTTTTTTCTTTCCTTTACTTAAAAACTCATGGAATATTTTCTTCATGATCTTGCCACATTAGACCAAGCAGCATTCCAGTGATTCCTAGAGGCCATGCTATTCCAGGAAGCTCATCTTATTAAATAATTCATGATCAAAACTATATTCCAGCCCAGCTGGGTGTGGCTCAGAGGTTGAGGGGTTGTCGACCCAGGAACCAAGAGGCTACTGGTTCAATTTCTGATTAGGGCACATGCCCAGGTTTCTAGATTGCTGGCTCAATCCCCAGTAGGGGGCATGCAGGAGGATGATTCTTTCTCCTCTTGATATTTCTCTCTCTCTCCCTCTTTCTTCTTCTCTGAAATCAATAAAATATATATATATATATATATATATATATATATATATATATTAAAAGCAAAGCAGCAAACAGGAGTGCATGTGGTGGAAGGTAGGGGGAACAGGCTAGAGGGGTGCTATAGGCATTTCTGTTCTCCCTCCTCACCCAAATGTAGTCCTTCTTAGCCAGTATGTTCAGTGCAGACATATGCAAACATGTTCATACTCAACATTAAACTATGCAGTTTCTAACCAGTTTTCTGCATTTTTGGTTAGTTTATGATTTTCCAAAAAAATCATGGTTGGTTTATGATTTCCAAAAAAATCCTCATGGAAAACCATACCAATCATACCACACCCATAAGGTCCATGAGTGTGTCCCCTTCACTGTTCAGGAAAGAAACTAATATGAAGGAAGCTAGTCACATACATGGCCAAGAATACTCTGTCCCTCTGTCTCCATTGAGCACAAGGCTCTTAAAAGTCAGAAACTGGGACTTTGAGTGTTAGCACGTGTGCTCACACCTGCGCTCACACCCAATCATAAATCTAATACATATTTATTGAGTGCTTGATTGTGCAAAGGTCAGTGCCAGTGTGGAGAGGGAGACACAGACAGAAAGATCTAGACCACGCCTTTCAGTGAGGTCTGCATGGCAGTTGAAAACAGTTCCAACAAGGTGTCTTCTAAGGTAAACTTTTAGAACCCTTTCTTTTTCTTAATAATTCCAAATCTAAACAAAAAGAAAAGGGGAACTTGTACGGAGTATCCCTCTGTGCCGGGCACTGTGCTAGATAAACATGCAGTGTGATTTGGTTTGAATCTCCGTCACACACATGCGAAGTAGACAATATCCTTATTTTTCAAATGAGGAATTCAGCCTCCATAAGCAGTTTAATGAACATGCAGTAGCACTCATAGCGCACCAATGAACGCCTCCTGCGTCGTGTGTTGTTTTTGTGTTAGAAGACCGGCAGAGGGTCTTGTTCGGTGAGAGGAGAGGCTGCCCTTGTTTAGGGTTGGCTGATGGGTGTGATTGCTGATTCAGGTGTGCGTGTGCTTGTGTTGGAGAGATGAATTCAGACTAAATGAGCATTGTTTTTAAAGGTACATTGAGCTAGTGCTAGCTTGGTAGTTCACACGCATACACAAAAGTCCAGTTTGCTGAGAGGATAGTGGTATTGATAATGACATGTCTAATAGAAAATGAATAATGGGAAACTGACCGGGGGTCTGAGGAAGGTCAGAGAAGCCAGCTCCATCCTTGAGTGACCGGAAGTGACCATCCAGGTGTGGTTAGTTGTGATGGCCCCGTCTCTGACGTAATGGAAGGAGTATCAGAATCGTATTCCTCCCGAAGCCTTTACCCCCTGCATTCCAGAGCACCATTGGTATGAATTTGGGGGTGGGGTGAGATAGTAGTGAATCTCAAGGCAGACTCCATGTGTCCAGTTTAACTGAATGTAAGAGTGGCTGCCCTGTGAGGCAAAGGGAGAAAACTCAGGAGAGAAGAAGCGATATTCTTCTGAATCCGTGAAGCTGAAGACATACAGTAGAAAAAAATAAAATAAGGGGAAAAAAGCCGAAACCGGTTTGGCTCAGTGGATAGAGCATCAGCCTGCGGACTGAAAGGTCCCAGGTTCGATTCTGGTCAAGGGCACATACCTTGGTTGCGGGCACATCCCCAGTAGGAGGTGTGCAGGAGGCAGCTGATCAATGTTTCTCTCATCGATGTTTCTAACTCTCTATCCCTCTCCCTTCCTCTCTGTAAAATATCAATAAAATATATTAAAAAAAAATAAGGGGAAAAAATACTATGTCCCATGCTTGATAATTTGTCTTTCACTTAGACCTGGGGTGGGGAAAGTCTGGCCTGCAGGCCGTTTAAGGGCCTCAACATCGTTAGGTTTCTGGCCCTGCCAAGGCATGAGGAGTGAGTTCATTCAATGTTTGACCCAATGTAGCAGGCTAATTTTAAGTTGATAATTTTGTGTGGTCCACAAATGCTGTTAGAAATATCCAAATAGTCTTTGGCAGAAAAAAGGTTCCCCACCCCTGGCTTCGACTAAGGTTCCACTGAAGATGAGAAATCCAAAGAGAAAGAAAGGGTGATGCTAGTGATTGGTTCTCTAACATTAGTGTCTGAAGGTAATTGCATCTTCCCTTTGTATTTCAATGGCAACAAAAAGAGAGGACTCTCCCCACAGGCTGGCATGCTCCCTGGCGTAGGGGACCATTGCTCCATCTCACCCTACTAAGAACCTAAAATATTCCAGTGGAGTGTGGTACTTCTCTGTGCAGACGTGATTCGTAAAATGCTTAGCAACAACCATCTCATCTAATATGGCAGATGGTGCTACAGTATTTTACAGGCCAGGGTATATTCTGAGATTGCACAGCTCATAAGTGATACAGACAGAACAGGAACCAGGATCCCTGACGTCAGGGACAGTGTTTCTGAGCCACAAGACACTGTGCTGAGCTGACCAGGTCACTGCTGCCTGGCCGGAAGGGGGTGACGGCATAGTCAGTGTGCAATGCTCTGGGCTCCCGGCAACCAACAACTCAGTAATGCCCCTGAAATCTCATCAGTCAGGAACAAACCCCGCAAACATGTCTGAGGGATATGTGACTGACTTCACCAGCGATTTCTTTTTGTGAAGTCAACTTTACTGAGTTCTAACTTACATAAGATGAAATTCACACATTTTAAGGTTGATGGCTTTTGACAAATTGTATCATCATGTAACCACCGTTTCAATCAAGATAAAACAAACAAACAAACAAAAAAACCCTTCCCCATCTACTAAGAAGGTTCCTTCAAGACCCTGTATAGTTGCCGAAACCGGTTTGGCTCAGTGGATAGAGCGTCGGCCTGCCGACTGAAAGGTCCCGGGTTCGATTCCGGTCAAGGGCATGTACCTTGGTTGCGGGCACATCCTCAGTGGGAGGTGTGCAGGAGGCAGCTGATCGATGTTTCTCTCTCATCGATGTTTCTAGCTCTCTATCCCTCTCCCTTCCTCTCTGTGAAATATCAATAAAATATATTTAAAAAAAAAAGACCCTGTATAGTCAGTTTCGCTTCTCAGCACCCAGCCCAGGCTACCGCTGTAATGTTTCCTATAACTATGGAGCAATGTTCATACATATGAAATCAAACAGTATGGCTCTTCTGATTGAAGCATCTTTAACTCTGCATAAAGTCTTTAAGATTCATCCATGTGGCTGCATGTAGTATTACTTGCATTATTATACCAGAATATTTTATTCTTTTACTTATTCAAGGACACTTAGGTTGTTTCTAGCTTCAGGCTATTATGACTACAACTGTTATGAAAACTTCGTATACATCTTTTTTGTTTGTTTGTTAATCCTCAGCAGAAGATATTTCTTCCCATTGATTTTTAGAGAGTGGAAGGGAAGGAGGGAGGGAGGGAGGAAGGAAGGAGAAACAGAGAGAGAGAGAGAGAGACATCAATTGGCTGCCTCCTGTATGTGCCCCAACTGGGGAACTGGGGCCAGGATTTGAATCTGCAACCCAGGTATATGCCCTTGACCAGGAATTGAACCAGTGACCCTTCTGAGCAACACTTGCCAGAGCTATATGCATGTCTTTTAATGGCTATATATTTTTATTTTCATTGGATAAATACCAAGGATCATAGTGGTCACATCACATGTTAAGTGTATGTTAAGCTTTACAACATATATCAAGACAGTGTTCAAAAAGTTAAATCAGTTTCACATAAAAAATACTTGAACCTTTCATTAGATCTACATCCTAGCTATTTGCAAGTATGTCATCTTTTCACTGTTACAATTAAAATGATTCACCCATTTAAATGTATGCAATTCAATCTATATATTCACAGAGCTGTACGAGTATAAATTTTCTTATGCAATACACCTTTAGAAATTTTTTTTCATCGCCATCCAAAAGAAACATGTACCCTTCAGAAGTCGGTCACTCTTCATCCCATCCTTCCCTTTACCTGCCCTCAGCCCTAGGCAAATGCTGCTCTGCTTTCTGCCCTTACAGAATTGCCTGTGTGGTACATTGTAGGTAAATGGCATCATATAATATGTGATCTTTTGTCATGGTCTTCATTGAATTAACATGATGTTCTCAAGGTTCTTTCGTGTTGTAGCATGTACCCGTACTCCACTCCTCTTTATGATCAATAACATTGCATTAGATGCTATACCACAATTTTCTTACCCACTCACCTGTTTATGGGCATTTCTAGCTGTTGTGAGCAATACTGCAATGTTGACACATGTGCAAGGTTTTGTATGGATAGATTCATTATCTCAGGAATCTACTTGGGAGCGGGATTGCTGGCTCATACGGTGGCCCTAGGCTTCACCCTTGGAGACACAATTTTCCAAAGTTGCTGCACCATTTGACATGCTCACCACAGTGTATGGGGCTTCCGTTTTTTTGTTTGTTTGTTTGTTTGTTTTTGTTTTTTTATGAGCATACCAACACTTATTATTATTCATCTTTTTTTTTATTATTATAGCCATCCTAGTGGGTGTGAAGTGTGATCTCCTTGTGGTTATGATTTGCATTTTTCTCATGGCTAATGTGGTGCATGTCTTTTGATGTGCTTCTTGGCCATTTGAATAGCTTCTTTGGATAAATGTCTATTTAGAATCTTTGCCCGTTTTATAATGGGTTGATTTATTTTCAGTGAGTTGTAAAGAGTCCATGTTTTTAATATATGAATACCTTATCAGATTTATGATTTGCAAGTACTTTCTCCCATTCTGTGGGTTCTGTTTTCACTTAAAAAAAAAAATCCTCACCCAAGGAGTGAGGATATTTTTCCCATTGATTTTTAGAACGTGGAAGGGAGGTCGGGAGGAACATTTATTTGAGAGAGACATATTGATTGGTTGATGGGTTGCCTCCTGCTTGCACACCAACCGGGGTGGTGGGTCAAACCTGCAGCCAAGGTATATGCCCTTGACCAGGAATTCAACCTTCGACCCTTCAGTCCAAGGGCTGTTGCTCCAACCACTGAGCAAAACCTGCCAACACTATTTTCACTTTTTTTCGTGGTGTTCTTTGATGTTAATAATTTAAAGTTTTAAATTTTGATAAAGTGAAATTTGTCTTCTTTTGTTGCTTGTGCTTTCTGTGTCATATCTAAGAAAGCACTGCCTACTCCAAGATCATGAAGATTAACCCCTGTGTTTTGTTTTAAGAGTTTTAGTTCTTACATCACCCATTTTGAGTTCATTTTTATATATGCTATACCCTAGGGTCCACCTTTATCCTTTCATCTGTGACTATACAGTTGCCCCCCCCCCACCATTTGTTTAATAAATTATCATTTCCCCTATGAATTATTTGACACCTTTGCTGAAAATAAACTAACCATAAATGTGAGGCTTTGCTTCTGGGCTCTCAATTCTATTCTATTGATCTGATCCCTCACCACTCTGACTGGGGGCAGGGCCAGCAGCCAACCACCCATGACCCCTCCCCCAAGCCAGCCCAGCCTGATGGACCCCTGTCGGGGTGGGCCAGCTGGGCCCCACTTGTGCACAAGTTCATGCACCTGGCCTCTAGTGTATATATATACAAAAGTGTAATATGCAAATCGACTGGATGGTGGAACGACCATCAGGGGGCAGACACTCAGCTCAGCAGCTTCCCCCAGCCCGCAGGCCCCGGTCACCCTTTGGGTTCCTTCCCCCGGCCGGCAGGCTCTGATTGCCCAATGGGGAACAGGGAACCAGGGGTGGGCGACAGCGGATGCGGGCAGTACCAGACCAAGGTGGGTGCCAGTGAGCAGGGGCCCCGAATGCCCCACTGGTCACCCCAAATACAGAGGGCGACCTGCAGTGGCGGGGCGGGGGGGAAGGTAGGGCTAGTTGCCAGCTGCTGGGGAAGATTGGCCTTGATCGCAGGCCAGGCCGAGGGATCCTGCCCATGCGTGAATTTAGTGCACTGGGCCTTTAATATATCTATATGTCAGTATCACACTGCCTTGATTACTGTGGCTTTGTGGTGAGTTTTGAAATTTGTAAATTTGAGTTCTCCAACTTTGTTCTTTTTCAAGACCAGTTTGGCTATTTTGTGACCTCTTAAGTACCATATAAAATTTATTATTAGCTTGTCAACTTCAGCAGTAAAATCATTTCAGATTTTAATAGCAATTGCACAGAAACTATAGGCCAGTTTGAGAATATTGCCATCTTAATAATATTAAGCCTTCCAATTAATGAGCATTGAATGTCTTCCCAATTATCTAGCTTTCCTTTAATAACTTTCAACAATCATTTATAGTTTTCAGAGTATGGGTTTTACACTCTTGTTAAATTTATTACTAAATATTTTATTCTTTTTATGCTGTTGTGAATGAAATTGTTTTTGTAATTTCATTTTCAAATTGTTCATTGTCAGTGTAGAGAAACTCATTTTTTAAAATATATGGACCTTATATCCTGTAATATTGCTGAACCCATTTATTAGTTCTAATCATTTTTAGTGGATTCCTTAGGCTGTTTTTAATGTATATAAGATTATGCCTCTGTGAATAGAAGTAGTTTTACTTCTTCCTTCCCAAATTTAATGCCTTTTACTTCTTTTTTTTTTTAAATTAATAGCCCTGGCCAGAACCTACAGTACAATGTGGAATAGAACTGAATGATAGTAAGCATTCATTCCTTGCTCCTGATTTTAGGGGGAAAGCATTATCTTTCACCATTAAGTTTGATGCTTACAATGGGGATTTTTGTAGATTTACTTTATCAAGTTGAGGAAGTTTTCTTCCAGCCCTAGTTGTTGAGGATATTTATCAGGAAGGAGTGTTGAATTTTGTCAAATTCTATTTCTGATTTACTAAGATGATTTTTTTTTCTTTTGTACTCTATTTTGTTGATATAGTGTATTAAATTAATTGAGCTTCAGATGATGAATCAATCTTGAATTTCTGGTCTAAACCCCGTTTGGCCATAGTGTATGATCATTTTTACATGATCCTGGATTTTGTTTGGTAGTATTTTTGTTGAGGAATTCCACAGCTATAATTATAAGAGACTAGACGCCCAATGCATGAAGATTCATGCAAGAATGGGCCTTCCTTCCCCTGGCTGTCGGCACTGCCTTCGCTCCGGCCCGGAGCCACCTTTCTGCTCTGGCCTGGAGCTGCTTTTCTGCCTTCCCACACTTTCCAGAGGCCCTGAGTGGCTGAGGTGGTGCGGATCATCTGCATCATTGCTATGGTGACAATGCAAGTGTCCCGTCCCCGGCCACTCGGTGCCTGCGTATGCAAATTTACCCACCATCTTTGTTGGGTTACTTTGCATACTCACTCCTGATTAACTGGTGGGCGTCACGAAGGTACGGTCAATTTGCATCTTACTCTTTTATTAGTGTAGATCAGCCGTGGGCAAGCTACGGCCCGCGGGCTGGATCCGGCTGTTCTATCTGGTTCTCTTGCTCTCCCCTCCGCTCCTTTACTTTGAATTTATATTAGTTCACACAAACACTCCATCCATGTTTTTGTTCCAGCCCTCCAGTCCAGTTTAAGAACCCATTGTGGCCCTCGAGTCAAAAAGTTTGCCCACCCCTGGTGTAGATAATGGTCTATAGTTCTATTTTCTTGTGATATCTTTTTCTGGTTATGCATCAGGCTAATATTAGCCTCACACACTGAATTGGGAAGGGTTCTACTTTTCTTCTTTAAGAATGTGTAAATAATTACATTAATTTTCTTTACATTTTGGTAAATTGAACAGTGAAGCCATCTGGGCCTAAACTTACTTTGTGATAAATTTTGGTTACTAATTTAATCTCTGTATTTGTTGTAATTCTATCTATTTAGATTTCTAAATTCTTCCTGAGTTGGTTTTATTACTTTATATTTTTTATGCATTTATTCACTTCAATTAAGTTATCTAGTGTATTGTCATATAAATATTCACAGCATTCCTTTATATATTCTTTCAAAGGTTCAGTGATGTTTCCTGTTATATTCCTGATTTGGATAATTGGAATCCTTGTTCTTTATTTTCGTGGTCACTTTTTTCTAATTTTCTGGTTTTCTTATTTTTTTTCTAATCTTTATTTCATTAATGTTTGCTATATTGTCTATTATTTTCTTCTGCTTGCTTTAGGTTTAGTTTACTCTTTTTCTAGTGTCTTAAAGTGGAAGTTTAGGTTACTGATTTGAGATCTTTCTTCTTTATTTTAATAGAGACATTTACAATATGTCTGTAAGTATGGCTTTAGCTCCAACCCATAAGTTTTGATATATTTTTCTTCATTTTAATTCATCTCAAAGTATTTTCTAACTTTTCTTTGACCCATTTGCTACTTAGGAGTGAGATTTTTAATGCTCACATACTTAGGAATATCCCCAATTTTTTTCTGTTACTGATTTCTATCTCTTGTGGTGAGAGAACATGCTTTGTGTGATTTCAACTCTTTTAAATTCATTGATGTTTGCTTATGGACTAGCATATGGTTTATTTTAGAAAATATTCCAGGGTTCAAGGATGTTTATTGGGTGGGTTATTTATTGGATGGAGTAATCTATTCAAGTCTTAAAAATTTTTGCCACTCAAGTGAACATTAAGGCTTATTTCATTGTGACTTTAATTTACATTTTTCTGCTGAACAATAATGTCAAATATCTTCTCATGTTTTAGGAGCCATCTATGTATTTTTAAATAATGTTTTTTTCAAGTTGTTGCCAATTCATAAGTAAAATATATGTTATTATTGAGTTATAGGACTATTATATATTTGGAATACACATCCATTGCCTGATTTATGTTTTGCAAAAAGCAATCTTTCTTATTCTTTGGCTTACTTTTCCATTTTCCTAAGATACATTTAGAAGAACTAAATATTTTACTTTTGATGAAACCTCCATTATCAAACTTTTCACATATACATAGCTTTTATGACAAGTCTAAGGATATTTGTCCTACATCAAGGTCATGAAGATGTCCTTCTGTATCCTCTTAAAGTTATTTTATAATTTAGCTTTTAGTTTAGAAGCACAATCCATTTGAGTTAATTTTGAATGGATGTAAAGTGGGGAGAGGGGATTAAGAGTCTTCTTCACTTTTCTGGTATTCCAGAACATTTGTTGAAGAGACTCTCCTGTTATCCACTGAATTACATTGATAACTTTGTCAAAAATCAGCTGAACATATATGTGTGGTTATTTGGGGATTGACTAACCTCATCCATCAATGTGTATGTCCATCTTTATGCTTACACCACGATGACTTGATTATTGTAATATTATATTAAGCATTAAATGAGATAAATCATCCAAGTTCTTTTTTCATATTTTTGGCTATTCTAGGTACTTTTCTTTTTATATATATTTTTAGAGTTTGTCAGTCTCTGATAAAACTGCCTTTTATTGGAATTTGTTCTGGAAGAGCTAACATAGCAGACCCAAGACAGCTATCTCTAAAAAGAAAGATCTGCTTGCAAGGTGGGCCCTTAGGGGGTATCTGGGAACTTGTCTGGTGCACTGTGGCCGACATTATATAACTCCCTCCCTAATAAAGGAGGCTCATTCTGCCTGGCTCATTCTGTTTGTACAATGTGGTCTATGCTGCATACCTGCTTTCCTTCTGGGAGTCTGGAATTTTAGTACATACCAGGCAGAGGGCGCCTATATGACCAGCTGCAATTAAAACCTCAGGCACAGAGTCTGTAATGGCCTTTTTAGGCAGAAATATCCCACACATATTGCTGCACTTTCATTGCTGGGAGAAGACTGTGCTCTCTGTGACCCCTCATGGGAGGGAGAGAGCATCAGAAATCTCATACAGATTCCTCCAGACTCACCTGGGCCTTTGTGCCTTATAATTCAGCTATAAATCCCCACTGTGTTTCTGTACTAAATCTCAGCCATGAGCACAGCTCTATGCTGAGTCCCATGAAGTTGGCTAGCGAATGTCTGAGTGTGTGAGTGGTTGTAGATCCCAACACATTGCTCTCTTCCAATGAGGTGTTGTTACTATATAGTAGTGCGATTGATTTCTATGTGTGGACCTTGTATTGTATGACCTTAGTACATTTATTCATTAATTCTAGCAGGTTTCATAGATTTCTCCTCTTTCTACCCAGACAATTACATAACCTGAGAGTAAAGATGATTTTACTTCTTCTCTTCTAATCTGTAATCCCTTCTACTTTTGATTATTATCACGTTGCCCCGGCTAGGTCTCCTTGTGAATGCAAGTGATGAGTATGCATTCTTGCCTTGTTTCTATCAAACATGGAAGACATTAATTGTCTCATTATTTATTTATTACTTACTTTCTCAACTGACCTATGACTGAATAATTTTATCATTGCTTATTACTTTTCTAAGAGCATATTGGCCTGGAATAGGACATAAAACCATAGCATGTATAGTGTGGGTAGCAGGGGATCACGGATTGAAAGAGAAGATCTTTACTGATGAGGAAAAAATAATTGAAAATATTGTGGTATTTAAAGAACTAGTTAACGTCTTTCATAGTTTTTTCTCTAACTTTCCTTTTCTTTACTTATATATCTCTTAGTCCAATGCCTAACACAGTAGGTTCTCAAAAAATGAGATAAACAGGCTTTCAACATACTTGAATCAAAAGTCAGTCACTACAAGGGACTAATACTAATTTTGTCAGGTGCCATACTTGTATTTGTTAATGTAATCAAATGCATTACTGTTTAGGGCCATATTCTGAAGTAGTTACAGGGAAAACAATGTTAATGGAAAATAGTCCAGCAAACAATAATAGTAATTTAAAATGAGGTTGTCAGAATATTGGTAAGTGTAAAAGCGAGGGGCTATGGTTATCATACTTAAAAAAATCTTTTGAAATATCAATCCCCACCCTGGCTGGGTGGTTCAGTTGGTTGGAGTGTTGTCCGATGCACCTAAAGGTTGCAGGTTTCATCCCTGGTCAGGGCCTCTAGGGGTGGCAACTGATTGATGTTTCTCCCTCACATCAATATCTCTCTCTCTTCCCCTCTCTCTGAAAAAAAAAAAAAAATCAATAAACATATCCTGGGTTGAGGATAAAAAAATTGAAAAAGTATGTATCAATTCCCTTACCAGGAGTTTTAAAACGAATAGGTAATTCTGATGTGGGAACATTTATTTCCTTAGTTCTAAGTAGATTTGCCCATTTGCTTTTGTAACAGATTGTTGAGTACTACAACTGATACTGGTGTTGCCAAGTCATCCAGCAGTCACTGAACGATGAGAGAGATGCTGGCAGGAAGGGCAGTCTACTTCCATGTCTCAGCTCCCCAGACCCCAAGTCACTAAGGTCTGGCTTGAGAAGGCACTGCTGCTCTCAGACACGCGGACCACATGGGCCTTCTAGCTGCCTATCTCATAGGCCCTTCAGCTGTCCACCTCTCTTTTATTGTTTACAGACTGCCCACTATTCCTTTCAGAATTCTGTCCCTGAGCTTGGCCTCCATTCTCCGTAGTGAATGCAGTGAAGGAACCCATCCCTAAGCTGAGTAGTGTAGCTAATCATTGATCATGCTCACAGATACCTTGGGTCAGGTGTTCGGACAGAGCAAAGTGGGGGCAGGTTTTCTTTGCTCCACGATGTATGGGGCCTCCCCTGGGAAGACCTGACGGCAGGGTGACTGGACAGCTGGAGGTTGAATCATCCTCAGTCCCCTGTGGAATTGCTAATGCTGACCTTGGCCGAGACCCTGCTAGGCTGTCAGCCGGACACCGACACTGGTCTCTCTCTGCACAGTCTCTCTGCATGGCCTTGCTTGGGCTTCCTCACAGCAAGGTGGCCAGGTGCCTGGAAATAGGTGACACTGTGACACAATCCCACACTGCTCCAAGAAGGGACCAGAGATTCCACCCCTCAGGGAGAGGATTGTAAAGCATGTGGCGTGGGAGACACTGCTGAGAGATCTTTGGGAAGTGGTCTGCCTTCGTCTCATGACACTCTTCAATGGCTCTCCTCCCTCTTTGAAATGCCCTTCTCAACCTAATTCGGGCCTCTTGCTCTACTTACTGCTTAAATGACAATAATCTCCTTAAACACATGGATCCTTCCCTCTTTCACTCTACACTTCCTTCTTTTATTTCACTCAGGCCCCCAGCTGTCAATATCACCCACATGTAATGGCAGTAAACAGTGTAACGGGCAGATGTGTATAGTTCAGACATCACTCCTGAGCGGACCATCTGCCTAACTTTTTGATCATCCACGGGCCACTGGTGTATCCAAGGAGCCTGAAGGGTCACGGAAGTGGGAGGCTGTGGCCCAGTAGTCTGGCGGGAAGGTGGGGGGTAGGGGAGAGAAGAGGGATGTGAGGCTGGCCTATCAGGACACAGACCTCCAGCCTCGCAGTGTGGCCTGGAGCCCTCCCAGGCCCTGAGCTCCAAATCTGTTTACATGACAACCTATTTGAATGCATCACACACACTTTAAACGTATATTATCCAATGGAATTCATTTGTTTCCTGTATTCATTATTACAGGGAATGCTGCCGCTATCATGTTGCCTTAGACAGACAATGTAAGCTCCCTTAGATTCCTTTCTTCTTATTCCACACACCATTTCAATCATTTCCAATCCAAGTTTTAGAAGGATTTCCAATCCTTCTAAATCTCCTTTCAGTCTTTTAACTTTCGTTCTCACTGCCATTTCCTTGTTGAGGCACATACCTTCTCTCACTGGGATCGCTGCACTATTTCTCTTACTCATCTTTTGCTTATGCTCCACACCCTCCTGCCTTCTGCTGCTAGAGGGCGCTGTTGATCACATGTATCTGATTATGCTTCTCTCTTACCTCAAATTTTGCAAATGGTTTCCATGCCTCTCGAGAATACCCTAAAGCGCTTTGCTTGTCATAATTAGGTACCTGCCCAAAGGTTCAGACTTGATGCTCGCCACTATTCCCACGGTGGCACTTTAAGCCCTAAGAGTCACAAATTACTTGTGAACATCTCTGAAAACACTGCATTGTTTTATGCTTCTGAGCCTTTGCACATGCTGGTCCACTTGCCTAAAATCACCTCCCCCCACCCCCTGCCTTTATCTTCCAGCATTTTTGTTTATATTTGACTTTTTAAAATCTCAGTTTAAGTGTTACGGCTTTCATGCATATTTTCCTGATAAGCAACCCCTTCACCCACACACATACCCATATCCACCCAAATTAACAAGTGGATGTAATACCCCAGTTTCACGGTTTCCTCCATGTACCACCAACATAAAACACCACAGTGCCTTATAATGGTTGTATTATACAGCTCTTGTTGGGCTGTAAGCCTCCCAATGTGAAAACTGTGCCTCAGTGATCCCTTATGTATCAATTCTACCAACAAATGATGACTACTATCTCCTACTACAAGGCCGTCATTGCTGTCGAAATGGGTGTCTTAGAAAATGGGCTGCATTTATAGTGCATCTCTAGTTCATGGTAGGAATTCAGAACATCTGTTTTGAACTTTTCAATAACTAAACGATAAGCTGTTGTAGGGACTCACTAAGGGGTGCTTAATGGCTGAGAGAAGAAAGGCACCCCTGTGAATCTTAGCTGGGCTCAGCAGAGAAGTCCTATGTGCATAGGGCAGGGACTGGGATCAAGTAAGTAAATCTGAAGTTTGCTGCTAAAGCTCCTGTGATTTGCCTTAACAGCTGTTAATGTCTGTATTCCAAGGAAAATATAGTAATTTGACATCACAAAAAGCCAGGCCTCTCCATCAGACACCTGCTGTCCACATTAGCTGCCCAGCCTGCCTCTTGTGCTTCTCAGGGTAGGCTAGCCTGCATCCCCTGGACCACACCTGGGGAGTCTCCCAGGCTTTGTGCTATTCTGACAGTCTCCCTGGTGGATTCTCCTGGTTTTTGCCTCCATGTGCTTCTGGTTACTTAGGCCCCACCCAGATTCCAAAGCAAGAAATGTGAATTGCTCACCATTCCATGGAGTCAGCTAGCATTGCCCCTGGAGCTAGTCGACTTCTGAGGAAAATCAGGCATTTGGCAAATAACATGATTTCACTTTTAGAAGGTGTGTGTGTGTGTGTGTGTGTTTGTTTTTGGCCTCGATGGCTTTGTAGACATTTTTATAATGGGCATAGATCTTTATTTGATTGTATTTAACATGTGCTGCTTTACAGGTGCCCCAGTATCACTCCTTTACTTACTGAATTCTGCTCACAGCCATGAAGGAGTGACCCTGGGCGTGACTAGTGGTAATTTAGAGCATGACCACATTTTGATCGGTTAGATTTTCTCTTAATGTACTCAGTCCACACACACACGCCAATTGCTGAAGCATACTCACAAGCCTGAAGGAGTAGGGACTTTTCTTACAGGGCAGTAACATCGCCACTTTTCTCAGTGTATGATTGTGTTGAAGTAAACATCCTACAGCGTCTAGGCAAATCAATTCTGTGCATACTTAAAGCACAATATACCTCCCCCCCCCAAAGGCAAAATAATTGGAAAACATATATGTTTTTCACTATTCTACTTGTGCAAGTAACACAGTAACATGGGTTCACATTTAATAGGGGCTGTTTATCCTGTCTTAATAGATGCTGGAGGTCCTTGCCTCCCAGTGGGCACTGACTGTGGGAAAACCTTCTTTCATTGAAAGAGCCCCAGTCTATGCTTATTAGAAATCTGGAAATATAGACGTCTGCTGCCCAGAAATAGCCTGTGAGGCCTGATTGCAGAGCAAGAAGCATGAAGCCCAAAGCTCTAGGCTGCAAGCATTCACTCATATGTAGGTCAAACACGGGCATATTTTTCTCTGAGGTTTGGAATAGGGTTAATCACACCATCTAGGCTGCATTTAGGAATGCAGCCTTGTGAATTCTCACAGTCACAGGTAATATCAAAAATTAACCTCACACATGATAAAAAGAGCAAGAAAGCTGAGAATTTTTACAAGTCCTAAAAAAAAAAAAAACAGTACTGTGATATTAATAAGATAGATACCATTTATTTTTATTCACTCCTACTTCTAAAATTTCAACCAGTGTGCTCTAAGCCCACAACTTATAATATCACTAGAGGCCCGATGCAGGAAGATTTGTGCAAGAATGGGCCTTCCTTCCCCTGGCTGCCGGCACCGCCTTGGCTCTGACTGGAGCCGCCTTTCTGCCTTCCCACACTGCCCAGAGGCCCAGAGCTGCTGGGGCGGTGCAGAACGCCTGCGTCGTCGCCCCCGGCTGCTCAGTGCCTGCATATGCAAATTAACCTGCCATCTTTGTTGGGTTAATTTGCATATTCACTCCTGATTGGCTGGTGGGCATCACAAAGGTATGGTCAATTTGCATCTTTCTCTTTTATTAGTGTAGATTATATTTCTTTTTTATAAAAATATATTTTATTGACTTTTTACAGAGAGGAAGGGAGGGGGATAGAGAGTTAGATACATCGATGAGAGAGAAACATCGATCAGCTGCCTCCTGCATACCCCCCACTGGGGATGTGCCCGCAACCAAGGTACATGCCCTTGACTGGAATCGAACTTGGGACCCTTTAGTCTGCAGGCCAGCGCTCGATCTACTGAGCCAAACCGGTTAGGGCCCATTATATTTCATTGCCAGAAGTAACTACATATTGATATTTTTAAAATGCCACAGGCCTTTATGTAACTAGTTGCTATTTTACCTCAAAAAATAAATAAATAATACTTCCTGCTTTTACTTTTACTTATCTGGAATAAGTAGCTATTGACATCTGGTGAAGTCAGAATAAAGATTTATCTACCTGAGTGCAAATATTGACCAATCAGGAGCTGGCTCAGTGTTTATATTGAAGGGCAATAAATTGTGGTATTGATGGGGCTGAGGCATCAATATTTGCATTGTGGTAAACATTTAAAAAATCTCCCTGAAATATTCCTCAGAAATTCTCCTGTCATCAGATTAGCTGAGCCGGAGCCGTTTGGGGAATAGCTTGTGTCTGGAAGCAAGTGGTTAATGTGAAAGAGCTATAAATTGTTCTGGTTTCCAAGTTTACACCAAGACACGTTTTTATGGTGATGGATAATGGTGATTATTAGGAGCTTTCAGAACACAAGCCAAAGCTCACTCCCAAACAGAAGACTCGTGTCTAAAATAGCTCCCTGAGCCAAAATAGTCTCCATGATCAGCTTATGTCTTGAAAACCTCATGTTTTCCAAAGAATATCTGATCCCCAATACAGTGAGCCATCAATTCCCAGCTAGACTAATTCATAACTTGGGCTATTTTAGACTCAGTTGGGATGAATTTGTGTTTACAGTGGGAAAAAAAAATGGTTTCAAACATATCGGGGCTCGTAAGACGATAAACTGAATACTTATTCAATATAAGAGAAGTCTATGTAAAATGTCATAACCACCTATACATGACTGAATTCACCTGAAAATTCTTAAAATTCACCTGGTATGTGTGCGCATTTATGTAGCATATGTAATTTTCAACCAATTGATTGGATTAGTCAATGTGTTCATATTAACTTAGGAGAAATAAGATACAGGCAATTCCTAGCATGTAGTGTATACATTACATTTCTGGCTGCCTGTTAATTCCGAATTATTTCCAAGCTGGCGAAGTCATCACCCATGCGGCCGGCCCAGTAGTACTACGTGGGTGCCTCAAGGAAAGAGCCCTACCTTTTGGAGAAGCAAAGACTGGGTGGCCTGGTGCAGGGTTTGAGGCCAATGTCTGTAAATAAATACATCTATGCCAGCATCCTGATCCTGATCAAAGAGCTGGGAGGATGAGCAAAATAGGATGCCTATTGTCCTAACCGGTTTGGCTCAGTGGATAGAGCATCAGCCATGGACTGAAAGGTCCCGGGTTCAATTCTGGTCAAGGGCATGTACCTTGGTTGTGGGCTCTATCCCCAGTGGGGGGCGTGCAGGAGGCAGCTGATAGAAGTTTCTCTCTCATTGATGTTTCTAACTCTATCCCTCTCCCTTCCTCTCTGTAAAATCAATAAAACTATATTTAAAAAATAGGATGCCTATTCATGTTTGAGCATGAATTTGGGTGAAAAATGTGGCATGTTAAAAATGCTTTGTATGGTGGGTATATTCCTAGAGGCTCAAAAAGAGAGAAATGAAAAAAAAAAGCATCCAGCATTCCTACAGTTGCTTAAGTCTCGTCTCGTCTCGTCTCGTCTCGTCTCGTCTCGTCTCGTCTCGTCTCTTCTCTTCTCTTCTCTTCTCTTCTCTTCTCTTCTCTTCTCTTCTCTTCTCTTCTCTTCTCTTCTCTTCTCTTTTCTCTCTCTCTCTCTCTCTCTCTCTCTCAGATATTCTTCACGGCGCCCTATTCTGAGCTCACCTTTGAGACTGACAGTGCCCTTAGCTAATAAGAGGGCTGGGAGGGGGCCATGATGGGCAACACTGGAATGGCCCTCCCTGAAAAGGAGGGCTTCTGAGGGGAGGGGCCATTGTTCTGCTGGTAATGGTGGCTACAGATACAATGCTACAGCCCCGGCCAGGCTCCCAGGGCAGGTCCCTGCTCTGTCCTCACTCTGGAGGCTCCATTTCTGCTCCTCCTCCTACCTTATCCTCATCCGTTACTCCTCTGGTCTCCTCCCTCCCTCCCTCCTCCCTGGATGCTGTCCAGTGCAAGCAAGAGGTACTGGCTCCTAGCCCGGTGCACCTGTCCCAGGCCCTCAGGTTCTGTAAGGGAGGACTGTTGTGAGGCTTAAATAAATAAGATATGCAAATTACTTGGCAGTGCAAGCCCCGTCACAGATGTGAATGCCTCTCCCTTCTGTAGGTTTTCTCTTCATCAGAGGGGAGAGCAGACAAGCCCAGTTTGCCAGGGCTGCCATATCGAAGTACCATGGCCCGGTGACTTATTAAGTGCCACTGAGCCATTGGGCTCAGAAACACAGGTGCAGAAGTATCTTAGGAATTTGATCTCCTGGTTTTGCCACAGACAGGCAATGAGGAAGGCGCAGCTTAGAGCTAGATGAGGTGCTCACTCACCTGGTGAGCTGCGCTGGGGCGGAGGAAGGTTCTGTTCTGGGGAGACTCTCACAGAACAGTGGGAACAAGCAGGGAAGGAACAGATGTGCCGGGTCAGGAGCAACGGGGAAGCTGCTCCGGCTGGTGCTTTTCTCTGCAGACCTCCCCCAACCCCTGGTCATCACACCCCTCCCACCCGAGCTCTCCTTTCCCAGGAACCTCTCCAGGTGCCCTCTCAGCCCACCTCCCCTCGCAGGACTGGAGCCGGATGCTCAATTCTCGCGGCTTCACTTTGGCATCAATTAGAAGTCCTAGCTTATTCCCATCCCCATCCCCACCCCGTCTCCACCTGTAATCGTAGGCGCATCGGAAGCCAGGGCTCTGAAGTCTCTTTAGACCTCTCTCCGCTCACCCTTTTGAACATTTGTTTTCCAATTTCCATGCACATCTTAAAGAAAAGGGAACGAACGTTTTGTGGTCTGGGGACTTTGTTTTCCAGTCTGTTCTCCATCACTGCCCTAACCTGGTGGGCACCTCCGCTCTCACGGTCTCTCCCTTCTCCCCGCCCCAGGCCTGGGATCCTGCTGGTCAGGAGCACCCAGGCATGGCCCTGGAATGGGCCTGGGCTTGCCATGCAGCTTGGCACTACCCACCTCACTTACCTGCTTCTCCTCGGGCCCTATCTCCAGTCACTCCCATGAGGTCTACTTCGCAAAACAAGTTGAGCTCTGTGGTCCAAAGGCTACACAGAAGTAATTTATTCTTCCCAGCATACCCCCTTTCTTGGGAAGAAACGAATCTTCCCTGGCTCCCCTCCTGGCCTTCTTTGCTGCCAGTCCCCCGAGCTGTCTGCTCTGTCCTGGCCTTGACGGATGAGTCTCGCTCTACTGGGGTCTTTACAATTCCAGGCACAGTCTACCCCCTTGTAGATGGTAATCGTGTTAATGTATCTGTGCAGCTTATCCCGCTACGCCCAGCGGAGCTCGGCTCAGGCCTGGCTTCCCAGGTAGGCAGAGCTGGCAGACACCGGCAAGCGAAGCGTGGTCGGTGTGAAGAAGACTAATTGCCCCATGTTCTGCCCCCAGAGGCTTGGCTGCTGGCAGACAGCCCACTATTAGTACATTTAGTGTGCGTTTCTGGTTTCTGTGAAATAATGGCTCCTGGTATCTATAACTGCTTTACCGTTTACAGAATATTCTATATATTGAAAATATTTAGCCCTAACCAGTTTGGCTCAGTGGATAGAGTGTGTCGGCCTGCGGACTGAAAGGTCCCAGGTTTGATTCTGGTCAAGGGCATGTACCTTGGTTGCAGGCACATCCCCAGCAGGAGGTGTGCAGGAGGCAGCTGATCGATGTTTCTCTCTCATCGATGTTTCTAACTCTCTATCCCTCTCCCTTCCTCTCTGTAAAAAAGCAATAAAATATATATATTTTAAAAGAAAATATTTAAGCTGATCTATACACTGTAGGGTAGATGTGAGTTGTCTCTCATTTGACAGGGAGCATAAGGTTAGCAGCTTTCTCAAGAGGACACAGTGACAAGCAGCTAGAACTCCACTGCCATGTGTGTGACCCTATGGGGTGAGTCCGTTGCTGCAGGCTGCCTCCCTGTCATTAACTGGAAGAGAAGTGGTACAAACTATTAGTAGTTTTTTTTGTTTGTTTTTTCAAATGGGGTTGTGTTTCTGCCCCTTTCTTGGGAGAAGGTCTAGTTTGAAGGATTGGAAGACAATAAGAAGGAAGGAGACTTTGAACTAGCATGTCAGTGTCACTAAAGAAAAAGCTAGGGATGGAGAACACAGAACACACACACTTCACATCCCTCCCCGCCACTACCACCCCCGGAAGGAGCAATCTTGGCCCATTTATCTCGCCTCTCTACCAGGTTGTTGCTGATAAGTTCAGACTTCCTCCTTCCGTCTGAAACAACTTGATATCCAATGGTTCTCAAGTGGGTGCTATTGCTAGGGGGTGTTTGAATATGTGTGAGGACATTTGGGGTTGTCAGCCAGTCATGGGGGTGGCATTCAGGGGGAGTGGGCCAGAGATAACTAAGCATTAGCGCTGTGTAGGGCAGTGCCACATGGTGTTAATCTCACCCCACTGAGAAGCGACAGTGGAGGGTCCATCAAACTGAGGAGGCTCTGGCATATGTTCTTGGTCTCCCTGAGAATCCAGATGGCTACCCTGCTCTCTTTTCCCCTGTGCTTCTACCCAATGGGTCTTCCTTTGAGAGTTCACCCCCGCCCCCACTTTGGTGCTATGTCCTTCTTACTCTTGAAATGATTCAACCTAGAAATTCTTGTCCCTGATACATGAACAAGGACTTCATTCTTCAAAGTTCTCCTTCAAAATATTCCCTAGACCAGTTGAGACCCCTCCAGCTATGACAGAGGATGTGCTGTCCAATGTCCATCAATCATTTCTTCTTGTCAGATCTGTCTGTCTGGCCAGTTGTTGAGCCCTGGAGCAAGGCCAGTTTTAGTTCAGTCTGGTGCAGAGCCGAGGGTTTTCCTAGCACACAAATAATGGAGAAATAATGGTGGTCGTAATTAGAGTCATGGCTTGGTAAGTGGAATATGCTAAACTTCGCAGATGCTTACTTTTCATAATGTATAGAATGAATAAGCAAAGGAACATGGAGCTCGTGATTCAGATGCTCTGTTTGGGTATGTTTTCTCCTAATAATTTGAGAGGAGCCTTTTTGATCCAGCACTGGGTCTATGAGTCAGGCCAAGTGTGCATGTGACCGAGAAGTGTGAAGCTGTGAGCATGGATGAGGTTGGAGTTCTGTGAATTTCTGGGGGAAAACAAAACATCAAGTTAGTAAGAAAAAATAAAACACTAAGAAAACTTAAGCCCTAGCCAATTTGGCTCAGTGGATAGAGAGTCAACCCGAGGTCTGAAGGGTTCAAGGTTCAATTCCGGTCAAGGGCACATACCTAGGTTGCAGGCTTGATTCCCTCCTCTGGCTGGGCGCGTGTGGGAGGTGATCAATCGATGTGTCTATCTCACATGTTTGTCTCTCCCTCTCCCTTCCACTCTCCCCAAAAATCAATGGAAAAATATCCTTGGGTGAGGATTAACAACAACAACAATTTAAAAAAAAAAGACTTAAGAAAGAGATCTAGAAGCCTGAACAACTTCTAGAGAATATGATTATAGTAAGTCAAGTCCAAATGAATTAGGGACTTGTGATCCGTGAATATTTCCCAATGTAGAACATCTGAAAAATAGCTTTAAAGGATATTAAATGGCAAAGTATTATGCTAAACAGAGAAAGAAAAAAATTGTGCTAACATGCACACGAGTGAGCATGCATGTGAGTGTGTCTCCATTTGACTTACTATTGTGTGAGCTTACAATTTGGGGTCTCTGTGCAAAGAGAGTGGACGGATGGATGTGAAAAAAGGATGAACACGGTGTTCCGGGATGTGTTTAGTGTATAAGTGTCTATTTTGAAAAACACTGAGGAATAATTAGGGCCATTCATTCAATAAACATTTATGTGGTCAATGGAGACAATGTTTATTATCCCTGGAAATATGACTGTTTAAAAGTAAAATTTTAGTTACTTTTTATGCTTTGGCTTCTTGAAATGTAATGTCCTCTCTTGTCAAAAACCTTTAGTATCATGTGCTCTACACAGAGCCTAGAGCAGCCGTGGGCAAACTACGGCCCGCGGGCTGGATCCGGCTGTTCTATCCGGTTCTCTTGCTCTCCCCTCCGCTCCTTTACTTTGAATTTATATTAGTTCACACAAACACTCCATCCACGCTTTTGTTCCGGCCCTCCGGTCCAGTTTAAGAACCCATTGTGGCCCTCGAGTCAAAAAGTTTGCCCACCCCTGGCCTAGAGTCAGCGTTTCTCTGGGAATTGAAGCAGACGGTTCTACCACTTGGGGTGGAGAGGAGACAGCTGGGGCAGGACACAGAGTGTGGATGGGAGAATGTGATTGTCAATGGAATCCAGAACCAAGAGTTGTGGAGGCCAAAGGGCTATGAGCTTCCCAAGAATCCCTGCGCTTCTTGAGAGTACACGAGTTTCTCAGTGATCAGAAGATCCAGATATGCTTAACCTGAAAGGACAGATAGGTGTTAAGAAGCTGTAAAACTTGGGGACATCCAAGATTCTGACATATGAAATACAACTTGTTTGTCACCTATGTAGTACCACACGCTGTGTTAGCTAGTAAAGTTAGCTGCTTTTTAGTGCACGTTTCTATGTGTTTTAACACACGTTAGATTCATGTACCTCCCACCCCTGGAACTTAACAGAATTCACAACAGTCCCATCACCCTAGGCATTTATTGTGCTGCCCTTTTGTAATCAAGCTCTTGGCCCTCTGTAAACCTCTGTCCTTCGTACCAGATGGTTTCTATACATCTTTCCTCAAGTTCACCGACTCTTCATCTCCCTTCTACTTGGGAGCCCATCTAAAGTTCATTTCTATTTGTTTTATTTGTTCCTTGTTTATGGCTTTTAGCTCTCTGTTGAACATTTTTATCTTTGTATTCATTTCAAGGGTTTCACCTCTACTCCCTGGGCGTAGTTATATGAGCTGCTCTAAATCTTTGATAATTGCAACAGATAGGTCTTCATAGGGTTGGTTTCTGTTCATTGCCTTTTCCCACGTGAGTTATTTAGCTTCCCTTTGTTCTTTGTATGCTTAGTAATTTTGGGTGATATTTTGCACATTTTGAGTGATATATTAGTAGGCTCTAGAGCCTGTTAAAAGCCTTTGAGAACACAACCAGAGGTGGAACTGGCTCTGTTAGCAGCCACTTAGTCCAGTTAGGTCCACACCACAAGTCCTGACCTGCCTGGCCCTGGTTGTAGTTCAGTGCCAGCCCTACTTGCAGAGGCTTTGCAGCATGGTAAAGGTGTGCCCTGCACTGGCCAGCTGGGCCTCTCGGCAGTGGTGCACACGCAGGTCAATTCCCAAACCTGTGGTATAGACACTGTTTGGATGAGTTCTGCACACGCTCCACAGGGGACTGTGGGCTCTTTACGCTGCTCCAGGTGATCCCTTCTTGAGCTTCCTTCTCTGTGCGATTTCTGTCCGCTCTCCAGCTTCCATGGGCCCCTTTCTGTGCTCTCTGCCTGCAAGGCAAAAGCATTACCCTCTCCTTCATGTTTCTCATTTGTTGTGACTGAATCAACTCCAGGGCAAAGCAGTAACAGCAAAGAAAAGGAGGGAAACATGTCAGGGAAATTCCTTCTGTTTTTCAGACCGCAGGGCCCACATTCCCTGGTTTCTCTGGTCACAAAGAAGGATTTTCCCCAGTTTTAAGTGTTCTTGTGGCCACTGGTGCTACCAGCGCTGCTGCTGCAGAGCTGCGGATTCAGGATTGAGCTGTCGCTCAGGGCAGGGCCCAGAGGAAATCAACAACTACATACCAGGGCACGCCCTTCCCTCCTCTCATCCTCAAAGTTCCCCTTTCCCAATCCTCAGACTCAAAAGAGCATTTATCTTGAAGCTTTTGCAGTTTGCACCTGCCACACAGTTTCAGGCTTCTGGCTGCTCTGAGTCTGAGCCACGAAAGATAGTGGGAGGGGCAATAAAGCAGGAAACGTACCACCGTATTGTTCTTTCTTCATTTTTTATTTTCTTCTCCAATCTGGTTGCTACCTTTGACTTTTCATAGCCCTCAAATAAGTGTTAATGTATTCTGTTTAGTTTGTAATGAGCGAGAGAGATCGGTTCAAGTGTGCTTACTCCATCTAAACTGGAACTATTCTTAGTGGTAGAATGAACAAGGACTGTAAGAATTAATAATAACTAAAATCAACCCAATTTTTAAATGATCACCAGGAGTGTGTAATTTTAAACAGTGTCAGTGGACAGACATCCCCCCGCCCCCCCCCCCCTCCCCGCCATGCCCTTGGTAAACTACCGGTACAGGAAAATTGGAAGCTGCCGTGGGTTATCAAAGTATTTAATAAGGGTGGATTGCTTCATTTTAGGGTTCTGAATGTGCATTTGGATGTAGAGTGGGTAACTTCAATATAATATTGACAGAGAATTAATGTTGACCTAGTAAACTATAAATTCATTGAGAACAGGGAAAATATAAGTTGCTCATTAACTCATTCAATATCTATATAGTATTGTGAATACTAACTACTACAGATGAAGAAATATTGTCTGCCCTTAACGGGCTTTTAGTCTGAAGGGATAAACAGATAAATAACCAGAGACTTTCACTATAATGTAAGTTTACCAAAGCAAAAAGCACTGCCAAATTGGGATGTGCAGTGAAGAGGGGGGCAAGGAGGTATTACCTCAGGGGCACCATGGAGGCTAAGGAAGGATTCTCATAGAGATGAAATCTAAGCTGTGACCTGAGAGACAAGGAAAGGAACAGCCCAAGAAAGAAGGTGTTTCCAGGTGACAACATGAATGAAAACAGGGAGAAACATAAGGTCACATTATTCTGGAAGTATAAGTTTTTCAGTGAGACCTGAGTCAAATATGGAAACATATTAAGGCAAACATTGTAAAGAAATAGAGGAGTTAGGCCATCATGGGCCATATAGTAATTTATGCAGTTTGGGTTGGTAGGATCTGATGTCCTTGCCTATCTAAGAGTATTATTGAAAAAAAAAATGGGCAAAATCTGGAAACAAATTGTATAAATTAGAAAATCCAGAGTCTATTTCAGTTGTCCATGAAGTACATGGTGATAGAGATGAAATAGAGGAGGATAGATTCAAGACATATTTTAGAGGTAGAATGAACAAGGTTGGTGGCAGATTCAGTATCATGGTCAGGGAGAGTAAGTGCTGACAGTGACTTCCAGAACTTTGCATTCAATTAAGGTGCCATTTGTTAACCAGAGAAAAATTGAAGGAAAATAAAGTTGGAAGGAGAAAATAAAGAATTCCATGTTACACGTATTAAATGTGGGATGCCTATGAGACTTCCAAGTGACTGTTTTAGGCAGGCCATTGCTAATATGAGTCTGCAGTCTATGGACGAGAAAGAAGGGAGAGACATATATGTGTGACAGCCATATAACTGGATGTTCAAAACCATTGAATAAAAGACACCATGTGGGGAATAATCATACAGTGAGAAAAGAAAAAATGTCTGGGGCCTGGCTTTGAAACATCCAACACATAGAGGTTGGGTAAAATAGGAGAAGTCAGTTGAGGGGATTCTGAAGGAGTGTACAGAGAGGTAGATGGACAGGTAAGGGGACATGACACCCTAGTACCACAGGGAAGTCTTTGTAAGAAAATTAGTTGTCAACTGTGTAGATTGCTGCCAAGAAGTCTCTTAAAGTGCTAAAGTGTGTGCAACGAGTTTGGCAACTTGGCAGTCACTCAGTGACCTTGGTGCAGGGAGGAAGTGGGCAGAAGCCAGATTGAACTAACTAAAGTATCAATATGAGGTGAAGAATTCCAGATGGCACATTTGGACAATATTTTCAAGAAGGTAGGCTGTGAAATATGGGGTCAGTGGAGAGAAGTGGTATTAAAGCAGACATTTAAAAAGTAAATATATTTACTACACTTTGAGAGTGGAAGAGTGGTTTTCACAGCAACACTGAAATTCCATGGTAGTGATGAGTACTTATTAAGGTAGGAGGTCATATATATATCCAGGTAGATTACCACTGTAAACTAAGACTGGGATAACAAATTTGCCTTTTATCTCTTGAGCAAAGTCGGTTGGTGTGACTGCCAGAATTATATACTTAACATGTTAAGCACCGGTGACTGACACTATACTTTCCGGAAAGGAAGACAAAACAGGCTTGGCACTTAATGTATAAGCATATACAGGTATGTCTGTATTTAGCCAATGTACATGTATATATGTGTATTATACATATACTAGAGGCCTGGTGCATGAAATTCATGCACGGGTAGAGTCCCTAGGCCTGGCTGGTGATCAGGGCCAATTGGGGCCTTCCGGCTGCTGGTCTTCCTTTGTTCCTTGACTCCCCTGGTGGTCAGCACATATCATAGTGAGTGATCGGTCTTCTGATCGAACTGCCGTGGGGACAATTTGCACCTTAGGCATATATACATATATATATATATATATATATATATATATATATATATATATATATACACACACACACACACACATATACATATATATATATATGTGTGTGTGTGTGTGTGTGTGTGTGTGTGTGTGTATACACATATATATATTTTTTTCTGGTAGAGCAAAAAGCATATGGAGATGTAGGAGAAACAAGATGTAATGGATAGAGTAAAGTCTTTGAAAAGATGAGGAAGGAAGAACGCCATAGATCAAAAGGAGGAATTGGCTTTTTGATATCAGGAGAGACAGTGTTCTGTTGGACAGCACAGGAATAAAGGTGAAGGAGTTGGGGATATTTTCCAATGAGAGATTGCAATGATGGGCCATAAAATCTAAGTTTTCTAAAACTTGGGAGACAGTGAGAGGATAAGCACAGATACAGAAGATTTTTACATTTGATCATGAGTGATGCCTGTCTAGTGGCTTCTGGGTTTTGTTGTGTGTCTTTTTCCTCTTCAGCAAAGCATAGGACAAGATCATTAGCAGGGGAAAGCATAAACAGAGGCAGTGAGATGTTTGAAAAAATATTGGAGGGAAAACTACACTTTGAGAGTGGAAGCATGGTTTTCACAGCAACACTGAAATTCCATGGTAGTGATGAGTGCTTATTAAGGTAGGAGGTCATGAATGCATGGGGAAACCAACTCCCTGCTTAGGTGATATTCCCAGAGCAGACACAGAAAAGACACCTACTCGGGTATCTATAGTGGGGTTTCCTCAGGCTAGTGGGACATACAGATAGAGGTGAAATATTTGGGGGATATTTTGCAGTGAAAGATTGCAATGATGGGTCATTAAAATCTAAGTTTTATCAAAAGGGATATAAAAGTAAAAAAAAAAAGACTAAAAAACGTTGAGTCAATAAATTTGAGGCCTCAGTGAAGTTAAATAATTGTTCCCATAGAGTTACTGAGTGAATGTCATACTCTCCTGCCCTCTTCACTCAATCTATATCTATCTATCTATCATCTATCTATCTATCTATCTATCTATCTATCTATCTATCCTGTTACTGACTTCATTGGTTTAGTCATACGTTTCAACTGCCCACTTCTCCACTGTGCCAGGGAAGGTGCCCCTCAAGTCTTATTATGTGACAATGACTCTCCCGAAGTTGAAGAATAACTTGTGACCCATCAGTCAAGGTTGTTAGTTTTTTTGTTTGTTTGTTTTGTTTTTGTTTTTATTTTTTTCAATTCAAGGACCAATGACATTTTGGCTGGTGATCAAGTAAACTGTTTTGTTACCCTCTCTCTCGGAGTTGTGGGAAAGGAAGAGTTAGGTTAATGGGCTTGAAGAAGGCTGGAGGAGAGGGAGCTGGGGCAGTCTCAGTAGAGCTGTTGAGGACAGGTCAAGGTAGACGGGACATAGCTCCCAGGGCAGGCAAAGCTCTGGGTCCTGAAAATGAAGGAGGACAGGGAAGGCAGGTGAGCATAAACATGAGAACATGGACATTCGTTCCTTCTATTCATGCATTTTAGTTTCAAACCCCTTGAGGCTGGTGATGGAGATTTCTCCAAATTTCCCGGCCAAGTTCAGTATTTTCTCAGCAGAAGCAGCTGTTGCTTGAGCCACATCCCCCCTCGCCAGCTTCCATTCCTGGCACAGCACCGCGCCCGGTGGTGCTTGTTGTTGACTCTGTGTCTGCTGCAGAGGCCACCCCTTCTTCTGATGAGCCCCGTTTTGTGTGGATGGCAGCACTTTGCTTCCTGCCTCTCCCAGGAAGGTAAAGAGCCTAATCACATTCCCTGCAATCATCCTGCGACTAATTACATGGAGACAGGGCTGAATCACCATGCTGATGCCACTCGGGAAGAATTCAGCCGAATTGGTGATGACGGGAGAAAGTGCTCTGTCTGAGACACTTTTGATTAGGGTGTGCTGTATCCCCGCTCGCTCAGAGAAGCAGGGACCTCGGCCACAAGAGCTTTTAACTAAGCATATTTGTGGAGAGAGCCAAACCTGGCTCTTTTCTTACTCACTCCAAGGCTAGCTCCAGGAAGATGTTGTTAGTCTCCCTACGGAAGCGTGGAATAAGATTCTTTAACCTTAGGTGATTTGAGAGGTCTCTTTATGTGGCCAGCCTTTATCAGGAAAAAGAAATAAGAAAGAAACACCCTAAAAGGTATAGATAACTGCTATTTTCTTGAAAGTCACCAAAGAAGATTTTTGAATAGTTCATTTTGACAGCTAGCACAGCCACCAGAGTTATCATCAGTCCGTTCATTCATCAATGTTTGACAGCATGTTACCTTCTATGTGTTAAAAACTGTAATTGATATTGGAGATATGATGACAAATAAAGAGTGCCTTCTGTCTTGGAAATTTGAGTCCAGTAGGGTAAACATATGTAAAAACATCACAATGCAAAGGAATTAGTATAAACATTAGAAACAAACAAAAAACCTGGGAAGAGAGGAGGCAAGGACATTGGAGTATCAAGAAAGGGTCCCCAGAGGATTTATATCGAGGACTATTTTGAAGGATGCATAGACATCTGAAAGTAGACAAAGTGGGTGTTAGGTCCTAGACAGAGAGGGCATGATAGGTGAGGACTTTGCCTGAGTGCAGTGAGTGTGTGTGTGTGTGTGGGGGGGGGGGGGGGCGGGGAGGAGTGGGAAATAGAAGAATATGGAAATGTAGACAAGAGCCAGCTCCTAGGAGCCTTTATATTCCACATCAGTGGGGAGTGTGAGCAGTGAAAGGACTGAAGCAGGGGCAGGGCTGATTTTTTAGTTTGGGCAATTATTTGGACAAGAATAAAATGTGAAACTAGAGGCAGGGAGATCAGTAAGAGGGCATTATAAAAATCCAGAGTAGAGATGGGTGCCTGAATTAAAATAGTTCACCATGAAAGGGGAGGGGCAGGAGATAGGTAAATAAAAATAGTTAATGAAGTTTTATATGTATAGAAAGTACAAGCTCTGGTGGAATTCAAGTCTTTGGCTGGTGGTCACTTTAGTAGACGTGTTATTTCACCTCTCTAAGCCACGTCTGTCTAACAGGGTCATTGTAAAGATGAAATGATAAAGCCTGCAAAACACTTGGCGTACCATCTGGGTACAGAAATGCCCAGTGCATGTTAGCCAATTTTTTAAAACTAAATTTTAAAAAAAGATAGTAAACAATAATAAAATAAGAAGATAGATTTGAACACTGTAAAGGCGGTAAAAACAACAGGATTTATTGAGGAATCGGAGAAAGGGAAGACTCGAATGTGACCCTCCTCTTTACTTTATGAGAATGGAGAGTTAACCTTAACAACAGCAGACGTTAGTGGGCACTGGGGTGAGAGCAAGTTTGAGGGGTAAGAGCAGGTTTGAGGGGCAAGATGATGAATTCAGACTGTGGTGTCTGTGAAATATACAAAGGAAGCATTAGGTTGGACCTAGAGTTCAGCAGATCCTCTTGGGATGGTGATGTCGATGATGAGATCATGAGCATAGCTGATATTTTAAAATGTAGAAATGGGATTTGGCAGTATAGATAGCCTGGGAGAGAGGACAGCTAGAGAGAGGACTGGACCTGATTGGAGGGTTGAGTCTCCTTCCTCTTATAGCTTGTACCTTCTAGTATGTATCGACCATCTGTTAATGTGCTAATAACTCTTCTGTGTATTTGCAAACATTATCTCATTTAATTCTCAAACCCAATGTAGGGTGAAAAAATAAAGTCTCCACTGTTTACTAGTGAGGAAACAGGCTCAATATCTTAATTAAAACGACTTAGTAGCTAAGAGAAAGAGCCATGACCAGGATTCAGGAACACCATGCTAGCTCTGATAAAGCATGCTTGTCTTGTCCTCACCTGTTGCATTTCACCCAGGAGCCAGGCGTGCATGCCTAGGTTTAGATTTTATGTGAAATGAAGAGAGGTGGAAGCAAACACTAGTAGTGTAACTAACGGAAGAGTGAATCAACTCTTCCCTGCACTCTCCCTTTGTATGGATTTTTATGTGGTTGACAATTTCACCTGTCAACAATTCCACCTGTGTGGCATGGGACACTTAGACCGACAGGGGGACAGGGCCCATGCTCATATTGCAGGCAGAGCAATTCCATAGCAGTATGATTTGGAAGCAAATAGCTTTGGTGTTGGGTAGAGTTTGAGATCTACATTTGCAAAGATAGATAGATAGATAGATAGATAGATAGATAGATAGATAGATAGAATGGATATTCAAAGACTGTTGTCAAATGTGCCAAATACACATATTTTCTGTCATGTCTCCCTTTTTCTCTGGGTCCAAATGATCTTCCACCAACAAGCTATTCTATGGGTATTTCCATGTGGTTTTCTTGAGTCATTCTTTTATACACATCCTCCTGCCCCATGTCACATGGGAATGCCTGTATGCATTTCCTTGTCTGGTATTGATGGTACTGGATAGTTTTCTCTCTAAGATCTGATCTGAACTTATTCATTAGATTGTCTTAATTAAAGATTTGACCCCACCCCAGCTCTTCTTTTTATTTTGACATTGAGCATTTGCTTGGTTCAGTCATCAATCAATGAAATTCATGAGGAAGCCTTCATCCTGCTCCATGTGTGAGGATGCTGATGCAAAGGGAAAACACACCCACACATACACAGGCAAGCGCACAGTGTCATATCCTCAGGTTCCAAACACTCCTGGGGTCACAGTTCCACCATTCTTGGATTAAGAACTCCTGTCCTTAATATAGAAAGCGTCTCCGTGGCTAAAAAACAGACTGACTGTACAGTCCGCTCTGCTTTTCCAGGGCAGGTCAGAACCAGGTGGTGAAGGTGACCCCACTACACGTGACCTTCTGACCTGAGGGTACATGAGATTGTGTCAGAACCTTAGCCTATTAGCAGCCTCTCAAGTTAAAATAATTTTCTTAAATTATTCCTGGGAAGGAATTTCAAAGCAATTAAATTCTTCACATTTCTCAGCACTGGCTTATATATCCAGAGATGTAGAAAAGAGAGCGCAAACAGCCAAGATACGAAGAGGTGTGACACTGCGGAATTCTATATTTACCCGCTACCCATGTCTTTCCTATCCCCTTGCCTGAATTCACAAATCAAAAGCTGATTTCTCTCTCTTAATTTTTTTAGCAGCCATCAGCTGTACCTCTGCAAATACCCAGGGTCCAACATCAAGCTGCAAACACGCAGCTATTTGCTGTCTTGACATCATCACCCAGGGTCTGCCTGCAAGCCCAGCTTAGGGGCCTCACAAAAGGCACGCAGCAGGGGAGCTCACAGCCCTGGGTCTCAGCAGCTGGAGCTGCATCTGCACAGAATGCTAGTGGCATCCTGAGGGAAGAGCTAGGCCTCGGAGAATCACAGGGCTGGCTCTGGAGAGCACAGGGCTGCCTCTGGGGAGCACAGGGCCTCATTTCTATATAATTACACTAGTGACCCAGTGCATGAAATTTGTGCACATTAAAAGGGGATTAATTAGAGGAAATAATTTAATATTGCTATTTGCCCTTTCTCTATAATAGAAGTATCAGAGATTAAAGAAAATTAGTAAAATGTATATGAAAACCTTCCTCCTGTCAGAGTCTGGGGCTCACCACCAGACCCAGAGTCAAGTCCCCGCCCACCCACATGCACCTCAAAGTCGCGTGAGACCCAGACCTGACTGCCCGCCCCCCCCACCGCATTGGGCTAGATCCAGACCCAGCCAGTCCCACCCTTGTCAAGCCCTGCCAGGCAGGGGGCATAGCCTCAGGTCCCCTAGCCCGGTGCCAGGACGGAGGGTGTGGCCTGAGGTCCCCCAGCCCAGACCAGGGCCAGGGCTATGCCTTTAGGTCCTCCATAAAGTCCCGCCAGGTGGGGGACATGGCCTGAGATCTCCTGTCAAGCCCTGCTGGGTGGGGGTCATGGCCTGAGGTCCCCTGTTAAGCCCCACCAGGCAGGGGAGCGCAGCCTCAGCTCCCCGGTCAAGCCCCGCTGGGCGGGGGCACGGGCTGAGTTGCCCCGACTCAGCACTGGGGGTGCACCTTGAGGTCACCTGTCAAGCCCCACTGGGTGGGGGGCATGGCCTGAGGTCCCCTGTCAAGCCCAGCCAGGCAACGGGGTGCAGCCTCAGGTCCCCTGGCCCAGTGCTGGGGCAGGGGGCGCAGCCTGAAGTCCCCCATCAAGCTCCGCTGGGGGGATGCAGTCTGAAGTCCCCCGGCCTGGTGCCAGGGTGGGGAGCGTGGCCTGATGTCCCCTGTTAAGCCCTACCTGGTGGGGGGTGTGGCCTGAGGTCCCCTGGCCTGGTGCTGGGGGAGCAGCCTGAGGTCCCCTAGCCCAGCACCAGGACAGGAAGCGTGCCTTGAGGTCCCCTGTCAATCCCTGCCAGGTGGGGGAGGGCGTAGCCTCAGGTCCCTGCTGATTGCTTGTTAAGGCTCCTTATGGGAACTTGGCCTCAGCTGTGGGTGCAGCCATCTTTGTGACAGAGTGATGGTCAATTAGCATATTCTCTCTTTATTAGATAGGATGTGGGCTGCAGCTCCTCTTTAATACAAAGCTAATGGTTATTCCCAGAAAATTTTCTAATCAAAAAATTCTTAGGTAACAAAAGCTGAGAGATGGTTTCCCAGGTTCATGAAGAGTCCTCTCTTCACATGGAATAGATACAAATCTGAGACTAGGAGATGGGAATGGCATGGGGACATCACCACATGTTCAACACTCTACAAGCATGTCAAACTCAAAGACTAACATGGTCCAAATAAACAAGGTTTAAGTTTCTGTGGGTCACAAAAAAAAACGCTTCAATTTTCATAGAAACGTAGGTTTATTTCGATAGAGACATGCTGAATACAAATGGCTGAAATAAATGAGTAATCTTTAACATAAAATAATAGAACATTTTAATAAAAGTTACTATTTTTTCTTGAACATTAACTTACCAGACATTGGATAACTGCACAAATTAATAAGCGTAACACCAACCTATTTTTCTTGTTCTCCAAAAGTGAAATATTTCCTGTTGCTTACACCAAACAAGTCAGTCCAAGACTAATGACATGACAATCAGCTGCTAAAATATTCGCTGCTAGTATTAGTGGAGAGAAATGGTGCACCTGTGTGTAAGGGAAATAAATGCAACACAATTATAGTAATCAGTCATTAGCAAATATTGTAGTTCGTTATTAATAATTATGTATAACAGGATATTGTAAAAATTAAGTTATGAAATTTTTATTAAGACATTTCTTACATACCGTAATATTGTGTGGGCTGCAAAAATATTCGTTGTGGGCTGCATGTGGCCTGCGGACCATGAGTTTGACATGCTTGCTGTATGACTTCAGCTCCTGGCTAACAGCAACCTCCACCAACATGTTTAAGGGAAATTCCATTTACATAGCGGAAGCCAGCTAGTCAGAACAATTCAGCCTGTCCCCCTCCCCAAAGATGGTGGCTATCTTTGATTCCAAAAGTAATTTTCTCAGCGCCGGAAGTGTCCCTCTGTTCTATAATAAGCAAAAGCAGGTCTGGGCCTTCCAGAATCTTCTTCTGGAAGAAATCTTGTAAGGTTGTTCATTCTGGAAGAGATCATCAGGCCATTCTTTGTTGTTGTTGTTGCTGTTTGTTGTTGTTTTTAATTTAAAATGGTTATTGTTGACACTATTACAGATGTCTCTCATTGTTGCTCACCTCTACCCAGCCTCTCACCCTGTCTTTTGGCTCTCCCTACACTAGTATCTGTGTCCATGAGCTATGCACATATGTTCTTTAGCTAATCCCACACCTTCCTTTAGCTCATATCCCCTGCCCTCTGATATTTGTTGGTCTGTCCCATGGCCTCTGGTTCTGTTTTATTCATCAGCTTATTTTGTTCATTAAATCCCACATATTAGTGAGATCATATGGCATTTGTCTTTCTCTGACAGGCTTATTTCACTTAGCACAATACTCTCCAGGTTCCTCCATGCTGTTACAAAGGGTAAGAGTTCCTTTCTTCCCCCTCCCCCCAGCCAGGCCCCAGCCATGTAGTATTCCACTGTGTAAATGTACCACAGCTTTTTTCCCACTCATCTACTGATGGGCACATGAGATGCTTCCAAATCAGGGTACATATATTCTTTCTGATTGGTGTTTGGGATTCTTAGGATATATACACCCAGAAGTGGGCTCACTGGGTGAAAGGCAGGTCTATTTTTAATTTTTTGAGAAATTCCATACTGTTTTCCACAGTGGCTGTACCAGTCTGCATTCCACCGACAATGCACTAGGGTTCCCTTTTCTCCACATCCTCACCAGCACTTGCTCTTTGTTAATTAATTAATCAATCAATTAATTATTTTTTTAAAATTCTTTATTGTTTAAAGTATTACATAAGTCTCTTTTTTCCCCCCATTGAGCTCTCCCCAGCCGCTCCCACCCCCCAAAGGACTTGTATGCATGCATATGAGCATAACCAATGGACACAGACAGTAGGGGGGTGAAGACATGTTAATTTATTGATGGTAGCCATTTTGACAGGTGTGAGGTGATACCTCATTATCATTTTAATTTGCACCTCCCTGATGATTAGTGACCTTGAGCATTTTTTCATATATCTATTCGCCACCTGTGTATATTCTTTGGAGAAATTTCTAACTATTTAGGTCCTTTGCCCATTTTTTAATTAGATTGTTTGTCTTCCTGGTGTTGGGTTGTATAAGTTCTCTTTATATTTTACATATTAACCCCTTATCAGCTGAATCATTAGTAAATATCTTCTCCCATACGATGGGTTCCTTTTTGTCTTAATGATGGTTTCTTTTGCTGTGAAGAAGCTTTTTAGTTGGATGTAGTTCCATTTCTTTATTTTTTTCCTGTGTTTCGCCCTCGGAGACATATTGGCAAAAATATCGCTCTGAGAGATGTCTAAGATTTTACTGCCTTTGTTTACTTCTAGGATTTTTATGATTGTTGTTCTTACATTTAAGTATCTTATCAAATTTGAGTTTATTCTTGTGTATGGTGTAAGTTGGTGGTCTAGTTCCATTTTTTTGCATGTACCTGTCCAGTTTTCCCAGCACCATTTATTGAAGCAACTGTCTCTGCTCCATTGTATACTCTTATCAAATATCGAGTAGAATGGCTTGGATCGATTTCTGGGTCCTGTGTTCTGTTCAAGTGATCTATAAGCCTGTTCTTGTACCAGATGGTTTTGATTTACAGTGACTTTGTACTATAGTTAGATATCCAGTAATGGGATCCCTCCAACTTTGTTCTTTTTTCTCAAGTTTACGGAGGCTATTTAGCATCTTTTGTGGTTCCATATAAATTTCTGGAATATTTGTTCTAGATCTGTGAACTATGCCATTGGTATTTTAATAGGAATTGCATTGAATCTATAGATTTGCTTTGGGTAGTATAGACATTTTAATAATATTCATTTTCCCAAACCATGAACACGGTATATGCTTCCATTTGTTTGCATCTTCCTCTATTTCTTTCTCCAATGTCCTATAGTTTTCTGAATATAGGACTTTTACCTACTGAGTTAAGTTTATTTATAGGTATCTTATTTTTGTCATTGTTGTTGCAATACTAAATGGGATTATTTTCCTAGTTTCTCTTTCTGATAGTTTGTTATTGGTGAATAAAAATGTCATTGATTTCTGGATATAAATTTTGCATCCTGCTACTTTGATGAATTCATTTATTAGATTCAGTAGTTTTTTGGTGGAGTCTTTAGGATTTTCAATATATAATATTGTGCCATCTGCATATAATGGCAGTTTTACTTCTTTCCAATCTGAATGCTTTTTATTTCTTCTTGTCTGATTGCTGTGGCTAGGATTTCCAGCACTATGTTGAATAAGAGAGATGAAAGCAGACATCCATGCATCCCTGTCTTGTTTCTGATCTTAAAGGAACACTTTTAGTTTTTGCCCATTGAGTATGGTATTGGCTGTAGGTTTACCATATACTAGAGGCCCAGTGCACGAAATTTGTGCATGGTGGTGGGGGGGTGTCCCTCAGCCCAGCCTGCACCCTCTCCAATCTGGGACCCCTCGAGGGATGTCTGACCACCCATTTAGGCCTGATCCGGTAAGATCGAGCCTAAACGGGCAGTCAGACATTTCTCTCAAATCCAGGACTCCTGGCTCCCAACCGTTCGCCTGCCTCTGCCTGATTGCCCCTAACCGCTTCTGCCTGCCAGCCTGATAACCCCCTAACCACTCCACTGCCAGCCTGATCGACACCTAACTGCTCCCCGGCCGGCCCCATTGCCCCTAACTGCCCTCCCCTACTGGCCTGGTCACCCCTAACTGCCCTCCCCTGCTAGTCTAGTCACCCCTAACTGTCCTCCCCTGCAGGCCTGGTGCCCCCAACTGCCTCACCTGCTGGCCTGGTCACCCCTAACTGCCCTCACCTACTGTCCTGGTCACCCCTAACTGCCCTCCCCTGCAGGCCTGGTCCTCCCACAATTGCCCTCCCCTGCAGCCTGGTCTCCCCCAACTGCCCTCCCCTGCAGGCCTGCCACCCCCAACTGCCCTCCCTTGCTGGCCTGGTCTCTCCCAACTGCCCTCCTCTGCCAGCCTGGTCACCCCCAACTGCCCACAACTACCCTTCCCTGCCAGCCATCTTGTGGTGGCCATCTTGTGTCCACATGGGGTCAGCCATCTTTGACCACATGGGGGTGGCCATCTTGTGTCTTGGAGTGATGGTCAATTTGCATATTACTCTTTTATTAGATAGGATGGCCTTTACAATACACACACACACACACATACACACACACACACACACACACTGAGTGGCCAGATTATTATGACCACCTGACATTTGTAGACAAATTAGCCGTACACTGCATCGTATGGGATATGGAAGCCGAAGGCCTGTTTGAACACCTGTGCTGTCTGCAGTTACCAAGATAAAATGTCTCAATTCGCACAGGAACACAAGGATTGGACAGTCAAGCATTGGAAAAAAGTCATGTGGTCTGATGAATCACGTTTCCAGTTGCATCATGCAGATGGCAGAGTGAGAATTTCTCAGAAACAGCATGAAAGCATGCACCCCACTTGCATGAGTACAACCCTTCAAGCTGGTGGGGGCAGTGTTATGGTTTGGGGCATGTTTTCCTGGCATGATTTGGGCCCTTTAATTCATGTGGAACAGTGTCTGAATAGCACAGTGGTCGGCAAACTCATTAGTCAACAAAACAGCAAACCGCAACTCGCGAGCTGCAGTTTGCCAACCACTGGGATAGCACAACATACCTAAGTATCGTTGCTGATCATTCTTGTATTTCTGCATTGAGATTTTCTTGTGTGGAAGATCCTGTATATTAAAATGTTTTCAAACTGTGTTGTGATATCAGTGAGAACAACGGTCTTGAGAGCTACCATTTATTGATAGTTTACTATGTTGTACATGCTTTCCACATATTTCCTTCTAATACTCACCAAACCCTATCATGTTGATGGCGTATCCCAATGGAAATGGCTTCTTCCAACAAGACAATACGGTGCTCGTATTGTGCAGGAGTTATTTCAAGAACATGGGGGAGACTTTACCTTGCTTAGGTGGCCCCCACAATCACCAGATCTCAATCCAATTGAGCATTTGTGGGACAAAGTTAAAAGAGCCATCAGGCAGCTGGTTCCACAACCATCAAATCTCACAGAACTGGACAGTGCTATTCATCAGGCATGGTGTCAGATTCCTAGCATCACCTTTCAACATCTCGTGGAGTCAATGTCAAGAAGAATCGCCGTAGTATTGAAGGCAAAAGGTGGCCCAATGAAGTACTGATGGGGTGGTCATAATAATCTGGTCACTCAGTGTGTGTGTGTGTGTGTGTGTGTGTGTGTGTGTGTGTGTGTGTATAATTGATTCCAGAGAGGGAGTGGGAGAGAGAGAAAGAAACATCAATGATAGAGAAATATTGAGTGGCTGCCTTCTGCAGCCCCCTAATGGGAATCAAGCTGCAACCCGGGCATATGCCCTCACCAGGAATCGAACCAGTGACCTCTCCATGCCAGGGATGATACCCAACCAATTGAGCCACACTGGCTGGGCTCCACTGTATTCTTGATGTCAGATATACTATTCTGTACTTCTAACTGCTTCTTATTCATGATTTTCTGTCCCTTTTCATGCTGATGTAGTTCCCACTACATTTCTTGTTGTTCCCATTAAGTTCCTAATAGTTCTCACTAAGTTTATTGAGCATCCATTAACCATTACTCTGAACTCTACCTCTGATAAATTGCTTGCCTCCATTTCATTTAGCTCTTTTCCTAGATATTCCTCCTGTTCTTTCATTTGAGGCCTGTTTTTTTGTCTCCCTATTTTAGCTGTCTCTTTGTGTTAGTTTCTATGTATTAGATAGAGCTGCTATGACTCCCCTTCATCGTGGGGTGGTCTTCAATAGTAACTGCCCTGTGGAACCCAGTGATCTCCTGAGCTGGATGCTTTAGAAATGTCTCTTTTCTGAGTTATTTGGGTTCTCCTGCTGTAATCGGGTCTTGATTGCTGTTTACCTGTTTGTGGGTTGGAAAGGTTGCCGGACTGTGAGGCTCAACCTTGACCATGTCATGCTGAATAAACAAGGAAGTGGAGATTCCCCAGAGTTCCTAATAAGGAATGATGCCCTGCTGACACCTTGCTGTTAGCTCAGTGAAACATGTGTCGGACTTCTGACCTATAGAACTGTCTTGCAGGCCTGTTTTCAGCAGTGGCAGCTCATATATCCAAGACTTGGCCCCCATGTCTCCCCAGACCAATCCCACCCGCAGCTGTCCAGCAGCAACTGCTCAAACTACCCTTTCTGTATCCAAAGAAATAGTCAAGGTGACTATATATATATATATATATATATATATATATATATAATATCCTTCTATTTTTAGCAGTGAATGTAGAGACATTTTTCAAGCCCTCAGCAGGTCTCACATTGGCTATGCAACCCTACTGACTTTCTTAGAAGAAATCATTTTGAAATATTGTATTCCTTGTAAATCAAATCCTCTTTTAATTGAAGGGAATAGGACTTTCTAGTTAAATGATCTGTGGTGAATCCTTTGTAAAGTTTATTACGATGAGATTCCTACTAGGAAAGCAAAGATCTGACTATTCTTGTATTTCTGCATTGAGATTTTCTTGTGTGGAAGATCCTGTATATTAAAATGTTTTCAAACTGTGTTGTGATATCAGTGAGAACAATGGTCATGAGAGCTACCATTTATTGATAGTTTACTATGTTGTACATGCTTTCCACATATTTCCTTCTCCTAATACTCACCAAACCCTATAACGTTGTCTTGTGTCCCACACTTAACAAAAGAGGAATCTGAGGCCTGAAGAAATTAACTGTCAGCTAGTAAATTTTATAGGGCCAGTGAGGGCATTAGTGCCCAGTCCAGCCCCACAGTGCAGCTAGGGCAACAGTGCCCAGTCCAGCCCCACAGTGCAGCCAGGGCAACAGTGCCAATAGCCATATTGCGCCAGCCAAATATCAGACCCTCAGAAGCTATTCATTCTGTGTAGACATCACATTTGGAAATGCCTTTACCACTGATAGTCTGTCCTTGATACAGGAGATATTGCTGTTGGGATTTGGTGTGTGGCGCACATGCTCCCAGCAGCACAAGGATTGTGTCAGTGTCACATCCATATGGCTCTTAGGGCCCTCCTGTAAGCAGGTGGACTTCAGCTTTCCCTCGGAGTTTCCTCTGCCACATTCTTGGAGTCCATAACATGTGCTCAAACACAAGTCTTCTCATGGTCTTCCCTTTGCCCCTGTCAGTGCAGCCCCTCACCTTCTGAGGCTCTATTCTGATTGGATGTTGGCTGTGTGCACGTTTCCAGGCTGTGCTGAGTCATCAGGTAGCCAGGGATGAGGAGGGACTTCACAGAATCACTGGCTCATATTGACACGGGATCTCACTGCAGCCCCGCCTACCTCTAACATCTTTTAGAAACACATCTGTAGTTTCTGACCCTAATCACTTTTTTCTTTTAAAAAAAAATTTGTGTTGATTTCAGAAAGGGAGAGGGAGAGAGAGATTGAAACATCAATGATGAGAGAGAATCATTGATGGGCAGCCTCCTGCATGCTCCCAACTGGGGACCGAGCCCACAACCCGGGCATGTGCCCTGACCAGGAATCGAACCATGACCTCCTTGGTTCATAGGTCGATGCTCAACCACTGAGCTACACTGGCCAGGCTAATGACTGTCTTCATGAGACAACAAAACCAATCCCTCTGGCTCTGCAGGGGTTGGTGTTGAGAAAGATTAACTATAACTCTGTCACGTTGTTCTGTGCTGTTCTTGTCCACCCAACCTTCCAGCATCTGAACAAAGCCACATCTTTACCATCAAAACACAAAAACTCCCATGCTCCTCAGCTTATAATGAAGGCACCTAGAGGGACTCCAGCTTACCTGTCCTGTCAGCAGCTGTCCCTGGAGCCCAGTCTGAGTTTCACAGTAACATCTTTATGAAACCAAGAGGTTGAGGGAGCAGCGGTGAGAGAACTAGTCTAGTACTAGACTAGGCACAGTATTTGAACTAAATTTAAAAAATTCATCCCAGCTCTCACTTCTGGGTTCCTATGTTATGTACGTTTTTTTTTAGTTTCGGAGGGTCCATGATTTTTATCTCAGCTGGTATAAATGCCATAAAAATATTAAACACGCGGACAGCTGTGTCCTCCTCTCCAGTAGCTACAGCTGTTCTCCTGACAAGCTTATTCTTAGGTGCGATAAAAATGATAATCATGGCTATTATTATTTGTGGTTCTAAACTCTGTTAATGCCCAATCTATGAACTCAGGAACTTGGGGTTTTCTCTTCCAAAGGGTATCACTTACACAGGGCAGTGCGGAACATTATCGAGGGAAGCTGCTGAGCTCAGCCCATGGGCAATGCGGACCTCCTCTGGGGACTGGAAGGCAGGTGGAATCATGTTTCCAGCTTGCTTAATTTCCCGGCTTGAATTGTCAGATTCCACTTAATGCAGTAGCTGTGTTCCTGAAAAGTTGGCTGTAGAACAAATTCTGTTCAATGCATCATACTTCCTCATTGATCTTCATTTTTAAATTAAGGATGCATTTCCCTGAGGAAATAATTGGCCCCAAGACCAATATAAATTATACTAAACACTCAATAAACCTTTTTAAATCGCACATTTAAAGTAAGTCAGTGCTGTTAGAACATTAATAGTAATGATATGTTTAACGTCAGAAAATACAAATATTATGCTAAGAACAATTACCAGAAGTGGTGTTGTGGTGGGAATAGAACCACATGAGGATTAGGAGAGCAGCATGGAGTCCCTGGATATCTCATATCTCTCTCTCTCTCTCTCTCTCTCTCTCTCTCTCTCTCTCTCTCTCTCTCTTTTAATTAACTACTTCTGAGCCTATCAATCCATTGTTAATAAGAATTTAACAAACTTCAAATTATGTAAACTATTTCCCTTGGTGTCTTGAGAGCCAGGATGTGCAGGAGTCAGTCCCGCTGTCAGAGGGTTTCAATTGCACTGGAAAATAAGACAGTGAATATAGCAAAAACCATCTGTGGGTTGGACATCAAGAGAACTGGTGTGATCTGGCACTAAACCGACATGGGCTCCTCTAAACTGTAGTTGCCCACATGAAATACAGAGGGATTTAACAGAATCACTAATTTCCTAACTTGACTATATATGAGAATTTCCTGGTAAAATTATTAAAACTCCTCATTTCAGGACATTTAGTAGTTATGGTAGGGTCTAGAAGTCTATATTTAAATAACTCTTCTAGGTAATCCTACTGAATCAGACTATGTCCTAGCATAACAACTATGGGATTATATAATCTTTAATGAAGCCTTGAGCTCTTTAGTTTAAATTTTTTTTGTGATTCTAAAGACTAGACAAACTCTAGATGAACTAGATGAACTCTACACTCAGACAGCCATAGGCACTGGGAATTAGGAGAGAGACAGGAGTATATTCGTTTCCCAGGGTTCCACAAGAAAGTAACAAAGAGGAGGTGGCTTACACAATAGAAATGTCTAGTCTCACAGTTCTGAAAGCCAGAAGTCCAAATTCAAGGTGTCAGCTGGTCCATGTTCACAACCAGAGCACAAATGGTGTTTAAAGGAAAACTTTGCTCAAATAATTGCCTCTTCTAAATTCAGATTTTGGTTTAGTTGTTTTGTTTTTTTCTTGTTGGCTTGTCTTAGGCATCCCCTTTAAGAACCTCATTTCTGGTGGTTCAAAGTTTAATTTGTTATGTATATACTGACTCTCTTCCTCTCTGGTTTTGCTATCTTTGCTTTTAGTAAAGAAACAATGTATATGAGGAGGAAGGTGAAAATAATGGGGAAAACTAAAATATATAAAGCATTTTTCTATGTATGAACTAGTTTTCACATGCCTCACCCAATTGAGTCACGGAGTGCATGAAATTGGGGAGTAATGGAGTCATTTTCCTGTAATTCTACACTTGGTTTGGGGAACACAGGATAGTCAAGTTAAGCCTCACTGTTTTCTGCCCGATGACCTAAGTGTAGATTCCTTCCCCGTGGTAATACAAATCTGGACCTTCCCCAAATCGCAGGCTCTCCAACTTCCTTCACTACGTAAGATTGCCTGATAGAAATATATAAAATTACACACATCTTCACAGAAAATGTGATGACTTCCTGATTGTGATTACCCTAATATTTGTGACCTTGCAATTGTGTCCATGACTGTATTCCCCCTACTTGCTTCTCCATTTGCCTGTCCTCATAATGAGCTCATGCAACTGAGTCCCTGTATGTCTTACTGGGGTCACACAAGAGCGTATCTGGACGGTAGAATAAAATCAGATGTTTGGTCTCCAGGTGGAGAGAAGAATGAGAGACCCAGAGAAACCTATGTAGTTGTGTTTCATTGCTTTGATGGTGCAGTACACGGCCCTCCCAGGGATCTGGGGTCTGACCACTGCTCAGACACGGAGCTCAGTCCAGAAACAGCTGTCCAGAACTAATTTATTTCCTAATGTGACGGCACTGTTAATTTATAAATTACACTGGTAATTCAAGCTATTATTAATTTCAGATGGTGTAGGGCAAGCCTAATTAAAATATGACCTCAATTGCCACACATATGTACCAAAGACTACCATTTAAAATTAATGGGAATATTAAGTGTGACACTAGTCTCCGAGATGCTTTGCACAGTAATTATAACATTCCAGCAGGGAAAGATCTGACAAATGTAGGCTCGAGCCTGGTAGCAAATAAACAACAAGATGAAAGGAATCACCAACTCTTCCTTTAAACCTTTGCTCCTGATTTTCTTCATCCTTCCTTACATCAAGGCTAGTACTTTCCCCCCTGAAGATGCTTAGGAAGCAAGAACAAAAGGCTACCGTGACAATTAGAGGAGTTTCTTAACTGGTTTGAGACGGGGAGTTCCCACGGGTCAATGTCGATTGTCTTCTTCACATCCTGAACCTTTTGGCCCTGTTTTCTACACATTACCGTGTTTCTGGATCTTCCTGGGAATTTATGAGTCTTGCTTGTCTCAGTAGCTACAGGCTGTTCTTTCGCTCTTGTGTAGGTAGTGGAGGCAAGAGTTCCCGCACATATGTTGCGTGCGTTTCCTAGGTCATGCGAGTACATGAGGAAATGACAACCTTATGAGCTTATGACTGCAGGGTGGCGCAGTGTATCATGCTCAAGGAGTGGTGGCCGTGTTAGGCAGGTCGTGGCCCTTTTTCACAAGACTGTTGCCATCATTATTGCTACTGTTGTTACCTTGACAAAACGGCGACCTTCATGTCACATAACAAATACAACTGTAACTTACATAGCACGTCTCTCATGCTTTGTATTTTATCAGTTTCTCGCTGTTGTTGTCATGCTTTGGAGCAGCAGGTCATGTGGCATTACATGGCAGTGCTTACCCCTGGAGAAAGGTGCTCCTCTCTTCCCTCCCTGCTCATGTGGAGCCACGCATGTTAATCTAGCTCCACTCACGGAGCCTGCGCCTCCGGGCAGCTTACAGGAGTGCTAGCGAAAGCAGGTGCGCAGCACATGGAAATTTTCAAAGTGCTTTCATGTTTGTGTGTGTTTCCATTTGTCACTCCAAACAACCCTCCGAGGTGTTGGGATTGTGTGTACATTCTGCCTGGGCAAATGTCTCAGTTGCTAGTGACAGTCTCAACTCATGCTGCTGCCCTATTGTCACTTTTTTTTTTTTTTTTTTTTTTAGTGAGAGAGAGATAGAAACATCAATGATGAGAGAGAATCATTGATCGGCAGCCTCCTGCACGCCCCACACTGGGGATCAAGCCCGCAACCCAGGCATGTGCCCTGACTGGGAATTGAACCGTGACCTCCTGGTTCATAGGTCGAAGCTTAACCACTGAACCATGCCTGCTGGGCTCTATAGTCACTATTAATAGCACCTCCTTGTACTCCTCAAGGTACCCCAGTTTGCATGACGCATGTATCATCATGCTGGTTACTTCATTGAGTGGAGGAGGCCAGATACTTCCCTGGGAAGGAAGCAGTTACCTTTGTTCTCCATTGTCTTTCTCCGAGGAGGCGGGAACACAGGGCGACAAGGGAGAAAACCAAGAAACGAGTCTCCTAAGGCTTGAATGTCATGGTCGTTCCATCATCAGATGCTTGCTGCCAGGCCTCCGGCGGGGAGACTAGTAGGCAGGGGGTTGGTGTTATTATTCATGACTTTTCCATACAGAACTAATTCTGATGATGATGAAGTGGCAGGGAAATCTGTACCTGCCCTCTTGTCCTTTACTTTCTGCCATGTTTGTGGTTAGACTGTGGAGTCCCTGGCATTGGCTTGTCTTCCGGATCTTATACCCAAGAGCTCTAGTAGATTGAAGTTTGGGGAATGGACTTTTGCTTTTCAGTTGACTGTCTAGCTATAAAAATAAATAAACTTTTGTGAGTGTTCCCACTGTCTTTTGTGACATGTGTGTGTGTGTGTGTGTGTGTGTGTGTGTGTGTGTGTGTGTGTGTAAGCCAGGGGTGGGAAAACTTTTTGACTCAAGGGCCACAATGGGTTCTTAAACTGGACCGGAGGGCCGGAACAAAAGCATGGATGGAGTGTTTGTCTGAACTAATATAAATTCAAAGTAAAGGAGCGGAGGGGAGAGCAAGAGAACTGGATAGAATAGCCGGATCCGGCCCACAGGCCGTAGTTTGCCCACGGCTGGTGTAAGCTGTTGTGGTATTCTTAACTGATATGTGGTCTGGGAAGTAGTCATTGGCTCTACTCCAAGGTTCAGTGTGAATGGCACCTGGAGTCAGAACTGAGATACACCTTAGGTGCCTTTCTCGGACCCAGAGCCAGAGTGCTCGGTAAGATCAGGGCAGCGCACACGTCTCTAGGCATTTGTTTAGTCCAGGTGGGGACACGAGCATCTTAGCTAGTCCCTTGGGGAGCTAAGGACATGGTGGTGGTGGCTGTGGTGGGAGAAGGGAAGTGTGAATCCACACCGTGCTGAGGAATCTGAACTTGGAAGTGGCAGACATCACCATGTCCTACGTTGGTTGCTAAGAGCATGCCTTTGCTGTTTTCTCTCCTATGCGATTGCACCTTCTCCGGCAGCTGTGGGCTTTGTGAGTGAAGATGAATACTTGGAAATCCAGGGCATCACCAGGGAGCAGTCTGGGGACTACGAGTGCAGCGCCTCCAACGATGTGGCTGCACCCGTGGTGCGGAGAGTGAAGGTCACCGTGAACTGTAAGTGGTGTCATGGGACCCCCGCCCTGTGTGGGTGGGAGGCGGGCTGCTGGCATGGCCGTGGAGAAGAGATGGATACAGAGCCAGCTCTTAGAGAGTGAACAGCATATGTGTGTTTTTTAAGAAAACATATTTTTATTGATTTCAGAGAGGAAGGGAGAGGGAAAGAGAAATCAAAATATCAGTGATGACAGAATCATTGATGGGCTGCCTCCTGCATGCCCTCTACTGGGCATCGAGCCAGTAACCTGGGCATGTGCCCTTGACCGGAATCGAACCTGGGACCCCTCAGTCTGCAGGCCGATGCTCTATCCACTGAGCCAAACCAGCTAGGGCAAAACATCATCCGTTTTCAGGTTTATGTCCATCAGATAAAAGCCAGCTAGCTAGTTGCTTGGGAGAAACACTGCTTTTCCTGGTCCTGAAACCAAGGGGAGGTTTATTCTTAGGGTCTCCACAAATAGAGCACCTTGAAATGCAGTCAACCGCTTGCAAACAGTGTTTCTGTATTAAATAGAATGGCGCGGTTGATACAGCTTGCTTCCCAGGGCACGTCCCTGCAAAATGTTGGAATTATCAAGCGTTGTTAGGGAAAACTTCAAATGCAAGTAGGCCAACTATATAGGTCTGGCTTGGTCTGGTTGATGCGGGAACCATTTTAGAAGAACCCAGAAGGATGACTGATCCGTACACCCTTCAGGCAATTCTCTATGAATATTATTCTTGCAACTGCGCTTTTGATGGGAATTGAATAGTATGAGGTTATGTAGGCTGGCAAGAACCTGGTTTGCAGAAATTCTATGAGGCTGATTAAAACTGCTGACTGCCAACCCAGGGACTGGAGGGTTGATGGGTTGGCATCATCCTGTGCAAGTTAAAAAGTTTAAACAGAAAATGGGCCCGCATGCACCCCTGGTCATTCGCCTCCGTTCAGAAGGGGACAGAAGCCTCCCACTCTAGGCAGACCAAGGTTTTCCTTAGAACTGCCGCGAGTGGTTCCGTTCCAGCAGCACAATTTGTGTAGTGAATGTGTCAGCTCAAGTGAGCGCGGTAGATCAGAGAGTGAAAAATACAATCAGCGAGGGAGGCGGCGGCCTTGCTGGAGAATGCATTTTCAGATGCTACTGGGCGTCTTCTCTCTGCAGATCCACCGTACATTTCCGAAGCGAAGGGGACAGGCGTCCCCGTGGGACAGAAGGGGACCCTGCAGTGTGAAGCCTCGGCAGTCCCCTCAGCAGAATTCCAGTGGTACAAGGACGACAAAAGGTGAGGGCCCCCTCCCTGTACCCCCCTCCCCCCTGCACCCAAAGAAGAAGGCATCTTCTCCAGGTTCCTGGTTCCAGGTGGTTGCAAATGAAATTCCTCCCTGAACTCCTCCTGCCTAGAAGGGGGAGGTGATATACAACCACGTATTTTCCTGGTATTAATGCATTTCAGCTATGTTTCCAACGTTGCCCGGCAGAATTCGCGCTCACCGACTAACCAGCCTGAAGGAACACATTTTGTAAGGAAAGCAAAACCTCACAGGAAGGGCTGCCAGGAGCATGGGAAGGCCTGTGGATTTCTCATAGGCCAAGAAAAGAAGATGTTTCGCCTGTAGCTCTTTTTAACACATTCCCGAGCTTGCATGAGGTGTTAGGAACACTCCCGGGACCCTAGGAGTGGCTAAGAAGTTAGCTGGAGCTAGAGGCCTCGGTTCCATTTCAGACGCTGTCAGGATTGGTTTACAGGAGTCCGTGACCCTAGTTAGCCCTCCCTTTGTGCCCAGGCTGTTCGTTCACTGTAGGAGAAAGAGAGGGCAGGGTTCCCTCCCCTCGCGTTGCTGCAGCCACCACCGGGACATTTGTTGTGATTCGCTGCAAATGGCACCTTAGCCCCGGGTCAGCATCTCAGTCCACCGGGCAGTACACTCACCGCTGTGAAAATCGCCGTGTTAAGATGGGGAGCAACAAATAAACGTGCAAGAACATTTTTCTAAAAGTGGGGAGGGGATGATGCAAAAAAGTCCCGAGGCGTATGTGGGGCGGAGAAGGAAGAAGGTGCTTCAGAGGCCGAGAAGCTGAGAAAGTTAACACCCAAGAGGGTGATGGGGAGGAGGGGGGTGGTGTGCGCCATTCCAGGCCCAGAGGGATCCAGCTGTTGCCTCCGCTACGTAGAACATCTTCGTGGGCCTGTGTGTCTGTCTTTATGGGGTCAGCCACCAGTCACACACCAAAAGCTCTTCCGGTCTCTGAATCGACCCTTGATTTTTGTTTAGGACCAAGTCACTGAGTCATAAGATTCATTGTCTGATCATCATCCTTTCAAAGACATGAGGTGTGTTTCCATCTTAAGTACAAAAGACTTCAGTAAAAAGCCTTTGTACTGTATTCATCTTGCCCATTTTCTAGATGGAAGAACTGAGGCAGAAAGAGGGAAACAATCTCATAAGGAGATAAGAAGAAATAGCTGGCTCTCCCTCTTTTCCCAAGAATTCAAAATCAAGCAGAAAAGAGGAACGTTTTCCCATTAAATAAACCCTTGTCCTCCCCTCCCGCTTATTGAAGGACCCCCTATATGGATAGCTAATAGCAGAAAAACACAACAGCTGTGGCGCTCAGGGTCAGCTCCTGGACCTTCCATTATCTAGATCCGTGGTCGGCAAACTGCGGCTCCCGAGCCACATGCGGCTCTTTGGCCCCTTGAGTGTGGCTCTTCCACAAAATACCATGGCCTGGGCGAGACTATTTTGAAGAAGTGGCATTAGAAGAAGTTTAAGTTTAAAAAATTTGGCTCTCAAAAGAAATTTCAATCGTTGTCCTGTTGATATTTGGCTCTGTTGACTAATGAGTTTGCCGACCACTGGTCTAGGTCTTCACCAAAACGAATCGGCTGCATCCTGTTTTTCTATTTTTATGGAGGAAAAGTACAATTAAAATGTATGGGAAAGCAGGGCCCTAAACTATGTGGAGGCGAGTAGCGCAGGCCACAGGCAGGAGTGGCCACGGTGAGGGAGGGAGGGAGGCGCTGCTGGCAGGACCTCTGCGCCATTGGAGGGCTGGTCTCCGCCAGGATTTTCCCGGAGGAGGAAGTCAGCGAGCATCACCGGGAGGGACTCAGGCCCGTGGCTCTGGCAACTTTGAGACTTTCTTCCTCTGAGTTCTCGTGACAGCTTCTTTTCTCTCCTTGAACTAGTTCGGGTCGGTTTCCCACTTGCTGCTCATTTATTTATTTCCGGAGTTCTTCCAACGAATGAGTTGTGGGTCCTCTCGGCACGCAGTTTAACAAGAACATCTCTGACTTCCAGGTCCTTGTCGCTGCCTGTCCTTGCCAGCCACCGAGGCTGGCAGGTCTTAGGGGGGGCACATGGCCTCTGCCTGGGGGAAGGCCAGCTCTAACCCAGCTCACATTTCCAGGGAGAGGAGTGGACTTCTGAGGCACATCAAGGGACTCTGTGCGATGGGGACAGCAGTTTTCTCAAATGTTAGGGTAAAAGTCTCCTTTTGAGTACACAGAGCACCAGTCACTGCAGGCCATTGTGCATGACATCAATGAAAGTGAGGGAAAATGGGGTGCTGTCTTGACTAAGGGCCACCCATCCTCGGGACCTGAGCCAGTAACCAGCCTCCAGGTGCGTTAAGAAACAAGCCTGGTAGCAAGCAGTGTGGCTGGGAAATGTGGGGCCTCCCGGAAGCCGCAAAGTGGTGCACACTGCTGCTGGCACTGGTTTTAGCTAAAGACATCTCGGCGCTGTCAAGTAGGAGCCTGCTTTGGGTCGGGGTCTCCCTACCACAGCGCTGACATCTAACTCACAGCCTGGTTATGAGGGGAAGCCTTCTTTGTCCCCAGCCAAGGAATGGCATCCAACTGGAAAAGCTAGCAGGCATCCTCAAACTATGGCCCGCGGGCCACATGCGGCCCGCCGAGGACATTTATCCGGTCCACCAGGTGCCGCTGCCTGTCCTGCTTAGCAGCCGACTCGTCCCGGGCCCACAGTGCACATAGGAATTTGTTCATAGTTTTTTTTTTAAACTATAGTCCGGCCCTCCAACGGTCTGAGGGACAGTGAACTGGCCCCCTGTTTAAAAAGTTTGAGGACCCCTGAGCTAGAGCATCTCTCAGAAGCCTCCTGACAGGTGGGCCTCAGCACGTGCTTTGCACAGCACCCCCTAGAGGATCAGTATGCACATAGCAAGCCGGAAACATAACTGGTGTCTGGCTGCACAGCCAGACTCCTCATTCCATGGGGACAGTGTTCACCTTTTAATGAAGTTCATGGGCTCAGGCCAGTTCACTGCCCCTAGAAAGAAAGGCTCCCTGAGGGGAATCGACATAATGAAAAGCAAGGCGAGTTCCTCCAGCCACCCCCCCCGGCTCCCCTGGGGACAGACCCTGGGTGGGAACTGAAGCCAGACCCGGCTTCTCTGTGGTCACTGGTGCTGTGGGTCTGGCAGAGGAGAGAGGCATCCTGCAGTCTCACCGAGATAACACCTTCAGATAATGACAGAGCCGCTGCCCTCTGTGCCAGCCCTGCTGTGACCAGGGACAGGCGGGAGCTCTCCGTGGCCAACTCCACAGAAATATATCAGATTGAATAACATTTTCCAGTTTACAACGCGCTTTCTCATCATTGTCTTGCTGCGCTCCACTTTCTATTTCCGCCGGAATATTGTCTTTCTCAGCATGATGACTCTGATGCCAGCCATTTGCCCTAATTCATGTCCCCAGAGCCTGCTCCCAGATGTGTTCATCTTGACATTGTTTACTCTGCCCGCATCCTGCCCATATAGACTCGCAACAGGCACTGAAGTGTGCGACCAGGTTCCCCGAGATCCTCCATGCAGAAGGATCTGTTCCCCCCACGAGTATTCCTTTTCCCCAAAACATAGACTCAGCTTTGGGCTGGGGAGACAGGTTATTTCAGGGAAGGGGACATGGTCGCTTAATGCCCATTCTCTGAAAAAGGACATTCCAGAGTTTTTCAAAAGGAGAGCGTTGATCTTGTGATTTCTGTGTAGACATGCATTCGTAATAGGAATTGCTGCTAACGATCCCTACGATGGAAGATATGTCTAACCCACCCCTAGAGCAGCTTTCTCCTCTTCGTCTACCCAGTAACAGAATCCATGGCTCTCACAAATGTGTCTGCTTTCCTCACTAGCTACCTGTGGCACTTCTTTAGTGGCCCCCATCACCAACGTGAGCCCTGCGGCATATGGGACTGCCATGGTGGGTTGTCCAAGAGACTGTCCTGGCTCTGTGGGGTCATAGTCTCAGGCGTCTCTAACCCCTCCCAGGCCAATTGCTATGATACTCTGCACATCACCTCTCTCAGGCCTCCAGAGCCCATGGATTCAGAATGATCCCTCGTTCTTGTTTCCCATTCACAGCCCAAAGTCAGGTATTATGTGTAGAATGCCTCAGACTCTCAGGGGGAGAATTTATTGCCTAGGTGCTTGAAGAGCATTGTGGGTTGTTGTTTTTTTTTCAACCCCCTCAGGTTGTTCTTCTCTTTGAAGTTTGAGTTTTTCTCTTCATGGTTGTCATCACCATCACCATTTCCATCATCATCATCACCAACGTCAATTAAGTCCATACTTCTGAGCATGCACTCTGTGAATGTCACACAGCTGGGACTGTGTGTGTCGCGGGGGGAGGCACCAGCCTTCAGAGGTGTTAAATGTCTTCACAGTGCCACATGGGTCTTCAGGCACCTACATAAAATAGAGAAATTACAGTCATTGTGCGTGAACGTATTGTGTTGAGTGCGGGAGGTGGGCATAACGTCAGAAGGCAGGATGAGATGACCACTAATTCCAGAGTCCACGTCCTGCGAGAAAAGCATAACCGTCTCTTTTCTCTTGTTTGTCTCCCTCCTTCATCACAGGCTGGCTGAAGGAAAGAAGGGGGTGAAAGTGGAAAACAGACCCTTCCTCTCAAAGCTCATCTTCTTCAATGTCTCAGAACACGACTATGGGAACTACACGTGCGTCGCCTCCAACAGGCTCGGCCACACCAATGCCAGCATCACACTCTTTGGTAAGATGAGCCCCGAGCTGGGCAGAAAGGAGAAGGTCATGAGAGCAGGAGGAGCTGGGAAGAGAGGCCCTGAGGCAAAGTAGAGAATCAGGAGTAGTGAGGCAGGGGTGAGGGAGAAGAGGAAGAAGGAAGGATGAGAGAGATAGAGACACCGGAAGTAGGCAGAGTTTAAAAAAAAAATGCTCATGTTTCATTCTATAATGGGAAAAGTCATGAGACGGGAGAAAAGGATTTGGTGATGCTGAAATTACATTTAATTTTTTTCTCCTCAATGATATCTCCTAAACTGAGGATGGGGACTATAATTGGGTGGAGCAGTGAAGAGCCAGGGAGGAGCATTTACTGTATCAATGCTTTGTTCACTGAATTCGTGTGAGATGATAACCACTTCTGGAACTTTTTCTGGCCATTGGGACATGAGAGAAATGGAATTCTTTGTATAGCAGTGGAATCATGGGCCTGAATTGGGATCCTGAATACTACTAGTTTCAGGGGGAGGATAAGCAGAAAACAGCGGGATTTTCCTAGTTTCCATGTGTATGAAAACGTGTTGTCTGGCTGGATTAAGGAATATGTGTGCAAGGGAGCCGCCATCATGACGGAAGTGACATAGTCATTCATGCATCGATTCATTCAACTACTATTTAGCGAAGGGCCCATGGGTGCAGGACAAATGGCTGGGCACTCCTTGCACATTGGTGATGCTACTGGTGCCAGATGGAAGCAAAGGAGGCCAGTGAACCAGCCCCCTTGTGGGTCCAGTGTCTCCTTCTGTGAGCAGAGCTGCTGCCCCGCGTGACCTGAAGGAGTGTCTGCCCGGTCAGGCCCCTGGGGGGGACTTCCTCCCCTCAGTAGTTGCAGATTCTCCTTATGGGCCACAGGGTTCATTTCTCCTGGCTTTGGGGGCAAATCCCTCCGGACCTCGCCAAGTTCAGGTAGCGCTTTTTTTCCAATCTCTACCCCTTCAGTCTCCCGTGCCAACACACACTCTCCAGGGGGATGAGGAGAGAAAGGTGAGGGAGTTAGCAGGTGATTGGCAAGAACATAACTTCCTTTCATTCAGAGAACTCCCAGATAATCCCGTAGCTTCAAGTACCTCGCCCTCGCCCACATCCCCTGGCTCGGCCTCCTGCCCTCCATGCACAGTGTACCCGGCTTGTCCCTCATAGCCCCTCTGTGCCGCCCATTGTCCTACCTCTGCTTCCAAATCGCGCCCGGTCTTCCGTTCACCCAGTGCATGACCTGAAGGCCAGCTTTATTCAAGACGGCTGGGAAGGGGAGGCCGCCCCGATCCCAGAGCTGGTGCTGGGAATGGACGGCGGACGCTGTGATTCGGGTGATTGATCTGTCTGACATCCCTCACACAGGGACAGTCATAATGGCCTCTCACGCTTGTCAGGCCTTTTTGGCTTTTTGGCAGGTGTCTGTCTGCATGAGCGGAAGGGCCAGGATTAGAAAGGAAGGCGCCCCTCCTCCCCTTGTTCTGCAAATCTGAGGCTCTCCCGCCCGCCGCCCGAGTGCTCTCTCCACCCTCAGTGGTCCCTGTCCTGCAGTCTCCGTCCACCTCTGACCTCCCTCTTCTGATTTGGATGCATGACATGGTTTTGCAATTGGCTTCATCGCTCCTATCTAATCCCCTGGCTTCTTCCCCTTAAGATGAGAACAGAAAGAAAAAAAGCGAACTTTAAAAGCGCAATAACTGTCATTTGTGACAAGAAGGGCAGCAAAGGATGTGTCCTGAATCTGCTCTTTTCAGCAGACCCCCGCGCGACAATTAAACCCCCGCCCCCACCCCCAGGCCCACCCCAGTCCTGCCGTCGTTCTGTGGGCATTCACCCCGTGCGGCATTCCTACAATTTCCAGCTTCCCTCAGTCCAGGGCTCTCTTTGAAGAACACATTCAAAGTGGTAGCAGTACTGACACAGGTGCAGGCAATCTGGGTTAAGCACCGATGCATGGAGCACACACGGGTTGCTCTTCAACGCAAGAGGTCTCGGGGCCTTTACAGGCTAAGCCTCGAGGGAGGAAGGTTTGTAGCATCTCCCCAATTTAATCAAGCAGACGCCAGTATGTTGGCCTCTAAAGAGAGACCATTTCGGAGGAGCTCACCACACAAATGCTGCAGGGGAGACACGGTTCCCTGGAAATCGTGACACTCCGTCAGTGAGCAAGGTGACAGTTTCCAGGCCCCTCATGCAGCCCCGGCAGCCCCTGAGCGCATTATCGAGGCCGCCACCACCAAGGCCTTTGGACACATATTCCCGATTAGGAGGGTTTCCATGTCATTTTCCACCCTTAAAACCCCCTCAGCTCACAGCCATCCAACAGGTTCCAAGGCAGCCTTGACTTCACGGGAATGGGCAAACTTGGTGAGGAGGTTCACTCTTCCATAGCATCACAACAAGCCAGCTACGTTATCACCTAAGCACACCCATCCACCTGACCTGAGGGTTGGAAGGTGAGGAATGCTGGTGCTGGGAGAATCCCATCTTGGCCGGAATCTAACCCAAATGGGGACAGAGGTGGCCCTTTCTATCAGGGCCCAGAACCAATAGGGTTCTGAGCACCTGGGTCCCTAAGACTGCAGGCATGGCAGGGCCTCGGAGTCCTGGTCCCATAATCCCGACTCACAGTGGTTCCTGGGGGACCTCCTTCCCGCCCTGGAGTCTTGGGAGCAGAAATTTCTGGACTTGGTTTTCCAACGTGAAACAATGGGGTGGGGGTGGGGGACAGAAATCTCTTCTGGGGGAAAAAACAAACAAACAAACTCTGGTCCTTTGTTACCATATCAGTACCCAGCTTGGCACAAGCTAAGGGTGGAACCGTCTGCATTGGACAACATGCCCGTCTCCAGCCCCCTCACTTCCCAGCCTTCACGTCCAAGTTTGGAAGCATAGAGCACTTACGTTTGCGTTCCCCACGCTGCATTTTGTCCCACCACTGTTGGTTGTTTTGTCTTCCTTTATTTATCCATTGCTCCAGAGATGTTTGTGAAAGGCAGTATACAAACTATATATGGCCAATATATAGCTACTGTATATAATATATGTGTTTGTTTTCATTTTTCTCTCCTGTATGTCCCTCACCCGATTTAGAACTAAATGAGCCTACAAGCTCAACTTTGTTGCAAGGTCAGTATCCCCCTTGCTTTATGGTTTCTCCCCCTCCCTGTCCCCGTCTCCCCTGCTCCCTTCCCCTGCCCCTCTGTGTGTTACCTGAGGCTCCTATCTGTCAAGTGGCTTAGAAGATGGCAGGGGAAGCTAAGGTGGTTACTGGGAGTTGGTGAAACCCTTGCCCCCACTTCTCCAGAGGGGTTGGTGGAGGGAAAGGAAAGAAACATCATTAGCATCTCCAAGCCCAGAGACCCACAAGTTTGAGACACTGAGTCAGAACCAATGGGAAGACAGCTGCGACCCACTGAGCAGTTTTCATAGCACGGGGTCCTATTGATGGACCCTCAGCAAAATGGCAAATACCACGTACCTCCCGGAAGTTCAAATATTCCCTAAAATGCAGCACCTGGTTCCTAGGGAGGTTCTTCCAGGGAAATTCTTGCGGGGGACAGGAGGGTGAGGTGGGCAGGAGGCAATGGCACAGCATGCTCGCTGGTCAACATGCAGTTGTCCAGAGTGGGATGCCCTTGACTTGTAGTTCAAAGCCTCGCTCTTAGCAGTTGTGTGCTCTGGGACAAGTTGCTTAGACGAAACATTGCTTAGACTCAGTTTCCTCTTCTACAAAATGGAATTGATCCGCCTTATGTACCTTAGAGTTGTTCTACCATTCAACTGAGGGTGCAAAGTGAAAAGGCTTTGACAACTGGGCGGTGCGTTTGAATCATTAAAGTCCGCTCTCCAGATGCAAGCTGAAAGACGAGGGCATCTCTCGGTGTAACCTAGGCGTTCATTAACTCATTTCTCCAGCCCTTCTCCCCAGCCCCCTCACATCACCCCCCACTTACAGCCTGTTCAGGTGTAAGACTCCAGCATCTCTTGCCTCTGTTTGCACAGCCCTTCAAATTCTCTCAAGGTCCACCAGCCTAGCGAGCATCATCCATTAAGACTGTGGCCAAGCATTTGGGCAGAAGTGGGCGCTGCCAGTCTGAGTGGGAGAATGCAACTGTGTGTGCTACTATCCCACTCCTAAGGGCACTGCCTACCACAAGCTAGCCCGGCAGGAAGGCAGCTGTGGAGATGAGGGGAATGGCTCTCTCACCCTGCACCCCAGCCCCTGGCCTTTCTCGTCCCACCTCACCCACACCAGCCTGTTCGGCCATTCACATCCAGCTGTGCAATCATTGGAGGAGGGCATTTGGCTTGGAGGGCTAGGGAAGAGGTGGGAAGAAATGGATTATCTGGGAGGCTGACAGATGAAGAAAAATACTTTTGTCATGAAAAACTTCGGGCTGTATTATTCACCGTAGCCATGCAGAGTGCCTTGGTGATGAACCACAAACGGGAGAACGGAATAGGGAGTAGAAGTGAACTCAATAGAAACGTTCAAGTTTAACGTATGATTCGGCTTACATGTATTGCGCCTCTGTGAGAGACGTATGCACAGATCTAACATTGAGGGCATCAGACAGTACCTGGCATAGAGGGCAGAAGGGAGGCGTGAGACAGGAGCTAAGACGCTACTGCTCCAAGATGTGCTTTTAGAAGCCACTAAGCTCATTCTGATCACTTAGCTCTTCATCCTCAGGGGGAGCGGGAGCTTTTAAGCCAGGTGGTGGTTGCTAAGGAGTTAGTGTTTAACTGAAGGTGCACTCAGCTGATAGAGGGAGCATTGTCCCACACCAAAGACGGGAACAAAGCCGACCAGAAGCAAGCACATTGTTATCTGGCCGCTGAGTGGGGCCCAAGCAGGGACTCCATTGTCAGGCTGTACCTGCTGAGACAGAGCTGTCCTGCCTCGCTCCTGGCACCTGTCTACTGTGCCCGGGGGAGGGAGGGTCTCTCTGCCATCTCCACTCTGACTCTCGGGATGCTCTCAACCCTCACGCTCCTCCGTGGAGGCAAAGCAATGAGAAGGGCCAGTAGATTGTGGGCATCTGGAACCTTCCAATATTTGGGTTAGTGTGGTTTTCAGGGTAACTGTTGGATGCTTTTGTACAACTAAGGAGTATTTTAGAGAAATATTGTATCTTGGGCATTTTCTTGTTTTGCTTTTATTTTAGAGGATGTTTATTAACGTTTGGGGACAGTGAAATAAGAAAGGGCGGGGGAAACGAGCCTAGCTCATGGAGCAGTGAGGAAAGAGGGTGCCTCAGGGACAGGGTTAGGCGGTTTGCCTGGAATGTGTTGTCACTGACCTTTGCTACCCCAGTTGCAAGCCTCAGGGGTCCCTTAGTGTTTAGGTCACAGGCGTGGGCAAACTTTTTGACTCGAGGGCCACAATGGGTTCTTAAACTGGACCGGAGGGCCAGAACAAAAGCATGGATGGAGTGTTTGTGTGAACTAATATAAATTCAAAGTAAAGGAGCGGAGGGGAGAGCAAGAGAACCCTCTGCTCTTTCAGCTCTGCGGGCCGGATAGAACAGCCGAATGGGCCGGATCCGGCCCGCGGGCCGTAGTTTGCCCACGGCTGGTTTAGGAGATGCATTGCTGTGGGGAAAGAAAGGGGAAAGGCTTTGCTAGTCTCACACAGAACAGAGAACTACCTATTTTCTCAGAGCATCCCCCCAACGTATGCTCACTTGGTCTCAGGAATACCAAGCAAGATTTGAACAGGTGCATGGATTTCACTGACAGGGAGCATTGCTTTAAGGGACGTTCCGAGCTGTCTTGCTACCCCACTCTGGATAGACTAGAAAGATTCTTGTACAAGATTTCATCCCTCCTCAGCATTTTCTGCCACCCTTGAAATATTTCTCTGCTCCCCTTTTGCAAACACAACAGATGGCCTGTCACCCTCTCGTATTAATATTTGGTGGGGCCAGACTCCTGCCCTGAGAAATACGGACTCGGGGATGCGCCGCCATCCCTCACTGAGCTGGCTGGCGGGCAGGAGAACGGCCCACACTGCAGACTCAGCTGCTGGTGGCTGTGCGTCTCCCATCATGGTCCTTTGTCTTTTGTCTCCCAGGCACGGAGTCAGATCCGATGGTATCAGTGGGCTGGGAAAGGTTGGCTGATTAATGCCTGTGAGCCGCACCGTGACCATTAAACCAACTTACTAAAGAGTGGGGACTAAGCACTCTGTATCCGGAGGGGAAATTGCAGTAGAGAGAGGATGGCTTCTTCCCTGCAGAGGATTAGAGATGGTTCATGAGGCCCAGCCCGCTAGCAGTTAGCTTTTTTTTTTTTTTTTTTTTTTTTTTTGGTTTGTCTTCGCCCAAGGATATTTTTTCCATTGATTTTTAGGGAGTGGAAGAGAGAGGGAAAGAGAGAGAAACATTGATGTGAGAGAAACACATCTATTGGTTGCCTCCTGCAGGAGCCCCGACCAGGGCCCGGGCAGGGGAGGAGCCTGCAACCAAGGCCCATGCCCTTGACCGGAATCAAACCTGGGACCCTCTGGTCCACAGGCTGATGCTCTATGCACTGAGCCAAACTGGCTAGAGCCAGCAGTTAGCGTTTCTATGGCACTTGTGTCTAAATACCAGAAGGTATAAAAACAAAGTTCTTATCCTTTTTCTAGAAGGTTTATCTAGTCATCAGACGGCAGCTCTGGGCTCTCCTAGGTACCTGGGTTCAGGTATGAACATTGGCTTTGGTGCCAAAAAGATTACTTTGTAGGTTGACCAGAGACACTGGCTTGGAGGCTTGTGGGGTGGGATTTTTTTTTTTTAATCCAGTTTTTCTATCTTTTTGAGATTTTGCTCCTATTTTACCTTGCCTGCCTTTGATATGTTGACAGGAAAATCACACATTTTAGTCAAGCTCTTAATGAGGAAAACACAGGCCTGTTTTTTGGGGGGTTGTTTTCTTGATAGCCAAGGGTTAACTCGCAGTAGCCTCTGTATTGCTGAGCCCCAATCCACACTGGTTTTTACAGTTCTTACTGCCCATAGGGACTTCTCTTCCCAGTCTGGGACCCTGGGCTGTGGGGGGGGGAGGGGGCCGCATGCTGGGCCCTCTTGCTCCTCTGGGCGGCCTCTGCAGAGACCATCTCCCTCCAGATTTTTTAAAAAAAAAACCCAAGGCTGAGCCACGTGGGTGCTGGCCCAGTCTGTTTCGCACCTCCACCCCTCCTACCAGTATCAGTGTGCTTTCTTCCTTCCTTCTCTAGTTGTAGGACTTCCATTCAGCCAGCTTTCCGGCGGTTCTGGATGATGGCTGTTCTGTATTGTAGTTGTAATTTTGATGTGGTTGTGGGTGGTGGCGAGTACAGGCGTTTACCTATGTGGCCATCTTGTTCAGGAAAGTCCTGCCCTGCATACAAGTAGCATGTGTTGGAGATTCAAGGGGAGTAGCCGGGTAGGAACAATTCAGCTGAAGTTGTTTTCAGCGCTTTATTGCCCTTACAGAAAATCACGTCTGCAGAAACGTGCTCTCAATTTTTTTTTTTTTTGAGCATTCCAACAAGACAGATTACCAGGTAGAACCCTGCCCTGCGTCCTCACTGCAGCAGAGTCCGAAACAGCAGCTGCCACTTCGATGGGCCCTGCACTTGCTCTGCTTCGGTTCAGGGGTGCAAGGCCTGTGACTGCTCTATCCCTCCAAGAGCGTCTCTTCATACAGCCCTCCCTCCTTCCCATGACCCTCCTTCTGGACACAGAGACTCAAGTCAGTGGAATCTGAATGAGACAATTCCTGAGAATACTCCCTCCTTAACTTCTGGGCTGGCTCTCGCAGCCCAGTAGTCACTCCACGGATGGGCCTTGGTACACACAGGCGCATGGCACCAGCACACCCGTCTTCTCTCGGCCACCCTGCTCTGCATAAGATCATCTCTGGATCATCCTTTGATGATAGATTATCCCCCCACACACACCCCTTACATTTTATCAGAGTGGCTTCCCAGGGTTGCTAATGCCCACTTAGATCAAGAGGGATATCGTACCGCAGGTACCTTTAAAGAATAGATCGAGAGCTTCAATGCAGAAGTATGTATTCTGACTCTGGCCAAATGCTTTATTTTAGTTGAGGTCAAGTTATAGCTAAGTTGTCTTTCCTCCTGCATGTGAGATCTTTTGCACAGAGAAGGGCATCACTTCAATGCAAGAGACTTTAACATCATGTTCTCATTTACTTTTCAGCTTTGCTAAGGGATAAGTGACAAAACTGTAAGACATTTAAAATGTACATTGTGGTGCGTTGATGTACAGATACATTGTGAAATGATTTTTTCATCCTCTTTATATGCAAGGTGAACAGCTGCAGAGGCCTGTAGCTAAAAATGGAGGTCAACAATGAGAGATTAGCAGCACTTCAGGCCACTCAAGACGTGTGATCAACAGAAACGGCTCTGTGGATTGTTCCGAGAGCTTGAAGTTGAGGAACGGGGGGTATTTGGTGGTCTAGTCAGCAGAGAAGAGCTGGAGCCCCAGTCTTTCCATAGTCAGGTCCCAGCAAGTCCAAGTGCAGCCGCATAGATGCAGGTCTTACAGCCTCAGGTTGGCCCAGAGAGATGAAGCCCTTTGGCCTCACTCAGTATAGTCCAGTGGTCGGCAAACTCATCAGTCAACAGAGCCAAATATCAACAGTACAACGATTGAAATTTCTTTTGAGAGCCAAATTTTTTAAACTGCTTCTAATGCCACTTCTTCAAAATAGACTCACCCAGGCCGTGGTATTTTGTGGAAGAGCCACACTCAAGGGGCCAAAGAGCCGCATGTGGCTCGCGAGCCACAGTTTGCCGACCATGGGTATAGTCCGACTCATCAAGAGAAGTCATGTAGCCAAGGTCTGGGCTCATCTGACTCATGCAGTCGAGCTCAGCAGTGTTTCTAAGACAAATCCATGAATGCTGGTCAAACTTTTACATCTCAAACATAGCTTGGGTACCTACTAGCATGTTCAAATTGCTGTAGTATAATCCATTTGTGGGTGACTATTTTATCCTTAGGCCCTATAGACTTCACCTAATTAAGGGATAGTAGGGTGGCCAAAGAAGGAAGTTGTTCTACAAAGAAGTATCTATGGGTTTGGAGCCTCAGGCTTGAAGGTACACCCGTGTCCCCTGCTAAGGGGACAAGGGGGAGGTGTTGGTGCTCTTTGGGTCAGCAGCCGAATTTGAACATCATTCATATCTTTCCCCAACTCGCCCATTATGGCCACTGGCTTTCCAGCAAACTGGAGGGGAGCACGTATGAAGGTTGGGCTGCGGTCAGGGCAGCAAGAGGCAAAGGCGAGAGGGTTGGCTCATCCTTCAAACCCTCTGAGGGCGAAGCAGGTACCTCCGACTGCTTTCTACCTTAACGGTGGCTTGTTTTTAATTTCTTTTAGAAGTGAAACCTACAGCCCTGACCCCTTGGAAAGGTTGGTATGCTTATTTCCTAGGCAGCTACTGCCTTGGTGAGGATGGGATACGCCAAACTCTGCCTGCTCTCAAGGTGTCTTCTGTTCTGAGCTAACCCCAGGGAGCAGCCCAGTGGGCCTCCACCCGGCCCTGGGGCTGTCTCCGTGTCCATTCAGATTAACCCATCCCCAGGGACATTCTCTTCTCCCTGGGTAGCTCCCCCTGGTAGACGTCTAACTTCTCTGCTGGCAGCATTAATGAGCGCCTGGCAGTGCCCGGAATGTCCCCACATCTGGGTGCCCCGATCCAGGCCTGCCTCTTGCCTTGCACATGGATGCTCTAATGCCCCGATCTTCCTAGAGACCTAGACCTTGCATGCTGCCCTCTGCTTACCCCATCTCTCCCTCCCTTTCTCCTGCGCTCGCTATCTTGCTCTAACTTAGAACTGGAAGGGAAGTGGTGGGAGGAAGAGGAAAGTGGAAGGAAGATTGGGGGGTGGTCTGTGTGAGTCACTAGGCTAGGAATAAAATGGGTCTTATTTGAGGCTTTCATTCCTGCCAGATGTTTCTGATGAATAATTGACACTCATCACAGTTTTCCGGGACCCTGACTGTCCTGATCATTAGTCTCTTTAGGCCTCTGCAGCTCTCTAGTGAGACAGAGGCAATAAAGGCATCCAGCATGGAGTGGAGGCCTCACAGGTGTGGCCCATGCCACCAGGTAGATGGGCAGAGCTGTCACTCTGGCCACAGGGGCTCTGGGAGAGCCTCACCCCAGGACTGGATGCAATGCCTGGACAAAAGGTCATGTCATAGCATTCTTCCACGTGCTGGGCAGTGTGGGATGGCCTGTGCCCGATGGGGCTGGCCCAGGTGTTCCCTCCCCTCCAGTCTGCATTTCCCGCAGAGGAGGGAGTCACATGGAGTAGCTGTGAGGGAGGGGGAAGGAAAACTGTGTTTGCAGATAGAAGTGGAGGGACCTTGGGGGCAGTCACTGGAGCTCTGAGGTTCAGTTTCCACCTGTGGGAGTGCGGACAGCAGTCCTGAGCGTGCACGCGGCTCTTGGGGCTGGAACCCCCCTAACTGCACGCACTAGGCCTGATGTCCCGCCCAGAGGCACACCTCCCTCAACCCAGGGGTTTACAGTGACTTTTATTGGAAAAGAGGGGAACGGTGTTTGGGAGAGAAAATTGAGGTAAAGCAAAAGGCAAGGCAGGACAAGCGTTTGTTTTGTTGTAGTTATTTTTCTTCTCCAAGTAGAATCTTATGAGAAAGAAAAACAGAGAAAATATGGGCTTATCTACAGGTATTGCAATGTTCTGGCTCTTTCTTTCCTCCAACAAGCACTTATCGAATACCCACCAAGGGCCCCGTTAGGCACTGAGAGGCTTTAAAAAGCTTGCAGCACAGCAGAGGGAATCAGAAGTATAACACAGGTGGTAGGCATTTCAATAGGGGGATGCGTGTGGTGCTGTGATGCACAGCAAGTCAAGGAAGGCTGCCTGGAGGAGGTGACTGGAGGCCAGAACAGAACCTGGAACAAGGTATGAGTGAGTTGAGTAAAAAGCATTTCAAGCACAGGGACAGAGGGTGTGAGAATGAGAAGAGAAAGGAACGTGGTTGGCGGGTACACGCTCGTGTGTGAAGGTGACCTGAGTTCATGTTGCACAGAGTTGGGGGAAGGGAGACACCGAAAGACATATGGCAGGGAGAACGGCTAAGGAGGCAGAAAAGCGAGCAGACTATGAAATGCGGAGCACTCTGCCAGGCAGATGGGAGGTTTGTGATGGCCGGAGGAATCCAATAGATTTGTAGTGTGATCCATTTGCAATGGCAGAGATGTGACCCTGGAATTATCATAAAGAATAAGCCTGAGGGGTTAAGGCCGGACAGGAGAGCTGCTTGGCCGCCTCGGAGGATGTGTGGGAACCCCTGCCTGTCTCCTCCTCCTGTGCAGCTTTGTGCTGGAAAGAGGATGGGTTAGGGTGAGGGGATACTGTGTGCATGGGGTGAAGGCAGACTGGATGGGGCTCCCCACAGTGAGTGACAGCTCCCTGTGGGTCTGGGACAGGAGACAGGAGCTTGAGAGGCCGCCGAAGCTGGTCCAGGGTAACAGTGCACCAAGAGGAGGCTCTGGGCACTTGATGGCCTTTTCCTTTTCCTCTGGGAAGAGTTTTTCGACACGACAGGTCGAGACCCCTCCTGATGCGCTCTCTGTGGTGCTGCCAGCAGGCCCCCAGAGGGACTCTCAGGCCCTTGGCAATGGGACTGAGCACAGAGGTCCAGAGGAGCACCTGCAGACCGCCCTGCCAGGCGAGGTGCCCAGGGGCGGGGGGCACCTGTCACAACAGCCTCCCCTGCACGCTGCAGAGTCCCTTGCCCGCAAACAAGGTTTCCTTTCAGGGGAAGGTAACGAGCCAGGCCCTGCTGGGCTGCATGCCTGGCCTGTGGCATCTCCCCTGGTTGGGGGCCTGCAAGGAGGGAATGCAGGAGATCACCCACATGCTGGGCACCGTGCTTTGTTCCTCTCTGTCCCCACAGGGCCTCTTCTAGGCATGGCCAGGGGGAAGGAGAGGGAGCAGTGAGCTGGCATGAATGGGGGCTGGGTCTCAAAGCTGTGTGAGTGTTGAGGGGAGCAAGAGATGAATAGCCATGTGCCCATAGGTGCGTGTGGGGCCAGGCGTGCCATGTGCCAGGAATGCCGAGCACATTCAGAGTCCTTGTGCCATGAGCACGTGGGGTGATGGAATACAGCCATTACCTCTGCCCTGAGAACATGGAGCCCGGCTCCCACAAAGGCCTGCTGGTCCCATGGACTGCGAAACCCACGTTAGACTCTAAGGTTTCCTTAAACCAGCGGTCGCCAACCTTTCGGACCTCATGGACCACTGGTTGGCAACTGCTGCCTTAGAGTCGGCCTCAGGCACAGGCCGGGCTCTTGGTCTGAAGGACTTGGGGGGTTCAGAGCAGAGGGGCTCCCTCGCAGGAGGGAAGCAGAGCCTCTTACCTTAGAAGCAGCCACCGGGTGAGGCTTCTCCCCTGGGATCCCAAAGCACGCCGAGGAGAGGACAGAGTGACATAGGTAACAGTGAGGGACTACGAAGAGGGCCTTCCTGGCGGAGGTCTTTGGTTCCGTGGAGCCGGGAAGGTCCGCTCCCTGCAGGGGGGAGAGTAAATAGCCTTAGTTGTGCCTCTCGTTATGAGAACCCGCACTGCCAAGCAACTCAGGCATTGGGAATATCATGTCCCGGACAGCAGGACACAGGAGGTTGGAGAGCATGCTGCACTTCAAACTCATGACGATGTAGGCACTGCCCCATAGTCAGAGATTTCTCCCCACGGCCCAGGAAATACCACCGTAGGGGCAGGGCTTCCCAGCCACGAGTTTTAGGGTCCCAAGGAATCATCTCACCTGGAACTAAGGGTCCAGAAGTGTCTCCGATGCGCAGCATCCAAGGCAGGTTCCTTCAGCCCCGTGAGCACGTGCACTTAGTGGGGACACCAGCTTGACATAGTCCCATCAAACTCAGCCCAGCCGAGCATGCGGGCGCAGCCTGAGAAGGCGCCTCTGTCTTGGGTGCCTGATTCGGCTGGGCCTCATCACTCCTGCGTGCTGGTCACGAACCGTAGCTCCATCGGTTGTGGGCATCCTTGCCCCCCGGGCTCAGGGAGCCTCCTGGCTTATGCTTCATGGTGATAGGAAAGCTACTGGGCAATTCTCTGACCGCATAGTTCTCTTGCCTCTCATTCTTGGATTCATTTCAGAGTCTCTGTCAGCAGGCCCGGGGGTGTGTGCCTCGTAGGGGAAGGTGCTGTCCACCACCCACTCAGACATTCTCCATGCGGTCCCACCTCCCCATCTCCACCTAAACCTTCCCGCACATCCATGGACACAGCCAAAGGCCACCCGTGTCTTTCCTTGTTCCCACCTCCACTTCCTGGCAGCTGGGTCTGGCTTTTCAGGCGCGTGATACCTGAGCTAGGTCTGCTGTTACCGAGGCCAGATGGGAAGAGGCCAAGTGCTCCAGGCGCTGCCCTGAGAGGCGGTGATTGGCAGGAGGATGCTGAGCCTGAGCGGCAGCCACAGCAGGGAGGCAGATCGTGGTGTCCAACAGGTCCTTCCCGGCAACAGGCGGAGCTGCTGGAGGGCAATGGGAAGGGTGAGGCAGGCAGTGCGCAGAAGTGGTTGAGTGATGATGCACAGGAGGCGGGGGGGCCTGAGGGGAGAGTCTTACGTTATTGAAGCTCTGTGTGGGCTCTTCATACACCTGCCACCTTGAACTTGACCTTGAGCTATAGCCTTAGCCTAGTACACAGGAAAGGCGTCGTGGCCACCAGCACACTTGAACCTGAGCCTCATGTTCTCTCCTCGCCAGGGAAAACTCCCCATTATACAGTGTCACGGGATAGAAGCTATAGAAGGTCCCTTTGTCATGCAGCCCCTACCTAGGGAGCGGGAACAAATCCAGATGCTCCCAGTTAGAGAGGTGGCTTACCAGAGGCGAGGCCTAAGGACAGCCGGCCAGGCCACGGCCATTCCCTCTCCTGCTGGCTGCTCGTGACGCCTATGCTCTCTCCACAGGCCCAGGCGCTGTCAGCGAGGTGAGCAACGGGACGCCGAGGAGGGCAGGCTGCCTTTGGCTGCTACCTCTCCTGGTCTTCCTCCTGCTCCAGTTTTGATGCGAGTGCCGCCCCCCACCCCCACCGGGGAAGCTGCCGCCACTGCAACCACCAACCCTCCAGCAAAGGCACCTCCGACAGCAAGAGCAAACCCCTTTCCAACTAAGATGTAATCCAACGCCATTCCGAGACACAGACGATTGGGACACAAATTCGAGGGAGGGGAACAAAGAACACTTTGGGAAAACACGTTTCAAAAGGACATTGAGAATTGATCGCCTTGCAGGCCGGGCAGATATGTAGGTACAGCTGAGTTTTCTTTCTTTTCCCAAATGGGAGGAGTGCACCCCTGGCTTTGGATACCCACCCGCCAGCTGCATTGTTCCCGGGGTGGACGAGGGCTCAGCCGCTCTGCCCACTCCAGGGCCCCTGCCAAGGAAAATTCTGGAGTCGGCCATTCCCAAATTCAATCCGTCACTAGAAGCGAACACAGAGTGAGGCGTGCACCCCGATGTGCCGCGGGGGGGCCCTGCTGTAGACTGTGCCACTGTCGTGTGTGCTATGAAACACAAATTTAAAAAAGCAAATCAATAAAAAGGAAACTAAACAGCCTGACGGCAACCAGCTCCCACAGTCAGCAGTCACACAGACCCCGCTCACCTTTGTGTCCCTCACTCCCTGGGCATCGCGGATCATAAGGGATTCTGGTTCACTATTAATTCTATTAATTCTCTCTTCCGACGTGAGTCTAGGACTTAGCTGGAAAGCAAGGCAAAACCACACACCACACACATGAAAGGGGTGACGAGAAGTATGTTTGTTAAAAAGATGAAAATGAATAGTGCACTTCTTAACTAGGTTTACAACTGGTGGACCCCACGCCGGGCATTAACCGCCCGGTGAGGATTTGGCGAATCCACCAAAAAACAAAACACACACACACACATATGATTTAACCAATACGTCCACCAGCGCTACAGCTTTCTCCTCATCCTGGCATTTAATGCAGACACGACTATGCTTCTCCGTGCTGTTTAGAAGTGGAAGGGGGGTCTGCACCTGACCTTGCGTTTGTTGGCTCTGCTTCTTTTGATGACATATATTATACAGTATATATATACATATATACATATATTTTTTTTGTTAAGAGTTCTAGCCCTTTTCTTTCTCAGCAGGTCCGTTCTCAGACATTACTGCATGCTGTATATGGCGTTAGCTGTGTGTTGACCTTCTAAAAGATGATAGAGTTTACTGGTACTTGTGTAATCAGCTCCTGCCTCTATTTTTTTTTTTTTCTTTTTCGCGTTATCCACATGTCAGAGACATTTATACGAAGTGAAACGAGAAAACGACACTAACAGCGGGCGCAGCCTCTGTTCCAGGGGTGGCTCCCGGAGGCGGTCCGCCCCGGCGCCGCCCCCTCCATCCCGCACAAACACGCCGCCGAACCAGCTAAACAGCCAGTCACCACTCGCTCGAGCCCTATGGGAATCTCTGATGCCTTTGTGACCACTGGAGAATTGAACCCTCTTGGTTTCTTTTATTTAATTTCCCACCTGTGTGTGCGTGTGTATGAAAGAGAAGAAAATGCAGTTTTTAGATAATCTTTTTTCCTCCCCCCGGAGTCTGGGGACCAGAGAGGCCTCGGGGAGGGGTCCTGGGTGTGATGAGGGAAAGTGGGATTGGGGTTAGGGGAGGGAGGGGTTGTCTCTGACTTGACATTAAAAAGTGTTCCATGTCCCTCTTCACCTGGTGTGGTGCCTCATTCTGAAGGGGGGTGCGGGGAGCAGAGCCGGGCTGGCTCTGATGTGAAGGGCACCGAGGGGGACAGGACAGACTCCTGACTCGAGCAACTGCTCTTTCAGCCCCTTATTGGGGCGAGTTGGGCACTTTCTGTGGTCTGTGCTCAGGTGACAGGTCAGAAACCCTTTGTCCTCCTAACAGAACCAAGGGGGGTGGGGAGGCCTCGCAGGAGCTGTGTGTCCAATGCAGGCTGAGGCCGGCTGCACCCTGCTATGTCCGAGCAGCTCACCTCATAACCTGGGCAAAATGTCAAGCCTCGTTAAGACAGGCTTTTATGTGAGAGTATTTCGAGGGGGCAGCCCAGGGCAGCTATCATGAAAAAGAAAAGAGGGGGGAAGAGGAAAGGAAAGACTTGAAACAGTGTGGCCGGATATTAAATAATCCCAAGTCCCATCGACTGATGGTTTGGGGCCTCTTCCCTCAATGCCTGCTCTCCAAAGCTTGCTTCTAGTCACAAATTAAGAGGAGAAGTCGATTTTAATACAAAATAATATTCAAATCATTCTAAGCTGCTCTGACTGATTCTGGGAATTAAATTGGGGCTGAGACTCACCGAGAGGTGGAAAGAGGACAGAGCTGAGACGCACAGGGATTCCTGTACCTGAGTCCGCAGGGGGAGGGGGGTGTCAGTCCACCTGAGAGGCGTAGGACGTGTTGGCAAAGGAGGCGATTCGTTTCCGGTGGCTGCTAGAAAAAATGAGAAAAGGTTGTTGACTTCATGACCTGCCCTTCTATCCCGACCCCCAGGTGTCAGATACAACAACTGCTACCCGGCAAAATTGTCAGGGACAGTGTGGCCAAGCCGTGCAGATTTAGGCTGAATCGGTTCTAGAACAGCCAAGGGCTTGGGGACTGTGCCCTTACAATGAGAATGGGTGGGTGAGACTCGCTAGGCCTCTCATGCCTGGAACTTCTGCAGACACCCGTTGGAGGGTTTGGATGCCCAGCAGGCTTCCTGGACCAGAGAGGGAAATACACAGGTAACCCCCATGTTGCTGAACTGGAGCCCGGAAGCACCTCTGCGTAAAACATACCAAGGCATCTGCATAGAGAGGCTTCCCAGAGTTTGCTGGAGAAAAGAGAGTACAGCGGCACATGCCTCCATTTGAATCAAAACTTTTTTTTTTTTTTAGCGACTAAACTTCCTTTGACCACTCCATCACCGTCCTCCCAGGAGTCATTTGTAAAGGGACTCTGTGAACTTTGTAAAGTGACATTCATGAGAAAAACTTCACTTGATCTGCCTGCCAACTTCATTTCCCTTCCTGTCTGTGGTTCCTTAGGGCTCTGTTTCATTGAGAGCATGTCCCTGGTAGACCCAACTTTGCCCTAACTGATGGGTTCAGCAGCTAGAACTTCCTAATCTGCCTCAAGGGGGGTTATTAGAGTAGTTAGGGTTTGAACATCCCCCTCCTCCCCACCACACACACACCTGCTAAGTGTGCCAGCTGAGCCCCCATCTGCTGAATTTTAATCTTTAAAGGAAGCTTTAGGTGCCCATGAGCAAGGGCCCTCAACCAGACTCATTGTTCAATCCAGGAGGACATGGCTTTGAGAGAGCTTGTGGGGACAATCCTCAGGCCTATCTGACCTCAGGAAACGAGAGCATGGCAAACAGTGTTCATTCATGTAAGTAGAGAAAAACATCTTGAATACTGCATGCAGTTATGTGTCTTTGTACAGGCACTAATGGAGACCGCTACGACAGTCTGGCCTGGATGTCAAGTGCACATGACCACTGTAGACTCAGATATATGTCACTATCATATTTTAGGATTCATCTACCACCCCTAACAGTAGGGTGGCCCCTTGATGGGATCATGCTTTAGGTTTGGCAGATTTCCCCATGATAGTCTTTCATATGTGTGTGGAGGGGCGAGTGCGGGATGTTCAAGCCCTAACAGTCTAATCACTCCTGTAGAATCCCATTCATCTTCTTCCAACAGAATATCTGCCACACAGTGATTGCAGTTAAAGGGGTTCAAATGCCTAACTTGGAGCATTGTGAGTGCTGATCCAAGGACTGTCTTGATGAGTGGGACTTGAAACATCGGAGCTATAGTCACAGTCAGTGGCCCAGGAATGTTCGTTTTTCTTATTGTAGGTATTGACGATGATGGTGGTGAGGAATGACAGTTACTGTTATTCAAGCTGGAGATAAGTCAGCCAATGGATTGACAGAAAAGTCTGATTGAGGTTAACATATTTCCTTGGATTCCCCATCTTTATCTTATACCCTTGAACCATGAGCTTAGAAGGAAAGAGTGTCACGCTAGTCAGTCACAGGACTGACCCTTCAATGGGTAGATTTGATAAAAATGTGAAATCAGCAAAACATCCGTAAATTTCTATTCTTATCATGGCAACTTTTGAAGTACTTCTCGCCAGAAGAGAAAAAGCTACCTGAAAGGAGACATGTGGTAAACTAGATGGTCTTTGCTAATGATGAGCCTATGTGCTCCTGTGTTGCTATTGGCCAGATGTACATGCACACACCAGCCATTCGGCCTTCATTCGAGCAATGGAAAGATTTGGGATTAGTGGTGTCTGAGAGAGGCACTAAATAATAACTCTTTCTGGCATTTTTTAAACCAAATCTCAGAAGTAATTTTGAATTTAATTGTGTAGTAGTGCCTCCTTTGTCATCCCATAACTGCTCAATCAAGCCATTCTAAAGTCTCAATTCTTATCTCTCTCTGCTCTTAATTCAAATCCGATTTCCACGAGTATCCCAATCTATCTGCCTCCAAGGCAATAAACTCAAATTAATATTCCCATGATTTGAGTAACTAAGATCTCTAAGTCTGTGCCTTCGTTTTCCTTTTCCTGTCTCCCGCAACTCTGTATATTTCACAACATGTCCTTATCATGTGACTAGAACAACAGGGCTTTGTTTAGAAATCACTCCTAATTCCTGAGCTCAAGTTCAGATAATTTTTTTTTCTTTTTTAAATCCTCACCCAAGGATATTTTTTTCCATTGATTTTCAGACAGAGTAGAAGGGGGCGGGGAGGGGGGCGGAGAGAGAGACAGACAGAGAGAGAGAGAAACATAGATGTAAGAGAGACACATCAATTGGTTGCTTCCTGCACTCAGGGATCAAACCCACAACCAAGGTACTTGTCCTTGACCCAGAATCTAAACCTTGACCCTTCAGTCCATGGGCTGATTATCTAACCACTGAGCCAAACCAGTCAGGGCAAGTTAAGAACATTGTTATAATTTATGTCTGATGCATTATATTTTATAAAGGAGTCTTGGTTTGGCTTTAGATTTTTGTTTGTTTTTATCCTCACCCAAGGGTATATTTTCATTGATTTTTAGAGAGAGGGGGAGGGAGCCCTGTCTTCTTTAATCACATTTTCTATACATTTTCTTTTATCTCTTTTTCTCTTCCTTACTTTCTCCAATACAGCCTACCTTTCCTCATTCACTTTCTCCAGTACAGCCTATCTTTCCACTCACAACCGAAGAAACAAGATATCCAAGAAGAACCAATTTGAAAAAAACAAAATCAACACTTAGTTTCACAAGGTTGTTTTAAACCCCTTTATTTACATCGGGCACTTAGAGAGTGATATTAGGATTTAGAGGAAAGCAATTTGATCTGGTTGGGCTGTACCCTTGAATATCCATTACTGATTCCTTGAGTTAGATATACAATGCCCTCAACTACACATCAGCCTGGATGATTTTCAAGGGCTTAGTTGACATCTGAGGCAGTTCTATGCTACATATTGCATCAATAGATCCAAGCAACTTGGTTAACTTAGGACAGGTGGCTGAACTCAGGTACATTCTTCAGCTTTGGGCATCTGATAAATAACCTGACTGGCCACATGAACAGAGTAATTAACAAATAAGCCCTAGGTTCCATTCCTTCAAGAGTTCTTTGAGGAGTGATGTCAGCAATCTGACTAATCAGGTGTCCATGTCGTACGTAAACCCCTTTAACAACATTTAGCATCATCCATAGACAAAAAAAGTGCCTTTGTGGTTCTGTGGGACCCAGCACCATACATCGAGGGACTGGGAGGAGTCCTGCCCACCTGGGCATTGGGCAATAATCCTACAGACTTCGGTCCTGCTCTGGACCCTGCAGTGGTCCCTGAACTAGTTGCAGCCTCTCTCGGCCACAGTCAGGGGGCCTGGAGAACACTGTCTCACACAGTAAATGACACACTTGAGAGCCTTTATGGAAGTCAGGTTTCCAGCAGAGAAGTTCCAGCAGAGCATTAGAGCTAAAAATAGTTGGGATGGCTTGGAAAGAGAGAGAGGAGCAGTTTGCCTTTAAGTGTGTAACCCATCCCCACAGCAGCATAGCTGAGTCCAAGTAAGACATTCTCAGCCCATGAATTTTTCCTGCAGGGGAAGTAAGAGTGCGTGGCTCCCCGAGATGTGTGGAATGTTGCCAAAGAAGCCCTCTTCCCCCGAGCTTCACCCAGAATACTTAACCAGGAGCTCATGACTTGGGGGCTGGGAGAGGCTAGGAGAGTGACTGACAGGCTTCTAGGAGGGGGGCTGAAAGGAATTTGGATCCTACTAACTGGTTGCTGACTCCAGCAAGAAGCCTTCCCATGAGCTGCTGGAGATACCTCACTCATGGATCCCCCAAATGGCCTATGGTCACCCCATCATTCTGCATGCCTCATCCACCCACCCCACACTCTGGACCAGCTCTGTGTGCTCCCAACCCTGGCAAGAGTGAGCTTAGCTGGGAGACTAATGAATAGGCTCACAAAGTCTGCCCAGATCTGAGGGCCAGGGAGAAACCCCAAACTTGAGCTTTAGTGATACCCTTGGGAAACCAAAAGGGATGCATCAGCATATGGCCTGGTGCATGACAGGATTAAGAAAAAGCATACAAGCTTCAGAATATTGTCCCAGGAGAGAACAAGAAGAATGGAGCTGGCATAGCAATACAAGGTTTGTGAAAGCCCCAGAATCCCTAGCAGAGCTGATAGAAGGCATTTCTCTCCCTAAGTAATTTAGTAAATCCTGGGGGTAACGAACACGGCCAATGTGAAGAGAGTAATGCAGGACTCCAAAGAACACCTAAAAAATTAAGAAAACATGACACAACCCCAAAATCACAATAATGATCCAGAAACCTACCCCAAAGACATGGGGTTCTGTGATGTTCCTGATAAAGAATTTAAAGAACTCTATTTTAAGGAAGCTCAATGAGCTCCAAGAACACATAGAAAGACAAGTCAACAATATCAGTAAAACAGTACACAAACAAAACAAAAAGTTTAACAAAGAACTAAAATCATAAAAAAGAACAAAGTGAAATTCTAAAAAATACAATGAATGAAATAAAAAGTAGAGATCATCAACAGTAAAAGGAATCAAACAGAAGGAAGAATCTGTGAATTAGAAGACAGGATCTTTGAAATTATCCAATCAGAGGGGAACAGAGGAAAAACGATGGAATAAGAGTAAGAAAGTCTACATGATCTATGGGATACCATCAAAAGGAGCAATCTGCCATTTATTGGTCTTGCAGAGGGAAGGAAGAGGGAGAAGAGAAGAGAACAGAAAACTTGTTTAGATAAATAATGGTGCAGAATTTCCCAAATCTGAGGAGAAACTTGGATATCCAAGTTCTCAAAGCTCCATAGGTCACCAAACAAACTCAAAGATATCTTTTCCAAGACACATTATAATAAAACTACCAATATCAAAGACAAAGAGAGAATCTTAAAAGCAGCAAGAAAAAGATGCTTGTAACTTACAAGAGAACCCCCATAAAGCTATCAGTAAATTTCTTAGCAGAAACTGTAAAGGCCAGGAGAGAGAGATGCTATATTCAAAGTGGTAAAAGAAAAAACAAAACAAAAAAACACTGCCACAAAGAATGTTTTCTTCAGCCAAGTCATCCTTTAGAAATGAACGAGAAAAACTTTGCAAGACAAACAAAAAGTGAGGGAGTTCAGCACCACTAGACATGCCTTACAAGAAATGCCAAAAGGAGTTTGTCAAGCTAAAATATAATGACACTAATTAGTAACATGAAAATGTATAAAATATACAAAACACTGGTAAAGGTAAGTATATAGTCAAATTCAGGATACTCTAATACTGTCATTTGATGGTACACTAAGCACTTAATTCTAGCATAAAGAATTAAAGGACTAAAGTACTAAAAATAACCAGTAAAAATAATACGTTAATGAACACAGAGTGTTAGAAGAGGTAACTTGTGACATCAAAAATGTAAAAGGGGGAGTAAAAGGTTAGAGTGTTTATATATATTCAAAGTTAAGATGCTAGCATAAAATAGACTTGTTATTTCCACAAGATGTTTTATGTAAGCCTCATGATAGCCTCAAAGCAAAAACCTAGTGCAGATACACAAAAGATATAGAGAAAGGAATCAAAGCATCCCATTACAGAAAATTATAAAGGAAGGCATGAGAGAGGGAGAAAGAAGCACACTACAAAAAAATCAGAAAACATTAAGATGGCATTAGTAAATCCTTACCTATGGATAAGTACTCTTAATATTAATGGATTAGATTTTCAAAATAAAGTCATTGAGTAGCTGGATGGATATATAAATAAAAGCCCACTGTATGCTGCTACAAACTCACTTCAGCTTTAAGGACATACACTATCCCCAAGTGAAGAGATGGAAAAAGAGATTCCATAAAAGTAGAAACCAAAGAGAGCAGGTGTAGCTATACTTATATGAGACAAAATAGACTAAAGTCAAAAACTATAACAAGAACAAAGGTGGCCATGATCCCATATAATAAAGCCCTAATATGCAAATTGACCAAACAGTTGAAAGACCAGGGGAATGACTGGTTGCTATGATGCTCACTGACCACCAGGAGGCAGACACTCAACACAGGAGTTGCCCCAAGCAGCAGCGATGGGGGGTGGGGCTGGCCAGCAGGCAGAGCCAGGCTGCCAGCCAAGATGGGTGCCAGGGGAAGGGGGCAATCGCTCCGCCTGCCGGCCACCCCACAGATGACCCTGATCACCGGCCAGGCCTAGGGATCCTACCCTATATATTGGGAACAGTCTCTTAGATTTAAAAATTAAAACCTGGCAAGGCTACTCTAACACTGAAAAAAACAGGATGATGCAGCAATGATATGCATGGACTCTGGCTTGCACATTTTGTGGTCTGCTCTGATTCTGATACTTATAACTGTGTGACAAAGCCAATTACTTAACTTCTCTCTGCTTCAGTTTTTACACCCATAAGATGGGGAAAATGGTACTACTGCCTCAGAAGGATCATGCTATGTACTAATTTTTATAATCAGGGCAAAAAAATGTAGCTGCCCATACAACAGCAAGATGCCTTTCACCTGTATGAAATGTATGGTCACCGGTGCATGCAGAGTCCCGGATTGCGAGAGGATGTCCGACTGCCGGTTTAGGCCTGACATCCCCCGAGGGGTCCCAGATTGTGAGAGGGTACAGGCCTGGCTGAGGGAACCACCCTCCCCCACCCCTGTGCAAGAATTTCGTGCACCAGGCCTCTAGTATAATGATAGAGGTCAATTTATCAAGAAGATATCAAAATCAAAAGTATATAGGCACCCAACATCAACATAGGAACACCTAAATATATTAAGCAAATACTAACAAATTTGAATGGCGAAATAGACAACTATCCTATATAATAAAGAGGCAATATGCAAATTGACTGTCATCCCCTCACAAGATGGCTGCCTACAACCAAGCCATCAGGGGGGTTAGTGAGGGACCACCAAACGACTGAACAGCAGGCTGCATGGGGTGACCAGGCTGGCGGGGGGGCCATGAGGGGCGACCAGACTGGCAGTGGGGGCAGTTAGGGGTGACCAGGCCAGCAGGGGGAGCAGTAAGGGGTGACGAGGCTGGCGGGTGTGGGGGCAGTTAGGAGCCCCAGGCTGGCAGGGAGGGGGCAGTAGGGGGCGACCTTGCCGGCAGTGGGGGGCAGTTAGGGGTGACCAGGTCAGCAGCAGGGGCAGTTAGGGGCAATCAGGCTGGGTCTAAACCGGTAGTCGGACATCTCCCGGATTGGAGAGAGTACAGGCTGGGCTGAGCGGACTCCCCTCCCCACCCCCTCCACGCACAAATTTCATGAACTGGACCTGTAGTCAAATGATACTCAGGGACATCAAATACCCCACTTTCAACAATGGATAGATCATCCAGATGAAAAATATTCAAGAATATACTTTAGCCAAACTGAAATAATAAACATATACAGAACACTGGAGGCCCAGTGCACAAAATTCATGCATGGGGTGGGGGTCCGCTCAGCCCAGTCTGCACCCTCTCCAATCCGGGACCCCTCGAGGGATGTCCGACTGCCTCTCGCAATCCCCCGCTAGCTCCTAACCGCTCGCCTGCCTGCCTGCCTGATTGCCCCAACCCCTCTGCCTGCCGGCCTGATCGCCCCTAACTACCTCTGTCTGCCTGATCGCCCTAACCACCTCTGCCTGCCAGCCTAATCGCCCCTAACTGCTCCCCTGCTGGCCTGATCACCCTAACCGCCTCTGCCTCGTCCCACACCTGGAACCCAGGATTCCCTCCTCCAGCCGGTCGCAGGCACCTGGGACCTGGGCTTCCCTCCCTCAGGCCGGCCGCAGGCACCCAGGACCCAGGCTGGCTTCGCCTGGGCCAGCTGCAGCCACAGGGGACCGTGGGTGGGTGGCTTCGCCTGGGCCGCAGGCACCCGGGACCATGGGGCGGGCAGCTTGTCCCTCTCCCGGGCCACAGGCACTGGCACTGGGGCTGGCGCCCAGGACTGTGGGACAGGCAGCTTGTCCCTCTCCCAGGCCGCAGCCTGGCTGGTCCCCATTCCTCCTTCGAGAGCTCATTTGTGCCTGGCTGGTTCCCATACCCCTCTCGCAAGCTCATTTGTGCCTGGCTGGTCCCCATTCCTCCTTCGAGAGCTCCTTTGTGCGTGGCTGGTCCCCATTCCTCTCTCCCCAGTGTTGTGTGTCTGAGCAGTTATAGTGTGATGGCATGAGGGCTTGACAACATGAGGGCATGACGGCCATTTGCATATTAGCTCTTTATTATATAGGATTCTATTTAACAGCAGTAGGAAGTGCACATGGAACATTCTCCAGGATAGCTTATATGATAGGTCACAAAGAAAGTCTTACTCAAATTTAAGAAGATTAAAATTATACCAAGTATCTTTTGTGATCTCAACGGTATGAAACTAGAAATCATGCAGGAGAAATGCTGGGGGTGGGGGGGAAGAACTATGTGGAAATTAAACAACACTCCTGAACAACCAAAGATAAAGTCAAAAGAAAAAATACCTTGAAACAAATGAAAATGAAAACCAAAACTTATGGGGTGCAGCAAAAGCATTCTAAGCAGGAAGTTTATAGTAATAAATGCCGACATTTGAACATAAGACCTGAGACCATACAACTCCTACGAAAAAACATATGGGAAAACCTCCTCCACATTGGTCTTGGCAATGATTCTTTGGAGATGACACCAAGAGCTCAGTAACAGAACCAAAACAAACAAATGAGATTACATTCAAAAGCCAAAAGCCAGCAAACAAAAGGAACATTCAACAAAACGAAAAAGTAATGCACAAGATAGAAGAAAATGTTTGCAAAACATATATCTGATAAGGGGTTAATATACAACTCAATGCCAAAAAAATTAGTTTGAAAAATTGTGCAGAGGAACTCAATAGACCGTTTTAGAACAAAACATACAAGTAGCCAACCAGTATATGAAAATGCACTCAGCATCACTACTTATGGGGGAAATGCAGATCAAAACCAAAAGGTGCTATCACTTCATGTATATGAGGCTGGCAATGATCTAAAAGATGAGAGAGAATATGTATTAGGCAAGATCTGTTGAAAAGGGAACCCTTGGACATGGTTGGTGGAAATGTAAATTGGTACAGTCACTACAGAAAGCAATATGGAGTTTCCTCAAAAAAATAAAAAAATAGAACTACCACATGAGGCAGCATTCCCACTAGGGGATATATCCAAAGAAATGAAATCAAGACCTTGAAGAGATATCTGCACCCCCATGTTCATTGCAGCATTATTCACAATAGCCAAGACCTGAAAAGAATCTATGTGTCTGTCTATGGATAAATGCATAAAAAAGATATTATTTATGTCATATGTATACACTGTATATGTATATATAAGGTGTCCCAAAAATGTTTACAAACTTATACAGCTGACACCTCACCTAATTTTCACTCCTTTTCAAGTTTAACTGATTTGAAATAATGGGTGAAGCCAGACTAAGCTTTGAACAAAGAAAATTTATCTTAAAATGTCACTAGACTTTTTTTTATGGGGACACATAAAAGATAACATTTACGGTGCAAAACCCACACAGCTGATGAATTGAGAGCCCACAAATACCAAACAAAACGATTCTTGATGTTTGTGATTCCATTACTTTGCATTATCAGCAGTGACTGGACCAGAAAGGTCATCAGTTTGAAAAAATCACATTCATTTCTGTAGGTTCTTTTAAACTTTGAAAATGAACTGTATACTAATTAACACTGACTTTATAATCATTCAAAGATTCAAAGTGTGTATACACTTTTTGGGACTACACACACACACACACACACACACACACACACACACACACTATTCAACCATGAGGAAGAATGAAATCCTGCCATTGCGACATCATGGATGAGCCGTGGAGGGATAGGCTGAATGAAGTAAGTCAGAGCAAAACACAAATGCTGTATAATATCACTTCTATGCGGAATCTAACAAAGCTGAACTCAGACAGACAGTGGTTTCTGGGGGCTGAAGTCTGGGCAAGTGAGATGTTGGTCAAAGGGTACACACTTCCAGTTGTAAGGTAAGTTCTGGGGATCTAATGTAGCACATGGTGACTATAGTTAACAATACCGTCTAATGTACTTGAAAGTTGCTAAGAAAATAGATCATAAATGATTTATCAAAAATAAAAAGAAGTGGTAATTATGTGGAGTAATAGTAGGTGTTAACTAACCCTACTGTGGTAATCATTTGGTAATCTATAAGTGTATCACATCATCATACTGTCTTCCTTAAATTTAACATTATATGTCGATTATATCTCAATAAAATTGGGGGGTGTTGCCTTAAGGGAAGGAGTGGGTCACATTAACCTCCAGCTCCCAGGGGTGGTGGCTTCTGCCTTGAAAGGTACTCAGCACACGTTCACCGAAAGTTCTTGCTTCAACACTATTATCACACGAGCACTGTAACACACCCTTTGGGAACACTGGGACTCCACACAGTGTTCAAAGAGGGATTCAATAGATTTTTGAGGTTGCTGACAAATTTAAGTTTATGTAAGAACTTTTTTTCAATCCAATTATTTTCCTTATATTTCTGAATCACATTTTCTTCTTTTGGGTGCATCTGTGTTTAAGGGTAGACAAGCACCCTTCTAGAAATCAATGAACAGCCACCAATCAGAAGAACAATAATTACACTTGGAACTGGATATGAAACTGAATGGATTCATTTATTCCCCATTATTTACTGAGGACCTGCTATACTCCAGACACTGTATTTGGTGCTGGAGATAAAATCTTAAGTAAAAGAATAGTTCCTAAGTTATTTCCAGGTGTTTGTTTTTTGTTTTTGTTTTTTTTGTGAGGTTTAAATAATAAAACTCTCTCTCTCTCTCACACACACACACACATAATGAATGTGCTATGAACACATGTAACATGAAGAGCTATCAGGATTCCAGGAATTTTTCCTGATAAGGTGAGATCAGAATGGATCCTTTAAGAATGTAGAGCTACCTGTGTAGGTTGGAGGAGGGAGGGAGTAAGGACACAATAAATATAGGTACAAAGGCCCTAAAGCCAGAGGGAAGACCACCATTACAGAGGAAACCTTCACCTACAACGTTAATCTTCTCACATACATCATTTCATTGATTATTATTTTTTTTTCAGGAACAGGGAATCTTCATACATATAATCGAATTCAAACCAGTATAGCTGCCAACTTATCTCACACACATATTTACACTCAGTTTTCCCCAACCTGAACACAGCACATCTGAATCTCTGATGAGACACCTATTAAATTAGAATCTCCAGGGACAGCGCCATGGAAGGTGTATTCTAAACAAATCCCCCAGGTGAGCTCTCCAAATGAATAAATCCAAATCAGAACATACGGTTCTTCCAATTTCCTTTATCTCCATAAATGGCACAATCAAACTCAATGCAAATAAAAAACCTAGGATGTATCCCTCACTTCCTCTCTCACCACCCTGATTTCCACTGTGGATCTCATATGTGTCCAGTTCTCTCAGACTTGTCTACCACCTTCCTCCAAGCCCTGTTATTGCTCCAACTACTCTATACTAGTCCCTAACCACCCCACAATAGCCCCTAGCGGGTCTTCATTTCCTACATTCTCCACATAGCCACTGACGTGATATTAAAAAACAAAACAAAACAACAAGCACACACACAAAGCCCATCATTCCACAACCCATTTATAGCTTTGACTCATTTCAAGCCAATTAATCCAAACAACTCCCCCTTGAGGCAAGGACTTCTGGACTCTGATTTACAGATCCCTATGTCCAGACACAGGGACCAGTCAAGGTCACTTGAGGGAAAGTCAGGAGATTAACCAGGGGTCTGACTCTGAAAGCTGCAAGCTCAGTCTCAGAGCTGTATAGGACCGCCAATAAATACCAGTCTTTTTCAATGCTAAGATGCACATTTTTTTTTCACTTAGAAATGTTAAAGTTGAAGATGTGCCTTGCAATCAATGGCATGGCAGTGTAATTGGCATCATTTTTCCTTGTGATGCATAAAATAATGGCATGTCTTGCAACTGATGGCTCATGGAGTTGGAGAAATACAATATTTGTTGAATGAATGGATGGGAATAGGAGGTCAGTGGAACTGCCCTGAGCATCTAGCAACACATACACAACACTATGAATTCTTTGAAAAAAGTCAATAGGGACCCACATAACTATTCTTATCGCCATCAATTAGGTATGGCTCCAATTAATTATATTTTCACCTACTTAATAAAAAGAACCAAAGAGAAAGCTGCATTAGAGCAACCCACCCTTTGCTTAACATTTCTTAGTGACTATTCAATATTGACACACTCCAATATTTCTTCCAAACGCGTGTGCCATGGCACATACAGACTGGGAAACACTGTATCCTGGTATAGCCCATGTTCTATGTGTAGGCTGGGAAACACTGCATCCTGGTGTAATACATGTTCTATATGTGTTGTGGCACATGCAAGGCCAGGAAACACTGCATCCTGGTCTAACACATGCTCTGTGTGTGCTTGACACACACAAGGCTGGGACACACTGCATCCTGGTGTAATACATGTTCTATGTGTGCTGTGGCACATGGAAGGCCAGGAAACACTTCATCCTGGTCTAACACATGCTCTGTGTGTGCTTGACACACACAAGGCTGGGACACACTGCAGACTTCATGGCAGGTTCACCCTTCCACCTGGGCCTGTCCATGCAGGTGTGCTCACTGCCCACACCCAAGGCGTGCCACACCTCTGGTCTACGCGAGGGCAGAGCTTCAGAGATGTGGCGTGTACAGCCCACACAGATGGCCTCCTGCTGTGATCCTGCCTCTCTGCGGCCTACATGCTAAGACTCACCATCCAAGTCTGAACATCGCCTCCTCCCCAAAGATCCTGTGCCAACTCAGGCGCTTTGAAAAGCTTTGGGGCTCTGGAAAATTTCTAGAAATATTCTGATGATCTCTGGGGAACTCAAACCCAGAGTAAAAAAAAACAAACACACCGTGAAACGCTTTGTCTGCCTGCTCCTACTCTCCCAGTGATTCAGAGCGCGTTCAGACTCCTTCCTCCAAGACGAGTTTCCTAGGTGAGCGTTCATGCTGGGCTGCGTATTGCTGGCCCAGGTGCATGGCTGGGACCCCATCTCCGTGGTCAACCCCACAGTGCTGCACTTCGAGCAAGCAAGACAGCTGGCCGGGACCCATGGGTACAATGTGCACAGCGGCCCTTTATGTGCAATGGCACTGCAGCCCAGCCATGAAACAGGGCTGCGATGCCAGGGGCTTCAGGCCCTCCAGGAGCCCAGAGCCTCTGGGAGCTTTCCCTCCGATTCCATTTAAATGCAAGAGGCCCTCAGCCTGCTGCCAGCTCCAAATTACTGCGAGGCTCAGGGAGAAGCCGGTAAGGAAAAGGAGGGGCTGTTGCTAAGCAAAGGAATCTCAGGGAAGCAACTGACAAAGCGAAAGCAACACCTGGGTAAACTGAAGCTGACATGCAAGCTCCCCTCAGCCTCCGGCTGCTGCTGGAAGGGTCAGAGTTCCACCCCGATACTGGAAAGGCGCTAAGCAAAGAGAATCAGCCCTGACCGGTTTGGCTTAGTGGATGGAGCGTCGGCCTGCGGACTGAAGGGTCCCGGGTTCGATTCCGGTCAAGGGCATGTACCTGGGTTGCGGGCACATCCCCAGTGGGAGGTGTGCAGGAGGCAGCTGATTGCTGTAAGAAATCAATAAAATAAAAATAAAAAAAGAGAATCACAGTTCCTCCAGACACGCATTGCCCCGGCAGGGGGCACACAGTGAGACGCCACGAGGGGAAGAGGTTGCGCCTGGGTATTGCGGTCTGAGAGGGTCCTCAGCATGTCTTGGGTGCCCGGACGCCCTGTGTCCTTTGTGGGGGACAGGGACACTGCGTGGAGGAGGCAGGTCGTGCACCTGACATCCTGGGCCAGCCTCTCCCCACTCCCCAGGAAGAGGACCCGTGGAGGAAAAGAGGCTCCGAGACCCTGGATGCAGGAGGGTGAGGCTCCTGGCATTAGTGTTTCGGGGGCCTTGACCCAGAGGAGCCACCAGGCCTGTTTTCCTTTGGCAGCCTCTACCATGGACGCAGCCCTGTGCCAGTAAACACTGCATCCTGGTGTGTGAGGCTCAGAGGGATCCACTCACAGACCCTCAAGGCAGTCTCCTCGCTGCAGCTCTCACACACACAGAGATTTATTTTATTTGAGTAATTTTGTTAATCCTCACCTGAACATTTTTTTTTTTTTCATTGCTTTTCAGAGATAGACAGTGGAAGGAAGGGAGTTGGGGGGAAGGTAGATGGGAGGGAGAGAGGGAGGGAGAGGGAGAGGGAGGGAGAGGGAGTGAGGGGGGAGAGGGAGAGGGAGGGAGAGGGAGTGAGGAGGGAGAGGGAGAGGGAGAGAGAGAGAGAGAGAGAGAGAGAGGGAGAGAGAGATACATCGATGTGAAAGAGACACATCAACCTGCTGCCTCCCGCACACACCCCAATGGGAGAGAACCCACAGCCCAGGCACATGCCCTTCACCAAGAATTGAATCCACGACCCTTTGGCGCTCAAGCCGACACTCCAACCTCTGAGCAACCGCTGGACTGGATTTGGCGGTGGCTATGTCCCTTCCTAAAGGCCTTGGCTCCCATCAACTGGCTCTCGCCATGGCTGCAGATAGAACCAAATTCTCCTAACCATGCGATGCCCTGGACCTTCAGTCTGAGGGACAGCAGCCACTTCCCACCACTGCGAGGTCTGGGCTGTCTCACCATCCCTTGATGGCTTTTCCTAATCTCAAGTGCATCATTACTCTCCAGCCCTCCGCTAATCTCTCTGCAACAGCCCTTTGCCGTATGCCGCATGCTTCTCACAAAACCCCTGGATCATCCATAGATAGCTCCATGATGGCAAGATGCGGGGTGCTCCAAAGCAGGGTGGCTGGGGTGTCCCAAAGGAACAGGGACATCCGGGGACTTGCATCAGGGACTATGTACCGGACAGCATGGAAGCATTTTCATATTTTAGGAGCTGCTATAACCACAGAGGAGGGTGCTGTCTGCCTACCAGCCCCGTCCTGAGAATTAACTGGTTCTTTTTTTTTTTTTTTTTTTTTTTTTCAAATAAAGAAACCAACTCAGGAAGGTCAAATGAAACGGCCCATTGTAATTTCCTTGTCTGCCAGGGATTCAGGCTAGGGCTTAGGAGTCCTTTTAGGATGGCGAATGCCAGATTCTATATATAAAATCCTGACCAATAAAGGAAACATGTAAGAATTCTTTCAAAGGGGTCAGAACCCTGGCTGCATTTATGTTCTTAACCTGTGTTTTCTTCTTTTTTTTTTTCCACCGACTCAATGAATTCCGTTTCTCTGCTCCCTGCGAAGAACCTATATTAGAGCAGAGACCTCCCCTGATTCTTTATTTTGGTACAATGTGTAACGTGTGTACGGCATTTAATGAAGGTCTAATAATAGCCCCTCTCCATGGGGGGCCCTGCGCTTGCTGGGATCACTTGCTGTGTCATACACGGACCTGTAACACCAAACAAGGGGTTGATTTTCTCCCCCAGGAAGTCACCATCAGCCCCTGAGAGGCTGGGCGCTCAGAGGTTCTATAGCTCCACTTCCTGTCTCCACCAAGGACTACCCTTGAATGGCGACCATCAGAACCATGTCTCCCATGATACCTCTGCACAGGTTCCTGGAGCCCTCCCCCCCCCCCCGCCCCAGCCCCCCGCAATAGTACTTGACTATTTATCAGAAATGGTTGTGATTAACTCTGGAGAGTAACTCTGGAACATAAACATCCTGAAACATCCCGAGGTCTTCTCTCAACACGGAAAGGAATAAATAACAAACCATAGTACCGTTTTCTGACTGTCACCCTTTATCAAAAAGGATTGCATGTATGTTCTTTACCTGTGACTTTTTTGTTTCACTGACTCGGTGAGTTTAGTTTCTCTGCCCCCTGGGAAGAACCTGTGCTAGTATTACAGCAGAGGCCTCACCTGATTCTTCGCTTTGGCACAATGGGCCCATGTGTTTGGCATTTAAGGAAGGTCTAATGATAACAGCCCTCCATGGTCAGTAACTGGAAGGACCCCCCACCCTTTGAAACAGCGGTTCTCAGTACTACCCACGCACCCTGGCTCTGAGAGCTGGACAGCAGCAAGAGGCCGCCTCCGGGCTGATCTGAAGCCCTTCTGGCAGGTTCTGCCTGCCACCCTGAGCTCACAGTGAGGGAGAAAGCTGGTCAAAGGCCAGGCAGGAGGGAACAGGTGAAAAAGAAAGGCAAGCCGAGTGGGGAATGATGGCAAAGGGCTTCGAGGCAGTGGGCTCGTTCCGTCAGTCAAAACCAAAAGCACGAGCTGTTTTAGGACTTTTTGAAGTCAGTCGTGCGTTCACCCCCCAAAGAACAGACCCTGAGCATGCCTGTGCTTCAGGCCCTGTGCTAGGCACTGGGTACAGCGGGATGCACGTGGATCTAGAAACAGGATAGAGCAGCGGTCGGCAAACTGCGGCTGGTGAACCACATGTGGCTCGCGAGCCTCGGTTTGCCGCTCTGTTGACTAATGAGTTTGCCGACCGCTGGGATAGAGGAATGAGCCCTGCCCAGGAGAAGCATTCCTCTTTTAAAAAGCATGGTAGCCGAAACTGGTTTGGCTCAGTGGATAGAGCGTCGGCCTGCGGACTGAAGGGTCCCGGGTTCGATTCCGGTCAAGGGCATGTACCTTGGTTGCGGGCACATCCCCAGTGGGAGGTGTGCAGGAGGCAGCTGATCGATGTTTCTCTCTCATCGATGTTTCTAACTCTCTATCCCTCTCCCTTCCTCTCTGTAAAATATCAATAAAATATATTTTTAAAAAAATAAAAAAAAAGCATGGTAACCAGAAAACAGGGCTATGGTTTGTTTTTTATTCCTCTCCATGTTGAGAGAAGACCTACATGAGCGAGACATTTTCGGAATGTTTATCTTCCAGCAGTTACTTTCCAGTGTGAACAGTAACCGTTTCTGACGAGCAGTCGGGGACTATCGTACGGAGGACATGGGTTTGGTTAGGATTCCATCAGTTAATATAGAGAAAGCACTTTGAACAGTGCCGGGCCTGCGGCAGGCAATCTCAGAGGAAAGGTAGAATATGAATGGAGAGAAAAACCAGAGGAGGCCTCCAGGAGAAATCAACACTTAGGTGGAGAGCTAGGGCGTGGGTCTGGGTGGATCAGGCAACACTGAGGAAGGCTGTCTGGGAGAGAACCTTCCAGACAGATGAACTGGCCTGTTGCAGACACCGCGGGGTGCAGGTGCCGCGGGGTGCAGGCACCCCACTGTGCAGGCACCATGGAGCAAAGAGCTGGGGTAGGAAGGGCAGGCTGGAGCGCAGATAAAGAAGAAGAGAATGGTGGGGAGTAAAGCTGGCTTCCAGTCCCGTGGGCTCCCCGCCCCTCCCTGCTTAGGGCACCCAGCACCCTGTAGTACTGAGGCCACCGTTTCCCTGGTGGGTGCTCCTTCAGCTTGGCCACCCTGATGTGCTTACCTTGGATGAGCCCGGGAGCCAAGCAGAATCCTCCTGGGTCAAGTCCCGTCGCGGAAACCCAGCTACGCCCCGTGGGAGGTTCCCAGTCAAATCCCCCAGCGTCCTGCTCCACGTGATGGGAATCAAACTCCCTGATTGCCGTCACCTGGCGCACGAAGCTCCCAGAACAAACAGAGAATCAAAACACCTGGAGTCAGGACTCCAGGGCCGCACCTCCCGGATGGGAGATGAGAAGGATTGACACCGTGGGGACCCTGCCCAGGCCCCGAAGCAGCAGCTCCGAGGAGAAAGAAGCAGCTCAGTGCCCAAGGCCAAGGGCTTCTTTGTGGGAAAGACCCGAAAAGCCTCAGAAATGGGCCACAGAGGCCGTTTGCGGATGTGGTGTTTCCCACACCTGCCAGGCCTCCTCACTGCGGGTTTTGCAACTCGGTGATGGAGGTGGGGTCTTTGTCTTCACCTAATGCTGGCCCCTGTGGTCCCCACTCCTGGGGCCCTTACACCCCAGGGGCCTGAGCCCAATGTCAGAGTGCGAGGGCTCCACTTTTCACATGAGGGCACCGCCCTGGCAGCTCTGCAGCAGGCCCCCCCGGCCCCCCAACCCCCTGGCTGCCCCGACGGCCAGCAGGCCCCAGCATGAGCGCCTCCGTTTTCCCTCCCAGAACACTGAGGCCCCGCTCATCCTCTCCTTAGGCCAGACTCCACGCCTGTCCCACCTCCCTTCCAAGGGACTCGCCCAAGGATTTCTTGGGTCTAAAGTTGGCTACTCCGTGATTCCGAGGAGACGGCTCTGAATTTGCCCGAATGCTGCCAAGTGGCTGGCGCTACCTCCACGGAGAAGAAAGGTACATCCCCACACAAGGTGGGGGGAGAGTCCGCTTACACTTGTTCAAACGGAAACAATACACTACTTGGCAAGAATACACCGTGTTTCCTGCTCACAATTGCAAGCTTCCCTTTGCCCACCTCGTAGCCCAGTGGTCGGCAAACTCATTAGTCAACAGAGCCAAATATCAACAGTACAATGATTGAAATTTCTTTTGAGAGCCCAATTTTTTAAACTTAAACTTCTTCTAACGCCACTTCTTCAAAATAGACTCGCCCAGGCCGTGGTATGTTGTGGAAGAGCCACACTCAAGGGGCCAAAGAGCCACATGTGGCTCACGAGCCGCAGTTTGCCGACCACTGTCATAGATCATCTCACTGGCAGCCCCGTTGCACAGCTTTTAGGACAATCCTGGCGAAGGAACCTGGTTTTAGGAGGATGGACTGGGAGTGACGCCCACTCTCTGCCCTGGCAGAGTGAGTAGCAAGGACAGGGTGTGTCCTCCTGTCTTCAGCCACGAGAAGACGAAGTGAGTCTAAAAAGCAGATTTCCGGCCCTAGCCGGTTTGGCTCAGTGGATAGAGCGTCGGCCTGTGGACTGAAGGGTCCCAGGTTCGATTCCAGTCAAGGGCACGTGCCTTGGTTGCGGGCACATCCCCAGTGGGGGGTGTGCAAGAGGCGCTGATCGATGTTTCTCTCTCATCGATGTTTCTAACTCTCTCTCCCTCTCCCTCTCTGTAAAAAAAAAATCAATAAAATATATTTAAATAAATAAAAAGCAGATTTCCGCCAGGGGGTGATACAGCCACGCAGCGTGGGAAGCATCCATGAGAAAAGGAGGAGAAATGGGTGTGGTCAGCAGCTGCCCCAGCTCCTGCTCCAATCACCTCCAGATTTCCAGACTTCGGCACAGGCCCACTCTCAGGCCTGGTGGTGTGCTGGCCTGGGGGCGATCAGAGCTCAGGGAGGTCAAGGCAGCCAGGATTCCCAGGCAGGAGAGCGGAGAGAGGAGGCTGCGCAGAGCAGGGCTGCTGAGGATGTGCCCAGGTTCCCAGGGGGTCTCCCTGGGAACTGCCCCTGTGAGCATGCCTGTGCCTACGGGACCCTGAGCCGGGGGAAGCAAGGACGATGCAGAGAAAATGACCACACCTCACGCAGGTTGCGGACCCTTCCTGGCCCCCCCCAGACAGAGTGAAAAGCCCTCCTTGCAAAGAGCTGCTTTTGAAAAATAAATCAACCACTTAACACAACAAACATGCAATTTCTAGGGATGGAGCAGTCCAGCGTGGGCGCCAGGGGTCAGCACGGGGTGGAGGCTGGGTCCACACTCAGCCATGGACCCGGCCTGAGGCAGCTTTCCATACCCGAGGCTGAGTGTGGGCTGTCAGGGGGGTGGGCCCCCCGCCCGCAGATGGGAAAGGAAATGGACTGGAGGCACTGTCCCTGTCTCCTAGCCACTTTGTCATGAAGGTCACACCTGTCCTATCTGCTCTCATAATTCTGGGAGACACCGTCACTTTGGCCCAGGTGCACCAGACTTGAAAATGAAGTGTCTGCGTGGGCAGCCGCATCTCAGCATCATGGAGCCCAGGTCTCTGCAGGCAGCGGACGGAGGGGCAGTCTGGTGGAACTGGCTTTTGTTTACTTCAACACCTGATTCTAGAAGGAAAGCCGAGGGGTAACTGGTGAGGATGAAGATGGTTGCCATCTACGGATCAAATCAGGACTTTGAAACAATGACCTAAAACCCCCAAGTGTATAGTCCTGTGCTGTGTAATAATGTTTGGACCAAAGACTGACAGCACATACAACAGTGGTCCCACAAGATGATGGTGGAGCTGAAAATTCCTACCACCCAGGGACATGGTCGCCCTCCTAGCATAGCTCAGCGTGTTCCTCAGGTGTTTGTGGTGATGCCGGTGAAAACAAACCTACCTCCCTGCCAAGTCGTATGAAGTACAGCACCTACAGCGATGGACAGCACATCATGCTTGGTAACGATAATAAACAGTTACTGGTTTATGTCCTTACCGTATTATACATTTTATCATTAATATATCCTATCTAATAAAGAGGGGATATGCAAATTGACCCTCACACCATCACAAAGATGGCGGCTCCCATAGTCACAAGATGGCGGCGCCTAGTCTGCTCAGCCCCGCTGGAGTCCCCCAGTCCTTTCAGCCCCACCACTGAGAGCGGACAGCGGGGTATGGGGGCTATATGTTATTGATTTCAGAGAGGAAGGGAGAGGGAGAGAGAGAGAGAGATTCATGATGAGAGAGAATCATTGACCGGCTGCCTCCTGCACGCCCCCTACTGGGGATTGAGCTCACAACCCAGGCAAGTGCCCTGGACCGGAATCAAACCTGGCACCCTTCAGTCTGCAGGCTGATGCTCTATCCACTGAGCCACACCAGTAGGGTTTTTGCCGTTATTTTAGCGTGTATTCTTTCTGCTGATAAAAATAAAAAGAAAAGTTTTCTGTAAAAGAGAATGCTGTGTTGTGGTGGCAGGAGTCCCATACACCAGTGTTTACTGCAACTCTTGATTGCATTTTATCACCCTGTACTCAACCTCATCTCGTGCTGCTTTGTAAGGTAACATGCTTTGCAGTCTTGTAGCCTACGAGCCATAGGCTACGCTGGGCAGCCTAGGTGTGTAGTAGGCTAGACCATCTAGGTTTAAGTGATGTTCACACACCATGATGTTTGTACAAGTGGGGAATCGCATGGCTATAATGTTCCCACAATGATGAAATTGCCTACCACACATATCTCAGAATGGACCCCACTGTGAAGTGATGAATGACTATATCAAGTATCATATTGAGTGCCGACCATCCGTTGCAAACGGACAATCCTTCTTATCCAAACCCAGTTCAACCTTCCACCAAGCCCTGATGAACGGATATGGACAGTCGGTGGTTCTGTTTCATGTTTCCTCTGAAAATCAGCATCGTTTTATCAGCAACTAGCATTTGAGAAAATAAGTGCCAAATTCCATATCTAAGCAAAGTAGTCAACATTAGACAAATGCCCTATTTTTTTTGTGTCCATATTCAGGGACAAGTGTCCCCTACTGCCATCACTAAAGTGTCAAAGTTCAGGGAAAATGTGTGTTTGATCCCTTATCTGACACACACACCCCTCAACCTCCCTCCCCACCCCCACCCCTGCTGCACTGTTTCTCAGTCTGGCCGCTGCCTCCTGAGGGGTGTCAGAGGGGATGCCGGGATGGTTTGATGGTAACACAGAAATCACCATAAGACAAATATTTAGACGTAGCCACCCCTCCAACACGTTTCCAGAACTGTGGGCCCAAAACCACAGGAATCTTAAAAATCCTTTCAGTGTCATGAATGCTTTTCCCAATAGTCCTCTGGGATCATTCTCCCCAGTGACCAGAAGCCTGGATTCAGCCACAGAAAGGCACGGGAGACTTGCTGCTGCCAAAACCATCTTCGTGGCTACACAACGCGTGGATGTAAGCTGTGGTGGAACGTTCCAGCTCAGCCCACACTGCCTGTGCTGAGGTAGGGTCTCTCGCTCCCCAGGCATTTATTTGAATGAGAAAAACAAGACTCCAAAGGACCTTGCCATGACCTTGACATGTCCTGGGTCCTCTCCTGGGACCTTGTCATGTCCCAGGTCCTGGGCAGAAGATCAGAGACAAGACGCTGGCTGTACTCCCAGCCCGCGGATTCCTTCGGAGTCTAGTAGGGAAGCAATCTCCCTGTTTTGGGGAGGGAGGCGTGTTCGCCAAGGAGTACAGCATGTTGTGGCTTCTTGGGATGTCTTTGCAACCTTGGGAGGGGAGGTTTTAAACAGGTGGGGCAACCTCATCGAGGGAAGGGACAGCAGTGAACATGACATGGTGCCTCGCCAACCTCACTGAGGAGGCCACGGATCACAGAAGCCATGGTCTTGGACAGGTATTTGGGCAGAAGGAAAAGGAGACACCAGGAAGGCTGGCTGGTAGAGACAGGTCGGGCATGGGTGTGAGGCCTGCAGGACTCAGGCACGAGGACAGGCCAGCGGTGCTCAAGTCACAGGACTCCGGACATGAGGGGCAAGTCTGGGTCATCGGGCTATAATTTTGGGACCTGACACAAGATTTGGGATTCTGGTCGAGTGCCCGTTTGGATCATGACTCCTCACTGCGTTTAGAATAGATGGGAAGTGCACTCTGCCCACAGCTGCCATGCTGCCCAGAGGCACCTCAGCACCGGGGTCCTGACATCAAAGCGCAGGAGAGACTAGTGGTTGGAACTACATTGAGATTGGGATCTGTGTCCATGAGGGATGCCCCGTCAGGCTGGGACCTGTGCCCTGAGGATGCTCTGTCAGGCTGGGACCTGTGCCCTGAGGGATGCCCCATCAGGCTGGGATCTGTGCCCCTGAGGGATGCCCTGTCAGGCTGGGACCTGTGCCCCTGAGGATGCCCTGTCAGGCTGGGACCTGTGCCCCTGAGGGATGCCCTGTCAGGCTGGGACCTGTACCCCTGAGGATGCCCTGTCAGGCTGGGACCTGTGCCCTGAGGATGCCCTGTCAGGCTGGGACCTGTGCCCCTGAGGATGCCCTGTCAGGCTGAGACCTGTGCCCTGAGGGATGCCCTGTCAGGCTGTGACCTGTGCCCTGAGGGATGCCCTGTCAGGCTGGGACCTGTGCCCTGAGGGATGCCCTGTCAGGCTGGGACCTGTGCCCTGAGGATACCCTGTCAGGCTGGGACCTGTGCCCTGAGGATGCCCTGTCAGGCTGGGACCTGTGCCCCTGAGGATGCCCTGTCAGGCTGGGACCTGTGCCCTGAGGATGCCCTGTCAGGCTGGGACCTGTGCCCTGATGATGCCCTGTCAGGCTGGGACCTGTGCCCTGAGGATGCCCTGTCAGGCTGAGACCTGTGTCCCTGAGGATGCCCTGTCAGGCTGGGACCTGTGGCCCTGAGGATGCCCTGTCAGGCTGGGACCTGTGCCCTGAGGATGCCCTGTCAGGCTGGGACCTGTGCCCTGAGGGATGCCCTGTCAGGCTGGGACCTGTGCCCTGAGGAATACCCTGTCAGGCTGGGACCTGTGCCCTGAGGGGTTTTCCATCAGGAACTGGATACATCAAACAGGATCAGGACCTCCACAATTCTTTATGAACTTTCTAATCTCCCTCAAAAGCACGTGGGGGAAGAGCCTGGGAAGGAATATGTGTGTCAGTCTCTGCCAATACCCAATTCCTAAAACGACAGAAGACTATTCTCCATCGAGACGGAGGTCTATGCAGATGGACTGAGACGACAGCAAGCCCTGCCTATTCTGCGCGGACACCTGTGTGGGCAACGTGACAGGCAGTGAATCCCCAAGAAGGTCCTGGGAGTCCCTCCGACTACGGGAGGTTTTATGAAGTTCAGTGACAGTACCTAGAAAAAAACGTGTAAGCTGTGATCCTACCAAGCTATTTAGATATTATAAGACTGGCAGGTCCCCGAGGCAAAGCAGGATAATAGTTTTAAAAGTCTACAAGCCCTTGCACAAAAGGTCATCTGTGACCTGCAAACTACTCACGCCTCAGTCCCTGTCACCACGTGAACAGCAGCTGGTCCTACGGAGGCCATTGGGACCTGCAGGTCAGTGTTCTTCACCCCGACTTGTGGGGCAGAGCAGACCCTGAGCAGGTGCTGAGGTTAGAGAAGCCGCCACAGGAGGCTGCGGGCAGGAGGCGCAGGATGGAGGCGGCCAAAGGGATCCAGGGGACCTGCAGGCCTCGGCACCCTTTCACCTGAAGTGCTCTCTAAATGTACACGTTGGCAGCTGCATGCTCACTGCTGGTAAAGTTACCTCTGGAGGCGGGAGAGAGAGAGAGGCAGCGACAGAGATTCTGGGGTAACAGGAGAGAGAGCTCAGGGGGCAGCCAGGGTCTAGGGACTGTGTGAAGGGGAATCTTGTCCTCCGGGCTGGGCTTTATGGGTGCAAATCTGCCATCTGCGAGCACAAGGAATTGGAATATGAGCCAATCCACAAGGAAACAGCCCTCCCTCTAATCTCTGGGAGCAGGTCTGGGAAAGAGCAGTGTTTTCAAGGCCAGGGATTCAGCAGTTTAGTTTTTGGTGGTGGTGGTGATGGTTGGGGGGCGGGGGGGGGGGTCCTTGAAGCTGCTTCTATGGCAACCACATCAACAGGGTCCCTGATCAACCATCACAGAGGGACACTTCTAGGAAGTTTGAAGACTCCGTGAGAGCAAAGGCTTCCTTTGTCAGTAAGGCAGGAGTATTAGTTTCCTGTCGCTGCTGTAACAATTAGCACACGCACAGTGACTTAAAACGGTACACATTTATCATCCGAGATTTCTGCGGGTCAGAAGCCCAGAATCAGTCTCCCTGGGTTGAATTCCCGGGATCAGCAGGGCTGGTTTCTTCTGGAGACTCAGTAGGGAAAATCATCGCCTTGCCTTTTTCAATTTCCTGAGGATGTCTGCAGGGCCCTGGCAAAGCGGGATAACAATTGTAAAGGTCTACACGCCCCTGAGCAAAAGGTCACCTGTGACCTCCAAACTCCTAAGGCCTCAGCACCTGTCACCAAGGACTTCACTGCACACAGCCCGCAGCTGCCACGTGGAGGCGGTGGGGACCTGCCGGTGGATTCTCTTTGCCCCGTGTGCCTGTGGCCCCTGCTCCCACTTCAAAGCCAGCACTGCAGCGTCTCCATCTCTCGGACGCTCAGACCTCGGCTTCCTTAACCACATTGCTTCTCTGACCTTCCTGTGCCTTCGTTACCGCGTGTCGCTCAATATTAATAAGAGGGAGCAAAGGGAATCAGACAGGTTTGAGCCTAATGGGCTGGGGAGCATGAGCCTGTCTGCTTCACCAGGAAGCTTCACAACCCTCCCTTCCCCCTTAGGGAGCAGCCCTCCCTCCCATACAGGATTGGGGGCCTGCAGGGGGAGGTGGGTGCATGCCCAATAGAAATGAACATGGAGCAGGGGAGGTGCTTGACCATAGAGGCCTGTCAGTCCAGCCTGCGAAAGGGATCATTGGTCAGGGGGGTGGGCCCATCAGAAGCCCCCCCCCCCCGAAGCTTGGGAAGTTGATTGGTTATTTTGCAAAAGCTCCTGGTTAAGCCCCCAGAGGAACAAAGAGCACTCTCTCTCTCTCTTTTCTCTCTCTCTCTCTCTCTCTCTCTCTCTCTCTCTCTCTCTCTCTCTCTCTCTCTCTCCCCTCCCCCCCCCCCTCTTTCCACACTGCATCCAGAAGGAATGGCAGAGCAGGTAGGCTACTCCTGATCTTTCTCTGCCTGGCATTTGGGGGTTCCGATCCATCCCCTCAGTCCTCTTTTGGACAAAGTGGGTTTTAGGGTCTTGGCCAATCCAGGCTATGTGCTTTAGAGAGTGAGATGCTCCTTTCATTAATGTGGGCATGAGGGTCCTCGAGTAACCGATGGGAAATAGAAAACAGTTGTGACTATATGTGCACTCAAAACTGGCAGCGCAGCTCATGAAGACATCATTCAGATATTCGAATTGACACCATGACTAATGCGTGCTACCAACTTAATACCAACACGTGAGCCTCCGTTTCCCATGCGTGGAAGAGAAGGTATTTCATTTGCTTTCAATACAAGAGCAGCCCAAGGAATACTGCCCATGAGTATGCGGAGTGGGATGGGGTCAGAGGGACTTCAGCTCTTCTTCAGAGAAGGAGGGACAATCCTGGGGCAGGCAGACCTCTCTGTCCTGGCAGCTGGCTGACCAGAGTAGCCCCTGGGCCATGCTGTCAGAGGAAGAACTACAGAAGCTCAGAGACTGTGCAGTCTGCTGCTCTCCTCACTAATGGTCACACAAGGAAGATTGCGGGTCAGTAGCCTGCATCCCTGGGCACCTAACGCAACAATCTGAAAATCATGGTGATAACGTTTCATGTGATCTCTCCAAGGCAAGGGCTCAGGCAGGGCGTGTCTTCAGGAAGTAGGGGTTTGAGGATGTTTCCATTGAGGTTGTGGCTGTGGAAGGGACACAGAATTTAAGTCTCTGCCAGACAGTCCAGTCAAGGCATCTCATCAGGGATGTGAATCAGATCCAGTCTGAAACTGAATGGGTAACAACTTGGTAGGCGCCCACCGCACGTGGCCCACGCAAAAGCAGTGCAGACCCCAGCTGCTGCTCTCTCGCCTGGGACCCTGCGTGGCCAGGAGAAGACAGTAACAGAGGCATGAGCTCTAGGGAGACAGCTGGAGTTCCCTCCTCTATGTCGGAGGCAAGTAGCTCTCAACAGTCTGGGCTAACCAGCAGTGTCACAGTCGGTCTGGAGGTGCCACCAGCAATTTGTTGGTAATAATAAAGTAGCACGTTTTGTCAATGATTTCTTTCTTTATAAATTAGATTAATGTGTTCAGGCTTTTTTTATTGTAACTTGGAGACAACCAAATTGAGTTAGGTTTGGGGCGGGGGCAGGGGGGCAGAACTCCCTGCAAGCTGCATGTGACTATAAGAATAGGCAACAAACAGCTGGATGTCAGTGTCCCCAGCGCATGCTCATGTTACCTTTCAAATCACGCTTTTCTTTGCATGTTGGGTTCATGCTCACTGCGGGTCAGTGCCCTCTACATGGCAGGAGACACAGCTACAAACAGCTCACAAGACTCAGATGTCACATATATTTTGCCAAGGGAGCATCCTGAATCTCTGTTCCAAGTTTGTTTGAACATGTCTAAGGAGCGATTCCCACTGGTGTGTCTTAGATCATGCAGCCACTGTGCAAACAGCCCGCTGTGGTCAAGGTGTCAGGTGTGTCACCTGTCCATTTACCTGCCTCCAACAGAAGTCCATACCTCCCAGGTAAACCTGTATCAGCCAGACCCACTCTCCAAACCACTTAAAAGGCCATTACTCTAGTTCAATCTTCCACCTCTTCCCAAATTAGATTCTGGTCTGGAACTTAAATCTCCTTGAATTCCTTCCCTACACATGACTGTCATGTTCTAATCTCAATTTTCCTCCAAGATACTACATCTCCAGTTCTTTTTTTTTTAGTGGAGGATGATTCCTCTCTCTCTCTCTCTCTCCCTCACCCCTCCCCCCCCCCAAATACCTCTGGGTCTATACTCCTTGCTTTCTCTGTTGCTTCCTACAAACCACCCTTTTCTTACTCAAAATCCCCAAGCCTTGAATCAGGCCATTTAAATGTATCTGCCGCTCTCCCTCTTTCTTCTCCTCATCCATTGACTTATTTCCCCTCTGTCATTAAAGGTGTGAGCACTTGCCTCAGGACCATCTTGTCAACCCCCATGTTTCTTATCCATGAGAACAATTCACCAGATATCCTGCTGTTATATCTGCATTACCTTTGGGCCAGAGGACTGGATGAGGGGCAGAGGACAACAGAGAAGGAACATGTAGTTAAAGAAAAAGCAGGCTTCAGTTCCGCCTTGAATTGTGTGTGATTCTTCTGCAGGTAGCTCAGGAAAGGGTATGCCGGGGGGGACATCAGCACGGACAGCCTTCCAGGGACTGGAAACAGTCTTGTCCATTTCAGAAACTGGAAGTGACACTGCTCATGCTCATGTCACCTTTCAAATCACACTTTTCTAGACTTCGGAAGGCTATTTATGCCACATTCGGAGTTCCTTCTTTTCCGTGTTTCTGATAAAGGACAGTTGAATAGTTGAGCTCCTGTCCGTGTCTGGGTCACAGTTTAGCACACGATACAATAATTTGCTTCTCACACGCTCCCCTTTGACTGTGGATTCCTGAGGGCCAGGACTGTTTTGCTCACCTTTCTACCTCCTTTATCTAACACACAGCACACACAGTAGGTGTTCCCTCTTTGCTGAATCAAAGGGTAGACTTCTGTGAGGCGCCTGAAGATTTACTGCTCATAGAATTTTTATAGAGAAAAAAGGTAATGAAAAGCGTATTCCATGTTAGGAATAATAGTATTACAGACAAACTTTAGAAGCTCAGCCAAACCACAGCCCACAATCCATAGGGATAAAAATGGTGTGACTGGTCATTTTTCAAGTCTGCTTTATCCCACCATGATCAAGCTGGCTGTGCGGAGGAGTCTGTGAACGGGGCTAATACTTCACGTGGATTTATTGCATTACCATTTTCAAGGTGCTTTTCAGGTACATTATTTTTATTATTTATTTATTTTTAATATGTTTTTATTGGTTTTTAGAGAGAGAGAGAGAGAAAGGGAGAGGGAGAGAGAGATAGAAACATCAATGAGAAAGGAACATCATAGATGGGCTGCCTCCTGCAGGCACCCGTACTGGGGATTGAGCCTGCAACCCTGGCATGTGCCCTGACCCAGATTTCTTGGTTTTTGGATCGACTCTTAACCGCTGAGCCACACTGGCCAAGCAGATACATTATTTTTTAACTCCTCTCCATCAAGTTAGGGACAGGGAGAGAGAGGTAAGTCTTATTATCCTTACAGTGAAGAAGGTAAGGCTGAGATTGTTAGCCACTTGGCCAAGGTCAAGTAATAACAACGAAGTGGCAGAGCCTGAACTGGAACTGGGATCGTCGGTTCCAAGTTCAGTGGACCCTTCATTGCCTTGCACTGCCCCTAGGTTACAGCAAGGAGAGCTGACATGGGAGACACTGTCGTGAACAAGTGAGGTTGTCAGATGGCACCACTATAAAACGTCCATGGCGGATACAAGCCAGCCATGCTAATAAGTGTGTGAATGGCCAACAAAAACTGGCCATACTTTGAACCTTTCACTGCTTCTGCTATCAGTCAGACCCTTGTATTATGTCTGGTCTGGATCTTAGTCTTTTATGAGCGATGTGCAGACACGTAAGAGGGATGCAGTCCGTTATATCTGATCCGTGGAAGAATATTACAGGGAGGATTATGTTCACCATCTCCACAGAGGGCACAGCCTCACAGGAAATTAGCAAGCTGCAGCAACGCCAGTGCAGGCTAGACAGGAGAAAAACCTTACTGCCCCCGGGGGCTATGCGATGCAGGGAATATGTCTTCAAGGCAGGATATGAAACCTCTATCACTACAGATTGGAAGAATGGGGAAATTCAGTTCAGGGTGCACTGAAAAGCCTGGGAGCCAAAGGATATATAACATTAATTCCGCTGCCATCTCCTCCACGGTAGCCTTGGGGCTTGCCCTGACCTTCTTTTGTTCACTCATCCACCCCTCTCTCCTTATATTACTATGTGGTTTGCTTACTACAAGTACTTCTTTGTGCTCTTTTTATGGTTTTAAAACTTCTCAAGTATGATCAAGGTTTATATTCCCAAAGAAAATCTGCGGTCTAAAAGGTACCACCTGTTGGTGAGAATTGGCGGTGAAAGCAGAAAAAGGAAATGAAGCCATCTGTCTCTTTCCTAGTTTGGTTCCTTACTAAACCCATAACCATGTTAGAAATATCACACAACAGTTTTAAAAAGGGTATTATTCAGCCCTGGCTGGGTAGTTCATTTGGGGTTAGAACCTCATCCCCATACCCCAAGGTTGTGGGTTTGATCCCAGTCTCCATTTGAACTGATGACTAAACCAAGGTAACCAAAATCTTTAACAATTTAAATGTCTTCATTGTCAATGTTAAAGTTATGTGTATTTTTCCTGTAATTATAACTCTTGTGGCCTTGATGTTCAAATGCAGTCTCACTTTGACACGTTCTTTCATTTTCATCAAGTCATTTCAAACCATTGCTACTTTCTGTCAATAAGATGGTGCCATCTGCATATCTTTAAGTTTGTGCTATTTCTTCCACCAACTTTCATGTCTCCTTCCTCTGAGTCTAGCCCAGAATGTATACACATGGATAGTTCTGTAATGTTTTTCTTCTTACATCATTACACATGATTGTTAGGGTCTGTGTGATTGGCTTCAAAATGGACACAGTCCCCCCTCCCTGTATCTCCACCCCCTGGAGATGGATGTATAACTCTGAGAGAACTTCCCTCAGAATCAGGACTCAGCCCGGGGACTCCTTGACTTATGAGAAGTCAACTAATGTGACTGAAGCAGAGGTTTTAGAAGTGTTTGGCCTTGGGGTTGTGTTCTCCTGACACTCTCTTTAAACCCTCTGACCACCCTGTGAAGAAGCCGGCTAAAGAATGAGAGGCCTCATGCAGAGATAAGCAGAAGTAAGCCACTGAATGGAAGGCAACTGGGCTGCCAACTGCTACTCAGGACTTGAGTCCTTCCTAGTTCACCCAGACCCTAGACAACTCACCCACTGACCTTGGTCTTGTGAGAGAACAACAGGATTATCCAAGACTGAGTTAGCATGGACTACCATAACCACCCGCTAATCTACAGAGTCCTGGACTAAATGTGTGGTTTAAATCACGCGGCTTTCACAGGGTCTGTTCCACAGCCATAGGTGACTGACAGGGTTCATAAACTGAGGATCTCAGGATTTGCTTCTTATCTCTTTCCCTTTGTGTGATATTGTTTATTTTATTTAAAAAAACACATCAAAAACTAAAAAATACATACAGAGATGAATGAATTAAACACCCATGGACACAACACCTAGACTAAGTGGAAAGTCAGATCCCAAATCTCATTAGATAACGTAAGTGTAAAGATCATTAAGTATGTATGAAGAGAAGTCTTCAACTATTAATGTCAGTGTTCTAAAAGTAAAAATTGGAATCTGGAGACATCAGATGTGGTCATTTTTATGCATAAACCTAAAAAGATTGAAATTTTCTCAGAAATTTTCTGAACATTATTAGCAGGAAATTTCTCAACAGAAAAACAATCCCTTCTTTATTGGCAGAAAAATCCTATCATCTTTTTACTGGGAGACCCTTCACAATATGATTTTATTCTCTACAAGGTCCCTCCTCACTGTCTTCTCCAGGCTGATAATCAGAATCAATTGAAATGATAGACTCAGGAGCAGGGGAAACAATCTTTTCTCCAGGAAGATAGAGTCTAGATACCAAAAGTATGTCATAACCTGGCAAGATGTATAGCAGGAACTGGGTGAACTCACATTGGAGTATTAGAATAAGGTTGAGATTATAAAGCTGGAAAACTCACTAACTTTGGACACCTTTCCCACAATTCAGGAGTCAGCATTTTGGCAAGAACTTCTGGAGTCAATTCTAAAATTATTCATTGGAATGGCTTCTTGAAACCTGGGCTCACCAATGGTAAATATTTCCATTTTGAAAAAGGGATAAGAAGACTTAGGGAGATGGAAATGTTAGAGTGAATATATTATGTATAACCTAGGATCCTACCGTGTAGACTTCATACCACAGGAGGGTCCAGAAGACATACTTCACTAGGGCAGCAAGAAATGCATTGGTGTTGGGTTCATGGGCATTGTTGAGAAGCTGAGTTACTGCTCTCTGATTGTGGGTGTCATTGCCTTTGAACTGCCTTTTTCACATCACTATCAATATTGGGATTATGAAACGACAGAAGCTACATGGTGGCACATAACCATCATAAGCAAGGTGAACTTAATTGCTGCAATAGGCAGTAAAGCTGCCTTAACCCACAAGAATATATGCTAGTAGCAAATAGAGAACTGTGTTTTTAAGGGTTAGACAAAAGCACAGAATACTAGGGTATTACTTAGTTTATAGAATCGGGGGAGGGGTGGGGTGGACTGAGATAGCAAGTAGCAGCTTAATGAAAACTGACGTGATATTAAATCACAGTCCCTCACTGAGTTATTAGATTCAAGCTAGTTCCCATAATAAAAATCCATTGATTGAGGAGAGGGCAATACCCTCATCAAGTATTTACAGTAAATATTTCTCTGATCCTGTCCCAAAAGAATTTCAGAAAAGTCCTCACTATGCAGTGGGGAAATAGATATTTCTATAATTGTTAACTATTAAGTCTGAACTTATACCATGAAATGGAAAATGCCAAGAGCAACCCATGATTAGGATGTGAGCTTGTGGGCTTCAGTTAAAAAATAGATTTTGGCCCAAGTTTATCTCAACTGTGGTTTCACTGAGTTGGTGGATTCACAATGTGGTTATTTCTCTATATCCCACAAGTATAATTGGGAGAGATGTTTTTATCATCTAGCAGAACCTTCACTTTGTTCTCCTGATCTAGGCATATCATGGTAGGTACCAATAAGCAGAAACTTCTGAAGTGTCTTCCCCATCATTATTCCTCTCCCCCATTGCCAAGAAGAAATATTGAATTTCTTGAAAATGTATATATTTATAACACAACTAAAGACAAAAAGATGCAAGAGTGATCATCTCTATCATAGCTCTTTAATTAATCTGTCTGACCCTTCAAAAATGGCAGATGGTTGTAGAATACACGATAACTCCATGAGAAGTTAGTCTAAATCACAGTTGTTGTTTCAAGTGTCATCTTTATTGAGAAGATGAACACAATGTCTGCCACTTGGTATATGGCCAATAATCTGGAAAATGCTATCGTCTGTTGTCTTAATTTCTGATAATAAAAAGGATAGAAAATGGCTTGCCTTTGCATGGCAAGGAAAGCAGTATACCTTAATGCCCTGCTTTAGGGCATGTTAAATATTATGCTTTATGTCATAGCATAGCCATTTCACAGCCATTTTTATTGTCTTGACATTCTCCAGAAGATCAAGCTAGTGAGCAGTGACTCACTGCTACTCATACTGTCTGTGACAAAAGTCAATATAAAAAGTTTTTGTTCTTTTTTGTTTTGTTTTGTTTTAATTTCCAATTATTCTCAAATCAATACTTTTGTAAAATACAGAGAGGAAGGCTTGGATGTCCTTTTTTTATCATGTTAAAATGATAAAAAAGTATCTCATCTCTCTCACTCTCTGTACTTATTATCTTTTGAACTGGTTAATCTATCTTTTGGACTTGTAATAAACAGGTCATAGATCAGCAGTACTTTCAGGATTATATTTTGTATATCACTGCTCTAAATGTCTGAGTAAGACATATATACATATGTATACACACATATATATTTGTATACATATATACCAAAAATATTTTATTTATTTGTCTATTATTTATATGTATGTGTGATAGGTATATGTATAAATACACACCAACATACCAACCATAGAATAAGAACTTTAAAAAATTGCAGAAATTTGGAAGCATAGCCTGTCAATGAAGATTTTAGTTATCTTGTGGTCTGAAGCATCCTGTGACGTTGTAAAGTACAGCTTGCTGCATTTTGTAACTCCTTCAAGTAAACAAAAGGCATAGCATTTGGTTGCTCGCTTTGGAATAGGGATGTAAAATATACCTCATTTTGGAATGTTTCTTTAGTATTTATGGAGTCATCTGTAGACTGTCTTAGAAAGGTTTTCATTCGGTATGTGCTGTTCTGCCCCTTGGGCCATATATTTCAGGTACTAGAAGAACTGTGAGCAATAAGGGCTCTCTATGAAAATTTTACCAAACTCTAATAGAGGTCATGGAGAAATATCTAAGGCTCTGGCACAAAGCCATCGCTTCTCTATCAGAGAACTTCTTTCCACTTGAAAAATAGCTACTAATGAGATACTGGGGCACAGTAGAGACTGAGCACCTGTGCCCAGAAAACCAAACAACTGTAATTTGCAATAACAGAGGAGCAAGAGAGCAAGTGCAGACCTGGAGGCACATCCTAGCATTCCATTGGCCCAAGAAAGTCACAAATCTAACCCAAAGTCAAGGGGCAAGAAAGCACATTCTGCCCATTCTGAGGTCAAAGTACGTCAAATGACTGAGACAAACATCAGTGGAAGCACGGTATATACCCCTCCCATGGAGATGGACTGGGAGAGAGAATATTGTTTAACAATGACATAATCCATCACACCTACCAAACTATTACGTTGACAGGCCGATCAGAAGCCCATCTTAGAATGGAAGTTGTACATTTAGGAGCAAGTTCAAACAGATTCAGGCAGCACAAATGTGTCATGTGAACAGATATTATCTGCATTTGAGATCCTACCTTTGTTTCTCTAACCTATACGTATAACCTCATGGTGATGTCAGAAGGTTCCTGTGAAAAATTGCCAGAAGAGAAAAGGACTTTGATGTGATTTCCAGATGCATTGGTACAAAATGTTACCATTAACAGGAAATGAACTACTGCCTCATGGTCTCCAAGGCATAATAGACAAAAGCAAAAAGACTGTCCTTTTAGGGAAGAGCTGGTCAGCCATCTTACATAGAGGGAGAGGGGCCAGATGAAAGGTCATATTCTGACTTCTGAAAAAAATGGCTTGACTGATTCATCAGAGGCCCAAAAGGAATGAGACTAGAAAAAGGCAGATAAGTTGGTCTATGGAAAAATGACGTAGATGGACCTCCGAGAGTGGAAAAAAGTGTGGAGATCCTTTTGTCTCACATAATGCCCAGTGATGAGCATGCATTGTAGAGTCAGCTGCTCAACAGCTGGGTGGGGAGGATGATTTCTCCAGGGCTTGTCATTCAGCCTCTTTCCTTGGCTACCCTGATGCATGTCCAATGGGCCATGGTGGCAGAGATGGAGGCTATGAATGAATCCAGCGATTTAAACTTGTCCTCACCAAGGTATCGCTAGCTAATCCCTCTGCCAGCAGAAATGGACATGTGACTGCTCCTTGGAGTACCTACTAGTCATTTGGCAGAGATCAATTTCATTGGAATGTCTCCGTGAAGGAGCATTAGCTGACCTTTTAGAATAAATATAAACATGGACCTGTGCCTCACCACCACCACCATCCAAGGCTTACAGAATACCTCATCCACATACATGCTATCATATAACAGTGCTTCATATCAAAGGACACATTTCACACTGACAAAGATTTGACAATAGTCTATGATCACAAGGTTCTCATCTCTTGTCTATCCTATCATCCAGAAGTGACTAACCTCAAAGAACCGTGACATGGCTGCCCACTGAAGCCTCAGCTAAGGTACCAGCAGTATGGCTTCTACTCTCCCGGATCTTGCATGTGTGTTAAATTAACCACCAGATATATGGCTCTTTATCTCTAAGTAGAGGCCCGATGCACAAAGATTCGTGCAAGAATGAGCCTTCCTTCCCCTGGCTGCCTGCACTGCCTTTGCTCCGGCTACAGCCACCTTTTTGCCTTCCCACACTGCCTAGAGTCCCGGAGTGGCTGGGGCGGTGTGAAAAGCCTGTGTCCTGCCTCCAGCCCCTTGGCATCTGTGTATGTAAATTAACCCACCATCTTTGTTGGGTTAATTTGCATAATCATTCCTGATTGGCTGGTGGGTGTCACAAAGGTATGGTCAATTTGCATCTTACTCTTTTATTAGTGTAGATGACTAGAAAACGTGGGTTCAGAAAACAAGGTTGGAAACAAGGCTGGCTCCTGTCACTCTCACAGCCAGTGGCTCAGCTGCAGAATTTCTGCTTTCCATCTCCTCAACCTTGGGCTTTGTTGAGGTGGAAGTCTTGGTTCACATGGTGTGAAGAATGCTGCCAGGGGATACATTAAATGTTCCACTGAATTAGAAGCTGCAACTGTCACCTTGTTAATTTGGGCTTCTCATGTGAATAGATAAACAGGCAACGAAAGGAGTGACTGTAACTGGTGCGGTTAATAGGTCTTGCTTACCAGGAGCAGCTGGAATTGGTACTACATGAGAAGGGTAAATGAGCATGGCTACTTCACTGTGGGGTGTCTCTTACAACTCCCACACCTGATGATAACTGTCAATGAGCAATTAGAGCAAACACAACCCAAAGTGTATGGAGAAATTAATGGCCTAGGTGCCTCTGGGATCAGAGTCTGGACCACCCTACCCTGACCAGGCTAAATGATTTCCAAGAATGAGGGAAATCTAGAATTGTTGCCAGAGGAGGGAGATGACGAATATCAACTGTAGGCTTGGGACCAGCTGCAGCGGTGGGTAACTTCTTTAGATCATTAACCTCTTTGCTTAAGCATTGCAGGAGCTCACAGAATTGGCTATCATCTTACAGGAGGCTCTGTAAGCAGCTGGGCTTGTGCCTCAACTCCCTACCCTTTTGGGAAGGCATAGAGTTGGTCATTGTCTCACCACACTCACATGAACACACAAGGAAGGTCTTACATTGTCAGCAGGGAGTTAAATATAAAGCGTAGTTACACTTCCTGCCTCTACTACTGCCCTTCTGCCAAGCCCTGCTCTTTGGCCACTGCCACACAGGCTTTCCTTGCTCAGAGTTCATAGCTCCTAATAACATGTCTACATTTTGATGAAACACCATTCTGCATGGCATAGAATCTCATCTGCCCAGTGGCCATCAAAGAGGTCAGATAGTATAACCCAGAAGGACTTACACTGTACAGGCAACTTTGACTCATGGAAAGCAGGGCATGGGTGCCGCAGAGAAAATAAATTCCCTTATTTTCTCCCTTCCATAAACTATTTCAACACATAGGTTTTCCATGTACACCATGTAGAGAAGATCTACATGTGTCTTGAGCAGCAGCACCTTCTAAGTGACCCATGTCACCTCTTCCCTGCTGGGCTCACTGAGAAGTGGTAGCCAGAATGGTAAAGCATCATGTTATTTTGTGCTTTAAGTCTCTTATTGTCACATTCACTTGTCCCTCATCCTTGCTCTCCTGGGTCTGCAGCACCCAAATGAAGCACAGCTGTCTGTTTCCTTAGGCATCCTCACTAAGGGATGAGCCTTTGTCTGTACGCATGCATTGTAATGTTTCTTCTCTCCCAACAAATCTTACCCTTATTTCTATTGGAAGGTAAGCCTCCTTGCACAGTGAAATTCATATCCTATTTGCCCACTGTAGGCCCGTTTTTGTCTTGCAATTATTTCCACTGTCTCCTGCATTACCTTTATCATTCTCTACTAGATCATTCCCATCAGACCACACACATGCCAATATCCTCCCACATACACGTGAAAGCATTCAGGGCCCACTGGATAACCCAGGATAGTATCCCTATCTTATGATTCTTAACTATTAAATCAAATCTGTACAGTCCTCGCCCACTTTTTTTTTTTCTACATGAGGGTAGGGCCACAGGTTGTAGGAATTGGAATGGGAATATCTTGTAGGGGACCATTTTCAACCAACCACAGATGGTGATGATAACCATAAACAAGAAAAGTTGTCCCTCTTTCCCCAGCCTCCTAAAGAAACAGCTTTAGAGGGAGAAGCAGGAATAATAGATAGCCTGTGAGCCAATACCAGGAGAGTTGATTTATATAGAGGAATCAACAAGGAGATGAATCGAGTCACAACTGAAATGCACATTAGAGAGATGGTAGTTTTGAGATGACTTCGTTCCATGGGGAGTTCTAGGGAGAAAATTGAATACAAAGAAGATGATGCAGCTGCCTCTGACGCTCCCAGTTCTCCATAGCTCAATTGATTTTTAGGCAACAGTATTTACTTTGGAACGAAGACAGTACACGATAGCTATGAATGGCTAATGGAATAAATCCGTAAATTTGTTATGTTACGCTCCCCTTCTTCAGTAATTCCAGAAGTATAAAGAGCACATGGCTCCTGAGGAATGGGGTCAGGCGGAGATCAATACATTCATTTCCAGTTCACTAAGGTCAACCAAAGGTCAACAAAAGTTTCTCAAAATAAATTGAGGCATTTTCTGCAGAGAGTATACTCCTTAAATTTGAGCAGGGTGAGAAGAAAGACCCTGGTCTACAGGGGTCACAGGAAAAGAAGGGTGGGGTCGCATGAAGTTCGATAAACTAAAAAGTTTATTTAGGTCAAAAAGAAATGATTACAGGTCACCCATGTCAAGTTAGAGTCAAATGGAGCACTGTTTTCTTTTCAAAATTAAGCTCAAGTTCCCAGAAGACAAAAGAGGTCAGAGAAAAGACAAGAATTTTCCATAAATGCATTCAAATTTCTTGAGATTTAACATAAATATTAGGCAAGCTACCGTTTAAAATAGATTTTCTATTGATTTCAGAGAAAAAGGGAAAGGAAGAGAGAGATAGAAGCATCAATGGTGAATCATCCATTGGTTGCCTCCTGCACACCTCCTACTGGGGATCAAGCCCACAACTGGGGCATGTGCCCTGACCAGGAATCGAACTGTGACCTCTTGGTTCATGAGTCCACACTCAACCATTGAGCCACACTGGCCGGCCACAAGCTACCTTTTAGACATGAGGATCCAAATAATCGATTCACTTTCTTCTGCACTGGGACAAAAAGTGAGGGAAGACCCCACACTTCTAACTCGGGGTGCTCTCTGAGTACATCTAGGCCTCCTGGGGTCCTCAGGTGAGCAGAGCACATCTTTCTAATTCAAATCAATCCTGGAAGGACAAGCATCCTGGGCACTTCTGACCTCAGTGTGAATGTCTGTAGCCGGCAGCCTTTGCCTTTCCCGTGGGCCAGTTCTCCGGGCTGGAGGACCGTCTTGTGATTGGAGTGTGTGTGAGGCATTTAGAAGAAAAGTAAAGCAAGTGAAACTTGGGGCCCCCTAAGAGGGGAAATCTAAGGAGGCATTAGAGCTGTGAGCTTTGGTCAGCCTGAGGGAAGGAAGGGGAACCTGAGAAGCATTTATTTTCAATCAGGTATCAAACCTATTGGCATTATTAACTCTTCTTGTTTGTAGTTATCATCACCATCTGTGGCCAGCTGAGAAACAGTCGCCCACACCAGTGGTCAGCAAACTCATTAGTCAACAGAGCCAAATGTCAACAGTACAACGATTGAAATTTCTTTTGAGAGCCAAATTTTTTAAACTTAAACTTCTTCTAACGCCACTTCTTCAAATAGACTCGCCCAGGCCGTGGTATTTTGTGGAAGAGCCACACTCAAGGGGCCAAAGAGCCGCGGTTTGCCGACCACTGGCCTACACTATCTCCTTGCGATGCTCTCAACAGCACTGGGGGTGGGAGGGCTGGCTCAGTTTTCCAGAAGCGGGGTAAGAAGTCCAATCCAGGTTTCTTTGTCATACCTCACAGTCAAGGACATTCTGGGGATGCTGAGGAGCGGGGTTTGACAACAACAGAGGAGTGTGTGGCCGCAGGTTTCTTCCCTGCGTCTCAAAGTCCTCCGATCTGGGGGAAGAGGGTTTAAGTCACCTACCCAGCTCCTGCTCCTTCTTCAAGGCAGGATAAAGCCCTCCCATGTGTCCAGCATCAGACCTTAGCTTTACATTGAATTGTCCCTGTTCCTGTTGCCCCCACCAGGCTCCTTGAGAGCAGGACCTGCCTTCTTTGGGGCGCTTACCTGTGCCCAGTGCAGGGCTGGCTAGGAATGAATGGCGCAGACAGCACGTGCTAGCTCGCCCTGTGCAGAGTAAGGGAGCAGTCCCACAGCACGTGGACCTGGGGAGCAGCTGGAGAGCACCTCCTAAGCTCTGGCCCCCTGCCGGCCAGCACACAAGGTTTTCATTCCCTCATTCTCAGAGGACCCTGTGGCATAGCTCTGATTCTCAACTCCACAAAGAAACTGAGGCTCAGGGAGGTAAAAAGCGTCGCCTAAAGCTATGTGAGTGCGGAGGGCGTTGGGATCTGAGCACTGGCCTGGCGGCTCCAGTTTCAGTGCGCTTCACCCCCTGCCCTCCAAGGACACAGCTCTCTGGGGAGCACCCCAGAAAGCAGGGTCTGTGTGCAAAGCAGGCAGAAATGCCTAGGGAGGCTTTACCAAGCCGCAGCTCCCCTGTAAAGGTCAAGTGCCAACTGACCCACGCGCTGGGGAGACACGGCCATCAGTGGGGTTCATCAGAGAAGGCTTCCTAAAGGAGCGACCCCGGGCCAGCCTAGCACCAGGTCTGCAGTGCAGTTGCGGCTGGGGAAGAGCTGCTGTGCTCAGTGGGAGGCTGTGATGAAGTCCTTTCTGAGAGGCTCAGAGCCAGAGGTGGCTGGGGCTGTGGCTGCGTATTGCTAGCGCCCCCCTGTGCACGAAGAGAGAACTGAGCCGCTTATGGGCAGAGGAGGGTGGCACAGCAGCCTGCATTTCAATTCTGACTTCCCCAAAACAACCATTTGAAGCTACTCCTTTGGTCAGAGTAACAAGTAAGAAGGCAGGTCTCCAGGCCCAGAGTGGGCCCTGGTCCCTTCTCACCGTCCCCGTCCCCTCCCAGCACCCTCCAGGGTCTCAGATGCTCCGCTCCCGGGCAGCTGTGGACAAGGATGGGCTGGAGAATCCACCCCTAGGGGAAGCTTCAGGTTTGGGTTTTCACTCCTGCCCTGGGCTGAGCAGGCAGCCAGGTCTAGGGGAAGGGCCCAAGCCGGGCGTCGGTGTCTTTGACTCGGTTTGTTCACTGGGCACCCTTTTCTCTGGATTTCAGTTTCTTCATCCGCAAAAGAACTACTGAATTGCCTTGGTGTCGACCCCTTCCCAGGCCCTACCTCAGCTCTGCAGGACGGTGTCTTTGTTCACATCTCCAGCGCCCCCCCCCCCCCCCCCCGCCCCGCACTTGCTCCCCACTCTCTGTTTTTTCTTGGAAATGGTCACCAAGAATTTGGATGATGTCATGGATCAAGCTGTTTATTTTGATCAGGATATGAATGAGATGCTTCCTGGGGCTCTTCTGTCTGCCGCCTGAAATTCCCTGCCAGCTGGGCCTTCCCGGGCCTTCACCTGCCTGTCTGCTATTTGAGCAGTGCTTCTGGCCCTTTCATTTAACTCCACCAACATGCTTTTATTTAGTGCCTATTATGTGCCAAGTGAAGCTGTGCCTCCCCCTCTGCCCAAGTCATAATCTGGAGAAGGTACCCACTTTCATTTTCATAACTGTGGCACAGAATTATATATTTGCTCTCCGTGCATCTCTGTAAAATGACCTATATGAGGACAGGAATCGGAGAGAAATAGAAAATGACAAACGTAGACAAGAGCTGATTTGGTAGGGTGTGGGGAAGGTGGGAGTGGGCAGCTTTTATTGGTATAATGTTGCCTCTGCAGACATACACGGAGACTTTGACAAGTAGGTCTAGACAGAATGAGCACAGTACACATCGGGCACTATAAGACGGGGGCGGGGGGGGGGGGGCGGGGGGGTGGAGGCAGCACAGACTCACTTTCATGCCGGCGCCTAGAGAGTCTTGGTACAGATGGCATTGCAATATCAACATTAAAGGAGGAATTGTACACACCCTATGAAGTAGGCTATGGGATTTAAAAAAAAAAAATAGATTCATCCATTCAGTCGGTCACTCATTCACGGCTGAAAATACACAGATAATTAATACACAGTCCATGCCCTGGAGGCAAACAAAGGAAGAACAAACATGAACACATCATGAACACATCAAGAAATGTTCTCTACCAGGTAAACCCAAATCCAAAAGAAGGGTTTTCTTAATTAGCAATGAATGATACCTTCCCATCTTCACAGCTCACTGCATATAAGCCACCTGTCAGTTGTATTATTACTGTTGTTGATATTATTATTTACTGTGTGTGTGTAGGGCTTTCTGGGAGACATGGGAAGGAGAAGAGAAAGTGAGTGCATCAAAAAGAAGAGCACATTTTAAATGGAGGCCTGGACGGGAATGATAGCAATTAGAAAACAAAGCCCTAAAATAGAGTTTGTGGAAAACTTGGGGGGAAAAATCCTTAACATCTGAGTGAATCCTGGAGTTACTCACTGATGCCTGCAGCCTCCTGCCTCCCTCCGTGCCCAGGGCTGTGCTAAGGAAGATGGTGTGTTTTGTTGGATGGCCCTCCTTCCTCCTAGTGGCACACTGCACGCTGGTCCTCTCTGGGGCCTGGAGCCGTGCTGACACTGGGCAGGTTGTTCGCAGAAACCTCTTCCCCTCCCACAGACACTCCCATTTGCTTTACAGAAACAAGGCCAACACTGGGAAAAGGTGGCTCCATGGAGAGCTGGGGACTCAGGCGGCGCTCTCTCCTTGCCAGGTGGTTAAATGTGAGGGCAGTCTGGGAGAGACAGGCCCCGACCCTTGACTGCATTCCTGACCCTTGACCCCAAGGGCAAGTTCACGGAAGGAGAGGACCCTCGCCAAAGGGGCTAGCTGCAACTGGCTGGCTCCATTCTGCCTCGTGGATGGGTCTTAAGGATGAGGCGCTGAGTGGATGTGCTCTGGGGTGCTGGCTGGCTCCACACTTGGCTTCCATTGGCTGACAAGTGATGTGATTCATCAAAAACAAACACACCGAAAGCAAACAGATGAGCAAACCCAAATTGTACCCCATCACCACCATGACCACCTAAAATTTTACTCTCCAAAGAACTCGAGGTTTAAGTTCATCTGAATAAAAGAATTCCTTTCTCTCACCTCCCACCGCACTGTATATAACATTAAGCATTTCTATGAAAAAGTATGTCTTTTAAAAAGCCCATGGTCTGTTCTGTTTGTTTATGTGGGTCTTTTAAAACAAGCTGCCATTTTTAATATCTTTTTTCTTGAGCTCAGTGCAAAAGTAAAATTTCTGTAACTAAAATAAATTAGAAAATTTTAGTGCAGGATAATTTGACAAAAAGAAATCAGACTCTTTTTTCATTTAAAGAATACATTAAGGTTAAATGCATTCTTACACACACACACACACACACACACACACACACACACACACACCAGCCTCTGCAGGAGAAAGTACACCAGAGAAGGCTCTGCGTATTTCTATTAATTTCATTTTTTGAACAATTATATCTTCCCATTAACATCGAACATGGGGAAATGGATTCGGGACAGTTTGGGGCCATGCGGGGTTAAACACCTTTTTCTTCTTCGCCAGTGTGCTCTGGGGATGCGAGAACCCCGGTCAATAGACAGATATATTGACTTGTTATTATTTAAAGTTGTTTAACCAGGTAGAGATAAACGAAAGCTTTCAGCAGCTGAACTATCACACAAATCACAATTAAGGTGGCATATGTGTTTGCAAGACGTAAAATCAATTCCCGCGAAGATAATGTTTTAGTCTCTATTTGAACTTGAAAACAGAAGTAAATTTTCAGCAGCAGCAGCAGCAGCAGCTGGGCTTGTTCCATCCAGGAGGCTCTCTATTAACTGTACAAGAAGGCCCTTTATTACCTCTCCTAATGGTTCTCCTCTATGGTTTTGTCTTCATCAAAAAAGCCAAATTGATTGCTGCGGTGCTGTTTACTGATGTGGCTTTGAGGACAGCAGCAGCTGGGCGCTTACCCAGCCCAGTTATTTGGACCTCTCTCTCCCTTCTGTGAGTGCTGTTTATAGTTTATGAGGAGAGAACAATGGACCCCTTGAGGCTACTGGTTGCACTGGGCCTGGGAGGGAGGGGGATTGGCTTCTTTCTCAGCCCCACTCCCTCGGGTAGCCTTCCCTGAGCTTGCCTGGGTGGGAAAGCCTGTGGGTAGGAATGAGAGTTATCTTAACCTAAAGTCATCACTGTGATTTAATCACCCTCCAAACTTACTGCCAATGGGATGTCACCTCACCTCACCTAAGGACTGTGCCTCACCTTTTATCATTTTAAACATATAATCATGAGTGTGGTCCTTTTAATTCCAGCCTATACTCCCAGGTGGCCAGGGCCACATTTAATGCCACTAGACTCCTAAAATTGGACTCAGTATGCTGCTGGCACATAGTAGGTGCTCTTACAAAGGAGGCCATGGATCTTGGGAATCCCCTAGTGTGAAGGCCTGGATCTAATTCACCTCCTTATCACATTGCCCTTTGCAGTCTTCATTCATGATGGTTCATGGGAAATGGGGCCAGTTTAATGTTTTCCTCCTGCTGAGTTCTCCCTCTCCTTTGGATAAGATATGAAGGTGCGGGCTGAGCTGGATGAAAAATGAAGGTGGACAGAGATTGACCTTTGGAGGTCACTGGGCTTGCCTGTGAGAAAGTAAGAGAAAAACTATTTTGAGGGCATACTATAAAAGTTTGACTTCCCTAGATCAGAAGGTGTACAGGGTCACGATGGTTCTGGAATGAAGACAGAAGCAGATTTGTAAGGAAAAATGACCAGCCAAGAACTAGCAGCCAGGGAGCCTGGACACCAGCTCCATCTGGGTGCTAACCAGTTAGGCGCTAACCAGCCTGGGTGCTAACTAGTTAGGTGCTTGCTAGGCAAGCCATCAGCTTTTGTATTGTACGAGTAAGATAATTTGTCTCAACGGTGAAGCCCAAGCTTCTTAAAACATGAACACTTATGGAAATAAAAGATCAGCTTTACTGTCGAAGAGAAACGGACAAACAAAATATGCCAACAGAAAAACATGATTAAAAAAGAATACCTATTCTATTTGGACCTATTTCCTTTCGGACAAAGAAATAAGTAGGTAGATACCATGGATTCTTCCTTCTCAATACCTTCCATATCTGTATGATGCTTTCCAGCCCATGACTATCTCCTACATCAGACTCTCATGACCACAAAAATGGACCACACAGAGATCTTTACCTCCCCCCCTTCCTTCCTACTGGTGTTCACTTTCTCCCTTCCACTCTGCCCAGTGTATCTCTGTGAGGCCTCTGCTCAAAAGCCTTGGGCTCATTCATTTAACAAATACTGTGGTTCACCATGAGTTGGGCACCATTGTAGATGTTTGTAGAACAGCAAACACAAACTGTCTGCTGTCATTGAGTTTGGTGTAGTGGACGGTGACAGAGGATAGATGATGGATGGGTTGGTAGGTAGGTAGATAGATACTTTTACATAGACATAAATTTATATTTATTTAAAGTCAATAGTTCCCTTTTGCCTGAAAGGAGTCATATTTGACTGAATGTATTCCATATTTCATTGTCCATAATCTATTTCCTAGGCTGTGATTTTTGTTGATTTTTCTGGTTTTGTTCAAACCAGAAAACAAAGAGAAGTGATTGTCTTTCACTCACATGCCACTCTATTGTGTACTTAGAGCTTGAAATTAAATTATTTCCTCTTCTCACTTCTTTGTAGGATTTACTTTCCTTCTTTTCTGTTGCTTCCCCAAGTCTCTCAGACTCATGAATAGTTTAGCCAACAATACCAGGGCCATGTTTTCAATGGGAAAGAGGAATGGGTAGGTGCTGAAGAGCCCAGCCATTTTCTAGGCCTGACCCCTGGAGCCAGGAGGTCTCTGGTGGTAGTTTTCCCAAGAGCTAGAACCCCTTCCCCCCACCTTCCATGCTACCACCTTCCTTTCTGGAAGCTCACAAAGAAGGTGAACTTACAAGAAACACTTACAGGACTTGCTCTTGTGTTCTATTAATAGAGAGCCCAGTGTGCTTTGGAACATGGGGTCAACCCTGAGAATGGCAGGCAACTTGGTGTGGAACTGGGAAAAGCGTGCCATATGGAATCAGACCATCTTGAACTGGGTTCCCAAGCCTTCAAATCTCTAGCAGTGTCCTCGGAGCTTCAGTGAGGGCAACGCATTACTTCTGAGGCTGTTTCCAATGTTCTATGAATCCATACCTGGGAAAGCTCCTTGCCACATGTATGATTTCCATAAGCATATACACGTTAGCAGCTTTTGGCCCTTGCTCAGCTACTACCCTAACCTGCCTCCTCCCTGAACACACATTGCTGTTGTCATATGCTATTGTGCAAGGAATGGGTCTGGTGAAATATGTTAACCTGTAGATATCACTGTGCTAAAACAAAGAGAATATTCAACAACAGAAATTTTACACACATACACACACACACACACACACACACACACACACACACACCACACACACACCCCTCCAATGGTCCCTTCCACTCCTTGTGTTACTCTCTTCCTCAGCAGTTTCAACATCCTTAAGGTAAGACTTAAGAGGAGGGAAGGGGCAGTTGAAGAGTGCTGATACTACCCACAGAACAGATCAGTACAGGAGAGAGCAAGGCAGGGGCAGCAGGGAATTCTGTGAGTAACTCGATAAGAAATTGACATGAAAGGGGACACAGTCAAATAAGCACACCGACTCAGGTCCTGGAGCCGCCATCTCACAAGGGGGAGAAGTCAGGTTGTCTGGGCTGCCTGTGTAGCAATGAGATGGAGACTCTGGCTTCAAGAGAGCTGGTGCCTTTGTAGCTGAGGACCTCCGATAAGTCTCTTTACTGTCCCAGCTGACTCAACCATGCAGCTACTACTTCTCTAACAAGTGGATTCCCCAAAGACCTTTACTGAGAAGAGACAGAAACTGACTTGGTCTTGTAACCAGAGCAACCGTCCTTGCAAATCCACCAGGCAGGGAATAAGAGCAAGAGCAAGAGATGCAGGCTCCATGGGCAGAGCCCAGCTTGCCTTCTTCCTCAGGGACAGCCAACCGCGAAAGCACCTACACACCCTGCAGGGTCTCAGCCCCGGGACATCCATAGACAACCACGATGCATGTGTAGTTGGTTTCTTATGCCCTAAGGACTACACTGAGAAATAGGGAAAAGGTTAGAAGGAAGTGGATATTATAAAATACACAGAGAGCTGGATACTCTGCTAGGCACTCTACACATTTTGATTTCATGATTCCAATAACAAACCTGAGAATGTGATTTAGAACAGAATCCTCTCTTATCTTACACTATGCCTTCTGGACCATTGTATGTGGTAGGTGTGGGGTGGTTTGGCAATGGAGAAGACAGAGCAGAGTGTGATAAAAAGAAATTAAGTAATTGGCTGCCTCTTTGTGCCAAGCATCTATATTCCAGAAGCTTGCCAATTCCTTTTGTGCTGCACCTTCTACTATACACCTCAGAGCAGTGTCATGGTATAGTTACTAACTCTGCTTTGAAGGTGAGCACACTGAGGCTGTAAGAGGCTGTGCTCGTGTATGACAGAATCGGGGTGTACATTCAGCTCTCCCTCACTTGCAGATCCTGCTGCCTCAGCTCAGAGCAGTGCGCATACACGGGCCCAAACTCCCATGGCTCTGTGTTCACATACACTGAAGGGCCACCTGGAAAATCGTGTTGCCTTGACAGGCAGCCAGGCACCGTGGCTTCCTGCTACGATTCATGCTTCCCTAGTTTTAGGAGAGCTGCTCTGAGAATATTGGGGGAAAAAATTAAACAAAGCTAGAAGTATATCTATATTCTTGAATCATTCAAATGGAGTCAGAAGTAGCTCTCCAATGAGGTTTGGAAGCTTAAGAACTTTCCTAAAATTTGTTCACAAGCAAGTGATCATCAAATTATATGGTAAGAACGCAAAGAGGACTTGCCTTGCTGTAACAAAGCAGATGGATTGTAATAAAACCCGTCCAAACACTCTCTGAGCCCAGCCATTCTCTCACCACACAGGGAATGGTGGTTTGGCTCTAGTGTAAGACCTGAGAAGTGCCAGATCCCATCTGGGTGGTGGGACAGCTATGCCAGTTTCCCCTTCCCTCTCAGTCATCTGTTAGTTGTTCCCTGATTGCCGAATCCAAGGACTGCTCTCTACCCTGCCATCACAACGAGCAATGAACACAGTACCTTTGTGAGACAAAATCAGGAGACGCAGGAAATGGACAATGAGAAATGACTTGCAAATGACACAGGAGCTGGGGTTCCATGGAACTAAAGTGGAGGTGGAGGGAGGAAATCAGCAGCCCTTCTAGATGAGGATGGACATAATGACATGACTCAGGAGAGCGCTGATGGTGCTTAAACCCCTCCACCTGGGACTTCTAAGGAAGCTTAAAAAGATATATAAAAACCAGATGGAACCTTAGCATCTTCTTTAGTTTTCAGAATCACAGAAGATACCATCTTCCACCGCGTTGGCAAAATTGGAAACATAGAATATTCCCCGTATCTCCATCACCACATGCATCTATTCCTTCCCAATTGATCTGCCCTCTAACAATCACTTCAGCTTTTCTGCTACTTCTTATTACTCCCATTTTTTCACCTGAATTATTTCAATTTCCCTTAACATGTTTTGCCCTTGGCAGTTTAACCAATGCCCATTAATCTACCCTCCTGCAATAGTGACCTTTCTCTGTGTGAATTCCATCTAGGCTCCTGATTTAGTCCTTTGATGTCTGCTCTATCTATTTTAGGACAAATCCCAACATCTCAGCATTTCCTGCAAAGTTTTTAAGACTTTTGCTCTTGCCTGCTCTTTCCACCTTCTGTCCTGCCCTGTGCCTCAGCCTTCACCCTTCTTGGATAATCTGTACTTGCAGTTTCTTGACCTTGCTATGCCTTTGCCATTACTCAGTTGCTCCTCTTCCCTCCCTTTTCATAGCTAATTCCTTCAGCTCCTTCAAGACTCAGCTCAGGCATCTCATCTTCTACAAGTCTTCCCTGAGCCCTGATGTCTGCATATGTGCCCTTTACTGGGTTATTCTAGCCCTTGAGCAACACCTACCATGTTGTGCTGTAATTTTAAATCCTCCACTGGACTGGGACTTTCTTGAAGTTAGACACTATTTTGTGTTTGTCTCAGTACTTGTCATATATTAGGTACTGCATACATGTTTATTAGATTGAAAATTAAGACCCACTCTATTTTTTCAACATTTCTGTGATGGTCTTCCAAAAATCCTCCCAGTTTTCTAAGCTTGCATCCAGAAATCAAAAATGTGTTTCTTCCTTTTATTTTTATTTTTTTAAATATATTTCTTTATTGATTTCAGAGAGGAAGGAAGAGGGAGAGAGAGATATAAACATCAATGATGAGAGAGAATCATTGATTGGCTGCCCCCTACTGGGGATCGAGCCTGCAACCCAGGCATGTGCCCTTGGCCAGAATTGAACCTGGGACCCTTCAGTCCGCAGGCCGACGCTCTATCCACTGGGCCAAATTGGCTAGGGCTGTTTCTTCCTTTTAAATTTCAATAAAAAATAACACCAAAAATATATTTTCTTTGTTTTTTGAAAGAGGCAAACACCGTTGAAATTCTATCTTATAGGGACTCAGGAAAGTGAGGACTTTGATGGAAGGCTGAGGAAGGAATAGGGGGGAAATCTAATGCTTATTTTGTAACTTATATGCACCAGGCACCATGTTAAACATTCTTACTTCTTTACAGGTAATCATTCTCACAGCCAGGCTTCTGAGGTGGGTATTATTACCGTTGGGTTAACTAAGAAGAGGCTAAAGTTCAGGCAGAATAAGAAATTGGTTGAAGGCAACATAACAGAACTTGTTAGGTCAGAATTTAGAAATAAATTTCCCCAAACGACATCATACTCTGTCTCTGTAGAGAAAATACTTACTTTGAGGACTTCAGCTAAAAATGAAAAGAAAATGTCTTACGGGATACAGCAAATCATGGAGAGGTTAAAAAAAAAAAAGTAAATATTTTTATTTTTGGCATAGGAGATGCTGTTAGACATGTAAATGCAAATGAATCCCAGAGTTATAGTCAACTCTTATCTGGAGAGACTCATCTTAGGGGAAAGTATTCAGCAAGTCCACAGTTAACTTGTGCCTCTCACCCTGGAAGTCTCTGCTATGCCCATGCCTAATCTCCCTTTTCTCCTTTCCCTCATCAGAAAGGCTCATGGAGCTTTGAGATCCAATGAAAGTTATATATGCTCAGTAATCCCGTGTAAGAATTAAACTTAATATGCTGCCTGGATTTGACATTCTAGAGTTCTCTCTCTCTTTCTCCGGGAGTTCTTGTGTGGGCTGCTTCTCCAGTTGCACAGTGTGGCCCTTTGGCCATTTATGCTTGTAACCTCTTTCACGGTGCTCACCTAATCAACACCTGTGTGCTTGCTACATCAATAAAATACTTGAGCATTGCATGGGCCATGGTCCTGGTACCATATTAATTTTTGTGGTAATATATCTGTTCACCATATCCGTTGCCTGTATTAGCTGTCTATATCCCAGATTTTCTTTCCTGGGGAGCGGGGGGGGAAGTGGAGAAAATAAAAAAGCTTCCAATAATTTCCCAATATCTGCTCCCTCTGTAGTCATTTTCTCATAGCTTTATCTGTATAGTTGCAATATTATACTGTAATGTTTCTTTTTATAGAGCTGTTTTTACCTCTCAGATGTGAGTTCCTTAAGAGATGTTCCTCACTAAATGTGATGCATGAATGAATAAATGGAAAAATATAAGAAAAAAAATTCCTAATGACCAGATGAACATGTTAAAAGAAGGTGGCATTGTTTTTAGCTTTAGGGTTTTGTTTTTCAATGGTAAACCTAGGGTTTGGTACCAATTTGTTATGCTCCCTAATTTTCATAAAAAATGAATAACTTATTTAACAGAAAATCAAAGAGCAAAAAAGAGGTGGTTGCCAGTTGAGGCCTCTCCTGCCTGTTTCTTCAATCATTTGTTATGCTCATTGCATGCCTTGTGTTAGAAAGTTGAACATCGGCATGTGCTCATCTGGGGGTTTCCACTCCCAATTCTCCATCCTCCTCCAACTGTAATACATCTTGCTAGCAATACGAATGCCTTGAGTATATTTCCTAAAGAAATCCTCTATGTATATGTTTTTAATAGGGTGTATTTTAGGCAAAAAAAAAAAAACAACAAAAAGTAATCCAATTGTTTAGCTGCTGTGCTTGAAAATAACTAGATAAAGCCTCTCTTGCGGAACGGAAAAATAACAGCAAAGATTTCCATTATCTTGAAGTGTCTTGGTAAATAAATAGGTATGCCTGCCAAAGGCTATATGAAGGATGATTGGTAGATGGATTGACAAGTGAGGAATGGATGGCTTAAATAAATAGATAGGAGCAGTCACATTAGGGAGGTGCATGAGTGTATAGATGGAATAAGGGTTAGATAAATGGGGGACATAATCTGTGAATGAATAGGTGAGTGGTTAGCTGATGGAGAAGTAAATTGGTACATTGATGATTGATCGAGCTAAGTGGCCAGATGGAGTGAAAGACCGGTAAATGTCTGGGCCAGCCGGAGAACAGACAGATGGGTAAACGTTTCAGCATGTATGAGCAGGAGCAGGAGAGGGTCAGGTGTGGATGGGAAGAGGATGATTAAAAGGAATAATAAAATGAAGATGGGAGAAGGAGCACTAAAGGTATTAAGATGGTTAAAGAGCTTTAAAATGTATTTGCTTGACAAGTCATGATTTTACAATGAGCCTAAGGAAACTGGAAACGCATCCATCAGTACCTACCATTTCCTTGGTATTTTAATTTTCAAAGAACATGACCTAATTTATCACATCATCTGTGTTCCACACCCTGTGAAGGAGACAGAGTCATGAAAAGTCAGGGAGGAGCCCTTGTCTACCTAGAAAGCCAGGAAGAAACACGCCTCAGGACTCTAACTCAGGGTCTTGGCCAGAGGTGCTAGCCATGCTGTACTATCAACAGGAGAATCTTAACCCCTTTTCTGCTACACTCCCAAGCCACAAACAGCCATTGGTTTTAAGCTTTATTTAGGCAAGTCTTGAGAAACCCAGTGGTTGAAAGAGGAACAAAAACTGCCAGAGTTGTGAACTAAAGCAAGCTGTGAGGAGCAAATTCGCAAATGGTACAGAGGAGGAAACTAACACTAGGAAGGTCAAATGCCCGTCAATGTCACCTATCTAGTTACTGGCAGAACTAGGAAGGGCTAGTTGATAGAGAAGCTGTGTGTACAAAAGAGATTATATCCTTTCCTTCAGAAAGTCAGATATGTGTGTGATGAAGGCAGAGGAGTTGGAGTGTTAATGATAGAGAAAGATGTTTTAGAGAAGGCAATCAGAGGGATGCAACTTCTTTCCCAGATCTCCTTTTCATGCTGTTACCCATAAGTTTACTATAGTAAAACCAAAGCTGTAGGACAATAAAAATGGCATATTGGTCTATGAACAAATGGACATCATAGTCATTCTTGTCGCAGTTGTGAGTGGAATCAAACAGCAGAAATGACTAAGGAATAGAGTGACCAAACTGAGGAGTACTTGGTCATTGCATTTCTGAAACTTCTCTTCTGATTCCATGGAGCCTTGGTCAATAAATACAGTTTGTAGGCTTTGAGGCTACAGGTATATCTTACAGTATTTGTAAATGGCATAGATATTAGAGATACAGGTATAATAGAGAAAGTGCTTAGACTGCCTTCCATGCTGTATGTGTGTGTATCCTTGGGGAGAGAGGGGAGAGAGAGAGAGAGAGAAAGAGAGAGAGAGAGAGAGAGAGAGAGAGAGGAGATACACTTGCATTCCTGATTGTGTCTACTCCCCAAAGCCTAAACCACATATATGGGAGTAGCATAGTCAGCTTCACTTTTCTCCATTCCTGAGTGCTCAATGATATAGCCTAATAACAAGCCCCCCCAAAATTACAAATTTCTTCGAATTTTATTGATACACTGCACAATCACAACCATCTCGTGTTCATCCTGAATTAGAAAAGGTTACAACTACAATGTAACATGCACAAAATTCAGGTAGTATATTCACCCTTAATACAATTATTGACAGAAATCAAGTGTTCATTGATTTTTAAGGAAAAAAAATGGGGAAGAAAATTAAAGAAGAAGAAAAAAAGAACTCTAGAAAGCTGACAAAGTTATACTCTTGTATCATGTGATAAATTTTTAAAGCATTTGAACATAGATTTGCTTTAAGGATAATCGTGAGAATGGGCACACCCATTGTCTGACATAGCTATAACGGCACTATTGATAAGTCATAATTTTTTTTTTAATCTAGGGGACTCTGAACTTGACAGAAACATTTTCGTACACGCACACATTCCGCACAATTGCACTGTACATGTCACAAAAGTTTTTGAATGATTAAAAACGCTCCCTCTAACTAACACGAGGGCAGCTATTATTACTTATCATTGCTATTATCGATGTCCTTATAGATCTGCCAGTAGCAGAGAGTGTGGTCAAGAAAGAGTAGGAAGGTTCACAATCTTTCTTCCTGCACTCAGTGGTGTGGAACAACTGTGTGCCTTCCAAAGGGCACCATTGAAAGACACAAAAAGGAATCTCTCAAAATATGGGAAATTAGGTTTGGCTGACTACTTTCAAGTTGAAGACAATTGGGCCTAATTGAGTCCACTCCACATTCCTTTGGACTCCCAGAATTCTGCACCTGAAGGCTAAATTGCACTCGTTCAGCTCTTTTTGCCATTTCTTTTAATTGCAAATCTTTTTTTTTTCCTTCCTTTCATTTACTTCTCTTCTCTTAAATAAGAAATGAGGGAAATGAGACTGGCATTTTTATTTGTTTACTTTTAGTGATCATTAGGCATTCTCATCATATGGTGTATTTTTTTGAAAATGATGCCTTCCTAGTTACACACCTGTGAAGTTTTATTGCAACTGCTCAAACATATTTGTCTTAAAAGAAAGACACAGGGAAACTTTGGATAGTACCACGGGGAGGCAAGTGGGTATAAGCATTTCTAGGTATAGGTCTTGTGCAAAATGAAGATTCTCCTTGTTGGACAAAAAAAAAAAATTTTTTTAAATGAATTTTTCCAAGAAGAAACATTTTATGCTGCTCTTCCTATTTCTAAAGAGATTAAACTTTTCTCTTTAAAAAAATAAAAAATTGTGTGTTGTTTTCTTTGGGGGGAGGGGAGAATGGAGGGCTGGTTCCAGGTACTGCAAGCCACTATTTCTCTGGTTAAGAGAGTGAAATTGGGAAGGATTACCTCACCCCCTATCTCTCCTCATCTTGAGCCATTTCTCACATCCTTCTACTGATGGCTGATGCCACTCATACAGCACTACAGAGGAGAAGACAAGCTCAGTGGCGTTAAAAGCACCGACCAAAACTAGGTTATTCAATTCACAGCCACTCCTGATGCAGTGACAGTGATACACGCTCTTCGGATCCACTGCCCACCTTGAGGTTCTCTACACTTTTCACAAAAGAGTTCCTTTGTCATAGGTAGAACTTGCTAATTCTTCCATGTTGAGTGCAAGGCAACTGGGTTGATGCAGAAACAGATCCTTAACTTCATCCTTGGTTATGGAGTTCCTAGGGTCCCAGAGCACACTTTCCACCCAGGTCTTGAGAACTCACTGCCCAATCTTGGAAACATACCATCTAGTATGAGGCACTGGTTTCAAAGGAAAGAGGCCCACACCTCTTTCTGATACAAAGCCTTACCTTTCCTTCTATTCAGTTGAGCACAATTGCAGAAGAACAATCATGCACAGTGCACTCCCTGCATAAAACATACGCATGTTTCACCACCATTCTCCTGTATGTCTCTTCTCCCCCAGTTAAAGCACGAATGAGAAAAATTAAAAGCACTTGCTTAGACTTGCAGATGACTATATCAGGCACTTGACATTAAACTTCTGAGAAAACAAGCTTGGCCAGAATCTTAACACTAGCACTTTCATTGGCATTACTTTGGTGGAAGTCCATTTCAACTGTGTCAGGGGAAGGGGCAGGGTTTCAGAGTAACTGCATTGCTGAATTCCTCTCACCTTCTCTCGGGATAAGCATTACTTCCCAGGGAAAACCCGCAAAGAGCCATAGGCTGCTCAGAGACTTGTTTGCTTTTCCTCCTTTACCCCTACCCCATCCCCACCATGGACACCTTGAAAAAAAAACACACATATCCAGCAGGCCTTATCCATCTACCCTCCATATGTAAAGTGGAAAGAGCACGTGCACCTGTGGATATGGACTTTACTGAGCATTTGCTGTTCGGTGTGCTTCAAACTGTTGGGGAAGACCTACTGTCATATAGAGCCATCCCCACCAAAGTAACCCAAACCACACAGAATCTGGGGGACATCTGTTGTGAGGAAGAGCAATTTCCTTTCCCAGTTTCCTGGGGTCTTATTTACTTGGTTTTCTTTATCCCAGACAGATGAGGATTGGCTGTAGGCTGTTGCCCCTCTGAAGTGTAGCTGGAAAGGGCAACTACCAGAGGTGCTTCCTGGAGTCCAGAGGAAGAGGGCAATGTGGAGTTTCTTCGTGACTCTGAGGCCCAGCCTTGCCCTGTTCAGAAGGTTCTGGTGGTCTTGATGGCCCAAGGAGGGTGGGTCCCTTCCTCTAGGATGCATCTTGGCCTGAAGAATATGTACAGCTTGTCTGTTTCAAGAACCTGTTCTTCAAAACCACCAACTCTCCACAGCCTCCACATTTATTTTATTCCCAAGTATCAAATTGATGATCAGTAGACCACTCCAATGATACATTTAATTCTCATCCAACGTCTGACATCAACCCGACTCCAGGTGCTCAATGTGGTGACAGATCTGAAACACTGCTATAGGACTTTTAATTATGACTTTATGTCTGCTCATGATTGTCCCTGGAACTTGGAATCAATACACTGCTTTTGGCACATCATTTATGTTCCCAGAATCTGGCTCCTGGTGGCTCACTAGGAAATGCAGATGTCTGTTTACAGCTGGCAAATGTAATATTAATTTCACTCGCACCAGCTCTAACTCTTATGAAAGTGCCTAAGTTTTTGTATGCCAAGGCAAAAAGGTTTGTATTTTATATATGCACATAGCCACACACATATTTATTATTTATTATTTTGCTGAAAGAGGTTCCCAGTCGAGTCAGGGTAGGTGTGTGAGACAGTCATTGTGGATGCTTCTTTCTCACCCTCTGAGTAGGACAGTCCCTGCAGCAGAGGTGAAGGGAAACAGCCTTGTGTGGTTTTCAATGCCATTCTCTTGGATCACAGCATCCTCACTGGCCGAGTCCTTCTTGTCCCAGGAGATAATGTAGAAAGGTCAGATAAGCTCCTGTTTATATGCTAGGTCTGCTTTGAAGATGGAGAGCTGAGGACATTCTTCCCCAGAGCTGTGGAGCAGCAGCCTGTAGCAGAGGAAATTGTGAGTCACTTCCACTTTCCCCCTCTGTTTGCAGTGTTGTGTTAATCACGTGCTTGGAAATTAAGTCGATTGCTCAAGTGCCCTCCTCAGCCCAGAAGAGCTTTCTGATACAAACACCAGAGTTGTCAACACACCCACCATGTAATTGGCCTCATCGGCTTTTTACTGGATAGTTTTCAAACAGATGCAACTAAAACTGGAGCAGAGAGGAGACAGTAGCTGAAGTCATCGCACTCAGACAGGTGGACTGCTCTCTTTACGTTCCACAGTCAGGTGTGTTTGTTTTCTTCTTTGCTCTTGCTATTAAGAGAAGCCAGGTCCTGGGGTAAATGCTATAGGTTCCTGACATACACACTCTTGAAAGGCAGAGAGAAGCATGAAGGTTGGCACCTTGGTCCTTCAAGTGTGAAAAAAGAAAAATACGCAGCAATCAAGGCTTCTCCAGGGTCAACTGACTTCCCAAGAAGGTGGTTGTGGAAACAGTCTCTTCTGGGAATAGTGAGTGACTGATCATTAGAATTCTACTTTGGTCCATCCGTTAACAGCATCTACGCTGTTGGGTAGATGGGATATCACATTCCAAAAAGTCCATGACATATTGCTTTTCTATGTTGTTAGCCTGTGAGATCATTGGCTTTCACATAAGAAGCTGATAGTAATTTTGAAGATGCCAATGTCTGCTAAAGGTAGAGGAGAAATGAATACAGTTGAAAAGACACAATATGATTAGACATTAATATGGTAATGAATTGAGAGTGCGTAGTGAGGAAAGAAATAGAAAGAAGTGTTAGAAAATTACACTGATGGATTGACAAATAGAATAAATAGATTACTAGAGAGAAAGATGGGTGGATAGATAATTGAATGGAGAGGAAAATCAGACAACTGAGTAGATGGATAACTATGATTACTTTGATAGATAGCTTGATAAAACCTAAACAATCAGCCATCTATGAATCATTTTTTATGAGCTGAAGAGCATTTTTTAAGGGAAATACTATTCTCAAAATGCCTACCCCCCTTTTGGTCATTTGACTTCTAAATTTTTAATATGGGGTAGAGTGAATAGCTTCAAAGCTCAAATCCCTGTAGCTGGTGAGAAACGCATATAGAGCAGAGTACCTAGAGAAGATGCAAGATTTTATATATATATATATATATGTTTATATAGATGTGGATACCTTGAGATAACTTCCCAGAAAGAAAGGATGTGAACCCTAATGTAATTAGATAATAATAAACATGGAGAGAGGGATATGTACATTGTAATCAGGAAAATGGTCCAAAGCTTAAAAGACACAGATAATAGGACACTTGGATACAATTCTTGCTGTGCACTACATTATAAGTCAAGTTGTGTCTTCATGGTGTTTATCACGAGGCACGGTTTTGCCCAAATGGAGCTCATGTTTTGGTATGTGGGACAGGAGAGGTTGGTGGTGATGATGATGGGGAGGGAAGCAGAGGAAAGGGAAGAGCCCAGGGAGCAGGAACAGATTCCATTTTTGGACACACCAATGAATGATTAGCCTACACATGGTAGAACCCTGCCCTCCCCTCCCCCAACCCCACTCATTGAAACTGGAAAAAAAAGTCAAATAAACAAACAAAACTGAAGAATAAAAATTTAAAAAAAAATCAAGAAAGAATATCAGAAACAAAGAAACAAAAAGAAGCCCAAACTGGTTTGCCCTCCGCAGTGTAGATTAAAGTCTGTGATATGGAGAAGCAGGCGTTGCTCAGAGAACCTATGGTTTCTTATCAAAACTTGATGAAGAAGTGGGCAAAGAGGGTCCCTGATAGCCAGAGACAAGCCAGCGCTCTAGAGGCCGAGTTTACACCATCAATGACTGCTCCAGGCCCTGTGTAGGGGAAAGAGAGACAGAGCCATTAGCATGCACCCAAAGGTACCATACTTATTGCTGAGCAAATATATAGACATGCTTCTCTGTGAGCATTCCCCCACCTCTCACTTCTACCACTGACCCTTCTAAGTCTGGACAAATGGAAAGTGCCATGGGGAGTATTTAGAAACTCAAAGGGCCAAATCACTGGGATGCCTTGACCACTATAGCCTTCTCTGAAAGGTGGGGGTTAAAAAAAAGGGGGGGTGGAGGGAGGTAATGACAGTAAGTTAGGCCTATGGGCTACAAAGTTAAGGCTGCAGACAGGGCTAAATGGTATGGCAGGACCTGATGGTCATTTCCCAAATATTACCACTAACTGTGTTCTGTCTTTGGAGATAGAATCCTGGTCAGACAGGGATGCAGGAGAGAGCCATGGGGTGCAGGAAAGAGTCCAGAGTAGAGAGAACTGGGAGGGGGGATTGGGAGGAACAGAAACATTTATGAGAAACAAATATGTAGGTGTTGATGTGGCAAACATTTCATCCCGTGTAACTTGGTATTGTGGAGGTTCCTCCTGAAGTAGTTGAGGAAGAATACTCAAGAGTTTTAAAGATAAGGATTGGGTTTATCCCAGCAGTCCATGGTGCCTCTTCAAAAGGAACAAAGAAGACTCAACCTGTCAAGTCGTAACTGCCAGCTAATGATGCAGCCTGAAGCAGTTCTATATGAGGCTCTTTCTTCCCTCCTTCTGACCCTTTCCACAGCCCTCCTGAGTCATTCACATTCCACTGAACAAGACCACAGAGTCACAAGTGCTATCCATTTCCTTTCATCTGTTGTCCTTGAGAAGAAAGACCACAGAATGGAATTATCCTAGCCTATTCAAAGGGCCCAGGGCAGATGTGTCTGTGGCTAACTCTGCCTCTGTGCTCCTCCATCACCTTTATTGGGAAACCACAGGAATTTAGGATCTTAATTAAGACAGCTAGCTAGCAAGCAGAGAGTATTCCAGGGAAAGCAAAAGCAAGTACAAGCCAAGGGATTCGAAGCCATCAATAGACATTCCTATGAAGCCTATGACAAAGGGAAGGAGTTGCAAGCAAGACAAGCATGCCTCCTCTTCCTTTTCCAGGCAGGACTACACTGCCTTTTTAGAAGTAAATTGGGTTATTGGAAATGAGCATGGCTACTTTAAAATGCAGAGGTGGAGCAGGGGCTGCTCAGACAGGGCCCAATCATTGGCTTGTTTGTCAACCTAATGGTGTGGATCTGTGCCTTCCTGGGAAGGGACTGATGCTGACCTTTGCTTGAGAAAATATAAGTCTCTCACTTCAGCAGAGAGCATTCAACTCTTCCAACTTCATGGATTTCAGCATGGATAACTTTTCTTCCTCTGATTTACAATGTACATAATTCTCTTATTGACTGAAAATTCATTTTTATATGATATCTTGAGAGTCTGGCTCATATTTCTCTGCAGTTTTTTTTAAATAGAGTATTCACAGACAAGGGCAGGATAATGTCTCTAGCTCAGGGCTACAATCTCAACGGAGGATCCATAAATATTTATGGAAAGTAGCCTGACTCAGGGGCCTTCATCAGTCCAGATATATACCCTGAGGAAGCATACTGGCTTACTGAGTTGGAAAATGTCCAAGTTAAAGTTCAAGGTAATTTTCTATATTGTCTTTTGGAAAAAAAAAGAACAATTTAGATTTTTAAAATGAGTTTATAAGAAAATAAGCCATGTAGATTTATAAAACCCATATGTTTATTTAAATGTCTAACCACCGTGCTGTACACCTGTGCCTTTATCAAATTCATTGTGTTGATATTAACTTAAGAAACAGTTGAAGCTCTAAAAGCTCTACTTCAGAGAGACAGAAGTCTTAGTGTAGGAATAACTTTTATCCAACTTCTACAGTGGACTTTAGCATTTTGGTGATGTCATGATACAGCATGAGGTTGTATATTGCTAAACAGAGAAGAGAAGTTAAGTATATAAGAAAGCAAAGCATAAAAAAGTGAAGTATAGAGAGAAAAGAAGGTGGCATCATAAAGAGCAACGAGTGTCTCTCGTGGGATATGGGTTGCCATCGATGATCAGTGCTGATCAAGCAGGGGTTACAGCCACATTTCAGCTTTAGTTGAGTGTTCCAAAGAGTGGAAGCCATGAAGGTGACTGAATGGATATAGAGGGTGTGCAGTTTGCTTTGGATCACTATGGTGACAAGTATGATTCTAAATGGTAAACATATATCAGCTCATTTAATCTTTACAAAACCCTTCGAGCTATGTACCATTGACATTCCCATTATATTAATGGGGAATATGAAGAACAGAGTCGTTAAGTATTTAACTATGGTTATACAACTTATATACCCACAGTTGGATTAGAATTGAGTCACTCTGTCAACAGAGTCTGAGCCCTTGATTATTACAACTCTACTTCCTCTCTGTGGAAAACAGTCCTTTTGCATTTTTTCCACGGATCAGAGCATCATGTGGTGAGAGGAACAATGGACTGGGAATCCGGAAATCCAATTTCTCATGTGACTCTGCCACTCCCTAGCTAAATGACGCCCTTTTTCTGGTCTTGGTTCTCCCACCTACAAAGTGAAAGGAGGTTGGAATTGATGACTTCTAAGACTCTTCTATTTGCATTCTGAGTTATTGGATTAATAGAATCCCTACATCTGGTGCTAGAATGGACAGCTGGTGAGCAGCCAGATGGCCTTTTCCAGTTGATACAAAAGTCATCACCGTTCTGTCTTTTTGCACCCCTGCATATTACAATACCTTGAGATAGCAACAGAGAACCAAACATTCCTAGGCCCCAAGGTTTTCTTTCCTATGGCCTCATTTTCTCTACAGCCTCAAGGTAAATGAGCCCTGGTTTATAGTATTATATAATACTAAAGGCCCGGTGCACGAAATTCGTGCACGGGGGCCGGGGGGTGTCCCTCAGCCCAGCCTGCACCCTCTCCAATCTGGGACCCCTCGAGGGATGTCCAACTGCCTGTTTAGGATCCCACCGGGATCGGGTGTAAATGGGCAGTCGGACATCCCTCTCACAATCCAGGACTGCTAGCTCCCAACTGCTCGCCTGCCTGCCTTCCTGATTGCCCCTAACTGCTTCTGCCTACCAGCCTGACCACTCCCCTGCCAGGCTGATTGATGCCTAACTGCTCCCCTGCCAGCCTGTTTGCCCCTAACTGCCCTCCCCTGCAGGCCTGGTCCCCCGCAACTGCCCTTCCCTGCAGGCCCGGTCACCCCCAACTTCCCTCCTCTGCGGCCTGGTCACCCCTAACTGCCCTCCCCTGCAGGCTTGATCGCCCCCAACTACCCTCCCTTGCAGGCCTGGTTCCTCCTAACTGCCCTCCTCCACTGGCCATATTGTGGTGGCCACCTTGTGTCCACATGGGGGCAGCCATCTTGTGTGTTAGAGTGATAGTCAATCTGCATATTACTCTTTTATTAGATAGGATAGCAGTTTACTGCCAAGGTAACTTTGGTCAGTGAGAAATGACTGAGCTATTCTGGCCAAAGAGTTAATCTAATGCAGCAAGATGGAGATTAAAACTAGCATTGCTTTCCTCATACAGATCCTGGACACATTGGAGATTTGGCAGGTGGGCCAATACTAGTTTCATGGGGGCTCTACAGGAGGGCTCTCAGGCTCTGTTCAGAGCAAGAGGAGAGTGATTCACATCTGTGTACCACTTAAGAAACAGTTGAAGCTCTAAAAGCTCTACTCCAGGGAGACAGAAGTCTTAGTGTAGGAATAACTTTATTCCAATGTTAGCATTTCACTCTTTACATTGGAGGAATGTGGGACAAAAGCCATCAACAATGCACTGATTCTTTACTTGCATCTGTACAGTAACCCTGATTCTACTGGAAGTGAAGAAAGCATCTGGGTTGCATCTGTCCCATCCGGCCTCTATGCTCAGGCCCCTCCCATGATTAGGCAAATCCTTCCTTGTGCTGTAACGGTGAAGTGATAGGTTGCTGCTGCTTAACTATTCGGTGTGGCCACATGACGATGAAGGCTTACTTTTGGTTCCTCAGGCTGGTAGGAGGCTTTGCAAACCTTAGCTCAAAGAATCTGTTACAGGGGAGAATGTGACACCAGAAGGACTCTTCCCCTGCACTGAACACACGGCTTCAGATGTCAAGGTGAAGATTGTCTCCCATGCCGTCATTTGTTCAGATCCCAGTTGTGCAAACTTCTCCAGGCAGTTGGAACCCGAGATAATACTAGTTTTAATTCCAACAAACCGGGTAAGTAATTCAAATGGTGTTTCCATTCTTATTTTATTTACATTTTCAAATGGAAATAGGGACAAAGATAAAGAAAGGTAGGTCTTATGACAAACCTAGAATCCAGAATTTGAATATGTAAGGCAGATTTTCAACTATTTAAACCCAAATTGGCCTGACTCCAAAATTGTCAGCATTAGTTTTCAACTATGTGTTCGTTCTGCTACAGAAAACTAACCCTGAGGTACACCTGGATAAAGGACAAGGGTTTGAAGAAAAGATGGGACTGAAATAAAGACTAAGGAGTTGGGCCCAGGAATGCACAGGCAGAGCAGATGTCTTCCAGGGCCTTGAGAAAGGCTTTCTGGGCCTCTGCACAGCCCTCCCTTGGCCTCACTGCCTTGTCTTGGTGGTCCTAAACATCCTTTGAGGTGAATCACTGACCACTGCAAAAGTGCAACTAATCCTGACAACTTGGGAGTCAGGCCAGTTTGGGCTTAAATCCTGTCTCTATGGCTTGCCAGCTAAGTGATCTTCACGTACTTTCAGTTTTGTCATTGAGAATGCGGGTGAAACACTGAGTTTACAGGATAACTGAAGAATTTGAGTGATGTATCTAGGGCCTGGTACAAAGTAAACATGTGACCCTGGCAATTGCTGCTCTGGTGGTTCCACACCGCCTACCTTCCATTAGGATGTTTTCCAAGTACGTTAAACCTGAGGTCAGGTTTTGGTGAGTGAGACAGTGAGGAGTTGAGATAGGTGAGATGGAGGTATTGGTGCTGAGAGAGGTCATTAGGGTGTGGGGCACTGAGCAGGGCCCACGGGAGAGGTCCAAAGCCAAGCTCTGTGGCAAGGCCAAGGGCAAAGGATCAGTCTACAAGGGCAATGGAAAGTCACAGCTGTTCACTCAATAGGTGTCGCTGGGAGCCGGCCATGGGCCAGGCTCTGTTTTCAGAGAGAAAGGTGAACACAAGCTCTGCCTTCACCAAGCTTGTGCTCCAGTGGGACCTTGAATATTCTCTGTACTAGTCTAAAACTAAATCAGTACACAAATGAACAAAATGAATAAGTATATAGTTAAATCCTCGCAGATTCTGAGAAGAAAACATTTGGAACAAATATGCTAACATCTCTTTCATCTCAGGAACACCCTTCCTACTGGATGATCTTGAAAAGACTGAATTCAAGAATTAGAGAGAACGGAACTTGAATTCTGACGCTGCTCCCCTCTACCAGGATGACTTTGGACAAGACAGTCACCTTCCCGGAAACAGTGATTATTTTTTAATGCATGAAATGGGGAGGGGATCATTTTCTCTACTTGCAGGGCGGCTCAGAGGATTAGTTCAGATGCTGTGTAAGATCACTGGGTATAAATAAAGGATGAATAAATATTAAGTAAATTAGAACCAGAAGAAGAATAATTGCTGATCCCTAAAATAGCATCTTTTGTGGGGATCATTCTTGAAGTGAAGAGACCTTGTAGAATACTAGGTTCTCAAGGATAATTGTCAAACACCAGCTGGAAGCAAAGTAGGCATGGCCAGCAAGCAGTGCCCTGGCCCCTCCTGAAATGATGCCAGGAGGCTGCCAGCCACAGAGAAGAGCTTCCCGAGGAGGCTGGTCCTTCTGAGGAAGGGTATTTAGATGCCCAACTTCTGGCAAATGCCACATGTAAGGAATCTTTTTTTTATGGTTAACAATTTAATTTAGTTACAATGGCTCTTACAAATATCAGGTTTAATTAAATATTTTTTCAGGGATAAATTGAAAGTAAGAACATGTAATTATGCTCTTTCCCCTTACTCTAGTCCCTCAGTCTTCACCCATTTCAATGCTAAACATGAATTGTTTTCTTTCCGCCTGAAGCTGAGCATTTTGAAAAGCTTAAATGATGCAAAGCCACCAAACAAACTGTGAGTGTCAACAAAGACTGTTAACAGCAGAATACTTTGGGGACGTATATGCAGATAAAAGCAAGTTAGCCTTCAGCACACAGAAAGAAGAGACAGAGAACCTTGGAAATGATCATGAGATAAATTTCAGAAATTGTAAATGGAATAAAAGTCAATTGGTGTGTCCACTCTGGACCAGAAGGAAGGTGTTATGGCCACAAGGGAAAGTCAAGAGGGGATAAAACAACTACATTAAGAAATAAACAGCCCTAGCCGGAGTGGCTCAGTAGATAGAGCGTCGGCCCATGGACCAAAGGGCCCTGGGTTCGATTCCAGCCAAGGGCACGTGCCTTGGTTGCAGGCTCCTCCCCAGTCCGGGCCTTGGTTGGGGCCGTGAAGGAGGCAACCAATCTATGCGTTTCTCTCACATTAATGTTTCTCTCTGTCTTTCCCTCTCTCTTCCACTCTCCCTAAAAATCAATGGAAAAATATTATGGAGTGAGGATTAACAACAACAAAACAAACAAACAAACAAATAAATAAAATAAAGTCCACTCTGGAGAGGCTACCTACTTTGTTAAATCACATAGGTTAAACATTTGGTATTTAAAAGGCAAATTTGAGCACTTAACATTGAATTAAGCTGCAGGTCTGGCTCCTGGAGCCGAGTTTGCTGCTGCATTCACGGGAGGGGAGGGGGAGGGAGAAGGAAGCTGATAGCCCTCCCTCTGCAGGAGCAGGAGTTGGAAACCCAGTGCCCAAACTCAGCACGAAGCTCCCAGAAAATTGCACAAGCTTCCTGATGAGATCCTGCCTCGTCCGAGGTTCGGCAGCTTAGAAATTAAGTGTCCGTTACAGGCAACGCAGGTATTGAAATGTGTCACCATCCTTCCTTTCCATGATCGCAATAAAAACATGGCATGGCTCTTTAGCAACAGTGGGCTGCGGAGCCGTAAACCTACTAAAATAGCAGGTGGTGGTGTGATCGCGTTTAAAGAAGAAAAAGAAAAAATACCCCGCAGGCACTTGCACTGGGTGGTAGCACAGTGAGATCAAGGAAGGATCTGAAGTCTCAGAAGATAGAGTTTTCTTCTGAAATTTGGATAGTTTTCTAAGTCTGAGTATAAACTCGGTGACCTTCCTAATGAGACACCAAAAGGATAATGACATTCTTGGTGATTAAAAGAGGAGCTGGGAAATCTAATTAAGAGATGTGTGCGTTACCCTTGTTGATGAAACATAAACCTATTTTCAGCTGCTGAAGACACAGCATCCCCCTTCCAAGGGGGCTTTCCTGCCATTGTCTGTAATTACAGTGCAGAGCGGCGTTGTTACCGGGGAGGTGAGCCAGGTTTTGGGCGGTGAGGACCAGCGAGCGGATGAGCAGCACACGCGGGCAGCCATGTTTGTGTTGTTCTCTCTAGCACACCCGGTTCCGCGCCAACCACAGACTCACGTTTAAGTTCCCAGCAGAAGTGAATGCAAATCTGTCAGCTCATCACAAACCTGAAAGAGGCGAGCCCGCGGTCCATGCCGAACCATAGGCTGGGGCGCGTGTGCTGACATCAGCACACCCTGGAAGCTCAGGCTAATCGCCAGATGTCAGTGATTCGGGCGGGGGTGGGGGTGCGAGGGAGCCACAAGGAACCTCATCAGAAACGAAATGTGAAAGGTCTGCATTTTGTTTTTTTTTTCCCTAATATGTTGACATTTTGCAGGTTTGGGAAAATACAAATGATGATGCTGCTGTCATCGGCCAAAAGCAATGGTGTTTCTCTCTGACTCATCTCCTCCCACCTGGATTTAAATTGTGGATTTGGAAAATAAAAATCATATACATTATCAGCAGGAAATGGACAAATATGTGCAGCTTTTGATGTCTCTGCAAGAAGAAATCCTTTGGTGAACATCTTTCTGAACAGGGAACTGGAATGTCTGATACAGTCTCGCTCACAAGAAAGACCCGCAGGAGGGGGGAAAACCCTAGACTGCAAAATTAGAACGAGGAGGCTGGAATGCAAGGGAAGGTGTCAGAGAAACAACACTTGGCCTTCCCTGGCGGGGCGGGGCGGGGGGGGGGGGGAGACGACAAATTCTTTTGAGTACTTGGCTTTTCTTTGGTGAGTGAAGAGGTTCATACTGTAAAGAGGCTGCAACGGATGCCTCATTGACTGGAAGCTATATTTATGAATTCGGCAAACATTTACTGGGCAATAACCATCGCAAGATACAGCCCTACATTCTTTTTTTTTTTTAATATGTTTTTTATTTCAAGGAGGAAGGGAGAGGGAGCGAGAGAGAAACATCAATGACCTCCCTGCAGATTTTGATGAAACAGGTCTGTGGCAAGGCCCATGACTTGCATTCTTAAAACACCCAGAGTGAGTCTAACGCAGGCTCAGACAGTGCTCTGTAAGGTGCTGGAAGACATGGACGGCCCCTCTGCTCAGTCATACTGAGCCTGGGCAGACCTATGGGGCAGGTGGGGAAGGAGCTAGAATCATACTAAGGCAGAATGGGAAGAAGCAAGTCACCATCTGCTCATGTCCCAGAAGCCAGGAGTGGGATATTGGGGGCCTCAGGGGGACCCGGAGCTGGGATGAGGCTGGGTGCTAGGAGGGAGCAGCGCTGCTAGGCCAAGGTGTGAAAGGCGCTGGGAGGAGGTGGAGATGCCACCACTGACGCTCCCTTTCGGGGTTGGAGGGAAAGGGAAAAGGCATAGAGGGTGGTGCATGGTCGGCATGCTCAGGGGAATCCTGACTCCTCGGCCCAGTCCTCGGGCACCACCAGGAGCCATTTAGGGGGAAGGTGTGGTTGTTTGGACACCTCAATAAAGGAGGGGGCAGGAGTGTGTCGGGGAGGTGGGTGGTATAAAGGCAGGGACTTAAGCGCTCTGCCTACAAGGACCCTGGGGTGCACGGGGAGGGCAGCAAAGGGTGGGAGATGAGAGGAGCTGGTCACTGCTGCTTCTAGCTGGAGAAAATCCCATTTGAAGAGCCAGCCTGGTATGTCTATTTATTCTGGAAGAATGGCCATTGGCCAAAGAAAACAGAGATTCTGTTTTCAGGGTTTCCGGGGGGTGGGGGTGTGGGGCGCTGAGGTAGGCTGAGGGCTTTGCTGCGGGAAAGAATGCAGAGCCCAGATGTTGCCCTCACTGGAGCCTTTTGGCATTTTCATTTGCAAGGACAGGATTGCTATGAGTTGTCCCCTATTCTTGATACTTAACTCTTAATGTAACTAATTTGTACCGCTACGATTTCACAGATAAAAAGTGAGAAATCTGTTTTCCTCTTTGCAGCGACGCCCTCCTTTCTGGCTTTGTTTGCATTCCCTGCCCCTCTGCCTGCTGGTTCCAGTAATCCAAGCATTTATATGGCTCATTAAGCGCGTCGCACTCTCTGCAGCGCGGATGTAAGGATGTAATCAGGGTCAGAATCCGTCCTCTTTGCACTCTAAGGACAGGGCGGCGGGGCCTCTTGTTCAAGACTCAGTGGAGGCAGCATGAGTTGGCAAGACCAGAGAAAGGGAAGGGCTTCTGGGAGGGCAGAGCGGTGGGCAGCAAGCTGAGCTTGGCTGGCAGGACCTCAAGGTGCCAGGCTCAGGTGGGCCTTCCGTGGCTGCACCCACTCCGTACAGCTGACGTAGACTGAGAGCAAGCCTCCTCGCAGTAACACAGGGCACTTGCCACCCTGTCCGTGGGTAGGGGTGCTAGGTTGTGGAGATCGATTGCTCCCCCTTTATTTTCATTTCAGAACAGAGACTTAGAAAGCTGAATGTAAGCTGGGAGTCTCTCTAGTCCTGTTATATTTTGTAGACAACCATGGAGCAGAGGGAGTCATGGCTTGTCTGTAGCAAAGTGGGGACCAGAACCCAGTTTTCCTTGCTCCTGGTACTGGTCTCTGCTCTACATTCTGCTGTCTTTTCAGTCCCTGCAGTTGCCGGGGCTAAAGAAAGTACAGGAGCTAAAACGTCACTCTGAGTTGGCACACTGTCCGTGTGATCTAGCCGATCTGGGTGGCTTCTGAAGGGACAGTAACTGGTGTTTGAGAAACAAAGTTCTCACGTGGAGGCCAAACACTGATCCAACTATGGTTGTCTCCCACCTACCAATGTGTCTGTCACAGTTTACTAGTCACTTCCTGCTTCAGCCCACTCACCACCCCATGGTCCCCATTGTTTGTGTCTTCTCTGAATTGGCTTTTATCCCATCTTTCTTTGTTCTCTGCAGCAGATAGGATATGTATGGGAGATGTGTCTGTGTGAGAGGTCTGTGAGGAGAGTGTTATCTGGCTTCATGGTACACAGCCAGAGGGTCTCCAAAAATGAAACTTGCAGTCTTCGAGGGCAAACACCAATGCATGCCTAGGAATATGGTGTGTATGTGTGTGTGTGTGCGTGTGTGTGTGTGTGTGTGTGTGTGTGTGTGTGTGTGGTATGTGTATATGTGTATATTGGTTGTAAATGTAAAAATGTTCTTTAAAATAATGGGCTTAGATTTAGGTAGAAGAAGTGAGAGTGGGTGTGGGAAATAGGTGCAACCAGGCTGATTATTTAATAGTATATAGGGTTCTGCCTAGAAGGTGATCCGCCAAAATCTGTGATGAGTTGTAATGAAATAGAAAGAGCTGAGACATTGGAACCAGACATATGGCCTTAATTTAAGCTCAAACACTTACAAGCCAGTGTGAGTTGAATAATCTGCCTAGCCCTAACTGGTTTGGCTCAGTGGATAGAGCGTCAGCCTGTGGAGTGAAGGGTCCCAGGTTCCATTCCGGTCAAGGGCATGTACCTTGGTTGCGGGCGCATCCCCAGTAGGGGGTGTGCAGGAGGCAGCTGATCAATATTTCTCTCTCATCGATGTTTGTAACTATCCCTTTCCCTTCCTCTCTGTAAAAAAACCAATAGAAGATATTAAAAAAAAAATCTGCCTAACCTATCAAATTCTTCCTCTGTAAAGTTGGGATTAATATAGTATTTACTTCCTAGAGTCATTCAGTGAGGTAAAGCATGGAGAACATTCAGCCTAGTGGCCCCTGTAGGTAGTAAGTGATAAGTAATATTTTGTACAATCGGGGGGGGGGGGGGGGCATTGAGGACCAGAAAGAACATTCATGGACATCAGAAAGGGTTTGTGAACTGGACAACATCCCTTTAATCTGGTGTTAAAGCGATTGCCACTCAGGCAGAGTATCGGAGAATTCATCTTTGTGGGGACCATGCAGAACATCTTACCCAAATGCTTTCACTGATGAAAAACCCAGAGTGCACCAAGTTGATTTTCCCAAAACCATTCAGAGTGAGCAGCAGAACCTGGCTCCAAAGAGGCTCCGACTCCTAGGCCCTATTCTGCTGTCACATTGCATTCCTGAGCTGAACTCCAGTCCCTGGTATCACCAACCCAACCCTCCAGTCTCTGCATATATTCATTCATTCATTCATTCATTCATTCATTCATTTAACACCAATTTCCTGACCGGCTACTGTGTTAGGTTTTAAGGATCAACCCAGACATGGTCCCTAAGTTCATGGAGCACATAGGCTGAAGCAGAAAAAAGTCTTTGATAAAAGAAATGAAGTGAATGGAACGAAATATCACTGCAGGTAGAAGGTGAAGTCTATAGACTCAGGCTTCTCTCTGAGTGTCACTGTTGCATCCGCATCACTCTGAAAAGCTGGCTCATCGCTGGCCCAGAGGAACATTAGTTGAGTGAAGGCTGGTGAATGCACTGTGTCAGTGCAGTGTTTAGAAGTGTGATAGGGAGCATGTATAATGGGGGACTGACCTCCCAACCGAGGTCAGGGAAGGTTGCCTTCAGGAAGGGATGCTGAAAGGGGTGTGGACACTAACCAGATGAAGCGAGATAGGGCGAGCGATGGTGCGGTCAGTGAAAGTGGACAGGAGCTCTGGAGGAGAGGAAAGCACAAGCCCAGCTGAGCAATACTCCTGGAAGCCATACCAAGAGCAGCAGCGATGAGATGGATCACAGAAAACACTGGCAAGTGCCAGCAAGAACTACAGAACCTTCTGTTTATACAACAGTCTTCAGTCTGGCATACCTCCGTGAGCAACATCATAGTATTAACAATTCACAATGACAGGCCAGGAAGTACTGTCCCAACTTTAGCAGAGTAATGGAGGTCTACAGTCTTTGTGTGTTGTCAAAGTCACATATTTAAACACATGTGGGACTCTCTCCATATGTATGACCTTATTTGGCACTCTCACCAGCCTTTAAAGGTAGGTATTAAGATCCTGATACCATACTTGGAGAAAGTGAGGCTCAGCAAGGTTAACTAGCTAGAATGTGGCTAGCCAAGTTGAGATATAAAGCTATGTCTTTCCTAGCAACTGAATTGTACCCCCTCCCCCTGCCCCCAACTCATATGTTGAAGCCTTAAGTCTCCAGTGTGTATTTGGAGATGGAGACTATAAAAAAAATAATTAAGATTCAATGAGATAAAAAGGGTAGGGCCCTCATTTATCAGGGTTATTGTCCTAATAAGAAGACACACAAGAGAGCAATCATCTCTCTCTCTCTCCCCCTCCTTCCCTCTCTCTCATCTTCTTTCCCTCTCTCCAATCCTCTTTCTCTCTTTCCCTTTCTTCCTTTCCCCCTTTCTCCCCCCTCCCCTTTCTCTCTCCCCCTCTCTCCATCTCTATATCCACCTCTCTCTCTCTCTCTCTCTCTCTCTCTCTCTCTCTCTCTCTCTCCAGATGCTCAGAAGAAAGTCATGTAAGGACAAAGTAGCCCTCTAAAAGCCAGGAAGAAAGCCCTCATCAAAAATAGTTTTGGCCTCCAGAACTCTGAGAAAATAAAGATATGCTGTTTAATGCATTGGCCTATGATATTTGGTTATGGCAGCCCTAGCAACTTGATATAGTCTCAGTATACTATATCTGCTGTTGTTATCTGCTATGACACACCTCTTTCCTTAGTTCATGATAAAGAGGGACCAGAACCTGGATCATCTAGCGGTCAGACCTAGGTTTCTTCTGTTGGCCCTATTTCCTGTCACTGACACCACTAACTGAGGGGGTGATAGCAGGGTCAGTGGCTGAGCACTCTAACCCTACCCTTTCCTCTTGGTTTTTTTCAAGACCAAGGATGGACAGTCATAGACCTCAAGGTGTGGGCAGAGCAAGGGGCCTCTGACTGTCCTAGATCCAGCGCTGTGAAAAGACATTCTCAGAGTGCTTCCAGGTCTGGGAGAGTCAAAAGTTAGCACTTTTTTATGTGACTGAGAGTGATCATAGAAAAAAAGGGCTGTGAGGCTCTGTCTCTGCAGGGAGAGCTGAGCACCACCTGCTGCTTCATCTAAATGTCTCTCTCTCACTAGCCTCTGGGTCAACACCAGCATCTGATGAAGGGTCCAGTGTGGATTCACTAGCTATGTGTACCTCAGTGTTGCTTAACCTCTTTCTTCTTCCTTTTCAAGCATCTTTAAAATGGGGTTAATAACCTGTCTGTACAGCACTAACATGATGTCTACAAATCAGTAGATATTTTTATTATTATTAATGACTCCAAGCACTTCTACTTTACAATGAAGATTTTAGAATTAAGTCTTTAGCCCTTTTTGTCTTTGGCTGAAGCTATAAAACATTCCTATGAAGGTGATTTCCCCATGGAAACAATAATCGATCATCAATTTGGTCTCTGGGCTGGGTTCCTCTTGGTGCTGCTGTGTATGGAAATAGCACAATGGTCATCCTTTATAAAGGCCACCAAGTAGAAGGTATTTTTGTTGTTGTTGTTTTTTTGGGGGGGTGGGGGGTGGGGCAGGATCCTTTCCCTGAAACACATAATGGCATTTCACACGTGTGCATGTAAAAGCCATCTCGGTCTACATGCTTGCTACTTAAACTGTACAAACCAAATTCCTAGAGTCTATCTACTAAGGAGAAACCAACCAGGGAGGTGGAGCAGGCAAGCCTGTCTCTGAAGTAGGCTCAAGTTCAAAGGCATAGGCATTCAGGCAGGCAGAGGAAGGAAGGAACATGCGGTACCCACCTGCCACTGCTGATGAGGGGCTTATTTCTAAGACACACACAGCACAATGCACACACCATGCAGAGAGAAAACAAAAGACATAGATCACACATTTCAGATGGTTGGTGGGCGTCGTTTAGTCAATGTCAATGCCGAAAGCTTTGGCAGTGTCTGATGTGCACGTGGGAAAATGAATACCGTTTCGTTCTACTCACCAGATGCTTCCCTCCAACCACATCTCAGCAAATAAACAAATACATACACACAAGAAATCTCACAACAAGCTGGCCCTGGTCCGTGGTGTGAAACGTGGCACAAAGGAGATGGACACAGCAGTGTGGGAAGATTTAGTGAGAGAAGGACAGGGCTTCCAAGGGAGGCCGCCGTGGCTCTGGAGAGCTCTCCATCCGTGTGGGAGAGAAAGGCCTCCAGAGAGAAAGGCTTCGACGCTCCCGCTGTGGACAGAACAGTCCTCGTGAGGAGGACTCAGAGGGCTGCTCTGTTCCTTCCGATGAATGAGAACATGACACGGCAATCAACACGAGAATCATGATGGCAGCGGTTGACTTGGCTTAAAACTATAAATACAACCCCCCCTCCAAGTCATAGACTCTCACTAGAGAAGTTCCCTGAAAGTTGTGTCTCATTTACCTTGAAGGTATTTCCATAGCTCTACAACTGAACTGTCCCCGCGTTCTGTGTTCTTATGGCAACCACCATCAAACTGGGTTCTGACTTGGGTTTACCCCTTTTGGAAGGTGCAAACCTTGCCTTTCAGTAGACCAGGAGATATAAACACCACTGCTCCACAGGTGACAGGGGGAAGCATTTTGTATCTAAGGGTGGCGGGTTGAGCAGTATGGATGGACATAGGCCAAGCAGCTCATGCCTTCCTCCCTCAAGTCCCTCGAGCCCCTCATGTGGCCGAGCCCATGCGCCCAGGCTTCCCGCACTCACCATACAGTGTGATGCTGGTGTTGGTGTTCCCAAGCTTGTTTGTGGCCACACAAGTATAGTTCCCATAATCCTTTTCTGAAACATTGAAGAAAGTCAGAGTGGATATGCGCCCTTTATTCTCAATCCTTACGCCGTCCAGGCCGGTGGCTAGCCTGCAACAGAGAAGGCACTGCTGGTCTGCTTCCACAAATAGAGTAAAGCAGCGGACGGGAGGTGTTGGGAGAACTAAGACACCATAGGCTGACCCCACAGGGAGGCCTTCCTGCTCCCAAACCCCCTTTCCTTGGACTGACCCAGTTCCTGCACCTCAAACCATAAGCACCATGGCCCCATCAGCAGGAAAAGAGAAGGATGCTACCATTCCAAAGGCTACATTTACTGGTTCTCATCATCGAAGACTGCCATGTGTACAGCTAGCCTCAGATTTGGAAATAAGCTCATTTCGCCCATTTCCCAGCTTCCTCCTTTTTGTGTGTGTGTCCTTAGTTCTGGTTCTAAAGGAGCCTCTGTTATAAAGAAGGTGTTATCTTGGTTCCTCCCTTAGTGCATCCCTCTCCTCCCATGTAGGAAGCGCTCCATCAGCTCTGCTCAGGCAGCCCTGTTTCCATTCTCATGGTACCTGGTGTCTTCCCTGAACCACTGGAACTCGGCGGTGGGCACGGCAGAGGCTTCACAGCTCAGGATGCCCTTCTGACCAACGGACACACCCATGTTCTTGGCTTTTGAGATATAGGGAGGGTCTGTGGGGAAAAGGCAAAGCGATGTCATGACATGGATAAAGGGCACATTCAGTCGCCCTGCTAACAGATGGATTTCTTTGGACACCTTGCCTTCCCAGTTAGGTTACCAACTATTTTAGGGAAAAACCTGCTTGCTTGAAGATATCGCCTTACCCCTGCATCTTCTTTAGGACTTTAAACCAATTCCAAGCTATCAATTCTCCCCACTGGCTAAGAGCTGTGACAGTCACAGGAAGACTTGGATGGGGCACAGCAATCTAATCAAGTGTTTTCCTGATGGAGACAACTGGGTCTATCAGAAAACGGCATTGCCATTACCAGCTTGTCCCCCGTAGCCCCTCCATCTCCCCCCCCCCCCCCCCCCGGGATGCCCTGACAATGGTCAACTCACAGTTTACAGTGATTTTGACTTTCCGCACATCAGGAGCAGCCACATCGTTCAAGGCGCTGCATTCATACTCCCCCGACTGGTCACGTTTGATGTCAGAGATCTCCAGGTATTCATCCTCGCTCACAAAGCCCTGGCCTTCTGGGAGAAAAGGAGCAGACAGAAAGCAATCATGAAACTGGGAAACCAGGGACAGAGCACGTTCGCATCTAGAACTGAGAGGAGGAGGGATCCGAAGCCCTGTGGAAAAGGGATTTAAACATCAAGATTATAAAACGCCACGTTGGTCCAAAATGATGGCATTTGAAGAAAGGACTTTTCTGCTTGAGTCTTGGATCAATGCCTTTTTGTCCAACTCACTTTAACTTTTTAGACTATTTGGTGAGAAGATATGTTTTCTTATATGATTCCTATGAGGATAAACTAAAAGAGTACATGTGAAACAGGACAGCACATTACTAGAATTTGATATTTTAGAGAATCGCCGTGGTCAATAATATAACAAAGACTGTGGGAATAACTTTAGAGTATGTTAGTATGGCCACTTTAATTTTTTCACTATGTAGAAATGCCTTTGAATACAGAATACAAACTACTACTTTGTGCAGAACAAATAAGTGGCCACTTAACATGTTAATACAAATAAATGCCAAACAGCTGGTTTGGTTTTAAACTGTGCAGGAGAAGATAAAGAATGAATGAATGAATAAGAAAGGACTTTGTGACTGCTATGTAGTAGGTGGGCTATAAACTCTTGCCAACATAAACATGATAGTCCCAAATGATGGATCCACAGTTACTAGAATGCTGTCATGGATTAAATACCCGGCTTTGTGGGGGGCATTCTGGAGGCTTTATTCTTAGGCATTTGTGAAGCTTGTAATTCATGATCCAAAATATCGTGGGACTGCACAATGTACATTGCTTGCAGTCTCCATTGCATGCTCTTGCCACAGCCTGGCCCCTCTGCTGTATTCCTAATCCCATGGCCTGTGGTTTAGTGCAAAGAGAACAGTCCCTCTGTCTTGAAATACACATGTTCTAAGTTTTGTTAAACAACCAGGCTCCAGTGAAAACACAGCTCACACAAAGGCCAAGGAGATGTACACCAAGTGGCCAGATTATTATGATCTCTGAATGCATAATAATCTGGCCACTCAGTGTATATCCTATATAATAAAAGGCTAATATGCAAATTGTCCCCTCAACCAGGAGTTCGACCAGCAGGCAGGCCCACCAACCGCCCACGTCCCAAATTCATGCACCGGGCCTCTAATATATATGTATATATATACTGAGTGACCAGATTATTATGCATTCAGAGATCATAATAATCTGGCCACTCAGTGTATAGCCTTTTGCGTTTCTCAGAGGCCTGCTGCCTTATTCCTTTCTGTGCCCCAGGAGTTATAACAAAATACTTTTCAGGACTATACAAGCTCATCATAACTTTCCTCACACCCTCACAGAAGCATCTAAGTCTGGGTCCACCATCAGTGGACCAGGAGGGTATGGTGTCCCTCGGGGTACAGGTAGGGAAGGGTGCTTTCGCATCTTGCCTTTGCTCCAAGTCTAAGCCTTAGGGAGTCCCCATCCCCTCTGAGCATTTTCCTAGATTCATTCGTCAGCTCTTGCTGGCTTCCTTGCCTCCATCTCCACCCCAGGTCATGCCCAGCCAGGCTCTGCCATCAGTTTCTGGATGCTGGTTACCAAGGCCATCCATAGATGGTGTAGGGCCCAGTCATATATTTTTCAAGGGACCTCTCTCTGGGTAAACATTTGACTCCCCTAAAATTAGCACCATTCGGGTAGCCCAATGGCATGTGATCCCACTGAAGAAATCCTGCACTGGCTAGCAGAGGCAATCCTTTGGCCAGGCCACATTCCTGGAACTTGGGTGCTTTTTTTAAAAATATATTTTATTGATTTTTTTTACAGAGAGGAAGGGAGAGGGATAGAGAGTTAGAAACATCGATGAGAGAGAAACATCGATCAGCTGCCTCCTGCACACCCCCTACTGGGGATGTGCCCTCAACCAAGGTACATGCCCTTGACCGGAATCGAACCTGGGACGCTTCAGTCAGCAGGCCACGCTCTATCCACTGAGCCAAACCAGTTAGGGCTGGAACTTGGGCTTTTGACAGGACCTCAGGACAAGCCCACAAGTATGAGTTTTATAATCCTAAGGCACCTGGCTGAATTCATGTGAGGAATGACTGAGGGTTAGAGATTGGAAATGTGCCCTGAAGGGAAGGAATGGGCTGTGAGGTAGGTCCAAGCTCCCAGTCTGGAATGGGAGTGTGTCTCCTGAATGGTATTGCTGGCCAGGGCTGGTCTCAGGCACCAGAGGGAAGCTTAGAGAATTTCACGGAAGACAGTGCAGAGCATGGCGCCTCCTGGGGCTTGGGGTAGGGCCCTATCTGTGGGAATTTTAGAGTGATGGTGTTGGTCGCAGCTCTCAACCCCGACAGACATTTAATCAACCAGGTTAGTTCATATCGTAATTCCTCAAGGTTCATTCCTTTGTCCTTATTTTTCTTAGACTTAGAATTTCATAATTAAAGGAGATTCTAAGATCACTCATTTCATGGAGTCTAATAAAGATGAATATTGCCTCACTTGTTGAAATAACACTGGATGACCAACCTATGATTTATAAGCGTTAAACAACAATGAAATTAAACACACCAAAACGACTTTGTAGATTCATTGTACTGTTCCTTTTCTGTGATGAATAAATGTGGCAGGATCGAAAGTCTGGCTTCCTACTTGGAAGACTCTATTATTCTTTCAAAGTGTACTAGAGGGTATTTGCCACACATGATTCAACCCCACCGCATTCATCCAAACAAATGAGCAGCCAGCGTGCAGGGGGCCTGACAGGTGCCTTAGGCGGGGTCCCTGACCCCTCTCCTGGGAGAGAAAGGAATAGACCATATCATGCTGCACGATGTAGACGAGACAGATGTTGTGAAGGCCCTGATAAAGCAGGTCAATGAATATGAGTCAATGCAGGAGTGATGGCTGCACCAAGGGAAGGGTTCCGTTCATAGGAGAGACAGGCCAGTGTGCTAGGACCCCGAGTGGTTCCCCGCATTTGCGAATAGGACAGCTCCTGGGTCCTTGGTGGGGGAAGAGCGGGAATTTATTTTCACCATCTGTAACATCATTTTTATGGGATGGATATGTGACAGCAGAAAGGAAGGAAGGAAGAGTTTCTTGTAAAATGGGGATCATTACGATAATACTACCTCATTAGGTGAGAGCTGAATTTGTCAAGTTTGTGCTGTAAAGTGAGTGCTTCTCAGATTTTAATTTGCATATGAATTCTTCTGGGATTTAAAATATATAGAGAGAGATCTGAATCAGTGGGCCGAGAGGGGGGGACTGGGATTCTGTATTCCTAACAAGTTTCTCTGTGCTGCGGGTCTAAGGCCCACCCTGAGCAGTGAAGCTAAAAGGCACTGCCAACTGCTGCTCTAGGCTCCTCCTACTCACACATGTAGAGTTACCTGGGCCTGTGAGGTGGCCAGTAGGAAGGGCTACCGAGTGCCCGCAGTGACCAGGTCTCTGCAGACCAGCACATCAAGAACGGGGCTCCAATCAATGATTCTCTCTCATCATTGATGTTTCTCTCTCTCCCTCTTCCTTCCTCTCTGAAATCAATAAAGAAATATATTAGAAAAAAAAAAAAAAAAAGAACAGGGCTCGGAGGGTCCATGGAGGCTGAGTGCCTGAACCCCTAAAGCTACCATTCCCACCAAGTCTTCATGGTCTTACTCCAAAACACGCATCCTGCCAGCACAGTTCCTTTGCTAAGAAAAGGGAGGCGAATGTTGAAGCTCCTCCCGTAGCAAGCCCATTGGAGGTGATAAGATGCTATTTTCTTATCCACTTTGAGTCCTGGGTGAGCTTTAAAAGCAGGACAAATCTAGGTTGCTAAGTGCCTGGAGACCTAGGAAACCGCAGGGTTTGATGCTCTCCTGCCCTCTCTAGTTCTCGTTGCAATGGACAATTCTGATTCCATGCTGCAGAGCGAGGGGCAGAGGCAACAAACGTGGTAATCCACTTTGCTAGCTGCCAGGAAGCCAAACCACTGACTAGGAGGCAAAGGGAGGGAATGGAGGGTGGGGGCGGGCACAGAGAAACACGGAGGGAGGAAGACAAATGGGAAGAGGAGGAGGAGGAGTAGGGGGGGGAGGAGGAGGAGGAGGGGGAGGGGTGGGAGGAGGAGGAGTGGGAGGAGGAGGAGGAGGAGGGGAGGAGGAGGAGGAGGAGGAGGAGGAGGAAGGTTGCACTGGGGTGAGGAAGGGAGGAAAGGCAGCTGCAGGCAAAGTGGCCTGAGTGTTGTGGGAAACACTCTGAAGACACATTCAGAAGGGATTTTAAAAAGCTGGGCTGCAAGACCACAATACGTTCTCTGGCAGAATGTAGGAAAACAGGGGCTCCCAATGTGCCCTGCCGTTTTGCTTCATGGTGAGATGTCCTGTAACAAGCCAGTACCCAGAGGCATTATCAACGTGTCTGACACGTTCGGACAGCCCCATATAACGTGAGTGCAGGCAAAAGGAAGTGACTGTGAACACTGGCAGAAATATAATAAAAAAGAGGGGCCATTTCTTTCCACGGAGGAGCACTTCCAAGAAAAGTTCAGTTCACTGTATTAGCAAGATTATGATCTGCAAGGACACAAATGAGACCATTTATCAGGGGACGTGGGAGGTCCCTGGGCCAGGACCCCTCAGAAGCAGGGCACATGCCGGGGGGCTGGGGTTCTGTGGGTACCAGGGGTTTCTTCTCCAGGGACCGTACTATGACTTCACACAGTCACAGAATGCAAAGGACAAGCCGAGGCTGGGCTGGGACTGCTCTATCTCAGAAAGGGAGGAGTGAGGAACTGGCTCAGGGAAGGAGCCTAGTGTGACCCGTGGCCCTGACCTCACACCCACACGACAGCAGAGTTGAGTTAGATGCTGTGGGGGTGGAGATGGCGTGGAAGACAAGGTCCTTGACCCTGGAAAGTCTACAGTCCCACCAGCCCCAAACTGGGGCAGTTTACATTTTCCTGTCCCTGAGCTCACTTTTTAAATTCTTAATTGTCTTTAGCTCCCCAAGGGCAGTAGTGTGGGCCATTAGAGCTGAATGAAGCCTAAGCATTCAGGGGTGAAGAGACCAAATAGGATATACAGGGTACATTCTGGAAGCTTCCTGACCCAGCTCTTCCCTCCTTTCCAGTTGTCCTCCCATGCCAGCTGCCTCTGGGCCATCGATCGTGTCCAATGTTTTTCTTCTTTTGTCTCAGCCAATTCCTTGGAATTACAGAGTTGAAAGGATGATGAGGGTCAAAGGCGTCAGCCTTCCATTTTGGGGGATTATTGTCCCTCGCAGAATATCTTCCCCTCCGGACGGCTTCAGGGGCTGGCCTATTCCTATGCTAGATGACTCACATAGTCCAGAAAATTGTCCTCCTAGGCAGGCAAACGCTGCCTGGCAAACCCTTTGAAGTGATTAAAAGTTGCCTCCTAGCTGCCCCCAGCCCACCATCCCTTCTCATGAGCCATGGAAAGCAGCTGCTCTACCTACAGAAGTTAATTTGTGAGGTTAAATGTCAGCACCCATCACAGCTTTTGCCAGGAGACCTGTCAGTTGGTGACTCAGTGGCACATGCCTGGGTGCAGGTGCCATAGAGAAAATGAGCAGGGATATGAGAACGGGGAGAAGAGGACCAGAGTTCAAGGAGGCATCTACACAGAGAAGAAAAGGCAAGGGGGAGGAATGCCATAGGAAGAACTCGGATGAACAAGAAAGCTGGAGGAGAAAACCAGCAGCCAGAAGGAAGCCAGTGTAAGGGGGGAGTGGTGAGCACCCCACAAGTCCATCTGGCTCAAATGGTAGAATTTCTGGAAATGCAAGAAGTTTGCCTACTGTCCAGCACAGGGGCTACTATAGATGAGCATATTAATCCTGGCTTGGGAAGTTGGCATCAAATGCCAGATAATTAGGTGCATGCATCTGACCTGCTAGGCCACAGCTGGGCATTTTAACCCACTGGGAAAATAGCTTCGTGCCCACTCACTGAGCTACACGGTCTTTCAAGCTATCAGGAAACTGAGATTTTACTTCTGCAAGAGTGGACCACACTTAGAAACAGTGTGAGCTGGCTGGCATGCTGTGTATTTGCTGAACATCATGCCCTAGAGGTCAGAAGCAAGGGAAGGGCAAGGAAAGGACCTGATGCAGCCGTCCCCTCCCTCCTGCTTCTGTGCCCTCGAGGTATGTAGGATGTGGTTAGAAGTTCATGTGGAGATCTTCTCCCAAATCTTGTTACTCATCCATTTCTCTCTTTCTAGGATTCTGGCTGATAGAACATAATCACATATAATGAGCCACAAAGATCAAGAGGTTCGCTTTACTACTGTCAAGCTGGCCTACAATCGGGGCTTGCTTAGCATCCAAGGCTGATACGGCCCTTGCCTTTCACTCTATGAACTGAGGAAGATATCTAGACTTGTGCAGCAGGAATACTTGATTTGGGTGCTCAGTCACATGCCAAACGCTAGACCTGAGCGCATGGCTGCATTGCAGTGGGGAGCCCAGCATGAGGGGGGCCCCTGAGACCCCAGCAGAGGTGCATCAGGAAGGTAATGGAAAATGAGGAGTGCCACCTTCACTTCTAGATGATTCCCTCATCCCTGCTTAACCGGGCCGGGTGGATACCTGAGCAAATAAACTTTCCAATTACAATCGTTACCCATCATCCCTGGGGGAGACTGGAAGAGGCCTTTTCCTCCCAGGGAGGGCAGCGGGGGGTTTCCCTCTGGAAACCGGGGGCTGAGGATCTGGTTTCTCACTCCTTCCTAGAGAGCTCCTGGCCCTTTCTCATTCACATCCCTCCTGACACAGGATCCTTCTTCTTCTGGAAAATAGGAACATTAGAAACTTCCTTGAGTTGGATCTGGGACAAGGTTTTAACACTTGGGACAGTTTGGTTCCCATGAGCTCAGTATTGTATTGCTTGAGCTTGCTTCCTGTACAGCAGCCATCCCATTGTCCAAATTGCAAGCACGCTGGGAAGGAATTGCACTTTCTCCTTCTTCGAACTCCTTGTGCATCTAGGGTAAGATAAACCTATAGTGTTTGTTCACTCTACTGATGCCTACAGGCTTGGAAACTCTGAACCCAACCCCCCCCCCAAAACAAAACAAAACAAAACAAAAAAACACCGTCCCTCTCCACTTACTTATCTCTCCTGTTTCTGCCAGTTCCTGCCCTCCACCCCTTGACTCTCCTTAGAACACTGCTGGCAATAAGCACCTCGGGGCTCCCCCTCCTTAATTAAACCAGGGCGTGTGGACAGCAGTACACTCCATCCCTGCCTACTCGCAGCTCCCAGAGGCATCCCTTCACTGCATTGAAGTTAATGAAAAGTGTGATAAGCCCACTGTTTCATTTTCCCTTAATTAATACAAGCAATTGACTTGTGCTAAAGTCATTTTGGTTTGGATACTGAGCCTCTGGGTCAACATCTCACTCGCTGGCAGTGACAGAAGCTCCTTGTCTTGGGCTCAGATAACCTTTCTCAGGCCGAGGCCACCGGGACCTTCCCCAAGGAAGGAGCAGCTTACCCAGATCCAGGCTGCCTGCTGGCCTCCTTCCCTGGAGCTTAATGACAAGATCCATGTGTTACCATGAAAGTCAACTGAGAGTCTAGCGGGGGAAAGAGTACATTAATAATGCTCCCAGTAGCTGTGGGCACAAAGACATTTCCTGCCAATGGTAAGTTTCCTGAGTCGCTCGCCTATTCTGATGGGACAGCAGAAGATGACTAGAGAAGAGAGGAACTCAAGTAAGTCATCCAGTGGGCGTGTCCAGAAAGATCAATTCTGATTCACTGGGCTCTTTTTTTTTTTTTTTTTTTTTTTTTTTTTTCTGAGGAGGAGAAAAGCCAAAGATGAAAGGATGTGAAGGGTTCTGTCTGGTGGATGAGGCAGTAGAAGAGACTGTCAAGGAACCAATGTGCGGTGTGGTGTAGCAGGAAGTGCCTAGAGGTCTCCTCCAGGGGGCACACCGGAATCACCCAAAGAACACTTTACAACAGACCTTGTGCCCATGCTCACAGATTGACTGCACTGGCCTCAGAGGGAGCCCCAGTATCAGCCTTTCCAGGGGATGCTCCTGTACAAGGTTGACTGAGATGACACCTCCCCTCCCCCCGGTTAGTACACTGAGGGCTCTGTGGCCTTCACTCTCCAGGTGCCAGCTACACCTGTAGACTCCCAGGCTTCCTTTGCTGGGAAGGCACTCGGGGCTTGCAGTACACCTGATATGACTTGGGGAGTAGGAGCACCTGATGTGACCTAGGTTGCCCTGGCCTTCTCTGGGGTCCTGACAGTGCAGACTCAGGAACAGAAACACCATGTGGTGTCAAGGTGGCTCTCATCTGTCACTGTTCTGTAGCTGCTCAGAGATGGGGAGGAAAGGGTTTTGACAAGTATGAACGACTGTGTGTGTCTGACGGTAATGTCTCGTATTAATGGGGGAAATTAATTATTTCCTTTCTCTTCTAAGTCTCCTTTTCATGCAGATTTTGACAAGTAACTGCTTTTATTCCCTCCCCTTGATGGGTAGATTGGAATAATGTCTTAAAGGTACCACTAATCATCCACTTGAATGATGTGAGGCCCATTTTCCCGGGTTTGAGGGTAACTGGAATACAGGAAAACGATGCTGCTCTGTCTCTGTCCTCCTCTGTTTTCTCTAAAATCATCCCTTCTTCCTTATATGGCTTCCCTCCCGGATCCTTCCAAACCAGGAGACAGATGTTGTGAGGTATGGAAAGGGGCCTCAGTGGCAGTGAAGGCACAATGCTTGGCACCACACTTCCCCTGTCCTTCACCTCCACTGCCAGAGCTGACCTACGGGTTCACCAGGACAGCGCCAACAGGATCTGAGGGCCATGTGATGGCTTCTCCTCTGTGTCACTTTGCTCACATCTGGGATGCCTGGATGGCTGGTAAATGTTAATCCTGAGTGTCCCTGAGGGTGTTCCCAGAAGAGATTAGCATCTGAGTCAGTAGACCCAGTAATGACTGCCCTCCCCAATGTGGGTGGCCACCGTCCAGGCCTTTGAGGACCTGAAGGAACAAAAAGTTGGAGGAAGGGCAAATTCTTTCCTCTTGAGCTGGGACAGTCTTCTTCTTCAACCCCTGGAAATCAGAGCTCCTCTCCTTGGGCCTTAAGACTCTAGGTCAGCCGTGGGCAAACTACGGCCCGCGGGCCGGATCCGGCCCGTTCGGCTGTTCTATCCGGCCCGCGGAGCCGAAAGAGCGGAGGGTTCTCTTGCTCTCCCCTCCGCTCCTTTACTTTGAATTTATATTAGTTCACACAAACACTCCATCCATGCTTTTGTTCCGGCCCTCCGGTCCAGTTTAAGAACCCATTGTGGCCCTCGAGTCAAAAAATTTGCCCACCCCTGCATCTTACCCAAGTGCCCTTTCTCCCCCACATCCTCTGAGGCTTTGGCTCAGGATCCAGAGTTACATCCTCCACTCCCCTACTTCTGACATTCAAACAGACTGAATTACATTTGAGTAAGCAGCTTAACCATGCTGAGCCTCCTGTTTCATCACTGGTAAAGGTAATGGGGTTGGATTAGATAATTTTTAAAAAGTATTAGATCTACCATTTGATAATCAATAGCTGGTTGAAAAAAAATAATGTGTTCCTTCCAGTCATTGATTCGAATTGTGTGTGTGTGTGTGTGTGTGTGTGTGTGTGTGTGTGTGTGTTTAAAGAAAAACTATAGGAAAATAAGAAATACATCTATCTCCCTTGGAATCTCATGGGAAGAGACAAAGACATAGAAAAACCTGAAGATTCTTGAGCTTAAAATCAGAATGCAATTCATCTTGAGAAGCAAACAGCGATATTTACAACTGCACAGCCAACGAGCTGCAGAAAAGGAGAGACCATTTCCATCAGTTATTATTGAGGGGAACAATTTCTCAATCACCAGCAAATTGTAAATGGGGGCTATAGCTCATCGGGGAACTCTTGTATCATAGGAGTTATTAATTAGCTACGAACTTTGTCCAATTAGCAAGGACACTGATGAGATGGTGGGGAAGTAGGACACAGGGAGGACAGGAGGAGGCAGCCAAGTCAATTTCTGAGATGGAGGAGCAGAGCCCTGAAGGACCCTGGGTCAGCACCTGTGGAGGTAGCTCTCCGGCTGTGATGAAGAAACACTTGGCTCTGCTGCTTTCCTTGCAAAGAGCCAACCAATAAACAGGTGAAAGGAAGTGGAAAATGCATGCTTTACTGCTGTTTATTTTCTGTCTCGGCAGCGCTGCCATGACTACAGTGGGCATTGGCCTGGCCAAGAGGGAGCTCTGGGCATGGCTGCCTCTCTGACTGCTAACTTTGCTGGGCTCTCCACCTACAACCCTAGACACCTGGGTCCCTCAGTTTTGGGGGAAAGGACGGACTGCCTGTCTCATGAGAACCCCCTGTAGCTCTGTGGAGAATTCAAAAGCACAAACAAAAGATATTTTGTGTTCTCCTTTGATGTGCTGGGGTTACAGTGTGGGTCTCGGTATAAAGTTCTATCAATTGAGTGATGTACCAAGGTTCTCTGGCCCTCTGTTTTCTATCTTCCCCTATGGTACCACTTTAAATTGTTTCAATTTCAGTTAACATACAGTATTATATTAGCTTCTGGTGTATAACATAGTGCTTAGATAGTTACATACCTTATGAAGTGATGACCCCGATAAGTCTAGTATCCACTTGGTACCACATATAGTTACTACAATGTTATTGACTACTAGTAGCCCTGCGCACAAATTCATGCTCCAATAGCTCGCCAGTAGCTTGCTACTGCCCTCCAGTAGCTCTCTGCCTGCTGCCCTGCCCTCCTGTAGCTCCCCCACCACCCCCTTATAGTTTTCTACCCTGCCCCCTCCTATAGCTCTCCGCTGCCCACTTGTAGCTCGCTGCCCCACCCTCCTGCTGATCCGTGATCCAGTCATTACAAGGTCGATCATTACGCTTCAAGGCATAAGGACCATTTGCGTATTACATCTTTATTATATAGGATATTCCCTAGGCTGTACTTTACAGCCCACAACTGTTTTTATAACTCCACCCACTGGACTTCTTTGCCATGGAGGATAGGCCTCAAATCCCCTAAACTGTTATGGGTTCCACCTACTGGACCCTTTGTAACATGGAAGGCTAGTCTACTGAGAAGCTAAGTAAGGTATGTTTTGCTCTCAAAGCTGCAGAAGATGGGGCAGAGTGAGAGGAGCTCTCTTTCCCTTATCCCCCAAAGGCCCAAGGCTTTGTGATTTCTCAGTTCTGAGCTTCTTTCCTCAGCTTGTTAATAACTTTTGAGCCATGGGGTCTAAAGCAGTTGCTAGGCACCCAGACTCTGATGATCAACCAGGCTTTTATTTTAAAGAAGCAGGAAAACAAAGAGTTGAGTTTGAACCTTTCACTGGGATTTAAAGGAAATATTAGATACTATTGAGTAGGGGGAGAGTGGTGCAAGAGATGAGCCTGGGCATGCAGTGGGGAGTGCTTGAGGCAGGCTTGGAAGTGGTTTCATTTCAACAGCAGAACTGGGATACCATGGGAAGCAAGGCAAGAGCAGGAATGGGGCGGGGAGGCAGGAACATTCTGGAAAGTACATTGTAAGTTATTTTATCACTCTTACTGCTTTCCTGAGGAAAATTACTTTTGGCTCCTGGTTAGTGGATTCTGGCTCCAGGGGAAAATCCTGCCCCGTGCAATGACCTCAGGGAAATTGTAATCACCAGCCAACAGCTATTTCCATGTTTTGATTTCTCATCACACTTTCCCGCTTTCACATGATTAGCAAGAAAAGATGACTACCCTGTGCAAATCACATGATAGGCGGCATCATTTTGTGTGAGTTTGTTTATTTAGGGGGGTGAGTGTAAAACACTAGGACCAACAAATGGAAGCCATGCGATGCATAGCTATTGAATTGAATTCTCCTAAGCACATCATTCAGACTGCCCTCACTTGTATGGTCTCTAAGTTTAGACTCCAAATGACTAGGGGCGCGCCTTTCACTTCTGCGTCCAGCTCTACAGACCCAGCTTCCTCCGGGCCATAACCTGCTCTTGCAAACTAAGGTCGGAGCAAATCAGCATTTGTGCCCCTGCCCTTGGAGGGGTCGGCGACACTGGAACTCATCAAAAAGTGGGACCTGGGAGTCTGATTTGGAGGGGTAAGGACCAGTGCTCAGTGAGCCAGAGGCTGACTTCACAAGGTTAGGCTTCTGTGTCCTAATATCTAACCAGGAGCCCCCAGGCCCACACCATCCTGCTGGTGGCTCCTCTACAGGAGACACTCCACTGCCTCTTCCACTGGCTGCTCGAAGTGACAGCCCCTCAGCGGGGCCTGGGGTGAGTACAGAGCTCAGATAGGAAGCAGCCTGCACCCGGGCCTTCGGGGATGTGGGGGCAGGCCCCTACCCAAAATGGGATCTGCGGTTTTATGAAATCAGTTCTATGGGGCCTTTTGCAGAGAGGAGAAGGGCTGCTTTCCCTCCCAATTGGGCCACTCTATATGATGTACGAAGGACCCACTTGTGGGAAATCTAGGGCAGCACATTCATTGCTTCATGACTGGCCCGGCCGGCATGGTTCAGTAGTTGAGTGTCGACCTATGAACCAGGAGGTCACTGGTTCCATTCCCAGTCAGGGCACAAGCCCAGGTTGCAGGCTCAATCCCCAGTAGGGGGTGTGCAGAAGGCAGCCGATCAGTGAGTCTCTCTCATCATTGATGTCTCTCTCTCTCTCTCGCTCTCCCTTCATCTCTGAAGTCAATAAAAATATTATTTTTAAAAATTGTTCCATGACTGAAGGGATACATAATATTGACATATTACTAGTATGCACACCACCTAGAAACCGTGTGATTCTTAGTCTAAATGTTCATTTAGTTCTTCCAGTAGAATTTAATGATCACGTGCTGACCCTGGACAGAACAAACACGTCTGGGGCAGTGCCAGTCTGTGCCATCTGATTCACCCTCTTCCCGCGAGACCCTGGTGATTTTATGAACAGAGTGTAACACCGTTATGAAAGAATCTATCCCATAAACTTGGGTATGTTACAGGTCAAGCCCATCTCCTAAAACATAACAGTGACCTTCTTCAATGGCCTGATTTAAACCCTACGCTCCTAATACCAGAATGCAAAGGAGTTTCACTGGGCTTGCTCATCTCACTTCTACTTTATTGTGAACTCCTTACATCCAGTGCAGGGCCACAGCAGCAGGGTCACACACTCTGTCACACCCTCATCGGGCGGTGCCTTGCAAATGCTGGGAGCTGAGCTTGGACTGCCCATTGTGCCAAGGTATTCAATAGCTATGCATCGCATGGCTTCCATTTGCTCGTCCTTGGCACATCTTAGAGCTGGTGCTGTTGTAACTCAGAGTCCCCTCATTCCCAGAGGAATGTCCCCATCAGTTAGTGATGGCTGTCCCGCTGCTCTTTGCTTCTTATCTCTGGCAGGGCCCTCAGGACAACTGACATCACTCTCAGGACTACTCCATCAGGGGCTTGGAGCGGATACTAGCACAAGTGGGATATGAGACATAATCACTCTGCAGCACGGATAGCGCATTCGCTCTGCATTCCCTGGTGGTGAGGGCCAGGGACCCAGCACTGTTGATAGGATATTCCATTCTGACCCCAAGGAACCTTGACTCTTCTCATTGTGGCCTGATCTAGAAGCAAGTGATCTGCAATGAGACCAAACTGGATTGTTTCCTACAACTCATGACCACCCCTAACAGGCCCCAGGCAATGGGACCTAAAATCCCCGCTGCCAAAAAGGAAATTTCAAATTTGCCCTCATGAGAGAACCCCTCGAGATGTCACTCAGGAGAGCGAGTTTAAGTGCTGCTCTGTCCAAGGTCCTTGCTTATGTCTGTGGACATGTTGTAACTATGAACATCACACCTTTCATTTTCAAAAGCATCTCCATGTAGGCAATTATTATATGGTCACCCTACACTTAAATCATCCCAAACTCTAAGGAAGTTCTCTTGTGTTTAAATATCTTGAGCCTATCAGATGTCAATGAAGATCAAATTTGTATAACTCCTTTTTTAAAAAAAATTCTCACCTGAGAATATTTTTTCATTGATTTTTTTTTTTTTTTTTTAGAGAGAGTAGAGGGGAGGGAGAGAAAGAAACATTGATTTGAGAGAGATATATAGATTGGTTGCCTCCCACATGTGCCTTGACCAGACCGGGGATCAAGTCTGCAACCGAAGTACTGCCCTTGACCAGGAATTGAACCAGCAACCCTTTGGTCTGTGGGCCAAAGCTCTAACCATTGAGCAACCAGCCAGGGAAGTATAACTCCTTCTTTGTCAAATTCACTAATTCATGGATCCCATATTTGAAAAATCGCCTACTATACTCACTAGAAGCCCTGCCTTCATGGAGCTTACATTTTCGTAAGGAAAGAACCAACATCAGATGATACAACAGATCAAATATGTGAGACATCAGTGGCTATCAAACCTGTTTTTAAGTAGCAAAATTCTCTCTGCCAGTGAAATCCTACATTGAAAATTCTCCAAGTTGTGAAAACAGAAGCTCTTTGGGGGTTGGGGTGGGGATGTGTGGTCCAGGGCTTATTTCCTCTCCTCCCCTATCCCCCTCCTTTTTCTAACACTCACAGAGACCCCCAGGTCTGCAGAAACTCCTGCGCTGTTTATGATTTGCAGTTAAGAATAAACAAGCTCCCATTGTTCAGCAGAACACAGTGCAATAAAGGAAGCAATACATAAACACATATGTTAAGTAACCATAAAAGATTTAAGTAGCTTTTCAGAACAAAAGAAAAGATGTCCAAGGCTGTGTGAATTAAACAGCTAAGAATTCGATTAATTGCTAAAGGGATTTTTAAGGCACAAGAGGTCACACTAGGCTGAAATTTTTTAAATTTATTTTTAGTCAATTATTTGAGGGATTATGTATTTTAATTAAAAGAAAATGCCATGTAGCTAAGGCTAGTACCTCCTGATGCATCTTGTTCATTTCCAAGTGCATGTTGTCAGGAGCGGTAGAAAACAGCTGAGAGGACTTTATGTAGTCCAGAACCACAGCCCCATTATTCAGCCATTTATTCAGCCAACGGTAAATGATTCTACCCATATTGCACATAGAGGGTGCTGAGGGTGGAGGCTCAACTTACCTCCAAAAGACATAATTCACCCACGTCGTCAACTATGGGGGATGGAACAGTGAGCATGCCAAGTGTTTTGAATTTGTCGGGGAGAGTTGTAAAATATATTTGTTATTACTGTTGTGCTGTTCAACATCGTCCAGTTAAAAAGATTGAAGCAATACTTTCATTACACTCCTTCTACAATTGCCTGGTTACATAAAAGCGCATTAATCGCGATTGTTAGCCCACCAATGCCCCTGTCAGGCAGTGGGAATAGAGACATCTAAGACAATTCAACTTAGAGACTTAGGGTCATAAAATTGATTAAAGGAAGCAGTGGGCTAAGTGCCTCTGGGGGAAACCGAGGGTGCTCATGAGCCAGGATGCACAGAACAGACTAGTGTGCACAGTTTGCGGAGAGAATGCGACTGGAGCGGAGAGCTAGACAGTAAAGATTCCGAAAAAACATCCTAAACATCTAAAGATATCATTCCTGTAGGGCAATGCCGCCTGACCTACGGCTACAAAATGTGGATTCTAACCTAGACTTGCAATTGAATTATGCCTCAGTTTCCCCTGCAGCAAGATGATGAAACTAATTCCTTCTCATCCTTCTATGCATGATTGTGATGAGGCTCTGAGGAAGCAAGGGCATACAGTCATGTGGCCCCTTAACCACAGGACGTTCTGAGAAATGGGTCCATAGGCAACTGCATCTTTGTGTGAACATCACGGAGTGCACTTACACAAACCTAGATGGTCTAGCCTACTGCACACCTGGGCCATAGAGGATAGCCCAGTGGTCGGCAAACTCATTAGTCAACAGAGCCAAATATCAACAGTACAACGATTGAAATTTCTTTTGAGAGCCAAAAACCGACTTCTGCGCATGGGCCACGAAGTTTTAATCGCACTGTACGTGCGCGCCCGCACGTGGTATTTTGTGGAAGAGCCACACTCAAGGGGCCAAAGAGCCGCATGTGGCTCACGAACCACAGTTTGCCAACCACTGGTCTAGCCTATTGCTCCTGGGCTACAAGCCTGTGCAGCATGTTACTGTGCAAAACAGCGCGAGACTAAGTCAAGCACAAGAGCAATGACGCAATCAAGAGACGCAGTGCATGAGACGAATGAGGCCACTGTCGGCATAACACATACTGCTTTACAGCAAACATTTTTATAAGTAGAAAGAAGGCCCTCTACAATAAAGAAGTATTGTATAGTAAATACATAAACCAATAAATAGCCATTTATTATCATGATCAAGTATGATGAACTCTATAAAACTGAACGGGTTATACTTCTATATGACTGGCAGCGCAGTAGGTTTGTATACACCAGCACCACCACAAACATGCATTGTTCATTTCCAACATGCACTTGGAAATGAACAAGTGATGCATTGTGGGAAGACATCACCATAGTTACAACATCATTAGGTGACAGAAATTTTTCAGCTCCATCATAATCTTATGGTACCACCATAAGTTATGTCATCAGTCCTTGACCAAAACGTCGGTAAGAGGCACATGGGTACATAGGAAGTAAGAGTTAACTAATTACCATAAAGCACCAGTGTTCGAATTCTTTAGTCTCAGGACTCACTGACACTTAAAAATTTATTAAAGACCTCAAATATTTGCTTTTTTATATTATACTTATTGATATTTACCATATTAGGAAATAAATAAAAACATTTTAAATACTTAACAATTTGCTGAAAAATAATAATAAACTCTACATTTTAACATAGGTAACATATTTCTATGGGAAATAAATATTTTCCAAAATATGTATTAGTGAGAAGAGTTTTTACTTTTTGGCAAATATCTTCAATGCCTGCCATTGTTAACCCGAAGACGGATTTCCATAGCTGCTTTGGCATTCAATCTGTTGTGATAGTTTGCTGTAGTTGATGTGTGTAAAGAAAATGTAGGCTCACACAGAGATGTAGTTAGAAAATAAAATGTTTTCATGACTTTTTTGGATCATTGCAGATACTCTTCTTTGATGTACACCAAACTTTGATTAGTGGTAGTTCCTTACTCTTAATTTCAATGTGAAATCTGAAACCACATTGATAAGTGAACATTTGTACTCGGCTAATTTAAAACCCCTTTGAATGTCTCTTTTATCCATGCATCGTTATGGAACATCGTTGGTTATGGAGAAAATCTTCATTCACTGCTATATGTAGCTCCTTCAAATGTTGACCTATTTCATTATACAAACTTAAAAAAATCACCTGTTAATATCACCACCCATCTCATCAGAAAAGTCTCTAGGTAATGGGAACCCACAAACTCGTGATGGCAAATACAAGTTTTCCAAAAATTCCAAGTTTGGCTTGAATGGCACTTTTGGTAACAAATGCTGTTAGCTGTTTTCCTCCAAGCAACTAACTCACATTATTCATTTTTAAGAAGATACCTGCTCCTTAACCAAGTCTGAATCACCATAGTTTACCTGTCAACTGTTCTTTCAAGAAAAAAAAATGCTGTTCTCTAAAAACAAGGGGTAGAGCCACTTGAGCTCACAACTCCAACAATCGAACAAGCAATTTTTCCTTCAGAAAACTTCGTACCTTGTGCATACCCCTATTTCATTTCACACAATATTGAAAACTCATGTATTCAAGTGCTAAGATGTAATAAAATTAAGTTTTGCTACTTCAATAAGAAAATTCTTAAAGTTAAACTGGCTTTTAATCATTAATTAATTCATTTATTTGTTTATTTATTAGTTTTATGGGGAGTATGGGGTGATGAGGACTACAGTGAAGATTATGATGGTCAATTGATTAGTGCTAAGATTCCCACCTTGGCCTTTGTACCATTAAAACAAATGCCCATGTATTGGAAACAGCAAATAATGTCTTCCTATTACTATGAAAATAGCGTTGACCTTACCAACCCCATTGAAGGGTCTTGGGGATGAATGGATCATAGGATCAATGAATCACACTTGGAGAAGCATTGGGGAAATAATAAGTGAGATGTGCTGAGGTAGAAAGGGCAGAAACTTTGGGAGGAAGACGTATGTTGACTAAAGATAAATAAAATTTCAGCAGCAAAAATTGATGACTGCTATCCTGACAACACGGAAGAATAAGGAAAAACTGTAAAAAGTAAACACGTGGACTTAAAAGCATAGCAACTGGGGGCCTATATTTCACAGGAACAAACAGCCATGCACTTCAATAGTTCCAGAAAGTATCACCGAAACTCAGCGCCGTTCAATAAGCACTGTGGGCAGTAATGACCTTGAGTCATCAAAACAAGGTTAAAATATCAACTATACTCCCACTTAAGAAGCCAAGAAAGGAAAAGCTTTCTCTGAGAAAGAATCCCTTAGAAATATTTCCATAACAATAATTGAAACTCCAAGAATTGCTTTGGGGCTTTATCGAGATGTCTAGTTGTGCGGACTGGCTCATTTCAGACGATGGATAAACAGAGCATCTCAGTAATTAAATAAAAAGTCATGAAGTTAGGTAGGATTACTTATCCCACTTTATACATAGGCAGTGGGTCTGAGATTCATGACACACACCGGGACACTGAATGAACCAAAGGAGAAGCAGGGTGTCATATCTCTAGTCCCATGATTAGTCCCCTCTCCGGAGACTGCCCCATGGACTGTCCTGACCACCTGTGAAATAATAAAAAACCTCAGCCTATCTGAGAATGTGAGCCCCACCCAAAAGAGCCCTGGGAAGCTGGGTATTCAGGGCCATTGAAAGTGACCTCTGCCCAGCAATCCTGAGCCGGGAGCTTGTGGCACTGGAGGAGAGATGATGATTTATCACGTTTAAGTAAGGCACTCGGTTTTGCTTCCTGGCCAGAGCCTCCTTGTTAGGATCCCTGAGAGCAGGTTCCTCTGCCAGGAGACTCACAAGAACATGACTTCAATTACATTGTAGCCTAACCTTGCTGGAAGGGAAGGGAGAATGAGCATCCAACAATCCAGACGGTATATCTTAATCCACCTGACCTAGCTCTTCGGCCGATGTGTAATGCATGGCAGTAAAGAGGATTTCTACAGACAGAGGGTGGCCAGTGACCAGGTCTTGGATAATTAGGTTTTGCTGGAAAGCAGTGCTCAGATTTGCCACTAGAAATTGTCCCTGAAGGTGGCATAGAGGGAGGGACTGGGCTAGCAAAGTTGGCAAAAATCCCAGACCTCTGGAAAAGAGGGCCCGGTTTCTACAAAACCGTGGACACTCCCCTCACCTGCAGATGCAGGGTCTGCCCAGTGGGATAGGAAGTAATTAAAGAACCTCCACCTACCGATTCCTTGGAAAAATATCCACTTATCCAGATCAATGAAGCAAACACTTTGGGACATTTTGCATGGTTTTCTCAAATGTCTCTTCACAATTTCTGTGTAAATATAATCTAGGAGTTGAGCTTTGAGGATCTCATGACACTCTTAACCCATGTCCACTCATTTCCAACACTATCACACAAACACTATTTTCTTTTCTTTTTTTTAATAGTTTTATGACAGACTACTTTTTTTAAAAAATATATTTTATTGATTTTTTTACAGAGAGGAAGGGAGAGGGACAGAGAGCTAGAAACATCGATGAGAGAGAAACATCGATCAGCTGCCTCCTGCACCCCCCCCCCCACTGGGGATGTGCCCACAACCAAGGTACATGCCCTTGACTGGAATCGAACCTGGGACCCTTCAGTCCACAGTCCGACACTCTATCCACTGAGCCAAACCGGTCAGGGCCAAACACTACTTTCTATCACTGGGCACAACAATTGTATTGCAGGGTCCTTTTCACATACTTAGATGAAAGCACTTAGTTTTCTAATGTGAGGCCCAGGCAGCTCTAACAAACTCTCCCAGAAACTCTAAGTTATTGCTACTTGACCAGTGGTCCTCGACCAGCAGCGCTGGGGTCCTGGGAAGGGTGACTGACATGCAGAATCACAGCTGCATTGGACAGCCTAGTCAGCGGTCGCCAACGGGTGGTCTGCAGAACACTGGTGGTCCATGAGGTCCCAAAGGTTGGCGACCGCTGGCCTAGGTAGTTTAACAAGAGCCCAGGTGTCTCCTAGGCACAGTACCTGTGAGAAGCTCTTCTTCTGCACTTCAAAGGTTGGGGAACTTGGAGGGTCAGCACATCTGGGTATGAGCCCTCCTCTGCCACACTGTGACATGGCTCTTGGGCCGTTTAACCTTTGAGGATGTCCATTTTCCCATCTGCCAAGGGCAAGCTTTGAGTAGATCATTACTTCCTAAATTCGGATCATCAATCATCTGTATAATTTAAGAAGATTTTTAAAATGCAGATTATTGGACCTCTCTCCTGCAGACTCTGAGTCGGTAGTTACTGAAATGCAGAGGGGTTTAGGTCTATCCGACTGTTCTAGATCTGGGTATATTCCCCCAATTCAGAGAGAGACAGGTTCATATACAGCTTGATCACTAGCAGCCATGCATCCTTGGGCAGATAAAGGCTTTGAGATTCAGCTCTTCATCCTGAACATGGAAATATGACTATCAACTCCCTGGAGTTTGGAAGATGAAATAACTTATGCAATTTATGTAAATCACTTGACGCCAAAAACAAAATGCATTTTGTTATTCTCCCAATCTCCCTCTCATTTCCCTGAACTTCTATCACTCTTCCCTACTTTGCATCTCCAACGCAGGAAGGAGGACGAAGTAGGTTCCCCTTTCAAGCCCCTACTGTTCCCTGTCTGGAGAGTCCTTCTCCCAGAAGGTGCTTGCTTCCTCCTTCAGGTTTCTGCTTAGAAGTGGGGCCTGAACTTACAAATCTCTACCATCCTCACTGAGCCTCTTTACCTTGCCTGTGTTTATATCAGAGGGTTCCTCGCCATCTGACATTATACATGTGTTTGTTTGTTTATTGTCTGATTCACCCCTCCCCGCCCTGCCTCCCTCCAGTCACTAGAATTTAAGTTCCATAAAATAAAAATTTATGTGGAAACACAAAAGATCCTGAATAGCCACAGCAATCTGGAGAAAGAAGAATAAAATTGCTGGTATCATGCTACCTGATATCAAACTTGACTACAAGGCTATAGTAATCAAACAGCATGGTCCTGGTATAAAAACAGACACATAGATCAATGGAAGAGAACGGAGAGACCAGAAATAAACCCACGCCTATATGGCCAATTAATACATGACAAAGGAGGCCAGAACATGTGATGGGGTAAAGACAGTCTATTCAATAAATGCTAAAAAATGGAAAAGATGCATGCATAAAAATGAAACTAGACCACCTTCGTACACCATATACAAGAATAAAGTAAAAATAGATTAAAACCCTAGAAGATAATAGGCATTTCTCTGCATTTTTTTTCTCTCTGATATATCTTCTTGAGCAAAGAACATAAAAGAAAATATAAACAAATCAGATTACATCAAACTAAAAAGTTTTTGCACAGCAAAATAAATCATTAACAAAACAAAAAGACAACCTACTGAATGGGAGAACATATTTGTCAGTGATACTTCTGATGAGGGGTAAATGTCCAAGGAACGTAGACAATTCAATACCAAAAAATACCCCAAACATTCCAATTTAAAAATGGGCAGAAATCCTAGACACTTCTCCAAAGAGGACATAAGATGGCCAGTAGACATATGAAAGGATGGTTAACATCATCAGAGAAATACAAATTAAAACCCAATGAGATAGCACTTCACACCTGTCAGAATGGCTATCATTAACAAGTCAAACAACAAGTGTTGGGGAGGATGTGGAGAGAAGGGAATCCTCCTACATTGTTGGTGGGAATCAAGTTTGGTGCAGCCACTATGTAAAACAGTATGAAGTTTCCTCAAAAAATTAAGAAAGGAACTGTCTTATACCTCAGCATTTCCACTTCTGGGTATATATCTGAAGAAACCAAAACACTAATATGAAAAGAAATATGAATGTCTATGTTCATTGTGGTGTAATTTACAAGATATGAAAGCAACTCAAGCGCCCCATCAATAGATGAGTGCATAAAAAAGAGTTGGTGCCTCTATATAATCGATCATTAGAAATGAAATCTTACTATTTGTGACAGCCTAGGTGGACCTAGAGGGTATTATGCTAAGTGAAACAAGTCAGAGAAAGACAAGTATCATGTAATTTCACTTACATGAGAAATCTAAATAACAAAATACAGGAACAAACAACATTGAAATAGATTAATGGGTATAGAGAACAAATTGATTGTTGTCAGAGGGGAAGGAGAGTTGGGGTATGTGTGAATAGGTGAAGGGATTAAGAAAATTGGTAGTTACAAAATAGTCACAGGGATGTTAAGTACAGCACAGAGAATATGGACAATAATATTTTAATAATGAAGTATGGTGCCAGGAGGATACTTGAAATATCAGGAGGATCACTTTGCAAATTATGTAATTTTCTAACCATTAGACTGTACATCTGAAACTAATATAAAATAACATTGAATATCAACTGTAATTGGGGAAAAATTGCCAAATCTATCAACCTTTTTTGGGTAACTTTTGCATTGTGAGTCTTGCTTAAGAATTTATTACAAATCAGAAGGTGATAAAAATATCCCGTATATTTTAAAATTTTATTTTTATGTTTGACTCCTTTTGGAATTCATCTTGAACTTTTCTAAACACTCTTTTTTAAAAAAATAACAATAATTTTGGTTTATTCCCACTAACATATTGATGTCTTTACAAATGAAAACGTAAGGTTCATTGTAGACTAATTTCACATAGGCGCAGGTCACTGTTTCACATTCCTGTCTCCTTTTATGTTATGGTGAATTAGGAATTGGACTTCCACCAATGCACACTCATCTGATGATCTCAGGTACCTCATCTCCCCTTTCCAACTAGACCTCCCTTCCTTTCAAACTCATGCAGAGAGAATGCAACAGCAGAGGGAGATGTCAGGTGAGGAAGTACAGGCAACTCTGTATGAAAATAAAGCTTTTATTAAGCCTGGCCAATTGGAATAAGAAATGACTTTTAAAATGGAATAAAGTGATAGAACCAATCAATTTTTTTTTAAAATGATTCAGCAATGTGAAAACTGTTGTCTTTGGCCAGGGATCTTATTTCATATCAGTTGTCTCTGAGCAGGTATAAAAGCTGGTGCAGGAATTTCCTGGAACAGAAGATCTGTAGGTGCCAAGATGTAGATTAATCCATTCCCTGCTCAGGGATCATGACCCCAAAGGCAGCTCGGCCTGATGCCTGGAGTCTGTGTCATTAATATGCAACAGATGTGCATGTGGCTCTTTTGGATCAGATGGTAAATAAAAGTAACCGAGGCAGGTAATTTTAATTATGCATGCACATATGTGTATTTTAATAGAGGCTTATTATAATACCATGGCTTCAAATTTGAAAAAAAGGGAAGGAAAAAAGGTCACCTAATCTCTTTTCCTCTGTGCAGGTGGAGGGGCTCCAGAGAACAACAAAAAGAGGAAAAGATAAGACTATTTTAGGCCAGAAGTGTAAAACTAAAGGATAATAAAATCAAGTTGATGCAGTTGAAAGACTACTCATTACCTGGCCTGAGATATGGCGCCCATTGTTGCTGGGGTTTGGAGATTATTTCTCAGCCTGCTGAGGACTGATAACGGACTCCTCCTCTGGCCTGAAGGCTCATTGTTCCGCAGGCTGAAATGGTGCCTGGGACAGGAGCAAAGTTGTTCTGAGCCACAGCCATGCTGCTCTGGCCTTTTCCCTCTCTTCAGCGGGATGACAAAGAAAATCAAGAATTTACATCACCTACGCCATGCTCTGGGATTTTTTCAATCCCCTCCCCTCCTTTATATTCCCATGACCTAATTTGGATCAGGGCAATTCTCAAAATAAAATGCTGAAGTTTTCTTTTCCTTGAGAACAATGTCACATTAGTCAACTTAAAAAGACTTGCTCACAGCACAAATTGTCTGTACAACTCATTTTGCCCCTTAATTATATTCCACCTTGTTTTATTATTTAAAGGCATCATACGAGCTGTGTTTACAGACGCAGAAAAGGTTGGAGTTGGAAGTGAATTTAGAGATGTAGTTTAATGCTCTCATTTACTAGGCTGGCACCCTAAATCCCAGCAAGCCATGGAGAGTATGCTCATCAGAGACAGACGACTGAGTGGGGAAATGAACTTTCCTCTCCCTCCCCGCAAGGCAGCACTGTGAGAAAAGGGTTTCTGGGTCAGGTGAAAAGGGAGCCCTAGTACTACAGAAACTGTGGAGATCACAGCCTTTTTCAAATGGTATTAATGGTGTTCTGTGCAACTAAATGAGAATCAAGGATTCTACACACAAAGTTCAGGCTCTTCCATCCATTGTTCAACCTGTTTCCAAAGGCAGGAGTCCTGGCAACTTGAGAACCAAGTGCTTGGCTTCGCAGTGCCTGCCAAGGTTGAGAAAATATATTCCAGGAGCCAACTGACATTCCTTCATCTGGACAAAACTAATCTCCCCATCTGGCCTCTCAATTCAGGCCCCCACTGTCTCAGCTTAGACCTTGCTCATTCAGTGTCTAAACTGGTCACTTTCTTCTGAGTCTTTTTCTTCAACCTATAGAGATGCCCACTACTCTCCTCTCATTAAAACCAACTCCTTAAACTAAAAAACTTCCTTTCACCAAAGTACATGCTCTCCTTTCCTCTACGGTCAAAATAATTATAAAAATAATGTGTATTTTCTATCTAGTCTCCCCTCCCTTTTGTTTTGTTCTACATAGAGTGGATATATTTGCACCTTTGCAAGAGGCTTCAGATCTCATCACTCCATTGAAACTGCCTTGACCAAGGTGATCAGTTGTCTACTATATAAATGCAATGGATTCTTTTCAGCCTTGCCTTTCCTTGATCTCTCCATGGAAAGTTCTAGGACAGTGGTTGGCAAACTGCAACTCGCGAGCCACATGCGGCTCTTTGGCCCCTTGAGTGTGTCTCTTCCACAAAATACCATGGCCTGGGCGAGTCTATTTTGAAGAAGCGGTGTTAGAAGAAGTTTAAGTTTTAAAAATTTGGCTCTCAAAAGAAATTTCAATCGTTGTACTGTTGATATTTGGCTCTGTTGACTAATGAGTTTGCCGACGACCGGTCTAGGACATCATGGACCACTCCATCATCACCATTGTCATCATTATTTAAATCCCTTATTTTTTGACATGGTCTTTTCTCTTGGGTTCAACATCATCATTTTTTCTTGGCCCTCTTACTTTCTAAAGTTTTGTGGATAGACTCTGTTCCCTTTGCCCATCTCCTAGTGTTGGTTACTCCTAAGACTCTGCCCTCAGACCTTTGGTGTTCTTGCCCCATAAAATTCTCTTGATAGGCCCGCTACCACCTTACAGTGTAGATCAGAATAAGGCAACCCTGACCATAAGGCAAGCCTATGCTTTCAACTGATGAGAATCAAAACAGAATTTTCACAACTGTTAGAAATATGGATGAAATAACCAAATGTTTATATTCAATCATTTAACTTATATGAGCATGCACATTTAAAATAATATAATATAAAAACCAATACACTAATTTAGAAATGTTGCTCCCCACCATGGTCAGTTCATGTCTTCCCCTGACTTGTGATATCAGGCCCTTTGATATCTCTGGAGGTAGTCCCGAGTCACACAGTACAGATTTCTAAAGCGCAGCATCTTCGTTCCGATGTCTTAGCTAGAATGTATTTTAATCTCTTGAATCTTCTTATGATTCCAGAAATAGAAATTAAACCCTGGAGCACAGATACCTGTTTGCATAAAATGTTGGTTGTTTGGTTTTATGAAGAGTGGGTATATTTGTGCTTGTCATTTACTATGTTGCTTTCTATAAACAATTTCTAAAAATCTGTTTGCAGTAATAGCTAACACTTGTAATTGTTAGGTCATGGCCACAAAAATAAACATATTTAATTTAGTGCTAAAAATCTTTAACTTCTTTTTAAAACCGATTCTATCATACAACTTCCTAAGTATTCCTAAGTAACATTGATTGAGGTCGTTTCATGTTAATATGTCTGCACAAACATTACTTCATTGCTCTAAATAAGTAATTGAGAGAGTGCTTTGGATTATGGAATGCTCTATGAGGACCCTAAGGTAAAACAACACTCCCTTTTCTTGGGATTAATTTTAGGGGAAAGTCTCACATTGAATTGGGACATTTATGGTAAATGCGGACGAATTTCAAAATTATATTTCTATCCCAGAACTCCCCTGCATTTCAGATTCATAGCATACTGAACCAGTCATTTCAGATACCCCCAAACTCAAGAAGTCTAGAATTCTATTTATTACTTTGATTTCAATGAACTGATCTTCTATATCTAATCTATAATGATAAAAGCTTAATATGCTAATTAGACCGGACATCCTTCCGGATGTCCTTCCACATGACCTTCCGGACAACCTTCCAGACAAAGCCAGGGCTGCAAGGGAAGCACGGGTCCCAGGTGCCTGCTGGCAGCCAGAGGGAAACCCGGGTCCTGGGTGCCAGAGGGAAGCCGGTGCCAGCAGCCAGGGGAAGGAAGGCCTACTCTTGCATGAATTTCGTGCATCAGGCCTCTAGTTGAATATAACAACTACTCAAACCTGCTAGCAAGTCAGAGTTCTGGAATCATTTTTAGACTACTGCCTTGGACTTAATAGAATGTATTTATTTTATAAACTTAGATTGAGCAACCACTCTGTTCTGAGCTCTGCTTTAAGTTCTAGGGATACATCAATCAAGGGCTGCCTCTTCCAGGTTGATTTCCTGACAAAATCCACAGCAAATATAGTTATTTCCACTCCCTTTTTCAGGCTTCTTGGCACTTGGTACAGGAGTCAATTGTAACACATGTTATTGTGTGTGTTTTTTTACATTTATTTGTTTGAAGTTGTATCTTCTTTTACTAAAATATAAGATCTTTGAAGGCAGGGCAGTATCTCATTTCTGTATCCTTGGGGCTTCGCACGTAGCAGGCTACAAAAATCTGCTGATTATATAAATAGTTCTAGTTAATATCTATCTAGTAGATACCTGAGCGTCAGCACAATCCATTCCTGGCAGGGTATCCATCCCTGTAAAAGTCTACCAAGAACTCATTATAAAGGACCATGCTCTATAATGAAGTCTTCTTGCATATCTTTGGTAATGATCATTATATGGAGAGAAAATGAACATTTCTCTGTAATATTTCCTAGCAGTAAAGATATTCTCTTCTGTAATTCTGCCTAACAAAGCAGCAAAGGAGCCAAGAATATACAAGTTCTCCATGGCAACTGGGTCACAGCAGCATGCAGCCTGGGCCAGGGTTTCGGCTAAATGGAATAGGTGGAGGTGAGCTTCCGCCAGCAGGAGCTGTGTCTTGCCATGGGGCTTGCACTGAAGCATCTCTCCCCAGTGGGACCCTCAGCCACAGCCCCTCGTGTCAGCATCACCACTGCTTGGGACAGTGGAGTCCTGGGCCCATGGCATCCATTTCACTACCTTAAAGCACTGCATTAGGAGCTCTGCCTCAGCAAATCAACCAGCTACTGAGTCAATCAACTGTTCCCACACCCATTAAAAAAAAAAAAAAAGTCTCCATGCTCTGAATATTAACTCAAGAAGGAGATTTTACCCCAAGCCACCAGGGCGTTCTTTCATGCGTCCTTAGGCTCTCAGGTCATTTCTGTCAGCAGCAAGCTAGAGAGCCCTCCTTTCACTGGCTGGGAATGGGGACCAGATTAAGCATCTGGTTAGAGGGATCAGCTGTTTAATGCAGGGCAATGGAAACTCCCATTCAAATCAGTCGGAACCCCTCCATCAAGAATAGGAGGCACCAAACAGCAGCAGCAAAGCGAATGACCTTTGGCAAAGCTAGTCTCAGGGGCAGGGTTCCCAGCCAATGCAAAGCCTTAATGAAAATCCACACAAAGTGGGAAATTAGCTGAAGGGCAGAAAAGAGCCTCGTGCAACTCAACAGAGTCAACCTCCCTTCAGGAAAGCCCCACTGTGCAAATGAGGTGCCTCACTCAGATGAAACAGCTGCTACTAACAGACTCTAACTGGGTCAGTGACTCAATCCTCCTCCAGCCCCATCAGTGCTGCTGGGGAAAACTGGGCTGTGGACTCCTGTGTCCAGCACAAAGTGACGGCATTGACAGGGAGACTCCGTTTTGACAGGGAGCAGGTTTCTGATGGTAGAGCAAGTGCTTCTCTACCATCACTGAAGTCAAGATCCATAATCTATGGCTTCACTAAGGAAGAACTTTGCAAGGGGCCCCCAAAGGATGAAGGAGGGGAAGATTCCAACTAGAGCCTCTGTTTGGAGAGTCCAACAGCAGTCTGTAGCCCAAGGCTGATTAATTACCGGAGCCATTAGTGCATGCACCAGGCCTCGTACATGCACTGGTTGACTCACCTCTAGAATGAGTGGCAGGAAGGATGGGAGCGATAGATGAATTAACGTGAGGGGGTGCAGGGGAATGGGAGATGCATAGGATGGGCAACTGGCATACCTTTTCCCGCAGGCAGACCCAATGTTGGGCAGCAATCATAGTCATAGAATCAAAATCGCAGAGTCAGAAACATTAGCAATGCAAACAGATGGATAGGGTCAGGTAGCCCGCCTTGTGCCTTTGCAGCTCTGCTCCCCAGTGTTGGATACAACTTTGATTTTGGAAAACGAAAAAGAGCCAAGATGTGCCTTCGAGAAGAGGCCACAGCTGTTCCATGCTGTTTTAAGTGCAGGCTTAAGAGGAGTGCTTTTAATCTCTGATGCAGGGAATGGGGCAGGGCATGGAGCCTGCAGCAAAGCCCATCTGCAGCACGCGTTGATCGGCAGCATGTCTGTGTTTTCATTCTCAAGGCTGGGTCGGTGGGTGGAATGCAGGACAGGGAGCATGGCGTGCTGGATTCAAGCAATCACTAGCTTTAGGAAAGAAGAATGTATTTCTTTTTCCTTTAACTGTGAACTAATTTAGGATACATGGAGGAATTCACTTAAAAAAGTTTTCACTTAACAATGCAGACTCCCTAGAAACATTTTAAAAATGCAAATACTGTACAAATGAAGTACATATTGATATCTTAAGTGACATCAAACATTATTAGCCAAGAAGTTGTTTTATTCTTTTGTAACTGTATGGAGAACTTTAAAGTAAAAAAGAAAATGATGGCTGGTATTTACGGTTGAGGAAAACGAGGCAACTTGGAATCCAGCAAGTAGACAGAGTGTACTAACAGAGACAATGAAACATCACCTACAGGAAAAAGAAGGCCAGGCTTGTGAAGTGATGCCCCCAGAGTGGGAGAACTTCAGCTGGAATCATACCCACCTAGAAGCAAGCCCCAATCTTCAAAGTCTAAACTCTGCTTTCTTTCATAAGATACAGGAGTTCTCTAATTCTCAACTTTTCAACCTGTAGAATGGGCTGAAAACACCATTTCTAATTGTAAGTTAAGAAATAATACAAGTGAAAGTACAGAGCACAGCGTATCCAGTGCACAGTAAGTTCTCAGTAAGTATAGAGCATGATGATGATGGGGAGCGAGAGGGGGATGAGAAGAGGAAAGAAGAACAGGAGGAAAAGAAGCGAAGAGAGAGGGAAGGGGGTATACAAGCTCTTCCTTAACACGTGTTCCTTAAAGAGTCATTTGGATCACGGATTTTGTTGGTCCAGGAAGAGAATCTCAGAGCCACATAGAGGGGATAAAGTTATTTAAGAAATATGTAATATTCATCAGTCTTAAATTTGTATGTAGACTATGTTTGTGCTGATCTTTCTATTTTCAGTTTAATGACTTGTTAAATAATGATTGATGACTGTTGTCTTTATCATCAACATGACACTGGTAGAGCCTGGCAAAACTATTGATTTTGCTGCTGTTCACTCCTTAGTTTCTGACTTAATTGGTGTTGCTCTTAATACCAATTGGCTGCTGTAAGAGTCTCACCAAGAACAGCATCCATTAGTGAATAAACAAAAGGCTATGCTGAAATGAAAAAAAAATATATATATATATATTTTTTTTTCATTTCAGCATAGCCTTTTGTTTATTCACTAATGGATGCTGTTATTTGTGTTATATATATATATAACTTGTGCTAAATGGAACAGTAGGTGACAATTTCACTTAAAAAATAAAGGGTTACTCATCAGCTGACCATGTGTCAGAAATGTGTTCTTTTAAATGGAGATCTGAGGGAGCACATGGAACAACATACATGGAACTGGTTCTTAATGTCACTCTTCAGGAGAGCTGTCCAAGCTCACTCAAGAATAAGTCCTTGTAATTTACCATTTTTTATTCCAAATTAGTAGAATGAACACTGTCCCCTGAGTCATGACAAATGGGTTACTTTACATTTTCTCTACTTTTCATTGGAAAGTATTTATGACAATTCATGGCTGTCATGTGCTAACAAATATCTCACTCTAAGATGCTGTGGGAGGGAAGAGTTCCAATTATTTTAGTTTCTTTGTTTTCATTGAGGTTTAATTTATACACAAACTGCATAGATTTCAGTGTTGTGTTTGATGAGTTTTGACAATTGTAAACACTCATGTAACTACCACCACCATAAAAAAAAAAAAGAGAGCATTTCCTTTAACCCAGAGATTCTTGAAGGCCCTTTTAGTCAATTTTCACTCACCTTACTGCCCCACACTCTTAACCCAAGGCAATCACTGATTTGATTTCTATCACTATGAATTAGTTTTGATTGTTTGAGAACCTTATATTAACAGACTCAAACAATACATAGTATTTTGTATCTGGCTTCTTCTGCTTCACCTACTATTTTTTTGAGATTTAGCCATGCTGTTGTGTAGAAAAGTGGGCCATGCCTTTTTATTGCTGACAACTATTCCACTGATGAATATAGCACAATGTGTTTATCCATTGTTTTTATTGATGAACATTGAACATGTTTCCTCGTATGATTGGTATACATAAAATATTCTTGTATGAGATTTTTTTTGTGAACTTATTTACTCATTTGTCTTTAATTTATACCTTAGAGTGGAATTTCTCAATCATAGTACAGGCATGTGTTTAACCTCCTAAGAAAGTGTGAATCAATTTTGCAAAGTTCTCACCCACTTTCATACTCCCAGCAATGACTCAATGCATGAGGGTTCTAGTTGTTCTACATCCTTACTGACACTTTGAATTATCAGTCTAATTTATTTTAGCCACTGTAGTATGTGTCAAGGATCCCAATTGATTTAATAGTCATAAAAGCATGGTCCTAAAATCTTTATACTAAAGTTAAAAAAAAAAAGACTGTCCTCATTTATCTTCCAGTTGCCTGGCTGACCCCAATGCTGTGGGGGTCCTGGGGAGAGCTTTTGGGATCAGCCATTGATCCAAAGTGATTTCTCAACACATAGGAATATGCTACTGAGGTTTTGATGAATTGAGAGGATAGCCAACAGGCCTGAGAAATAAAATTATTTGTTGTTAAAAAAAAAAAAAAAAAAGAGAGAGAAAACATCTTGCATTTCAGAACAGATTTTTAAAACCACATTTTTATAGTCTCCTGGAGAATGATTCCATGCTCAAATAAGTTTAGAAAATCCTACGCATTATTTCCCTTTCTTGGTGCTTACAAGGCACATTAGTTCATTCAAACCTCAGCACAATCCTGCAATAGTAAGCATATTTACTTCTGTTCAAGCCATTGTCTTCCAAATTTGTGTGTCTGGACATTTTTTTTTTTTTAAAAATCATCTATCAATATCCTTTCTACAAACTGTATTTGGAAAATATTGGTATAAAACACTGATGGCAATCTTCAAGTCAGCTTTCTTGGTTTCAGTCAGTCTAGCCATGTGTAACCAAGGAGAACTTGTGAAACACATATATTTTGAAGAGATTAAAATTTGGCCAAAACTTGTCTGTGTTTTCTTATTTATCACAGGCCAACTGGACAGAGGCCAATTCTGATTCAATTATTTATTGAATCCTATTGCATATTATTGGTACTCAGTAAACATTAATTATTAGTGGTAGTTGAATAAGTGTTAATGGTAATAATGACTTGGATAATGCTGTGTTTTTGCCATTAACCAAAACATCTGAGAGAAATCTTGAGACAGTCTGTAAAACCCAAACACAGCTGGGCTCTCTTGTCTCCACTGGGAATTTTTCACCCTGAAACAAAGAACAGTTGCTACATAGAGAAAAGCAGGTTGTCTTGGGTCACTGAGAGATGATTGCTCAGCCATCATGTATCCAGAGACAAACCCAACTGTCAGGGTATTCTAAAGTGTGCGTGCAATGCTCAGCCACAGGGCTGCTTCTTTAGCAGTGCCCATGGTGTGGTGTCTTCATCGACTTCCAGGTCCTCCACCATGAGGTCCCGCCACCTCTAACTTATCCCCAGGCCAGCTCCCTTTAGTTCATTCATCTGTTCCAAGAGTAATTCCACAAGCATTTTGCCAGAAACAACTGTTTATCAGGCCCTAGACCAGCCGTGGGCAAACTACGGCCTGCGGGCCGGATCCGGCCCGTTCGGCTGTTCTATCCGGCCCGCGGAGCCAAAAGAGTGAAGGGTTCTCTTGCTCTCCCCTCCGCTCCTTTACTTTGAATTTATATTAGTTCACACAGACACTCCAACCATGCTTTTGTTCCGGCCCTCCGGTCCAGTTTAAGAACCCATTGTGGCCCTCGAATCAAAAAGTTTGCCCAAGGCTGCCCTAGACTACAACGGTGCTAGGCAACTATGAAGGAACCACAGATGCCACTCCTTGTCTCCATTGATTGAGCTTGTTGTTTGCTGCATAAGCACCTCGTCTTAGCTCACCAGATAGAGTCCTAGAAATGGTTCTTTTAAAAAAATATATGTTTTATTGATTTCAGGGAGGAAGGGAAAGGGAGAGAGATAGAAACATCGATGATGAAAGAGAATCATTGATAAGCGTCCTCCTGCATGCCCCACACTGGGGATTAAGCCTACATCATGGGCATGAGCCGTGACTGGGAATGAAACCATGACCTCCTGATTCATAGGTTGATGCTCAACCACTGAACCAGGTCACCCACTAGCCAGTCTAGAAATGCTTTTGATCTGGAAGAGATCTCAGAAATCGTACAGTTGTTTCCCCACCTCATAGCTAGGAACACTGAGGATCAGAGCCATGAAGAGATGGGCTCAGGCATATCACTCATGAATGGCTGTGGTTCTTATCTTCACAGATAGCAACATGCATTGCCATTTTCTAACATGCAAATAGTTAAGTCATCTCAATGAGACTACTTCTATTTTTCGACACTTCTATCCATGTGGACATGTTTATTTTACTCTGTACTCTGCTCATTGCTCCCAGGCTCAAACCCAAGCTTCTCTGCTTCTCGGGGGCCTACCAAACTGGCGCAAACCTGCTTCCTGAGACTCATCTCCTGTCACATGACTCTTGGCACGTGAGGTCTCAGCCACCCTGGACCTTTTTGCAAACCTCCCTTTGTAGGTATGCATCTATTTTTCCCCCCTTTACTTCTTTACCCATAAAATGCCTGCCCTTTCTGAGAGGTCTTACTAAAACATTACAGTTTAGTGTGACACATTCTTTGGTCACTTTCTACTGTACAGGCAAAGTTAATCAAAGACCTGAAATGCCAAGGTACTTTCTTCTCATTTATCTTATGGAATCTCTCCTGCTGGACCTTAATCCTTTTGCCAAGTTGAGAGCATCCTGAGAGCAGAAACTGTCTCATTCATCCATCACCATTCCTCCTAAAATAACTCGTTTTCCACGCCCCGAGGAAAGCACTCTTGGTTTCCCTCCTAACACCCTGGGGCTGCCATTAGGTTTCTTTTGCTAGGTCTGTCTGTGCACCCGCTTTGAGATGCTGGCGTGCTCCAGGGTCCAGCCGCCTTCCCTCTGTGTTGCTCAGGTGGAATGAGCAGGTGTCCTGGCTTTAAAGATGCATCATATACAAATGACTTCCACGCTTATAACTTCAGCCCTGACCTTTCCCCTGAAGTGCAGATCTATATAGTCTATCTTTAGCTCCACTCCTGTCTCTAATAGGCATCTCATGTTTATCCTGCATAAAGTGAACTTCAGTTTTTGTCCCACAAACCTTCTCAGAGTTTTCTCCATTTCAGTAGAAGCCACTGAGTGACTAAAGTCAAAACCTTCAGACCCATTCCTTCTTCTCTCTCTTTCACACCCCACACCCACCCACACACAATCTGTTCTTGTCTCTGACTCTCTCTCTGTGTGTCCCTGGGTTTCGGTCCACACCACCTCTCCGATTTCTGGCTCCATTCTGTTCCCCAGTCCGTTCACCACAGGCCATGGAGACTAAGCCGTTTAAAGTCTAAGTCAGATTATGTCCTTCTCCTGCTCAAAACCCACTGGTTGTTTCACACAACAATTAGACTAAAAACCAAATTCCTCGCAAGGCATAGAGTCTACATGACTGCATGGCTTTGCTTCACGCTCTGGCCTTATTGTCTGTCTTTGTGGCCCTTGCTGTTTGTGGAGCACACTCCTTGCTGGAACTGTGTGTGTTCTTCCCTTTGCTGGTTGCCTCTGCCTTCCGATGCCTGCCTGGTGCATGGCCTCGGCTCATTCAATCTCTGCCTGAGCACCACTTCCTCACAGAGACCTTCCCTGAGGGCGCTGCCTGAACTGGACCCCATCTGCTCGCCATAAAGGACTGCATCGCCTGCTCTTAATCTGGACCAGATTTAAGAACAAAGGCTACGTATGTCTTGTTTTCATCTCTATCTTCTTCTCTGAGGCTACAGTGAGTCTGGTGGTGGGATCTCTGTGTGAAACTGGGTAGACAAGACGTTGGACTGTGCTGGTAATTATGGCGTTGCTGCAGAACCATGGGGGTCAGGCCCTTGGGGAGGGTGGGCGTGGAGACAGAGCTGGGACAGGGAGGTCTGAAAAGGAGCAGGTCCCTCTTCCCATCAGACAGCTGCAGAGATGCTCCCCAGAATCAGACAGGGAGGGAAGGTGCAAAAGTTTCCCTCCAGGGATGCGGTACCCACTGATTCCCCAGGGGCAACGTACATATTCTGGAAGCATATCAAGGTCTTGTCCTATTACGTTTCCCCCTCTAGTTTTTAATGCAACCTGCTTTTACATTCTGCTTCTCTGTCCATGTCCCTTTAGAGCTGATGGTTTTTCTTCCCCTTTCCCTCTCTGCCTTGCTGCTTTCTTTTTTCTCTCCTTCCTGGATTCTCATTTCTTTGTTCAAAAAGCCCCCGAAAAGGTAAAAGAGGAGAAACGATGCATGGAGCATCCCACTGAGAGAGAACTGAAGAAAAAGCGATGCCAATTTTGAAGAGCCTTTCCCTTTTTATGGCAATGTTTTGTGCCTGCCCGTATCAAATCTTTAAAAGAAACACTGCCATTAATAATACATACTTTGCTTTGTTCAGTTCAATTTTACCCTGGTGCAAAGGGCCTGGAATGCAAGGCATAGGCGCTTGTTTATCCCATGCTTCACAGATACCAGGCTGATTATTACTACCCTGTCCCTATGCGCCTCTTTCCTGGTCTGTCTTATTTACTGTGTGGATGCCTGGAACAGACTGATAGATCTCAGAGGGGAGGGGGTTAGGGGGGACAGAAAGAGATTAACCAAAGGAAATATCTGTATATACCCATAGCTCATGGTCACAGGCAATAGTGTGGGCAAGGCCTGGGATGGGGCGGAGGCTGGGTGGACGGAGACAAAGGTGGGGGGGGGGGGGGATGCGGGACATCTGTAATACTGTCAACCTCAGTTGGAGCTTTCTGAGAGCAGTGTCCCAGCTGTTGCCAGCTGTGCTCCCTGCAGGGGGCCCTCCCCACCCAGCCAGGCCTTTGGCTGCCTGCCAGGCTTCCTGCCAATTCACTTTAGCTTCCCCTGCTGTGGTCACTTTGGGCGCAAGGAGGTAGTGGTGTCTGTTGCCAGCTCTTTTTCAAACGTAAGAAGTAGCTTTCAATCCCATTTCTGTGACACCAGAAGGAAAAGGCCCGTTGATGTGTGTTGGGTCGGTCTTCCCATGCCCCCAGGACCTGCTACTTACAGTAAACGGTAACAATGATGTCTTTAATAAAATACAGTGTTCCCCTGTTTTCAGGAGCGCTCACGGTGTTGGGGATTTTGCAAAAGTATGGAATAAACTGTTTCTTTTCACACAGAGTGAGTTCCGGTAAAAATTGATCTTGGTGTATTTCTTTTTTTTTTTATTTTTTTTTTTTATTTTTTTTTAATATATTTTATTGATTCTTTACAGAGAGGAAGGGAGAGGGATAGAAAGTCAGAAACATCGATGAGAGAGAAACATCGATCAGCTGCCTCCTGCACAACTCCCACTGGGGATGTGCCCGCAACCAAGGTACATGCCCTCGACTGGAATCGAACCTGGGACCTTTCAGTCCGCAGGCCGACGCTCTATCCACTGAGCCAAACCAGTCAGGGCATTGGTGTATTTCTTTGTCTTCTATTTTTGACAGCAGAAGCAAAACAGGGATTTTTTTTTTCTCCCTCCCTATCCCATGTTCTTTCCCTCCTGTCTCTTTCTGGATCGATGTCAGTGAAAACCTAATAATTCTCTAAGCAACTGGTTCCGCATGAGGACGGGAGACAAAGAGCTCAACAACTCTCACGTCTTCAGTCAGCGGAAGGCAAAGAACAAGACTCGAGCATTTTCATTTGGAAGATTTCCACGCTTTTCTGACAAGCAATTTAAACCACTGTCGGGGACATGGCCATTTGATGGGAGGAACCCAACCAAAGACCAAATCATCTTGTGTTTGTTTTTTTTAAAGCGGCAGTTGCAGATACATCCTCTACATCTAGACGAATACCAGTCCAGGAGGCATCCCCCAGGGACAGAACACACCTGTAACTTTCTGAGAGCCTGGGGCATTTTCCTTTAGAAGAAATCAGAGGAAGCTCTTAATTGGCTTAGACTCAGATTCAAACAAGCTGTACTTTGAGAATAAAAGTCAAACTCTATAAAAACAAAATAAAACAAAAGAAAACAAAAAAAAAAAACCCACACACACATTTTTACTAAAAATGATGTTCTCTCTTAGCAATTGTAGGCTATTTAAACATTTTATCTAGAGTGTTAGTGTTATCTCTTTCGAGCCTCCTTTATAGCTTATCTGGATATTCAACTGCATTTAAGTTATTCTGATCCATTCCATTTCTTCCATTCTGTTCCATTCTCTGAGCAAACATACATGGAGCATGCTCTGTCTCAGAGGGAGCCCTCAATTAAGTAGGAGTGACAAGGGCAATGACATGGACATGGGTAACTGTCATAAGGAGACAACAACATCAAATAGAATATTAATGTTTTAAAAGAGATGTGCAAAACATACTCTGGGGATTAATAGAAGGAAGTTGAAACAGCTGAGGATAGAATGTGCAAGGACATTAGAACACAGAGTTTTGCTCAGAAATAAAACCCATAAAGGGAGAGCTTTAACCGAGGAGTGCATCCAATTAGAATATGTTGACCAACTCTCTTCAAGGTAACTCAGGGTGCTTTTAGCCTCACGCATTCACATTTCACAAGGACACGCTCACACATGATTTTGAAATGATCTGTGGCTATGTCAGTTGGATATTATGTAGAGTGGTTTGAAAAGAGTGTCCTAAGAGCTAAGGTAAGCCAAATGGTACAGTCCTTGTCTTCTTTCGTTGATTCCTTTCACAGAATATTACTGATCTCTGATTTTGTGCCAGATGCTGTGATAGGCACTAGAGGTAGGTTGAGTCATGAAGACAGTTCCTGTCCTTATGCAAGAAGTGTCTTTTTAATCAAGGCATATCTGAATGCGCTTCCCAACCCTAGCCCCAAGGCAGTGCCTGTCACACTCATCAGGGCCCCAGTAGAATGGAAGAGGAGCCTGGCTCCCTGCCCTCTCTAGGTTGTGTGAAGGCAGAAACTAATGGAGGCTAAAGTGCCTGAAGGCTGAGAGTTTATTCTAATCCATCTGGAAGCATCTCAGAGCATGTTGGTAATATGCATCAGGTATAAAATGTGGGTTTTATAAGAGTAATATTTCTAAGAAGTGTCAGAATTATGTTAGATATATATTTTACTTTTTTTTCTGAAAAGTCTTCCTTATGCTTCATGGTTCTTGTTATTGGGGAAATAATTTTGCTTCTCCAGCAACTTCTGTCTTTTCCTCTTGAGCTATAAGGAGTGTAAGTTGAGATACAACATGTTGGCCTATGAAAACTCTGAATTTGACCAATCAGATATACTTTCTTATCAACATGGGCAAAGTAGCTCTAAAATCAGATTCTAACAGAGCTTCAAATCACTTAATGAGTTCATAATCATGAAAACAAAACCAGGACCAGAAGTAAGAGCTTCAATACACTCAGAATTTGTTAATATATGAAATCAAGTAAAATGAAGATTTTAGTTTAAAGCTCTACCATTCTAAGACTGAGTCTCAGTATAATATCATAAAATGCTGCCATGGAACCCTAAGATGAATATAGAAAATTAAACTATGCACCATAGGGAAAATTAAAAAGAAGATCTGAATAGGTGGGATGGTGCCTTATTGAACCTTCCACAATAATGTTATCGGTCCTTCAAGAATTACTATGTACAGGTATCTTATGCACACTGGTTCATTTAAGCCTCATGGTGATACCATGTGTGGGCTTACTCATGAGCTATTTCAAATCCCTTCTCATAAACTGTTTCTCAAACAAGCTAAACACTCGACTTCTCAGCTTTTCTTGCCACTGGGCATGGTCATGTGGGAGGTCTTTCCTTCTTGAAAAACATGACACAGTCCCCAGGGGAAAATAGTCTTTGGGGAAAATAGTCTTTCCCTTTGTTCTTCTAGTCTCCTTTTCTCATCTTGAACATGGGCACGATGGCTGGAAGGGTAGCAGCTATCTCACAACAATAAGGTAAGAAACTGTGAGAAGGATGTGTAGTGACCTGCCACCCACTCCTGGGACTCTCTACTTTTCTTTTATTAAAAAATATTTTTTTATTGATTTCAGATAGGAAGGGAGAGGGAGAGAGGGATAGAAACATCGATGATGAGAGATAATAATCATTGACCAGCTGCCTCCTGCATGCCCCCCACTGGGGATCGAGCCCACAACCCAGGCACGTGCCCCTGACTGGAATCAAAGCTGGGACCCTTCAGTCCACAGGCAGATGCTCTATCCATTGAGCCAAACCAGCCAGGGCTCTCTCTTTCTCTCTCTCCGATACTGCCTTTTTTTCCCCCTCCTCCTTTTTTTTTTTGTTTTTTTTAACAAACACCTATATGTGGTAGTTAAATATCCTTGTTTATAGTCTACACACACATGAATAGATCTCTCTGAAAATTTTTGAAAACATATGGACTAGGACTTTTCTTCTCTAAATAAGTGGAAGCTAAAAGTATGAACAGAAGTTCATGGTTTTAGGGAATATGAGGTATTTTTTTCTAAATATACTATTTTTATAGATTTTACTTTAACCTTCTACCCTAAATAAAGTCATAAAAGAGAATAAAATATTTTTATTCTAATAATTCCATTTCGGATCAAAATAAAGATACTGGTAGCGCTACTTAAGCAATGTCTTAAAGTTAATTTACACTCCTGCCAGCCATTGTGTCTCAGTGGTTGAGCATTGACCTATGAACCAGGAGATCATGGTTTGATTCCTGGTCATGGCACATGCCTGGGTTGTAGGCTCCATCCCCCATATGGGGCATGCAGGAGGCAGCCAGCGGGTCAATGATTGTCTTTATCATTGATATTTCTTTTTCTTTCTCTCTCTGTCTCTGTCTCTGTCTCTCTCCCTTTTCCAGTCTCTGAAATCAATAAAAACATAGTAAAAAAAAAAGTGACTTTACAACTCCTTAGTGGTCAAGGAGAAAGAAATAACTAGGAGACTTTTGCACACAGAGTTAGCATTAGAGCTGAAATCCTATTCATCCTGATCCAAGGCCACCAGTCAGCCTACACTCTTTCTCTTGAACTTCATAGTCCAGTATATATCCATATATGTCCATATTTTCCATCCCACTTTAAATAGATACTAAACATGTATTCATTGTATTCAAAGAGCCACAAATCATGACACAAATTTTTGCCACAGAGCTTCAGGTTCACAATTTGTCTATTAAATGGAAAACAGAAGAATTAGATGATTTTTACCCGACAAAGTGTCTAACAACAATGTCTAAGGATGCTGGCACCTAGCCAGATTACTTGGCTATATTTATATTCTACAAAGGAGGTTTGAATGTCCATTTCTAGCACTTTGGAAGGGAATCTGAAGAGGGCCTAATGTTTTAAAATTATATGTACCAAGATGCAGTGAATTGCTCTATTGGTAATGGGACTCCCTGCAGATTTGAAGAGGAATGAAAATTCACATTTTGAGAAAATGTGGTGTTCCAAATGTTAGGGGGGGGAAAAAAAGAAAGCCAGAAGAGGTGGGTATGTGCTACATGAATGGATTTGAATTCAGATATGGGGACAAGTCCTACGGAAATACTATTTTGGTCCTCCTGGGGTCTTAAGCCAAAGCTGAGCCTTCAGAATTCTGAGAGTCCGCTTCCCTTGTGGGTGGCAGCACAGCTTGAAATTCAGCCAGGGACTTTCTGTGGGGTGGGTCAAGACAAGGCAGTACAAGATCCAGAACGAAAGAAGGCTACTACATGCTAAAGGTGGACAGGGGCTCTTCCCAGGTGTAGGGAGGTGAGGAAAGAATCCCTCCGCCAGGCATAATGTGGAACTGGAGTGGGAGCAGCACCCAAGCAAAGAACAAATAGGCAATCTGCAAAATCAGTTCAAGTTCAATTGACAGAGTGAATCAACAGTCACCAGGACGAGGCAGGGCTGCTCTGGATGATCATCCTGGCTCCCGCAGGAAAGCTGACATTGAAGGCTTTGTAGCGGCTAGGGTGCCTTGCTTCCATATTATGTCCCAGTTAACCTCGCTATGCCTGGTAGCCTAATATGATGATCCCCAAGATTAAAAGTCCGCCAATCGTCCATGGAGGAACTAACCAGTTCAAGCTGGAAACCATCTCACACAGATGAGGTGAGCATAATGATGAGACATTTCAGGCGAGGCACATTAATTTCATGTTTACAGGCTCAAACCCTGGAGTGTGAATGCTTGGGGTTAGACACTGTTCTGCCACTTACTGCCAGCCTTCCAGAAAGGAAAAAGCCAGCCGACCTACACCCTGATATGTTAACCCCCAGCAACTTCCATGTTCCCAAGGAATAAAAACCCTAAAGCCTGTGGACAATGGGGGCCACATGCTGACCTGACAAGCTCCGGGGAGCCTGCATGGCGGTCTTGCAAACGCAGAGACTTAAAGTCACCACAAAGAGTGGTCTGAAATTAAACTTTAACTAAAGGCAGTTATGGTGGGTAGTCACCTCCTAGGCTGGTATCTTCACTGACAAGGTCAACCTTTACCTGAACTGAGCCTACCTGTCTTTGCATCTATGATAACATACCCTTGAAATGTCTGGATAACTTGTAACTTCCCTTTTTCTGGAGCCCCTGGGGCACAACCAAATGTGGTGGGCGCCAGGACAGATACCACAAATTCCTTCATTATCATGTTAATTGTTCCTGAACCCACCTACTTATGTGTCCATCATTTTACTTTTTATCCAATCCCAGGGGTTTTCCCACCGCTTTGCTTTATCCCCCCTCCTTAATCTATCACCAATGAATTTCATGTAACCCACCTATGTCCCTTCTTTGATTGCAATGTATAAATGTAACCCGCCATTCTCCTGAGCATTATCTCAATTCCTTGAGGTTCTGCTTCCCAGCATATGTCGACAGTTTGGCTCAAATAAACTCACAAAAATTCTTTACAGGTTTCAATGGTTTTTTTATGTTAACAAGCCCAACGTTACAATTAAATGTTATTAGCAAATGGAAGTACAAAACTTACTTTTCAGAGCTTAGGTTCTTCATGTTGCGTCTGAAATCGAACCTTTCTCTTAGTGCTAAGATACCAGTGCTGCTGCGTCGAATGGGAGAAAGATCCTACTACTGGCAGCTAGGACATCTTCAACTTGACCCTGCAAATTTTGAGCAGAATGTGGGACCTCATCTCAGTGTTCTCGCCTTCTGCAGAGCCTCAATAAATCTGCCTTTGCTTTTATCTGTGTCTCTGGTCTAAATTCTTTTATATCCAGAAATAAAAAACCAAACGGGTTCTTTCTTTATTCCCCTTTCTTTTCTTTCTCGTACATTTCCTTTTTTTCAGACTCTCTACTCCTCACCCTGCCCTCTTTTAAAAAACCAATAGCCTGGCCCCACCACAACAAATGTGCCTTTCCTTCTGTTTGGTCTTCTGTCAGGATCCCTCCATTTGCCATTGTCTATAGGTCACCACTTCTTTCCCTTTCTGCCCTCCTCTTGCTTCTCTCCTGCTCCTGCTCTCCCTGGTCCTCATCTTAGTTGCTTTCCTCAGAGCACAGAGGGCTGACAGAATGGGGACACTGAATACATTTACAATAATGTCAGCAGCTCAGGGGAGAAAAATGAAAAGGGGAGAATGGGAAAAAAAAAAAAAGAGAAGGTTTTAATTAGATATCCATGCCACCAACTCACACTTACTATGCAAATTTTTAGCCCTTCCATTGTTAAGTGAAATGAGAGTTGTATTTAAATGTAAAAGTGGCTGTGAGAGGAAGAAGGGTAATTAAATAGCACAGAAATGTAAACCATGTCTTACAGTGCCTCTGATAACATCTGGAAGCTAAAGGATCCTGCTGCATGGAGGGAGTGGTGAGCCTTGGCTTAATATCACCTTTGCATGATGTTGATGATGATGATGATGATGATGATGATGATGATCATTTTTTCATGTGTGTGTGAACCTAGGTAGACTTTGGTTCCAAAGTACTTCACTCCCCTTATCCTGTTTGACACTCAGCAGTATTTCAAGCCACATAGGGTTGATTGACTAGCTCCTTTGTGCGGATGAGACCTAGAGGCTCAAAATTTGCAGCTTCAAGTTCAAGATCTCCTAGCAGCGAGCAGTAGGACCACCTGGAGCTCTTTCTCCCATTCCACCCCACAGCACTGGTATCTCTGCACTAATGAGAAAGGCTTGATGACAGAGGCAACACGAAGGACCTGAGCTCTGAAAAGTAAGTTGTGCTCTTCCATTTGCTGATGGCATTTAATTGTAACATTGGGGGCTAAGCCTGCTGGCAGAAAAATTGCTACCCTACCTCAAAGGTTTTTCTTTGTACCATTAATAATGCTTTGAAGCAATGTAGTACTTGAAAAACTATAATTCACAGCCTTCAGTGCAGTAGTAATTACCTTTACTTTTACTGGGATGTATTGATTATCTATGTTTTGTCAGGGAATGTGTGGTTTCCTGTCTCCACTATTGCATAGAGGGCTCTAATTATAACAATACAATTCTATTATCAAATAGAACTGAATAATGCAGTAAACAAATAAAATGTGTCTGAAATTGGACTCCAGAAATAGAAAGATGTGCCCGTATTACAAGTGCAAAGAGTTCTAGAAATCCTAAAAAAGAATGAAATAATAAAAATTAAACATTTATTATCACTCAAGAAATGAGATCTCTTTGAAAAAAGAAGCTAGCACCATACTTACCAGAAAAAAAATGCTAGAGGCAATATGAAAGCAGAAATAACACAAAGTCTGTCAGTTATAATTATTGCTGTTCAACATATTTTAGAATATTCTAGCCAGTGCAATGAGACAGGAAAAAATAAAGGGAATACATAAGGAAGTAGACAAAAATAATTTTTTCTTAAAAATTGATATGATTTTCTACCTAAATAACCCAAAGATTATACATATTTCACCTTGTTTAGAATAATGAAGGCTATATTGATGTGTTGGATCCTTTCAAACAGCCTAGCATATCAAACATATAAAGATACCTTTTATGTACCCTTGTTAAGAGCAAAAAAAGATTTATGCTTCAAAACTGTATCAATGTTTTAAAACATTGGGAAAAAAAAAGTATTACACTAGAAGACCCAAATGCATCTTCCCCATCTTCTTATTAAAATAACTTACAAAAATTTAGAAAAAAAAATATTCATATGTTTAGGAAAGCTGAGATTGAAGCATCATCTATTTCCCCAAATTAATCAGAAATGATACTACTTATAAGGCAAATGGAGTTGGATTGAGTAAACAGAGACATTTTAAAACCATGGATAACTTATCTTTATGTAAGAAAGATTACAAAGGAGGCAAGAAGGACATATATACCTCATAATTAACTTTCTCCTTACTTAAACAATAAGTCTTCAACCATGAGAAGACTGAATAGGCATTAGCAATACAATCCTTAACCTTATGAAAGAATGCATCAGTTAGTTACTTATTCCTTGATAACAAGTTACCTTAAAACTTGGTGTCTAAAACAATAAATATACATTATCACACACCATTTCTGCAAATCAGGGATTTAGGAACTGCGAGCTAGGTGGTTCTAGCTGCTCAGAAGTTTTCATGGGAGTGCAGCCAAGATGTCCTTTGGGGCTACAATCTTCTTAGAGTTGATTGGGGTTGGATTGACCTCTGACTCAGATTCACAATTATTTATTTTCTAATAGAGATGTTATTATCAATATTGATGCCATTTCAACAAACTGGATTATTTTCTTGAACTAAAAAAATTAGTATTAGCCCAGCATACTTTTGAAAACTGTGCAAGTTTATCCTAAATGGCCCTGACCGGTGTGGCTCAGTGGATAGAGCGTCAGCCTGCGGACTGAAGGGTCCCGGGTTCGAGTTCGGTCAAGTGCATGTACCTTGGTTGCGGGTGCATCCCCAGTCGGGGGCGCGCAGGAGGCAGCTGATCGATGTTTCTAACTCTCTATCCCTCTCTCTTCCTCTCTGAAATCAATAAAAATATATATAAAAAAAAAGTTTATCCTAAATGTATCGCTCCACCCCAAATGCAAGCAAACACACACTTGAATTAGCAATCACAACCATCAGCCAACCCTAAACAAGGACAGCTTCTTCTCTCACCAAATAAGACCCTCTGCCAATCTTCTAACACAAAAATAACACACGATGCAGGCGGTGTTAATTATTACTTTATGAGTAATACTAAATTTTATTAAACTATCCATGGAGTCTGAATTTCTCATTGGAAAAATAACAATATTATCTACTTTCTTTTTAAAAAAATATATATATTTTATTGATTTTTTACAGAGAGGAAGGGAGAGGGATAGAGAGTTAGAAACATCGATGAGAGAGAAGCATAGATCAGCTGCCTCCTGCACACCCCCTATTGGGGATGTGCCTGCAACCAAGGTACATGCCCTTGACTGGAATCGAACCTGGGACCCTTGAGTCCGCAGGCCGACGCTCTACCCACTGAGCCAAACCGGTTAGGGCAATATTATCTACTTTCTATGCATGTGGTATAGAGTCAAATACAAGAGTAATATACATTTAACAGCACAGTGCTTGACACAGAGGGATACTCAACATGTTTCCCTTTTCTTTTTGCCACACAGCAATGGTTTGGATTTGTGATTATTAAGAAAAATGAAGGATTCTAAAAGTTTACCTTAGAAGACACACCTTTTTAGAACTAGTTTCAACTGCCACGCAGACCTCACTGAAAGGCCTGGTCTAGATCTTTTCTGTTTGTGAGTCTCCCATGCCGCATAGATCTTTACACAATGTGAACACTCAGCAAACATTCGTTAGATTCACGATGTTGGTTATACTGTAGGTGACACTTGTGCTAATGACCTAAGATGAAGTCTGACTTTTAAGAGCCTTGTGGCCAATAGAGACGGGGACAAGGAGTAGTCTTGGTGATGCGTTTGACTCTTCCCTTCCTGAGTGTTGAAGAAACCACCCACTTGGACTGTAGGGAGTAGCTTCATAGATAAGGTGTTATTTCCCATGAGTTTTTAGTGAAGAAAGTGACACACATTTGAACAAAGATAAGATGAACGACTGTTTCAAGAAAATATCTAAGATGAGGACTTGGATGTGTATAGTTATTCCCCTTAACCCACAGTTCTGCTTTCTACAATTTTATTTATCTGTGGCTAACCAAGATATGAAAATATTAAATAGAAAAACTCCAGAAAACAAAACAAAACAAAACACAATTTCTTAGTTTTAAATTGCATGCTGTTCTGAATAGAGTGATAAAATCTGGATCCCACTTCATCCTGCCCGGAACGTGAGTCATGCCTTTGTACAGCGTACCCACATTGTGTCCACTCCTGTCCATAAGTCACTCACTAGCCATCTGGGCTAACAGAGCGACTGTCTGGGGTGGGATCACAGTGCTTCTGTTCAAATAGCACCACTTTTCCTGAACAATGGCCCCAAAGCACAGGGCCAGTGACACTAGCATCTAGATTCTAGAATATGCCAAAGAGAAGCCGGAAAGTGCTTCCTTTAGGTGAAAGGGTGAAAATTCTTGACTTAATAAGGCACTGTATCCCCTCACATTATCACAAGAAGGAGGCTGAGCACAGTACAATAAAGTTTTGAGAGAACAAGAGTGAGAGACACAGAGAGACAACATTCACATAATTTTTATTACAATTCATTGCTATAATTATCCTGTTTTACTGTTGTTGTTCATCTCTAACTGTGCATAATCTATAAACTTTACCATTGGATGTGTATGTACAGAAAGAAATATAGTACATAGAGGGTTCAGTATTATCCACAGTTTCAGATGTCCACTGGGGATCTTGGAATGAGTATCCCCATAGATGAGGGAGACTATTGCATACAGAAAAAGACAGATGGAAGAATTTAATGAGAGAGAGAGAAAACAAAAACAAAAACAGAGAGATGACTGATTTGAAGGAGAGAGAATGGAGAGCCAACATGCGTATAATTAAGTTTTCTCAGAACAAACTACAGAGAACCAATAATCAAGTATTTGATAGATACTTCCTTGAGCCAAGGAAAGGCTTGTGTGTGCATAATAATGGGATCACCACGCATTAGAAGTCAGTTAGGAGAGAGACTTCCACACCTCTGGAAAGGGTTTAAACACAAAGATAAAGAAAGGAGTATCTTCATACCTCTAAGCAGAAAGTCAATTACTCATAAAGTCATCAGAAAATAAGGCCCTTGTGTGCTCTGTTTTTCCACTAAATGTCAAATATAAGGGAGTGGTGACTACAGGAGTTTTGAGGATAAAGGTTGTGACCTGTGTGTTTTATACTCAGGGAAGATGCCCATCATATTTCCTGGCAACAGAAAGATCTCTCTAGATACACAGTCCTTGAGCGATGGTGTCCATGTGGTTTATCATTGTAGTTCCAGTACCTACCACAGCTATTGTTGCAAAACACGTTTTCAATAAATATTTATCACATGAAAGAAAAAAATATCCCAAGAATCAGAAAATATAGCACTCACACATCTCTTTGTTCAAGTCTTGAAATGTATTCCAAACAATTTAGAGAGGAAACAAAAGGAAAAGCTAATGAATGGCACCTATAAAGCATTCATGAAAGGCCTAGTGGGGAACTGACTCAAAGAGATGAAGCAAAGCAATTGTTATAAATCTGACAATTAAGCTAAATGAATGTACACATGTATCAATACGTAATCTCGGATTACAAATTAAAATGTGATTTTGATAGGAAACATGAGTGCTAAGGTAGGAGTGAGGATGGAGGGAGCCATTGTAATTCTTGCCTCAAATAGGAGTGCGCACAAGCACATTTCACTCAGCTTGAATAATTAGATTCACACAGATTAAAAATACTTCTGGGGAACTTAAATGTAAGTACCAGCATGAATAAAAACATGATAGATTCATTTAAAAAAACTATAGAGGATAAAAGCAAAGAAAATGAGTTTCAAATAGCACAAAGTATAAAACATGGGAACTGCGAGACAGAACAAAAGCAGAAAAACAAAGAGATGACAAGGAACAAACACATCCATTTTAATAATACCTTCCAGTGGGTTAAACTCCCCATTAAAAAAAAAAAAAAGAAGAAGAAGAGGCTCAGATCGGACTACAACGAAAAAAGGGAAACAACATATTTCTGTCTGTTTACAAAAAATACACCTAAATTAGAATGACACAAGTTTTTGTGTTTTTTTTTTTCAGTTAGGCACATATATTTTTAGCATTAACAAAATCAAAGCAGGAAATGCAATTCTCATGTCAGATAAAGTTAAATTCAAGACTAAAAACATTAAATTGTAAAAAGGAGTCATTTACATTGATAAAGGGAATAATTCATAGTGAAGCTTTAATTATTTTTAAAATTTATGCCTTAAATATAGAAAGCAAAATGTATTAGAAATGCATCAAAACACTCTATTAAAATTTATTATTCTTCACTTTTGGTTTCATAAAGTTTGAGGAAACAAATGATGTGTTAAGGCTTCACACATTCTCAATAACAGAAGTATCTATCTGTGTGGATATGTATATTTTTCCTATATTTATATAGTATTTATGAAATATTTTATTCTATGTCTATGTATGTGTATATATATATATATATGTATATATATATATATATCAATTATATAAACATTGTATATTGCAGTGGTTGGCAAACTGTGGCTCGCGAGCCACATGCAGCTCGCGAGCCGCGGTTTGCCGCTTTGTTGACTAATGAGTTTGCCAACCACTGGTATATTGTATATATTTTATATAGTACCTACTATTGTGTCCTCATACGTTAACTTAAATATTTGTAAACTTGAGTGCCATGAAATATTTATCAAAATTGATCAAATAAATTTCAAAAATTACTTCAAGATCAACAACAATAACGTTAGAGAAAATTGCCAAAGAACTACTCACGAACTAGGCCCGAACTTGGAAGAGTTAAAATGTAATTTTTGTCAAACTCTTAAGAAACATATATTCCTTATTCTATTTAAAATGATCCAGAGTACCCAGTGGGGGGTGAATGTTGGGGGTAGGGATGGGGGAATTGAGCAAAAAAGAAAAAAAACACACAACAAAAAAAAAAAACAACAGTGACAACTCATGGACAGGGACAGCAGTGTGGTGAATAGGGGTGGATGGGGTGAAGGTTGAAGAGGGCAGAGAGAGGATAAATGGAAATGGAAAAAATAAAATAAAATTCACAGAGCAAAAAATATAATAATAATAATAAATAAAATGATACAGAGTATAAAAAATGAAAATTCTGCCCACTCACTTAGCTATGATGATATAAACAATACTTACGAACAAGTTTCTTAAATATGTGGTAACCTACAGACATTCCTATTTTACTATTAATAGTAAACAATAAACAAAATAGTAACAAATGGAATATTTCAACATTACAAAATGTAATGTCATCGTTTATATATACATTGATTAAAAATACATATAATTATTTCTATAATTTGTCACAAAAAGATAATTTCATAAAGCCTGTTCTGTATGAACTAAATATTTCTATTGAAATAGAGAGGCATTATTTAATATGATAAGGGAGCTCTCTCAAGCCAGCATCATACCTAATAGGAGAATGCTGAAATATTTCTATTACAAAGATAAAAAAGATACAGATCCCTTGAACCATTACTATTATTAAATATTGCTTTGCAATACCAATAACACAAATTATACTCAAACTCTTTCTGCAAATAATTTAGGGAGAAACACATTATCCAAATAATTTTATAAAGACCAGATTACCCTAAATACCAAAACCAGACAATATCATTACAGACCATCAGCCTTCATGAACACAGATGTAAAATCCTTAACAAAATATTGCCAAATTTAATCCAGTAACATACAAAAATGATAGTATGTTAAATCAAATGAGATTTATTCCAAGAATGCAATTTTAGCATTAAAATATAATTTATCATCATTTATTAGATGATCATCTCAGTGATGCCAAACCAAACATTTGAAAAAATGCAATATCTATTCACACACAATACAAAAAACAAAACTAATAAAACTTTTATCAACTAGGAAAATAAGATAACTTCCTCAATCTGATAAAGGTCATCTGTGAAAAACTTGTAGATGACATTACACTTAATGGGGAAAAGTAAAATGTTTTACTTCTAATAAAGAACAAGACAAAGATGTCAGCTGTCATTATTTATATTTAACATTATATTGGTGGAGAACCTAGCTAGCACAATAAGGCAATGAAAATAATTAGGCATCCTGATTGGTAAATAAATAAATAAATACATAAATAAAATGGCTTTAATTCACAGATGATCAATCATGTAAAATAATCTTAACTAATCTAAAATACATTAGAATTAATAAATAAATTTAGCACTGTCAAGGATGCAAGGTCAATATAAAAACAAAACATTTTATTTCTATAGGTTTTCAGTGAGCAATTGACATTTTTAAAATACCCTGAAACTCTACACTGAAAGCTACAAAACATGGTTGAAAACATTAAACAAGACCTAAATAAATGGTAGAATTTGTTTTATGGTTTGAAAAATCAATATCGTTCAGATAGATATTGCCCAAAAATGTCAATGTATTTTTAATTAAAATCCCAGTAGGTTTTTTTGTGGTATATATTGTCAAACTGATTCTAAAATATAAAAATACGAAGAACATAGATTGGCCAATATCTTGAAAAATAACACATTTAGTGACTTATACTGTCTGATTTTAAGACTTATTATGAAGCTACAGTGATCAAAATAGTATGGTATGGCATAAAGATAGACATATCGATTGAAAGAACAATAGAGTTCAGAAAGAAATCCAAATAATGCTCAATTGATTTTGACATGGAAACCTATTCATTAGGAAAAGAACAATATTTCCCACGGATGGTGTTGAATTAACTGAATAGTCATATAGAAAAAATAAGTCTCATTTGTTGAGACCTGACCTCCCAACACGCACAAAAATTAACTCATGTGTATCTTATCACTAAACAAAGAAGCTAAAGTTCAAAAACTTCTAGAATAAAACATAGGAGACAACATTTATAACCTTGATTACATCCTATCCTATATAATATAAGGCTAATATACAAATTGTCCCCTAGGGAGTTCGACTGCTTGCTATCATGTGCGCTGACCACCAGGGGGCAGCGCAGAATGAAGGAAGACCCCGGCAGGCAGCTGGAAGACTCCAGCCAGCTCTGATCGCTGGCCAGACGTAGGGACCCTTCCCATGCACGAATATCATGCACTGGGCCTCTAGTTTTTATATAAGATTGAAAAAACTAGAATTGTAAAATAAAATATTAATAAATCAGCTTCATCAAACTTAAAAGCATTAAAGCTTTGAAAAGCACCATAAAGAAAATGAGGAAGGAGGCCACAGGCTGAGAGAAAGTATTCTCAGTACATATATATGACATAGGGTTTAGATCTAGAGTGTATTAATAACTATTACAGCACAATATTTAGAAGAGAAATAACTCCATTAAGAATAGTCTGATTTCAACCAACACTTCACAAAAGAAGATATATAAATTGCCAAAAAGTGCATAAAAAAGATACTCACTAAAAATGCAATTTAAAACCAGCATGTGATTTCCCCAATATACTGATTAGAAGAGATAACATATAAAAGAGAGAATACCATATGTTAGCAAGCATGTAATGATAGAAGTGTAATGTTGCAATCACTTTGAAAAGCAGTTAGCAGTTTCTTGTAAAGTTAAGTATAAACTTATTCCATCCCTTTGCATTTACCCAAGAGAAAGGAAAATATATGCCCATGAGAAAATCTGTGCATCACGGTTCATAGTGGCTTTATTCGTAACTAGAGGCCCGGTGCACGAAATCGTGCACGGGAAGGGTCCGTAGGGCTGGCCTGAGATCAGGGCCAACTGTGGCCTTCTTTCCCCTGGCTGCCGGCTGCTGGCCAGGGCCTTCCTTTGTTCTGCACCACCCCCTGGTGCTCAGCGCATGTCATAGCGAGCAGTAGAACTCCCAGTTGGTCAAACTCCCGAGGGGTCAATTTGCATATTAGCCTTTTATTATATAGGCTAGTCAAAACTAGAAACAATCAAATGTCCATCAACTTGGCAAATGAGGAAACAAATATGGGTGTGTTCATATAATGAAATACCACTCAGCAATAAATAGGAAAGAACTACATACAACAACATGAATGAAACTCAAAACCTAAGTGAAAGAAGACAGAAAAAAATAATATATATTCTACGATTATATAAATTTATATTTTTTTCTAGAGTCTAAATATGTTGTGTATAAAAATTTTTAATATATAGTAACAGAAAAGCTCGGTGTTTGACTCAAACTGGGAGTTAGGATAACACTGGGTATGAGAATAAGGAAATGTATTGAATTGATGGTAATGTGCTAATGTGCTGCACCTTAATTAGGGTGGTGGATTTAAAAATGTATAAGTTTGTCAAAATTCACCAATAATGGATGGACCTTGAGGGCACCAAGCTAAGTGAAATTATTCAGACAGAGAAAGGCAAATACTCTATGATCTTACTTACATGTGAAATCTAAAAACAAAAAAAAATCCAAGTCTTAAAAGTTTGACTAACTTTTAAGAGGTGTATCCACTTCTTTCAGGAAGCCATCCCTGATTCTCCTATATTTCCCAGTTAGTTAAATGATCCTCTCTTACAAATCACAAAGTTCTCTTACAAATTCAGCATGGCCCAGTGGTTGAACATAGGCCTATGAACCAGGAGGTCACAGTTTGATTCTAGATCAGGGCACATGCCCAGGTTGTGGGCTCAATCCCCACTAGGGGGCATGCAGAAGGCAGTCAATCAATGATTCTCTCTCATCACTGATGTTTCTATCTCTCCTTCTCCTTTCCTCTCTGAAATCAATAAAAATATTTTAAAAAACGTACAAATGTACAAAGCTTTGAATGTATTAGTAGTGCACCTGCCACATTGTTTTATAGCTATTTGTTATTACACCTGGGTCTTCACTAAATGTGAGTTCACAGAGCAAAATGTTATCTCTTTAACTCCAGTGTCAAACACAGTGGCTGCCGCATACTGGGCACTCACCAATCCTTTCTTGAATGATTGAATGAGTCCATGAATAAATAAATAATTGAAGGAATGTTGTTTTCAGCTGCAATCAATTTAGCCAGTCTAGGTCTCTGTTTATACATAAAATGTGTATGCTCATCCCTGTATTTTATTTTATCATATTTATTTTTCTGTCTGCATTTTGACAGGAGACCTTTGTGAAAACCGAAGGAGATTAAGTGAAAGTGGCAAGTCAGAAAATTTAAGGGACGATTTTGGTGATAACGATGATGGCAATGATGACAATGTCATAGCAATGCTTTCTTAGATCGAAGCTTGTAGGCAAAGCATGCAAACAAGAAGAAGTCCAGAGAGTCCACAAAACAGGAAGGCTTGGCAGTTACCAAGGATCAGACATAGCCCTGGGGCGCTCTATGTGACAAAGTTGGAAGGATCAATAGATCTTAAGAATGAAGATAGGTGAGGCACAAGCGCAAAGGCCAGCTGCCTTGCAGCAGCAACGCCAGGAGAGAGGGTTGTGCCGGCCAGCCAGGTGCCTCAGCTCAGATGCGGTCTCTCTGTCCTCGCTGCTGACTGCGGCTAGGCTCTCAGGAGTGTGATTTCAGCTGGAGGTGCCACCTGAGGCTTCCAGGCACATTACAGCCAGAGGCGCTAGAAATACAGGAGGTTCTTAAACTATGACGCAGAGTGCTGTGGCCAAGCTGCTTCTGCTCTAACAGCATCCGTGCCCTCTGGGCATGAACTGTTGCCAAAAACATATCTGCAGTGCTGTGGGATGTTTGGAACTGAATCAGGAAATAAAGGGGTGCTGGAGAGGGGGGAGAGTAAGAGGTGGTTGGTTTACAGCCTGGCTCAGGAAGACCTGGTCCAAATACCATGTCCTGTGATGATGCGCAACTCCCTGCAGCCCAGAAGGCTCTAAGAAAAGGACTCATTTCTTCATGAGCAGAGCTGGCAACATCCTTACTGCCCATAAGGGAGACAGGCCCTTTCACTGCAGATGTAATTACTGCATCCGGTGCCTGCTGTGCAGGGACAAATCAGCATAGGCTCAGTGGAGTAGGAGGAGGCCCCGGAGAGCCAGGAGGCAAGCATTTGTGGACGGCAATGGTGTGGAGCGTGGTGGCGAGCTGAGCAAAGCTGGTGGGGAAAGGAGAAGAATTCTGCAAGAGGATGTCTCTGTTACTTCACTAAACATTTATCTTAGGAGCCGACTATCCAGAGTATCATTGAAAACAAACTATTTCCAGCTCTCCAAGGGTTTAGTTACTCTCCCCCAAAAGTGACTCTAGAGTGGGAAACCTTAAACACAGAAGGTGAAGGGGATAAAAAGGAATCGCAAAAAAGAAAAGGCAGAAAGGACTTCAGTGCTTGCCTCCTTGGAGTAATGAGGCTTTGCAGAGGGCCATGGAGTGGGGCCCTTGCGTTGGTGTTCCAGGGAGGATGAAATTTCCTCACCTCCTCACTCCACTCCAGTTGTTGTCTGTGTGTGAGTCAGTAGCGGCCTCCAGCTGTGAAGCCCAGATTCAAAGTGAGAATCAACTATTTCTGCTAAGAGACCAGGTCCCTTGACCCTGTGGAGGTCACCTCTCAGAGGCTGGACATTCCTAACACTGCAGGGCCCCATCCGAGTAAAGTCCTCCAAGCAGCTGCCCGTGTCTTTCTCCTTCCCCTCCCTCCTCTAAAGCTCACACCAAGAAAGAAGCTGATCCAGCCTGGTCTCCACCTTTAAATGGAGAAGGAGGGGATTTTCCCGCACCACCACCATTTCTAGGGTTACATCTTTATCTCTGCCATGTTGGAGCTGGAATCCAGCAGAGCTGGGTGGTCTGAGGAAGGAGACAGAAAGAAAAGAGCCTGCAGAGACTGAGACAAAATCGCGGTGGCACAGAGACGCGTTCATTACTGTAAGATGCTAAAATCACTCATTAAATTTGTCCGAACTGAATTGTATGCCATGAGGCACATCATCCCAACTCTTGGGGTGCATCCCCTTCATTAAGTTAAGGAGTCCTCAGCACAGTCTCGGGGTTTCCTCAGGACATGATTAGTCTGGAATTGAAGAACTCCTTCCAGATCACGAGTCACTGTTATCTGGAGACTTAGGCTGATGGGAGCCTCACTGTTGGGTTGGAATGTGATATAAATATTCGCCCTAGCTGGTTTGGCTCAGTGGATAGAGTGTTGGCCCACGGACTGAAGGGCCCGAGGTTCAATTCCGGTCAAGGGCATGTGCCTCAGTTGCAGGCTCAATCCCTGGAGATTCCTGGCCCTGGTCAGGTTGCATGCGGAAGGCAACCAATCGATGTATCTCTCACATTGATGTTTCTTTCTCTGTGTCTCTCCCTTCCACTCTCTCTAAAAATCAACAGAAAAATGTGCTTGGGTGAGGAATGACTCAAACAAAGTGAAATAAAACTTTAGCAGTAAGACTACCTGATTCTTAGTGCAGCATACAATTTTTAGGCAAGATGGACTAGAAGAGATGGCAGAGAAAGGAAAGAAAAGCATAAGCTCCCACCACCACCTAATACAGATCAAATTTAAGTGCCTTCCACAAGCATCCTTCATATCAAAATTCCCCCTTTCCATCCAGATGGTTCTTCCTACATCTGGGGACTAGACTAGGCAGATCCCTATTGCCTACCTCGTTCTTTTTCTCTGGTTTCTAGAAGGTAGGTATAGGATTCACAAATAAGCACACATTCACTCAATAGACACTTTTTTTGATCAACGTTAAATTTCAAGGCATTAATTGTGCTAGGTGCTAGAGTACATCACAAATATGTAAGCTTAGTATCCGCTCTCAAATGGCCTAAGTACAGAAAGGGAGGTTACCTCTGGCCAGAGAAGAACACACCATGTCAAAGAAAATTTAGTGAATTAATGAAGCAATTAATTAAGACAAACCATGTTTGCTCTCAGAGTAGAAGAATTCAAGGAGACAGAGGCTGGGTTTTTATGTCACTTGCTGTTGTGTCCTCAATACCACCATTGTCATAGGCACTCTTAACACACCCCGTGGTCACCTGAAAGTTGCACACTTGGGTGTAAGGAGGTGGTGACCTGGTGTTGATTGCTGCATAACCCAGAGCTAAAGTTTGTGTGTCTTTCTTGGCCTGATTCTAGCTGATTTAGATGTGGAATCCCCTCTGTAAGCCACCCAGAGATCCTTAGGAAACTCCTAGAATCTTCTCCAGCCCGCAGTGGAGACAGTAGCTTTGAAAAGACCCTACACAGCCCCCTATTTGTCTTATCTACACTAATAAAAGAGATATATGCAAATTAACCATACCTCTACAACACCCACCAACCAATCAGGAGTGAGCATGCAAATTAACCCAACAAAGATGGTGGGATAATTTGCATACGCAGGCACGGAGAGAAGACTCAAGGCTCAGGCCCAAACGAAGACTGAAGACTGAAGATGACTGAAGACTGAAGAGGCTTGGCTTCTCCACTGCAAACAGAGTAAAGCCTGGGTCCCGGGTGCCAGAGGAAAACTGGGGCCGGCAGCCAGGAAAAGGAAGGCCTATTGCATGATTCTTTGTGCAAGGGGACTCTAGTTTATATATGAAAGAGGTGGCCCCAAACACACTGCAGCAATGCTATGCTCTATAGAGCAGGGACTATGCTCCAGTCACTTTTGTTACCTACTACCTTATACACCTCATGGTGAATTTAATCATTACTGCTTAAACTGTAAGTAACAGCAACCCCATTAAAATAGCTTGAGCAAGAAAAAGTGATTTATAGAAACTTTTGTCCTAGAGACAGAGAGGTTTGTTAGAAAGAAATGGAAATGACTATGAAAAAAGGAATACCAAAGACTGAAGGTGCACACATCTGGCCCTCCTGGTATTTTAAAAATATATATGTTTTTATTGATTTTAGAGACAGAGGAAGGAAGAGGGAGAGAGAGAGAAACATTGACGAGAGAAAAACATCAGTAGGCTGCCTGCGGCATGTTGAGCCTGTAATCCAGGCATGTACCCTGATAGGGAGTCAAACTAGTGAACTCTCAGTGCATGAGATGATGCTCAACCAACTGAGACACACTGGCCAGGGCTGGCCCTATAGGTCTTTTAAATTTACTACCAAGGATGCTCCTCCAGGAGGTAGGGGGAAATAAACTTCTCTGAGGTTCCTTCAACATTTGCCCAGATAAAGGAGCTCAGTGTCTGAATTGAAGGACATTATCTCTGGATGTCCGTGTGGATCCAGGCTGCTTATTATTTTCTATAGCAGCCTATGATTTCTGTTCAGCAGGAAGAGTCACCGTGGGCCCACTGCTGAGGACAATTAGATCTACTGTACTTGTAAAGCTGGTCTCAATTTTATCAGTGTCCAACGGACTTCAATAGCATAATTTGATGTGCAATTGCATTGAGAAGGCCTATGGCAGACGGCAGGCGGCACCGGATGCCTTGCCAATTCCAATTTTACTTTTGAGTTAGCTGGGCTTTTCACTTGCTATGATATATGCTAATATCCATTCTTACATTATAATCTAAAAATTATTTGGAATAGATACTGTCAAATTCCATTCTCCATTCCTGCATAAGGGAATCATATTATTAGTCACTCTTTTCTGGTTTGTAGATGGAGAAATGGAGACCGAGGCTTAGTGATTTGCCAGATTTACATAGAGAATGAGTGGATCAGAAAGGAAATGTTCCTAGTTAAATCCAGACACATGAACATCTCATTTCCAAGCTCTCTGACTCGCAACTCCCTTTGTACTTTTGAGTGCTCTTAGAATAAAGACTAGCTTCTTTATAGGACTCTGTGCGAGCTGGCCCCTGACGTACCCATTTCATCCAGTGTCTCCTGCTTCCTACAAATTCAAAGCACAGTTCTTTTGTTTACCTCAGAGAACTTGCACAAGCTTCCTTCCGGAAGCCAATTCCAGCATGTCATAATTATAAGAGTTTCATCAAAAGGTTGATGAAACTTGTGGACTCAACAAGGGCTGAGTCACATATGTAATCACCTGTTGGATTGGCTAATAGGCACTTCCCCCAAACCTGAATAGGATGATTGTTTGCTGCCAGACAGCTCAGGGCATCTCAGTCTACATGTTATTGCCTCCTGATGGCCAAACACCTGAACAGCTGTAGGCTATTCCCCATTCTGACAATGCTTCTGTAAACCCTACCCTTTGAAGTGTGTTATCTCCACTTTGCCTTAGGACAAATTGTGTTAATAAAAAGCAGGGGTCCTGAGACAAGGAGAACTAGAAACGAAGAACTTAGAACTTTAGCTCCTTTAGCTGAAGCTCCTCTGACCCCCAATGCCTTTCAAAATTACCTTTTTTCTTTGGACTCTTATTTAATCTATGTACAGCCTTTCTCCAGATTGCTGAACCCTTCTTAATGCTGGGACAAGAACCCTGACAGCTTCCCTTGACTAGAAGGTTTCCACATTGCCCAGCCCCAACACACATCCCTACTCCTGCTCCCAGTTAACTTTCTGTTCATCTTCCTATGTCAGCTCAAGCGCCACTGTCACAGGGGAGACTTGCCCTGGACGAGCTCATACCTCCCTGTTGCCCATTGTAGCAGTTACTGCACTTTGATGATCTGATTAATCACTATCTCTGTGATGAGACCATAGACTCCATAAGGGCAAATGTCATGTCTGTTTTGCATGCTATTGTTGCTACCGGGCAACAAATGAGCAGGGGTGATGCTCAAATATTCGTAACATCAAATGAATGAAGAAATGGATGCAAAAGACATATATATAGGGATAGACTTACAACAGACATCCAGCGGCATGTCCAATTCCAATCTTACAATCGAGTTGGGCTTTTTACTTGGCATTATACATAGTAATATTCATTCTCACTTATACAATCTAAAAAGCCCAGTGAAGAAGCTAAGCATAATTCAATGCAAGCCTAATTGCCAGCTGTCCCATTTCTCAGGCACATCGTTTCTCGGTGTGAGGGGTGTGAATAGTATTCAGTATGGTCACAACCATGAACCACACCTCCAGACAGCGTATTTGTTTGCTCTAAGATGAGTGATTTCGCCTGGACCCTTAGGAAAAGAAACCTAAGGAATTATTATCTAGTTCTCCCTGAAGGCTTTCCCCTTAGGAAAGAAGAGATAAACACATGAACCCATACTTCTTAGTATTCCAGGGATAGAGTCTCCACTTTGGAGCCAGGGTCAGGGTCATCAGCTACATCAACTACACAGTGATGCCAGGTGCCAGTATCCTTCTGCCAGGAGAGCTTGCTCTGCCCTCCCCCTACTCACACAAAAGAACTTCAGCCTCCCAAGGAAGAGATTCTCAGGAATTTATGACTCAATCAACTCACCCAAAAGGAGCATAAATGGGATTAGTTTTAATATTGTTAAGTTGCAAAAATACAGGCATATGTGCATGCCAAAGCGAAAATGCACGCAAGCAAAGGGGGGAAACATATGGGCACCCATATGGTGGAAAGCACATTGCTAGACCTTCATACACTTCTCGTTCACAACAAGAACCAGAGTTAGTGAACATAAATTTGCTTTGCAGAAATGTGAGAGAAACAGCTTGTTTGCCCATAACTGTTCTACTGAGCAAGATGTGTATAACCTTGATTTCTCATCTCAGACACCTCTTTCTCACACTCTGGGGATTAATTAGGCTCTGAACACAACTTCTGATTAGAAACAAGGATCTTGGCTGCCTTGGAGAGAGACAAAGAAATAGTAGAAGGACTGGATGATGCAGCAGGTCAACTAATGGGCAATTCCTATTAGTGGCGGGGAACTTGTACCTGGGATTACTTAGAAAAGAAATGAGGGTGGTAGGTCTCAGCAGGTTTATTTTAATTGAAGCAGAGAAACAACGGGGACTTACAGCAGACAATGGCAAGAATGTGGTTTTCATTTGGAGGCTGTGCTTTTCTTCGAAAAATTCTGGGTGGTAGCTAGAAAATCCCTGGTTATGGGAAGGTAAGTGCGGAGTTAGGGAGAATAACGTGAGAGCAGGGGTGATGCTCAAAGCTAGTGAGCACCCTTGGGTGCCCCAGATAACAAGCAGAATTTGATAAAATGTATCATTTTATACCGAACCTGTTCAGCTTCAAGCCATGGGAGCCATCTCTGTACAGTATAAAGGGCCTCAGATTTGGAACACAGGAAGCCGGTTCCTTCCATGGACCCACCACTTCAGTTAGCTCCGAGTCATTCATCATTAGTAAACTTTCCCAAGTTTATCCCCTTACATCTGAATCAGGCAGGCCATGCCTTCTCTGACCTAGTTTAGAGAGCGGCTGTAAACTCACTTGCAATGATGCATGTGAAAATATTTTATAGACAATACATTCCTACACAAGCATATTATGAGTGGAAAACCAAGACTGATTGCACTTATTCCTATTTTTTAATGCTTTTTCTTTTATAAATATATATATATTTTAACAGTTTACTGATTTTTAGAGAGAGAAGAATGGAGAGGGGGAAAGAAAGAGAAACATTGATTGGCCACCTCCTACACACCCCCACCCAGGATCAAAACCTGCAACCTGGGCATGTGCCCTAACTAGGAATTGAACCACCAAACTTTTGGTGCATGGGACAATGCCCAACAACTGATCCACACCGTCCAAGGCTTAACTCTTTATTTTGAAACAATTACTGGTTCACAAGAAGTTGTGAAAATAGTAGAGAGAGGTCTCATGGACTCACCACCAGCTCCGCAATGGTGGCATGTTATAGAACTAAAATACATGAGCGACTAATAAGAGCACAATGCAATTAGTTGCATTCCAGAGCTTACTTGGACTGTACCAGTTTTTGCCTGCACCCAGCTTTCTTTTTGTGTAATTCCATACTTCATTACACATACAGATTCATGTAACTGTTGAAACAATCAATATATGGAATTATTCCATTACTATAAGGCAACTCCCTCAAGCTTCCCTTTTCCCTCCCTTGCCCCACCCTGTGGCAAACACTGAACTGTTGTACATCTTTATAATTTGCCATTTTTAGAATGTTATACAAGTGGAACCATATGGTATACAACCTTTTGAGACTGACTCTTTTCATGACGTACAACGCCCTAGAATCCAGCTAAGTTTGAAGGTATTAATAGTTTATTCCTTTCTTTTTTTAAAAAAAATATATTTTACTGATTTTTTACAGAGGAAGGGAGAGGGACAGAGAGTTAGAAACATCGATGAGAGAGAAACATCGATCAGCTGCCTCCTGCACACCCCCCACTGGGGATGTGCCCATAACCAAGGTGCATGCCCTTGACCGGAATCGAACCTGGGACCTTTCAGTCCGCAGGCCGATGCTCTATCGACTGAGCCAAACTGGCCAGGGCAATAGTTCATTCCTTTCTATTGCTAAGTGACACTTTATGGTATGGATGTACCAGTTTGTTTAACCATTCCCCCATTGAAGGGCAGCTGGACTGTTTTCCAAAGGCAGCAATTACAAATAAAACTATTACGTCATTCCAAATTTTTAGGTGGACCAGAGAGACACTAAATCACTAATGAATAACCCAAGACTGTCAAGAAATAAAAATCAGAAGTAGGAATAGGTAGAATAACAGGCATAATAATTTAAAAAGTATAATAATAATCCTTAGCACTTTTCTCTCAGGGCTGCTGGGGTATTTAATGAGTTAAAACATGTGGAGTTTACTAGTATAATAAGCCTTGACCTGCAGCAAACTGTCACAATACTGTCACAATCCATTTCCAGGCTCCTTGTAAACTACAAGGATTCTGGGAAGAAATTTAAAGACATGGCACAACAGCAATGTAGAAAGGTCTGCTGGGCATGTCACATGTGTCCAGCACTATTACATGCCTTCCATTCACTTTCCCTTTTCATCCTTGAAATAACCTGATGAAACGGACATAAGTGCTCCCATTTTGCAGTCTAGGAGGTTGAGAATCAAGGAGACAACTTGATTTTTCTAAAGCTACTCAGATTGCTAACGGCTAGGCAGGGGTGGGCAAACTTTTTGACTCGAGGGCCACAATGGGTTCTTAAACTGGAGCGGAGGGCCGGAACAAAAGCATGGATGGAGTGTTTGTGTGAACTAATATAAATTCAAAGTAAAGGAGAGGAGGGGAGAGCAAGAGAACCGGATAGAACAGCTGGATCCGGCCCGCGGGCCGTAGTTTGCCCACGCCTGGGCTAGGGTCAGGTTTTGGTCTCAGCTCTTTAAGAAGCTGAAGTCCATGGTCTCTCCGTGAGATTACACTACCAGCCACAGGAAACTGACCCCCACGCCTGAGTGCGGGGCAGTGCCCCTTTCACTGGAAATGCTAAGGACTTGGCAATTTATTTTAAGATTTTCTTCTCAGCTATGTCTTGCATGAAAAATAAAGGTTATAGTAGAGACAGTCTTGGACCTGTACATTTTGCAACCTAAACTTCTAGCACGGTGACAAGAAGATAGAAAGGCCTGCTCAATCTGGTCACAATCATGGATAATGACTTTGCTAGTATTTGCTCTCTCCGTTCACATGGCGTTCACTCAGCTAGTAACTACATATATCTAGAAGAAACCAAACACTATTTCCCCCCAAACAGCTGTCATCGGTGCCATTTATCACATTCATAAAACCGCCTGCCCTTTCTCACAGAAAGTTCTCTCCCACCACGTAGGTTCTTATTCGGGATTAAGCAAGCTGGGTATATAAATTCTTATTCGTAACAAATTAGAAGCAAAAAATCAGAAGAAATGTGGCTGCTAAAAGGCAAGTACAATGGCTTTAGGAAAAAACTGTCAATTAATAGTCTGATAGGAGAGAAGGAAGAGAGGAACATGCACAAGAATTTAAATAGTAGTTCAGGGCCATATTCCTGGTTATCCCAGTTTCCAAATGCTGAGATACAAACAAATAATAGAACTGCTGTTTGTATTACATTATGAAATGAGGCTAAATGGCATTCACCATACTCAAGGAAAGAAGGTAATATATTTTAAAATACTTCCATTATAAATGACTCAAGTCAATGCGTTAAGGAGTCAGCTTCGGTTACCTGGAAAATTCACTTCCGTGAAATAACTCATTCACTTTCTCCCTCAGGTATTACTCTATGTGAGTAGATTGTAGGAGTGACAAACTCATAGGTGAGTAGCTGTCATCTTAATATCTCCATGGAGAGGAGCCAGAAAAGAAGAATTTTTTATTTTTCCCAAACATCTGGCCTTCCCAAATATGTCCCTGGAAAGGGAGCCAGGAGTGTAGGCATTCGAGTGGATTAGTGTGGCATCCTGAGGGGGAAGAGACAACCCTCCTTAGAACACAACAGCCCCTACCGTCTCCTCTGCCACCCCCATCTTTGCAACTCTCACATTATTTTGGTTTTATATTCATGAGTCTCTCACCAAATGCTGGCTCAGTGCCCCTTCTTCTGTCCCTCAGCAAGGGAAAAACATATACTTGGAACACCCCTGTTTCACAATTGTATTCCAAACACACTGGCCCCTCACCAGTCCATTGTGCCTGCCTGTGCTGGGACCTGCCCACTCTTTTCATCGGAACATCTTGGTGGCAGTGGCCTGTGATGCCATCATTATCCTACTTCCTAAACTGTAGCCCATTCTGTGCAGATTTCCATGTGTGAAGGCTGACAAAAGGTGCCATATTTTCTCACAAATCCTTATAAATGAATGAGTTTTCTTTTTTAAAAAAACAACACCACCACGTTATCTGCTTAATGTCAGAGTAATCCACTTTTTCCAGACACCACAGGGCACAATCTCCCACTAGAACACCAAGACCAGCGAACCCCTCATTATCTTGTCCCCCTAGACCAGTGGTCGGCAAACTGCAGCTCGCGAGCCACATGCGGCTCTTTGGCCCCTTGAGTGTGGCTCTTCCACAAAATACCACGGCCTGGGTGAGTCTATTTTGAAGAAGTGGCGTTAGAAGAAGTTTAAGTTTAAAAAATTTGGCTCTCAAAAGAAATTTCAATCATTGTACTGTTGATATTTGGCTCTGTTGACTAATGAGTTTGCCGACCACTGCCCTAGACTGTTCCTATGTTCTGTTAGTGTTAATTGTTAACTATCCTGTTAACCAATGCAAAAGAAGTATGTATCTCTCCATTTTACTTTTATTCCAATCCCAGAGATTTCCCCACTTTGCTTTCTCCGACCTTCCTAATCTACCACCAGTGGATTTCATGTAACCACCTTATGTCTCCCCCTGTGATTTCAATGTATACAGTAAGCTGTAAAAGTGTCATTTTCCAGAGATTTTTCTCAATCCATTGAGATTTTGCTTCCCTGAAACTGTCCTCAGCATGGCTCAAATAAACTCATAAATAAAAATGCTCTACAGGTTTGGACTATTCTTATGCCAACAGTCATTAGTCTACATCTCTTTTCTATAATTTCTAGGGATTGGGGGCATGTTTTTGGACTGTCTTTTTAAACCATAGTGATACCGTTATTTTTTAATATTTAATAATCTGCTCATTAAAATATTCTTTTTCTAAATAAAAGTGTGTTTATTCATTTGTTACACAGATCTCCAAATTTAAACAACAGATTTAATATATTTCATTAGCATTTGGGGAACCCAAATGTCCAGTGAGCTCAATTATCCAAAGTAATCCCACTGGAATGTCAACAGAAATGTCATTGCGGCTTTTATTTCTTATTCTTGAATGCCGAACTAACCGGTAAATTGTTCTAAAAATGCTGTTTGATGTTCAAGTTTTATTGGCTGCTCTTCCAAACGTTTAAAATGACTTTCCAAAGCCTGCTCAACTCCAGGTGAGAAGGAGTCGCTGCCTAAATTAAATATTGTTGGTCACAGCAGATGCGGCTTTTAAAGTCGCAACCCTCCAGGTTCCAATGCTTTTTAAACTTGAGAAATTATGCTTTGAGTTTAAATTCTTCAATGTCATTACTATGTGTGTGTGTGTGGGGGGAGGGGTAGGCGGGAGGGGAGACAACAGGGGAAATGCAAGGTGAAGGCCAGGGCTGCAGAGAAACAAAAGGCAATTTGAAAGTAGAGCATCCCTGGGAGATTTAAAGAGGCAGGATCATTTAAATTTAGGGTTTTCTGATTTTTTTTTTTTAAGGCTGCATTGCAACTATTACATTGTAGAAAAGGTTGGAAATGTGGATCAATCTCCCTATTTTAAGAGGCAAATCTTACCAATGACCACTATAGACATTGTTAAAAACACTTACACAATGTCAAAGTGCTTTTCCAGAGATTTCTAGGCTTAGAAAACTGTGTATTTAGGATCAAATAAATGCATCCTGGGATTTTTAGCATTTCTAAGAACATCCGACTTCACCAAATATGTACAAATTGGTCTGAAGGTCGGACATATTTTGGATATAATGTAAATCCAAAATTCTCCCTGACTTTGAGCAAATTTCCCATGAGGCTTTTGTCTTTGAGGACACACACTATTGCTGTGGTTCTGCTCAAGCAGAGCTTGGGGAGGCTTCTTATGTACGCTTTCATATTCTTGTTAATTCGACTTTGTAATATTGGCATTTGGGGGTCAGTAGATGAGGCCTTTATACAGAGATGATCCGTGGCTTCATTAGCATGCCTTCCCGTGGAACAAGGCAGGGCTGAAAGCTGTATTCTCCAGATGCATGGACGGAGTGCAATAGTGGAAGCTTACACGGCGCTCCTAGTACCCAACCCAGTCTCTCGCTTGTAAGTGCTGCTCACATGATTTTTGTTTCAAACATTTCAGGTCATCATCTGTAACATCTCTACTCTATGGTTTTAGATTTTATTGAGGCTGGATTAACATACAATAAAGTGCACCTATTTTTATTGTACAGTTTGATTAGTTTTGACTACCTTATTGGTTTTGTTAACTTAAACAATGTCACTATCCCCCTATTCAAGATATAAAATATTTTCATCAACCCCCACAATTCCCTTGTGCCCCCTTGCAGTCACTTTTTCAAATACTCCTACCCTAGGTAAGCACTGACTTGATTGCAGTCATTATTGACTACTTTTGTCTGTTCTACGATTTCAGATAAACGACATCATAACAGCATGTATTTGTTGTATCTCACTTCTTTAGCTCCAGAGTGTTTTTGCGATTTATCCATTGTGCTATGTGTACCAAAGGTTTGTTCCTTTTAATTGCTGAGAAGTCATCTGTAAGAATATATTGAAATGCATTTACCTGTTGATAGTTATTTGGGTTATTTCTAGTTAGAGGCTGATATAAATGAAGCCCCTAGAAACATTTGTGTACAATGCATGTTTGTTGACATTTTTGTTTTCATTTACTTTTGCTAAATACCTAAAAGTGACTTGCTGGGTCACATGCTAAGTGTATATTTAACTTCATCATAAAGTGCCAAGCTTTTTCCCATAGGGCTTATGCCATTTCACATCTTAGAGTTAATGTATGAGTTTCAGTCACTCCACATCCTCACTAACACTTGGTATTGTCAGTCTTTTTCATGTTTGTCATTCTAATAGTTGTACAGGGGTATCTCAGTACTGTTTGATTTTCATTTCTATGATAAAGATGTCGAACATATTTTCAGGTGCTTATTTTTCATTCACATATCTCCTTTTGTGAATTGTCTGTTCGAATATTTTGTTTATTTCAAGGTGGGTTGTTACAATTGTGCTGTAAGAATTCTTCACATAGCCCAGATGTAAATTCTTTTTGTCAGGTGTAAGTATAGCATATGTTTTCTCCCCGTCTGTGGCTTATCTCTTCATTTATTCTTTTTTAAGATGTATCTTTATTGTTGAAAATATTACAGATGACCCCCCACCCCCATTGACCCCTGCCACCCTGCCTCCACCCCTCCCCAGGCCTTCACTGCACTACTTTCTGTGTTCATGGCTTGTGCATATCTTAATGGTGTTTTTTAATTTTGATAAAGCCTGTTATGGGTTGAATTGCATCCCCCTCAAAAGATACCTTAAAGTCCTAATTCCTTGTGTCTCAGAATGTGACATTATTTGGAAACTAGAGGCCCGGTGCATGAAATTTGTGCACGAGTAGGGTTCCTAGGCCTGGCTGGTGATCAAGGCCAATCAGGTTCCCTGACTCCAAGCCTTCCTGCCTCCTCCTTCCCTCGCTCCCTCAGCACCCGCCTCTACCACTGCTGGTCACCCGCCATGTTCCGTGCCACCCCTGGTGGTCAGCACACATCATAGCAAGCGATCGAATACCCAAGGGGTCAATTTGCATATTAGCCTTTTATTATATAGGATAGGATCTTTACAGAGGTAATCAACTGAAGATGTCATTAGTGGGGGCCCTAATCCATCATGTTTGGTGTCCTTATAAAAAGAAAGAAATTGGCTGAGAGATGCGTACAGGGGAAAGGTCATGTTAAGATGAGACCAAGATCAGACGATGCACCTTCACATCCAGAAACACCAAATATGTCCAGCCAACCACCAGAAGCCCAGGAGAGGCATGGGACAGACACCTCATAGCTCTCAGAAGGAACCAACCTGACTGCACCTTCCTCATGGCCTTCTAGCCTCCAGAGCTATGAGAAAATGCATTTCTGTTGTTTAAGCCATCCAGTTTGTGGTACTTTGTTATGACAGCTGTATACAAATAATACAAAGCCAAATTTATCAAGTTTTTATTGCAAGGTTACTAAGATTTATTTCTATGTTTCCTCTAGATCTCTATTCTTTTTACATCACACACACACACACACACACACACACACACACACACACACACAGGCAACCTCCACATTATCCTCTTCCCTGGGTTGCATGTTTAGGTTTTCTGTTGCCTGAGGGAGCCATTTCTTGTATAATTTCTAGAATTAATCATTGTTTCTACTAACAGTCTAAATATATCAAGTGGCTCTGTGTTCATCTCTTCAAGTTCAACTTGGAGTAAGTTTTAGTTCCAAGGGCATGAGGCCCCTTGTCTCTTTGGTTCCCTTCCTAGTAAGTTGAAGATGCTCATAACCGATGTTTCAATACCAGTCATTTGGGGCCCGGCACAGGCATGACCCCTCACTCCTTCACCATTTCTTTCATCTTTCCTCTACTCGAGAGAGCTATTTATGAACAGGTCAAACATATGTGGCTCTGGGTAGATGTCCAGAAAGTACTGAGCAGGGAGACCCTTTTTCTCCTCAACACACAATGACATCAGTGGTCCCAGTGGACACTGCCGTGTTCTCCACTCTTCATCAAGAAGGACAACCCACCAACTAACCCACACAATCTTGACCTTGAGAAATGAGTTTCTTTGTTGGAAGTTTTTCTTATGGCACCTCTTTTCTTCATAGTTGGGAACACAAAAAAATCAGCTAAAGTCATAAAAAGAACTGAAATAATAATTCAGTAAAGATTATCTATAAATATTCCTTTAGGAATGGGATACTCCGTGACTGATGGGTGTGGCCTTTGCTCTGACATTACTCTGGTATCAAACAGCATTGTTTTCTGATTCCGGATGTTCTGATGTACAACAGAATCAAGTCTTCAAAATACCAACTCTAAGAAGGTTCTCTAGGTACATGCCTTACCCTTGACAGACAGGTGTCTCCACGTCACAGTTGGCTCTGGTCTGCCAATAGCAAGACACAGCAGGGTCACGCTGCTTCCCTCGTTCACAGTGATATCTGAGGAGATGTTCATGATTTGTGGAGGGACTGAGAAGAAACAGAGAAGAGAATAAATACATGAGAATGAGTCTTTACACTCAAAAAAAGGTGCTAGCCTATAAATATTCATATAGCATGCTGTATAATGAGTAACGTCTCAATAATAATATTCCGATTTCTTGATTGGCCAAGGATGTGGCCACCAACACAACATGTACAGTGCACTTGTGTCTTGCAGCAGGAGGCAGGTGTGTGGGAGGGGAAGAAGCACAGGAACTGAAGACGAGGACATTAATGCTTGTTGATTGAAAGGTCAAACCACAAGGAAACTACTTACAATGTTTCTGAGTTCCTGTCTGTCCGTGTGCTCATTTATTTTAGTGGAATTGCTGACTTTAGCAAATAGGCATGAGTTGCCCCCACTTAAGCCTTTTTTATTTTTCAATAAAGCCAACCACACTGAGTTAGTTATCCTTCCTTGAGCATTCCAGACATCTCCATATTTTTTGGCCTTGCACCAATTATTCCATCCTGCAATTCTTTTCTTTCACATTTCTTTACCTGAAAATTCCTTCTCATTCCTCAAAACACATCTATTAAAACACAGAAAAATTGCCTCTGACTTGCCCAACCAGAGTCAGCAATACATTGCACCTGCTACTATGGCCGCTATAATATCCTATATAATAAAAGGCTAATATGCAAATTGACTGGATGGCAGAACCACCGGTCCTCAATGCAGGAGTTGCTTCCTGGTGGTCAGTGCACTCTCACAGGGGAAGCGGGCCTAAGCCATCAGTTAGACATCCCCCAAGGGCCCCCGGACTGTGAAAGAGCGCAGGCCAGGCTGAGGGACCTCCCCCACCCCGAGTGCATGAATTCTGTGCACCATGCCTCTAGTTGTACTATAAAACATAGGCATAATGGCATCATACCCCAGTGGTTAGGGGTAGGGCTCTAGAGCTCAACTCCTCACCTGTTGAATAATCTTGGGCAAGGTATACTACCTTCCCCTCTTGGTTTCCTCAGCTGCGAAGTACAGATGATAGTAGTAGCTAAACTAAATGTGTTGTGAGGTTTAGACAAAACAATGGCTTCATAGAGTGCATGATAGGAAAGGAGCACTCAATAAATGTTAACTACCAGACGACAAGGAAGACTAAGATGAAGACAGCAATAATTATGTCTTTCTCAATAAACTCTTATGGGCTGGGTCCATGTCCATTTAACGTTAGCATTGCAAAGGCTGACATAATCCCTGGCTTTGCTGGCTACCCTGCCCCACCTCCAGTCCTCATTCTCTCAATTCATTTCAAAACTCAGCGTATAATGAACAACATAAACTGATGAACAAAACTAGGACCAGTGTCAGGGAAGCATCGAACAGATTGTCCAACCTATGAGGGAAGGCGGGGGTGGGTGGGTGTTGGTGGTGAGGGGGTAAGAAATCAACCAAAGGACCTGTATGCATGCATATGAGCATAACCAATGGATACAGATGGGGGGGGGGCAGGCAGGGGGTAAGGGCATGTGCTGGGGTTTGGGGCCAGCCGGGGAGAGGTCAATGAGGGAAAAAGGAGACTTACATAATACATTAAACAATAAAGAATTTAAATTGAAACAAAACAACAAAACAGCATTGGAAAATAACCTGATTCCCCTCAACTCCTACTTCTCATCGCCCTTGTCCTGGTTGAGTCTCTCACCAAATTTCACATGAACGATAGCCTCCCCCTTGAAACTTCCCACCTGTTCTCTTTCCAACTTTGGATCCCTCCAAGCTCTCTCCTGCATGTGCCCAGAGCAGTGGTCGGCAAACTGCAGCTCGTGAGCCACATGCGGCTCTTTGGCCCCTTGAGTGTGGCTCTTCCACAAAATACCATGGCCTGGGCGAGTCTATTTTGAAGAAGTGGCATTATTAGAAGTTTAAGTTTAAAAAATTTGGCTCTCAAAAGAAATTCCAATCATTGTACTGTTGATATTTGGCTCTGTTGACTAATGAGTTTGCCGACCACTGGCCCAGAGGAACCTTTTCAGGCAGTCATCTAATCAAACCGCCCCCTACCTACTCTAGCTCACCATTGCCCACCAGGCTTAACACAAAACCTCTTTTGCATGACCTACCTCCGTCCCTGAAATCTAGCCCTTCAACCCACCGACAAACCTCGTCTCCAGGTGCAGACCTCACTAGCAGCACATGGCAGATAGTGGACCCACCTTCCCTGGCACAAGGACTTTCATAGCTTTGCTTGCCCTTGTCTTCTCTTCATTTTCTACCTGAAAACATAGGACTCAACTTTCAAGCGTCCTCCAAGGTCACCTCCCCTTAGACACTGAAAAGAGAATCCGCATCTCTCTTTGCTACATTTTGTGGCAAGCTCCCCGCAGGTGGGGCTGGGCCTGCTGTGTCCCAGCTGATGGTTGTACGCCTGTCCCTTTACCTAGAGAGGGAGGTGCCTGAGAATGAGGAAGGGATTTCACACACCCGTTTCCCCAGGCCCTGGCACAAGGCTGACAAGGTACATGCTTGATTCTTCTTTGAAAGAAAGAGCCAAAGAACACATTGGACAAATCCAAGAACTGGGGTAGCGGGTAGGGGTGGGGGGACCGCAAAGCTTTTAACCTTTCTTCTCAATTTTCTTTCAGATTCTGAAAAGAAAAGGAACGATAACAGACAGAGGAGGCACTGTGCTTACAGTTATGCTGATTTACTCAAATTGCCAGTTTAATTATAAATTATTAATTACCATACAGGTCGAGTGCTAGTTAATTCCAAACCACCCCGAGTCAGCGGTGAAGGAGAATTATGGCCCAGGCTCGATTCTGAGGACTGTGCAGCCTGAAGTTTTATGCTGCTCAGACCTTAGAGGTAAGTCTTTTCAAGGAGAAGCCGTAAGTAACATGGAGAACATTTGAGTTCTTAAGGGAATCCACATTTGAAAATAAATAAAAATCACCCCCAGTATAAATCTGCCATGTTTTAGATTATTCCGGCATCAGATTTTGCCCTGAAATTTCATTGCACATATTTTATCCAGATACAAACTGGGGTGGGGGTGGGAGTACATTCTAACTGCACTGCATCCTCTAGAGAAAACTGTACTAGCGATTTTCCAGTATTTTCAGGCTTGTTAAAAACATAGTTCTGAGCTTAGAAATGTCAATACTGCTTCTCACTTTTATAGAACGGCAGCTTCAGTGCTGCTTCCACGGGAGTCTCGGGATACTGTCTGCGGAGGTTGGGTGTGCCAGGCCACCTGACATTCTCTCTCTCCAGAACCAGGAGTCTCCCTCCGCAGGAAGACACGGCGGCATGGGGGCAGGCACTGACCAGTCCGTGGGCTCATTTAGTACATTTCAGATCCCTGCACACTGCCCCCGGCTCAGGGCCTTCAGTCCCATACAGTCCGTTTCATCTGATAGTGTGAGGGATCCTGGATTAAAAGGCATCTGTAAAAAGGCCAGTAAGTATATCAGTGGACTTGTAACTACTTATTGTCACCAGATTTCTTTTGTGCAACTCAATATTTTTCTCCATTTCCCTAAAACCTATGTATTGAAATTAAATTTGTATATGGGTTTTTTTGTTTGTTTTTTGGGTTTTTTTGCTGGATAAAATAGGAGCTCTTACACTGTTTTAAGGCAGAAATTTATATTGCTTTTCACAGTATTTATCTAGGGAATAACATTTAAAGAAATCATGCATTGGTCATCCTATTAGCTGTTCATTGGACATGAAAATATTGAGTCAAGTAAAAACGTCGCACATGTAAGTAAAGTTAAATGCATATTCTGAAATTTAACTTTGAAATTTTATCTTTTTTTAAAAAAAGTATTTGCAAAATTCCATGGATATTGAGCACCACCTCCACATTCCCCTTCTCATTATAATGTCAACCGGGAGAAGGGGGATTCCCGGGATGAAATGGTGAAGGTTATTCCAGCATCTCAAGTCAGAGGAGGAAAGACAAAGGGTGTGAATAGCCAGGAAAAAAAGAAAAAAGCACAAAAAGTGAACTGAGAGAAAGGGAAGCTCTTTCTGTTCCCAATTATAAGGTCACTGTTATTAAAATGTAATGCACAATGATATTTATTATTTATTAATACGCAATTCGATGGTTCTCAAATTGCTTGCACAAGCATTACCTTGTGGGTTTCTTATGAACTATGAGATAAATAGAACAAATAGTGTCACTATTAAGCACATGATGGTCTAACCGCTTTGCTGTACATCTGAAACGAATACAGAATAATAGCGAATGTAAACTGTGATGGGAAAATAAGTTTTTTAAACAATGTAGAAATGGAAGCATGAGGAAGGTTAAGTAAATTGCCCCAGATCACGAGGTTAACAAATGGCAGACTTCTTTCCATCCTGGGGTGCTTCCTCTCTGTTTAACCTCTGTCAGTGCCCCAGACACAACCTTTATATCTGCGTGTTTCCTCTGCCTGGGACGTCCTCCCTGCGCATCTTCCCTCACAGCCCTTCCCAGGTGGTGGGAACCATCTCCTTCCATCCGCTTAGGGACCCTGCACACCCCTGCGGACGGGGGCGTCTTGGTACATTGCTCGCCAAGGGAGGTTCTCAATACTTTCGATTTAATTTTCAATATCAATTGAATTTGGAAATACTATTATGATGCTTCCCTTGTCTTCATGATACCTTTGTGAAGAAAGGAGCGCTTGGACATGACTTTATTTCCCCCCCTTTTTAAATTTTATTAAATTTATAAGGGTGACATTGGTTAATAAAATTGTATAGGTTTCAGGTGTTCAACTCTATAGTACATCACAACCATATATTGCATTGTGTTTACCACCCAAGGTCAAAGATTCTTCCTTCACCCTATATTTGACCTCCTGAACCTTTTACTACCCTCTCTCCCCATTTCCTCTGGTCACCACCATACAGTTATCTATGAGTTTTTGTTTTGGTTTGTCTTATTGGTCCATTTGTTGCTTTCAGTTTTACATTCCACATATGAGTGAGCTCATTTGATTTTTGGCTTTTCCTGTCTGACTTACTTCACTTAGCATGATATTCTCAAGATGCATCATGTTGTTGCAAATGGCAGTATTTCCTCTTTTCTTATGGCTGAGTAGTAGTCCATTGTTTATATGCTCCACATCTCCTTTATCCAACCCCCGATCAAAGGACACTTCAGGGTTGCCATGTCTTGGGAAATACAGATCAAAACTACAATGAGCTACCACCCCACAGCTGTTAGAGTGGCTGTTATCAACAAGACAAGCGCTAATGAGTGTTGGGGAGGCTGTGGAGAAAAAGGAACCCTCCCACACTGCTGGTAGAAATGTAAACTGGTGCAGCCACTATGGAAAACAGTAAGGAGGTTCCTCAAAAAAGAAGACTAGAGTTACCATTCAACCCAGCAATCTGTATATCTGCCTGATACATTTTAAAGCATCTAGTCGCAGATGTATGCCCCCCCTCCCAATTTATTGCAGCATTATTCATGGAAATTATTTTAGTAGCCTGTATATATTTTGATAGAACTGTTCAAATTTTAGACACTTACCAGGGTCTAACAAATATAAATACACTAGAGGCCCGATGCACAAAGATTCATGCAAGAATGGGCCTTCCTTCCCCTGGCTGCCGGCACCGCCTTTGCTCCGGCCTGGAGCCTCCTTTCCGCCTTCCCACGCTACTCAGAGGCCTGGAGCAGTTGGGGGAGTATGGAATGCCTGCATCATCGCCATGGCGACGACGCAAGCGTCCCGCCCCTGGCCGCTTGTGTATGCAAATTAACCCGCCATCTTTGTTGGGTCAATTTGCATACTCACTCCTGATTGGCTGGTGGGCGTCACGAAGGTGCAGTCAAATTTGCATCTTTCTCTTTTATTAGTGTAGATATAGCTAGCGATTATGAATCCTATCTAATTAAGATGGAATATGCAAATTGACAGTAACTCCACAATAAAGATGGCAGCACCCACAGCCAATAAGGAGGGAATATGCAAATTGACAGGACAAGGTGAGAGGTGGAAGGCAGCTCTGGCTGGAGCAAAGGCGGAAAGGCACCTTCGGGCCTGAATGAAGGCGAAAAGGCGGCTCCTGGCTGGAGCGAAGGCAGTGTCTGCAGCCTGAGGAAGGAAGGCCTATACTTGCACGAATCTTCGTGCATTGGGCCTCTAGTATACAGATAAACAAAAAATGGATAGCAATCTTCTCTGAAATGACAAAATCACTACAAGAGTCTATCTAAAGAATTACAAATAGTGCAGGGTGTTGTTAGTCACATCTGCAGACACCAGGGACCCTCACTCCCCACCCCACAGTCTGGTAGTACATGAATTTGGTTATCTTTATGTTGATGCTGGTAGTTACAATAGGACCTTCACATAACTGTGAAGACTGTTCAGTGAACAACTGCAACTACTTCAACGTGTCACCAATGTAGACAGATAGATGGATAGATATAGACATATAAGTACAGATATAAACAGAGTATGGTATTGTCTGTCTCTCTCTATACATACATACAAATATACGAAGGGCTACAAACAATGTTTTATCAGGTTGCAATCGGGTACTTTGAGGAAGAGGCAGATTTCCAAAGGTATCTTTGGGCACTGGATGACCATGAGGTATTTACACATCCTCTCTTTACCCTCAGGATGGCCAGCTACCCTTGAACATTCCAATACCTCTTGAACCCATCCCTTCCTCTTCAATTTCACTGCCATTGGCTTAGTTGAGAAGCATATCTTCTCTTGCTTGGAATATTACAAAAGTCTTCTTATTTCTCAATCTGCCACCATTTTATAAATAAAACCCATTACGCCCATCACAGTTACCTCTTAAGTATCTTGCTTCTGTCTAACAGCCCAACATCTGCCCCTTGTTAAGACTCTGAAGTCTAAACGGTCTGACCATATCATAACTACTTGCCCCTTCTCCAACAAGTAGCCCCCCATATCTTTCTGGGGCTCATTGTTCTCTCATCTCTGTGCCTTTACACACACTATTCCTTCTGTTTGGAAAACACTTTTCTACTTTTGTGCCATACAAACCACTCACCCTTCAACACTCAAGTCAAATATGAGCTCCTTTAGGATGCCTTAGTTTCTCTTTCATTTCCAAAGCATTCATGTTTATGACTTTATCATACCATTTATCTTTGCAACAGAGCTGCTCCATGGAAAATATCTGCTATATTTATCCTTGCATTCCTATCATACAACCCAAAGCCTGACAAATGATAAAATCATTTCCCCTCTAAAGGGAATGTGTGCATGCATAGGTTTTAAAGTTGGGGACCTTATAATTTGCCAACTGTTTTCCATCCTAGAAATTTGACATTTGACCTCTCTTTTCCCAAAAATACCCTCCATCCAATTCCTTACTTAGATTTTTTTTTTTAATTCTGGGTTTTGTCCTTTTATATTTATTTGTATGGTTGTTTAAGGACTCTCTGTTTCGAAACTATATTCTTTATAAATCACAATATTCTCAGTACTTAGAAATATGTTTGGTACATAACAGGCGCTTAATGAAAATGTACAAAATGAATAAATGCCCACTATATACACTGTGGTAAACATGTTATCATATACTTGTGAGAGAACAAACCTGAGTTAGAAAGGTTTTCCTAAAGGTGAAATATTTCTATGTGCAAAGGTAATTGAGGTGTGAAATGTATGATTCTTGACATATTAGTGACACCTACATAAAGGTGACATGATATGAATGAAAAACGATGTGAGAGACCATGTACCACAACTTAGGTTCTGTAGTCCAATGACCCATGTATGCTCAGACAGGTGTTTACCAAACTCCTCATCCCCTGGTTCTCACTGAAGAAAATGAAGACCACAGAATAACAACGTGGGAATGTGTATAGTGCACTAGTACAGTGCCTAGAAATAAGTGCTTCATAAATGGTAGTTGGCACTATTATTTTATATGCTCTTAGCAATATTGAATAAATATTTGAAATCAGATAAATAGCTTAATCAGTGCCTGCTTGCTCATTTTCTAAATCTCAGCTCCTTCAGCTTTCAGGCAGGACTTACTGATGAAGCTGGCCTTGGAAAGCTGCAAGATTTCATTAGATATGCTTCCAGAGCAAAAAGTAAATATCTAATCAATAAAGGTCAATTGCGTCCTTATATGTGAACATTGTTGCTATGCAAATACACAGGGCAAATCACACACTTGTATAAAAAATTACTTGGCTCCTCCTTATATATTTTCTTTTAGAGGATATTTTATTCTATTTCTGACAGATTCAAAGGATGCAACTTCAGCACCATGTCTTGCCCTATCAAGGGCAATGATTCCACCCTCTACAACTCTCCCCTATCTGTGTCCGGTCACAATATTTGAAAATCATGTTTCAAGTGTTTCATTTCAAACTGAATGGCCCTGTATTTTTAAAATTATAATCTGGACTCACAGAGGCTAAAGTTTGACTACCATTTTTTCCCTACCTACTTTCTGTGTAATTTTTGAAAAAGTTACTTGCGCTTTCTCTGCCATAAAATGGGCATGGACATATTTGCTACACAGGGACGTGGAGACTGTGTTAGTTACAGGCCAGTGAGCCAGCTCTGACTCCTGGCGACTCTGTGATAACCACATGCCCTGTTTTCAACAGCCCTTAGAGATGATGATTTTAAAGAGACTTAAATGGCTATTACTGTTGTTTCCAGTTTATTATTGTTATTACTATCCCCAGAGAATAACAAGATATTGAGACCACGTGAAAGCTGATAGAAATATGAAGTGCTTTCCACTGCACTTTTAAACACTCAAGGCTAATTTAGAAAAATAACAACAGTAAAGACTTTTTAAAAATGGAATGTTTTATTCTTCCAGGGTTACCTTTTTAAAATGTATTCTAACAAAAGAGCTTATTTCATAAACTAGAGGTGAGAGTAATTTGAGAATTACAGTATACGTTCTAGGCGAGGTTGTGCCACATTTTGTGTACTCAGGTAATATGATATGTTGGCAAAATCACTACATGAAATGTCAGGATAAATGGATTCTAATCTTGATTCTTCCACAGCTGTGTGATCTTCTGTCAATCGCTTAACCCCTTTGATTTAGGTGTGTGAGTGTGTGTGTGTGTGTGTGTGTGTGTGTGTGTGTGTTTCCCCTCTTTTTATTCATGCTGCCCTACCCATGGCAGCCTGGTTGCAATGCCCCAAACACCCCACACTTCTCATAAATCCATATAGAATTCCATATAGCTGCATATGCTGAACCCTGTCCCTTTGTGCCCTCTGCCTATTCAAGTCCTACTCACACCTGAAAACTGATATTGATATATAATGCCCTCTCTCTACCAGCTCTCCCCATTCTCCCCATCCCAGAGATGAATGTAAGCCTGTGCTCCGTGGCTACTTGATCAGAAGGATGTAATATGGTTATTCTAAACATGTATCGAGTACCTACTAGGTCCTCGGTGTTACCTTGGGAGTAGAGATGTACACAGACAAGATTCCTCTCATATGGAAATGATGGAGTTTTGGGTCAAGAGGAGACCACTGACATTGATAAATAATCACTGGATCAAGGTGTGATTACCATTGTGGATGTGCCATGAAGTGGTACGAGGTACCATGACAGCCCATAATAGGGGATCAGCCCTGGGCAGTGAGTTTGCATGAGGGGTTCGCTGTGGGCAGGGCTGGGCAAAGGGATCAGCATGTGCAAAGGCTCTGCACAGATAGGATGCAAGGTTGGCTTGGGAGGCTGTGTCTGAAGTGAAGAGAGGAAACTCTTACAAGTGACTGACTGGACAGGGGACAGGATTTATTGGTTCTCAAGAAAGTGCTTAAGGTTTTAATCTTTTTAAAGAGAACTGAGGCCCTGGCCAGTTTTGCTTAGTGGATAGAGCATCAGCCCTTGGGTTGAAGGTTCCCGGGTTCAATTCTGGTCAAGGGCACATATCTTTTCCCTCCCCTTCCCTCCCCTTCCATTCCCTTCTTTTCCCTTCCCTTCTGCTCTGTGACGCCAAGAGTAGGAGTTGCACACTTGTCGCTGCACTTGTTGCTCACCCCTGCACTCAGTATGCACTATCCTGTGCCCAAGGCTGGGACAGAATTGTAGAAAGAAATCCCCTGGATCAGACACAGAAACTCTTCATCTTTGAAGAAATGGGTAGTTGTTCATAATCTTGTTCAGAGCTAGATGATGGCTCAGAAGGAAGGGGGTGAGGCCGGTAGCTCAGATGGCACTCTTGTATTCAGTTGTTGTATGAAAGTGGCAATGGTTTTAGTTATGAATAAATGAGATCACAAAATAAGTATACTTTAAAGACTACGGAATGATATGTACCTATAATTCAGCGTTCCGACTAAAGAAATAAAAGCTACAGTTTGAGTCTCAGGGATCCCATGGGTGTGACACTTGATGAGCTTTGACTCTGCTTGTAGAACAGGGATGGGCTCAGTAATGTGATCTATATTGTGTAGAAGGTACAGCAAGGTAGCTTTTCTCAGGCCAAGGTTAACCTCACATACCCCCCATTTCTTAAATTCACTACCCTGCTAGATTCACAAAAGTCAAGATTTCCAATATGAAAGAACAGGCTTAGATTTCTAGGTGTGAGGAAGTCAGCCATGAGGCCCCAACATAATTTTTATGTGAGTCTTTTCTCAAATCTCTGAAATCCATCTCAATTCCAACACATCTGAAAAGTCTGAAAAAATAAAGATTGCATCTGCATTTTATTTTTACATTGGGAAAGTGGGGAGGGGTTCATGACTGAATATTGCTGATAAAAACATGATAACTGAGTCTCATTACAGCCAAAGACAAGTCTCATATTTTAGCATTTTTATTAAAGCTTTTTAAATTACTGAGTGTCTGGTATATTCAATACCAGCCTAAGTGATTTATATTAGTCTATCCCTAGATACTCCATCTAATAAATAACTTGGCAATCTCCTAGCCCATAAATATCCCTGGCCCCAGCAAAAAGCAATTAAAGGATGTGAGAAAAAAAGAGTGGTTTCTCAGTACCCCAGACTACAGTGTCACGGGGTGTTTCCAGAGGAATAATTCACGCCACTTACAGAGGGGCCAGGTCTCCTGTCCTCACCACTCACCCACCGGGAATTTACGTCTCAGTTCCCTTCAAAGACAAAACACACCCGAAACTGTCTTTAAATATTTAACATGTCACAGGAAGGCAGGTGTTTCATCCTGGAGAACATTCTCCCCAGCAACAAGTGTGCTAGAATATCTGAGACAGCTCTGGCTGAAAATACTGTGCAAAGCCTTTTTGGAAAGCAGTTGTGTCCAAAATGTTTGCGGGGGAAGAAAGGGGACATATGTAATACTTTCCACAATAAAGACTTTTTTTAAAAAAAAGAAAAAATAATCATGAAAATAACAATGACAACAATAACAACAAAAACAGTCAGTAGGTGTGAGGAATTTTATGGGGAATCTGTAAAATGTTCTAAAACTCATTTATATTGATATTGCTTTACTTGGTAAAGTTACTAAAAGTCCTTAATTTGTACACTTGAAATGTGTGAATTTTAATATATATATATATATATATGTATATATATATATATATATACACACACACACACACACACACACACACACACACACACACACTGAGTGGCCAGATTATTATGATCTCTGAACGCATAATAATCTGGCCACTCAGTGTGTGTGTGTGTGTGTGTGTGTGTGTGTGTGTGTGTGTGTGTATGTATATCTCTTATCTGGCTCTTATCTGGCCTTCACTGAACCTCAAAGGCTATGGGAAGAAGGAAGCTCTGAGCCCCTCCTTTCTATGTATGTAAGTCAGTGTGCTCTGCGTTGCACCCAGCGCCCAGCACCCAGGCAGGAGACAACAAGGCCACACACCCAGACTTTTCTCGCTGTGCTCTGGGAAGCTGCCAGGACAAATGGCCTTGGGTAGGAGAGGCTGGCCCCAGTCCCGGTTTTACAGGGATTCTCCAAATCCCAATCCCAGTGAGTCCATGGCACACTCATCATAAATCTGAGAGGCTTGGAGGCTCTAGATCAATTTAATTGGATGCGTCTTCTAATGATACGTTCGATCGTTTTATTAAACATTGTCTATTTTTATGCGCTTCACTTCCCAGATAATTATGTACGAATTGTTGGGGGCAGAGGGAACTGCCTTTGAAAATATTACAGGAGCCCAATAACACGCTATTTACACGTCCTCGGACTCCAGGGCACACCAAGGGCATGCACATGTGTGAGGCAGAAATAATGCCACCTCAGCTTGATTACAGCACTGAGAAGTGGGGCATTTACAAAGAAAATCCTATTTCCCCCCATCATCTCATTTATTATGAAGAAGAAAGAGCAGAAATGCAGCTTCACTTCCATAGCTTGGTGACAGAAAAACAGGGCAAAATGGAGAAGGGTTTGACCAAAAGCATTGATTGTTGCACAGAGCAGTGATTTTCAGCCTTTATCATGGCATGGCACACATACACTAATTACTAAAATTCTGTGCCCCACCAAGAATATATTTTTTTGCCAATCTGACCAAAAAAAAAATAAATAAAATAAAATAAGCATAATTTTGATTCATTCACACCGTACACTATTGTTGTTGGCTGTTGTCATTTGTTCATTTAGCACTCTAAGCAAAAAGAAGTCAGTGCCCCTGACTAAATAATCAGGCATGGTTTTAAAATTCTTGTGGCACACCAGGGTACCAGGGCACACCAGTTGGAAATCGCTGGCAGAGAGGAAATTATTCTTTTTTCTTATAATTAGAGAGATGTTACAACCAGATGCTTGCAGTTCCCCAGGATTCTGGGAGCTAGATAGTGTCTCATTACTTATTTATTTGATGTAATATTTTGAAACGTCAAGTATATTTACATGCTTCAAACACCAGCTTACTTAAAGGTGGCAGAGTATATATACTGTTTCTATATTTATAAAAATAACATTACACATTTTCCCAGCTGCATTGTATTCCTTTGGATACATGTAGTATAGTTTATCCAAGTAGCACCCTACTCACAGATGTGTGAATTATTTCAATCTTTCGTTATTACAAGGTTACTCAAATTATCATGTGTGTGTATGTGTTTTAGGCTTGTCAACGTGTTTGTAAAGCCTGGTTTAAAGTGCAAATACAGTGATAGTCTTAATGGTTGTTGATAGATTTTTTTCCCAGGGGGTTTACCATCTTTCACATCCACTAACAATCTGTATGTCTGTGTGCTTTTGCATCCTTTTACATGCGTGAGGATGGTTGGTACTGTTGTCAGTGAACTCTCTCTTTAGGTCCTTTGCTTAGGCTTATTGGGCTTCCCATTGTTTTTATTTTTATTATTATTATTTTAAAAATATATTTTAAATGATTTTTTACAGAGAGGAAGGAAGAGGGGTAGAGAGTTAGAAACATCGATGAGAGAGAAACTTCGATCAGATGCCTCCTGCACACCTCCTGCTGGGCATGTGTCCTCAACCAAGGTACATGCCCTTGACCGGAATCGAACCTGGGACCTTTCAGTCCACAGGCCGATGCTCTATCCACTGAGCCAAACTGGTTAGGGCTTCCCATTTTTTCTCAAGAAATTCTCGTTTTCTGTATGTCAATTAGAGTTAATTCTCCACATCAGTTAAAACTCAGCTCTGGACACAGAGGGCCTGGCTCATTTCCTGGGACTGCCATTTATTTCCTTGAGAGTGTATCAACCTATCTGTGCCTCAGTCTTTATAAATATATGAACGAGGCATACAATCGGCACCTGAAATGCAGGAGTGTTGTAAAGGGCACATAAGCCAGCAAGTACAAAGTGCAGAGAAGAGGCATTGTGTAGACACTGTTGGTATCAGACACTGCTCATTCCAAGTTTCCCAGGTGTTGCCTGCAGGTGAGGTGTGCTGGCCTGTGTCCCCCTCGGGCGAAGGACCTGCCAGAAGGCCTTTCCTCCTGCTGCCACCGTGGAAGGAGAGATCGGACTGGGGACAGAGGCACTTCATCAGAGTCAGGCTAATAATTAGTGTCCACAAACAAACACACCTGTGGACTGGCACTTCCTATAAACTTGGGTGCCAGGTGTCAAGGCCATTTTAAATATATGTCAGCAGAGAAAATGCCAGAGGCTTGCAGGGCACAGAGATGAGGGAGGGAGAAATCTCTCCTGGTACATACGCAGTGTGAGAGTGGCGCCCTCACTTTATTTGAGCTAAAAATGAATGAAATACCCCCTTTTCTCTTTGGAAAATGTCAGAGAAGAGCTACTAAAATCTAAGCAGGGGGGATGTGGTCATTAGGGCAGAAAAGTAGGGGTAGGAGTGGTAAAGTGGATTTTGCCACGTAAGCACTTGTGTCCTTAGCTATTCATGTGACGATCAGACCAGACAGAGCAGGGGGTGAGTCAGAGGATGCGGCTGCAGGCGGCTATGGGAAGGGAAGGAGAGAAACCCCAGGTCTGGGGTGTAGGTATGTTAATGTGGAAGGCAGGGAGAATGGCTAGGACCAGAGAGTCTTAGAAATGGCAAGCAGGGAATTGGACAAAATGAACAGCTAGGTTCCCAAGTCAATAGGACAGATAAACAGCAGGTTCCCTCTAAAGCAGTGGTCGGCAAACTGCGGCTCGTGAGTTGACTAATGAGTTTGCTGACCAGTGCTCTAGAGAAAATAAAAATCTCCCCCCCACGCGTGAGGATGAGGCCTTGGTCAGATCCGGTCTCTTAGGGAAAAGGGCAGTGCGATAGCACACTGCCCATCTTACTGGAAGGTGTTGCTTTAACCCCCAGAGTAGGTAGCGCCTGTCGTTGTTTGAAGTGGGGAGGTGACAGCCCATAAAGAATGTTTTCTGACGCTGAGAGCACTCCTGAGGTGACAGGATGCTTAGCCCTGGAAGACAGACGCAGGGGCCCCTCGCGGGAATGCGGGGAGCAATGGGTACTGATGGCAGCAGGCGCAGGGCGGGCAGAGTAGCCCTGGGATGATGGATGACTAACTCCCGATGGACTGCATTTCTCCTAGGGCTGTGAGCAAGAGAGCTGAGACCTGGGACCTGCTGCGGTGCTTCTCGAGGTGATAAAACCTCATTACACTCAGAGACTGAGCTACGGAAAGTGCCAGAAGCAGAAACACAGAGCATTTGGGAGGATTCAGAGCAAAGAGAGAGAGAGTCAGGGCTTATAAATGGGCCGTGGGTGGGCCAGGAGACAGAACAGTGATCCTGCTTCCTCCCTCTAACTCCCACCAAGACTTATCCACCTGCCAAGCCTAGAATAGGGGCAGGGGGAGGGGACATGGAATACGTAGGGACAGACTGAAAGAAGAAGGGAGTGGGCTGGAAAGGCAGTGGCATGAAAAGGAGATGGGTATTTTGAATAATTGGTTCAAGCATGGGTGTCTGCTCCCCCGTAAAAACACACACACACACACACACACACACACACACACACACACACACACACCTGCCCCAAACACAAAGGAGAGTGGAAATAATGGCCGCAGGGTGGCTCTGGGAGGGCATGCTTAGAGCAACTGAGTCCCCCCTGACCCCAAGTCTTTAACACTCTTTTGCTTAATGAAGTGGCATTTAAAAGCTAGACAAGGCAATCAATGAGTATTAATAATCATGACCAAATAATGATATGTACACAATGGCAACGGAGTGGAGCAAAGCAAGTCATAGACCCCCCTCTATCCAAGGCCCTGAAAATATTTTAAAAAATCAATAGATCTCAGGGAATCTCCTGGTTTAGGAGGATACTTATCTCCCAAAGACTGAAGTGAACTGCTTTACAGTAAGGCTTGAATCCAAAGGCTGAACTCCTCCGACAAGACTGCATCCCTTACCTGTTTCACAGAAAACACCTGTAGCCACGTCCGGGTTCTCCTTGCCTTTCCTGGTATCTCTCCTCAGCGGCGTCCTTATGTATGACTAGTGATTGGAATAGAGACCTATTCACCGTATGTGGATTGTATGAAGACAGATTTGTTCACTCCTGGCCCATGAACTTGATGAATAAATGCCACGGACAATGGCTAAAATCATATAAACACAAACTCACCTTACGTACTCCCCGTGGGGCCCAGGGCAGAGTAGACCTGGAACTAGCCTGACCTACGGTGCCAGCATCTGTAAGCCTGAGGACAGAGAATGGGCCCGATAGGACAGTGGCAGTGCCATCCTCTGCTGCCCCCGGAAAGGGAGCACCCTGACCCGGAGGATCCCCTGCCTGCTTCCATGTCAGGAAGCGTCCAGGTGGATGATGAACAACTGGATGCAATAACAACTGGAACAGGGCAACGATGCCCCCGCCCCCGCCCAACCCTCCCACATTCTAGTTTAAGTTTCATTTCCCCTTAGACTTTGTCCAAGAAGGAAATGGATGAAGGGAGAGGTTCTTTGGGCAGCTGATGCGGCAGGTTTGGGTCACTTGTAAGTCAATAAAGAAGCTCTGGGGTTTCCCTGTTGGTTTCCTGGGGGTGCCTGCCAGTGTGCCTCCTGGAGAGATCCCTTCCGCAATGCACCGCAGACCACAGCTGCAGGCCGCAGAATCCAGGGGCACGGGGGCACCTTAAGAGTGGCCTCTGTGCCCCAGTGCCGGAGGTCAGCCACCCCCTGTGCACTGCCATGGGAGCATGGGAATGTCTCTGTCAAAACTTTCCTGAATTCAGGTCTTGGTTGTCCGGGGTCCCCTCTGAGGGGAGGCCTGTTTATCTGTCCTCTCTGAGTGGAGTTGCACCCACATCACCTGGAGGCAGGGTTTGGGAGAATGCAGGTTTGGGCCTCCCCCGTGTTTAATTCAGGTCTGCATGGGCCTGAGTGTTTCCATTTCTAGCAGGTCCCCAGGTGGTGCAGATGCTGATGTCCTGGGCAGTGCACGCTGAGGACCACTGGCCAGGAAAGAATGTGGCGGTCCAGAGTGCATCCTGGTTAGAGTGGGCTGGAGAGATGCTACATGAGACGATGCCCTCATTCATGGGAGAGACTCGGCCACTATAGGGGGAAATGTGAAGGTCCCTGCTTCATGGAGTTGGGCCTTCTCTTGTTCTTCAATATCCCCACATTCATCTGTAAGTCGGCACCGAATCACCACTTCCATCACTTGATATTTTTTTAGAAGAGGTTTTTTTGTTTTTTTTTTTAAGAAGTACCCTGAATCCAACAAATGGTGCTAGTGCCCAACCATATGCCTAAGTCTCTAGAGACCTGGAAATGGACCTTAGCATCCTCCAACTTGTGGGGATAGCTCTTGCTCCTCATATCTAACACATAAGTATTTACGTTTTCCCCACGACAGTATCTGCTACTCATCCTATACACCTTTTCCGAGTATCACTGTCTCCCCAAAGTCTTCCTCGACCTTCTCTCACCAAAATGAATTAAGCACTATGCTACGTCTCTACGGTGTGCCTCCTTCTGCGCGGTTGCGCCACACAATGAGTCCACTCAGGAGCCTTGCCTACTTGACATCACTGATAAGCAGGAAGCACCTGCTTGCCTCCCTTAGTGGATAGTAACCACCTGGAGGGCACTTTTTAGAATCCTCCGTACCAGACACAGCGTCCTCTCTTAACAGACAGAAAACAATTACTTGTTGGTCTGCACAGGATGGTCGATGTAGACTTGTGCAGGATATAAAGTCGCTGATTTAATAGGTTTGGTTATTTGCCTTTCCCCGGAGACATCCATTTATTCTCAAGTCACTGTGGACACAAGATTAGAAGTGAGAAGGGCAAAGAGCGCCATAGACGGATGCACTGACAAGTGGCACCCGCAGGAAAGAATGCAGCCCGTGCATCAGTACAAAGAGCTGGGACATGTGGGGCCACAGACGGGCCTACTGGGTGGCTCCCGGTGAGGCAGAGAGAGAGAATGAACTTCCGTTTAAAATGCCATGGTAAGTGAGCAAGATACGGTTAAATTCTAATAAGGTGCTCCATGTCAAGGCAGACATGCTTCTAACACGCTTTTAACAACAGATGAAAACAGAGTCTAAAACTTAAAAGAAGTCCCACTGTTTAGAAAGGAAGACTCGGTTATCTAGAAGACTCACTCATTTGGAACATCTCATTATCTGATAATGCGGAATGAATAATGCATTCCCGAACATTGTCCCTGGGTCCCTGTATTCTCTCCTTCCCAAACTCTCTGCCAATATGACTTCACAGATGAAAGAGCCTGCAGCAGACCTGGATGGACTGTGATTGGTTTGAAAGCTGAGTGAGAAGAGAAAGGGTATTAATTTGGAAACAACCATCTCCTGGCTTTTGGACCCTCTCCCCCATTCTCTGATGCTTGTCATCTTTGCTCAGGGGCCCAGCACAGCGGAGAGCCTGCCAGTGGCCTCTGTGGGAGTGTCCTGCCCCCTGCAGCTCCCCTGGGCCTGCAGATGTTAGAGTGAGGGGGATCACGCTGGGAACTGAAATTTATGTTATTAAATGGCTCCCCTCTCCAGCTCTGACTGACAAATAGCCAAATTTCGCTTCCTTTGTTCCAAGTCTGGCTGCCGTTCCACAGTCATCACACTGTGTTTTATAAAGTTATTTGCTTTTAATTTGAGCAGAAACTCTAGGCTAAAGCTAGGAAGTCTTTGCTGGGTTTTCACTTCAGCCCAAAGGCAGCAGAGCCTGGCAGGAGTCTGATACTCACTCCTCAGCACCGCGTCAGGTCAAAGTCTTCCAGGGACAGATGGACTCCCGGGCTGACAGCAAATAAACTGTTTCCAGCAATTTTTCCCCCAAAAGGACTCAGAAGCCAGCTCACGCCTGACAACCATGTACACACACGTAAAGGAGAAGAGCAGAGAAGGTCGCAAAGTGCTGAGCTGGCTGAGGTTGGGCGGGGGTGGGACTGGGGGTGAGGGGGAAGGGGGCCATCTCTCATCAGCACTGCCAGCTCCAGCCCCCACAATTCTGAGTCTTTCCACTGACAGTGTCCTCTCTCCCCTCTCCCAGGCCCACGTGTCCAGCCTCCTGCCCAGCTTGGTCGTTCACTACCGTAGTTTAGGAGTTTGCCCCATAAAAAGATGAACGGGAGGTCTCCTTCCCTGTGCTTATATTACTAAGTCACAGAGTTTCTCTTTGACTGGAAATGGTTCCCACGACTACATAAACAGACATGTAAAAAGGGGGAAGACACTGGCTCAAGTGTTCTGTTGTTTTGTAAGAGAGCCCTGGAGTTGGAAATTCCTGTTTGTGTCTGTTTGCGAGTTTTCTATGACCTGTGGGGGGTGCATCTGATCCTTTCCTAACCCAGGTCCTTCCTGGACACACTGTGGGGAGCGCATGAATGCAACTGACCCATGAAAGATGGTAGGATCACTGAATAATTTAGAGCAGCATGGCCTACTGGGGAAGCTCGGAGGTGAACTCGTGTTTTATAAACCAGTTCCACTTCTTGGGGAGCAAAACGTAATTTGTTGGTTAGGAGGAACCAGCGAATTGTAATTAATTTAGATTTATTTGGAGAGGTGGTTTGACCTCCAGAAAGGCTCATAAAACTCCCATGGCTGGCCAGTCCACAAGTCTGAGGAAAGGAAAGGAGGAAGGTAACACACTTGGGTGGGTAAGAGAGTCCTCACCCATTTTGGTCATTGTTAACCGGAATTGTGGGCCCATGTACGATCTGAACAAATAACAGTCTATGGCTGTGGTCTCCTTCGCATCCACCTGCATCTGCTGGGTGTGAGGTTGTGTGCCTTCTGCTGAAAATTGAGATACGCAAAAGATGCTCCTCTTTCAAAGAGAGTATGAAAGAAAAAGTAAAAAAAAATAGAGAGAATATGAAAGAGCTTTAAAGGATTACACAAACAAATACCTTCTTCTAATGACAAGTATAATTATTATTATTTTTAAAATATTTTTATTGATTTCAGAGAGGAAGGGAGAGGGAGAGAGAAACAGAAACATCAATGATGAGAGAGAATCACCTATTGGTTGCTTCCTGCACACCCCCTACTGGGGATTGAGCCCGTAATCCAGGCATGTGCTGCCTACCAGAATCAAAATGGGGACCCTTCAGTCCGCAGGCCGATGGCTCCATCCACTGAGCCAAATCAGCCAGGGCACAAGTATACTTATTAATAATAAAGGGGCCGCCCTGACTGGTTTGGATCAGTGGATAGAGCATCAGCCTGCGGACTCAAGAGTCCCGGGTTCGATTCTGGTCAAGGGCATGTGCCTTTGTTGCAGGCACATACCCAGTGGGGAGTGTGCAGGAGGCAGCTGATCAATGTTTCTATCTCATCGATGTTTCTAACTCTCTATCCCTCTCTCCCTTCCTCTCTGTAAAAAAATCAATAAAATATATTTTAAAAAATAATAATAATAATAAGGGAGCCAAGACATATTAAATTCTAAAATGGACTGAAGATCACTGATAAGATCCACAGGTCCAGCTTGGTTTTTCTCCTGATTGCAACCCCACCCAAAGATCTTCAAAGCATTTAAGACATTCTGGGCCTCGGCTATGATTTATTGATTCATGACATTTTCCTGAATCAGCTGAAAGTGACATGGAAATCTCCTAGTGATTAAACATCCTCATTCTACAAAGGAGAAAACTGGGATCCAAAGAGGGGACACTTGTCTGTCTCGGTATGTTCAGGGTGTTAGAGTAAAACACCACAGATGGGGCAGCTTATCGACAACAGACATTGATTTCTCAGCATCTGGAGGCCGGAAGTCTGAGATGGAGGTGTCAGCAGGATTGGGTCAAAGCCCACTTCTGGGTCTCAGATTCCCTCTGTGTCCACATGGTGGAAGGCTCCAGCTTAATGAGCTAATCACTTCCCAAAGGCCTCCCCTCCTAATACTATCAGCTCTGGGAGTTAGAATTTTAACATGGAATTTGGGAGCTACACACGCGTGTAGACCACACCATTGCTCAAAGGTCAGACAAACATGAGGGTGTGTGGAATTCCATGTTAATAACACAGCTTCCTAGGAAAGCAGGAAGATAAAATGGCCCTGATGATTCTTGCTAGCAAAACAGAATCAAACACACGTCTCCCATGGCCATTAGACAAGGCAGGAGAGACTGCCTTTTTCTCCTCCCATCACCCCACCTCCGGGGCCTGGCATGGCCTGTGACTTTTGTGACAGTGTCAGCATTATAGCTCCATTTCCTTTTCAAAGCTGATCCTGAACTAGCTTTGCTTGCACAAAGCATTGTGGGAAAGGACAGTATGACTTGGGTTGGGCCCTATCCTCCTAGAAGGATATTAGACTCGATATCCTTCTCTTATCTGCCCTCATCCCGGGGTATTACCTCCTAGAAACCCCGTGAGGAGCAGAGTTCATAAAATATGTGCTTACTCAGGCTTCCGCCTTTTCCTGGCTGAGAATGAGCTCATCATTTAATGGGTAAATTGATTTTTATGAAAAAGGATATTTAAAAAATCCTGATCTTACCTATGTGACTGGTATCTATGAAAAGAATAGAGATAAATAACAATAAAATAAATAACAATTTAACCTTTCTGACTGTCCTTATAGCTGTTGTGATTAGGTACAGTGCACAGGGAAACTGTGGGAGCCAGAACTCCTTGTAAAGTCGGAACACAGAGGCTGTGGCTGGCTGTGGCGGGTCCCAAGGCCTTTCTCCCTCAATCACTGAGAGACAGAAGCACCACATTCCTTAGACATAAGCTCAGGAAGTAGCCATAGAAACCAAGCCAAGTCAAATCAGTATTTCAGGACTCCAGAGCTTCTTTCTTCCTTTATTAACCTCCAGACAGAAAGAGAAAATACCCCCTCTATTCCTGAGAAGCCTGGGCAGAGGGGTTGCCTCTGGCTGCCAAGCCCCCCGGCTCTGAGGGAGGGCAATGCGCCTGAACACCTGGATACCTAGTCTGTCTGTTGGTGGACTGAGCACGTGGGGAAAGGATGCCGAATGCTACTTCAATGCACATCCCTTATCAAACATCCAATTCAAAATCTAGCTCTTCAAGAAATCCTTCATAGGGAAACCTTGTCCAATTCATGACACTCCTTATGTGTGTCTATATTCACCACTTACTCAGCACCTGCCTATATTGACACGGTGTGCCAGGCCCCGAGGTAAGAAAGATAAACAAGGTTCAGTCCATGTATTACATGGTTTGTAAGAAGAAAATGTAAGATGCGCACAGAATACAATGCACAGTGGTGATATATCTGGGAAGTTAAGGAAGGCTTCCCACCCAGAGGAGGTGACATTGGTACTTCTTGGAAGTATTTATAGATAACTAGCTCCCATTTATGACTTCAAAATCTCCACTCTTCTAAAGTTTTATTTTTGGTGTTTCTATTTGGTGGATCAAATGAAAAGGAAAAGGAAAACATGCACACATGGTGCAATTTAGTCCTACTATGTGCTGGGAGGAGAGGCGTAGTCACCTTGTCTCCCTCTTGCCCAATAGTTTTGCTCTTTTTTGAGTTCTTTCCTCTCTACCATATATTGAAACTCTTCTTATCTTTTCATACACAGCTTAACATCTCCCCTTGGCCCATGAAACCCTTTTGTGACCAATTTAGTTTATATTTATTTCTCATTTCTGTTTCTCTTAGTGGATATTAAACCTGAAAGATCAACAATAAGAATGACATAAAACTGACCTCTGTGAAATAGAAGTATATTTTTTATGAATCATCTTGTTCAATTCTCATGAAACCTCCTATTGGAGTATATGATCCCCCTTTGGATTAAAAAATGCAAATACAGCTAATGACGAATAAAAAGCTAACCATACATGTTTGTTCTCATTCACACAGAAGCTAAGAGCTTGTCTTTAGATTCTTAAATCTATTCCTCTCACTATCCTAGTTGATTATTGTCCAACTAGAGGCCCAGTGCATAAAATTCGTGCATGGGTAGGGTCCCTAGTGACTGCTGACTACCAGCTGCTTGCCGGGGCCTCCCTTCCCTGGCTGCTGCCTACCTTCCTGGGCTTTCCTTCATTTTGCACTGCCCCCTGGTGGTCAGCGCACATCATAGTGAGTGATTGAACTCCTGGTCTCCTGGTTGAACTCCAGAGGGGACAATTGCATATTAGGCTTTTACATATATAGATTGTTGAGTGTTCTGTCTCTTTCCACTGGAACCTGATTTCCTCTGTATGAATGATACAGGAAGGACCATCTTTTAGACTCTTCTGTTCTCCCACCCCCAACCCCATCACAAAACCCATTTCATAGTTTGATCACAAGCAAGTGCCCAATGAATAATACTTCGAACTGTTTGGAAATCATTAATTCCATTTCTATCAGTGGTTCGTACAAAGATGATTTCCCTTTATATTTTGTTTGGGAGACATGACAGAGAAAGATGAGAACTAGAACGATAGGGGGAAAGAGAAAGAAAGAAGAGAGAAAAAGAGATGGAGAGGAGAGAAGTGAAAGAAGTGAGGAAGAAAGAAAAGCACAAGGGAGGGAGGAGGCAGAGAAGCATCGCTGTCTCCCACTGCCAAACCCATCACAGCCCCTTCAGGAAGCAGGTCTGCAGGAACCAAGACAAGTGCTCCAAGGTTATGGCTAATAATTGATGTTTTTTTTTGTGGGGCAAAAGGGAAAGGAGGGGTTGAAGATGAAAGAAGTCAGAAGAGGGACGGGAAAGTTTTCAGGGTCACAGGATACATTTATCAGAAGCTTTTAAAGAAGTGTTTAAGAGCAGCTAAGCGGTTGCTATGGAAATAGGTAAAAGCTAATCCATTATCTGCAACCTCTGGATGCCACTAGCTTGCTGCTGGGGGGCATTCTGCTTTTTATTATTATTTTTTTCTTTTTCTTTTCTCTCTTCAATTTTTTTTTCTTCTATCTAAACGCACCCCTGGAATTATGAGAAACAAATTAATAAAAGCAGAAAGAAAGGGACTTCAACTCCTTCAAAGATTATACAAACCCATGAGGGAACCTTCACCCCACATGTCAACTCATAAACCAAGAGGAGATTATTTCAAGAAGATAAGAAAAAGAGAAAACAACAATGTGTGAACACCTGGAGGGATAAGTGCCTGGTTCCTCCTGGAGCCCCTCGGGACCCGGCTGCCTCTCTGAAGTTGGTGCTAACACCGCAGAAGGTACACATGCCTCCCAGTTTCAGCCCACACGGTGACCCTCACCCGGAGGCATTTAAGAGGCTTTGAAGCTTCAAGAAAGAAATGATGGAAGCCATTTTACAAATATCCCTCACTACATATGAAAGCTGAGATTTAGCTACAGGCAACTCTAAAACAAATTTATGTAAAGCTGACACCATTTCCAACAAATATAAATGTCTGAAATATAGGTTTGAATCAATTGATGTTTTATATGTGCATATTTGTGGGAAATGTTAAAGAGGTTAATAATACCAATACTATAATGATTGCATAATAGTCCCTTCCGCAGCAGTCTTATCTCTCTACCGTAGCCTAGGACATAGAAATCTCTATCATGACTTGGGGTAACTGTGAGTCCATACAGACAACTTTCTGAATGTGATTATCTCTTTTTTTTCTATCTGATTATCATGTTACAGTCTCACAATATTATTAAATTCTTAGTCATTATTAAAAATCAAAATCTATACCACCTCTAGACTCTCGATTCCAATAATTACAGGCTGTTGTTGTTCCATGTGATTAAGCCCCTATCCCAGTGGTCGGCAGACTCATTAGTCAATAGAGTGGCAAACTGCAGCTCGCGAGCCGCATGTGGCTAGTGAGCCGCAGTTTGCTGACCACTGTCCTAGACCAATGCCTGGTCATTTATGTGTATCCCTGAAGCCTAGAAATCAATTTAGTCTCCTCCTGACTTATTTCCAATAGCTAATAGGTCACTACACCTGGCAATATTCATGGTCTAAAATGACTTGTATTTCTCCATTCTTCTTCATCTCCACAACCATGACCTTAAATAGAGTTCTTATCAGTTCTTACCTGAACATGAACTTCCCAACTCCCTCCTCAATGTCTTGCTTGATTGGCTCCTTCTATTCCAACCTCCACATGGTTGAGATGCAGTATTTCTCAAAATGCAAACCTGACCACTGGGTCAGCTTCATAAAATCCTTAACTGGATTCTGCTCTCCTTCACAACTCCTTCGATGATGGACACCTCACCCTCTCACCCTTGCCAATCTCTGCGGACTCATCAGCTGCTTTGCTCCTGCATGTGCCCTGGGTCTGAGAACAAGATGCACTGGCAACCTTAGTAGATATGAGTCCCTTGATGGCAAGAGCTGGATTCTGTTTCTGGGTCTCTTCGGGGCCTGGGACCGTGCCTGACAAACAAGCCCTTAATAAATGCATGCTGATCACCAGGGGTGGGGATTCATTTCCTCACTGGGCTATCAGAAGCCATCATACAGCTCATGCTCCACCCCACTGTGAAAATTAGTCCAGTTCAAGGCTTTGCTATAGAGTGAATGCATGCTTTTCTTAATCAGTGCTACACATTTAAATTCTGAGTCATGAGCTCGCTTAGAAAGAGACAGAACCACTAACTCAATGACCAATGACAGCATGGGTGAGCAAGGCTGTGGGCAGCCAGATAAATGTACTGACATTGAAACTTAGCACAAATTATGATCCATTTCACAGCAGTTTCCCTAACAAATTGCCATCACTGGCTGTGAAGCTACCAGTCCCGGGCCCACGCAGCCATGTCCTGGGCAGTTCTGAGAAACAAATCTTAAAAGGGTCACTCTTGCATTAGACGAAACTGAAGGCTTGAAGGGTGAAGAGAGTGCGCGAAGGGTACTGAGTGAATTGCTTCTCCCCAGTCATGTGGGAACTGGAAGTTCTGACTGGATCGAGTCGGGGAGGAATACATTTGGGTTATGATGTGGGCTTTTGTTTGAGAACAGATGATTAGCCATCTAAAATGAGGACCTGGCAACACAGGTCCCTCTGTGAAGAACTGGAAATGGAAATGGATGTTTCCAGGCCCGGCCTGTAATTACTGAGCGCTCCCACAGAAATGATGGGTGAAGGAGGTGGCGGCACATGGACCTTCTGAGAAGCACTGTTTGGGAGAAGAGAAAGGCTAGTGTGAAGAAAAAAAAAAAAAAAAAAAAAGCCGAGGTAGGACCCAGGAGAGTGATTTTGCTGGAGTTCGGGTGGCTACAAGAGAGTGGTTCTCTATTTGTGTGATGGAGAGGGACTCTGTGGGCCAAACTGAAGAGCTGTCCTTCCTAATAGTCCAGAACGACTAGCAGCAAGCTCTGGTTAGGATTGGAAAATGCAACGGGAATTGATGGTAAAAACCAGAATTCCATGTCCTCACTGTATCTGATTTATATTGAGATCACTTTCAAGATTCTCTTCTCTGTTTAACAGCCCAATGTGCTTGGGGACATAATAAGGGAGGAATAATGAGGGGATGTGAGGAAGGGAAAAGCATGGTCTACACAACAGACACTTTGCATCTGGAAGATTCCGGGCAGGAAGCTAGCCAAGCAGCTGCGGTGCTGTCTAGATGACCTGTGGGTTGGGGTTCTCATGTCACCTACGGCTACTCATTTGGCTCAGGCTGAGTACATTTAAACAAATCGGCTGACACTAAAACCAGAAACTGGCAAATCACCCATGGCATCCTCAGCGGTGGCCTCAGATACTGGAAATGCCCTTGTGCCCACACTGAGCTCCAAAAGCGAAGACAGAGGTCAGATAACAGGCTAACGGGAAGACCACCCTGGGAGTCGTGTTCTAGGATGTGTCCACACTGCTCATTCTCACTAGTGTGCAGAAAGTGCCTATCTTTCCTTCTCAGGGGCAAACAGCCCTCTTTTTCTTGGGTGGGACTACGTTTCCCCCATTCACTAAGATACATGACTACATACATTATTACTTTAAAGCATGATGCCCCTTTGAGATACACGATTATTACCCCCATTCTAGAGATGGGACTTAAATGCAGACAGTCCATGGCAAAATTAGGTCTTGAAGCCGGGGAGTTTGACCTCCATGTGTTTGCTTGTTAGCACTCTGTTGTGCTGTGAGACAGCACCATGCAGCGGGGCTTAGAGTTTAGAGAATCTGTGTTAAATCTGGAGCTCGAAGTGTCAATGAGGAGAGTGTGTGTGCATGGGGGTGTGATAGGGAAGTGGCATACTCACCCCCGCTGCCTCTGAGCTAGGCTTTGGCTCTTTCAGAATTGATCTTCTCCTTGGGAGAAACTGCTTAATGGGTAATGGATTTCACACTGGCGTGATGGACATGCTTAGAACTAGATAGAGACGGTAGAGGCTCAATGTGGTGAATGTACTAAATGCCACTGTGTTGTTCACTTTAAATGGTTAGTTCTACGCTATGTAGAGTTCATCTCAATAAATGATTGTTTCAAGAATTGACCTTCTCCCAAATCATTCCACTTGATTAAGGAGTTTGACTTGTAATGTCCACGTATCCCTATGAATGCAATCTATGGAAGCCATTCTTACACGTTCATTTTAAAGCATTGAGATACTAGTGTTAGCTTTTGCAGTATGAGGCGATTCACTGATTTGCAGTGTCTGGATAGGTGCAATCTGTTTCTGGAGGAAGTCGGAAGTTGGGAAGATGTTGCAGAATTTACCTCCAACAGGCCGACTGCAACCAAAAGTGCTGCCACTTCCAGACAGCAGTGGCCTCAGCGGCCGCGTTAGATGCCCACACTGTGCTCAATGGCTACATCTAAAGAGGGAGACTGACAACATCAAATTCTCCAGGAACAGCAACCCATTGGATTTTTCTACGAATGAGAAAACTGAGGCCAAGAATATGCAGCAACTTGGCCAAAGTGATGCAGAAAGTGGGGAATGTTTCAGGTGGTTGCCAGGTCGCCTGCCTGAGTTCTACCTGGGGCCGTCTCGACCTGACCACAGCGCTGCCAAGTCCCTTGGGTCTAAGCAATAAAGTCTGCAGGAGTCCAGATGCCCTTCCTCTCCCCCTATAATTAAATAAATCTGCTCTATGACACAGCTGCCGTGGCCCCTGTGTGTCCAGATGGCCAAGAGCTTCTCACATACGCAGGGGAGGCCCCAGCAATGACAGGTGCCCCGAGTTTGCTTTTGTGTCACCTCGTCAGGGTGGACATGTTTTGATGATTCTTCCAAGAATGTCTCTTGGCATGCAGAGCCCTAATCTCTTATTTCTTCTGAATCTCTCCACAGTTATTTACTATGAAGAAAGGCTGACTAAAGATTGTACACTGATGGATTAGCGGAGGCAGCTATTTCAGGAGCACAGTATACACTGATTACACTACGGAAGAAATCTCATTGTTCCCCCCAAGTTTTTCTTATGAGTGTGACAGGCACTTAGAAAGTAGGCTCCCTAAATGATGAGAGGTGAAGGAATTCATGTGCATTCCTCCTAAGGCAGTGATTGGCAAACTTGCTGCTCTGTTGCCTAATGAGTTTGCTGACCACTGTCCTAAGGGATTCCCCCCTCCACCCCCTCTGCTGTGTAGCTTGTATACGTGATGAACTCCATGATCCTGGTCTCTGTGGCTGTATTTCAGGGACTATGTGCTGGGTTATTCATGCTAGAGAAGCTCACTAGCTTTTACAGTCTTGGTGACTAGACAAAGTCAGTGGGGTGTAGTAGACAAACAACATATAACTCAGAGACAAAAGATTGATATTGCACTCCTGACTACTTCTTATGGATAGGGTCCTGGTCATACCCCTTAATACTGTAGAAGCTCCCTTTTCCCATCTGTGAAATCGGAATAATGACTGCAGATCTCACCATGGAATGTTGTGGTGAGAATTCAACAAGAACTTAGAGTGAAGGGGAGCATGCTGTAACATCCTTTTGTTATATCATAATATATATTAACAATATGCCAAAACTTGAATTATTGATCATCAGAAAGTAGCCCTGGCTGTGTGGCCAGTTGGTTGGAGCACTGCTCTGTACACCAAAAAGGTTAAATTCTTGGTCAGGACACATGCCTAGGTTGTGGGTTCAGTCCTGGTCAGGGCACATATGGGAGGCAACTGATTGATGTTTCTCTCTCACATCAATGTTTCTCTCTCTCTCCCTTCTTCTCTCTCTCAAATCAATAAAATTTGTACTCAGGTGGGGATTACAAAAAAAGAATCAGGAATTAAAAGCGTTATTTAGGCATCTACTGCTAAATTTTTCTACCTCAGAGACCTCTGTACAGTATCTTCTCTTTTACTTACCAGGTCACACTTCAACTCAAGCTTCCCTTTTCCCCACAAGGTCAGTATTTGCACAACAGTCATGCTTACACTCAACCTCTGAAGCCTGGCTTTCTGCTTCACATGTGCCTTTGAAGTCTGCTGGTGACTTCTCAGCACTTCCCACAGTGGGAAAAGTTCTGGCTATTCATCACACTTGAACATTAATGTAGGAACCATGTACACTATCTCTCATCTCCACATTTGACCTTCTCCCATCCCTTAGCTCTCGCATGAGTCCAGTCACCTTATAGGGTCTCAAAGGAACCAACACGCCCGATTTCTACTCACAAATGCCTGTCTTGGCTGTGGCCCCGCTCAGGTCCTCACCTTGGCTGAACCATGGTTAGACGTGTCATTGACTACTGGACAGTAGAATGCTCTCATGCCCCCATAACCACCTCATGGCCGTTGATTAACGTTTTCCAGTCATACAACACGTTCTCACTGCATTTTACTTTCTAGATACATAAAAAAAAAAAAGAAGCATGATACTTTCCACTTTTATTCCTTTTGTCACATTGCCAAGACATGTTTGACTCTGATGTTCCCTCTATATGCTAAGCTGCCAGTATTTACCAATATTAGGCACTGCAGGTGGTAGAGGAGAAGACCGAAGATAGATGTATATAATTTGGAGCAATAAAAGGAAAAAAAGCTTTTCTTTTTCTGGGTCTAATCCTTTGATAAAAAACTCAGGTGAAAATTCAGACAATACCATTGTTAATGTATAATTAAGGAAACTGGAGTTGTCTAATGCAGGGTTTGACATTTGAATCAGTTTGTTTTTGTGAGCACAGTAGAGACAGGAAAGGTGTGTGAACACTTTACTGATATCACCTCTATTCCCTCAGTGTTGCTCTTTTTGTAAGTGTTTTGCCCCGAATCACCTTAATAGTACATAAAGGGAGGGAGACAGCGAGAAAAATGCTACTCATTAATAGACTAACTCATTGGGTTAACATGTTTCAAATTATCACAAAGATCAAAGCTACAGTTCCTTGGGAAGGTGTGAATCGTCACAAAGGAGTTACTTGATTTATGTCAGCCATTTTGTAGGTGGTTTTTGTTCCAGGCATTATAATAATGTTGGGAGAAACAATGGTGAGAAAGACAGCCAACTAAGAGCTTATGTGCTTCTTGGCAATAAATATGTCGCTGTGTTCTCCTTTTCTGCTTATTGCTGGGTGAGGTGTTCTGACAGAGTTTGGGAACAGGTGCTGTGGAAGCTTAGTGAAGGAAAACCCAGCCAGTCTTGGAACATCAGGGGAAGATCTCCTGAAAATAAAATGATGTCTAAGTCAAGTGCAAAAATAAGTAGCTACTACTCGTGTAAAATTGGGTTCATGAGGAAGGATATGGAAGAAGACAGCATCCCAGGTATAGAGACCAGCATATACAAAATCCAGAGGAAAAGATGAGCATGGTTCATACGGTAACTCTGTCAGGTAAGGTTTTTTAGGTGATGACTACTGGACAAGATTAAGCAAAAAGAACATTTAAATAATGATACAGGTTAACAGCACAGGTCCTAAGGTCAGAGATAGCGTGGCCTCTGGAATGAGGTTGGACCAGAGATGAGAGTACCTGAGGGACCCAGGAAGTCCTCCGTTTCACCATCTCCTTTCTCTGCTCTCACTGCATGCACCATCTTGGTGTTGTACATGACAGGGAACATTGTTTTATTTTGGTCATACATGTATGATTCATAGGCAGAAGCCTGGACTAATACTGGTAGTGGTATAATTTTAAAAAGTGGATGAAATATACTCAGCAGCTAACGTAACCCAGGGAAATGAAACCCTGGAGAGAATAAAGGAGAGGTACATTCTTTATTTCTTCCTACTCAGTCTCTCTCTTTCTCTCTCTCTCTCCTTTTGATTAGTGTGAGTGTGTGTGTATGTAGGAGGGGGGGCGTTTTCTATTCATCACTGAAATGTACTGCATAGGTGTACAAATGCCAAGAGATATAGATGAATATAAAAATAAAGCATTAATTAGTAATTTTATTGCCAGGAATTGACCCTCAGAATATAATCAGTGACATGGATAAGTTCCTTATATACAGTTGTTTACTGTCATGTTATTCATAGGAGGGAAAAACAACAACAACAAACTAGAAGCAACCTATATGCCCAGTGTTTAGGGATTGGTTAAGTAAGTCATCTTCATAATACAGAGTACTCTCCAGCTATGCTGACTTAAATAGCATCACCCCCAAATTCATGTCCATCCCTGAACTTCAGTATATTCCCTTGTTTGGAAACAGTCTTCGCAGTGGCACTGATTCTGGATTAGGGTAGGTCCTAATGCAATGACTTGATGGCCTTATGATCAAAGGGCCAGTGGGACAGAGACACACTCAGAGGGAAAACTACCATGGGAAGACAGATGCGGAGACTGGAGAGATGCAGTGTAAGCCAGAGGACTCCAAGGACTGAAGAGAGCAGGAGAGATTCTTTTCTTGAATCTTAGGGAGAGCACGGCCCTGCCAACACCTGCATTTCACACTTCAAGCCTCCAGAACTTTGAGAGAATATCATGGTTCCATAGTCAGACCATGATAGAGTCCATAGATACCAGGTGTTAAGCTTCAAAGTTGCGGCCTCACGTGGCAGGAGGCACAGGGGTGCTATCCGGGGTCCCTTTTATATGGGCACTCAATACTTCTAAGAGGCCCCACTCCTTAATCTTATCACACTGGGGATTTGGTTTCAACATACAAGTTTGAGGAATACATACATATTCAGAATATAGTGTAAAGATAAATAGAAAGTCATAAAAGCTACCAGAGAGAAAAGTTAGATTACCAGCGAAGAAATGGGATGAGCAGATTTCCTAGTAGCAGCGACAGATACAAGAAAATGGGCTAGTGCCATGCAGGCTAAGAAGAGAATGATGGCCAATTAACAATTATGCATTGCGCTTTAATATCATCCGAGAGAGAGAGAAAGTGACATAAAATCGATTTAAAACATAAAAGCTATGATAGATTTTAGCACCCTGAGATCTTGGTCTTAAAGGATGTAGTCAGTGAAAACACAACAACAAAATAATGAATCCAGAAGAAAGGAATGGAATTTAAGCAAAGGGGAAAAAAGAAATCATTAAAACATAGACAAGTCAAAAGGGGGCATCTGTAATACTTTAAAATATAAAGATAAATTAAAAAAAATAGGAGAAGAATTATCTTTTTTAAACTTTGCAAATTAGTAGAAAGTAAAATAAGGAAGCAAGGAAAAGAACCACAAATAGAAAATAGATAATAAGTTTCGTGGATGTGTGTTTATTTAAGAGTTGTAAAACATACTAAAAGGGTTGAAAGAATGGGATTGGGTATGGAACACAAGGTCAAATGAGAATACCATTTTTTAAAACCATCTTTTTCTAGAAAATGTTGGTCGTTTATATTATTAAGAGGTTAAGCAAAATGTCAACCATTGTCAGTTCTGATATTGGGATTAAAGTTTTTGTTTTAATTTTGTACACTTTTAAGTTCCTCAAAATAAAATAATAAGGCTTAAAATAAAGTTTATAGACCAGTGTGACTGCAATCCCGCTGGTTCTGTGTGCCCCCCGTCACACACATAAACACAGCAGATCGGAAGTACACATGAAATCAAACTCTAACAGCAACACCTTCATGGCCCAGCATAGGAAATACAGCCACAGCAATGACTGTTCTACCAAGAGGGGGCAGAAATCCCCAGATTGCTAAATTTTGAGTCATTTTATTCCCTTTGAAAAATGGGTGATTATGTCAAGGAGTTGGAGGAGAAATGAGTTTCTCCCTGGCGAAACCATCGGCTGGTCCTTTGGTGAGAGTTGAGCAAGTGCCACGTCTGCTGTTCACAGTGCAGGTAGTTAAGTTATGTAAGTGGCCACACGGACCGCTTAGTAAACCCGTTCCATAGTCAGACCATGATAGAGTCCATGATAGAGTCTTTTTAATCCTCTCTATCTCCTAAAGTTTTGAGTTTAAACTGTGACCATTTGGTCCCCACCTGGACTCTTAGGAAGGGGCATCCTTTAGTGAGTTAGCCCTGTTCAGGTTACACTATCAGGTGATCAAACAGGTCATGTCCCTCACAGTCCAGCAGCTCACTCTGTACATAGAAGCCCGATGTAAAAGACACATTGGAAAGATGGATATGTGACCTAACAATGATGCTTTACCGGGTCTCCTAACAGTGGATCTTGCCTTGCATTTGTCGTGTGCATGCATGAATGCCCCTTGTGTTTGAACTCTTGGCTTTGCACAATGTGCCTTCAGTTATGAATGCCCAGCGCACTTAGCTTGCACTGTGCCGTCTCCTATGATTGTTTACAAGTGCAATTAGAGGATCTCATTTTCCAAATTGAGTTTGCTGAGTTCAAAAATATAGTCTTCAACCAATTCTTTGCGTGTACAGATCATATTCTAAGAGGGAAAAAAAACAACAACACACAACTCATTGTAGCAAGAGCCTGAAGGAAAACAATAGCAGTAAATTCGACTAGAGGCAGAATAGAATGCTCCATATCCATCACTAAGCAAGAAATTGAAAAATAAAAAAAATAAAAAATAAATAAAAACCCTCATGAACTCCCGATTCATCTTTCAGTCCTAATGGTAACTGGTCTGTATTTCTGGAGCGTTGTAACAAAAAGCTTTTGTCCACAACTTGTATTCATTTGCAGTATAACAGTTCCAAAGCCTTGGTAATGTATAAGCCGTCCTTGCTGAATGTGACAAATTAAACAGTTCACTAGGCTTACAATGGTTCGGAATGTTAAAAATAAAATTGTAGCAGTGGCTCTGCCTGTCTTTGTGCCAGAGCAATACAGATGATTTCTGAATAAAGAAAATAGCAGTGTTCGTCTGAGCTTGCTAACAACACCCAGTGACGCATGCTGTTGTACACCATTCCGACTCTATCTCGAACGCCCATTAGGGAGCATTATCATATGCAATGTTACATATTCAGGGACTGACAACAATTGATGCCTGGCTGGCAAAAAACAAGATAGCGAAGTCACACTTGGGTTTTACCCCGTGGAAATCGCGGCGGGATGATTCCCACTCCTTCTGAATTAGCATTCCCCGCTCCCCCCCACCCCACAACCACACTGGAAGGAACACAAAAGTGAAATTCTAAGAAACACAATCATCTACTTATTGCAAGAAGAAGGGCAACAAACCTAAAATGCACCCTGATGTCATCTCTGCCATTTCTCTGGGGAAGATGGTAAACACTGAACACAGGCCTCTGTGAAGCAGGCGGATGTGGTCACCTGAAGTGCAAATCACAGTGTCATGGGTGCCACCAAGGTGCCAGGTGGTCTGTGTGCCTGTCTCTTCTGATCAGCGGCTTCTGCGCGCTTCCTACAGTGTGAAAAGGACTTTGGTTTCTCCCAGGAAGAGTGTTTACATTCAACCATCAACTGCACATTGACACACCTCCATGACGTGGGGTTGACTGGCAAGGTGGCAGGCAGGTTCAAGTGTGTGTGTGTGTGTGTGTGTGTGTGTGTGTGTGTGTGTGTGTAGAGAGAGAGAGAAAGAGAGAGAGAGAGAGAGGGAGCAGATCAGGTGTCATTCTCAGCCATGGGGTGATAAATAAGTTATGGGCAATCAGCTATATAACTGGAAGTGTCTGGAAACCCTTTACCAAGAGCCCTTGGGAGGCCAGCGGCCTTGTGTGCCAAGGGTCTCAGGGAGAGTGCATCCTCTTGTCCCCGAAGAACCCCGGGGTCTGAAGAAGACATTTTCGCTCGCCCTATTAAGAGCTTTTGCCCAGCACAGTGGCACCTGAGGACGGGCTGTTCTGAGGAAGGCGATCAAGCTCTGATAGACGGAGCCGCGCCGAAGACGGACTTGCATCTCCGCAGTCTAATGGGCCCAGCGAGGCAGTAAATTTCCCAGCAACTTGACACATTAATATAGAAGTACAGTCTGTTATATCAAAGGGAGATTGTCTTAGTCCTTAAGGGAAAGCCAGCAATCCAAAAATGAAAAGTGTGCACGGGTGGCTGGTGAGAAATGTAGTTAACACGGAGGGCTGAGGCTGAGAGCGGCCCCTTCCTGGGCGGAGCTCCTGTCAAGGGCAGACTTCTGTCCCTCTGGGGCCACACAGCAGTAACAGCCGCACCTCCTGGCCTGTGCAGCCAGGAAGGGGGAGTCCCAACACCGGGGCTCTTACTCATCCTTTGGGGCCTCGTGGCTCTACCTTCCGGAGCTGTGCTTTCCCTGCAGCCTTTGTCCTGCCCTAGCTGCTGGGAACACATCGCTGTATGACTCCTCAGAAAATAACTTGAGTTCCCACTAATGGGGAGATGGCCTGGTAAATACAGGATGTCCACGCGATGAAATATGAAGGACTGTTACATTGGCCATCGTAAAGACCAAATAGACCAAAAAAAAAAAAGGGCCCCGCCAGCATGGCTCAGTGGTTGAGCATTGACCTATGAACCAGGAGGTCACAGTTCAATTCCTGGTCAGGGCACATGACCAGGTTGCAGGCTTCATCCCCAGTAGGGGGTATGCAGGAGGCAGCCTATGGATAATTCTCTCTCATCATTCATGTTTCTATCTCTCTCTCCTTTTCCCTTTCTCTCTGAAATCAATAAAAGTATATTTTTTTAAAAAGAAGAAAAAAACATGACGAATATTTATGCTTAATGTTCAACGAAAATGCAAACTGTAACACTCTCTGAAAAAATGGAAAACCATAGAGTTTAGTGCTCAGAACTGGATGAAATCAGTTATGTTAGAAGAAAGACTGTTTTTTATTTTCATTTCGTAAATTTGCTTTGTTGTAACCTTGCACTCTTAAGGCATATGTATTTTAATAAACCATAGCCAAAGGAGCTAACTCAACTTATTAGCATCTTTTTCCTTTCTTGCTTAGTCATTGTCTAACACTAATATTTTTAGCACATGCACCATATTTTCTCCCAAAGCTAAAGCCACACTACAACCAGAGAGGGAAGGTCCTTATTATCACGCACATGGTTCAGTCCCTTTCACCGTTAATTTACTCACTTCTCAGGGCCTTCAGAAATACGCCTGGTTCTTGTGTAACATAGTGTTCATTTAACCAAATCAATACGGGCCTAGCAGAAGAAGTGTGAGCTCTATGGGGGACCGTTCCATCACTATTTTATTTTGTTTTTGTTTCAAATAATGCTTTCAAACATACTTAAGACAAAGGGAAGCTTTGACTGAGCAAACTAGCAGGTGAGGATCCAGGGGGCTCTGCATGGGCTTTGGGAGAGGGCCTGGATGGACAGCACATTTGGGGTGATATTTCTAGTCTCCAAAAGAAAATTACTTGCAATGTGATGCAATTAGAGAGAGGCGCCTAAGGGTGACTTGTCCATGTGCATAAAAATTCTGTTCCTCACACCAAGAATTAGACATTGTTTTCTATCAATATTTACATAGCGAAGCAACAATTGCTTATTCACATGGTTGTGGAGCTAATTATTATTATTTTTTATTTCTGATGAATGACCATCTATGGTTTAATGTCAAAAATAGTCAAGCATCAAAAAAAAAAAAAAATAGTCAAGCAGCAGTAGGACTAAACAAATCAACTGTGTTAACCATATCCCATCCCTTTAATTTACCTGTGCTTTTAGTCCAACTAAATGCAAAGGATCTTGTCAAGTTATAAAGATCGTGGCTAACCCCACTCCTGTTCTTTGGTTTATTGATGATTATTCATGAAATTACATCCAACTGGATCTCACCTATTTTGAAAAGTCAGTTGTTTTTGCTGGCCCCCAATGGCTAAGCAGTGGGGGGTGGGGCAGAACACCGAAGCAGAGAAGGGAATAGAAGCTTCGAATCTGGTCCCCCCATGCCCCCATGCCCCACTTCTGAAATCTGAACATGGACTTGACAAACTCCAGAGTTTTTTATGAATAGTCCTAACTATAAAGAAAATGGAACTTGATCAGATGACTCTCTTTCCCTTTGGATGAAAGATCAGAGGCGATGTCAATGGGGAGAAACTGTAAAAAATGGGTTGCCTCTGCTTGACTGAGGTGAGGTCCAGGACTACCCCTGGCACTGGGGGAGGCTCTGCAGATCCAACGGATCATCTCATGGGGAAGGGGCATGCCTCACACCTTGAGATGTGATGTTGGAGGAGAGCTCTACAGAAACCCTGGACCGCCAGATGAACAGGTGGGTCCTAGGGCAAATTAAGCCTGAAACATCCATCGCTGGAGGCAGAAGTGACAGAACTGAACTATCCTGCTTCAGGCACATCATGAGAAGTCAGGGTTCCCTGGAAAAGACAATAATTCTGGGACAAATAGAAGGAAGCAGAAAAAAAAAGAGGACCAAATAGGACACGGATTGACTCCATAAAAGACGCCAGAGGCATGCATCTATAGGAGCTGAGCAAGGCTGTTGAGGACAGGGCATTGTGGCCATCACTCATTCATAGGATTGCCTGGAGTGGGAGCCTACTGAGCGACACACAACAATAAGGACCAGGGTCCAATTTTCCCGAAGCAATGAAGATGTGGACTAAAACATAATGTTCTTAGAGGCAAGATAGATAGGTTTTGCTTAATTTGTACAATCTAAGAAGTGCAGCCAATCAGGAGTCTAAGAATAGTTACTGTAATAAAAAGTCACTATCCTTTGCCCAGCTTCTGAAACTTAATTTTTTTTTTTTAAACTCAGAAGAAAAGAGATCTGGCTTTCCATGAATAAGGACCCTGAAACATGTCATCAAGTATATTCAATACTAATTCCCTTGATCCTTCCTAAAGGGACCTAAAGCCATTTGCTCAGAAATGTATACATTTGGAGAAAAGTGAATTGCTGGACTCAGGGTGTGAGTGGACAATGATACTCAGGATTCAAATACCATTGTGCCTGCCACTTGCAATGGAGGTGTATGAGGGCCGTGGCCAGCTCATGTGGCCATTTCATCAGGCTCCATGTAGATCATAGAATAAACAACTGGCAGCTGGTAGAATGATCACAATGGTTCTTTTTATCTGTTAAGAGCCACCTCAATGGGAAAGGCCAAGTGGAAATCTCTACGCCTGTACCTACCCCAGTTTCAACCAAAATTACAAGTAAAAAATGAAACATATCTCAGGGGCTAATAAGAGATCCTCAGTTTCAGAGACTTAATGAATACATGAGTGTTCCTGTCATATCCCCATTCACCTCAGAAGACTTTTCCTTACAAAAGCCAGATGGGTCATGGCAGATTATAGTAGACCGCCACTCACTTAACCCAGTAGTACCTCCCCTCCCAGCTTCTCTGCCTGATGTGGTACCTTTGCTAGAGCAGATTACTACAGACTGTATAGCTTGGCATGTGGCCACTGATCTGGTGAATGCATTATTTTCTGTTCCTGCCTGAAAGGAGAATCAGAAGCATTTTGTAATGTCATGGGATGGACAACAACATTCATTTATGGTTTGTTCCAGGTTAAAACAACTCTCCAGCCCTCTGACATATGCTGAAGGGACTTGGACTGCCTGGGCTTCCTGGAGAGCATCACATTCATCCACTATATTGATGGCACCCTAGTCATGAGCATGGAGTGGCAAGGATATTGGAGGCTCTGATGAGATACTTTTACTCCACAGGAAGGAATAAGCACGGTAAAGATTCAAAGGTCTATGGCATCTCTGAAATTGTTAGGGACTCAGTAGTCTGGGAGATGCTGGGACATTCTCTCAAATGTAAGGGACCATCAATTGCATTTCCTACCTCCTAGCACTAATAAAGAAGCACAAGGATTGGAAGCCCTCTGCAGGTTCTAGAAGCAGCATATTCTGCACTTGGACATCCTGATCTGATTCATTTACTGTGTGATATGGACGGCTGCTAACTGTGGCCAAGGCTCAGAATAGCAAGGTGCTCTGTAGCAAGTCCCGCTTATGGTACAAACAACCCCAATGCATTGGCCAAAAGACCCACAGGCCCTTGGCCGCTGGAGCTATCTAACATGAGGAAAGACACAATGTGGAGCTTTTTGCAAGCCCCAGTAGGAGAATTACCGCAAAGACACTTAGGGTTTGGGAAAGGCCATGCCATTTCTAACACAAAAGGAGATTCACAGAGCAACTTTAGGAATGCTGTTTGACCCTAGAAGAGACAGACTACCTGTCAATAGCACATCAAATGACCATGTGGTCAGAACTTCCATCACGGTCTAGGTTCCTCAGATACACCAAGCCATAAGGTTGGAAGCCCCAACAGTGATCCATCATAAGACCAGGCACAGGCAGGGCCACATCCACAATCAGGAAGCCCAGAGTCCCAAGTGATCCACCACTGTTGCAATTGCCTGTCCCTCAGTTCACACAACTGATGCTGAGGACAGAGGAGGACAAAGGACTTGCTCGGTTCCTGGATGAATATGAACATCGGATCCACTGATAGGGACCCTGCATAACATGGCTTTGAACCAGACAGAGTGCCCACTACACAGCAAAGTAGGTGCAGCCACGGGCATAGGGCCATGGGAACCCTGTTATTCTCTCTGCACTTTTCTGAAGCTCCCACCTGATGGAATTGTGAGTAGCTCCTTAAATTGCAGACGAGGTGTCAACTTGGTGATAACACTCTTGTAATAGTATAAGGAGACCACTCTATGGGTTTGGTTTCGCAGGTTGTGAAACACATGCAGACAGAAAACAAACAGACGCAGGAGTGACCCTGCTTACCTTCACCCCTGGTGACCGACCTGGGTGACCTGTTCTCCCCACTGAGGACTTCTCTGTGTGATCAAAGGGAAGGAGCTTGACCAAGGAGGAGAAACAGGGAGAATGTGAGAGTGACCAAAGCACAGACCGGAGGAGGGAAAGGGGGGCATGAGGAGGAAGACACAAAGTCTCTCTTTTTTGAAGAAATTGCTTTTTAGGAATTTTTGCCAGGAAAATTTATGCTTCTTCCAGACCAGGGATTGGCAAATTTCTCTGTCAAAGCCTGAAAGTACAGATCGTAGTCTTTGAGGACCTGTCTCCTCCTCCCCCTCCTCCTTCTTCTCCTCTTCCTCATCTTCCTCTTCCTCCTCCTCCCCCCTCCTCCTCCTCCTCTTCCTCCTCCTCCTCCTTCTCTTCCTCCTCCTTCTCTTCCTCCTCCTTCTCCTCCTCCTCCCCCCACTCCTCCTCCTCTTCCTCCTCCTCCCCCTCCTCTTCCTCCTCCTTCCTCATCTTCCTCCTCCTTCCCCTCCTCTTCCTCCTCCTCCTCCTCTTCTTTCTCCTCCTCTTCCTCCTCCTCCTTCTTCTTCTTCTCCATTTTTAAAAACAACACTTACAAAATTGACAGTGCTTCTGGGCTCATGGGTGGCAGGCTGGGTTTGACCTGCTGGGCTTGGTTTGCTGACCCTGTCCTAGCAGATTGGTATGTTTCTACTTACGGGAAATGCAAATCTGCCAACCATTCACTTCCCCTCTTTGCTTTGGCCATCAGGAACTCACAGCGGAAGTGTGTCTTGTTCTATTAGTTGTGCAGCACTTTAGAACCTTTATGTTCATGTATAAACTGTGAATGGTCTTACTATTTAAACTTTACTTTTCCATGACCCAAATCTCTTCATCTTAAAAAAAAAAAAAAGCTAATTTATTTTATATCTTCCTACGAGCTCCTCCAAATATTTCCTGCCGTTAGGTCGACAGAGGTAAATGAAAGAATGGATGAAGAAATGATCCCAAGGCTAAAGCAGACATGCCTGTCTCGAGGCCAGGCCGCCTAATACAATGGGGACCCAGGAGGAGAAATGAGCTTCTGACTCAGATGGTGGATGTTCTATTGTTTCTATTTTGGTGAAATCCATAACGAGAACCAAAGCCGTCATCATGATTCAGTGCCCATCGGTTACCAGGCAATGAGATAAAGGTGTCACATGCGTTCTCTCATTTGAACCTTCCAACAACCCTCAAGGCAGGTAAAATGCATGCTTTGCAGGTGCAGGGAAATTAGGAGCCTACACAGGGCCGTGATGAAACCGGGTTTTCCTGAATGCGCATGAATTAGCCAGATGGCAGCTGAGTGGCTTCTGCTTTCTTTGCACACGTGACCCCAGCACAAACCAAGGAGCAGCTGGATGGTGGCCGAGGCCAGGGCATGGTCACTGTCCCAAAAGCATGTTCCTTTTTGCGCGTGGCTCCTGGGGTGCCCATTCCTCGGGGGGCCCCCTAGACTCGGGTTTCCTGGGTAATTTATCGAACAGCTTGCTGAACACTAAGCACACTTTAAAAAAGATTTTTATAAAGTTTATAAGGCTAAGGTAATTATCTCGACGCTTTCTGTGATTCTCCGGAAGAGCCAATATTTCCCAGAAACCTTTAAAAAAAACACAACCTATTTAAAACCAATTTCCCTGAGATCACAGATTGCCTGTATTTCTCCTCCAGTCCCTCTCCTCTCCTATTCAGATTTGCACAAAGCGAGATTGTTGTTCAGTCGAAACCCATCTCTGCCTGCTAGTTATCCCTGATCTGAGGTTACATAAGCTCCTGTCTGCGGGGCCATCATCATTTCCACGGCAACCCAAAGGGTGCATTTGCCAAGAGGGAGGAAGTGGCAGGAGAGGCATTTTGGAGAAATGCAAGGCCTCGGGCCAGGCAGGTGTTCTTAATCCCAAAGGGCGGGAGTCCAGATACAAAACCATTTCTCTCTCTCGCTGTTGAGAAATGTATTTCATATACTCAGTGGTTCTTAAATTAAACACTGAAAAGCCTGCTTCATCACTTGCAAAGCCAGAGAGGACCTGCACTTTGTACCTTTTCTGTTTGACCTTTTTATAAACTCCCCTTAGCAATATTAAGCACCGGATTCTCCAAGTTCTGCGAGAGGTTTGATACATGGCATCATGGTCTGATGATCTAATCGCGGGATTCGGGCGCTCACTGCTCTGAATGTTAATCCTCCACCTGGCTGGGGAACGAATGTCCTTACAGCCTGGAGCCAACCGGTTCACCTCCCTTGGCCTCAGTCTCCCCATATTCAAAATGGGAGCAGTGAGGACCAAGCTGCTATGGGCATCTCTGAGAAGTAAAGGCCTTCACTGTATGAGATGCTCTATACCTGCTAAGTCTTATTTTCTACATTATCAGAAAAATGAAAGAAACTTTTGTCCTTGCATTTCCCAGAAATGTTGGCACACGCGCCTCTCACCAGGGACAGGTGTGTGCTCGTGTGTGTGTATACAGATGGGGAGGAAGATGGATGGGCGCACAGATTGATGCTGGGCGGAGTGGGATAGAGCTGTGCAGAGCTCTGTGGCGTGGCAATCAACTGTGATATACTCAGGTGGGAACAGGCAGCGAGAGGAGATGAACACTTGGAAAAAAAAATACAGATTCTGTTTCTAGGAGAGTGTCCTTAATAGTGAAAAATTGAGGGAGTAGAAATACGGAAAGTGCGTGTTACAGAAGCAGAGCTGCTTCCAAATTGAAAGCCATGCGAGGCGCAATATCAACTCATCAAGTGAAGTGGGAGCAAAGGCTCCCGCGACGCTGTGACTAAGGAGGGACCGTTCCCAGGGCCGCGGGAGCCAAGCTGCTTGCAATCGCCTGCTTTCCCTTCGGGCCCATCAGCTCAGACCTGTGGAAGCATCCTGAGGGATGGGGCAGCGTGTGGCTGCTCAGGGGGGCCAGGCAGGCGAGGTGACAGGCAGGGGGTGAGGTGGGGAGGTGGGGGGAAGAACCCACTCCCTGTATCCAGGGGGTGTGGCTGCCTCTGGAGAGAAGTCAGGGAAGGGTGGGGACCCCTCACCCCTGACAGCAGGGACACAGAGGGTTGGGCCTACACTGCTGACACTCTTGCTTCTGCCCTGGCCCAGGCCTTGCGGAGGCTCTGGTCGCCTGTGTATGGATACGGGAGGCTCATTCTGCGGGTGGTGGGTGAGGGACTGAACCCTCAGTGGAGTGAGTGTCCTGAGAGTGTGGGACCTCCAGCTGTCTGAGCATCTCATCTCGGTCTCTCCACCCTGGCATCCTGACACAATTTGCTACACAGCCTGGATCCTTAGACCAGAGCTCCTTTTCCATGGCACAAGCACCTACCATCATCGCGTGGTGCTCCAGACCAAGCAGTGGTCCAGGGCAGTGGTCGGCAAACTGCGGCTCGCGAGCCACGGTTTGCCACTCTGTTGACTAATGAGTTTGTCGACCACTGACCTAGACTCTTGATTCCAATAATTACAGGCTGTGTTGTTCCTTGTGATTAAGCCCTTATCCCAGTGGTCGGCAAACTCATTAGTCAACAGAGTGGCAAACCACGGCTCGCGAGCCGCATGTGGCTTGCGAGCCACAGTTCGCCGACCACTGGTCCAGGGGTTTCAAGGACCAAGCTCAGGCCAAACAAAATCTCCAAGGGTTTCTGACAGAGCACTTGGCCCAAGACCTAGGGATTGTGATGGGCCTGGCATAAGGGAAGTGCACGAAGTATTGGCTCATTTCTGTGTCTACTTGTTATTGATGACCTGCACGGTCCTGGGTGTCAGATACACAGTGATAAATGAAACATAACCTTTCCCTTCGGCGAGATAACTTGCTCATGAGTTCTGAAGAGTTGGAGATAAACAAGGAGTGCATGAAGAAATAGAACGACAGCAATTTTAGCTGGTAACGGGCAAGCGGGACATGTGTGATGCCAGGTGGGACAGTGAGGGACATCTCCAGAAAGAGCTCAGTGTGGAGCAGAGGCCTGTGGGAAGGGCAGTGGTGCCTCCCAGGCCAAGTGAACAGCAAGCCCAATGGCCCTGCAGATGGAATGAGCTTGGGTTCCAGGACCAGCGAGAATCCGTGTGGCTGTGGGAAGCAGCCTTGGGGCAGAGTGACGATGAGATGGAGTATGCAGGAACGTGTCACTCGGTATCTTATAGAACTTGGCAGGGAGTTTGCATCTTATTTCAAATGCAATGAGACCATGTTCAATGCTTGTAAAAAAAAATGTGTCTTCATTTATTTCAGAAAGAGGAAGGGAGAGGGAGAGAGCGAAACATCAATGATGAGAGAGAACCATCAATCACCTGTCTCCTGTACACCTCCTGCTGGGGATTGAGCCTGCAACCCAGGCATGTCCTCTGACTGGGAATTGAACCATGACCTCCTGGTTCATAGGCTGATGCTCAACCACTGAGTAACACCAGCCAGGCCATGTTCAAGGCTTTTATCTGCAAAGTGATGCAGCCTGGTTCATATTTTAGGAAAAGATGTGCTTGCAGAACTCAGAATGGCCTGGTGTGGAGTCTGGACCGGAGAGTTAAGGAGAGGTCAACCAGAGACCATTTTAGACCAAGGGAGAGGGCTTGTAAGAGCAGACCTGGGAGAAGTGGAGGGACTCAAGGTAAAATTTAGAGGCACAGCAATTGATTAGGAGTTGACACTGGAGATTGCAGAAGAGAATCAGATAATTCCTAGGATTCCTTTAACAAAAAATGAATGAATCATTTAATGAGGAAAACAACTAATTGATGTATTAATGTTGCTTGTTCTAAAACCATGAAAAATCAATTCTCAGAGGAAGAAAGGTTTACAAGGCTACCAAAAAACATGACCATGATAGTTAACATTTTAGGAGAATGCTAAGCAGTGTACAACTGTGTGTAAATACATTGACTTATCCAATTTTCTCATGATCACAAAGAAGTAAGTTGTATGTCGCTCTACTTGTGCAGTTTTTATCAATGCCACACAAGTCATAATGCAAGGATGGGTGGTGCCCCAAACCTGTGTTCTTAACCATCATTCTCCCAAATGGTGATTTTGAGAACCTGCATACTTAGCTAGGATTTACTATGTTTTATGTTTGACACAAAATGGCATATTATAAAGAGACAATGCACAGGCCATAAGTACTCAGGTAAATGAAAGATAAATAATATTAAGGTAGTATCTTTCACTGACTGATTTGTCAAAAAAAATTTGTAATACCAACCCTTGGAGGGAACGCCATGGAAACACTGCAACTGTCCTATGTTATTCTTAGTGACTAAAATGCTCACAATATGTCTGCATAAGAGAAAAGGCTGAGAAAAAATACAGCAATGGTTATAATGGAGTAATGAGATGATTGGGTAATATAACTTGTATATTTTTAAAAAATATTGATATATGCTTTCATCAATTAAAAATGACCATTTATATTAAGAACACCCTTATAAGAATTTTTATATCTATACATTTCCAGTTCAAAACAGTATTTGTCAAATCATGAGTATCGTTGTGTTTTTTGTTTCTTTCTTTTTCCAGCAAATCTAGTGAACATAGAATATACTATAGAGTCCACACAGTCAGGACCAGGGATGAAATGTGTTAGTTTTAAAGGCTCGTTTTACTCACGAGATTCCACAGGTCGTACGTGATGATCAGATTATATCACCATGTCCCGAAAAGGAGTGGCAGTCCAAGCTGGTCAAGTCCACGCAAGAAGATAATGCCCAGCCTGATCACCACACACTACCCTTCATTTCGGATGCACATCAACATACCCTCTCGGGAGGTGTTTATTCGCTTTAGTCAACGGATGGTGTCCTAAAATGAACTGCCCTTTCAGTGCCGTCAGCCACGTCATCAAAGATGCCAAATACCGGGGCCCTGCCACCCTACTGCTGCACAAATCTCATTACAGCAAATCCCACTGCAGGGGAAAAAAAGCTCTATGAATCTTTGAACCATTCTGCTTGATGCCCTTTGTGCACAGTGAAATCACAACGATTAATACGTCACCATTACGGTTGTCTGCTTCTTCCTCTAGTGAGTGAAACCCTTGAGAACGAGACCCATACCCTTGACCTTTCTCAGCTACCACCCAGCTCAGCAGGTGGCTCTTGAGAGGCAGAGCATACCTAGCTGTTGAATGAATGAGTCAATCAATTTGTAAATCTACTTCACTGCACTCATTTTACAGATAAAACCTAAGTCTACTTGGCTAGTGAATGACAGAGCCAGGGCCACATGTGATGCCTCATATCAGATTTCCCACCCCTAGTTTATTTGTTTGTTTATTTATTTTTAATATTTTCATTAATTTCAGAGAGGAAGGGAGAGAGAGCTAAAAACATCAATGATGAGAGAGAATCATTGATTGGCTGCCTACTGCACGCCCCCCCCACCCCCGCACTGGGATCAAGCCCACAACCTGGTCATGGGCCCTGACCTGGAATCAAACCTTGACCTCCTGGTTTATAGGTCAACACTTAAGCCCTGACCCATGCCAGCGGTGCCCCAACCCTAGTTTATAGCAGCCACTGTATCTATTTCCAATAATGTACACACAATACTCAACTCAAAGTTGGAAAAAAAAATTCCCCTGAAATCATTGGGATAAATTCTAACCTGCATTGGAAATTGCTGTTTTCAATCCTATATAATCCTATATAATAAAAGGCTAATATGCAAATGACTGAACAGTGGCATGACCGGTTGCAATGATGCACACTAACCACCAAGGGGCAGACACTCAACACAGGAGCTGCCCCCTGGTGGTCAGTGTGCTCCCACAGGGGAAGCGCCATTCAGCCAGAAGCCAGGCTCATGGCAGGCGAGCACAGTGGCATTAGCGGGAGCCTCTCCCACCTACACGGCAGGGCTAAGGATGTCCGACTGTTGGCTTAGGCCCGCTCCCCAGAAGAGGGCCTAAGCTGTCAGTCGGACATCCCCTGAGGGTTCCTGGACTGCGAGAGGGTGCAGGCTGGACTGAGGGATCTCCCCCCCCCACCACCGAGTTCATGAATTTAGTGCACCGGGCCTTTAGTATATGTATAATCAGTTTTGATTCTAAGTGGATGGAGGGACTATTCTTGGGGCTAGCTTTTCTCTGTGGCTCAGGGGCTCTGGTTGTGGTTTGGGGGAGTGCTGGGAGGAGGGGCTGCATCAGGAAACAGGAGGAGGAAGAGGGGAAGGAGGAGAGCATATTGAGGACATGATCCAGGGAGAGAAGGGTTTTAAAAAGTAAATTTAAAAATATAGCACGTTGTGCAAGTAAAAATATTGCTACAAAAAATGGTAGTGAAATGGAATGAGGCCCAGCATCACATAATAAATGTGCCTCCATCCTGCTGCAGGAAATCTGTGGGCGAGTTATTAACAAGCAGATGGTACTCTCTCACCTGTCTGTGTCACAGCCCTTTCCTTCATTCTTCTTCTTCTTCTTTTTTTTTTTTTCTTTTTTCTGCTGAATTGCAGGTTTCCATTAATGAAAACTCTGAAGCTTCTGAAACCTATGTCAGCTCTGGGAGCTGCCTACAGACAAGCAACTGCAGCAAAGGCGTGGGGGAGGAGATGGGGCATGAGCTTATTCCATGGATCCCACAGAACTCTCCGAGTCCCATAGAATTAGGGCCTGTGCATCCAGAGTAAAATTAAAATTTCCTTTCATGACATTTAAAGGTCCGGGAGGAAATCAGCGCTAGCACTTGGGCTGTGGAGGCTTTGGGCATCAATAGACACAGCAGCGGGATTGGCCGTAGAATTGTGAAACTGGCTGGCTTTCCTGGGCTGTGTCTACCCTGTGCCTGTGTTGTTTCTCACGGGGAATGACAAAGGTTGGATCAGCTAGGAGCCTTGAATTGCAATAGCATCATCTGATTTGGCTGTGAATCAAACACAGCTTTCCCTGACAAGTGTGTGCCCTCTGTTGCATTTTGGCTACCGTGTCAATGGATAGGTGGTGCGTTGTTAGAGGTTAGAGAAGTGGTTTTGGAATCAGTTAAATCTGGATATGGCCCTGACTCAACCACTTGGCTGTGTGACAAAGAGCAAGTGATTCAACCTCACTGAGGCTGGATTTTCATGTAGGTAACATCAGCAGAATAATATTATGCCCACAGAAAAACTCTCTCCTTCGCTCTTAAGTCCTCAGGGTCATATCTGTCTTTCCCAAAGTATGTAGAAATGGCATTTTGTGCAAATTCGATGAAAAACAATTCAAGTGCTTATCACAGTGCCTGACACATAGTTAAGTAATTGATAAAGTTTGGGCCTTTTATTAATATTACTATGATCACTATTATTATTTTTAAACTTGGACAAAGTATCAATTGCAAAGATGCCTAGAGAGCAGAAAGCTTTGAATAGCCATGCACTTGCCTCTGTCTGTGTCTTTCTTTTTTTATGTCTCCTCCTTTTTTCTGTTTCTTTTTTTTTTTTAAGTTTCTGCTTCATAAGTTTGTTCTGTGAAAGCAAAATATCTCTTAACTAAGAAAGCAACCTAGAAAGAGAGAAAATGACAAAGAAACAGTACATTTCCATAGCCATCCCTCCAGCCGCCCTGAGTAAGCACATGGGAGGGCCAAGGGTTGTGTGTGTGTTGTCTTTGGCCTCTGGAGGGATGTGTGAGCCAGGTTGTGGGACAACATATCTGGGAAGTGAGGAAGAGGATTCTTGCTTCTGTGATTAACAGACGTGTCACCTAAACCGGTCAGGGCCCCTAGTCTTAGAAAAACGATCTCCTTCACTTTTAAGTCCTCAGGGTCATATATATCTTTCCCAGAGTATGGCGATCCCACTTGTAGGAACATATCCTAAGAAACTCAAAACACCAATCAGAAAGAATGTATGCACCCCTGTGTTCATATCAGTGCAATGTATAATAGCTACGATCTGGAAACAGCCCAAGTGCCTATCAGTAGTTGGGTGGATAAAAAAGCTGTGGTACATTTACACTATGTGGTACATAGTATGTGGAATACTATGCAGCAGTAAGAATGAAGGAGCTCTTACCCTTTGAGACAGTACGGAGGGACCTGGAGGGTATTATGCTAAGCTAAATAAGCCAGTCAGAGAAAGACAAGTGTCACATGATCTCATTCATATGTGGAATCTAATGAACAAAATAAACTGAACAAAATATATCCAGAGACATAGAAGCATGGAACAGACTGACTAATCTCAGAGGGAAGGTAAGGGAGGGAGGGTGGTTGGATGGGAAGAGATCAACCAAAGAACTTGTATACATATATGCATACCCCATAGACACAGACAATAGGGTGGTGAAGGCCTGGGGCTGGGGGCTAGGGGTGAGCTAGACAAGGTCAATGAAAGAAAAGGGGACATATGTAATACTTTCAACAATACAGATGAAACAATGTTTCAAAGTGTAACAAAATGAGTCCATAAGAATTGGCTTCCCATTGGAATAGCTGCAGCAGAAATGGACTGCATTGCTCAAGAGGAATCGGAGGTACACGCCCTCCTCGCAAGCAGCAGTGGGCAGCGGGAAGCTTTGCTCCCACAGATGTCTCCTGGACCCCCTTCAATCCTCTGAACTTCCAGGAGCCATGTCACATCCTCCACGCTACCTCCGCTGCTTCTCTCTGATAAAGAATTTGTGTAGACGGCTCTGAGTGTTTATTGAGGCACCATCCTTTTGGCTAAATACAGAAGTATCTACTCAAAGTGTTTGATAATACACATCAACTCAAAGAGAGAGAAAGAGTCAAAATGCCATGTAGTCTGTGAAGTCTAACCTATGATTCCCTCCATTCTTTCAGCAATTTTCCCAGACACCCCGGCTTTAAAACAGCTTGATTTGGACTCATTACTATTTCTTTTCATAACATGCCATATGCAAAGATATTTAATAACAGAGGCACACTTTCTCATTGTTGAATATGAATAAAGCTCAAATAAAAGAGGATAACATCAAGGCATTGGGAAGAGCCTATATTTAACCTGTGGCTAAGAGCTTTCAAGATACAGCTCATATACATCTGTTTGCCGCACGATGATTTACGGGCTCCTACTGGCCTCTTATTCTTGATTCCTTCCTGCTAACAAACTTCAGAATAGCTCCAAACTTTATCAACACCAAGACAAAGGAAAGAAAAGCTCACATTCCAATCAGGGCTTTGAGCTCCTAAAAGGCTCTGTGGTGAGGATTGACAATGACTGTTGAAATGAATGATTAAAACTGAGGCCAGAAAAGCAGGAGGCTTACATAGAGCAGCGACAAGGGAGAACTAAAGTCTGTGCACAGACAGGATGCGAAACAGGCCTGACCACAGTCCATCGGGACGATCCCTGATGCAGAAGTTTCAAGTTTATAGACACACCGACCACAGAGAGCACATGTGGGTAACACACACAAAGATAACACAAAGAAAGCACAAATGTGCTTCTTGTGTATGCATAGGTGGGCTATATTGAACATGTGACATATAGGCACTTAATGTGGCATCGTTTGTATTTATTTGTTCTTTTTGCAATTTAAAAAATTTTATGGAATGTATTGGAGTGGTATTGGTTAATTAGATTACAGATGTTTCATTGTGTCAGTACAATTCTTTTATTCTACACTAGAGGCCCAGTGCATGACATTTGTGCACTTGGGGGGGGGGGCGGGCTCTTGCAGTCCAGGAGCCCTTGGTGAATGTCTGACTGACGGCTTCCAGCCTTGGGCAAACTACGGCCCGCGGGCCGGATCCGGCTGTTCTATCTGGTTCTCTTGCTCTCCCCTCCGCTCCTTTACTTTGAATTTATATTAGTTCACACAAACACTCCATCCATGCTTTTGTTCCGGCCCTCCGGTCCAGTTTAAGAACCCATTGTGGCCCTCAAGTCAAAAAGTTTGCCCACCCCTGGCTTAGGCCCACTTCTGGCTGAGTGGCCACCAGGGGGCAGCTCCTGCATTGAGCGTCTGCCCCCTGGTGGTCAGCGCGTGTCATAGCGACCAGTCGTTCAGCCTTTTGGTCGATTTGCATGTTAGCCTTTTATTATATAGGATAATTGCCAGGAGCACTTTTAATTTACTCGTCTCTACTGGGGATACCTTCTTGTTCCTTTACCACTTCTCTCTCTCTCTTCTTTTCTTTTTTAAGAAAAAGCTTGAAGTTCATAACTTCCATGGAGCTTACTCCAACAAGTCTCACTGCATTCATGGTTTCTTTCCTTATCTTATGTAACAGATGTTATGACACATACACAAGGTCCCAGGCGCCATGCTAGGGGCTTGGGCATGCAAGGATGAGAAGGTCCCCGCCCAGTCTCCGCCCGCATGGAAGGGGCAGCCTAGCTCTCCTCCTTCCCCGTTCTGTGCACAGCCTCCTTTCCTGTAATTTTACTGCCTGCGCTCCTTTCACCTATTAGAACAAGCATGTCAAACTCACGGCCCGTGGGCCGCATGCGGCCTACAATGAATATTTTGCGGCCCAGCCAATGTAACGGTGTGAGCAGCTATTTACAATTATGAAAGGAAATAAGTCTCCTGTCAGATCCAGAACTACTGACATTCACCTTGGGTCAGTTTTGAAAGTAATCACTGCGAACAAGATTTCCCCCGAAGTAGGAAAGATAGCAGCAGAGAAGAGATGCCAAGAGTCAGGAAGAAAACATTAATTTTCTCATTGTTCTTGTTCTTTTTTTTATACTGTACTTTTCGAAATAAATCTACATTTCAATGAAAATTGAAGCTTTTATTTTTTTTGCAGCCCACGGAAACTTAAACCTTGCTTATTTGGCCCGTGTTAGCCTTTGAGTTTGACATGCATGTATTAGAACCACCAATATCTCAATGGCAAGAACAGCTTTTTTTAAAAAAATAGCACTCACTCTACACCCTGCATGCTACCTGGGACATAGATTCTCAATAAATTGGTTTAAATAGAATAAAATTTTTAAAAGGAGAGCTGGAGCATAGGAGATATGTAGAAGCTCAATTTCCCTATTAAAATCATCTCCCAGTACACCATTTCTATGAAACTTAAATGGAATATGCAACGAATAGTCACCATGAAAACAAGTTCAACACATTTTATTTAAGGAAAAAAAAAAAACAAAACAACAAAAACATCTTTTCTCATTTTAGCTCTAAGCAGTGCTTAGAAAATTTCATCTACACATTGTAATATTAATCAAGAATAACTTGGTACATAATGTTTGGTGTGCCAAAAAAAATACATTTGCACTCTAATTTGTTTCTTAGAGAAGCCCTGGGAAGAAGCGCAGTGAGAGTGATCTGCCTCTGAATTTAATACAAATAACTCCCTGATTGATCGTCCTTTATAAATTGAAATGCGAGTCACTAAATATTCTTTCTCTCATAGTACGGTCAATATCTGTGTGCATTTGCTAGTTTATGCTGCTTTTTATACTGAAGCCAACCTTTTAAAAGATTTTTTTTTAATATAACTTGGCTTATATTTGAGAGGTTATCCTCTCTTCTTCAGCTCGGAACTCAGTTTTACAGAATAGGCGCTACTAGTTCAATGATCAATTTTGTCGATGGTCAGTTGATTAAAAAAACTCAAGTGGAGCACCAACCAAAGGTGTCCGAGCCAGGAAAACAAAACAACAACAGAAAAGACAAAACACAGAGTGACCGTCTTCCATTTTACTGTCTCAGACAGTCTTTGGTGGGTCCCAACAAAAGGTCACCATGAAAGGGGCCATCGAGTGCCTACACCTGTATGAACGTCAGGGAGCCTTTGGTCTTCATTTATATGCATTTTTTAAACTTAACGCTGTCACTGCATCTCCCATATGCCAGCATATTGGTCTACTTCGTCCTTTTTACCTGCTGCGTAATAGCTCAGTGGGACTGAGCCATGGTCAAAACCTTCCCCTTAGGGCAGGGGTGGGCAAACTTTTTGATTCGAGGGCCACAATGGGTTCTTAAACTGGACCGGAGGGCCGGAACAAAAGCATGGATGGAGTGTTTGTGTGAATTAATATAAATTCAAAGTAAAGGAGTGGAGGGGAGAGCAAGAGAACCCTCCGCTCTTTCGGCTCCGCGGGCCAGATAGAACAGCCGAACGGGCCGGATCCGACCCGCGGGCCGTAGTTTGCCCACGGCTGCCTTAGGGTGAACATTCAGGTTATTCTTAGAGATGTTTATGATAATCTCCATCAATGGGTTTCAAACTTACATAACTAAGTAACCACTTTTTATCTTTAAATGGATTTTTTTTGTATTGATTTCAGAGAGAGGGAGAGGGAGAGAGGGCTAGAAACATCAATGATTAGAGAGAAAGACTCATTGATTGGTTGCCTCCTGCACGGTCCACATGAGGGATTGAGCCCGCAACCCAGGTGTGCCCCTGACCGGGAATTGAACCGTGACCACCCAGTTCATAGGTCAACGCTCAACCACCAAGCCATGCTGTCTGGGCCAAATGAACTGTCAAAGGGCTCTCCAAAATACAGGACACAATAAATAACAGCTTTCTTCCTGTCAAACTTACATCCAAATGACTGTGTGTAGGGTCTGGAGGTCACCAGCGTCGTTTTAGTGTTTTTCCCTGAACTGTTCTGTCCCAGATTGTTTTTCAGTTGTCTGTATAATGTATACACATATTAAAAGAATATGAGGAAATTAAATAATACCCAGAAAGTTGATCAAAAAAGCTGACTGTGAAATTGCTACTTAGGGTTAAAATTAACACAGAAAGTCTTAACACCAACTGTGTAAACTGACCCCATGTGAGTGCAATTGCACACCAGTTCCTTCTGCTCAGACCCTCCTCTCCCTCTGTCCATACCTGCCCCTGATGGACCCTACTCCAGCCGCCCCCACCCCCGCTGCCCCACACTCCGTATGCTGCCATCCCCGCCCTGGACCACAGGGCTCCCCACTTTGAGACTCTGCCTAAGACTTTTTAACAAGACAGTTCCCCAGTGACATGACCATGATTTTCAGACATGCCCAGTTTTAAAGTAATCACTGTTGCTTTCTCTAGGAATTCACTCATTTGTCACAACACGTCTTGATTAGAATATATGGCCATGATACCCACAGTACGAAGTTATCTCTCCCTCCTTCGCTTCACCTTACACCCATCAAAGCTACCATTCATTCCAAAAAAGACAACTGGAAAGACTTCTGCTGAAATCAAATCTTAAAAAGTGGGGATAACCTACTAGTAGCGATAATTGTGCTTTTCAGAGGCTCATTGCAAATCCACAAATCTCCAGTCCCACTAAATACGTGGTGGTCCACAGACACTATTTAATACTTACCTAACTACACCTTAACTGACCCTGGGGGCGAACGACTCACAATATTTCTGTTTTCTAAGTTTCCTTAGATCCTTTTCCCCGCAGTGTGGTCGTGTGTGTGTGTGTGTGGTGCAGTGTTGTATACATACATACAGGTACATAGGAAAAGAAAAACTATAAAAAGCTACAGCATTTTGGTTGCAACAACAGCTACATTGCAGAATGTTATTGCATCAATATTTCTCTATCTTCATTAATGCTCCTACGCATCAATATTCCATGCATTCTCTATGCCCTCCAGGTACCGTGAGTCATGTCTGCTCAGAGAGACACCCTTTGCAAGGCTGCCACTCACAGCATGGTGAGAGACAGACACCTCGGCATTCGCCATGCAAGTGTTGACTGAATTCACAAACCCGAGGCAGCGTCACAGAAGCATCTCCGTGGAGCCCGCTGCACAGATGTCAGACTCCGTGGAAGCCTCCCGGAGGCACAGAGCCCACAATGGACTATTTTTAGTCCCAATAATTAATATTGGAGGAGAAAGGGAGGAGGATGAAAATGTAGCGCCAGCAGAAAAGCAATTACCGTCGGCACCATATATTCTCACCTACAAGATGTGTTATTTTCAAATAAATAAAAAGAGAAACCTTCCCCAAACCTATAGATTTTATACTACCCCTCCCATGAGTAGACATTTAATTCTTCCCCGTCAAAATTTGAGCAGTAGCTTGGTCTCACAGGTTAAGATACGCAGCAAGTGCTATGCCAACATGGCTTTTACTACTACACAAACATACGTTTGTTTCTAAGTGCCAGAAAGCAAGAGCTGGCTTCCCTCACGTGAACTAAGAAATCAGTCAGCAGTTGCTACACTACAGCTTGGGCCAGGCCTTCTCACTCCACAGGGTCCCCACTGTCCCATTTTCATTCATTCATTCACTCATTCATTCATTCATTCATTCATTCTACTTTTTTGTTAATCCTCACCTGAGGATATTTTTTCCATTGATTTCTAGACAGAGTGGAAGGGAGGGGAGAGAGAGAGAGAGAGAGAGAGAGAGAGAGAGAGAGAGAGAGAGAGAGAGAAACATTGATGTGAGACACTTTGAATGGTTGCCTCCTACATGCCCCTAACTGGGGTAGGGGAAGGAGTTTGCAACTGAGGTACTTGCCCTTGACCAGAGTTGAACCAGGGACCCTTCAGTCCTCAGGCCGATGCTCCAACCACTAAGCCAAACCAGGTAGGGCCAGCCCCTCTGTCCCATTTTTATGACATTTCCCCACCCCCTCACAACTCCATTGAAACGGGTGTTGTCTGTGAATTCATCTACATCTGTTACATCAGATTTTGTATTGATTTCAGAGAGAGGGAGATGTGAAATGTGATTGAGTTCAACAGGAAGGGATGATCAAATTAAAGAGATGCCAAAAGTGGAGCGCCAACTAAAGGTGTCCGAGCCAGGAAAACAAAACAACAACAGAAAAGACAAAACACAGAGTGACCGTCTTCCATTTTACTGTCTCAGACAGTCACTTTTGTGCCGCCTAAATGAAATCCAGTCCGTGATGAAATGTAGGACGACCTTAGTGTCCCTCAGCCTCCAGAAGTAAGGTGAGAGGGGTAGGAGGACGTCCTGGTGGCCAGATGCCATTTCTCTGTGGGCGCCTGCTCATGCTCACGTTCCCTAACCACAGTTCAGGGCAGAGGTCCTGGTTGGAGGGGAGCTGCATTATGGAGAAACTTACTATTCTTGTTTCTTAATCCAACTCTCTTTGTAATGGATTTCTCTGGCCTCCTTGGGATCAATCGCCTCTCTTTATTGTAATTCTATGTTCTCAGTTCTCAGTGTACACAGTTCAGTCTTCCTCTGACAGTGTTTCCTCTATTTTCAGCAGAGCCTGCTCTTCCTTCTGTGGCCGCCGCAGCCTGTGGGTGTTGCACAGAACCAGTCTGCATGTCCAGCCTACACTGGGGCAGGATGGGCATTTGCATATTTACATATCCGCCAGGGGTCTCCTACTAATACAGCAGAGGAATCTCAGATGGGACACGCCCCAAACTGACCTTAAAACCTCTCCCTCTAAGTCAGACTTCTCCTATGGGTGCATCTCAGTCGCTGGTGCTACAATCCCTCAGTCACCAAAATGGACCTGCACGTGTCTCCTATGGCCCCTCCTCCCCCTCCCCCACATGCAAGCTATCACCAATCTAAGCGATTTCCTTTCCTACAGCGTTCTGGGACCATAGGTTCATCCTTATGTCTACCATCGCCACTCAGGTTCATGCCCTTCTCACCACTGGCCTGGATGACTATAGCACCTTCCCAAAGTGTTTCCCGATTTCTCATATTCACTCTCCACCTGTCAGAGAGATCCTTGTATAACAGAAGCAGAACTATGTCGCAACCCAACTTAAAACCTGTCAGTGGTGTCTTATCATCTAAGGATAAAAGTTAGCCCAGCCGGCCTGGCTCAGTGGTTGAGCATTGACCTTTGAACCTGGAGGTCATGGTTCATTCCCAGGTCAGGATACATATATACGGGTTGCGGGCTGGATGCCGAGTGGGGGACATGCAGGAGGCAGTCGATCAATGATTCTCTCTCATCATTGATGTTTCTATCTCTCTCTGCCTCTCTGAAATCAACAGAATATATATATATATATATATATATATATATATATATATATATATATATTTTTTTTTTTTTCTTTTTTTCTTTTTAAGGATAAAATCAAAACACCTTAGCATGGTGTGCCCCTGCTTTTTCTCTAATCCCATGCATGCCTGAAAAAGCCACCCTGCCTGATATACTGCATTCCAGCAAAGGGAACTGTTTGAAGCTGCTCTTACATATGCTGCTTTTGGCATCTCTTTAATTTGATCATCCCTTCCTGTTGAACTCAATCACATCTGACAGCTCAGACTGAGCAGCTGTCTCTTATCCTTCCAGATCCAGCTCCAGATCCCCCTCAGGGAGAGGTCCCCTCACCCCTGGGAAGCTTTGTTCTCAGTCTGTCACTGGTCTTACGAGGGATATAATCCACTAGAAGGTACTCAGTTACCTTTGCATACCCAGCGCCTGCAGTGCTGGTTGGTGCTCCGTTGTGCTTTGTAGCATATGTTTCTAAATACTCATTTGAAAAGTGAGGTACACAACATGAGAAAAAGGGAGAGCTCCAGGCTTCTGTCCTCAGCAGGTAAGGGAAGTCCCTAAGAGTAAGAGGGTGAACTGACTAGCCTGGGTTTGGGAACCACATTCTTGCTTCTTGGCATCTACTTTTCTGGAAATGTCTGAAGAAATCGGCTTTGGCTTCGAGTTTTGCTCTCACTTCTCCCTACCTATTTGTGTACCCTTAACCATACCGGACCCTTGAGCTTCCCCCAAGATTCAGACTGGGATTCTCTGTTCTCATTTTACTCGCTTCTCCTGGGTCACCTAATAAATCCCAGAGCTGCAGTTATCACGTCCTTGCAGAAGATTCCAGAATCACCAACTCCAGCACTGACTGCCCTTCGGAACGTTGGGCCAATTTTCTAACTGGAGGCCAGACTGCTCCTCTCCTGAATGTTTTACTGTCAATTCAGACAAGATATTGTAACCAGATTTATCCTTCCCCCAAAATACCCCTCCTCCTGACTCCTGTTTCATTTGATGGAGCCAACATTCTAAATCACTCAGCCTTGAAAATACAGAATCGACTTTGTCATTTTCCTCTTCTACGCCTCCCACGTTTAATCAGGAACAACAGCCTTTTTAATTAATATGGATGTGGGGGAATTAACAAAGTTTTCAGATATGACAAGTAGTTTGGTTTAATTGATGTGGAAGGTATATTAAAATATTGATAGAATGCAAGACCAAAATGCTGGCATAGAACCTGGTGCTATGGGGCTTACATTCTAATCCAAGCAACTGTAAAGTCAGTTAAAAGAACATGTTGAGGTAGTGAGCATGCTTATTATAAGAAATGATTTATAATAAAAATTAATCTGGTCTTGCCCTGGACAGGTAGTTCAGTTGGCTGGAGCATTATCTCAATACCCCAAGGTTGTGTGTTTGATCCCAGGTCAGGGCACATCCAAGAATCAACCAATGAATGCATAAATAAGTATAACAACAAATATCTTTCTCTCTCTCTCTCTCTCTCTCTCTCTCTCTCTCTCTCTCTCTCTCCCTTTCCCTCTCCCTCTCCCTCTCCCTCTCCCTCTTCCTTCTTCTCTCTGAAATCAATAAAAAAATTAAAAAATAATAATCCAGACTTGTCATATAGGTGGGTTAGAATGATGGTGGGATGGGGTGTTATTTAAAGTTAAAATGCACAGCATCATAGTTCAGCTACACCCTGGCTGTGTGACTTTGTTAAGGCACTGAGCTTCTCTGAGCTTAAGTATCCTCTCTAAAAAAATAGGTGTAATAACACCTATCACAGGAACATTTGGTGGGTTGGCGATAATGCACAGGAAAGCATCCATCATCGAGCCACCACCTTTGAGGCACTAGCTAATGTTTTGCCATGGTCTTAAGAACGATTACCACTAAGCAGGAAAGGGCTTTGATTCCTTGGCTGCTCTGGCCCGCGGCCCTGGCTACAACTTGGTGCAATAACACAGAAGGTTGAGGCTGTTCTTGGGCACCTCCGCCTCAATCAGTGCCCTGCTGGGACCTGTCTCCTCCCTTCCCTTTAGCCACGAGCTCCCTGAGGGCACAGCCATGGCTCGTCCATCTCTATATCCACAAAGCACCATCAGCACCTGACACATAGGAAGATCTCCATGCATGGGGAATAAATAACCTAATGAGCTGAGACGCCCCAATCCATAGCTCGCCATGACCAGCTTCTCTCAGCTCCAGTTTGGTTTACGGCTGTTTGAACAGCAGCACACTTCTCCACCTCTATGGACACGTTGGAGCTCCCCTTGGCACCCATAAGCAGATCTTATCTGCTACTTGGGTTCTTTTTCTTCGTTCCAAGTGCTCTCAAGTATACTTTGAAGCTGTTCAAATTGGCAGAAGGAATTTCCTCTTATATCTTCAAGAAATAAGGTAATAAAAATGTTGGAGTCCTATTTACATTAAAAGTTAATGTCTTTATTTAGCCATCCACTTTTATGGATCTATTGTGCCTTCCTGAATCCATCTGCAGCTCTTTGGGTTTCTCTCTGGACAGAGTTGCCCTGCTTTCGCCGGATATATAAAGAGAAATGGGCAATTAGCAGCCCTCGATGCTGCCTGTTGGGGAGACACTCTTCCTGTGCAGACGATGGCAGCTGTCCCAGACCTCTCAGACAGGCCCTGACCTCCCTGACCTCCACACCACTCCTTTTAGACCTCCCCTATCTGCTTCCCCTGCACTTGCCTCAGCATCTCCTTTTGCGAGATAGATAATGGCTAGCTGGTTTGGCTTTGTAATTTGGGGGCTAAGGCATGAAGTCAGAGGCTTTTCCTGGAAGGGCTGATCCCTGAAGGCCTGCCACCGCCCCCCCACCACTCCTCCCTCTGTCTCTACAGGAAGTGAAGACATTCTGCAAGTACCATCAGATCTGTCTCCAAAACCTCCCCCTTCCCGTTTCTGGAACAAGGGGCCTAGGACTCCATCCAGCAGCCTATTAGATGTTCCTGAATTTAGGAGTTGGAGAAAAAGAAGACAGAAATATGTATACAGAACTGGAATGAAAAATAGAAAATCTGCAAGTGAAATTAGACAATGTCCCTTGTCCCTGGCTGGTGTGGCTCAGTGGTAGAGTGTTGGCCTGCATACTGAAGGGTTATAGGTTCAATTCCCGGTCAAGGGCACGTACCTGGGTTGCAGGTTTGATCCCTGGCCCCAGTCAGGGCGAATATGGGAAGCACCCAATCGATGTGTCTGTCTCACATTGATGTCTCTCTCTCTCTCCCCCTCACTCTCTTTTTCTCCCTCCCTCCCTTCTTCCCTCTCTCCCTCCCTTATACTCTCTCTAAAAATCAATGGGAAAAATATCCTCAGGTGAGGATTAACAACCACAAAACAAAACAAAAAAGAAAAGAAAAATCCCCTTGTACTTGGGACTGGGATTGATTAAGTAGCCCCTTATTATTTAATTATTTCTGTTAATAGTTTTAGGACAAATTTGGACAGACAGTATGCAAAAATTGCTTTCCAAAGGTTTGAGTCTATCAAATTTTAGTTCTGTAAGCACGTCTGGTATAACTTGGAAGGAAAAAGTACCTTTTGACTTGTGATGGGTTTGGTCTCCAGGAAGGCCTGAATTTCTACTCCATCCAATCAGCAATTAGTAAAGTGACTACAGTTGCCAGCAGGGTGCTGCTTCACCCATGGGTGCCCAATAGGTGCTAGTTGTTATTATCAATATCACACCACTGTTATTATTATTACTTGGAAGACTGTAACATACCCAGGATGGCTAAAAGTTGATTCAGTTCCTTCTCTTTCATGTTGCCAGGGAGGAGGATGCTCTCTGGAAAGGAGGGTCTCCCAGCTTGCGAAGGCCTAGAGTTATGAGATTTTGGGGTTCTACTAGTGCTGATCCATCTCTAGATTGCAAATTTCTTAAAGCACAAAGTACAAGGGTCAGGATATTTCCCAGTGAGCTTCCCTCCCTGAAGGGCCTAAGGCTGCATGTACAGACAATGGGAGAGAGACTCAATAAACATGAACTGGAGTCAAGTACATGATCGCTATAGCCTAGGGCTCTCTCTCTCTCTCTCTAAAGCCCATCATAGGAAACTGGAAATAGAACTGTCAGTCAAGGTGACACTGTAGGTAAACACTGTGCTCGCCTCCTCTCACAGCCATATCAACTTTACAACTTTACAACAACCATCACGGAGAACCTCCTGAAGTCTAGCTGAACAGAAGTCCTATAACTAAGGGTACAGAAAAATCCACATGGAGACTGGTAGCAGGGGCAGAGATATGGAATGGACTGGGCCCACATAGACACGTAGCAGTTAAAAATCGAGAGGAATTATCTTGGCTGTGGAGGTCCCCCTGAAGGAGTTCCACATAGAGTTCCCCAGACCAGTGTTCCAGTGCCAGGAAAAGAAGTCCCCATAAACTTGCTATAAAAAACAGTGGGGACTATGGCTGAGTGAGATGAAGGGGGTGTCGGAGTCCTAGGTGTTCCTCTTAAAGGGCTCACACATGAACTTACTTGGATTTACTTGTGAGGAGTTCCAACTCTGGGGCAGCAGCTGGAAAAGTAGCAGGGATATGGGGGGCGAGGGGTAGTTGGAGGGGCATCTTTCTCCCAGACAGAAGTGCTGGCAGAGGCCACTGTTTCTTTGCTCAGCCCTCCCTTGCAGGTACCCCACCCTGGAAATTCCCTGGCTCACCCAATATTCAGGCCCACCGAGCTGCTTCTGGTGACTTTTCAAATACAAATAGTCTGTCTTGACTCATGCTGAGGACTTTCCTAAAATGTCTCAAAGGTTCAAAAACTCTAAACAAGCAGCATCAGGTTTCAGGGTGCCCCCTACCTCTTCCTAAGTGGCCCCAAGCCAGGACTAGTGGCAGCTGACCTCAGTTCCCAGCTTAGCCTCTCCCAAGTGCCTCTAAGCCCAGCACAAGTGGAAGCTACTTCAGATCACATGATAGCTCATGCCAGGTGGCCCCAGGCAGGGAATAGGCAGTAGATGACCTTGGTCTGCACCTCCCGAGAGGCTCCATAAACAGCATACCCAGTGGCCAGTTTCAGGCTACACCAGAGCACCACCCAACCACCTCCACAAAGTGCAGATTTGGAAGGCAACAGAATCCCACTAAATCAAATCCTGCTCCATAGGATCAGCCCCTGAAGAACTGCTCCTCTACTATAGTCACTGTCAGTCCTCACTACCAGTCATCCTGAGGGTCAATCTCTGCCATTGTAGCTCAACTACAACAAGAGGGCACACACCACCCACATAAGGGACATACCTGGAACACCCATGTCAGGTGACCAGGGAGACTGCACCTTGGCCCCACAGGACATCTACTGCATAAGGCCATTATACCAAGTCTGGGAGATGTAGAAGCTCTACCTAATGCACAGAAACAAACACAGGGAGGCTGCCAAAATGAGGAGACAAAGAAGTATGCCCCAAATGAAAGAATAGAACAAAATTCCAGAAAAAGAACTAAACAAAATGAAGACAAGCAAACGACTAGATGCAGAGTTCAAAACACTGGTTATAATTACAGTGAGAATGTCCACAAAGAAATAGGAAATATAAAAATGGAGATCAAAAAGAGCCAGTAAGAAATGAAGAATACAATAACTAAAATGAAGAATAGATTAGAGGAAATCAACAGTAGTAGAAAAAAAATGAAGCAGAGTATTGAATTAGTGATTTGGGAGGTAACAAAGCAAAAAACACCCCATCAGAACAGCAAAAAGAAAAAAAAAAAAGAATGAAAAAAAATGAGGATAGTTTAAAGATTCTCTGGGACAACATTGAGTATAACAACATTCACATCACAAGGGTACCAGAAGGAGAAGAGAGAGAGCAAGGAATTAAAAATCTATTTGAAGGAATAATGGTGAGAAACTTCCTTAACCCAGTGAAGGAAAATGACATACAAGCCCAAGAAATAGAGTCCCAAGCAAGATGAATCCAAAGAGGTCCACACCAAGACACATTATAATTAAAATGCCAAAAGTTAAGAACAAAGAGAGAATCTTCAAAGCAGCAAGAGAAAAAACATTTAGTTATCTACAAGGAAACTATTATATATAAGACTATCAGCTGATTTCTCAACAGAAACTTTGCAGGACGAAAGGGATTGGCATGACATATTCAAAGTGATGAAAAGCAAGGACCTACAGCCAAGATTACTCCACCCAGCAGAGCTAGTGGTTAAAATAGAAGAACAGCCAAAACCGGTTTGGCTCAGTGGATAGAGCGTCGGCCTGCGGACTGAAGGGTCCCGGGTTCGATTCCGGTCAAGGGCATGTACCTTGGTTGCGGGCACATCCCCAGTGGGAGGTGTGCAGGAGGCAGCTGATCGATGTTTCTCTCTCATCGATGTTTCTGGCTTTCTATCCCTCTCCCTTCCTCTCTGTAAAAATATCAATAAAATATATTTTAAAAAAAAATAGAAGAACAGATAAAGAGCTTAGCAGACAAGAAAAAGGTAAAAACTGCATTACTACCAAATCAGTATTACAAGAAATGTTAAAGGGACCTCTTTAAGAAGAAAATAGAGGTATAAATATGAATAATAAAATAGCAATAACTACATATCTATTAACAATTACTTTAAGGGTAAATGGATTAAATGCTCTGAACAAAAGACCCTGGGTAGTTGAATGGATAAGAAAACAAGACCCTCACATAAGCTGTCTATGAGAGACTTACTTCAGATGGAAAGACACACACAGACTGAACGTAAAGAGACAGAAACGTATTTCATGAAAATAAAAACAAAACAAAACAAGATGGTGAGGTAGCAATACATATACCGGGGGGAAAAATAAACTTTAAAACAAAGGTTATAACAAGAGACAAAGAAGGACCCAGTAATTCCACTTTTGGGTATTTATGCAAAGAAACCCAAAACATTAATTCAAAAAGATGCATCTATCCATACGTTCATTGCACCATTATTTACAACAGCCAAGATATGGAAACACCCTACGTGTCCATCAGTAGACGAATGGATAAAGAAAAGGTGGTATAAATATTTAACGCAATAGGACTCAGCCATATAAAGGATGAAATCTTGCCATCTGCAACAACATGGATGGACTGAGAGGCCATTGTGCTGAGTGAAATAGAGCAGACAGAGAAAGACAAATGCCATATGACCTCACTTATATGTGGAATCTGAAAAACAAAATAAATAAACAAACAAACAGATACAGAAAATGTTCCCATGGTAGCTGGCTTGGGGAGGGGGTATTGTGGGAATGATGAAAAATGTGAAGGGATTAAGTATAAGGTAGCAGTTACAGAATAGTCACTGGGGTGTAAAGTGCAGCATAGGGACTTTAGTGAATAATAGTGTGATAACTATGCATGGAGTCAGATGAGTACTAGATCCATCAGGGTGACCACTTCATAAGTTATACAAATGTCTAATCCCTATGTTGTACACCTGAAAATAATATAATATTGTATATCAACTGTAATTAAAATATTTTAAAATGTTAAAATAATAAAAAGACAACCCTATTTTTTAAAAAAAAGAACTTCACAGATGTGTACTTAATCACACAGATAACAGAGACACAGCCTTGGGCCACGGGACACAGTCCACGGCTGGGAAGGACAGGGGTTCTATAGTCAGACCTGGGTTCTAGCTCTGGCTGTAGGATCTTATTAACCATGTGATCTTGTTATCTTATCTAAGTTCCGGTTTCCTTTTATGCCAATGGACACTATGGATGACATTATCAGGATTAAGTAAAAACTCATCAGAAGGGCTACATAAATCAATTGTTTATAAAACATGGACCCCATGCCTGGGAGGCACCATGAGCTCAAATGCATTCCCTTTGTCTTACTTCTGTACACTGTAGTAGATCTGTATGTACTTTGAGTAAGAAGCCAGCTTCCTGCATCTCCAGATCCGCATTCTTCTCAGAGGCATAATAACATGGCTCTTTTTTTTTATAATTTTGACCAGTCGAGGGATAAGGGAGGACTATTTTTATTTCCTCCTAACCCTGGAGGCTGTTCAAACCCTGCTGCTGCAGCCTGTCTTCTTGGTTTTAATTAAGTGCGGCTTTAAGGTTCTTGCTTCAGTAAAGCCCAAGTAATAGAGAGGAGGTTAGCGGGTTGAACCCAGACTCCAGGGGGTTAGTCCCTGCTTTGTTGATGATGCTGGGCAACCTAGCTTGGCATTTTGTGGAGGAGAATAAAAAAAAAAGATGATTATCGTGCTGTTTGCAAATATGATTTGCAGCAGACATAGTCAATGATAATAATGCAGAACTGGAGGCCCTGGGGAGTCAACAACCCCTTAAAAAAGGGGTTTATTCCTGGAAACCAGCACTTCTGGGTGTTCAGTTAGTGTCTGTGCATCCAGCCAGATGTGCACAATGACCCCAGGGACCCCCCCACCATCCCTGCAGAGTGACCACGTCAACCCTGACTCATGCTCCATTGCAGATCTCCGTTGTGCCATGAGTTATAATGTGTCCGACTGTTTTTCTTGTCATTGCTACCACCATGGCCTTGGGTCAATCCCTTATTAGTTCTTTTCTGGGATATTGCGAACCTCATGGGGATGGTGCACAACAAAACAGTGCTGAAGAGAAGGTACACTTAGGACGGCCTACTTTGGGTCGGCGATTTAATCCAGTGATGTAACATAATGCATTTTATTATTAGCCTCAATTCCTTTTTAAAGAAACTGAGAATCGGAGAGATTTGGTAATGTGTCCAAGGTTTTAGAGCGGCTATGTGAACTCATATTGTCTACCTTCCAAGGCCATCCTTTTCCCACCAGACCTTCACAAACGATTCGTGGGGGGCTCCTCCGTTACCATTTCTATTCTCATCTTTCCCTCTACCTACCGTCCTACTTTGTATGCTGGAGCCAGACCAAAAAGAAAAATCACAATTACTCACCAGGAACCAAATATGCAGGCCCCTAAGCCTTTGCCTAGACTGTCGTATGCCTAGCATACCGTTACCTACCACCCTTTGCCATTATGGCCCAATTCCTACTCTTCCTGGAGAGGCAAAGTAGAAATGCCACCTCGCCCAGGAAACCTTTCTTTATGAGTTGGGCATAGTTCATTTTTCCTTCCTTTCCACTACTGTGCAGTAGCAATCCCCCTTCCGTTCATACTTCTGTGTTAATGATTCATCATCATTGCATTTATATACATATCGCCTGCCCTCACCTATCCAATGTCTGGGAGCTTTCCAACCCTTACCTTATCTCTGGTGCCTGACATGGCACAGGCTGTAGGGAAGGTGATCCAATCCACCTTAACTGAATGAGAACAAACAAAAAATAAAATACCAATACCAGGAATTATTCCTCTCATTGTGCTGACATTTGTCTAGCTTTGTAGTGACCATCACAAAAAAATTCATTCTCTCCGTGTGCTTCCTTTTAGGTTGAGTTAACATTTTTCAAATAAATTTAATAAGGGAAATGCTAAATCAGCTCTGTGTGGATCAGGTAGCCATGAATGTGCATGAAAATTAATCACTCAAAATCCCAATCTCAAAACATAATATTTGCACTGGCACCCTGCTAAATTATAAACTAGCTGAGGTACATGGAGAATCGCTTCCTTACCTTCTTCCCCACAATCATATAATGAAGTTCTAGCAGCAAGAGGGTTTTTTAGCCGTCTCTCAAAATTGCTTAGGCAACCCTGCCAAAAGTTCTGAGGAGTCAGACTTCTGTAGAGCAGGTATCTGGTGGTAACTCACTTGTCAGTTACTTTTAACTCAAGTTTTCCCCAAACAAGGTGATAGATAAAAGTTCTGTCAGTGTGACCCAGGCTTCCCGTCTCATGGATGTCATCATGCATAAGAAAGGCCTGTGGCTAGGACCATGGCAAAACACCGGTGTTCATACTGCGTATCTCAAGGGATGGTTGACTGCAAGGGGCGCTGGGGAAGAACCTCAGAGGGAGCAGGGTTTGTGGCGACAGCCACTCAAGGCTGCCATCAGAAGCACAGGAAGGGGAGGAGAGGCCCTGTCCTCTGTGTCATTACTTGCAGCCAAAGAAACCACCATTATTTCTGAAGGAGACACTGGCCAGACATTTCATTTGAAAACTGTCATTGCACAGATGTTTAATTACTTCTCAAATGCAAGGATGGCTGCGGATGTGTGGCCTGTCCTGTAGAAAGCTATCAGCCTCCACCTCCTTGAGTCACTAGAAAGGAAAGCACTGCATGTAGAAAATTAAAGTGTTGATTGCTTTTTTTGTTTTGTTTTGTTGTGTTTTTTTTTTTTTTCCACTTTGTATATGAAGCGATTCTTCTCTCTGCCCAATGGCTTTATTCTCTCATCTTATCTCAGGGCAGATTTCCCATGTAAGACTGGTGGTAGATGGTTCCGTCTCCTGCTAGGCACTCCGGGTTGAATTCAGTTCCAGCTGCACAGCTAAGAAGTCACCTGAGAATTAGGTTCTGATTTTAATTAGGAGACTCCATGGTGTTCCTCTGAACTTCTTTGAAGACCCTTTAGCTTTTATGTGTAATGTTTGAAGCTATGATCGTTTTTCATGGGGGTGGTTGCAGTTCCTAACACGTCACGTGTTCATTTTAATTTGACAAATATACCCGAGTAACTTGGGGCCCTGGATTCAGCCCAAGAGAAGGCACAGCAGTGAGCCTGGGGAAATCCTTGCATGCTCCGACTCTACTGGTCTCTTTATCTGGAATGCCCCGCAGGTAATCCGCCATGGGTCAGCTCAAGTCCCTTTATCTCTACACAGTCTCCCATGATACCTGTAACTGAAAATAATCTTGACTTCCCCGAACTTCCTATAGCCCTTTTCCCAGAACATTCTCCTAACATAGATGGCTAATAGCCATGTGGTATGGTTATTGCTTTTTTCTTCTCTCCCCAAATAGACTTTAAGTTATTTAAGGACAAGATTTTTACCTTATGATAAAGCATGCAATAAGGTACTTGAATCCCACATATTTTATTGATGAAAGGAAAAATTCCCTCCGTGTAACAGAGGTGTGTGTAGCGAAAGGGGGGGAGGGACTACCATCTGAAGTGGAGAATAATCAGTATTCTGAGGCAAAAAACAAGTGCTGTACAGATTCCAGTGGGAGGAAGACTTAATGTAACTGGAGGACCCAGTAGTATGTCAAGGCTCCAGTGACCAACAGCATGAGGCTGAAAGGCTTCCCAGGATGAAGGTTTTTCTGCTAAAACTGGGGCTGTCCTGGGCAAACATTGATGAGTTAGTCACCCAACTCAAGGCTGAGGCTTACAATCACATGGGAAGAGGCGTTCCACAGGAAAACAGCCCCTGCAAAGCCAGAGGAGGAGACCACAGGGCTCCTGGCAGGAAGTACTGGGTTGACTAGTTTCATCAACATACATTATATTCAAGGACACAGTGGGCATGAGGCTAGAAGTAGAGAGGTCTACAGGGTAAGAATTTGATATGTCCATTCATCAGAAATGGGAGACGTAAAAAACAGGGACAGTCATAGGCAATTCATCTGGGTGTGTCCGCAGCCTCTTTTTCACACATTACTTCCCCACCATCACAGTGCCGACCCTTCCCATAAACAGTTTCTGGAGACAAGCAGTTCAGTGTCTACGGGCCACCAAGGAAATCGGCTTCTCTTCCCATTCACAAAAGTTTTGAGCCACTAAGTAGGTCGTTTGTCATGACGGGCAGGTAAGGGAAATTGAGGATGACGGCAGAAAGCCTGTTGTTTGGAAACCTAATGGTTTGGGGACCAACCAGCATAAATCATTTTACTCATCCTACTTGGCTGCCCTCCAAGAGGCCACCTCTGAACACCACCACAGGTGCCACTGTTTCCCGGCTTACGGAGGGGACCGGCACCCCAAGTCAGAGGGCCACCCAGAGGGTCGGGGGCAGCATGGAAAGAGGAGACATGTTACTTATGCAGAGTGAAGAGTCTCCTTCCATGAGAGCAGAAAAGCTGCAGCCTCGAGTTTCTGACCTTGACATGGGATTTTTCATCCTGTTGAAAACGTGTATAATTATATCCCGCAAGTTTCTCTATGGCTATTAAAGAATATGATAGCCAGCTGTTTAGATGTTTATGAGGGCAAAAGAATGAATTGGATTGATTTCTATTTCATCAGAAAGGATTTTTGAGGCTGCAGTTCACGAAGAAATGTTGACACTAAATTATCTAGGAAACAAAATATGTTGTCTACATCCAAAACTCTTTTCTTTCCTGAAAAATCTTGGGGGTACCAACCTTCAACATAAACTCATGGTACATTCCATAATGAACCTGCTCTTATTAAGTATAAGCCAGTGATATAAATAACTGAAATTAGCCAGGTAAATGAATACAGCTTCCAGTTTTGTGTACCACGTTGTAAACTGAGCCAACCTTCCTCATCTTATTTTTCTCAACCTTCATGTGAATAGCAGATCCTGAGGCCTGATTTATCTTGGGAATGTCCTCAACATGCTAATTCAGTCATGCTGCATTTACCGGAACTGGGGGATTGGGAAGAGAAGAGTGTAACAAAGAGTGGCAGCTGGGAGTTGCTAGAAGGCAAGAACAGAAGACAAATAGTAGAAAGACAGAAAGAGTCACAATGGGAATGAGGGGTCATAGCAAAGGCAGAGCCTTCAGAAACCAAAGAAAGTACAGCCAGATGCTCCCTGGGAGGGGGGAGGGCAGTAGCTGGGGGCAATCCAGATGAGAGAAAGCTGGCAGATGTGCCTCATTCAGAGCCAAAGCAAACCTGTGTCTGCGTAGGGCCTACCTAGCTTAGTCTTGGTAGGTGGTTGGGTGCTGCTTTCTAGTCTCCTATTCTTTATTGTTCCTGATCTAGGAAAGTTAGCCCCTGGAGAGCCATGTGTGGTCCAGAAGTGGCTGCTGACAGGTTTCAAGGCTCTTTCTAAATATATTTTTATTGATTTCATTGAGGAAGGAAGAGGGAGAGAGAGATAGAAACATTAATGATGAGAGAGAATCATTGATTGGCTGCCTCTTGCACGCCCCCCACTGGGGATCGAGCCGCAACCTGGGCATGTGCCCTTGACTGGAATCGAACCTAGGACCCTTTAGTCTGCAGGCTGACGCTCTATCCACCGAGCCAAACCGGCTAGGGCAAAGGCTCATTCTACAACTGACCAGAAGACAGAAGAAATCTGTGGGTGGGCAACACATTTAGCAGCTTATTCCTGGACAATATCCCATTTCCAAAGGGTCATTTAAAATTACACCGGGCAGAACAGAAATAAAGAAATTTGAGAAAAATAAGCCCCTGATTGCAGAAGCTACGGCATGGGGTGGCTGCTGTCCAGGGATATGCCACTTTATGCACATCGAGGCTTCCTAAAAAGCCCCAGAAAACCTAGAGAAAAACAAAGGTATTGTAACCGGGCTCTTTCAAAATAGCATATTGAGCAAACCTTTGCCAGTTTAAGTACAGGAAACATACCCTTTTCCAAAAGGAGGAATTCATTATTCAAGAATCTAAATCAGGGCATCTTCACTGAACCTTTGATCAATTCCAGCAAACCTCAAAGACAGCTACATTTTCAGGGTGTTGCAAGAACTACATAAACCCCAATCAGTCATACAAAACAAAACAACTAATTGGTTTTATGTACCTAAGCAATCACCTGTAAGAGAACTACTTTGGGGACATTGCTGAAATGTTGAAACTGTCCCTAAACACACTAAAGTAAGATAAAGTAATACAGGTTGAAATCCTGGGTGTTTCTCCCAGTTCCTGCATAACCTATCTTAGAGGTATCTGCCGATGTTGAAAGGTAAAGATGAGAAACCTTTCATGGGGTTGAAGAGGGTTCCATATAACGCCTTGCACTGAATTTTCAAAATAGACATTTTCACTTTGGAAACCAGAAGTAGTTGATATTATTAAGGCATGCAGAATAGCTAGATGACAAAGAATTCTGGGAAACCAAGTGTTGGTTGGTAGTGAAATTTTTGGTGGCATATAGTATGTGGGAATGATTGAAACAGACATATCAAAAATGCTCAATGTCACTGATCATTAGAGAAATGCAAATTAAAACCACAATGAGATATCACCTTACACCTGTCAGATTGGCTATCATCAATAAATCAAAAACAAGTGTTGGCCAGAATGTGGAGAAAAGGGAACAGCAGGCACTGTTGGTAGGGATGCAGATTGGTACAACCACTGTGGAAAGCAGTATGGCATTACCTCCAAAATTAAAAGCAGAACTGCCTTGTGACCCAGCAATTCCACTTCTGGGAAGATGTCCAAGGAAACCCAAAGCACTAATTCAAAAGAATATATGCACTCCTGTGTTCATTGTAGTGTTGTTTACAATAGCCAAGATTTGGAAGCAGCCCAAGAGCCCATCAACAGATGAGTGGATGAAAAAGCTGTGGTACATTTACACAATGGAATAGACTTGGCCGTAAAAACTAAAAAAAATAAAAGGAAATGTTCCCTTTGCAATAGCATAGATAGACCTGGATATTATTATACGAAGTGAAATAAGCCAGTCAGCGAATACAAATACATTATTTCACTTATATGTGGAATCTAATGAACAAAATAAACTAACAAATCAGAAACAGACTCATAGACATAGAGAACAGACTGACAGCGGACAGAGGGAAGGGGGTGTTGCAGACTGGATGAAAAAGGTGAGGGGATTAAGGAAATAAAAGAACTCATAGACACAGACAACAGTATGATAATTACCAGAGAAGGGGGGATGGGTGGAGGTAGAAGAGGGATAGGAAGGATACATGGTGATGGAAGGAGACTTGAACTGGTGTGGTGAACACACAATACAATAGACAGATGATATATTATGGAATTATACACCTGGAACCTATATAATTTTATTCACCAATGTCACCCCAATAAATTCAACAAAAAGTTAAAAAAAAGTATTTGTTCATTTTCATAAGCTGTAAAGTTCAGTGATATACTGAGATTTACATTTTTATTACTGTTTTAAATCTGATTACTTTAACAAGTATTTTCTAATGTTCACCAATATACTGAGTGACAGCTTTTATTGCCAAGGGGCTGATTAGCTGAAGTGTTCAATTCAAATTAAAATATGACACATTTATTGCACATGAATAATGTACATATTTTATTCAAAAAACAGCTAGATTTGACAAAGAATTAAAAAATGGGGAAAACTGTCTTTGGTCTTTAAGAATTTACCTTTTTAAATTGTGTTTATGGTTTGGGATAGAGAAAATAAGATAGATCAAAAATAATTTTACAAGAGTAAGAGGACTCCTGGCTTCTGCTAAGCTTTAGGGAAGTTGATATTTATGGGTTCTTAGTGAATCATTATAACATAGGGGGAAAGGTCACAAGTTATACGGTCCATTAGAACTTGCACAAGTCTTAACTCTGCCATTTTATTACTGCCAGAATCTTGGAAGTATCACTTCATCTCTTTAAGCCTTGGTTTGTTCATCTACAAAATAGGGCTAATGCCTAGCAGGTGTGGTTCAGTAGTTGAGCCAGGGCCTATGAGCCAGGAGGTCACTGTTCAATTCCCAGTCAGGGCACAGGCTCGGATTGCAGGCTCAATCCCCAGTGTGGGGCATGTAGGAGGCAGCTGATTAATGATTCTCTCTCATCATTGATATTTCTATCTCTCCCTCTCTCTTCCTCCCTGACACCAATAAAAATATATTTTAAAAATAGGGCTAATGATGGTCTTGTCCTCAAAGAACTGATGCAAGGATTAAATGAGGTAATATATGCAAAGTATTTAACACAGTTTATTGCAAACACTTAATAAATGAAAGCAATAAGTAGTCTTAGGAATAGAGCCTATAGAGAAAAGAGCCCCAGGCAAAGACTATGCTTCAGGAAGGAGAATATGAGCAGCCAATAGAAACAATAAAATACAAGTCGATTGGTGAGGCTAAAACCTCAGTTGCAAGTGGTATAAAAGCAAAGTGCTATGAAGAAAAAGAATCAATTAACTGCTCTTGAAGAAGTAAGTCTGTTTATGGCTACCTCGTTTCTGGACTCCTGGCTGGGTGGAAAATAAAGAAATCACTTAGCACATTTCCTTTCTAAAACATTGACCAACCCAGAGTAATTCTACCTGTGCATCATCAAAATGTTTCATGGTACTTACCACATTCTGCCTTTGTTTTGAAGACACAACTTGTATGTCTCAAAATTGGGTATGAACTATTCTTGTTGAGAAAAGGCCATGAGCAGTCACAGTCATTGTACACTTAGCCATAGTTTGTTTGTTTGAAATATATTTTTTTTGATTTGAGAGAAGGGAAAGGGACAGAGAGAAACAATAATGATGAGAGAGAATCATTGATCAGCTGCCTCCTGCACACCCCTTACTGGGGATTGAGCCTGCAACCCAGGCATGTGTCCCCGACTGGAATCAAACCTGCGATACTTGTCTGCAGGCCAATTCTCTATCCACTGAGCCAAACCAGCTAGGGCAGCCATAGTTTTATACACACATACTGACCACACTGATGCATACACACACACACACACACACACACACACACACACACACACACACACATATCCATAGCTGGTACTTCTGAATACAGCTCTCTCTTGACTTAAAGCCATAGAAGAAGACTTTTCTTTCTATTACCATCTTGGTGATTTTACATATTAAATTTAGGGGGTCTAGGCACAGGAGTTTCAAGGTCTAGATTAATATATGAACTAGATCAACCTAGTTAATTTATATTCCTGCAATATTTTTAAAGGGGGCAACTTATAGCTTGCGTGCTCCTGTATTCTCCTCACTTTACCAGGCTTTGTATGAACAGGGGCCCTCACAGGGTCCACAAGCATACCTTCCATAGGCCTCTGAATGTGACAGTACTGGTATAAGAGGATGTGTCGATCTCCCTCATTACAGTGAGGGTGATTCAACGGCAGGACTTCTAAAATTTTTTGCATTCCTAAACACTTGGTCCATGCCTGACCAACGGGAGACACTCTATAATTTTTGCCAAGTGGCTAGCATCCACATCACACTCTGTATTACACAGCTATTGTGATTTGTTAAGAAAAGTGCTCTCAGTTGACAGCTAACTCTGTGTTACTCAGCTTAGTGCCCTTTAAAGAAAATTAACATAGAAGTTCATGCTTCGTCATGCCACCATTCACTTTAGGATTCCCTAGTGTTAGCTCCCAAAACCCATGCCAGCCATTCTTCATCGTCATGTCCAATGAGGTGCGTGGGACAGAGGAGCTGTTCCAATAAAGTGAGCTTTTCCAGTCCCACAAACTGGGTTATGAATCCTGGGAACTCATGGACTGTCCCAAGAAAGGACTCAGCTGATGGCACACCTGTCAGTCGGGACTAACCTAAGGATCCCGGGAGAGCCTGACTCTGAACACAGGCGCCTGATTGATTGGTGGGAGTGTAGCTCGCAGGCCGTGCCTGTCTGGCTTGTGTTCCGCCGGTGCCTAATATTTGCCTGGAACATAAAAGGCACTTAATAAATGCTGGTGGGAATAAATAAATAAGTAAACAACTTAAGACCTACTTCTTCAAGTGCAGTTATTGATTCTTCTTCCCCATAGCACTTTGCTTTTATACCACTTGCAACTGAGGCTTTTAGCCTCACCAATCTACTTGTATTTTATTGTTTCTGTTGGCTGCTCATCTTTTTGTTCCTGAAGCATAGATGTTGCCTGAGGCTCTTTTCTCTATAGATTCTATTCCTAAGACTAGGTCTGGCTAATGTTTATTAAGTGTTTGCAATAAGCTTTAAGTACTTTGCATACATTACCTCATTTAATCTTTACATCAATTCTTTGAGGAGAATACCATCATTAGTCCTATTTTTTTTAAAAAATATATTTTTTTATTGATTTCAGAGAGGAATGGAGAGGGGGAAAGAGAGAGAAACATCAATGATGAGAGAGAATCATTGATCGGCTGCCTCCTGCATGCCCCACACTGGAGATCAAGCTTGCAACCCTAGCATGTGCCCTCACCGAGAATCAAACCGTGACCTCTTGGCTCATAGGTCGATGATCAAGCATTGAGCCATGCCGGTCCAGCATTAGCCCTATTTTATAGATGAACAAACCAAGACTTAGAGAGATGAAACCAACAAAAGCCCGGTAAATCGAAGAGGTCAGTCTGGAAGTAGTAACAAGCTAAACCAGTGAAGTTCAGCCTCAGAGAGATGACAGGAAATGTCAGGGATGCAAGTCTGCTGAACACAAGCAACTAAGAGCTAATTCTTCTGAACCTGAGGCTTGAGGGTAGTTACTGCAGCTTCTGAAAGATGGAGGTTTCTCAACATCTGACTTGATATTGACTCACAGAAAGGCTGGCATGCAATTCTTGATATTCGTCTCACTTAGGGGTAGAACTGGGCACAAAATATGGAGGTGGACTTCGCAACCAAGGGGCTTCAGAAGGAATTATCGGCCAGGATTAGAAAAGAGAGCAGAAACAGAAAGGAAGCAAGCACGTTATTAAAGGGACCATTTTGTACATCTTGTAGGTGGAGGTTTCACCCAGAGGGAGTCACAAGAAGAGATGGACGTCCAATCCAGTTTTACAAATCTGGATTTTTTTCTAGGTTTAACAGCTATAGAGATTAGAGATATACAAATGCGTAGCATTACCCTGACCGAGTCATCTACTGTGGGGACTGAGTACTGGGCTTATTTGTGGGGTTCTGATGAGTCCCGGATTGCAGAGATGATATCAAACAGCCTTGTCAAGAAGGCAGAGAGTAATTCAGCTACATTTTTTCTACTCCGGTTTTAGAAGTTTTGAGAACTGCTTCTTTTTCTTTTCTTTCTTATTTTTTTACACTACAAAATTGGATAGTTTTTTTAGTTCTTTACAGGAGAAGGGAGAAATATTTATGAAGCTTATTAGTGAGCAGACAGCACTTTTCCTGATAAATAGAAACTATCCCCAGGCCTCCCAGTGTCTTCTTGATCAGCCCCCAGAGGAACAGACCTGCGGTTTACACATTCAAAAGTATCTTCAGTGCTTTATCATGCAGGGTCCGGCCGGGGGTGAATGCAGAGTCAATGAAATTATTCAGAGATTTTTCCTCTCCACTCAAAGTTGTGTAGCCTTCACTTAATGGGTCCTCACACTTGCTTTTTATTTTATTTTTTCTGAGAAAAGCCAGAGTAAATGCAAGTCAGGATGCCTTACATGGAAAGCCTATTTGCTTGGATCTATGATCACTGTGAGGCAATGCATCCACTTCTCTAGGCCAGGATATATTCTAAGAAGAGGCTGTCTCTGCCCAGTATTCCCAGCCCCGTTGGTGGTGTGACTGGACAGGCTGAGTGAAGTGCAAAAAGCTGCACGCACTGGGAAATCTAAGCCCTTCTTCTACCCAAAATAGCAGAATGATTTGGCAAATATATGCACGGTGGTGTGTTTACCTTGAATCACCCAGATAATTGCTTTAATTCTCCATTTCACTTTCCTAACACAGATCCATTCATTCAAAGGTTTTAGAGAGGTTGTTTAAATTTGGATGTTAGGGAAATAACAATTTTCTGAAGCATCATTTATCCACAGACAATTTAGAACAATTTTATTAAAAAATATAATAAAAGCACTTACATCCATCCTAAAAATATGACTCTAGCAAACAGGTAACTGGGTGCGCAGAACACTCGTTTGCATTCACAATCAGGCATTTACGGAAGACTAGGCTAAATCGTGCATGCAAAGGCAGGTTTCATTTGCACTTTATTGCTTCAGACAATGGACATCCTGTATCCTGGGGTCTGTTTTGAACATGCAGCTTTCTAAATTTACCATTTCGGCTTTCTTTCCCTTACATGTGAGTGTGGTCTGAAAACCACTAGCTTCAGTTCAGCCTCCTGCTGCTTGTTTCTGTTTGGAGAGATTCTCAGTTATGACTTATGATCATAATTGTCTCGCAACCTTTGTTTTGCTTTCCAAGGGCAGCGGGGTAGAGGGAGCAGACGAAATGTTCGGAGTTTTAAACAAGTGCTGCTTGTTGACAGCAGAGATTATCCTGCTTGATACAATCAATTTTGATGTCAGCACAATCTGAGATCTTTCTCTGATGCTGATTTTATCAAGATAATAGAATAAGGATGTCTGACAGCTAGATTTTGGCAACAAAATATATGTTTTTGGGGTCACATTTTTTCTGTTGGCAGGACCTGCATTATGGATTCTTGCTTTTGTTCTTTTAAATAAAACTCCATTTTAGAGAGAGGAAAAAACCAGCAACTTTGTGACAAAATATACTGGAAGAAAAACAAATTTCTAAATCATGTATTTCAAAGAGGACTTTTTATATGACATCAATCATTCCTGTGCCTTATTGGCATTTGACTAAAGTTTGTTTCTTGCCCTAGCCGGTTTGGTTAAGTGGATAGAGCATCAGCCTGTGGACTGAAGGGTCCCAGGTTCGATTCTGGTCAAGGACACATGCCCAGGTTGTGGGCTCAATCCCCAGTATGGGGCGTGCAGGAGGCAGCCAATCAATGATTCTCTCTCATCATTGATGTTTCTATCTCTCCCTCTCCCTTCCTCTCTGAAATCAATAAAAATATATTTATTTAAAAAAAAGTTAGTTTCTTGTCTGCTAGTTTGTTTTTCCCCCTCAAGAACAGGGATGTGAGAAAGTGAACTGGAAATAAATTTAGTGCTCTTAGGACTTTGCAAATTTATACCAGTTTTCGTTTTGCAATGACAGAAGGAATTTTATTACATTTTATTTGATCATTATTTTAAAATATATTTTATTGATTTCAGAGAGAGGAAGGGAGAGAGATAGAAACGTCAGTGAGAGAGAAATATCCACAGGCTGCTTCCTGCAAGCCCCTCACTTGGGGCTTGTGTCCTGACCAGGAATTGAACGAGTGCACGGGAGGGCCCTCAAGCACTGAGACACACCAGCTGGGCTATGACATTCTAAAGATACGCAGATCACATGGTTTTGGTCAAGGCAATCTGGACTTTCATAGTGTTTACACATGTGTAGAGGAAGGAGGTCTATAAATAATTGCTCATCACTATTGCATACCCAAAGACGGATCTGAAAGATTGCTCCATACTACAATACTTGTGGGTACTATGCCTCTCTCACAGTTAAAAATTTCTCAGGATCACCAAACACAACTGTATGGACTTAGAACCATGGAGATATCCAGAACAATGTTCCTCACTGAACATGAGATCCAGTGCAGATGATCTCATATAAAAGTAAGAGTACTATAGTCTTAACTTGCATGTAAAGCTGAGTTAGAGTTTTGAGTTCCAGTCCTCAGTGTATGGGCCCAGTTAATCCTCATAAGCTGGGAGACAGAGGAAAAGAGTGATTTAATTCTCTGGAACCTGGTTTGGACATCTTTAGAGATGAGGGAACAGAACTAAGTAATCGTCTAAAATTGATTTGTTTGCAGCGTTCACCAACCTTTCGGACCTCACGGACCACCAGTGGTCCACGGACCACCGGTTGGCGACCGCTGGTTTAAAGTATAACCCCACTCTTGAAGCAAGCAACGGAGCATAGGCCTAGGAATGGCAGTGATGTTTAAGTCTAGATTTCCTTATGTCTTCTTTTTATTTTAGAAATGCAATGGGAACACAAAAACCTATTGTTAGGAGCTCTATATGTAGTCTGTCATGCAGTACCTTTTTATATTTGCAGATGTTCTTTGTATAACTCTTACGTGTAATTAAGGTCGGCACTGTTGGTTTCCTACTCAGTAGATGTTGCCATGACCAGCACCTTCATCAACAACCTTCCTCCTGTGTGACAGAGCTTACCTTCCGCTAAAGAAGCTCAGATACTGATACCAGAAGTTCATTGTTGAGCCTCCCTTGCAGCTATAGGACACAGCAGGTCATCAGACCTTAATTAGAAGGATCTGAGGGAAAGTTGGAGGGAGGGCATCTGAAGAAACTTTTTCTCCTTTACCGAAAGAAACTTGAGAGCAACAAGTCTTTCTTTTCTCAAATATTGTGGTGTCCCCATGTTTGTCTGCAAGTGCTACCGCCATGTTTTAACTGTGATGGTTCCAACCTGGTGACCAAAGCCAAACCCTGAGCAATGACAGGAGAGCCTGAATCTGGAGGCGACCCTTGGAGTCCTGGCTCCCACTCACCCTCTGACTTCTTTCATGAGATAATGAGAGAATGAAGGCTTTTATTGTTTGGGTCTCTTTTAGTTGTTGCTGGGAAGCAGACACTTGTCCTTAACTTCTGCTGTTCCTTTTGCACGAGAGAAATGTTTGGCATTTCTCAGAGCTACCATATACAACTTTTACCACCCCGGGAGGAAGAGTAGCTTAATGTGATGAGTGATTTGGGGAAGATAAATCAGAAAATACCAGCCTTTCCTTTCTCTTGGGAGGTGACGCTCCCACAGAGGCCGGGTGCTGGGCAATGGAGAAGCCAGGTCCGGACCAGGCAGCCTGAAACTCCCGGCAGTTCCTGTGAGTGAGGTCATGGGCGTTTAATACTTAGGTCCAGCACTGAAATGCTCATTTGCCTCAAGATATCAACCACATGATCCACTTTCAATTTTTATCAGAAACAAAGGTGCTATTTTTATCTCTATCTCTTCTCTCCTTGTCTATCTTTTAAGCGCCTCTGAATTGAGGCAGGGAAAACAGATGTTGCCTACAGCCCTCCTCAAACACCAAGAGCTGGGTGTTTTGTTACTTGCAGCAGAAGACATGCTGTTACGTTGTTTGCACAGATTTCCTGATCAGATCAAGGCCACCTTAAACAAGGACACAGACCTCATTTCCTCTGGTCCCCCTTCATCCGATCTCAGAGCTCAGCTTCCAGCTCCCCTAGGATGCTGGTGGCTGACGAACGGACTTGTCAGGAAGGCGCTCGGAATAAACTCATCACCCCAGAATGTTTTCAACGTGACGAGCACATCACTAGTTAGGGATTCAAGAGCTGTATGAAAACGGCTGAATAGTTTGGTTTCTTTATTTTCTCTGAAACTCCTCCCTGCTCATCTGAGCAGTTGGCAGGAGACCAGCGTTGAGCAGCAGCTTCACTGAAGGCAGGGACTGACACGGAGGTGTGGAGATGGTGGCATTTACATAGTTTGGCTCAGTGACAACTGAGAGGCGGGTGTGACAGAGTAGATATAGATTTCACATGGAAGATGAGTGACGGCCTAGCCTTTCTGAAGGAGGGAAACAGAAAGAGACAGAAGGAAATAAGATACATCCAGGCAGAACATGACAGAACCCTTCAGGAAGAGACCTCTCTGAGGCTGCATTACATCGTCCCAGAGATCGAGAAACATGGATAGTAATGTAGCCAAGGAGAGAGGCAGACCTCAGTTTAAGTCCCAGCTCTATCACTTCAAAGATATCTGACCTTACACAGATTGCTTTATCTTTCTGAATATCAATGTTCTCATCTTTAACATGGAAATAGTATTACCTGCTCTTCCAATGTCACAGAGCTGTGAAGGTCTGATGAGTTAATGGAGGCAAAGGAACTTTTAAAACCATAAAATAGTGTATAAATGTCCCATATTGCTTTGATGGCAATTCCACAAATTTATGATCTCATTCCAGCACCCCCCCCCCCCCACACACACACCCACTCCTCCCACTGGCAAAGCTGCAGGAATAGAAGTTTCCTGCAGGGCCAACTAGGTCCTGCCCAGATGCTTACGGGCCCAACCATGCCCTGAGCTCCTCTATTCTGCGCAGCTGGACCCAGAGTCCCTACACAAGGGATGCTCACAGGAGGGACCCTCTCAGGGTGGAAAGCATTCTAACAGCTCAGCCCAAATGAGCATGACCGCCAGATGTTCCATTCCAGTGACATGCTTTATCACCAGACTGTGGACCTGAATGAAAGTTAGAAGTCAGTGGCCTGCTACAGGCAGAGGCTTAGCATCTCAAAGATGTCGTGGGTGTTGACAGGAAGAAAGAAAAAGTGATATTGATTTGATCTGTGCTCCTAACAAATATTCGATGATACATCTCTGTGCTATATTATTTATAAATATTATCTATTTATGATTTTGAATATATTTCCTTCTATTGACTTTAAATCATGCTTTTGTCATAGGGTAATTTTTTAAAATAAATGGAGTCAATTATAAATTTATTTTTCATTTTAAAACTAGGTTTTGGGGCTTCTTCTCTTACCTTTCCTAAAAGTCAGGGGATATACACTGAGTGGCCAGATTATTATGATCTCTGAACACATAATAATCTGGCCACTCAGTGTATATCCTACATAATAAAAGGCTAATATGCAAATTGTTCCCTCGACCAGGAGTTCAACCAGCAGGCAGGCTGGCCAACCGCCCATGTCCCCTCCCCCTGGCCAGGCTGGCCGGACCCCACCCACGCATGAATTTATGCACCGGGCCTCTAATATATATATATAATACACACACACACACACACACACACACACTGAGTGGCCAGATTATTACGTGTTCAGAGATCATAATAATCTGGCCACTCAGTATATATATTTACATATACAGGATATATACATTTACATTTTTTACATATACAGAGTATATATATATATATATATATATATATATATAGTATAATTTATTTTGTTCTTTTAACATTTAAGTATGTAATCCATTTTTAATTCATCTGGATATTTTTACTAATATAATTTACATACCATAAATCTTAAGTATAAAACTCGATAATTTCAGAAAATGCATGTCCTCAGGTAACCCCATCTCGAAGAAATAAGGATTGCTCCCTTAGAAAGTTCCACTGTGTCCTTCTTCCTTCCGTGCTCAGTCTTCTGCTTTCTGTTTCCCAAGGTCAGTTTTACCCACTCGAATGTCACATTTACGGCCTCATATAACAGACTGTTCACCTCCTGTGCCTGGCTCCTTTCACTTAACATAATGTTTCTGAAAAGGTTCTCAATATTGTATGTGCTGGCCTCTCGTTCTGTTTTTCTGAGTAGTACTTCACTGTATGAATATACCACAAATATTTATCCATCCCCAGTGAATGTACCTTTGGGTTGTTTCCAGTTTGTTTTTGTTATGAAGAAATAAAGCCATTATAAACATTTGTATACACCCCATTGTGGACATGTTTTTATTTAACTTGGATAAACATGAAAGAATGGACTTAGAGGTCCTGGAAGAAGAGGAGGTTGAAGTTTATAAGAAATGTCAAATGCTTTAAAAATAACTGTGCATTTTTACTCCTGCCAGCAATGCATGTGAGTTGCAATTGCTCTACTAGTATATCCTCACCAATAGTTGGTATTGCCAGTTTTTTCTTTTATCTATCCTGTTAGGTATCTAGTAGCATAGTCTCTCACTATGAGAACACACCCCCCCACACACATAAATGCCTTTTTTGACTTCTCATTGTAACATACACATTCTCTCATAATACCAAATGCTCCTTACAAGCACAGTGTCCGTATATAACCCATCATTTTTTTTTTTTTTTACTATCATAAATAACAATGTGATGAACATCTTTATACATAGACCTTTGATCTTTAGCTAGTTCTTTAGTCAAAATTAACAGGCTTGTAATCCCTGGCTTAAGGAATAAGAATGATCTTAAAGGCCTTGGGTACAGATTGCAAATTGCTTTCTAATAGAATTTATGCCTCACCAAGAATGCATGACTGTGACCTTTCACCCCACTTTCCAGGATGAGGTTGTTTTTGCTCTTTGAAAGTTCATATTAGGCTACTTAGCTTTTATGAAAGACCTACATTGGCATCTGTTCTCACTAGCAGAAAGAACTCTGAAGTGGGTTTTTACTTTTATGAAAAGGGCGAAAGCAAAAATAGTTTTCAGCGTTTGTTTTGCAGCGAGCATTATAAAGGCTAATGTGCCCACAGAGAAACTAGTGTGGCCTCACCACGCTCCTTCCTGGGAAGCACTCAGCATCTCAGTACCAGGCTGCCACAGCTGTGTCTGTGAACACCTGGCTTTTATCCGGGTGTATTTTGAGCATCTATATATATATGCAAAGTGTCCCCTCAGGAGTTCGACCAGGAGACTGGGAGTTCGATCGCTCTCTATGATGTACGCTGACCACCAAGGGGCGGGGGGGGGGGGGGCGCACAGAATGAAGGAAGGCCTCGGCCAGCAGCCAGCAGCCAGAGAAGGAAGGCCCCCACCTAGCAGCCAGAAGGAAGGCTCCAGCCAGTAGCCAGAAGGCCCTGATCGGCCCTGATCGTCAGCCAGGCCTAGGGACCCTACTCATGCATGAATTTGTGCACTAGGATCTAGTCCAATAATAAGATGTGTCCTATGGTATCAGATAAGACAAAGGAAGTCCTTCAGGATGTTATGTTTCATGTAAAACTGGACATCTTAAGCCTCTCCATCACAATGAACAAAACACAGACAGGGTGCCTGTGCTTAACCTCCCTGTGTCCACCATTCATACTATTTACATTGTGGAGGGGAAAAGTCTTGAAAAAGTCTTGCCAGAATCACTATTGGAGCAGCTAGGAGCAAAGTGATCTCTTTCAATCCACATCTACCCGTGGGTAAAAGGGAAGTCTTAGTGCTTGAGTAGATGGACGGGTGTACAAAGTCTGGTGTTCTCTTATCTTGTGCTTAAGGAGAAATCAGTCTTTTTAATCAGTGAAATTATACTGTGCACACAGTGTTTTTAATTTATACAGGTTATGTACTTATATGATTCCTGCTCTTACTGTATTTTAGTGTTATGTGTGGTTTCACGGAGTCTCTGGTATGATTAGTCTGGTTCTTTCAGGAGACTGGGAACACTAAAAAATTTTCCCAAATAATTGGTGGGTAATTGCTTCTTCACTTTGTCATTCCTGTCGTTCTGGCTTACTTCTTGAAACCTCTCTACTTCCAAATAGTGGGGGAAACCTGTAATACCTTTATAATAAATGAATTAGATATTTTTTTGTGAACATACTTGCATTCAAACTTTTATGTCCTCTTACTGAAATATTTATTCTTGCTTTTGTTGATCTATCACTGGCCTTTAAGTCAATTATTACTACCTATTTATAGAATAATGATATTAGGCCTCTGCTTGATATATATGCAGTCATTACATTTTCCTAGCTCTCTTAACTGCTTGATTGTGTTTAAAATAGAAAACTAACCACGGAGCCAAGATGAAAAAGTGTCATAAACTGAAGAATATGATGAACTCAATGCTGCACTTGGGGCCAACAAAGAAAAAGCAAAAAAATCATGTTTAGGTATTTCGGATGTTTTACAAGAAGATTTTATTTGTGTAATAAAAAAGTGTGGTTTTGTTACTAATTTTTTAAAATATCTGTAGAGTTACCCCTACTCACATATACAATAAAGACGTCACTAATGCAGATGAAATTACACTGAAGGTTAAAAATAAATGAGTTGACCCTATTCAAAGTCCTGTCTGTATAGTCCAAATGGAAAGTGGAGGCAATTATTTAGATGGACACAGTGCTCACAGGGATTTAGTTCTCCTGATCAATTAGGCTAATAGGAAAACCAAGAGTTATCAACTGCAGGCACTATCATGTTTCAATCAGATACCTCGGATTTGTTTTTGTTTATTTGTTTGTTGTTGTTAATCCTCACCCAAGGATATTTTTTTTCCATTGATTCTTAGAGAAAGCAGAAGGGAGGGGAGAGACAGAGAGAGAGAGAAACATCGATGTGAGACAGACACACCAATTGGTTGCCTCCCGAACATACCCCACAAGGGCCTGGGATCAAGCCTGCAACCGAAGTATGTGCTCTTGACCAGAATTGAACCCAGGACCCTTCAGTCCGCAAGCCAATGTGCTATCCATTGAGCCAAACTGTCCGAAGTCTGGGATTTGTTTTGATCAGGAGTATAAGGTATGACCTTCCTAAAGGAATAAGTTTACTATTCTTCCAGATCCCTAGACACAGGGGCAGAGGCCAGAGGGTACATGGGGAAGCACAGGGGGCAGTCAGGAGGCAGAAAGAGCAAGAGGAAAACACGGACACGTTTTTGTTGTGGTTTCCATGGGAGAGGCAAGGCAGGCATAGGATCGATGGCTGGTTGGCACAACTTCTGTGGGGCCCGGGATGCAGTTGCTGTGCTAGCTGTCTGGTACCTGGCCCTGGGATGACTAGGGCAGGTGGAGAGTGTCCCAAAAGGTGAGAGCTCCGTAGAGAAGGTGGCTATAGGTGTGGGCTCTGGATTGGTTGGTGTGCATACGAAGGGGTCCTTACTGACAGGCTAGTTGCTAATTATCTCTAGGAATTAGCTAATCCTGTAATGGGCAGTCCCTCCAAAGTCAGCAATGCCCCCGGATATCAAACATCAGAGTGCAGAAAATAAAGACTGAGGAAATATGTATGTGAACATAACAACTTGCTCCGATTTCTTCCTGTTGCAAGTAGACTTCGAAAAATACTCGTTTGCGCAATTTCCAGGTATAAAAGTCATACTACTCTCCCAACCTCCTTATCCAAATCATCTTCCATTCCACTCACTTTCCCTGTGGGATGTACCGTACATGTCTCTCCTCCGCCTTCTCTGTTTAGCTCTCTCTCAGCCCCTCATGACTTTGCTCATAGTTACTTGCGTGCCCTGCCATGAGACCTGCTGACTCCTGCCCTCCCTTCTCCCAGCTCTTCTGCAAACCTGGGACAGCCTGACCTCAGGCCACTCATCTGCTTGCAATTTTCCAAATAGCTCCCCTATTTTCTTATATTCAGGTCAAAGTCTCTAATGTAAATAAAAATATTATTTTTCTGTAATTTCCTTTGTCTTTATTACCAGCATCTTACAAAATTCCCACCCATCATTTAAGGCCCACTGCAAGCTCTATCTCCATTTCAAAGCACTGTCTTATGCTTATCAAAGGTCTCCTCCCACAGACAGTTATAAAAATGAACTCTGGCCCAGTCAGTGTGGCTCGATGGTTGAGCAACTACTTATGAACCAGGAGGTCATGGTTTGATTCCGTCAGGGCACATGCCCGGGTTGTGGGCTCAGTCCTTAGTAGGGGGGCATGCAGGAGGCAGCTGATCAATGATTCTCTCTCATCATTGATGTTTCTATTGCTCCCTCTCCCTTCCTCTCTGAAATCAATAAAGACATTTTTTACAAAAAAGCACTCTGGTTGGGTTTGTTTATCTAAAATGCATCAGCTGCCCTAACTGGTTTGGCTCAGTGGATAGAGCATCGGTCCCAGGTTTGATTCCGGTCAAGGGCATGTACCTTGGTTGCGGGCACATCCCCAGTAGGAGGTGTGCAGGAGGAGGCTGATTGATGTTTGTCTCTCATCGGTGTTTCTCTCTCTAATCGATGTTTCTACCTCTCTATCCTTCTCCCTTCCTCTCTGTAAAAAATCAATAAAATATATTTAAAAAATAAAATAGCCCTAGCTGGTTTGCTCAATGGATAGAGCATCGGCCTGTGGACCGAAGGGTCCCGAGTTCAATTCCAGTCAAGGGCACATGCCTGGGTTGTGGGCTTGATCCCCAGTAGGGGCATGCAGGAGGCAACCAATCAATGATTCTCTCTCATCATTGATGTTTCTATCTCTCTCTCCCTCACCCTTCCTCTCTGACATCAATAAAAATATGTTTTAAAAAAATAATAAATAAAATAAAATAAAATAAAATGCATCAGCCTTCTCTTCACAATGGATGCTCCTTGATTGTCAGTGTTGCATTTTACATACCCTGGGAGGCTGGCACAATACTCAGTACTGGGATTTGGCAGGGAATGTTTCTCCTAGAACTTCACCAGCAGGACATCACTTCCTATTACCTGGAACTCTGCTCATGAAAGACCTCCAGGAACACATCAGAGAGTCCCTGTCCTCTTTAGCGCAGTGCTGTTTTCTCGGAGCACAACTGTATGTCACAGTTGATCATAGTCATCGCGTGGCCCGGTCTACCTCCATTACTGTAGTGCCAACTATGGAAGGCAGAGATCACGACATATGCACGCTGGAGCTCACAGAGGCTCTCTGTATCTGAAGCAGGACTATTTGATACTAGGAACCTAAGAATAACACCTACCCCCAGCATCCTTGCTGTAAAGATTGCTGTCGTAGTTTGGTTTGAATATCCCTCCCTGCCCCCCCCCCGCCCCCCACTTTGTGGACCCTGTACATTCTACCCACAGATGAAATCTATTCAATCAAGTCACTTGGGGAGTTAGACTTATTAGATAATTCACATCACCTCCATAACAATTTTTTTCAAGAACTATATAGTTTTTCCCGGTCATTACATATTTTATATTTCCTGTTCCTATGTTTTTTAAGCAACTCAATAACCATTTCTTTCTAGTCTGACACCAAAATAATCTCCTAATTGCAAGAGCTATATAATGAATGTGCTTATTTTTCTCTCTTGATTTCTACTTCACTCTCTATTTATAGCTTTTCAGTGTTGGCAGGTGTGATGTTCATCATTTGGATGTATCATAAAAGGGTTGTTTTCTAAAAGTTATATATATATAATATGTGTATATAGATGAATATATATAATGTTCCCTTTTAAATGTTCTATATACCAGATATATTTTCAGCAAAAGAACTAATGTGAACGTGAATATAATCCAAAACCTAGGAGGCTTGATGAGTAACATCATTCTTGAAATTTTTCTTATAGACAATGGACCTCTTTATTTGAACCCTAGACCCACTCCTACTTCTTAGGGTAGAGTCATTTATCTAGGCCATGTCAACAAGCCCTTAGTGGGTCATTATTTCTGAGAACAAACCGATTCAGACAGATAAGCCCACGGTTCAACTTTCACCAGCCCTTCCCCATATCTTCTGTATACCTTATCTGCATTCATGATAAGATACATATATTTTTAAAATCAAAATCTAGTCACAGTAATCCTATTTCTCTTTCAGCTTAAACCTTTCTGGGGTTTCCAGATTCCTTATCTTTGCATTTAGTTCCCCATTGTATCCAACTTCTGTCTCTTTATGTGGCTTTATCTCTCCCTCCCACCCCAGTCCACCCAGCCATCAGAGCTCACAGTATCTTGAACAGGCTGTGCTATTCCACAGCTCCAGTGCCTGCTCTCCCTCTGAGGCTTGTTTTACCTCTAATCCCCTTTCCTAATTGTCAACCCTTCTGTAAAATGTTTTCAGCTGTCTCTATAAGGAACACTGTACCTGTTCACACATTTATCATAGCACCTAGGATGCATTATCTATTAAAATCATTGTTTGTTTTATTTATATCAAGGATTATAAGCTCCTTGAAGAAAGTGACTGCATACAGCCTGGTGCCTCTCTTATAGGAGGAGCTCAATGAATGTTTCCTGAAAAACTGAATGAAGGCAGGTATTTAAACCTATAAATAAAATACAATATATTGAGTGGTACAATGAAGTGTGCCCAGTATGGAGAAGAGAGTCCACAGCTCTGGCAGCTCTGGTGGGGGCATCTCAGAAAGGCTGGGGCTGTGAGGTCTCCTGAGGACCCCACAGTGAGGACCCCACAGTGAGGACCCCACAGTGAGGACCCCACAGTGAGGACCCCACAGTGAGGACCCCACAGTGAGGACCGGGAGAGCTGTCTGCAGGCATGGCCTTTGCACTGCTTCAATATTTATACACAAGTGCAGGCTGAGAGCTCATAGAAGACGGGCACTGGGTTAGGTGCTGGGTACATGAGATAAAGAACTCTGTGTCTGATTCCAAGACCAGCTCATGGTCTGAGTTTAAAGCCAGAATAGCAAGCAGCCATTTACAGCACGGGCAGGTGCTGCCCCAGTCACAGTGGTGCAGGATGCAATGTGGCAGCAGGTGGGCTTCACCCTCACAGTTAAGAGGGCTTTCCTAATGAGGGGACATCTGCTCTGGTGCTGAGGGGATGGGCAGAGGTGTTTCCGCCACAGGCACGGGAGCTGAGAATCGGTGATGGGAGGATCACGGTGGTGATTCTGAGGCAGTACAAGAGCTTGGATGGTTTTAGACTCATTGGAGGAGGAAATGTTATAAGCTGACAGAAGTCACAAGCCCCACGCAGATCATGATGACTTTCTCAAATGCATATCTTTTCATGCCCTTACTCTGTAAAAGCCCACATCAGTTCTGCTGTGATGGTCCCTGTTCAGATAACATACAGTGACATTAAAGGGGCACTATGCCAGTCCTGAAGGGAGGTGAAATAGGAGGGGGAAAAAAAAAAACAGGAGAATGGGGGAGTCCAGGTAGGAAGTGATAGAAACCTGTATGAAGGCAATGGTTTTGAATGTAAAGAAAAGTATCCAAGTAATTAAATACAGGGATGTGGCATCCTTGGAAGAGAATGAGAAGGAGTAGCCAGAGGCATAAGGCCATGTGGAGTGAGTGACACCATAGAAACAAGGAAAGTCTATTAATAAAAAGGAAAATGTGGCAAACATCTGCAAGATCTATTGAGGGATAAAGTATGAGAAGCAAGACCCAGGACAGCTTCTTCGATGTTAATGATGTCTTTGAAATGAGCGGTTTAATAGGTGCAGGTAGAAGCCAATTATACATGCTCCTTCTACCTCTCGGTTCTCATAAGCACTTGAACCTAGTTGCTGAACTCATTTGCCTGTGGTTGCCTTTATGTAAATCACAACGTTATTATTTTCATGAGAGGATAGTTTTATTACTTGATATAGTAAGCCCTGCAAGTAAATTACGAATAATGGTTAGAACAGTAAGTTGCGAATATTTATTGCATGCCTGCTATGATCTAGCCAAAATGTGAGGTGCTGCAGATAAGCTAACTAATGCTGACATATCCCCTAGCTTTGCAGAGTGAAGACTCTAAAGTAGATGTACCAACATATGTTAAATCAGAAAGACCAATCTGTCCAATGCAACTCAGGGTCATCAAATACCAACTTTTTAGTGCACATAGAAACTCTAAAATGTGTTTTGTTACTGGTAATAAAAGCTTGTGACAGATCCTTCAGGGAAAGTGAAAGCTAATCTTAAATCTTATTTTTTAAGCCAAAGAGTAACCATAGAAAAGCAGATTTATTTTTACTGTCACCACCTTAATGTATGCTAATCGGTCGTAGCTGTTCAGACTGACCCCATGTGAGGGAAATCAGACCCAGGCAGACTCAGGGAAGAGCAGCCACCCACACGTTTTCAAGGTACCTCAGATGATACACGATGCCCACCGCTTCCAGATTTTCTTGTTAAAACAGTATATATAATAAAATGAAAATAACAACGTTACACCTACTCTGTAACCACCTGTCAGTAAATTTATGAACAATTAGAAAATGAAAGTGCTTTCCAGGGAGCAATTTTTAGAAGCAATAAAATGTTCTTTTTTCTTCAGAAATATAATAGGACAACAACTTTTCTCTTTTTTTCTCCCAAAGCAGCTTCTACAGTAATTAATCAGCCCTGTTTTGTTGTTCTTTTTAATGGTTCAGTTCTTCAAAATGCACTAGACAAGCAAACTGCAGGCACTGAAGGAACCGCTGAGAACCCAGGCAAAGTGATGTTTGAAGCCTGGGCTGTTTCAAGATCCATAAGCAGTTATACTTCTCAAAGACTAGGGTTTATGCAAGCTATCTTGGGGTTCACCACTCAGAAACAGATGCCAGCATTTTCTCTACTGGAGCAAACATAAAGCCCAAGACATCCTTTCAAAAATATGTGTTTTTCCCCCTTGGATTTTATTAGCAAACTAGAGGCCCAATGCACGAAATTCGTGCAAGGGTCTCATCCTCTGCCTTGGCCCCCGCCACCATGGCTTCATCTGGAAGGTCATCTGGAAGGATGCCCGGTCTAATTAGCATATTACGCTTTTATTATTATAGATGACCTGAGATCTCCACCTAACCTTCTCCAATAACAAAAACGGGTTCATAACAGCTACTAAAATGTCTATAGTGCATTTCCTGTTGCATGAAAAGTCTTTCTTCTAGATCCGTGGTCGGCAAACTGCGGCTCGCGAGCCACATGCGGCTCTTTGGCCCCTTGAGTGTGGCTCTTCCACAAAATACCACGGCCTGGGCAAGTCTATTTTGAAGAAGTGGCGTTAGAAGAAGTTTAAGTTTAAAAAATTTGGCTCTCAAAAGAAATTTTAGTTGTTGTACTGTTGATATTTGGCTCTGTTGACTAATGAGTTTGCCAACCACTGTTCTAGATCATCCCATTTGAAAGATCCCCTGAGTGAGCATTATCCCCAATTTTACAATTGAGGATCCAAGAGATAAACTAAGTTGCCTGAGACTCCCTAGGCAGAGCTAGATAGATTCAAGTTCAGGTTTCTGACTTTTTTCTCCTTCTACTCTATGAAGATCCTATCCTAACACGAATTAAATCAGATTAAATCAGATTAATGCCTTCAGCCTTGATCAATAGAAGACAAGGGTGCTAGAGCCTCCCAAACAAAAGATGGTACCTTAGAGCAGGGAGGGGTGGAAATCTCTTACCAGCACCTGAGACCTCCATCTCAGAGCTGTGAAATCTCAGAAGCTCATGTCACTCTCTAGTCTCTGGAATTCTTCCTTGAGGTCCTGTGTACACTGCCAGGGCCATCCCAGCAGAAGACACGCACAGTGGATGGCGCTTGGCCTCTTGACCCTCTTCAGCTCAGCCCCCTGATGGTGAAAACATCAATTTTCTAGTGTAGCCATGTTTTTCCAAAGAGCAATTGGTTAGTTCCTTTTCCTCTGCTATTTCACCCCTTCCTTTTCATCTTTTTTATTTTCATTTTTCATCTCAAGTCCTTCTTCTTTTTTTTTTTCTTTCTTTTGTACCTTTTGCTTCTTTGGTGGCCTTTTTATAGGTTTCTGCGCCTCTTTCCTCTTTTCATGTCTGGTTCTTTTGTGAGAGGCCCTCTTTCTTGGCTGTCTTTGTTTGTCTGACTCCTCTTTCTAGCATGGCTGTCCCCTTCATTCATTGTTATTCTCCCTGAGATTCTTCTCTTGTCACTTTAGGGACTTCAATTGTGATCTTGTCTGCTGGACTAAAGCTTTGCCATCCTTCTGTGTGTATGTGAGTGAGTGTGCGCGTGTGTGTGTGTGTGTGTGTGTGTGTGTGTGTTTTGTAAGTCATTTTTTTTTTCATCATTTTACTTGGAGCAAAAAGAAAAATATCTCTTAGCAGTCTATATGATCTATTTGCTAGCTTATGTTTTGAACTAAGTGTTTGCTCTCCCTTTGATAAACCATTATTTTAATTGTAGCAGTTAGTGCTCTAGATGTGGAGGGAGATAATGGATGGTCCCTTTCCCAGTAATTGAAAACCAGTCCTTTTCTTCCAGTGTCTACAAATTCCACAGAGGCAAACTTATTCCACATCTCCTAAACAAAAGGTTTTGATGTACACATCCGAATGTTGTGGGTTTTGATGCTCTTTATCCATATGTTTTCATTGGCAGTTTGAGACTTTCTATTTTCATAAAAACTCAGGAAGTGAGAGGTTTGGTGTGTGTGTGTGGTTGAGGCATAACCTTGAGGCAGAAAAGAGTATAGATGTAAATATACATCTAAGTGAACTTATATATGTGTATTCACTCATGTAAACCACCACACACATCAAGATATAAAACATTCCCTCATTTCAAAAGTTTCTATCTGCCCTTTCCTATTAATACCACCTCCAGAAATTACCACTGTTGTGATACTCTTTTATTTCATACTAGATGCTCGGTGCACAGATTCGTGCACTTGTGGGGTCCCTCAGCCTGGCCTGTGGGGATCGGGCTGAAACCGGCTCTCTGACATCCCCTGATGGGTCCCTCATTGTGAGAGGGACCCCACCAGTGCACGATTGGAGCTGGGGAAGGACCGTGGGAGGGCTCCAGGACGTGTCCAGTCTGTCTTTCTCAGTCCCGATTGGCCGGACCACAGCAGCAAGCTAACCTACTGGTTGGAGTGTCTGCCCCCTGGTGGTCAGTGCACATCATGGCGACTGGTCGAACATTGAAATGAACGGTTGGACACTTAGCATATTAGGCTTTTATTACATAGGCTAAATGGAATACCATAATAGGTACTATCCAGAAGTGAAAATATTCAGAAGTGAAATTTGGGGGGCATAAAATAGATGCATGTTTAGATTCAGTAGAAACTACCAGGCCATTTTCTAGATTAAGTTGGGTCAACTCCCATGGCAGTGTTTGGATGTTGCTGTTGATACCCATCCTCACCAAGACAGACTGTTAGTCTTTTTAAATTTTTGCCATCTGGTCAGTGGGAGAGGAGGTTAGAACTGAAAAGCTAACTACACCAAACACTTCAACATTCCAAAGCCTTGTGTAAGACATCTTGTGGTGCTTTTTGCATTCTCTTGGTTTCCTGGACTTCTACCCCTCTGCCCTGGCTGACCAGCTCCAAGCATGCCTTTCAGTTCCACCACCTGAGGCTAACTAACTGAGCACACAATGTCTGTGGGTCCTCTACCACTTTCAACCTCCGATGAAATGCCATCCTTTGGGCACTAGGATCTGGCTTCCCTAGTGGTTGCTGCAGAGGTGATGCAATGCAACCCAGAAGTCTGTGCAGTTGACTTCCTCTGGAGTAAACTTAAGCCGAAACAAAACAAAACGCAACAGACAATGAGATGAGGACTGAGTCAGGCCAGCAAGTTCTCTCTCTACTCTTTTTGACCATGGATAGGTTCAAGGTGCAATCTCTCTAAGGAGGGTCTGCAGGCTTCCTGCATGGCTGAGTGGAAACACCTGCTAATTGCCAGCTAGCCTCTTCACTGCTCATCCCTAATCTGTATCCAGCACTGATAATGCATCACCTTGGATTACTTCCCATCCTTCCCTCCTTCCCTCCCCTTTCCCTTTACTCTCTCTGTCCTGGCATTTCACCCCCAAAATAAGAACATCAGCATTTATTCTCAACCTCAGGATGCTTTCTAGGAGCCCAGAACTAAGGCAGCTTGGTTAAAACATTTCTTAAGATGTTAAATGGGCTTGATTAATATGATCAATCGATCCAATTTTCAGAAAATGGAAGAATAAGGGTGTTAAGACAGAAAACTTACCTGAGGGTTTGAGTGACCAAGTTGCAGACTAGGCTTTCCTATTTGTGATTTCAGGGCATTACTCTGTGGATCTGTGATTGGGTTTCATTTCTTTTTAAAGCTCTCAAGGTTGTAGTAGAAATGCCAGAGCTACTCTATTAAGGAAACTTTAATATCAAATACAATATCATATGAAATTACTTGCCTAGTAGTTATCATTCAATGATATTGTTTTTCTTCCTTTCCCTTTCAAAGAAAGGCATATTCTAGAATTAAGAAGTATTTCTGTTTTTTTCAATATTATTCTGATCTTTATGCTATTGTCACAAAAATTTAAAAAAGAAGTGACATGTTAAAGAGATTTAATGGCAAATGAATAAAAAATAAAAAAAGTAAACTAATTTTGCTCTCATTCAGTGGGGGATGTCTCCTCTTTACCTTAGACCAATTTTGCCAATGTCTTCATGCTCCTGTCTTCCAAACCTTCTCTTGATTTCAACCCTTTCTGGGCTGAGAGCATTCATCTGCACCTTCATAATTTTTATCCATCAAGTGCCTATTAAATGCTGGAAACTACATTGGTTACTAGGAATAAAACAGTGGATACCCTTATGTATATCAAGGTCCAGCAGAAGAGATATATTTATTATAAAGTTTTAAAAATATATGTAACAATGCAAGAAGTGCTTTAAAAGTAATGGGAAATGTTGTGAAATTCTGTAACAGGAAGGTTTGGCCTAGTCAGGAGGTTGGGAGAAGCTGCTAAGAAAGTGGGACTTGAGAGAAGTTCTGAAAGATTCTAGGCATGGACTAGGGGGAAGGGAAGGGAAGAACACTTGAGAGAAAGCATCCATGACAGGACCCTGAGGAAGGATGGAATAGAAGAAACATGAAGTATTGGGTGAAGAACACTGGCTACCTGGGACAGAACCTGAGAGAGTTCTTTTCCATAAGGCTGGATAGGCAGCTACAGATCAGGGATCCCAAGGAATATGGGCCATTAGAGACTTTGATAATTTTGCTTCAAGCAATGATAAGTCATGTAAGTGTTTAAATTCTGTGAGAGAGAGAGAGAGAGAGAGAGAGAGAGAGAGAGAGAGAGAGAGAGAGAGAGAATGTGTGCTCATTAGACTCTTTTAGGAGATAATTTGGCTATAAGATAAATGAAGGTCATCAAGCGTGGAAATGGAGTGGGTACCAGGGCCTAGAGTTGGGGAAGGAGGGGATGAGCATTATTATTTAATGAGTACAGAGATTGGGATCATGGAAATGTTCTAGAGATTGATAGTGGCCATAGTTGCACAACACTGTGGATGTACTTAATACCACTGAATTTTACACTTTTAAATGGTTAAAATAGCACATTTAGTTATATATATTTTACCACTTTAAAGAAAATTTAAAAGTGATGTGGATGAACACTCAAGATATTGTTGTAGTAATTCAAGTGAGTGGCAATAGTATCTTGCTCTATACAGTTGGGTGGTGGAGATGGAAAAAGGTGTATAGATTAAAAATGTGCACTTGGAAAGAGGTGAATGGGTTTGGTGTGGCAGAGAAAGGCTAATTAGTCACCATTTATGAGTGTATCTTGTCTCCCCTCAAGAATGAAATCTTCCTTGGCCTTTGTCCCATTCCTCCCCATAGTTCTTAACATAGCACAGATATAACTGGCATTCAATAAATGATTAGACAGATTTATTGATTAAAGAAAATGCCATAATTGAATTGTGACTGTTCTCTTTCTTGTCAATGTCCTAACTCATCACAAATCCTATATAATAAAAGGCTAATATGCAAATTGTCCTCTCAGGAATTCAACCAACTGGGAGTTCGATCACTTGCTATGATGTGCGCTGACCACCACAGAATGGCACAAAATGAAGGAAGGCCCTGGCCGGCAGCCAACAGCCAGGGGAAGGAAGGCCCAGATTGGCCCTGATTGCCGGCCAGGCCTAGGGACCCTATCTATGCATGAATTTCATGCACTGGGCCTCTAGTATAACAATAAGGGCAAACTCTAGAAAAATGCTGGGGTTCAATGTAATGCTATGGAATATTACCTAATGCTATCACTCATATTGCACAATGTAGGTGTTCATGTTGACACAATCAACCTCTTGTCCCCCAAGGGCAAAGTGTGGTAGAGTGGGAGGAGGTGTGGAAATAGCCTAACAAAAGGCAGATAGATGAATTATATTATAGCACTTTATCCTCAGTAGGTAGCAAAGAGCGTAGTTCAAAGATGATGCTTAACAAGTTCTTGTTGAATATGCTGTCACCCAATAGACATTAACTACTTGGTGAATGAACAAACGAAACAGTGGATACATTACAATATAGTAGATCCATCTGTGAAGGACTAATAAATGTCTCACAAAATACATAATCTCAGGCATAAAAACCTAGAATTTTAGAGACCATATACTTCTGCCTCCTTGTTTTATATAGTAAGAAACAGATCCAGGGAAGTTAATCCATGTCCCTAAAAGAGCACAGATAATGGAGGTGGGAGTAGCTTTCTAGATCCTTTGACTCACCACACCATGTTCTTACAACCAAGTGTCCATTTTCTACAAAGGGAGTACGAGGCCCTTGCTTTGAAAGGGTAGCTGCAACACGGCTCCCCCTAAAGGCCCTACTTTGCTCAGAAGCAATGAAATAGATCAGGGACCCAACAAGCTATCAACAGGTAACAGGAGCAGGCGGGTGCTCTGAAAACTTATTTCAGCAGAAATGTGCTGCGTTTACTAAGAGAGAAGCCGAGGCACTGAGAAGACGGGCTCACTGAGACCCCTGGGCGGCTTTCCAGGGGGCTTGCTGTCAGAGCGTGAGAAGCAGCCTCCTAACTCTTCACCTAAGGGCAAGGTGACATCTGGGAGCTGTGGACACAGGTGAGACAGGAGCCCAGCTGGATCACACCTGGTCCATCACTGTTTACCTTCAATGCAATAGCAATGACTGCAGCCCTCTGACTGAGTGGTGCCTATGGAACCTACAGTTCCTGAATCCACAATCCTGTCACTGCTAAGAGAGAACCTTGCATAATCATCCTGTTTGCAGGCCAACGGAATGCAAAGGTATGCAAATGTCCTGCCAAAGTTGGTTTGGCACTGAGGCCCTTTCCAAAGAGGCGCTCCCTGCTGCACAGGGCCCAGGAGCACTGCCCGCTCAGAGGGAAAGGCTCAAGGAAGAGGCAGGAGAGGAAAGGAAGAATCAGTAGAAGAGGAAAGGGAGCAGGGGACAATTTGAGAAAGCAGTAAAGTGGGGAGAGGAGATGTAAACACTGCCCTCTGTACGCAGGCAAGACATGACTAAGCCACAAGCCCTGCTCAGCTGGCAGGGAGATTGCTTTTAAAATTCCAGGTAGCTGCAGCCCAGGGAACATTTACATGGTCAGAGACAGAAAATCACTGCAAGGCAATAGTTTCTGAGGAAAATGGGAGTGTGTTCCAAATTGTATTACACCTAACAACGATTCCCCTCCCGAAAGCCCGGAGAATCTATAGAGCCCTGTTGCTGTGGTCACAATGGCTGATGTTTCGGCTAGAAACCTCTCACCAATTGCTCGCACAGGCAGAGCTGAGCTGTCAGTATTCCACAGACGTCCACAGTGGCAAAGGACAATAGAAAGGACCAGAGTGGGATACATATAATAGATGACCTCCCGATTGTCCTGGAGTCAGAGCATGGACGACACACTGAACACCCAGGCCCATTAGCATGCCACCTCTACCAACAGGAAGGAATGGAGCAGTGTGGTGTGGATTAGTGAATAACCATGGGCGGCTTGGGCCATGGACAATGGAAGAGAGAATTAGGAGACCCAGAATCAGTACAAGATTATAGACAGATAAGGCTAGAGTGGAGATAAACACTGTCCTTACCACCCTTGACTTAAGAATTCATTTATAGCTTATGGAGAAAGGGAGGACGGGCAGGTACAGCCAGATTCACACAACAGCTCTACCTGCATGATGTGTAACTCACAATTTATTTGTGCATGCACACATGCCAAAATCAATGTGTATCCATTCCCCTCGAGCAAATGTTTTCATCCACCTTATTATTGAATAGTTATTGATTGCCCATCACATGCCAGACACATTTAATGAGTGTTTTTGAGCATGTAGCCTATGTTAGGTCCTGTGCCCTACATGGAGGTGCTGGTTTTTGTCCTCAGTGAGGTAAAAACCTGTCTCCATCTGTATGGTGCGCGAGTCAGAGGTGTAACTCATTGCTTACAGCCCATTGTGACAGAGCTAGACTCAGCCTGTGCAACCCGGAAGGTCTGAGCTCACATAGCACCTCCAGGGGAAGCCACCGAACAGGCAGACACAGTGGTGAGGGGGTAGTCGCCATCCTTCTGTGGCCAGCCAGGCACACTGCCTGCTCCTCCCCACCCCCTCGAAAAAGCCCTGGACTTCCCCAGACATGCACCTTGTCTCCGGAGCTTCTAAAAAGAAGTCACTCTGCCCTAGCCAGTTTGGCTCAGTGGATAGAGCGTCAGCCTGCGGACTGAAGGGTCCCGGGTTCCATTCTGGTAAAGGGCACATACCTCGGTTGCAGGCTCCCAGCCCTGGTCGGGACATGTGCAGGAGGCAACCAATCAATGTGTCTCTCTCACATAGGTGTTTCTCTCTCTCTCTCTCTCCCTCTCCCTTCCACTTTCTCCAAAAATCAATGGAAAAATATCCTTGAATGAGGGACTGAAAAAATAAAGGAGTGAAGCTCTTTATTAAGGGGTTAGTGCAGTGCAGCCCGGTGCCTCCCACACGGTGGGCTGGGTGCGCACTCCCCAGGGCTCCATTGCTGCTCATTCCTGGGCTGAGTGTGTGTCGGGGAGGAAGGGAGCCCGAGACCCTACAGTGACACTCAAGTGACATTGTATTTGAAATGACATCACCTCCTGATTAGGTACGTTCCTGAGGGACACAGTAGCCAAAATAGGGGCCGAGGGCATGCAGTTGAAATGAAGACAGAGTCAAAGACTTCTGATGCTCATGAGAACCTGTCCACACCTGGGGAGCCCTGCGTTCATGCTGACCTGCGCCTTCCCTCCCGCCCACATACCTTCATCTTTACGGAACAGCATGAAGCTGCGAGGCTGCAAGGAGCTCTCACCCCAGGGCCTCGGGGCTGGCCCATCTGAGGCACTCTCACCCCCTGCCTGGCCCTCTTTCAAAGTGCGTTTCCTTTGCAAGTTGCCAGGGCACCTGCTGACTGCCCCCCTGGTCTTTCTCGGAGCAATCTTTGGGTGTCTTCCTAATGGCTGCCCTTAATTGCATTTTCCTGTCTGTGCCGTGGCAGTCAGAATGCAGTTTCATAAAAGACTTTCAGGCTGCTGGGCCCATTCTTCCCTCCCCACCTACATCTGATGGAGTGGATTTTAAGCCTTATTTTTAAGGTGATTGATTTGGTGTGTTTTCCACTTTCTTTCCCGCTGTGGAGACGTTTTGCCTCTATGTGTGATAATTTTTTTTTTAAAAAGGAACTTTGATTTTCCTGTCCCCTCACTTGCCACCCTGCTGTTTTGGAACCAAGGACTGGGAAGGTTTATTCCTCAAGCAGCGATTTTTGCGTCCTCGGATTCTGTGATTAGTTGTTGGTGCTTTGAATTAACCATGGCCGGGGCTCAGGCCTTGTCCTTTAACACTCAGACCCGTGGGGTGTTTAAAGTGGGCACTTGGGGACTGAATGCTGCAGCCACAGAAATTTTTTTTTTTCCTTATGAGACAGAAGCATAGACTTTTATTTTATTTTAATTTAACTTATTTTGGATGTGATAGCAATAAAGAGAATTTATTACTAAGGAAGCTATAACATCCGCTAATGTAGTGGTGGCCCCTTGAAGATGTGGTCGTAGGTAGGTCTCTACATTTTCACCTCTTTGTGGAAGTTGTACCTGTGCAGGGAGGGAGGATTCTCAAGGAAAACGAGACCTCTGATGAAAGCTTTGATGATGATTCCGTGATTATTTCTCTTTTGTCTCACAATTCTCTCCCTCATCTCTTCATTCTCTCTCAATAAGTATAATTATACTTTTTTTCAAAAGTACTTCTTGGACAGGATACTATAAAATGATGACCACAGCCCTGCCAGTGTGGTTCAGTTGGTTGCACCAAAGGGCTGCAGGTTCAATTCCCGGTCAGGGCACATACCTTGGTTGCAGGTTGGATCCCCCAGTCGGGGCAGGTACAGAAGACAAACAATCCATGTTTCTCTTCTCTCTCTCTCTCTCTCTCTCTCTCTCTCTCTCTCTCTCTCTCTCTCTCTCATCCTCTCTCTCATCCTCTCTCTCAGCATGTCTTCAGGTGAGGATTAAAAGAATTATGGCAACAATTTAAAAAATAGGAAATCCATATTTTAAAATATAAGAAGAATGACATACAAGTTCAAAGATAGGGGATACCACCCACGAAATCACATATATTAGGATGATGCATATTTCTATCATTGTCCACAAAATCCAATGCAGTTTACTATAAGACATATGGAGCTGAGGGCTATATGCTTTGTGTTCAAACAATGTTTGAACAGGTAGGTTCATAGCTCTAACCACAGTAATCCCCCCTTATCTGTGGTTTTGCTTTCCCAGGTTTCAGTTATGCAAGGATGACCATGGTCTGAAAATATTAAGCAGAAATTTCCAGAATTAAACAATTCTTAAGTTCTAAATGGCACAAGGTTCTGAATAGCATGATGCAATCTCATGTTGTCTCCTCTATCCCATCCGGGACATAAATATACTCTCTGCCCACGTCCCAGGCCAAATGTCCTCCCATCAGCCAATCACTTCAGAGCCATCCGGGTTATCAGACCCACTGCCCCCTGTCTCAGTGCCTGCGTTCAAGTCCCTTTATTTACTTAGTAATGGCCCCAAGGTGCAGGGGCAGTGGTGCTGGCAATTTGGAGATGCCAAAAAAAATACAAAAAAACAAAAAACTATAAAGTGCTTTCTTAAAGAGACAAGGTGTGTATTTATAGGACAAGAAAACATAAAGGCCTCAGTACTGTCTGTGGTTTAGGCATCCATTCAGAGTCTTGAAACCTAGCCTTCCCTGCTAAGGGGGGCTAGTGCAGTATGGAATCACCCCAGCATCATGCCTGTCATGCAGCCTCAGAGGCATTTAACAAATTAACCTACCCGGCTGGTGTTGCTTGGTGGTTGAGCATCTACCCGTAAACCAGGAGATCACAGTTCGATTTCCAGTCAGGACTAGGTGATGGGCTTAATCCCCAGTAGGGTGCGTGCAGAAGGCAGCCGATCAATGATTCTCTCTCATCATTGATGTTTCCACCCTTCTCTCCCTCTCCCTTCCTCTTTCTGAAATCAATTAAAATATTTTAAAAATTAACCTACCAGCCTAAAACAAATCATTTTAATATCTTTCTTTTACAGGACCCAGTAAAGTATAGAGTGCTGTCCACTTAATGCGCAAGGATTGTAAGAAGGGAGTGGGGCTTCATTACCCCCAATTTATAGATGAAGACTCTGAAACTTAGCTAGGGTAAGTAACTCATTACGGTCACAGAGCAAGCCGCCAGACCAGGAGTTAGATTTTGCATACTTCTAACCCAGTAGCAGCCCAGTAAATGGGTTTCTTTTCCATGTATGTTTGATTCTAATTAATACTTCCTTTTCTACTGGGTTCACCTTGATATTACAGCACTTGGAAAACATAAGCTCCACCATCAGTTGCCAGAGATGTGACCAATTGTCCTTGCTGGTGTGGGCAGAGCTGGGAGATGGAAGAGAAGGGGATCCAGGAGCTGCATGAACGATGGCATCAAACAATGTCTTCCTGCCTCTGGTAGGGGACATGCTGGAGGAGCTATAGCCCAGCAGCAGGAAAGGAAGGACAGAATGTGGAGGTCTGTCTGGGCACCAAGGCGCACTGTGGTTGCCTTGGAGAAGCCCACATGGAGATCCCCAGGAGCCAGGGGCATCTGACCTTGGCCTGTGGTGTCCCTGACTCCATCGCGAGAGTCCTTAGGTCACTGAGCCCTTGGCTGGGTTCCTGCCTCCTCTTTCTCTTGACCACTCTCCATGTTTCTCTGCTTCCTTTGTTTTCATTCTCATCCTCCGTTTGTATCTCTGTGGCATCTTTCTGCTCTCTCATCTTTCTTCCCTTATCACCTTTTTCCTCCTTCTAAGTCATCCTGGCCCCAGAGTGCCCATTCCCCTGCCCGCCACCTCCCTGGGCTACTTATTAGTAAACTCCTGTAAGAGAAACAACAGGTGTCCCACACACAGCCATCACCTCTCTTTCAGAAAGCTCCGTTTGACCAGCTTTGAAAAACTTGGCCAAGGAGAGAAGCAATGTGTGTAAGTGTTGTTAATATTAAGTGTAAAATCTATATCCTGAAGCAAAAACTGGTAACTCTATGTCTGAGGAAAACCAAATTTCTTATCCTGGAGCAACTAGTGCCTTGGAAATGGCAAACCTTTGGGCTGCATTAGACTCTGGCCACTGCAGGGCTCTTATAAAGCATGCTTTGCTCTATTTAGATTTCTCATTTGGCATTTCTGGGGTAAGTGGTTCTCTTCTGCCAACCTATACATTCACTTAAAATCTCTGCTTTCCCCCTGAAAAATTCAAATGACTAAAAGAACCAGTAACAGGACTGTAATGGATGATTGTATCTATTCTAAGACAGAACGCATTCTTTTCCCACACTGACCTCAGATAAGGTGACATTGAGCGCAATATTTGTGCCGCTCTGTTAATATTCACACCAGCAAGCAAACACCCCTCTGTTTTTAACCAACCATAATCCAAACATAAAACTCAACTCCCTGGGGAGGCACAGCACACTGACTTAGGGATTTAAGATCATCCAGGTAGCTGTTATGTTGTTTTTGATGGAGGGGGGTTCTGCCCGAACAGAAATTAAGAAGGAATTAAGAAGAGAAAAAGAAGTGTGAGGAAAGGGGAAGAAATGAAAGAGAGGGTGACATCTCTATTCCAACAATATCCCCTAAAGCTGTTTATGATAAAAAGAGGATTAGGTGGCTTGGATTCCAGCTATATTAAATTAAATCCCGGGCCCCTTTCCTCAGACACAGGCAGGCCTGGGACATCAGGCTATCATACCAAATAGCCCGTGGGAAAAGGGATCCTCTGGCATGGTGCCATCCGGCTCTTCTAAACTGTTAACGGTGGTAATGAACCAATCCGAGAGACATATTAATAATGACACGAAGAGACACATTTATTGTTGACTGTTGAGATGGTGGCAGATTTATTGCCAGCTTGCCAGGAGGGAGGGCTTGGCCCAGAAGTGGTGCAATTAAAAACAAATTGAATACGGGGACAAAGAATCAATAATCTAACGGGGCAACTTTTAGTTTGCAAAATACAAATATAAATTAATTGACCTGAACACAGCTGCTAACTGGTCACTAATGTCTTTTCGCCGGCCAATCAGAACACACCATGTATCCCATTCTGTTGCTTGCAGCGGGGCTGGGCAGGGGAGCTTGCAGCTCTGCCGGCCAGGGCTGCCCTCAAGGACACTGTTAGGGTGTGACTTCCAACACTGTTACAGGAAGGTAGCTGCATCCCAACTTTCCCTACAAACTCTAAATTATAAAAAAAAATTAAGTTTTTTCTAAGGACTCCTTTATTTAATAGAAATGTTTTTGGTACCTACAGTGCACAGCCATCTATCCTAAGCATGTGGTGACAAATACAACATATACAAGGTGGATGCTGCCTGTTGTGGTGTGGTCTCCAATAGCAGCCCATTTAGGACACATTGCTATTGTGTTTTGTTTTGTTTTAATGGATTTGTAACATTCAATATGTTTGTTAAAGGGCTACCTCTATGGTCATGCCAATTCAGATTGCAATCCCTAAGCTGTGCCCGGATCAAAAATTATGGAGCCAACTTGGGCTCTTGCCTTCAAGGAAAGCATAGCCTCGGGAAGAAATAGATTTAGACCCACCAATAGCTAGAATATGAAATAAAAAAGCACATGTATCCTAAGGAAGTACAGGAAGGTGGCATTGGAATACCAAAGGAAGCCTTTAGCTTTGGGGATTTAGCAACTCCAAAACTGTGCTGTCCAATATGATAGCCCCTCACAGGTGTGACTATACTTAACTAAATTAACTACAATTAAACAGTAGTAAAATTCAGCTCCTCAGTCGGATTAGACATATCTCAAGTTCTCAGTCACTACCTGTGGCTAATGGCCCCATGTTGGACAGTGCGGACACAGTGCATTCATTCCATCATCCCAGAGGGGTCTGTTGGACAGAGCATGGGGGATGGCACTGCTCCGGAGGGTCTCTACGATTTGGATATCCAGAGAAAAACCATGTTCATGGAAGATAGATTGTGTGAGAAATGGAGAAAATGCAGGATGCTAAGGGTTGGAGGTTTACAAGAACATGTTTGACTAAATTGTGTCTAGGATGTAAAAATTGAATAATAAAAAGCAAGAGTGGAAAAGTAGGTGTGGCTCTGATTTATTTAGCACTTGGAAAAATGACTTAAGACGTTTTGACTTTATTTTATTGTCAACAGGGAGTCGTTAACATTACGCTTAGGGGAAGTGACATGATCAGATGTGTTCATCAGGAACACTTAAGACAACGGTGTTAAAAAGTCCTAAGGAGGCAGAGACTGAGGGTTGGGTAGCAATTAGAATGTGACTATGAAAAGTCACTGGGGAGTAAGATTCTACACTTGGTTGGTAGGGGTTGTGGGAATGGAAAGGAAGAGAATGAATTTATTGGACATGACATCTGCTTTGCTGGAGAAGCAAAAGAGAGAGAAGAGGCAATGCTTAAGCCAAGGTTTTTAGACAAGGATGGTACACCCATAAATAGAAATGTGAATTAAAAGAGGAAACATGGGTTTTAGAGAGAACAAGAGAAGTTTAGTGTGGGACAGAGGATACCTATGGGACACCCAAGTTGAAGAGTTCTGGAAATTTTCAGAAATAAAAGCCTGGGATTAGGGAAGAAATTAAAAATCGGAAATGTAGATTTAGGAGTCAGTGGTACATACCTGATATTAACTACAAGAAGGAAGTTGTAATTACTAATCTATACTAATAAAAGAGAAACATGCAAATTAACCATCACTCTGCTACACCCAGTAGCCAATCAGGAGGGAATATGCAAATTAGAAGGAGAAAGATGGCAGCTGCCCAGCTGCTCCAGGTGCGGAGTGGCCAGGCAGGGCAGGACACCTGCTATGAGAGGGAGGGCAGGGACTGAAGGGATCTACAGGAGCGGCACTCTGGCCACAGTGAAGATGAAGACTGCAGACTCCGGAGTCTGCAGCGAAGACGAAGACGGTAGACTCTGGCCAGAATCTGCAGAGAAGATGAAGATGGCAGACTCCAGCCGGAGTCTGCAGCAAAGATGAAGAAGGCAGACTCCGGCCAGAGTGAAGGCCTGGGTCCCAGGTGCCAGAGGAAAACCAGTGCTGGAAGCCAAGAGAAGGCAGGCCTATTGCATGAATCTCATTGTGCAATGGGCCTCTAGTAATATAAATAAAATAGAAGAAACAAATGCTGGAGGAGGACAGATTCTGACTGCAGACCTATCATTTCAGCAGAGACAACCTGGCCAGGAAAGCAAGTGCATTGTCAGTGAGCTGGTGTGTCAGTCTGGCCGGCTCATGTGAAAGGGATAGAATCAAGAGGAAGATAAGTGCAGGCTTTCACTGTAGACTGAGCAGAGGGCCAATCAAATCACTCAACTCATCAGCTGGTGTCGTAAAGCAAGTTCTTCAGTCTCTCTGAGCCTCGATTTCCCCATGGAACTACTAGGAATATTCATCCCACCTTCTGGGGTTGACTGGGAAATGGGGTTGCATCTATAAAGTGACTGCCATATTAAGTACTCAGTGCATGGCAGTCATGGTTTGTGATTATTCAAAATGTGTTCTTGACTGCTTTTCTTGTGATTTGTACGCCACTTCTTGATTTTGCATCTGTCTGCCTACAAGGAAAGCTGTTAGTGAGAGAAGAGTCAAAGGCTTTGGATATGAGAAACCAAAACAGGACCAAGTACAAAGGACAGTTATTGTTGCCAAGACACTGTGTTTGAGGCAAACCTTGTTAGCTAGAGGCTCAAAGCCAGGTTTCAGAGTGCATGCCAGGCTGTCCATCTGGGTACGTATGCCACACAGAGGAACACATCGCTACTCTAAATTCAGAGGGCTCGGGCCCTAAGTGATGACTAAGCTCCTGGGTGGGCAAATTTGAAATCTTATGTGGGATCCTCACTGGATGAGAGTCGATGAACTTTCATCTATTAGGAGAGTTTACCAATTTACCCTACTTCTAAGACTGCTTCCCCCCACTCACAACAAAAGGAAAGATCTTTAGGCATGGATTGGAGCTACTGAGGGACTAGACACTTAGGAAATAAGCTGAGCTCAACATCCACTTTGAGCAGAACATCATAAGCATTTCATTTTCCCTCCATCTCCACATCAGGGATGATGTTGAGAGCAGGCTTTCTGACTGGTCCATTTATTGGATTCTATTGCAAATCTGGCAGATGAGAGCTCCAGGCCCTGCCACTTCCCTTCCTGGCTACTGTATATACCACCAAACCGGGTGCCAGGATAGGCAGCACCATCTCGGACCATGTGGAAGGGCATCTCTACCTTCGCTTCAAAACAGCCTGCACACGTGCAAAGCCAGGACTCTCAAATGCAATTCCTGGCAGGGTCAACCATCTTGGGCCCTGACAATGTGCATCCAATGTCAAATTTTGCTTTGGTCTCATTCAACGTGTATGAGTGTTTGTGTGTGTGTGACTTACCATCCATCCCAGCCCTCATTTTGAAACCAAGGAAATGATGCCCAGAAGGTTCTTACACTTATTTTGTATGGTGGACCCTTTGGCCTGTGTGTTTGCTCTTCACACATACATAGAATGTACAACTTGTAGACCCCTTTTCAGAACCTTATTTTCAAATGCAAAATGATTAATAATAATAAACAACATAGGATTGAGGTGTGCATGTGTGTACCTAAGGGAAATTAGTTACATTGAATTTTACTCCTCACCAGGATGAGAAGTACGAAGGTGACACCCCGAGGACCCAGGCCTGGGTATCAAGAGCATAGCTCAGGCTGTAGTAATGAGTTTTTTGATGCCCACTCTTGTTCATTTCCACTTTCCCACCCTGCCTCTGTGAAGAGCAAGTGTGACTACAGAGGCCGTATAAATTAAATTGATTTCAGGTTGACTATCTGCTTTTCTTGAGGCTCACAATTATAAATGTTAATTTAAGTGACTGTAATATTTGGGAGAAGCGGGAGAAATAGCAGAAACAAGAGGTTAGTTACAAAGGAAGAGTTGAAAATAGGCAGGTCCTTGGAAAAATTGTGACTTGTGGCAGGTCTGTGTTCCTTGCCTGCTGAATACCCTCCAGCCAGGCCCTGCCCCGGCCCCAGCCTCGGCCGGGCCCAAGCCCCCCAAGCATCTGTCTGCTGAGGGTTCACCCTCCCTAATAGGGCCTTGGAACGTCCATATTTTTCTTACAAAAGTAAAATTTACCTGCGTTTTCCTGAGCTGTGAGTTAGCAATCTGGTATGTGAACAAAACATTGGGTCTAGGATAAAAACATTTGGCATTAAAAGGTGCTTTGCCACCTACTAGCTACTGTTCTTCAACTCCATGACTCTCTATTTCTTTTCTGGGAATTTGGTGACTTTCTGTTCTGCTTCCCAGGGCTTTTGTGAAGAAAAATCAAAGAGACAATGTGTATAAAGTGGTTTACCTATTTTTATTTGGATGGCTTATTTTCCAGAGATGAGTTGATGAAGCGAATTTAAAGCCTTTGGAACCCATCTTTGGGCAAGTTTTTAGTCTTTCTAAGCCTCTGTTTCCTTATATGTGAAATGTAAAAATGATGTCGAGTTTGCAGGGTTGGTGTGAGAACCAACTGAGATGAGGGTCACGCTTACTGTGCACAAGGCAGTGGTTGGCTGGCACTCAGCAAAATCTCAGTATAGGCTACCTGGCAAACCTGACTCCTCTACCTGCTGAATGAAATTTTTGGTCCCACCTGAACTGACTCCAGGCTCTCAGACCCACTGTCTTTTGCAGACACAGAAATTGCATAAAGTTGCTGTGGAGTCTCAGATGTGAGAAATTACCATCATTCGTCACTTCCAGGTCTTTACACAGACTTTGGTTTAGCCAGAGGAGTTCATTCCATGGAAGAAAATATTGGGTAGTAAACAGATTTCTGAAGTAAGCCAAGAGAGCAGATAGAGAACATCAGCATTCAAGGAGCAAAAGTCCACCTACTCTTCCTGCCCACTGACCATGACAGCAACCAAGGCAATGCAAGGATAGCCACGTGGTTTCAGAATGCTGGAGCATCACGACACTTAGGATAGCAATCATTTACTGGATTCTCAAAGGGCCTAAGTTTTTGGTACATACACAGGATAAAGAGGTAATGTTGACCCACTGGCATGACTCAGTGGTTGAGCATTGACCTCTGAACCAGGAGGTCACAGTGTGATTCCTGGTTGGGGCATACGCCCAGGTTGTGGGCTCGATCCCCAGCATGCAGGAGACAGCTGATCAATGAACCTTACTCATCACTGATGTTTCTATCTCTCTTCCTCTCCCTTTTTCTCTGAAATATATATATATATATATATATATATATATATATATATATATATATATATATTAAAGAGGTAGTGTTTAACATGTATGGATGAGCTACTCATAATTTAATTCTCTTCTTTGCTTCTCTCTGTCTCTCTCTCTTTGCCTCTCTACACTATTCATTGTAGTTTTGGCATCCTACCCCCAAAGCTAATTTTCTACCTTGAGCTTTGTCCTCAATTTCTTCTGGTACAATGTAATCCCCATAGTAGAAAAAGGGAAGAAAAAAAAACAAAGAATAACTGGACATTTCCCATGATCTAGGTTAGAGAAAGAACTTCAGAAGTGCTTGGCAGGAGGTGGTGGCGTGTGCTGGAAGGACACTGATCTTGGAGTCCCAGGGCCAGGATGTGAAACCCCGTTCTGCTACTTACTCACAGGAGGCCCTGAGGGGTCTCTTGCTCTCCAAGAGCTGCAGTTCCTAATTTGCAAAAATGGAGATAACAGTCATTGCCCTGTGGCCTCCCAGGGCTTGTTGTGAAGATCAAAAGAGACAATACTGTGGCCAGTGTTGTAAAGTGCTAAATAAATGCCTGGGATTCATGTTATCCCTGTTGTAACATATCTCTTCGCTTGTCACATGGAAGACCGCCATCCCTCCCAGGAATCTTCCCCATCACTGCCCACTCCCTGTCACCTGGACAGTCTCTGCCACAGTCCTCACCCATCTCTCCTTTATGGGCTGTCTGATCACTGCCTTCATGTGCCATTTCCCTTGCTGTAGTCACTGGTTCTTCGGTTCACTTTACAAACATGGACTGAATGTCTATTAAGCCTCACACAGTGCTATGTGCTGGGGACAGACATAAATCCGTGGTTCCTGCTGTTCTCTAGGAATAATCTCAGACAACTCACTCACTCTCATGCTAGTAAATTCATGATGGGTCTCAGATACACCACTGCTGGTCTTGAGCTGCACCTGTTCCTTAGTTCTGTAATAGCTGCATGATGTTTGTGTTTCCTTGCCCCTAAACTTAGCAAGCCTCATGCTTTCCTTTCCTAGAATCACAGGATCCTAGCTCCACAGTTATGAGTGAGGCCATCGTCATTCCCCCGTTCAAAATGTAGGTGATGATCTCTTCACTTTTCTTCTTTCAAGGCATTAACATTCATTCTCTCAGTCTTTCTTGGACAATATATCTTGGAGGCACTGTCTTCCTTTCTACAGGTAGATCCACAGCCCACGCTCAGCACACCTTTTGGGTGATGGGAGTAGCTCATTGCATATCCTAGGGCCTCCAGCTTCTCTCTACTTTACCTCATCCCATACTGGGCTGGCAGCCTGATTCTCCTACCCCTACCCATCTGGCTGGGATTTCCTCAGCACCTGAGTATACATTCCAGCTCCCACTAACATACCCCCCCACATGCTGCCTTGAGATGATCCCTCAGTGGCTAAGATGTGCCTTGGGTACCAGTGATAATATTTTAATGAATGCAGCTCCTCTCCAAGGGAAGGACTTGGGAATTAATTCCATCAGATACGTGGCAAAGGCCACCTTATAAAGCAGTGAGGACAGGCTGTGAGGTTAGTGACAGAGCATCTCTTAGTCCACCCCGTCGCAGCAGCTGGAGTGAGGAAGCCAGGGCACTAAGGGGCGAGTTCCCTTTCTCTGCCGGCCCTTGGTTGGCAGAGGTGATGAGATTCTAACATCCTCTAATGGACAGATGACAAATAAACACCTTTTTTTTTTTTTCTAAACAGACAAGTTGCAGCTCGGAAAGTTTTCCTTTTTCCTCATTGCAAAATCAATACCCATCAGCAGTTTGAAATTAAAGGCCAGATTAGGCCTCAGTTTTATACATGCCTTATTGTATTCCAAAAGCTTTCTACGCAGTCAGATAAATCTTCTTTAAGAGGATTAGGAAACTTTCATTATCTTTATCTCACCTGAACTAACACTAAGTCTGAAAAATTAATCTATGGACTGGACGAGAGCCGAAAGCTGCTGGGAAGGAGGGGGACTCCTGGATGTCTTTCTAATTGAGCAGCAGGGTCACGGCTTCCGCCCACTGGAAAGTCACCTGGTCTCTGAGGGAGGAACAAGCCGCCCATTGCTCACCAGGATGGGAGCCAATACAGCTCTGAGCTCCTCCTTTTACCCTCTTAGGAAGTGTAAAGACCATTAGCCCATGTGCTAAGTGTTCCAGAAGCTTCTCTCTGCTGCCGCGCCCCCTCTTCTCCCAACCCCCTGTTCTCCTGGGCTTCTGAATTGAACGGCACAGGCCCCCTGAGACTACCAGAGCTGTAAGAGGTGCCTGGCCTCAATGTGGAGACTGTAGGAACTGAACCCCGGAACTGAAACTCTGCTGCCTGCATCATGCCAGTTCTCAGACCCTCTCTGACCCAATGCTTTGAGGCCCATGGCAAGCACCACGGGCTTCCCTGTCCAGCCCAAGACATAGCTCCCGGGGCCTTGGGGAGAACATCAGCCCCAGTTCTGCACTGCGAGCCCTTTAAGGCCTGTGTTGACTTTGGCACGTTACACAATCTGTCCTATTTCCTGACAAGTGAGAGCCGTGTTCCTTTGAGTCTGTCTCTGTGCACTGCCTGACAGTTCCTTTTAAACTCCAGTGTCTCATTTGCTGGATTTTAAGATAACTTTGCTGTCAAGGCCACAAAAGTGCCACGGAGGTGTGGACTTCCATGCCCGGAATTCCAGCTCCTCCAGAACCAAGGCCAGGTGCTGGGTGGGTAGGGAAAACTCACTCTCCCCCGAAATGTTTGACAGGCATCCCAGCTTATCCCAGTGCCTCGCCATCCTTTGAGGAGAAGCATTGGGTGTGACAGTTGGCTCCATCTCCAGATGGAAGCCACCGTGTAACACCCAAGCAGTGATTATGCCAAGCCATGCCCCAGGGCGGAACATGTTGGAGAAGGGAAAGCATGTACAGTCATCTGTCCCATGGCAGGCTGGAGTGGGCGTCTGAAAGCCTGGGAGAGAAGGCCGCGGAGGCTGAGCTGAGGCAAGGCTTCACGCAGCAGAGCAGCACCGGGGCTGCTGGGGCAGAAACTGCAGGGGCGGACCCCTGGCCCAACATAGGCCCTTAGAAATGGCCCAGTCAGAGGCCTGGAGGCTGTGCCAGCAAAGAGCCGCTCTGGCGTAAAGGATGGCCATCCTGAATGGCATGAGTGGCCAAAGCAGGGAAACACACTAACTCCCATGCAAGCTCCCCATGAAACCATGTGAAATGAGCAAAATGATGTATTTTGGAAAGTCAGGAGCGAGAGACTCCATATTAGCTAAGCGAGGATGCTGTACACATTTCATACACTGAAAAATTCTTTGAATCTACTGCAGATAGAATCTGGTAAAAGGCTCTTACTAAAGATTAAATCCTACACAGGAACTCATTCTTCTTCTTCTTTTTTTAAAATATATTTTTATTGATTTCAGAAAGAAAAGAAGAGGGAGAGAGAGAGAGAGAGAAATATCAATGATGAGAGAGAATCATTGATCAGCTGCTTCTTGCACACCCTCTACTGGAGACTGAGGCAGCAACCTGGGCATGTGCCCTAACTGGGAATCAAACCATGACCTTCTGGTTCATAGGTCAATGCTCAACCACTGAGCCACACCAGCCGGGCACAAAGGGACTCCTGAGAGCTCAGCTCATGGTCCCAAGTCCCCATGCAGGAGGCTCTGAGGGAGGCCCAGCCCAATCCCTCACTGGGGGGAGGAAGGGAGGAAGGATAAAGCGAGCTGAGCACTTCTGGGTGCCCTGAGCCAATACCTGACAGGAACTGCTTTATGTAGTAATGAGGCGGGAGTGCAGTCAGTCCCGAGCCGTTCAAAATAAGTGCTGCTGTCTTGTTTTAAATGGCTCTCACATTCTCCTAACAGCTATCCAGATGTATTTTTAATTTTTAATATTTAATAATTGATATCTAAGATTCTGACATTCCTCCAGCCCTATTTTTCCCTTACAGAGTGAAATTTGAATAAAAATTTGTGAAATACTATGCCTGGGTTTTACCAATCCTGATTTTTTTAAGGGCGAATAAGAGAGAAATTTAGGGATTTAATCCCCCCTTTTTAATGACATAGGTTTATTTCCAACACAGACCTGGAAATATAATTTTGACTAATCTCTCTCTTGGCCTCGGCTGCACTGTGGGGCTAAGAGAGAGGCGCCGGCTCAGCAAGGATGCAGGGAGAACCCGACAAAACAGCACTCAGAACCCCTCCTGGAACGTGCAGTCCCAAGTCACATGATTTCTCATCGCTAGCATTAACCTTTTATGAGAAAAGAAGCCGATCAAAGATATTTAAAGACAGAACTCTACAAAATCGTCATCATTTCATTATAGTCACGTCTATAAGTACAGGAAGTGGATATTGTATCCATTTTTTAAGTCTACCAAGTCCCAACTCCAGAGTACTAAGTAACTTAAGAGAGCTCAACCAGCATGTGCCACACAACTTATTGAACGAAGTGAAGGATCAGAGATAAAATTGAGAAACTGTGAACATATTCAGTGCTCAGCAAAGAACCTAGCAGGTGAGAAGGAATCCCGGGCTCATACTCAACCTCTGGATTCTGTAGAGGAAAATGACTTTTTCTGTCTTCATACATGAGTAGAAGCAAAGGCTGAGATTGTCCCTCCCCTCCATCATTGGCAGCAACCCCAACCCACAAATCTAGCTGTAATTCACCTTGCACGATGAGGTGGACCCTGGAAGTCTTGGGGTGGTTGTCCGTCTGCACAGAGCAGGTGTAGGGGCCTTCATCATACACGTCCACGTTCTGGATCATGATGCTATACTGGGTTGGTGTGTTGACCAGGATGACCACACGAGGGTCTATGGACCACTTGTCATTCCCGGCATAGAGGATGGTGCTGCGGTTTAGCCAGGCCACCCGGGTGACTCGGTCGTCTATGGTACACCTGTGGGGTGGGGTGGGAAGGAGGATAAAGGAAGAGGGAAGACGAAAGGGGAATATCGAGGAAGGGAGAAAGGAAAAAAGAAGAGGGGAAAACGGGAATAAGAGAGTGTTGAGCAATTACATTATAAATATACTGGTTGTGCTTCAAGGAATAAATAAAATAACATAACCTAGTGCTAACAGAAAAACAATTAATTATTGATGAAACTTCCTAAGTATAGGTTAGCAGTGGCCTGAATCATCCTGAAGAACCGATGATGCAAAATCATTTGTATTCGATTTGGGAACCTATTCTGTGAATATCTCTGCTGTATATTTGTTTTCCATCTTAGTTCTCCCCTAGGCGTATATGGAAATTAGTTTATATTTCTTGAGCACATTGAGCACCTCCTGGGAGAAGTGGCCAAGGGGCACAGGGGCGAGAAAGTGGATCAGCATTTCAAATAGGTCACAGATAATCCACAAAGCAAATACCGAACCTGTTGTGAGCCCCAAATGGAACATGTTTACCTCCTTGGTGCTGATAAATCCCCTGTTCGCCTAAGCTGCCAGTGCCTCCTGCAACCTACAGCTTATAACATGGATTGGAAAATTCACCTGAGAAAGCCAACGGTGTTGGAGGGAACCCTGACCACCTCCTAAGATTTCTGGAGAGGGCAGAAGAGATGGTCAGACAGTTTCTCACACTCCTCTCCCTGTGCCTTGAGAGAAAATGGTATGGCTGATGTCACCTCGGTTATCCTCACACCTCTCACCTACTTCCCCGACCATGGGAGGCTAATGGAATTTGCTTTTTGGTGTGTATGACCTGCCAGCTATCAGGTTCAATGTAGAGATAAACATGCCTGTTTGGTCAGGACAAAACTTGCATATGTGCCCCAGGAACTTAGAACCTGTAAAGGGAAAATGTAGAAAAAGAAACCCTTTATAACTGGGTCTGCAGTGAAGAATATGACTAAAGGGTTAGAGTTGTGCTCACTGAGAACTCAATGCTCTAGTCCTCTAGTCAGAACCTGAGTTGGAGTATCTGAGCACAGAGCAAGGGGTGGCCCCCAGATGTCCTAGCTGAAGGTAGGAGGTGTACCTCCTGCGGACAAGGAATGTGAACCCAGTGCCTCCAGGTGAGGAGACAGGGAGAAGACACTGCCACTCCTTACCATGTCTGAACCCATTTGAGCAACAAGAGATCCTTCTGACAGGCTCAGGAGATGGGCAGCACACCCAAGACACTGGCCATGGAAGAGAGGGCACACGCATTGGACAAGCTGCTTCCCCTGGTAAAGCGACCAGCCTGACAGGGTCAGGGGAACAGAATGGCACTGGAGCACCAGACGACAGCTCTCCTGGAAAGGGAAAGCCTCAAGTCTAGAGAAGCGCTCTCCCTGGTTGGTCGGGGGAATAGAAATAATACCAGCTCCCAATTACTGAGGTCTTTTACGTACAGGCCCACCTCGTGTTCAGCAGGTCCTGGGGCCATGAAGTAGGGGTGGCATGATAATCAGGTGCTTTCAAATTAAAATAGGAGATTCTTCTCTTTTAAATTGTCTTTATTTGCTATTTTTTAAAACTAAAAGTGTAAAATAAACATGTTGTACGTGTGAACAAATGTAATACAAAGAGGCAGAAAGGCCAAGCTAATCATTCCATCCCCACTCAACTCCTGGTTCCCCGAGATCATTGTTTCCAAAACATCCTGACACTTCTCCTTCCACATCTTACTCCTCACAAACATACATGCACATATAGACACTTTGTGTTGATCTGTTTTTGCCTGAACTTTCAAAAGCATTAACACACACACACACACACACACACACACACACACACACACACACTCATTCATTCCCTCTCGATTGTGAATGATGGAAAAGGCAATCCTATTCTAAGGACTGTTGCGTTTGAGTAACTCCCAACAATGAAGTCCCACTTGTACAGTTCCAGGACTCAGCCAGCCCGGAGTGAATGGTGGGCTGAGACAGGGTGACGAGTTGTCTTGCAGTCCCCAGAACCACACAAATCCAGATGACTATGTGCAAACAAATATAATTGCTTTTATTTGGGCCAATTATGTAACCCCTTGCACATTTACTAAATTTGTAAAATTTAAGTTTTAAGTCAGAAAGAATGCACTTTTGGTCTGTGGAAAATATTCACACTTAAAAATTAAAACATTACAATATGTATATGCATATAGGTATATATGTTTAATGGCATTTAAATACCATAGTAATTTGATACTCATGATTAACTATTTCAACATTCATAAATAAGCTCTTCCTTAACAATCATAAAATATACACCGCTCCTTTTTAAAATATAAACTTGTGTTTCCATTATGTGTCTTCTGTAAGATTCTATCCTGATATATTATATGCTTGAAACTCTTGTTATTGATCAGTTATTATATTTACATAGCAATTTAAACTTCCTTTATGTTCTGTGACCATAAAGCTCTGAGTAATAATATTTTCTTTTAGAATGAGTTATCAATACAAGAATAATATTGATAAAACAACATAAATATATTGTACATGCTGTTAAGTAATAATTAAAGCTAACGAGTAAGCTTTTACTGGAAATATAGCTCTTAGTAGGATTGATGAGGCTTTTTAAAATTATACCCTGGATAAATACCATCACTGCTAGAATGAGATAGAGCTAAGGATCAATTCTATTCCTATTCCTATTCCTTTTTTTTTTTTTTTTTTTTTTTTTTGCTTTAAAAGGAACCTAGTTCACATCAGCAAGGATATGGAAATGAAAATCTTGTAGAAAAATGTCACTCAATTCTTTGAACCTTTTCCAAAACATATGCCAAAAATCACAGAGTAATATAGCTTCAGAAATTATTTTAATGATCGCACAGCTGACAATTCAATTAGTTCCTCTTTCAATTTCTTTTAAAGCAATGAATTGGAAAATACCTGACTTGCAAAGGGCTTTGTAACTCGGTATTAAATTCATTCAATTTCTCAATATCTAGACAGTATACTGCTAATATTTTACGAGGCTTTATCAAATGACTATTAAAAGAAGAAAGTAAAGCAAAATTCTCCCCTGGACAATTACTAAAGTGGAAGCAGTCAGAAAGGAGAATTAGAATTACAATACAATCTCAGGCACTTTCTCAGGCCGATTTGGGGAAATTTGAGATCTTGAAATGTATCATTTTAAATCTACCATGCCCTTGTACAACCTACAACTGCAGGTTGAGGAGTGTGCAACCAGTTCAAAGATGCCTAGAAGGGGCTGACTTTGAAACAGTCAATCCAAATCTACCTTCCTGGGCCAGAACACAGTCTCATGCCCGGCCACACAGCCTGTGGAAAGCCTCATGTACCCCTAGGTTAGGGCCATACCTGCCCCAAATGGATGACCAGGGACCAATTTAGCTGCTCTCAAACCTGGGCCTCATTAGCGAGCCTGGAAGGAAATAGAGGGGAATAACTGGATAAAAGCCATCTCTCAAATGGGGCAGAGCTGAATCACCAAGTCCACACAGCCCTAGCGCCTGAGGAATGACAAAGAGACTTGGTGCAATGAGGATGTGAGGACAGCTGTTTTCCTCACAGTGTTTCTGTGCTTCAGAAGGAGGAGGAGTGTCCCTGCTTCTTGCTTTCTTTCCTCATAACAGGGCTCTTTTACTGCCCCCCGATCAAAATATATGTTTAATAAGTACGGCTCCTTCCCTGCTGTTTATGGGGATGTCCTAGACTCTAATTAGCAACAAGCGTGTGGAGAATTTTTGATGTTAAATAAGGGGATCCAAGAGGAAAGTTAAGAACATTAATATCAACTTTCAGTTTTCTTGAAAACTCTTTCAAGCATTTAAAATGTTTACATTCCAAGCTAAACCTTCCTACTGGTCCTTGATAAGACAACTCATTATAACGCTATCACAAGAAATGTCTAAAATTATATAGTGCTTATTCTGTGCCTGGCACAACTTTAAAACTTTCCATATATTAAATCATTTGATATATCCACAATTTATAGATGAGGAAACTGAAGCACAGAGAGTTTCAGCATTCCTAACCCCCACAGCTAGTACTATCAAAGCAGGATCTCCAACTTGGGCAGCCTGGCACTAGAGTTTCTGTGCTTGAGGGCTATGATATTCTCCTACTAAAGAAAGTGCTTGTGAGAACCACAAAAGACCCAGAAAAGCCAAAGAAATCTTAACAAAGAAGAACAAAGTTGGAGGTCTCAATGCTAACCAATATCAAACTATACTACAAAGCTATAATATTCAAAACAACATGGTATTGGCATAAAACCAGACACATAGGTCAATGGAATGGAATAGAGAGGCCAGAAGAAAACTCACACCTATCTACTCCATTAATCTATGACAAAGGAGGCAAGACCATACAATGGAATAAAGACAGCCTATTCAATAAATGATGTTGGGAAACCTGGACAGATACATGCGAAAAAATGCAACTAAATCACCTTCTTAAACCATACATAAGAATAAACTCAAAATGGACTAAAGACTTAAATGTAAAACTCAAAACCATAAAACTCCTAGAAGAAAACTTAGGTAATAAACTCTCTGACACTGCTGTTAGTAATATTCTCTTGGCTATGTCTCCTAAGGCAAGGGGAACAAAAGAATAAACAAATGGGACTAAATCAAACTAAGGTGTTTTTTTTTTTGTTTGTTTGTTTGTTTTTCCACAAAACAAACAACCTACTGAATGGAAGAAGATATTCCCCGATGATGAATCCCATAATGGGTTAGGAAATCATACAACTTAACACCTAAAAAGACAAATCTGATTTAAAAATGGACAGAGGACCTGAATAGACTCTTCTCCAAAGAACATGTACTGTTGGCTAACAGACATATAAAAAGATGCTCTAGGTCACTAATCACCAGAGAAATGCAAATTAAAACCACAATGATATATCACCTCACACCTGTTAGAATGGCTGTTATCAATAAAGTCAACAAACAAGTGTTGGAGAGAATGTGGAGAAAGGGGAACTCTCATACACTGTTCAAGGGATTATAACTTGGTGCAGCCTATGAAAAACAGTATGGAGGTTCCTCAAAAAGTTAAAAATATTACCACCATGTGTCCCAGCAATCCTACTTCTTACTATCCAAATAAATCCAAAATACTAATTTGAAAAGATATACACCTCTCTATGTTTATTGCAGCATTATTTACAATGGCCAAGATATGGATTGTGTCCATTGGTAGATGATTGAATAAACAAGATGTGGTACATATATGCAATGGAATATTATTCTGCCATTAAAAAGAACAAAATCTTGCCATTTGTGACAACATGGATGGACCTAGAGGGCATCATGCTAAGTTAAATAAGTTAGACAGAGAAAGACAAACATTTTATGATTTTACTTATATATGGAATATAAAAAATAAAACAGACTCACAGATAAAGAGAACAAACTGATGGGTGCCAAATTGGAAGAGGTGGGGGTAAAAAAGGTGAATCTATTAAGAAGTACAGATGGATAGTTACAAAATAGTCACGGGGATGTAAAGTACAGCATAGGGAGTATAATCAGTAATATTGGCATGGTGTCAGGGAGGTACTAGGCTTATTGGGGGGGAATCACTTCACCAGTTACATAAATGTCTAACCACTGTGCTATGCACCTGCAAATCATATAATGCTGAATGTCAACTGTAACTGAAAAATTTAAAAAAAGAAAGTGCTTGTGTCTTGAGAATCCATGGAACAAGGCCAATAAGAGTTAGTTAGCATTATCCAATCAGTTTCCCTCACATTTATGGTACTAATTTAATTTTCTCATAAGAGATAAAATAGCTAGGAGAACAAAATAGATATTGGAAAGTGATTTTGTACATCCCTAAAGCACTGCTAGCTATGTGTGAGGAGAGGAGATGGGAATAAGAATCAGAACGTGCAAGGAAATGCCTGAGATACATCAGAGAAAAAGGACCTTGCAGTCAAAGTATCATTTCCAAGGCCACTGAACACGGAACTTGGAGTTAAAGTGCAGGTCGAGCCCTGACCGGTTTGGCTCAGTGGATAGAGCGTCAGCCTGCGGACTCAAGGGTCCCGGGTTCGATTCCGGTCAAGGGCATGTACCTTGGTTGCGGGCACATCCCCAGTAGGGGGTGTGCAGGAGGCAGCTGATCGATGTTTCTCTCTCATCGATGTTTCTGACTCTCTATCCCTCTCCCTTCCTCTCTGTAGAAAATCAAGAAAATATATTTAAAAAAATAAATAAATAAATAAAGTGCAGGTCGACGTGTTTTGTTCCAGAGGAGGGGTGCAGTTAGGGGAAATCCCTGCCTTGAAGCAGTGTTTTTCACACTACTGTGCACCAGAGTCACCTGGGATGCTTTTCACCAGGCAGATCCCTGAGTCTGACTTCTGGGAGCTTCTGGCCCAGTGGGTTGAGGTGGGCTTCGAATTTGCATTTCTCACCAATTCCCAGGGGGGTCAGCACTGCCGGTCTGGAGCCTCATATTTGAGAAGCACTGCCTTAAAGAAACTAGACAAGAGACAGGTTGGAACTTAATCAAAATAATGAAATCTTCCTGAAAATCGGCCAGCTTTCATTTTTGTTCGTTACTTTTGTTTGTATGTTTGCCTTTTGCCTCTGAAAATACAAAATTAAAAAGAGCCATGATTCACACAACAAGTATGTTATGGGTGTCTAACGTGTACTAGACAATATTCTGAGAGTTAAAAATGCTGGGAAAGGGGCAGGGCCGTGCTCCTGAAGCCATGTCCCGCGAGACAAGGAAAGTGCGTAAGAAAATACGTATATTAGTTTCAGAGGATAAAAGTAGTGAAAAATAACAGAGCAAGGAATGAAGAGTGCCATGGGGATTGGGAGCATTTGGGGACAGAGTGGTCAGAAAATGCCCCTCTGTGGCCTGCATGCGAATGTCGTAGACATTTATGTGAATAAAACACCATCTGCCTCATTAAAGTAATGTTGCAGATTTTTAGCCTGAGTGCTTATATATGTGCATGATTTATAATTTTGGTTTTTAAAGTCTATATAGGTATATGGTTAGGGCATTTATACCTGGTGTTGTGATTTTCTGTATGTGAAATTTAAAAAAGAATGCTACCACAGAGAATCCTGAGACCCTTGTCCCTGCCCACCTCTGCCCTTGGCCTTTAAAATAGCCTGCCCAAAATAACATACAACAAAATTTAAAAATAAATAAAGAATGACAATTTCTGCAGAAAGTGAAAATGAAAGACTGGAGAGAATTCATACAAACAGAAACACGCACACACACACACACACACACACACACACACACACACAACAGCATCCTAGTTAAAGTCCCTTAGGAACCCAGGGGGTCGGCATAAGGGGGTGTCAGCAGGATGAAGCGTATTTCAGGATGTGCTCCTTGCTGCCCCGTTCAGCCTTGTGTGGGAGCACATCTTTGTCCTTGGCTTACCAGCCAGTGTACTTGTAAATAATTCAAACTGTATGTGAAAGGAAACATACAGCTTGGGAGTGGGGCCTTCAGATGAATAACAAATGCCCTTGCCTGCAATTATCTTATCCTCTAGCCAACATTCACTTATTTCTACTTTCTGAGCATTCTTAGAGCTTTTATGGAGTCTTCTATTTTCCCCAGAAAATTGATTAAAAAAAAAAAAAAACAACAGGCAGAAAGGATGTCTACATGAGACCCCTACATATCCGATGAGGTTATAAAGATCAACCTCACACTGAGGATGGTCTAGTCCAGTGGTCGGCAAACTCATTCGTCAACAGAGCCAAATATCAATAGTACAACGATTGAAATTTCTTTTGAGAGCCGAAAACCAACTTCTGCGCATGGGCCACGAAGTTTCAATCGCACTGTATGTGTGCACCCGCACGTGGTATTTTGTGGAAGAGCCACACTAAAGGGGCCAAAGAGCCGCATGGGGCTGGCGAGCCACGGTTTGCCGACCACTGGTCTAGTCCTGCCTTAACGTGAGCCCATGCAATCCATCTCCGAATTACAGGGTCCAGTGGAGGACACTCTGTCAGCCCATGCAGATTAAAGAGAAAGAAAGACCAACACATCTGTAGAGTAGATGATCATAGGGTGTGTGATTTCTACCACCCGCAACTGGTACAAAATTGTATTGAATATGAACTATAATTGAAAAGCTAATAAAAAAGAAAGAAAAAAATGGCCTTCCAGAGAGTCCTCAATTTCAGAAATGCTGACAAAGGTGATAGGGTTGAATGTCAAAACCCCCAAATGCATTTTTTATCAATTTTCTCTTTAAATTTATCCACAATATTAGGTGGTGTTTTGTTGTTGTTGTTGTTGTTGTTGTTGTTTTGTGCTTTCATTTTGTCATTTGCCTTCTTTCATATATTGAAAGGCAATTAAACCTCAGGTCAGAACCTTACCTGTATCAAAATGTATTAATAATGCCAGTTTGAAAAGGGAGGGGGGTGAGGGGGGAGGACCTCGCTTTCTGAGAATTCAAAGACCAATAATAAATGGATTTTTTGAAAGGAAAGGAGGGGAGGCAAGCCAAAATGAAATATTTTTAGATCGATTCCCAAAGTATTTTAAATTGCACCAAGCTGTTCTCCTGGGAAGTTTTAACTACTCAGTGATTCCCTGAATTACACATGCAGCCAGCTCCATAGCATTACCGAGGGCTTAAATTATGGAAGAGAAAACTTTATGATTCAGATGGTGGAAAACTCAGCAAGAGTAATAACCTGCGAGCGGTAATGTTTGCTGATAAGGTGTTGGTGGAGAAGAGATCTGAGGGCGTCTGTGGGAGAGTGGGAGGCACTGGAGCTGCTTAGAGGGGGCCAGGGTGGAATAGGTCAGCTATTTCAGTGGGGCGGACATTGCTGCGAAGGCTGCAGGACGCATGGCATCTACACCATCCAAGTAGATGGTGGCACCCCACTAACAGGGGGAGTCACGTTAATACACAGAGAGGGTGCTAGTGAGTGAGTGTGTGTGTGTGTGTGTGTGTGTGCATGTGGATGTATGAAGGGGGAGGGTTTGCTCCTTTTCTCTCCAGAGAAACATATCAAGTGCATGCAGAATGAGGGCCCTGGAGAATCACAGAGCACAGCACAAAATTGAAGAAGGTGCGGGTTGTCCTGAAAACGTGTCACCTGAAGCAGAAAATCGGCTGCGGACGATGAGGTGGGGTGGTTCCAGCCGTGACCGATGATGTATGAGTCCATCAGGACAGTGCACGCTGTGCCTCCGGCAGGCAAGGGGGGCGCTTCCGGCCCCTCGCACAGTGGGGGCCCTGCCTGCACCCAGAGAGCAACTCCTCACACCTCACCGCCCACATGAGGCGGCCAGGCGGGAGGCAGCTCAGGACAGAGCACCTGATGTGGTCAAGGAAAACGGAGGGAGGGCTTCTGTGGAAAGATGGCTCCACGGGAGGTGGAAACGGGCTGTGGGAGGAGAGGGGAGAATTCCTCTCGTGGTAAGAGAAGGTAAAGCGCAGGGTTGCTAGGCATAATTATGAAAGGACAAGGCAGCAAAAAGGCGAATGGACAGTCTGAAGGAAATAATGAGTGATTGAGCTGGCTTCTTCCCACATCTGAAGTTGCTCTGTGAGCTCAAAGGATGTTGGGAAGGTAACTTTATTAGATTCAATATATAAGTAAATACTAATGAGATTGATCTTCTTGAGGGAGACCCACTCTAGATGAGGCAGGAGAAAGGTGATGACTGACGGAGAACAGTCACAGTCAAGGTGAGAAAGGATGGGATGTGAAGCGCATGAAGGAAGGGTGTTTCATCGGCTGCATCATAAGAGAAGAAAAAATAATGGAAACAGATGTGTTTGGGGACCTGGCTATGGGAAAGCAAAGGGGCTAGTGAGGGATGCTTTCTGTTTTCTCCAAAGTGGAGGGCAAAATGATCAGAGGAAGGTATATGGGAGAGTAGGAGAGAGGGGAAGGCAGATGCAAGAAAAAGTGAAATGGCTGTTGCATAAAAATGTGAGCAAAGCTACAGGGGTGGGGGTGGGTGGGGGGGGGTACTGGGATTCATAGGCGCTGCTGAGGTCCCCTTGGCAGTCCTGGCCCAGGATTCATGGTGACAGTGCTCTGCCAGTTTTGAGCATATTCCCCGGAACAGCTCAGCTGCTCAGCTGCAGGCAGAGAGAAAATGGATAGCTGGGTTCATCTAATGTTGGAACAGGCCAGATGAGCGAGAGAGCACAAGCCAAGGATTAAATAAATTAAAAATGATTGAGTAAACGGGTAAGTGAAGAGAGGAGGAGCTGATGGATGAGGTATGAGTCCATCAGGACAGTGCACACCATGTCTCCGGCAGGCAAGGGGGGCGCTTCAGAAAGAACCTATTGGGTTTGATACAGTGGGAGCCTTAATGAGGCCCTGGGGCAAACAAGGTGGAATGGAAGAAACTGTACATGACGGGAAGTAGAAATACATGGCGACCGTGCCCTGATGGTCCTGGTCAGTGAGGGATTGAACTAACCCGGAGGCCAGATGGATCATCCAGGTGGACCTTCAAAATATGAAGAATGATGGTGGGAGATGAGAGCGCTGTGTGAGCTGCTTTTTCTTTCTTTCTTTTTGTTTTTAAATAGATTTTATTGATTTTTTACAGAGAGAAAGGGAGAGGGATGGAGAGTTAGAAACATCGATGAGAGAGAAACATTGATCAGCTGCCTCCTGCATGCCTCCTACTGGGGATCAAGCCCCCAACAAAGGTATATGCCCTTGACTGAAATCGAACCTGGAACCCTTCGTCAGGCCACAGGCTGATACTCCATCCACTGAGCCAAACCGGTTAGGGCCACTTTGTGAGCTTGGATGACATAGGCAAATTGAGTATTAGAGAGAGAGTGCATTGTGATGCTAAGAAGAAGGCCTTGTCATCCGACAGAAAATGAGCTGCTGGTTCCCTGAGGCCCTGAGCTGTCCCGTGGACTATATGCAACATGTAATAAACCCTAACACCTTGTTCCAGGCTGTAATGCAGGTCTCCAGCATTGTTTTTAATACAATCGTAGGCCTATTTCCAGAGCATGCAAAGCAAGCATTCCATAAACTCAAATTTAAGTGGTGATGGGTAATTTGTCACATGGAGATTTTAACTGGGACAGGCCCCAAGATAGGCATTTTGTCCAACGTCTCGGAACCTCCATTTGCCCATCTGTGGAGTGGGATGGACATCTTTACCTCCTATTTTTATTCAACATGATTTGGAGGCCGGATGAAGTGACGCATGTACAAGAGTCACAACTGTACCTGGCGAATAGCAAACACCCTTTAAACAGAGCCTGCTCTGTTACTATTGTCAGAGAGCTCTCTGTTGCTTCCTTTGGAAAAACAGAATTCAACTTCCTTCATCAGGGTGTGTGTGTTAGTTTGAGCAAGTGATACGGAATCCATTTGCTTATCGTTTTCCAAAGAGTTCTGAAGCCTTCTCTTTCTGTATTTTCAAATCTATGAAGAATGAGATTTGATGTAGGGTTGTTTAAGCCCATTTCAAGGCAGGTCATTGTGCGGGCTAACAGATTAAAAATAACATGCAGTGCACATTTTTAGCATTACCTAGCAAATCAAGCCAGTGTGTTTGCAGCCTACATGTAGATTACTTCTACTGGGATTTACCTTCTCCCCACCCCCAATTTCTCACTCTTCTGAAGTATTTTGTACTTGACCTACATAGAGTTCTACAGTCGGATTTCATCTCCTGCTAAGGTTGATTTTTCTCAGCTACAGTCATTGAGAGAACTCTAACTTCGTATTTTTATCAGGCCTCATTCACAGTGTGTTGACACAGTGGTTGATGGGCTGGTTTCTAGATTAATGACCAGTGGTTGCGAAAATGCCGTATTTCTAAAAATACATAATTGAGAGATCAATCAGTACAATTGTGCACACCTGAAAGAGAATTCAGCTGGCCTGCAGGCCCCACAGCTTGGGCAGTGGTGTCCTTGTCCCAGGCAGCCTCACTCTATAAATAGGACGGCGCTGAGTCTAGAAGAACCAGACACCCAGAACGTTCCATTCTCAAGCTGATTGAGACATTACTGCAATCACATGCAAACTGTGCAAGTGCTGGACTGGACGAGAGGATGGGGAGACTGGGGACAGGCTCACATGGGAATGGGTTACGCTAGGTCGCAGTTTCAGAACAACATCTTCCATTTCTTTAAGAGGCATTGGCGGCACATATGCTTCAGGACACTAAGGTAAAGTGGAAATTATTCCAGCCGAAACCGGTTTGGCTCAGTGGATAGAGTGTCGGCCTGCAGACTGAAGGGTCCCGGGTTCGATTCCGGTCGAGGGCATGTGCCTTGGTTGCGGGCGCATCCCCAGTGGGAGGTGTGCAGGAGGCAGCTGATCGATGTTTCTCTCTCATCGATGTTTCTAGCTCTCTATCCCTCTCCCTTCCTCTCTGTAAAATATCAATAAAATATTAAAAAAAAAAAAAAGAAATTATTCCAAGGGTCTCACTCCCCACCCAAGGAGACATTGTTAGCTGATGAGGCAGTTCTTCAGAGGCAGCGGTAAGGGTGCATTTTAGGGTGGACGAAGGACGGGCACCGATGTTGGCAAAGGGTCTCTCCACAGAACTGGGCAGGTTGTGGGTGGAAAGCCATCTCCTGTTAGGAATCACCACTTGGCTTCGGGACGCCTCCTTTCCCCCACTTTCTTCTTTTATGACTTTGTCTTAAAAGGTGGTGCTCACCATAAGGCAAAACCTTTTCAGAAGCAATGAACCGGTGGGTAAAGACGAAAATTATCTTTTAAGTTAAGAGTAATAAAAATCTCTTCTTTCCGTCCTAACTGGTTTGACTCAGTGGATAGAGCGTCGGCCTGCGGAGTGAAAGGTTCCAGGTTTGATTCCGGTCAAGGGCATGTACCTTGGTTGCGGGCACATCCCCAGTGAGGGGTGTGCAGGAGGCAGCTGATCGATGTTTCTCTCTCATCAACGTTTCTAACTCTCTATCCCTCTCCCTTCGTCTCTGTAAAAAATCAATAAAATATATTTAAAAAAAAAATCTCTTCTTTCCCATCCTTCACCCTCCCCTGCACCGAAACTCCTTGCCTCTCTGGTCTTTGTCTTAGCATAGAATTCCATGAGGAGCTGTAAAGGTGATGAAGGCATTTGCTTTGACTTCTGCCTGGACAGCTATTTCAGAACCTGCCCCATAGATAGACAGGGATGCCTTGCAGAGCCACCGGAAGGATCCACGTTATTTATTTGTCACGTGGCTCCCACTCCTCAGTCCCTTCCTCCACAACCCCCACAGCTTTTACAATACAGCCTCCCCATTTGTTCATTACAGCTGGCGAAGAAGTGAGCAAGGCGAAATTAAAATGCTTCCCGAGCACACACCGTTTTAATTCCATTCAATAGATGATCCTGACATATTTACTCACGGCCATGTCTGTCTCAGTATCATCCATGGAAAAGTATAAATTAAAATTTTAAATTAAAAGAACAGAGTCTGGGGAACTTGATATCTTTTTGAAGAATGGAGCCCGTCAGCCACAGGCTCCCAGCATGAGGATCCTGGGAGCAAAGGCTCTGGCAGTGCAGAAATGAGGGCCGGGGATTTCCCTGCAAATACCTTCCCCATATAATGCCAGGGATCATGGAATCCCGCAGACAGACTGAAGGGCCAAGGTCATTCTTTTTCCCCCAAACAGCAGAGCAAAGCCCTCCCTCCCCTTTGGGGTGCAGATGAAACTTATCAGAAGCTGCTAATGGACTGATTAACTTTCAAAACCAAAAAATATGCTGAAAATGGATTAGCTTTTATACTATGACAGGAATTTTGTGCAATACACTGGTTAAGAGAATACATATTTTAACAAGAGGTATATAAGCTCCAGTCATAGGTCTATAATCTACAAACTCCTGATCCTTTGTGTGCATCAGTTTTCTCATTTATAAACGTAAATCACGGTTTTAAAATGATAGATTGTGGTGAATATTAAAAATATAATCATTTTAATACCACTGTCAAGGTTCTGAGGCCACAGTCAAGAGTCAGTATAGGTTTGCGATTATATTTCTAGAACTATTCAAAACTAAAGAATAATGATGCCCAAAGCATCATAATAATTTTGACTTTCACCGAAACCGGTTTGGCTCGGTGGATAGAGCGTCGGCCTGCGGACTGAAAGGTCCCGGGTTCGATTCCGGTCAAGGGCATGTACCTTGGTTGTGGGCACACCCTCAGTGGGAGGTGTGCAGGAGGCAGCTGATCGATGTTTCTCTCTCATCGATGTTTCTAGCTCTCTATCCCTCTCCCTTCCTCTCTGTGAAATATCAATAAAATATATTTAAAAATTAAAAAAAAATTTTTGACTTTCCCTTAAGGTTAATTTTATATCAGTTCTAACGTTTGAAAAATTAAGTAGGACATCCACCTCTTTGGATCCCAACCCATAGAGCAAGCACACTGTCTCAAGTGTGGAGCAGAAACTGTGTGCACAAGATTGTGGCTCTGTGGCCAACCAGGAGGCCACTAAGTGTGAGTCTTCATCTGAGGAGACGATGCATCTGAACAAAACCTTATTTGCGTTTTTAAAGAGAAAATCCTCATTACACAGACAGATGGGCAGGGACAGATGGGAGAGGACCCCGAGTAGTCTCTCCCCAGTGCCTGTGCATTCTCACCGTGCTTCTCCGGCAGAATGTCAATTCTGTTTGTTTAAAAATGGATGTTATATATTTTTAATAAACCAATCATCTCTTCCAGCAGAGTGGCTTATTTTATAGAGATTATGCGAGCTAGCTCCCCTTAAAAACGAAAATTGAAGGCAGGCAAAAAGCTTTCCTTGGGCCATGAGAGGCCCAAAGAGACAGATTCCCTGGGGGCAATAAAGTCACAGGAAACTTCTGCAAATGTTTCCAGTTTAGGCCGAGAGAGAGAGAGAGAGAGAGAGAGAGAGAGAGAGAGAGAGAGAGAGAGTCCTTGCTGTTAATTTCATCGCCCACAGTTTGCCACCACAGGTTGCCAGTCTGAAAGGAAGAAGGGCTGTGTTTTGTTTTGTTTTGTTTTTGTTTTTGTTTTTGTTTTGCCCCTGGAACTCTCTGGAATGCTTAGAGGAGACCAAGAGCACAGGGAGTCTGACCTGAGAGCACCCTAATTTCTCTGGCCTGCACTTTACTCGGGTGTTGAGTAAGGGGCAGAAACGTGTGCACAATAGTACCTCGAAAAAGTGCAAAAAAATCCCCCAGATTGAGCTACGGTGTTCAGTATGGGGGAGGATCTTTCCATAGAAACTTGTTAAGGAGAGGGTTTGAGAAGGTATGCCTTACAGACCCAGTTATTCATTATAATGTGGGAAGGCTGAGTTTCCTTGCCATGGATTTTAAATCAAATGTATAGAAAAATAAAGAAAAGAAATAGGAAGGGAAGGAAAAAAAAAAAACCGAGAAAGAAAAAAATCTTTAGGTTGGTTGAAAATGTATAATTTACTCCATACTTTTAAGCCCATGGACGCGGTGAATATTGAAAGTATTTTCAATCTTGTGTTTCACTCAGGTGAGTGTTGAAAATCAGTCCATGCTTCCCGAGCACACACTGACTGCAGAGGACCCCTGTTAGTCTTTGAGGATGCCTCCGGACCACTTCATTCCCTGCACCCACCGGCCCTGCCCTGGGGCTCTGTAACCTTGCCCTTGCACTGCCCTTGCCAGCAGTGGGCCAGGCCTCCCACTCGCCTGCTCCCAGGCTCACCTCAACCGGCACAAGCATGACTTAGGACTCATGTCTGGAGAGATGAGTCTTTCCTTCCACTCAAATTAAGTGTGGGAAGCAAGCAGAGTCTGGTTAAGTTAAGCCCTCGGGGATTCCAGCGGAGTGGAGAATTACTCCTGTCTCAGTTCATTATAATGAATAATAAAGAGATACTTACATGTGCCTTTTGGTAAATTATTCATCTTGTGCACTGAAGAATCGGGGCAGTACGACATAAGGGGGCGGGCTGGTGCATCCAGGTTCCTATAAATACTCCATCTAATAACCATTTCCAGAGCCCCATCTCCTCCCCTCATTAGGACTGAAGAAGTTGGGGAATCTTGTAAAGAAATGGCTTACACCAGGCACTTCTGCCTCCCTCTCGGCTCAGTGTGTGTAGCTACCCGCAAAGCTGAGGCTGTTTATAACATATTTGTTATTTTATTGTAGCTCCGAAGTCGCTGACGCCACCTGAGGAGCTCAGCAGGACCCGCACTTTGCTTTATGTACCATCCTCAGGAGGTAATTAAGAGAAGTGAGAACTGTTTCCAAACCAGGAAAGCTCCCGGAGGACCCTCCACCCACCACACTCACCATAGCCCTGATCCCGATCCCGCTCCACCGGCAGACCCAGTGCCTCCAAGAGAAACACACTTCCCTTAGTTCTTCACTGCTTCCTCCTAGATGTCACTGTCCCTGTTATTTGTTCATGCTTCAGATGGAACATACTGAGACATGTTGAAAACCCTCACCAAGAGTTTCACCATCTCTGCACCAGGGTAAATAAACATGGGGCATTAGAGAGTCTGGGGCCTTAGATACCACTCCTTTAAGAAACACGAGAGTTCGCTTTTTCTAGCTAGGCCAGTGGTTGGCAAACTGAGGCTCGCGAGCCACATGCGGCTCTTGAGCCGCTGGTTTGCCGCTCTGTTGACTAATGAGTTTGCCGACCACTGAGCTAGGCAATCACTTGTTAGGTTTAGAAAATAAACAAGTCCTAGTTATCATTTGTCTTGGCGATACTCCTAATCATTCATACCGATCAAAAGTCAGGTCCATGTTATTAACCTTCAGTGTGACATTTTGCACAAGCACCTGCCCTTATGCCACTGTGAGTGGTGTCATCAGCCCTCACACTGGGAACAGCTCATTGTATTATTATACCTTTGGCTTGCCCTTGGTGAACATGCAGAAGGCTGAGAAATGAGGCTCATTAAGCAAAACAAACCAGACATGAGATTAGATGCTAATGATGCTGATGACGTCAACGATGATGGTAGAGATGCAATAGTGGAGCATATAGGGAGAAATGAACCAAAGAGAGATGGGGGTGGGTTGGGGGAGCATCAGACATCCCCAACTGTCTACTTGATTATGCTCAGAACCAAGGGAAGAAACCAACCAAACTGAGCAAAAGTTCTAGACTCCCTGATGAATGAGACAATATTTACCCAATCAAGAAAACAGGACATATGAGCTGCATTCATGCTCCAGGGGAAGCCAGGGACAATAAGAGGGGCCATGCGTGAAAGGAGGGGGACCCCAGAGTTCAGAGAGGCACTGTGTCCTGCTGTGCGCATTGGGTATGGGAACTATGCTTCAGATGGGAAGGGGCGATTGTTTCTAAATATTTAGAACCCACAGGGAGAACCTTTTCATCCATATTCTCTCACCTTCTCATGGCCTGTCAAAAGAGCAATCTTACATTTCCCAGAAGCAGAGTTGGGGTGAGAAACTAAATAGTAACTAGACAGTAAGCAGTATCTAGACAGTGACTAGTAACTAGACAGTAAGAGTACTGGTCTCTGCAATTCTGTAAAGCTTCTCTCTCTCTCTCTCTCTCTCTCGCTCTCTCTCGCTCTCTCTCGCTCTCTCGCTCTCTCACTCTCTCTCTCCCACTAGCAATTTATTTGTGCTACTTATGTTCTACCCTTTCCATTGACCAGTATTATAAAAATGTATATCTTAAGCATACAGGTGGTATATGGGTAAAGAGACTGCTTCAAAGTGTTTAGATAAAGCAGACAAGCTCTGACGAAGCTAGATAATAAACAGGCCAGGAGCTCCCTTGAAGGAATCTAATTAAGAACAAAGGCAAATGTGCATTAACATTCTCCTAAAGGCATCACTTTAACCTCGGAAGACATTTTATTTGTAAATACAAAAGACAAACCTTAGTGTCCCAGCTAAGAGGGGGAGAACAGCAGAGATAGCTGGAGAGATGTGTAATGTTGCTGTGGGTGGAAGGACTGTCTAGGGAACGGAAATTCAAAAGCATCTGAAATAGGAAGCATTTACATTTGCAGGAAGCTAAGCCAGGCCCAACAGATGGGCTGGGAGGAAACCTGGCATCCCCATTCAAGGCTGGACTTTTTTTGGCAGGGGGGTAGCCCCAGGGAGTAATCAGATTTATGTTGTTTTGTATATGTTAAATGGAAAATAGGCCAGTTTAGGTTGCTGATCTCTTGACAAAGAGAAAAGTCTCCCCAAATCTATGTGTACTTTCCAAGAGACCAAAGGAGGGGTGGCCCTTGTCTTATAAAATTAAATTAATTTCAAAGACAACTTTTGGTAACTTTGAGGGATGATAATAGCACATTTTATTAAAGTTTACTAAATTCTTAAAATCACGATACTTCTGAGTATAAATGTTCACTTTATATAAGTGAATCAGGAAGCTTATGAAAAGTGTCTTAAACCCACAAGGAGTCCATTCTACTGTTGAACAGGTGGGTTTTTGGAAGACCGTACACTGAGTCGTAATCCACCTCTCTAATGGCACCCCCGGGTCCTAGCTCTTCCTCTTTTCAAACAAATCCTCCCCATGGTCATTGTTCTTAAAGATGAAGAAAATTATGGTATTCACTCTAAGTTATCTCCTTTTGAAGTTAAGCTTTTCCCTTAGCATCTTTAAATGAGCTACTCTTCCTGTATCAGATCCTACGTGTGGTTAGAAGCAACACCCCCCAGAAGAGAGGCTAGACTTAAAAGGTGAGTCCCGTTAGGAAGCAAATAGAAGGTATAGTTTAGTGATTTGTTTTTTCCTATGCCTAGAATATGACAGAACATACATGTGCTTTACACCAAGCTCTGTATACACATACCCGCATAGATATAAGTAATATACACCTCTAGTTGTACCTTCACTACACCCTGATTTGATGTTTAGTTCTGTAGTTAAGTACATTCTGTATTAAAGAGATGCTTAAATACTTCAATTCAACTTTGTATTGAAGGCTATAGCCACAGAAATTATGCAAGAAAATTATATACAAGGCATCCAGATTGGAAAGGAAGAAATACATCTCTTTGTAGATGTCATGATCTTGTATATAGAAAATTCTAAGGAATCCACTAAGAAATTATTAGACTCAATAACCAAGTTCAGCAAGATTTCAGAATACAACATCAATGTAGAAAAAAAATATCATTGCATTTCTATACATCAGCAATAGAAGAAATAAAATTAAGAAAATAATTCTATTTACATTAGCACCCAAAATAAAATACGTTAAATTAAATGTAATAAAAAAGAAATATGAGACTTATACTCTATGAACTAAAATGTTGAAAAAAATTAAAGAATATGTAAATACATAGAAATAATCTAATGTTCATGAATTAAAAGACTGAATATTAAGATGCCAATATTCCCCAATTTGATCTACAGATTCAATTAAATCCCTTCAAAGTTCCAGCTAACTTATTTTCAGAAATTGGTAAATTGATCCTTAAATCCATGTGGAAATTCAAGGAACCCCAACTAGCCAAACAATCTTGAGCAAAGAAGAAAAAACTTAAAGGATTCACTCTTCTCAATCTCAAAACTTACTACAAAGTTATGGGGATCAAGACAGTTTACTACTAGCATAACAATGAATACACAGACAATGGAACAGAATTGAGAATTTGGAAATAAACTCTTACGTTTATAGTTTATTGATTTTGGGCAAAAATGCCAAAACAACTGAACAAGAAAAGAATAGTCTTTTCAACAATTATTCTGGAACAAAGGGATATCTGCATGCAATTGAAGAAAGCTGGGCCTCTACCTCATGCCATACAGAAAAATTAACTCAAAAGGGATCAAAGACCTAAATGTAAGCATTAAAGTTATAAAACTTGCCCTAACCAGTTTGGCTCAGTGGATAGAACGTCGGCCTGCGGAATGAAGGGTCCCAGGTTCGATTCCGGCAAGGACATGTACCTTGGTTGCAGGCACATCCCCAGTGGGGAGTGTGCAGGAGGCAGCTGATCGATGTTTCTAACTCTCTATCCCTCTCCCTTCCTCTCTGTAAAAAAACCAATAAAATATATTTTAAAAAAGTTATAAAACTTAAGAAAACAAAACAAAAACAAGTGTTGGTATGGAAGGAGAGGAACTGGAATCCTCATGCGCCTCTGGTGGGGATGTACAATGAAGCAGTTGGTTTGGGAAACAGTGTGGCAGTTCCTCAGGAGGTTAAATATGAGTCACCATGTGACGCAGCGGTTCCACTAGGTCTACCTCCAAGAGAAATGGAAACATCTGTCCACACAGGAACTTGTGCATGACTGTGTAGCACTACTCATCATGGAGGAGAAGGAGAAACGACTTCAATGTCCATGAAGAGTCATACAATGTATTACTATTTAGCTGTAAAAATCAAGTACTGATATGTGCTTCGCAGTAGATGAACTTTGAAAACATTATGCTAAGTGAAAAAAGCCAATCTCACAAGACTATTGTATGACTTAATTTACATGAAATGCCCAGAATAAGCAAATCTATAGAGACAAAAAAGTGCTTTATTATTTCCAAGGATTGAGAGGTACAGTTTGGGGGAAAGGAGGAGTGACTGCTAATAGATATAGTATTAATTTGGGGTAATAAACATTTTCTGAAATTGACATAGTTGTGCAATTCTGTGAACATACTAAAAAGCATTAAAGTGTACACTTTAAAAATATATATATATATATTTTTAATTGATTTCAGAGAGGAAGGGAAATGGAGAGACAGAAACATCAATGATGAGCGAGAGTCATTGATTGGCTGCCTCCTGCATGCCCCCCACTGAGGATCCAGCCTGCAACCCAGGCATGTGCCCTGTCCGGGAATCAAACCGTGACCTCCTGGTTCATAGATCGACAGTCAACTGCTGAGCCACACCACCTGGGCTAAAGTTTACATTTTAAATGGGTGAATTGTATGGTGTATAAGCTATCTATAATAATAAAATCATAATATGCTAATTAGACCGGATGTCCTTCTGGACATCCTTCTGGACCTTCCGGACAAAGCTGGGGCTGTGAGGGAAGCCCGGGTCCCAGGTGCCAGAGGGAAGCCGGCCAGTGCCGGCAACTAGGGGTGAGAGGAAGGAAGGCCTATTCTTGCATGAATTTCATGCATTGGGCCTCTAGTATTTCAATAAAGCTGTTATTAAAAAATGGGGAGCATGCTGAAGCCATGAAGGAGGGTATCATTGAAAGAGTATCCTCTTTGCTCTTTTAATTTGGTCTTTAGGTCATAAATATTCATGTTATGATTGTGAATGTGAACTTGTGTCTCCGTTGATATTTATCCCAGGAAACTGTTTGGGGAAGCAGGGGTGGGAGGTGATGTACACCCAAAGAAATATTTAACAGTGGAGAAAACTTTATCTCAATTTCCAATTCTTCCAACTTTTCATTTCCTTTGTGGATTCAAAATGCTTTATAAATGTGCTTGGTCTGCAAGCTACAACTTCCCATGTAGCTGTGGTGAATTTGGGGTGCTGGGGACCACTATGGTTTATCCCTGGAGCTGCATGGCCATGGTCAAGCCACTGCTTGGACCCTCCCTTCACCCAGCCCCTTAGGGATGGGCTCCAATGCTCCAATGGTCCCTATCCCGCTGACACCCACTTTAGTGTGGGCCTCTCTCACTTACCCACATCCTCCTGGGTAACCTATTTGTTTTAGTAATGATCCTCTCTGTGCAATTATCAGTGTTGTGTCCTATAAAGGACTGATCCTAAAGGACAAAATTTCTTCCCATTAAAAGGAGGAGAGCCCTGGCCAGTTTGGCTCAGTGGATAGAGCATTGGCCTGCGGACTGAAGGGTCCCAGGTTTGATTCTGGTCAAGGGCACCTGCCTGGGTTGTGGGGTCGGTTCCCGGTGGGGGGCGTGCAGGAGGCAGTCAATCCATGATTCTCTCTCATCATTGATGTTTCTATCTCTCTCTCCCTCTCCTTTCCTCTCTGAAATCAATAAAAATATTAAAAAAAAAATGAAAGGAGGAGAAATAAGCCCCTTGGTGAGGTAGGATGTCCTACCATGTAAGCAGTGGTGCCTTTTGCCCTCATAAATGCAGGCCTGATTCCCCTCTCTCAGAGACAAAGGAGTCAAATTGTAGGTCCAGGAACCTTAAAGAGACAAGAGCCCTGGCTCTAAGTGCAATCAAGTGCGAAGATGCATGAGCAGGAAGCAAGGCAGCTAGCCGCTGCCTCGCCACCACTGCTGTAATTGTAACCATTCCTCATTCTTAAATGCTAATTTTGAAGTTTTCCACAGAATTATTATACTCAGTGTCCACAATACAGATCATGCTGTTGCTAAGCTCTTCATGTTCCAGTAGAGAAACTAGTCAGTGTCAGCTCGGAGGGCCTGTTAGCCAGACCCCTGCTTGAACCTCTCCGGCCACTTGAGCCTGGCTTCATTGATGTATTGACCAGTCGCCCACCTGGAGGACCCGCAGCAAGGCTGCCTGCTGCCCTCACACGCTACTCCATCTCCTCCCTCTCCCTGCCCAGCGAGGCTCTGCTCTCGGGCAAGCTTTGGGCCAGCTGGCTTTGGGGAATCTGCTAAGAATCTTTTCCCCTGCCAGGGTTCCATCTCCAGGAATGCCTGGCCGTCCGTGGGTCCTTCCCAAGCCAGAAGGACAAGGCAAGCAGAAGAGAGTGAGGCCAAATGATTGCCCATCATGTCCTGATGCTAAAGGGTGTGCCCCCAGTGTCCGATTTTCTGGTGGAGCTTCCTACCTAAGCTGACAGAGTCACAAACAAAAGAGACAGTAAGACCACAGGGGCCTTAGTCGGTTTGGTCAGTGGTTAGAGCATCAGCCCTAACCACTGAGCAAGAGTTAGGGTGGAGGGTTCGATTCTGGCCAAGAGCATATATCTCTGTTGCAGGCTCCATCCCTGGCCCCAGTGGGAGGCAGCCCCAGTGGGAGGCAACCAATCGATGTCTTTCTCTCACATCCTTGTTTCTCTCTGTCTCTCCCCCTCCGTTCACTCTCTCTAAAAATCAATGGAAAAAATATCCACAGGTTAGGATTAACCAAAAATAAATAAATAAAAGACAAGAGGGGCTCATGGTACCCAGAGGAAGGGGCATGAGGGGAAAGGACGCCATGACTCCTCTATGGTTTAGAACATATCGTCCTTTTAAAAATATATATTATTTTTTTAACATTCGTAAGGTTAGAAAAGAGGCCTGCCTCTTTAAAACACTTGCTAAAAGAGGTAGGATCTGAGTCAAGAGAAAGCAATCAACTTCAGGATCCTAATTAAGCACCTGCAAATGGAGAAAGTGTGTTCAGAGCCAAGGCCGGCCTGTGCAGCTGTGCTCACAGAGCCATAAGGAGGTGCTCAGGAGGCAATTCACCTTTCCTCAAGAGAGCAGCCAGAGGGGAAGGGAGTTTTCTGGGCCAGGACCTATGGAAAGGACCTAAATCAGCTATATATCAAAGTTGCTCTCTCCCCAGTAAGACCTTCTTCCCATTATCAACACAGCAAGTGAGAGGCTAACTTCTGTGCCAAAGGCCCTTAGGATGGATGAGGGGGGTCTCCTCACGCTGTGCCCTAGAGGGGCCCTTCCTGTGCGTGGAGGAGGCCATTGAACTCATCCACTTTCCGGGGTCTATACCACCTTCACAGCATCCCGCCATGGACAGACTAGGAGCAGGGGCAGAATAGTGTCTTCAAGTTCACTCAGATTCAATAAGCCTCAAACGCATTTATTCTGATTCTCAATGTGATATTTTCATCAGTTTAATAAACAACTTAGATGTAAGTAATTGAAGGAGTTTGTGTGTGTGTGTGTATATATATGTGTGTGTGTGTGTGTGTGTGTGTGTATATACATATATATATGTGTATATATATACACACACAATCAATATATATATATATATATATATATATATATATATATATATATATATACACACATATACATATACATATATATTGATTCTAGAGAGGGAGAGAGAGACAGAAACATCAATGATGGGAGAGACTCATTGATCAGCTGCCTCCTGCATGCCCCACACTGGGGATCAAGCTGACAACCGGGACATGTGCCCTGACCGGGAGTGGAACTGTGACATCCTGGTTCCTAGGTCGATGCTCAACCACTGAGCCACACTAGTCGGGCACATCTCATGTTTTAATCTAAAGCAGAATATATTGACACACAAGAATATAAAGCCATTTTCATAGAGGACAAAGATATTAAATCTAGGTTAAATATCCTCATTGGCTTCTAAGGACTTGATATTTTTCTACCTAGATAGAAAATAAAAGTCCCTAATCCTGTTATGAAAAGAAGACTATCCGAATAAAACCAGTGGAGTCATTAGTTCCACAAATATTTCTTGACTGCCTACTATGCCCTGGACCCATCTATACACAGAGAATCGGTGGTGAAAAAAAAGGGCCACATCTTTGCCCTTGTGAAGATTTGCTGTCGGTGTGTATTTTATCAAAAATCAACCAACAGACAGACAAATAAATAACTTCACGGTCACTCTTATAAGGATGATGAATGTCTCCCCCAGGTGGATTTTCTTCACTTGAAATTCTCATTTGTCTTAAAGCCATAGGGGGGAAAATAGCAGTTTGAGCTCAAGACTGGTACATTTATTAGATAGTTAAGAGTCGTAGTTTCCCCGGCACACAGGATAGCTCTCCTATTATTCTATGTGAACCTTGTAAAATAAAATGACATCATCTTCAAAATAGTTGTGTTTATATAGGGTCAGATTTTATTTTATGTTTTTATTGTTTAAAGTATTACATATAGTAGTACATATATTTCCTTTTTTTCCCCATTGACCTTCCCCCAGCCTCCCCTACCCTCTGTCATCCCATCCCCCCAGTGTCTTGTGTCCATTGATTGTGCTTATATGCATGCATATAAGTCCTTCGGTTGATTTTAATGTTAGATCAGCATTCATGTAGAAACCCGATTACATGACTTACTGTCAATGGAACTTTTCAATGAGTATTTTTGGATTAAACTTGCTCCAAAAACACTCATAAAGAGGTTGCACCTTGCCCCACCACCCCACACCGTAGTCTATTGCAGTAGATGAGACCAGATTCTCTCCCTTTCAGTGTCTGTGTTCATTGAAACGCTCTCAAATGCTTCCAAATGGTGTCAGTCTTCGTTGAATTCAGAAACACATATCACATTGCTGCCTTGCCTCTGACAGACCTTTAAAATTAATGCACTTTGAGAGATTTGTTTGGTTTGCTGCGTTCTTTGAAGATGAACCAGAAAGCTTCTTTATCAAATTTAAAGTCTGTGCTTTAGTCCTTTCTAACCTACATTTCCCCCAGTTCTATCATTTTTCATGACACACCCGGCCATGGGACCCTGGTTTGGAGTCACTGCTCCCTGTGGTGTGAGCCTCTCTTAGACAAGCTGCAGGAAGCTGCAAAGAAGACGCATGCTTCAAAATGAAATGTAGCCACCAGCCTCCTTGGGAAGAAAACATTAATTACATTTTTGAAGGCGTTCTAATTGGATTTCACTTCTCTCTTTTTTGGATAGTTATTCTAGCTATAGAGTGAACACACTCCCAACATCTTTTATGCAGTCCCGTTCTCGAAAAGGGAGAGAGATTTATTTGTAATTATCAGAAATAAACAGTTCCTGCAAAACAAACACAAAGGAGCAGAGCCTGGCTGGGCTCCCACCTTGTTAGAGATGCAAATGAGGAACAGACCATTGAAAAGGGAAGTTTCAGTAATCCTGTCTCAACAATGTAAATCGTTAAATTAGCCTGGGGTTCAATGACATCTGCAGTGTGGAACCGGGTTTTTATACAAGAGGTCCCAAAAGGAACAGCAACTTCTTCGGGGCTCTACCATTGTTCCGGTTGGTATTTATTTTGAGTCATGGGCATGAGGCATGTTCCCATAATGCCTCTTTCTGCCTGCTGTCACTTTATTGTCTGCCTAACCTATAGAGCTGTCCATTCTTTGACTCGGGTCCATCTGTGGTCTCTCTCCAAGCCTTCTGGTCTATTTCCGGTTGATCAGCATCAGGCTGTCCTTCAGGTGCTGGCCCCAGGTTCCCTGAAGCAGATGCATGTAGATCATCCATTCTAACTCAGACTGTGCAACTTGCCTTTGGGGATCATGACAATTGCACATACAACAACGCTAAAAATGAAGATGGAAATCACAACCCCTTGCATTGAAAAATGGCATTTTAACAATGATCTTCTAGGTCTTCCCAGCCGCGACCAGCTGAGTCAGTGGATGTCTGATCTTTTCTCACCCAAAGAAAGCGCTACAGAGGGAGATGGAGAAGAACACACCATGTGGTCCATGGAAACTGACTACCTTGCAAATGATGGAAGCTGATGGACTTCATTACATAACCCCGTCTCCACCCTTCAAACCCCTTCTCCAAATGTGACGTTGTTCCAAAACACCAAACTCACGATGCAAACATTTCAGTGTGTGGCCAGCACGTGAATTCTCCAGGACAAGTGTCGACAGTTCTTACTATTCCAATTCCCTTGATACTGACACACTTCAGGGAAGCATTCTTGTTCCTATTCACCAGTGTCCCAAGAAGGTTGCTTAAGCTTAAGTCCATTTATCCAAGTTTCTAAGACTGTTAGTAGTTCATATTTGCGTCGCTACCCATTCTGTTCTCCCATAGCGATGTTTTCAATGGCTTAATCTGGACACATAACCCATAAGTCGATCAATAACGTTCCTATCCATTCAAACCCCATTTTCAGGGAGACACAGTCCTTGAAGGAGGTCAAGGTCAAAAGGCTGTGGTGCTGATAGACCCAAAAGCAGAGTTGCTGAGTGCCCTGCAGAAAATGGATTGCCATTCTGATGTCACGGTATTTGTTAATCCTACTCAGTTATTCCCCAAGATACTTCTCACAAGTGGAAACCTACATTTCCGTTTCAACAGCTATACAAATATTGTAGGTTCCTTGGACAGAAACTAACTGATTCTATTTTAACTTGGATCTACTGTAAATGTTGTAGGCACCTGATAAACACTAAACAACAGAAAGAATGGCAGTCCCTACTGTCTCAATGTATCACCGTTAGGAATGTTTCTCCCTCACTATGAGACTGAATTTCCCCTGATTTAGCATGATCCCATTGAAGCCCGTTTTGCTGTACTAACTATTATGTTAACTTGAATGCTTAGCTAAAGACTCAGACTTCATTTCCCAATCTATGTAGACCTTATAAACTGCTCTGATGTAAGCTACATACATAGGTTGTTGTTTTTTTTCATCTAGATAGCAAGAAGTGTTGTAGTATTGATTTGCGATTTGAGGTTCCTGACACTAATCCTATGTTTTTCTACAAAACTTAAACTACAGCTCTTCCCCTGGGCTGGTATGGCTTGGTGGTTGAGCTTTGAGTTATGAACCAGGAGGTCACGGTTCCACTCCTACTCAGGGCCACATGCCCAGGTTTCAGGCTTGATCCCCAGTCAGGGGCATGCAGGAGGCAGCCATCAATGGTTCTTTCTCATCACTGATGTTTCTATCTCTCTCTCCCTCTCCCTTCCTCTCTGAAATCAACAAAAATACATTTAAAGAACAACAACAACAAAACTATAGCCTTTCTTCAGCACAGAAAACTAATTTTTCTATTTCTTTTCCTTTTCTATTCTTTCCTTTTTAATCTTTCAAATACTCAGGGGATTAAAAGCTGAACTCATATTTAAATGAGTTTCTCCCACGTTAATCTCACCATTTTATGTCATATCACAGTGTTTTCCATCTGAAAGCAACTCTCCTGTTTGTCACAAAATCAACTTCCAAATTGAAGTACTAAGCGCCAAGTATTTAGCAAGTGATTTGGTTCGTGTAATATCTCCCATCTAATTTACACCAGTCACTTTGTGTTGCACGTAACTGCTCCCATTCTCTCTGAAAAACAGAGGGCTAGACTTTTTAAAGTTAAATGTTTGATATAAAACAGATATTGTACTCATTTGCTTTGCAAATTGAGCTCTGTGATTTAATGTGTAATGCATTCTGAGAGACTTTAAAAACCTATAGATAATGTGCTGTGCCATTCACACAAAGTCACTTAACCATCCTGGTTTGCACTTTCCCTATCTTGAAAATGATGATTCCACTATGTATTCCTTTAATAGAAGGGAAGTTTGTGAAGATTCCAAAAAAAAAAAAAAAGTTGAAAATGTTACCCTTTGGGGATAAAGAACATATATAATAATTATTATTATTGCTTTTCTCTTGAGGAATCACATGATTTCCCCCATGATTACTGTAAAAACAAACTTAAAAATACCCTCCCGTATAGTAAAGATACAACATAAACGTTTCCATGAAGAAAAAACAGTGAATGGGTGAGCGTATTTTTTTGCTTCTCATTCTTTTTGACTACATAGTAAATGAAATGAGAGGAGAAGACCTCTGGCCTGGTGGCTGAAATCCAGTCCTGACCTGGCCACAAACTTGATGCGTGTCCTTGAGAAATTGAAGAGCTTTTCTGGGCTCAGAATTCCCATTTGAAAAACATCAGGGTATTAGATGTGAGGATCACCAAGACCTTTTAAATTAGAGGCTGAGATTTGGAATTTGTCTTTTTAACCTCTTTCCAGGAATAATACTGTATTTAATGCATCCTGGAAAGAAAGATGGTGTCACTGTTTTTGATGGATGTGGTATTGGATAACTTTTCATTAAGTAGAACCTGGCTGCATTTTCAGAAAGAAAAAAAAAAGGCAGATTGTCTAGTAGGTTTGAAATGTAAAAAAGAGCTCCTTTTTGTCTGAGAAACAAAGTGCTAGTAAAATGAGCTGCTGGTTCCCTGAGGCCCTGAACTGTCCCCTGGACTAGATGCAAATGTAACAGACCCTAACACCCTGTTCTGGGCTGTAAAGTAGGTCTCCAGCATTGTTTTTAATCCAATCGTAGGCCTATTTCCAGAGCATACTTGTACAAAGCAAGCATTCCATAAACTCATTTAAGTTGTGAAGGGTATGTGGGGATTTTCACTGGGTACTGCGTATGTGGAAATCCTCACTTGGAACAAGCCCCTCCTTGTTTCCTCGTGGACTTGAAAAGATGAATTTCTAAAGAGCAGGGATGGGATGACAGGCAGTTCAAATTCCACAGTGAATAGCAATGGTTTTGTTCTGAAGAGCAGGGCAAAGACTGTGTACTAATAAAACTGATTCTAGGACCCAGTCCTAGCTAAGGCATTGGGAGGGAAATGCGGTTCTACACCCAGTCCTAGCTAAGGCATTGGGAGGGAAATGTGGTTCTAGACGCTGTCCTAGCTAAGGCATTGGGAGGGAAATGCGGTTCTACGCTCAGTCCTAGCTAAGGCATTGGGAGGGAAATACGGTCCTACACCCAGTCCTAGCTAAGGCACTGGGAGGGAAATGTGGTTCTAGATGCTGTCCTAGCTAAGGCATTGGGAGGGAAATGTGGTTCTAGATGCTGTCCTAGCTAAGGCATTGGGAGGGAAAATACATGCAACCTTCCTATTTGTTGGCTCAAAATTAGATTCAGAGTCAGGGATGGCTCAGAAGAAAAATTGCTTAGCTATAATTTTGACTGAGATAGTTCAATTTCACAAAGTAATATTTAACAAGCAGACCCTGGAGGGCAGTGAGGGGGTGTCCTGTGCCAGGAAAAGCAGGCCTGCTCAGAATTTGGGAGCACAGGCTCCACAGTCAGGGCACCTGCATCCACAGGAGCTCGGCCATGACTCACCTGTCAGATCCTGAGGGAGTTGCTGAACCTTAACATAATTTTTTTTTTAATCTCATGAGGAAGACTATGTAAAATTTATCAACATATGGGGACATTTCCTTTTTGCCAAACTAACTTGCTAAAGAAGTTAGAGAAAATTAAAATGTGCAGAGTACCTCCAGTTAACATTTGCTGAAAATAATGCCTTGCCCTGTGACATGTGACAGGTATATTAACAGCAGCTGCATTTCAAGCAGATTTCATGGACCTTACATGCAACAACACTGGATCACATTGGCCTAGAGCTCAGCACATCAATGAAAATGTAGGGATCGACTCCACTGAAGCCAGTAGTTCTCAGACCTCAGGGTGCATGAGAGTCATCTGGAGTGCCTGTGGGAGCAAGGCTGTCAGTCCCACTTCTAGAGTTTCTGGATCAGTAGGACTGAAGTGGGGCCAGGGGATGAGAATTTCTAACATTTTCCAGGTAATGTGAATGGTGCTGATATGACAAGCGCATTTTGCAGACCAGCTGTTTCCAAATGCATTGAAATTGCCCAGCGTTTATAGTGTCATTACGTCACTACAGAAAGGTGTCCAAGAAAAGTTAAGAGAAAGCTCATTGCTTGGAATGAGTAGCTTACTTCATTGTCTCACCTCCAAATCCCAGTGCTTGAGGCAGAGGGGAGGAGACATGGTCTGGTTAGTGTGCTAAGCCATGCTTTCTCCCTTCTACTGCTAATGCATGCATCTCCTCAATCATTCATTTAAATATCATGGGTGCATGGCATGTTTCATTGTGTGTGTGTGCATGCATACCTGTGTTTGTGTATAATAGGCACAGGGCCAGATTCTGGGTTAGATCAGAGGAAAAGGTTAGAGACCAGGTCATGGTGTTGGGGTGATGATAGTCTAGCTTCACCTCAACTCTTACCAGAAGCATTCTGAGCTCTGAGGTAAGACTTAGCTGGGAAGCACCTGCTAGTTTAAAGGGCAATGACACCTGAGACCTCTCTGGGGAAAAGTTTCCATAAAGACAGATGGGAACGGGGCATTGTAGAACCTTTAAGGTTGACTCATTCTCTCTGCAGAGCCCAGACAAGATCAAACATTGACATCAGGCTCCCTAGATGGCAGACGCTGATCTACGCATGAGTCAACTTAACCTCATAACAACCCTATGAGGAATGCGGTATCAGAATCCCCACTCAAACAGAAGGAAACTGAGGCACAAATATATATTTTTAAAATTTACAGTTAAGGTTATGTTATATGCTTGACAATACATTTAATAAAAAACGTTTGAACATATAAAATAGGAATGAACGGATAAATGACGGAACAGTGTGCATTCAATGGCGAGAATATATTTTGCTGGTGGATAATGGATAATACCTCCTTCTCTTCCCTTCTGCAGCCAGAACTGTGAGGGAGCCTGCTGGGGGCCCTCTGGGCCAATTTAAAACTGGGTGAACGTCCTTGTGAAAATGGTCTGTTGATTTTCACAGGATTCTCCAAGTTCTCTGCGCAATTGTGTCCACCTCTGTGCTATTTCTCCTAGCAACTAACTCCATTTCCTTTCCCAGCAGGACGGCCTCTAAAGTGCCACAGAGCTTACATAAAGTGCATTTTTAAAATGTAGGATAACCGTTATTGAGCCTCTCCTAACACATCCGGTGCTGGCCTGGCATGTCAGTGACAACACCTGGTCCACTCCCACGGGGCTTTTCAAGCATTTGTGCCAATAACTCATATTTTTCATCTGTTAGCAAGTAGGAGGCTATTAAATGGAGAATAAAGGCCCATGCCCATCCAGTGTCATTACCAAGTCTCATCAACATCTGATTATTTCCATTATTTAAATGTTCATCTACTCAGCATGAGAAGGTAAAAGAAATTGAAGCCAATTCTCCTCTTTCTCCCACCGATCCATTTTTGTTCTTGTGACCAACCAGCCCAGGGTGATTTTTGCAGATTGGGCCAAGGGCTCTAACCTCCAGGTGATGGTATTGATGGATTGGAGGGTGTTGATTAAGGGACATGATATGGCAAAATCCCCTCCCACTTGCACCCCAGAGTTTGCAGAATCATATGCTTGCAGAACACGTGCTTCAATCAGCTTGCTGTGTAAGAATTCAATCAGCGGTAATCTAACACAATGCAGCACCTGCTCCCCAACTGATTTCTAGTGTTTTTCAATCAAAAGCAGCAAAAGAAAAGCATCATTTATTGTAAACAGTGTTAGCAGACCTGAAAATTCAGGAACCTGAGTTCAGTGGGGAGATCAGGTACGCCTATGGCTCTTCTCTCTCTCATTGAGATGCTACAGAAAGCTGTCGTTCACAAAAAAAGTAGAGAAGATGGGCATGGCCAGCACTACATCTGCTCCCTATAAAATGCGCGCAGTAATTAGGTACTGGTAATTAGCATCCATTGCTACTCAGTTATTGCATTTATAGGAGCAGCCGCATTTGAGGGTTTGGCTGGTTTCCCCTCTAAGCTATAGCAGAGAGCACAGACAGACAGACTAGTCAGCTGCATTAAAAAGGGCCTGACCATGGTACCCCCTACTCAGGCTCAGACCCAGAGCCAGCTGGCCTCTTTGCTGGAAAATTAATAAACCATTCACCCCAGGGAGAAGCGTTCAGTGCTACAGAAAGGCAACCACAGGAACGTGGTCCCTTCTACATGTGAAGCTTCCTGAAGCCAGGGACTGACAAGTCCTATCAAAACTTCAATCCAGATGGTGAGAATGGCTGCAGGCTCATAATAGGTGCCCCAAACGTCAACTGAATGAACAATTAAACAAAGCAGATACCACCAATATTTATGAGCAAAGATGCCTCCTCTCACTCAAGTGCATACCAAAAATTAAAAAAAAAAAAAATCATTAACTATTGCATTGAATTTGATCATGGATCTACTTTTTGCATTCACTTCAAAGGTCCCACCAAATGGAAATAATATACTTTTCCTAAAGCAGACACTTATGCACAATGGGATCTGCGCTTTGTAATTCAAACCCTTCACTGGATAGTGCAATTCAGAATATTTGAGTTGAGATGGAAAGACTGTGACTCTCACAAGTACTGGAGAATTTGGTGTCACTGGGGAATGTGTCTTCACCCCAGCTCTTGCCCAGAAGGATTATCTTACAGCAGGTTGCATTCTCAACTAATTATCTTCAAAACAGCTGGACGACTGGATAAACTTTATCTTAATGCACAGTGCAGAGCAAATAAAGATAATTAAACTTTGATTTCAGACTAGGCTGACAAGGGGAAAGGGTGGGGAGAATGTTAAAATTAGAAGGCAGAGGGAGAAAGCAAAAGAGTAAAATCCCTCATCAGGACCAAGAAAGTATAACTTAGTGTTAATATTCTACAACTAATTTTGATAAATTCATATTTCAATGCAATTATTTTAGTTTACTTTGCAGAATAACTAATTGATTCCACTGGATCCCTAAATGATTTTGTAAAAAAACAACCTCTGGATTTCATCAGAAACATGCAGCTAACAGAATTAGCACCTAAACTTCCTGTGGGCAAGAGTAATAGCATCCTCAAATAAAGAATATATCCAAAAGGAAAAATTCCACTGAAAGATGATGAAACCACACTTCATGAAAAGTGTTATGAAGCATTGAGAAATCTATAAATTACCTGGGTAAGCAATCAACTCCAGGTTATAATTGCCAATTTGAGAAAAGTTCACCAAAAATTAGGCAAAATCAAATAATCCATTTGAGGAAGTGAGGTGGTGACAGGCCACCACCTTCTCCTTCTTGGTAAGGTTCACTATAATTGGTTTTTATTTTCCTTGAGAAATTGAAATTGCACGTTCTCTTATTGGGCTAGAAATAATTAAGGACCTGCAGGGAGGGAGACGGATGCTCTGAAGAGCACGTCTGAGTGATTTGGTTCAGCAGGAAACTGCAGTCCTGAGTCTGGCTGGAGATTGTTTTGACCCAGTAACAAGAATCTTAAATTCAAACAACAAAGTCCACATGATTCATTATTCTAGCTTATCATAGCAGGTTAGCTTCATGAATTAGCATACAAACTGAACTCGCTGCAGGAAGGTTGCTAGAGTTTGTTCTCAGGTTTGATTTTGCTCCCAGGACTTCTCATAGCTCTGCCCCATGTGGTGACGGATCTTGGCAAGCTCATTGAAACTCCTGGGAGTTCAACCTCCCTCTCAAATAGAATAAGGTCCCTTCCATGTCTTAAAATCAATACATTTTTCTGTAAATATTTAATGAGTACTTGTTATGTGCCAGGTACGGTGTTAAGTAAAGAAGATACAAAAATAAACAAAAAACTGCAAGCTACATACTGCTAATAGTTTCCTAATAGTTCCCTTTCTTTCTTACTAAGGGAATCTTAGTGTTGCTCAAGGTGGCCATGTGCCTAGCTAGAGCACTGTCTTCCTACATGTACTTGCATCCAGAGATGCGTGTGACTCAATTCTGTCCAAGGAGAAATAGATAGAAGTTGGCCAAGGAACACTGGCATTTTTACTGAATTTAATCTAAATTTTATATAAATTTACTTTCCAGATATGAATGCTGCCACTCTCCCCTTCCCTCTTTATGTGTGTTCTGGTCTAGACTGAAAATAAAGGCTGGATTTGGAGCAGGAATCTTGAGACCAGGAAATGAAAGGGCTAGAATAAAAACCATAGACTCCAGGTGGCATAAAGAAGACAAAGACAACATCTGGAGCATTGATGACATAAAACAGACCCTTCCCAGCTCTGTAAAGCATACCTTCAGAATTCTTTATTGAGAGGAATCATCTCCTACTTGGCTCAGCAGGTTTTCTTACTTGCAGCCAAATACAACCTCAACTGAAGCCATTTGTCTATGCCCTGTTGTGCTGAAGGGATTACAGAGACATACACAAATCAACTAAAATGAAATGTGATAAAGGCCATGAAAGATACATAGAAAAAAGAAATAGAGAGAGATCAAAAGAGAGAGACAGAAGACTAGACTGTTCTTTGAAAACACAGCACCTTACAACTTTACCTGTCCTCTCTGGGTGTGGTCCTCAAGGAATCCTTTCTGAAATGCAATACGCTGTTCAGGCATCCTCAAACTACGGCCCGCGGGCCACATGCGGCCCGCCAAGGACATTTATCTGGCCCGCTGGGTGCCGCTGCCTGTCCTGCTTAGCAGCCGACTCGTCCCGGGCCCACAGTGCGCATAGGAATTTGTTCATAGTTTTTTTTTTTTTTAAACTATAGTCCGGCCCTCCAATGGTCTGAGGGACAGTGAACTGGCCCCCTGTTTAAAAAGTTTGAGGACCCCTGCGCGTGATCCATAAAGGATGAATGGTCTGGTGAAGAAGAGAATGCAGACGTGGTGTGTTCTAGGCAAATGCAAACAAACAAAAACACACAAAAAAACAAGCCAAAACAACAAAAACAAAACAAACCCACATTTAAAAATGTGGAGGCATGTGTAGCATATGAGACCATGCATTGCAAAGTGTTCCATGGATGATAAGGCCAGGAATGAAGGAGGTAAGTGGCTTCAAGAGCTTGTGAAACGCACTAAGAAACAAGGGCCTTATTTTGAAGGACAGGGTGAAATGCTAAAGGCTTTTCATAAGGGCTGAATGACTTCATTAGTGAAATCTAGGCTTAATTGATACGTGGGGAAAAGGGCTTGACAGATCTGTGTGCGCAGTATATTTAAGCAATGACACGTAGAGTGGACAAGCTAGGAGAACTTGACCTAGGAGCTGCTGGATCTAGGTGACCTGACTAAGCACATGCATTGGCTATTTCTCCTTCCTGAAACCTCATTAAAATAATAGTAAAAAATAAAAATAAAAGGAGTCACAAAGCATCTGCAAAGAGATCATAAGCAGATAAGAAATATTAATAAATTCCTTAAAGTATAGAGAAAGATGAACATAAAAATAGATGTAGCTATACCTCAAGAGAGTGCCCTAGCAGAGGTGTGAGCTGAGCATTGTTGGGCAGAATTCCAGAGTGGCTGGGGATTGAAGATATCGAGGGCAGGAGGTGGGTCTGAAAACAGGAAGAATTTGCTTACCCACAAAGCAATATTGTGTTAGTTTGTTCCCCTAGTCTTTTCTTTACATCCCTGCACATATAGAATATAGGCAGCCCACTATTAACCCAGGCAAAGGGTTTCCCTTTTATAATATTTAAACAAGCTGCTAAGGAGTTTGCCATATTCTGGCATTTGGGAATATCTAATACTCAAGGTCAGTTTTGTATCTGTATTAACAAGTGTGCAACCTGCTGGTAAATAAACTTACACACAGCACCCAGGACTTTGGATTCCATGGGAGAAACCTAACGTGAAAAGAGATTCATGTTTCCAATAGCAGAAAAAACTCACATTAGTTTTATAACAATATCAGTTCAGTTTTTTTTAAACATGTGTGTCCAGTTAAGTATATGTGACATTTATAAAACGAAAACCAACACAATGAAAAGTATAAGCCAAGACAAAATCAAAGAGAATTGGCCTCAGAAGAAAAAACAGGGAACAGATGAGAAGTATTTTTAAATGCCTGTAATTTACATTCTTGGTGATTTAAGATTCAAGATACGGAGCTAATAAAATAAAAATATGATACTATGAAAAAGTAATAATCAGAAACAAATAGCAAACCCATGGTAATTAAAAATGTTATGGTTGTATTAAAATAAAATTATGGGGTATGAGATGAAGTTGAGAGAATCTCTCAGAACACAGAGCAGAGATGAGCATGTGAGGAGGTATCCACTGAAGTGGTTAAGAGCATGGACTGTGGAGCCAGATGACCAGCTGGGACACTGCCCATTTGTGCCTCACTTACCAACCACCTCTTAAGGTTGTTGTAAAGATGAATAAGTTAATATCAGTGGTTTGATTAGAACAGTTCCTGTCATCTAGTAAATACTACAAAACGTATGTACACACACACACACACACACACACACACATAGTCAACTAAAGAAGTACCTCACTGACCTATAAAAGTTGTAGAATTAGCCCTAACCGGTTTGGCTCAGTGGATAGAGCATTGGCCTGTGGACTGAAAGGTCCCAAGTTCGATTCCGGTCAAGGGCATGTACCTTGGTTGTGGGCACATCCCCAGTAGGAGGTGTGCAGAAGGCAGCTGATGGGTGTTTTTCTCTCATCGATGTTCCTAACTCTCTATCCCTCTCCCTTCCTTTCTGTAAAAAATCAATAAAAATATATTTTTTTTAAAAAAGTTGTGGGATTAGAGAAAGGAGACTGTAGAGAAGATTATGAAAGAACTAATGAAAGAAAATTGCTCCCCCAAAATTAATTGACTGATTACCAAACAGGTGAATGAAAAAAGACATACATAGATACATCATGTATGTGAAAGGTCAAAACACCAATAATAAAGCAACATCCTTAAGGCTTCTAAAGAGAAAGAAATAGTATGTTTGCCTGCTCACATGCACAGGTCCTCTAAAAGGATCAATCATCAGGGATGAACAGAATTTTTCTTCTGTGGAATCCTGGATGAAAGAAGCTAAATGTGGAAAAACAATTTTAAATCTAAATTTCTACAGACCACGAAAGGGGGGAGTCAGATGTACATTCAAGGACTCAGAAAATTTATTGCCCATATATGTTTTCTGAGGAAGTTACTTGAGAATGTACTGAAACCAAATTAGGGTTAAAACAAAGACAGTCTCCCCCAAAGTAAATAAGAATAAAAACAAACAACAAAAAAGAGGATGGTGCATAAAAGAAACGGAGGGATTAAACCAGGAACAAATGGAAATAAGTCCTAAATTGAAAGCAGTATGACAGGCCTGTCCAGCCAGATTGCAAATAAGAACCAAAGGCTAGTGGGAACTCAGCTATGACTTTAAGAAGAGTAAATGGATAAGGAGGGGATAAATGGCAATGGAAAAAGACTTGGCTTTGGATAGTAAACACACAATGTAACATACAGATCATGTATTATAGAATTATACACTTGAAACCTATATGATTTTATCAACCAAAGTCACCCCAATAAATTCAGTAAAAATAAGAATAAATTGATTTGCATGAAATATTTAAGTTTAAACCATTAAGGCTATGCAGAAAATGCACCCATTTATATTCTTAGAAAGAAAAAAGAAAGTCATTCAGAAACTATAAAATAAACAGACAAAAGCAAAATAGCAAGGTCCAAATGTGAAAACTAAAATGTGGAATAAATTTAGAAACTGATGAAGACAATGATGAGAACATTTCAATCCAAGTGGCCAGAGACGCCCACACAGAAGCCATTGAGAAGGAATGTCCTCCACAGGAAACACCATTTACCAAACTATAATGTCAGTGCTCTTGATTGGCTTGAAATCTTTAGACTGAACCTAGAGACAAAACACATAAAGTGACACGGGCTTACAAAACAGAAGGCGAATGTCAGTGAAGGTTGAGGCTTCCTGGCAGAGGTTGGGAGGTGGGAGGTGTGAAGGTGTGAGCTCCATCTCATAAGTGATGAATAAACAGCATTTATTTCACCGTGTGCATGTACTGTTTGATAAAAGGGGGAGAAAGTTGAACACAATGTGCATATCTTCCTGGAATCAATCACTTGACTCCATCTGAAGTTTTCTGTTGTCCTGAACAGAAGTGGATGAGAACCAGTAGAGGGTAAGAGTAAGAGTCCCAGGGCTCTCGGTTCCCTCCCTCCTTACCAAGCACAAGTGCCCTTTCCCTCTTTCTAGAGCAATTTTTGTTGTTATTTTGTTCTTGTTAGTCCTCAACTGAGGATAGTTTTCCATTGGAGAGAGCAGGAGGGAGGGGGAGAGACAGAGAGAGAAACATTGATGTGAGAGAGACACATCCATTGGCCACCTCCCATGTGGACCCCCACCAGGGCCAGCGGGGATTGAGCCTGTAACACAGGCACATGCCACTGAAGGGAATCAAACCTTGGGCCCTTTAGCCACTGAGCCAAACCAGCTAGGGCTGGAGTGATTTTGTCTTAATATATATTTTTATTGATTTCAGAGAAGAAGAGAGAGGGAGAGAGAGATGGAAACATCAATGATGAGAATCCACTAGGGATTGAGCCCACAACCCAGGCATGTGCCCTTGACCAGAATCAAACCTGGGACCTTCAGTCTGCAGGCCGACATTCTATGCACTGAGCCAAACCAGCTAGGGCTGGAGCGATTTTTTTCATGCTACTCCCTTGCATTCTCCCTAGATGTTGAAAAGGATGCTTCCTGAAGAAAACAAGAGATGCTATACTTGAGAAGGCCAGCAGAAGTTAGCTTGCTGCTGATGAGGTAAAGCATGTAAATCATAGAGGCATTTATATAACACTAAAGGCCTGATGAATGAAATTCATGCAAGAGTAGGCCTTCACAGCCCCTGGCTGCCTTGCAGCCCGCAGCCCTGCCCTCCCCCCCCCCCCCCCACACACACACACTGGTCATTCTGGAAGGTTGTTCCGCCATCCGGTCTAATTAGCATATTAGCTCTTTATTATATAGGATAATAAAACTCCATTTCTGCGCCCCTGGAGCCATGTCCTGAGAGCCCCTTTAAGCATAGCTCCAGTGTGTCTCCCCCTCAGAGGCCTCTGAGTGGGGTGTGCTGGTTGGGGTGCTGACCATGGTAAACTGGCCATGTATCCAGGCAACTGAATGAGTCCATCTAATAAAGGGTTTATTTGTTGGAGTTGTACATGAATATATCAAATTACATGATCGGATCAAAGTCCCACTTCTGATTTATTCCTTCTTTGTTCTTCAAGACTTCGTACATCTGAGCAATTAACCTCTCAAAGAGCTGGAGAACACCCTAATTATGCTCATTTGTCTAAACGTCGCCAAGATGGCTGCCTTTCAATTAACCTTCTGAGGCTGGAAGCAAGTTGGAATGATATAGTGATCATTTTTAACCTTACTGTATGCTTTTTTAATGTAATTTAATTGAAGGAGCTTGACGATAAAATAGTCAGATACTGTTTCCACAGGTGAAAGGATGAAGCGGGTTTTGAGGGAGAGATGACTGGGACATCCACAGAGCTAATGGAACAGATGATGCAGGAGAGAGAACTTAGCACAGTATATGGAGCTGTATCAACAAGCCAGGAGCCAAGGCCCATTGGAGTCCCAGAACCAAATGCAACAAACATATATGCTAGCCTTTCATTAGCTCTAGCAGACTGTGGGAGACCCAGGAATAAATGATGTTATTGCTCAAGTAAGAGAGATTATGGAGGGGGAAGCTAACTGTTACTGGATATCTGGTAGCCACTAGCATTCTGCTAGACTCTTTAGGCACATGATCTCATACAACCTATTTGTACATGAATATTGCAGATAATGTCTCCCTAGTCACCACACACTGATGAGAACAAAAACAGGCACACCAACGAGGACTTCTTGTGTAGCTATTATTACTACATTTTCACATTATTCTGTCATATAGATGAGAAATGGTTCAAAGGGAGATTGTTTCAACCAACATTCAGAATTATTTAACCCTGTGAGATCAAGTGCCTGAATACAGCCATCTGAGGCATGCTTTATAGGTCTTTTCCTTACACAGGTTATATATGTGTATGTATTTTGCAGTTCTGATTATGTACAAACATATTGTATATCAACTGATGGTTCAGATTGTGCTCAGTTCCAGGTAACACTTTCAAAGAAAAATATTAATAAATATTCATGTTTCTAGAAATCATTCCACAGAAGGATTCACACAGAAAACTGCAGATGTTGAGCCTGAACTTCAACTTGGGGCAGCTATAACAGGTCTTCACATAGAAGTAGGGCTGTCGTGTGGAAGGCAAAGAAGACTTATTCAGAGGGAATAAGCAAAGCCAATAGGTAGAATTTCCAGGATGTTAAAAATTGCAAACTTATATTTAGCCAAAATGTAACGACTGAAATATGCCATGATGGAATGTGCCTCCTATTTTGAGTCATGATTATTTCTAGCGTGCCCCTGTCACTGTGGCTGTTAAAATGGGTGCTAAAGCAACATTTGTGCTGAATGGGTAGACTGAAGAGCTTCTCCAGTACCTTCTGACTCTTACAGTGTATGACCTCCCAACCTCACAATCATAAGGCTAACAATTTCACTTAGAGAAATTAGCATGTTTTCTTTTTCCCAAGCACACCGTCTTCCTTTCCTTTGCAGTCCCAACTCCTTCAAATATAGTTGGAGTATCATATTTGCACGGGAGAGTCATGGGAAAAATTAAAAGTCAATAAGTACTTCCATATGTGCAGATCTTTCTACTTAGGGTATAATTTGGGATGCTAAAATAATCACTGTTATTTTCTTCTATTGAACTGTGATCAAAGGACATTGCTAACTACAGGACTGGAAATCATGCACAGGAGGTAACAGAGCTAAAATCACCTGGATCCCTCTTACTCATGGCTGTCGTTGGGGTACAAGTAATTTATCCAGACTCCATTAATAGAAAAGGTGAGAGAAAACGGATGTATATTTTGCTCCTCAGGAAACACTGAAAGCTCCATTAATAGGAAGATGGAATGAAACTACAACATTTTCTCAGTGAGTTAGAATAAAGCAGCTTCAGCTAGCTCTAAAAATTAGACACAACAGTACTAGCTTTTCTTTACCCACATAATACAATAACCCATTTCACAAGATATAAGAAAGTGAAAAGACAACACTTCAACGCACATATCTTTTATCCTGAATGTTCATTTCATATTGAGCCTATTTAAATGAACAGCCATCTATCCCTTGATTTGAGTTTCTTATTTTTAGCCATTTGGGTTATTTAGTTTACTTTCCCTCAGATATAAAGGTATTAAAAAACATAAAGGGAACCTCACCAGTTGCCACTTCCCTGCTCTGGAACTTTCTGGCAAGCTGTGCTTTAACCTTTTGTAGTGATAGTTGCCAAAACTGCACAGCTGATAACCAGGCATCTCCACCTGCATTTGCAGAGCACCTTTCCCTTGTGTGATAGACATAGATCAGCATGCAGGGTGGTTTGTGATAAAAGGTGAAGCCTTTAAATCATGCATTATTCTTTTTTATGTTTTTCTAAACATTTTATTTTGAAATAAATTTAGATCTCTAGAAGTGTTGCAAAGATACTATAGAGAGCTCCTGTAAACCCTTCACTTAACATCTTATGTAACCTTGGTACAAAAATCAAAAGTAAGACGTTAACATTGGTACACAATATTAACTGAACTACAGATTGTATTCTCATTTCCCCAGTTTCTCCATGACATCTGGGACCACATTCACCACCCCACTCTGCATTACCTTGTCTTCTCAATCTGTGACAGTTCCTTGGTCTTTCCTTGTCTTTCTTGACTTTGACTTTGCACAGTAATGGCTGGGTGTTTTCTAGAATGTCCCTGAATTTGGGTTTGTCTGATATTTTCTCATGATTGGATTGACTAAGGATACCAAAGCACTGGTGTTCCTTCTCGTTGTATCATATCCAAGGGAATATAAAATCCACATGATATTACTTGTAATGTCAACTTTGGTCACTTGTAAAATGGTATCTGTCAGATTTCTCCACTACAAAGTTGTAATTTTTTCCTCTCCACACTCTGTTCATTCCACAAACACTTAAGCTAATAGCCTGCTGTTGACCAGAAGTTTATCGATAACAAAAACAGTTGATGAACACATATTTTATATGTTATACATCTACATATAGTACTCTCACAATAAAGTAAGCTAAAGAAAATGTTATTAAGAAAAGCCATATGACAGATAAAATATGTTTATAGTATTTATTGAAAATATCCACATATCAGTGGGCCCACCCAGTTCAAACTCATGTTGCTCAGGGTCAACTGTGCCTGGTCACAAGTGAAGAGACCCTCCCTTCTCTTCCCTACCCTCCCATGCCCATGCCCCTCCCTTAAAGTGACAACAGACACATACAGTAATGCTACACATAACGAACAGCTTACAGAAAGAATATTCTACCCAATATCAACAACAGTCTGCCTTCAATACACAAAACTGCTCTAGCCTTCCCAATAGGCAGAAGGTAAAAAAAAAAAAAAAAAAAAAAAAAAAAAAAAAAAAAAAAAAATGGAAGAATTGTATTGCTTTTAATATATCTCGTTTTTGCATTCCCTCTCTCTTAAAAGCTCTTGTCACATTAGCTGGTGGGAGAGCTATTCCTGGAGAGGAGAGAAGGGTTGGGAGTAGGTACAGCGATGTCTCACAGAAATGAGATGGGAGGAGGTCCACCATTGATTTGGTAGAGGAGAATGGAAAGATGGATATAATGAGTGGAACTGCAGGCTACTTGGGATTTCAGGCTGGTTTTCTCAAAACCCTCAAGTGTTCCACAGGTGCCCCCATCTTCCCCCACATCCCCCCTCCCCAACAAGTGGTCAGGCCAGGAGCTCGCCTGTCTCCATGGAGAGAATGAAGGTCACCCCTTAATAAAGCTCTGTTTGGTGGAAGAGCTGTCATCCTGAAATTGCCTGTATTTATTTTAATAAAAGAAAGGTTTGGTTGCGGTGGTGTCTGACACGGGGCACCCTCTCTTCTCTCTTTCCAGCTGTATAGTCTAATACATATGTATCATTTCTAACGGAAAGTCCTGGGTCAAACTCCCACCCTAAGAACATGGGATTAGGAAGACGCAGTGCCAGCTGCCGCACCAGCTCGGCGGCCGCATGTCAATAAAACTCGGAGGTTCATCACATTTCATCCGCTGACAAGCGTGGCCTTCCAATTCAGCTCTGAGCTGCTGCCTCCCGCGCAGCATGAAATCGGCCCACCGAAAAGCAATTTCAGCTCCTGCTTCTCTCAGGGTGTCCAGTTTTGATGTGGCGCCCTGGCACGGGGCAGCCTGGTGGTCAGGGAATGAGAGGGGAAAATAGCATGCAGTTGGCCAGAAAAAAAGCCAGAAAGTAATATTAAACCCGACTGGCCCGAATCAGCTTAAGGCGCATCTCTCTTCATTCTCGCTGTAGCCGATAGCATCTCTCTCTAACAGGGTAGCTCCTCTCTGCTTCCCGGGGCTAGGGTCTGCACCTGGTTTTCACACCCCAGCCTGCTCCCAGGTAAAGAGGGGTGCGGGGTTCCCCTCCTTTCTTTCCCACACTCCTGTTCCCTTTGTTTTCTCTCTGTCTGAAACAGAGAAAGAGCTGGGGCGTCCCTTTAAGGGTTCCAGAGCGCAGTCATTATTTCACTTTGAAAATGTAATGTCACCCAGAACAAGATGCTTTATCATAAAATTATAATGACACTGCGCGTCGTCATTCATCATGGGCTTTATTTGCCGATTCATTAATGAACCCATCCAAGATTCCGGGATAATGGCCTCTAATTCTACAGGTGCAATACTTGGCGGTAATTACTCTAAATTACAATTACCTTTTCCCATTTACAGGAAGGGCTTGGTAAGAAATCACCTCGTTTATCAATAAGGCACGTATCTTTATACCCTTTTAACCAATATGCAGTGAGAAACTCTAAGAACTTTACAAAATAAGCATGTTTTACCATTATAAATAGAAATGGCTTTCCTGGAACTTAAAGTGCAGCATTTTCTTTAAAAAATATTTAAAGTTATAAAAACTATCTTAAATTATTATAGAAAACTTAAAGCACAGAGGGGAACAATTGCTTCAAATCCCCTATGCTGGAGTATTGGATGTACTCAAACCTCAGGCCTCAGACCCAAGATGGGCTCAGTAAGACTCTAGAGTTCATCAGAAAACTGGTTTCCATCTCATTTCTCTTAGCATTCAGGGTCAACAGATGAATCCATAAGTTGCCAATATGAACATCAGACAAGAAAAGAAAGTTGTCCAAGTGCCATATTGTTTATGTTCACCTGTGGAAAGCTGTGTGGCAACAGCGGTCAAAACATTCATGTCTGTTGACCCAGGAATTCCACGGCAGGGAAGACCTTGTGCAAATAATCCTCTCTCCCATCCCCCTTATAGAAAAAAAAAAAATCACTAAAGTGTTATTTACTGCAATGGAACCTACCTAAGTGAACAGTAGTAGGAGGCTGGTTAGATTAACTTAGGTTCTATCCTCAGGACAGAATATTATGTAGTCATTTAAAAATGCTTACAAAAACTAAACATTGCATGTGAATATTTAAGTTGTGGCACAGAGGTATAAATACATTACAATGCAGACTCTCTAACAATGCAATATGAGACTGAAAGAATATCCCGCAAAATGTGATCTACCTCTCTCTAGCTGGTATGGCTAATGTTGATTTCTCCTCTTTTTTTAAAATATATTTTTATTGATTTCAGAGAGGGAGAGGGAGAAAGAGATAGAAATATCAATGATGAGAGAGAATCATTAATTGGCTGCCTCCCGCACGCCCCACACTGGGATCAAGCCCGCAACCCGGGTATGCGCCCTTGGCCGGAATCGAACCTGGGACCCTTCAGTCTGCAAGCCGACGCTGTACCCACTGAGCCAAACTGGCTAGGGCCTCTTTTTTTTAGGTTACTCTCTTCTCTTCTCTCTTGAAGACACTATGGCATATCTAATGAGGACATTTCTAATTTTTTTTTAAAAAAAACCTGAGTAATGAGCATTGCAAAGCTTTCCTCCAGGTTGGACACAGAGCAAACCCTCGAGCAACACATGTCCCTGAACTAAGTCTCCACATGAATAATGTACCAGCCACACAAGCAGCTTTCCCACTGAAGACCTGGGAAGAAGTTTCAAAACCCTATCTTCTCCTGCACCAGCCTCAAGGACAGGGAGAGGAAAGCTGCAAAAAGTCAGAGCTGGGGACCTGCTCGCAACGCAAGTGACAGAATGAAAGCGTAAAAGTTCAAGTCCCAATACCAGTTGATAAATCTTGACTTTGGGCTCTGAAGCTTGACAGGAAGCCTATAGTTGGGGATGTTGGGCTGGAGTGGAAACAGGCCCAGAGCGCTGGCTTATCCAAGACTGTTTTAATGTTTTATTTGAGTAATGGGCCTTGCAAATTAGCACCCCTGCGGCTGGAAATACATATCTTTTCAAGGACACACCGGTTTTCAATTCGACAGGTTGATATGGGGAAAAATCCCCAAGGGGAGCTTTGATTTCTGTACTTTTCAGATGCAGTTATAGTTTATTCCAGCTAGGATGATGGGGGAGATAGCCGAGAGCTCTGAGGGTGATCTCAGGGCTTGGTGAGGAAATGAAGCAGAAAACAGCTCAGAGTGCAAAGGAAGGGAGGGGAGGAGGCTCCAGTCCAGCGGCATCTAATGGGGTCCATGCTATCTCCCTGCTCATGGGGAGGGAAGGGTGGCGGCCGGCAGCCATAGCACCCTGGTCCTCAGAAGGAGCTGTACTCCCACTACTCCCCACTCCTATGGACCCCTTCCCTCCCTCCCTCTCTCCCAAGTTCACTTGGTTACAAAACAGTAAGACAGAATCTGGCTCACACTGGCTTTTCATAGAGGATAGTTCAATCTCCTCCCCCATTCGCTGATCTATTCAACCAACGCACACTTACTGTGCACTACTATGTGCCAAGCACCATACTCAATGCTGCAGAGAAATAATACACTATTTTTTTATTTATTTATTTTTTTGCCCGTCGCTGTACACAAAGTGCCAGTAGGTCCAGGTGTCAAGAACACAGACTTTGGAACTGGGGAGACTTGGATTTCATTCCCAGCTCTACCATGCTGGCTCAGGGGAAGAAAGAAAAAAAAAACTTTCGCCAAAACCGGTTTGGCTCAGTGGATAGAGCGTCGGCCTGCGGACTGGTGGGTCCTGGGTTCGATTCCGGTCAAGGGCACGTAACTTGGTTGTGGGCGCATCCCCAGTGGGGGGTGTGCGGGAGGCAGCTGATCGATGTTTCTCTCTCATTGATGTTTCTGACTCTCTATCCCTCTTCCTTCCTCTCTGTAAAAAATCAATAAAATATATTTTTAAAAAAAAGAAAAAAAACTTTGAATTTTTGAAAATACACCCCTCTTCCATTTTCTCATCTATAAAACTGGGATAATGAAATCTGTCCTACAATTTACTGGAAAGAACAGGGGTAAATATATAGCAGGTGGATGATGAGACATGGTTGATGGAAGGCATTTTTTTTTTTTTAATGACAAGCTTATCTGACTTCTCAAATTTACGTTTCTTAAAAGACAAGTCAGTGCCAATTAATTTTTAAATAGTGATCTGCTAGGATTCAGCGCACATGTAGCTGTTAATAGCACATCGCTCTGTAGGTGAAAAGAAAGTGGGGTGCGGCTGCCTGCCAGGCAGGAAAGCTGAGCCTAGAGCTCCTGAAGGCCTCGCTGTCTCCCGCACCTCCCTCAGGTGCAGGCAGATATTGACAGAGCATTAAGACCTTAAAATCACTCGACCACATTCTTGACCCCGTGTCAATGACCAGCAAACCCCACAGTCTTGCAAGCCCTGTAGACTTAAAAGACCTGTGCTGGGGTGAGGGTACTCCACACTAGAAGACTGAGGAAACAACACCTGTCATCTATCTTTCTCCCTACCTACCTATCATAGACATCTGTGATATTTATCTATCATCTATGATCTCTATTTATCCACCTATCGCAAATGGTCTTAATTCCAACTTGGAAAGTCCCTGGAAACGTAGGCCCTATGAATGGTTGTATATGAATAAAAACTTAATCACAAAATTTTAATTTAAATAGCTTCTCTAGGAAATCCAATTTGATAGAATTTCCCTACAAAATATGTACATTTTCTATTTGACATTGAATACCTAGTTTTTACAACACAGAGGTAGATGTAATTTCTATTTTTTTTAAAGCCAGTATTCTGCAGTTTAATTCCATAATTTTAATTTAATTTTTCAGGTAGATCCAAAATTGAATGATCATTTATTAAGTATCTAGTACAGGCTTGACATTGGGGATTATAAGGGGAGTCCCTTACGTAAATACATTAAAATGCTCCAAAGATATGAGATAAAAATAATTTTCTCCTATATTTTTTAAACTACCCCGATAGAAAATGGATAAATGACATGAAGAAATGTCACAGAATAAAAGGATTTACAGCCAGTGAAAAATCTATTGTTTGTTATTTATTGATGGTAGCCATTCTGGCAGGTGTGAGGTGATAATCTCATTGTGGTTTTAATTTTCATTTCTCTGATGATTAGCGACATTGAGTATTTTTTCATGTCTATTGTCCACCTGTATGTCCTCTGTGGAGAAGTGTCTATTTAGGTCCTTTGCCCATGTTTAATTGAATTGTTTGACTTCCTGCTGGTGAGTTGTATAAGTTCTTTATATATCTTGGAAATTAACCCCTCATCATTGATGACTATGTTCTCTCAGACAATGGGTCCCCTTGTCATTTTGTTGATGGTTTCTAGAGCTGTGCAGAAGCATTTTAGTTTGATATAGTCTCAGGTGTTTATTTTTCCCTCGTTTCCCTTTGTATGTCTTTGGTGTCAGTTGTTACTTCTCCTCTTTCAATTCTGATTTTATTTATGTGTGTACTCTTCTTTCTCTTTCTGAATCTGGTTAAAGGTTTGTCAATCTTGTTTATCTCTTCAAAGAAGCAGCTTTGGTTTCATTGATCTTTTATATTGTTTTTTGTTTGGTTTGGTTTTGTACGCTATTTATTTCTGCTCAGATCTTTATTATTTCCTTCCTTCTACTCAGTTTGAGCTTTGGTTGTTGTTTTTTTCCCAATTTCTTTAATTGAAAAGGATAAGAAGAAAAAAGAATTTTAATGAAAAAGAGAAAAGGAAAAAGACAGGGGGGAAGGAAAATAAATGAAAAGGGGGGGGTGGGAATAAATAGAAAGGAAGAAAGAAAAGGAAAGAATAAAAAATAAAAAAAGCAGAATTTGCCTCAGCAGAGTTTAGTGCCCATTGAGATCTCCCTTTGGATACGCTCTGAGGGAAGTTTGTTAGGTCCTGCTCTGATGTTGTCTGAAGCTGCCCACTTGATGTGTTGGTTCTGGGCCTCTTGGCAGGGACTCTAGTGCAGGCTGATGTCAGATGCTGTCTGTGCCTGGCCCTCGGCAACCTGTTGGAAGCTAGGAGCGATCCACAGTTTGTGTCTGTGTCTGTTGGACTTGGCTGCACATGCGAAGGACCAAGCTGTGCTCTCTCGGCCAGCTTTTACCAGGACGGGCCAGAAGCAGGTCCGCAAATGGCCCAAGGCACTCTAGGATCATCCTCTGCTTGTCTCCACCTGCTGGCTGCCTGCTAGGCTCAGTCACTGGGAGAGCCTCTGGCAGAATCAGGAGGGCGGGGCTAGTGGATCTCTCTTGATAGAGTTCATAGTGATGGTCATAAAGTTGCTGGATGAAATCAGGAGAATGATGGAGGAACACAGTGAGAACTTCAACAAAGACTGGCTCTGGCATCAGCGGTTTGCACCTGCATAGCCTGTGGGTGGAAGCCCAGTTCCTGACACCTGAGGGGTGTGGGCAGCCATCAAAAAGGACTGGGGTTTGCCTGCTAAGTGGAGTCAGACTCCTTAGGCACAAGTCTGGGACAAGAGGTCTCTGGCCCCTGGGGCCCCCAAGTGTTTTCATCCTATCAAATTTTTTAAATATATTTTTATTGATTTCAGAGAGGAAGGAAGCGGGAGAGAGAGATAGAAACATCAATGATGAGAGAGAATCATTGTTTGGCTGCCTCCTGAATACCCTCTGCTAGGGATTGAGCCCACAACCCAGGCGTGTGCCCTGACCTGGAATCGAACTGTGACCTCCTGGTTCATAGGTTGGCACTCAACCACTGAGCCACACCGGCCGGGCTCATCTTATCAACTTTCTCAGTGGCTTATCTCTGGGTGGTAAGATTATTTAACATTTTTGTTTTATTCTTCATACTTTCTATATTTTCTAAATTGTCTAAAATTAGCATGTATCAAAAAAGTTAAACTTATATAAATCCTCCTTAATCGAAACAAACAAACAGACTCAGAAAATAAATAGAAATCTGGAGCCCTTAGAAAATGTAACTATTTAAAAGTTACAGCTCCATAAGTTGGATTCTTTGCCATCTAGGAAACAAAGGTTGAATTTTGGAAGTTTGGGAGATACTAAAAACCAAAGTGCCTGAACTGTGGTGTGAGGAGCAAGGGAGGGGGCTGTTGACCGAGAATCTTTCATGGTCAAGTTTACAAGAGCAGGGGGATGGCCTGCAGTCATCCACAGAGCCTCATCACACAGCCCTCTTGCCTTCGGAATTGCATGGAGGAGAAAAAGCTCCCTTTTCATACCTTCCACCAAGTGGAGTGATAGTAAATTTCATCCTCCAGCCTAACTCCCGAGGCAAAGAAATGGGACAGGAGGATCATTCAAGTCCACAGACTGACCAGTGTGTGAGGGCTTAATGACTCTACTGTCGTTTGGTGACACAGATTTGACCTGCTGCCTCTCTAGTGCCTGAATGTGCTTGATGCTAAATCTCTCTCCCACAATTAGCTTCTCCTTTGCTTCAAGGAGCAGAGCAGACAAGAGTGTGTTAATTATAATTTTTTTGTGCTGGGTTCAAGTGTATGATATCTGGATTTTATAAAATTGGGGGGAACTTTTGTAAAGAAAATAAAATGGGAGATTTTGAGTCATAAATTAAGTATGAAATGAGTTTGGAGAATGATAAAATAAGTAACAACACGTCATACATTTTAGAACATCGTAAGATGTGTTCTTAATTATACATGTTGTATTCCTATGTATATTTCCAACAGGAGAGAAATTCCATCCTGACCAGGCATTGCTGAGAGTGGAGTCCTCCCCTTGTAAATGTGCACTCAGGAAGACTGGGTGAATTTCCCACAGATTGGGTTGTTTCTCCTTCACCACCACCTTCCCCGTGCATTTCAGCAAGAGGCACTGGCTGACGCGGTCACATCTGGATGAGGCCTGCACCATTGGGCTGTGATGTAGGGTGAGCCCCACCAGGAACGCTCCTGAGAGTCACCCTTCACAGGACAACGATGACCTCACTGTGTGTGGGAGGCCATGGGGATCAGGTAAGTACCTGCTAATTAAACTAAGCTCCATCTTTCCCACTCCACTCCCCGCAAACTGAAGCCCTCCAATCCCCTCTGACCAGAAGAGGGGCAGTGTGAGGGGCTCTGTCTGAAGCACAGGAAGGGGTGCCATGGAGAGCCAGGGCCTTCTCCACTCTGAAAGGGCAGGGGCATGCACTATGGGAGGGACGGGCTTCCTCTAGGCAGAGAACCCCAAATAAGCCGGGCTGAGGGTCAGTGACGGACCGTGACAGACCGCCTTGGGGCCACGGGCATGATGCTCTGGAGAGCTCTGGCAGACACTCCGTTCTGCATACTTTCTGGGGAGAGAGAGCAACATTCTTCTACTGCCTTTTTGGCAAGACAGAGAAATAGGTCATATTACGTGTGCAGTGAGGGTTTGTTTTTTGTTTGTTTGTTTTTAGTTAGTGTTGGAAGAGGAGGTATTAAAAACATCTTCCAGCCTGAGTTTGGAAGTAATTGAGAGATTGACAGAAGGGCCAGAGATAAATGTGTCAGCTGAATTCCTGATGTAAGAGGAGGCAGTTTGGCTATAGCTACAAGGGGCCTTTTCCCACTTTATCTCAGATTTGACACACACACACACACATACACACACACACGTCATATTTAATTTATATATATAATTTATATTTTATTTATATATATATATATATATTGCAGCCGTAGGCAGGCCTCTTGTGACGCAGCAGAGAGCAGACCACCAAGTTGGTGCACTGTGGCCAGAAATAGTTGATTTTTATTCAGAAAGATTCCTTCTCATAAATTCACCCAAGAGATAAATATGTCTATTTCCTACGGAGAGCAGTAAGAAAGGGAGAGGGAAGGCAAGGAGTACTACGCCCCCAGAAATCCTTCTATATTGAAATAAAAAGGCAGAAAAAAATGGTGTATTTTAACAAAAGCTACAAGGAGATGCTCATCAGGTTTTACCAGATGAGACAGAAGAGGCAGGACGGGGTTCCTCCAGCAGCTATGAAAATGAGCCCCATCTCCCGGTGTGAGTGTGGGTCTGGACTTATTGGGTCTCCCACATGGAGTTCTAAGGAGACAGGGGTGAGCTCACACAGACCTCTGATGCGGGGGATGGTTGGAAGTGGCTGAAATTGAGTGTGCATCCACCCAGGACCAGACACAGCACAGGGAACGGATTTTCTCAGGGGACACAACTTACTGTATGCTACATATGCCTACAGACCAGAGCCCTCCCCCTGGAAATACCGGTGATAAATAAATGAACTCACCTTTTGTAGGTTTAGCCCATGCTATATAGACTGATGAGCTCTGGGCGTACTATTAAGATAACTTTTGGCCTTGATAGAGCTAAAGATCAGACTCTGAACCAAGGTTCATGATACATGACCTGGTCTGTATCCTGGGAACCAGACTGTTAGGCAAGCCTGGTCACATCCCTTTCTCCAATAAATGGCCAGCCTAAGACGGGGAATAAGCCTTCCTCTGTGGTACCATTTCACCTAGTGTCAAGGAAAGATAAACGATCACCCATTTTACATTCTGGGCTGATTTCTCTAAACACTCTGTTGAAATTCTCTAGAAGGATCTCCTTGGAGTTAAAAACTGAATTTGCCAAGAAGACCTGTCAATTGAAAGTTACTGATGGATTCAGGCCTTTAAAAGTCTCCACTACTTCACCAGAGGGGCTTTCACAACCTTATCAGCACACATATAATCCTCTAATTGGCTCACTATTTACTGGGGAATGTATTCTGAATGGAATTATGGAGATACCATTTCTAAATGTCCATTTTATTGTCAACTTTTTTATACAGATAAAGACTGACCTAGGATCCAATTATTGAGATAACTGGCAAGAAAATTAGCTGGAAATACAGCCTAGTGAGAGGAAACCTATTTATAAAGTTCATCATAAAATGTCACACAATGATAGTATTACCTGTGTATGTGGACTATTTCATAACTACAATTTGACATATGTCTCATATTTTCCCCTCATAGTTTTATGTACAGTTTTAAAATATTAGGCAAATTTATAATATTAGTTGGGATAAATCAATTAAAATTAGCTTTATAGATAATCTACTCAATAATCATTTAAAATTAGAATTACATTTTAAATATCTGATGTATAATCTCTATTACTTCTCTCAGACACCATCACATCTATATACCGTAGGATCTAAATTATGGCTAATTCATCCATTTATCCACACATTCATTCACTATTATATTGTTTATATACATTCAACATTATATATTTTTTATATTTTTATTGATTTCAGAGAGAAAGGGAGAGGGAGAGAGAGAAACATCAATGATGAGAGAGAATCATTGATTGGCTGCCTCCTGCATGCCCCCTACTGGGGATTGAGCCTGCATTGAACCTGGGACCCTTGAGTCCACAAGCAGAGGATTTATTCATGGAGCCAAACTGGCTAGGGCAACATTATATTGTTTAGCCAACAAAACCAGAAAACTTGTTCAGTCCTGGAGTCACATAACTGAGACATGAATACTGTCCCAACTCTCAGGATGCCACAGCTGATCGGAGTGTGTGCCTGGCAGGCCACTCGGCGCCATGTGACCCACATTACAATAGAAGTATGCATGACCTGTTGGCTAGATGGAGTTGGGAAACTTCATGGAAAAGGTGATAGTTCCGATGACTAAGGTCACCAGCAAACAAGGAGGACAGTGAATCACATGCAGAATCAGTGCACTGGGCCAAGCCTTGACAGAATGCAAAGAACAGCCTCCTGGGAAGTGACTGCAGCTGAGGACCAGCATGGTACGCAGAGTGTATGAGACAAGGATGCTTGCAGAAAGGGCGCCACGACCTCAAATGCCATGTGATTACTGGGTTCCAGGTACCCCAGGCAGCATTTCAGCACAGAATTCACATGATCCAATTTGCATTTGGGAGAGACTTCTCTGGTGGTCGAAAGGAGAATAGCTACACAATTGAATCTCTCTCTCTCTCAAAATTAGCTTCTCCTTTGCTTCAAGGAGCAGAGCAGACAAGAGTGTGTTAATTATAATTTTTTTTGTGCTGGAGGTGGGTTCAAGTCTATGATATCTGAATTTTAAAAAGTTAGGGGGGACTTTTGTAAAGAGAATAAAATGGGAGATTTTGAGTCATAAATTAAGTATGAAATGAGTTTGGAGAATGATAAAATAAGTAACAACATGTCATACATTTTAGAACATCGTAAATGTTCTAAAGTGGACATACTGCAAGTAAATGCCTGGAATAAAACAGCAAAGTCTATGTCTGAGATGCCCATGAGGAGTCTTTAGCACGCAGGCCTGTTTCCAGTTGGTGGTGGGGTGGAGTCAGGATTGCAGTAAGTGAAGGCTAGTAGGAAATAAGGAAGTGGAGGCAACCAAAATAGCCAGGGCTTTCAAGACATGGGAGGTAAAGGGAAGGAGAGAAAGATCTGTGACTAAAATTGGGTAACTTTGAAGCTATTTGGGGATTTTTTTTAAAGGTGAGAGACGTGTGAAGAAGCAAAGAGAATGTATTTTCTCTTTCATCTTTCTTCCTTAACAAGTGCCTCAACTCACATCACATCCGCTTTATAAAGCTGTTTTTCAGAGGGGTACACACTGTTCAAGAAACTTCCTGCATTTTGAAAAGAAGGCTAATCTAAAATGGTTGGTGTTCCTTCTAGTATTAAACAATCTGAACAGATCAAATCACGTGTCTGAAACGTAGGAGGAGGCACAGGAACGACAGCAGAGCTGGGAAAGGGCATGGATGAAGTGTCCTCCCTCTGCCCAGGTGCCCAGAGAAATGCCCGGTTCCCAGTGAAGAGCCCACCGGTTTACTGTATTTATTGTAGCATCCCTTTAATTGACATACTTGCCTTTTATGGCAGCTCTCCATCACGCCATCTGCCATCTGTCAGGAGGCACTGGCACTAAGAGGGAGGCAGGCAAGTCCTCCGGGGGCTGGAGTAAGACCAGGACGATCCCATGCAGACCTCCCAGGCCTCACCCTCGAATCCAGCAGAAAAACCTATCACTTTGGGTCCACTAAGATGTCATGTCACTCTCTTGGCTACCTGGGTCTTCATGCAAATTTCACAGCCTACTCTTTATGTATGTTTTTTTCTTTATTTCAGAGAGAGGAAGGAAGAAGGAGAGAGAGATAAAAACATCGATGAGAGAGAAACAGCAATTGGCTGCCTCCTGACCAGGAATTGAACCAGCGACCCCCTGTTACATGGGTTGACGCTCAACCATCTGAACCTCACAGGCCGGGCTCACAGCCTACTCCTGATAACTTACAACTAAATGAAAATGCATCAAGAGAACCATAAGGAATGGAGGCTGATTGGATCTGCCCCCCGGGATGACATTCGGGACTGCCTCCACTAAACTACAGAGAAGGGAACCTTCTAGACCAGCCGTGGGCAAACTACGGACCGCGGGCTGGATCCGGCCCGTTCGGCTGTTCTATCCGGCCCGCGGAGCCGAAAGAGCGGAGGGTTCTCTTGCTCTCCCCTCTGCTCCTTTTCTTTGAATTTATATTAGTTCACACAAACACTCCATCCATGCTTTTGTTCCGGCCCTCCGGTCCAGTTTAAGAACCCATTGTGGCCCTCGAGTCAAAAAGTTTGCCCACCCCTGTTCTAGACCAAGCATGTCAAACTCAAAGGCTAACATGGGCCAAATAAACAAGGCATGCAGCCCGTGGGCCATGAGTTTGACATGCTTGTTCTAGACTGAAGAGAGAGCCTGAAGATGTACCTCGTCTAAAGCAAACGTGGTTTACAAAGTCTACTGAACCAACAAAGAGCCAGGCGATTAGAAGGTGGTTTTCTGCACTGCAAACGAATTCACCACAGGATGCTATTATATGAAGAATAACCTTAGCTCATTTAAAATATGCACTTATTTACTAAAAACATGTATTAATGCCAAACTTGTCAACAATATTTTGAGAACTTTCAATTAGGTTTCCTCTTGCATCATGTCACACATTTGGTGAGATGAGTGGTTAAGAACGTGGGCTTTTAGCCAAACGGATCTGGGGTGGGATCTGGGCTCTGCCACTGACTGCTACTGTGTAACCTAGGGCAAAGGAAGCACTGCCTGCAGCCCTAAATAGTATACCGCCTGTTATGGCGACTGTAAAGAAGAGGAGAGTCAATTATAAGAAACAGCACAGACTGGCATTGTAGTTCACATTCAATAATTTTAGCGATGTTTTTATTATACAAGGTATGGCATGATCATGCTTTGGAATATTGACCTATATTTCATTCCCTGTTCAATTTAGCCCGGCGATCTCCCCTTATCCCTCCTCTTTCTCCCTCCCCACTCCTTCCCTGCGGCAAAGGCATTCCAGGGGATGACTGTACCCGGCAGAAATGCAAAGAGAAACAAGTTGATTTATGGCTGGGAGTTCTACAGTGGACATACTGCAAAGAATATTTGTAAGACTGCTTGTGGAATTAGGGCTGCTCCCAAGGAAAGGAAAGTTCTGTTGGCTGGTGAGTGGCCGGTGGGGAAAATGCTGAGAAGGGAGACATTGCTTCCTGGTCCGTGGAGTGTGCGCTGGCGCCGCTGTGTGCAATGTTTAGGCCAATAGGACCTGAGATAGTCAGACAGTGCTTCCCTGAACTGCCTTATTGTGACCTGTAAGCTCCTACGGATGTCCCCCAAGGTGTCTCCCGGACATGGTGAGCCAGCGGCTGAAGAGCACACGGGCATGTTTCAGGGGATGATTCCAGGACAAAGGGTGCCCGGGACCAGAAGCCTCCTCCCACCTCCAGCCTCCCCAACACAGTGCACCGAGGAAGCCTTCAAAGCCATGGGTCACCTTGAAGAATGAGGAGAAAACCTGACCAGACAGTGGATTCCCAATTGACTGTTCTTGCCCCAAGGAAAACGGAGACATTACGTTCCGTTATTAAAAAAGAACAGTGGCCCTGACTGGTTTGGCTCAGTGGATAGAGCGTCAGCCTGCGGACTGAAGGGTCCCAGGTTCGATTCCGGTCAAGGGCATGTACCTGGGTTGCGGGCACATCCCCAGTAGGGGGCGTGCAGGAGGCAGCTGATCGATGTCTCTCTCATCAATGTTTCTAACTTTCTATCCCTCTCTCTTCCTCTCTGTAAAAAATCAATAAAATATATTAAAAAAAAAAAAAAAAAGAACAGTGAAGTTACCGTTCTGAGCCTTAGCCAAGGATTGTGGCTGGTGAGATTCTTCCCAGTTGCAGGTAAGAAATACTGAACGGACTCCTTGTAGAACTAAGGAGGAGGCTGGGTAGCTCAGGTCTGTGTGGACTACTAGCAGGAAGGGCAGGAAATCAACTCCCCGGGCCTGAAGCAGGGCTGCGTGGAGGAAGCAGGAATCCTTTCTGATAGGAGATGACTGGACTTCTGCCTGCTCTGCTCCTTCAGAGTGACAGCTCCTTCTGCTCATGCCTGAATGCCTTCCATCTGCCCAGCTCCCTACCCAACTGCCCTCTCCTCCCTGGTTGTTCAGTAAAAATTCGCTGTCAGACTCCCTTGCATGTCCCTGACACATGGCTCTGCCCGGGCCTTTGCAGTTAGCCCCACATTTATCAGCACTTCTCACTGCATTGATCGCAACATTTGCAGGGGACTGACTTTTTGCCAGTCACTGTCATGAGCACTGTATATGCACATCAGTCAACTTGTTTCTTCATCCTTTTGAAGAAGGTGCTATGAAGAGCTCCTTCTACAGAGAAGGAAACTGGCAGAGAGCTGGTCGCTCCCCCAGGCCACAAGGCGAGGTAATGGATTGCAAACCCCCAGCCTGTGCCCGGAGACCAATACTCACCACACTGCCAACCTCCCCGCTGTGCTTAGAGCATCACAACAACCGAGGGGGCATCCATGTTTCTCCCGGGAGCTTGTGAGCTCCCTCCTTTATCTGCCCATCCCCTCAACAAACAGGTATTGAGTCCTCTTCAGTGTCAGACACTGTTGTCGCCGAGAGGGAAGGCCTCACCTGAGACCCCGAAAATGCCATGGCCCTCAGGACAAGCCATGGAAATGGGAGCCCAGCTGCTCTTCAGGCCAGCCCAGGCCTAGGGCCCAGGACAGGCACCCTCAACCTCACCTGCACATTTGAACCGCCCGGGCACCTTTGTCATTGGCCTGGGTGTTGTCTCTAGCATTGGGGTTTCTTTTTTCTTTTTTTCAATATATTTTTATTGATTTCAGAGAGGAAGAAAGAGGGAGAGAGAGATAGAAACATCAATGATGAGAGAGAATCATTGATAGGCTGCCTCCTGCATGCCCCCTACTAGGGATAGAGCCCACAACCCGGGCATGTGCCCTTGACCTAGAATCAAAATGTCATCTCCTGGTTCATAGGCTGATGCAACCACTGAGCCACGCCAGCCAGGCCAGCATTGGGAGTCTCCCAGGAGTTCAAACCTTTGCTCTAGAGCAGCCTTGGGCAAACTACGGCCCGCGGGCCTGATCCGGCTGTTCTATCCAGTTCTCTTGCTCTCCCCTCCGCTCCTTTACTTTGAATTTATATTAGTTCACACAAACACTCCATCCATGCTTTTGTTCCGGCCCTCCGGTCCAGTTTAAGAACCCATTGTGGTCCTCGAGTCAAAAAGTTTGCCCACCCCTGCTCTAGAGCATCTACCCTGGAAGATACTACACAGAATAAAATACCCAGCCATGCAAAATTATTTCCTGAGGAGGGTTAGTTCCACATTTAAAAATGCCCCTTGAAAAGAGAGTTAGGCCCCGCGTTCAAGTCCGTGAGTAGAATCTGCGAGTGAAGGCAAACCAGAGTCAGCCCTCATCGCGGTAGCTGGGTCCCCAGCCCTCTGTGACAGGGGGGACAGGACAGGATGTGGGAGCTATAGGAGAGTGGGGGTTTGCTTTTCAGAGCCTTCCTACAGGGCTAAACAGGAAAGAGCATGTTTGCCACAGGGCAACCAGCATCTGCAAGAACAGCATCCATGTTTGATTGACTAGTACAGGTAAAACTGGTGAACGACTCAGCACATGGCCTGCCCTTGACCATGGCGGCCCCTTCAGAAAGCTGAGCTGCAGCCGCCCACCTGCCCAGGCCCCCATCTCTGCCTCTCCAGCCAGACTCCTTCACCCTGTGCAGCAAAGCAGTTGTGAATTATTTGAGGATATGCTGAGAATGTCCTGCCTGGGTGACAGAAGTCTCATAAATCAGTCCTTCCCTGGACTTGATCTCTCTTCCGAGTGCTGTAATGCCAACTCACCGGGGACCCCCATCCCCTGGAATCGATGTGAAGGCATGGTCTGGGGGTGCAGAGCTGCAGGGGGAAACAGGGGCTGATCTAGGAAAAGAAAAAAGGGCCAGCAAGAAGGTAACTTAAAACAACACGACAATAATAGAAACGAGGACTACTAATTCTGCTCCTTGCTAGCATCTTTCATCGCCTGACAGCATAGCCTCTATTTGTTTGTTTTTGAAATTCTCTTCCCTTTGGAGCACAGCCTCCATGGTGACGGGTTACTGCTGCAGCTCCAGTGCCTGGAATGGTACCAGCCATGGGGTAGGTGCTAATACTATTTGCTGAATTAATTAAATGAAATATTCCCTCTGGGTCATGCATTTAGCCCACATTAGCGCATTTGATCCTCATAAGAACCCTGAAAGGCAGATATTACTAATGCCATTTGGGGCTGAGAAAACAAGTTAGGAAAGCTGCATGCATTTCTCCAAAACACACAGGAACTATGGAGCAGAGTGGGGGTTCCAGGTTAGTGTTGTCAGCCACCACCACGCCCTGCTCCCTTGATGACAAGGCTGAGAAGGCGGTGCAAGAAGGAGGCAGAAGGCGGGGCTGCAGGAGGAGATGAAATAAAGGCAGAAGGAAAGTGACCCATTTCCCCATGAAAGAACTGCTGATTAGGGAATTAAGGCAGCCTTTCTTCTCCAAAGCCTCTGGTGAAAGTCCCATGAACAGTCCCAGAGCAAACACAAACAGAGATGGGTGAGTGCTCTGCTGGCCCACTTGAACTTCGTGTCCCTGCTACACTGCACCTAGTGCATGGTAGGTGATATTTCTGCACAGTTCAGGTAAAGGCAACCACAGCGCATGCATACCCCTTTTCAGATTCCTCCTGTGTTGGCATTTGACAAATCTAAAAATGGCAACAGAGCACTGGAACTGTCGTCTTTCCTTACTTCCTAGAGCTGTGATAAACCAAAACAGAACACTCCACTTTACAAATTAGGCATGTGCATGTGTGTGTGTGTGTACGCACACACACACACACACAGAGTCAGACAAAAGGCAAATGACTCCACAAGACAGAACCTGGGTCAGGAACAGAATGCCAAGGTATTCTAATTGCTATTCCAGAATGCTCTGGTGATATCTCCTTTATTCTTCTGAGTTTCATTAGTCACACTTTAACCCCACTTCCCCATGGGAGAAGACTTTGAAGCTCTTACATCTACTCAATCCAAAGGGGTCCAGCCTGAGAAAGGACCCAGGCTGGTCCTTAGTGCTTCTGGAAATTAGACCCTGTGGTTTGCATGTACCCAGTTCCTGGGGAATAGTCATGCGTTCGTCAGAAAGCAGACCATCATCCTGGTTGGTGGAGGAGAGAAGGCAGCTGTCAGGAGCCATGTGAAGGGGGAACCCAGGCCCTAACTCATGGCAAAGGAGATGAAAAGACTTTTTAAATATTTTCTTATGGAATCAAGGAGAGCTTCTCCCACATGGTATTGAAGGGCTGCTTTCCTGCGGGGAGACATGGGACAGGAGTTGGCTGAAGGCGCCTGCCCCGCCTTGTTTTTTCCGAACAAGTCTGAGCCCTCGTGTGTTTACTTAGACTTATCCTTGCTTAAAAGACACTACAGATGCATGTGTTTTCTCAAGGATGCTTACTCTGCTATTATAACTAAGTTAATTTTAGCTCAAGCTGTTGTTACAATAAAAGCCTAAGGAGGCCCGCAAACAGGGCTGCTTTGTTTCTATGGCCAAGCAGTCCCTTAGCCTCTCTTCACTCAGGATCTGCTGGTCAGTCCCAGCACTTTCCCAGACCAGTATGTCCTGAGTCATTGCCGTGGAGACCAAGACACTGACTGGAGAACTGGACAGTTTTCATTTGCCATTGAGACTCCCATGTAGCCTATCTGGGCCTATAACAGGGCCCAGTGCAGCGGACTAATCAAGCAAATATTGATAAATAACACAAATCCATCCCTAGAGTACACATAACTGAAGACTATGTTCCATGCCAATTCTATGCTAATTATCTCAACAGTGGTGGGGAAAAACCCCCAAAATGAAACAAAAAAAATAATCTCTTATTAATAAAATGCTCTAAAAGCAAATGAAGTGTGACAGCTATGGGCAAATAGCTCCGATACTTCCTTGATAGATATTATTGTCCATTATGTTCTTCTTTGGGAAATGATTCATTTTTAGAATATAGTTTTGTGTCCTATAATACTTATCCCAGGAATTTCTGTTGTTTCACAAATAAAATAAATATAAATAAAATAAGGATGAAAATTCACACAATCCTCACTTTTTTACACATCATTTATTTATGTTTTTAGTTAATATTTGTGGATATGTGAATGTTAATAATCACACAGTTATAGCATATGTAAATTTTATATTTTCATTTTTACAGATTAATCTGTTATAATCATTTATATAACATTATGTTCTTCATAGTTTTTATTTAAAATAATTCCTTGAGTGACTATAGAATAATTTTTCTTAACCATTCTCATAGTGCTGACTTTTACATTTCTTCCAATTAAAAATCATGCTGTGTAGAGACTTTCCTTCAATTTTTGAGTTATTTCTTCATGAAAATTATTCTTGGGGTAAAATTACTGGGTCAAAGGCCTTTGGCTACTTTAAGCAGAAACAAAGCAAGTCTAATTCTCCTAGATGAAGAATCAACTATGAGATGCTGTGGGGATTAACTAAGATGGGAAAGAAGAAAAGGAGAGCCGCTTGCATCAGAAAGTGATTATCTACTAAACAGATATCCCACAGTTCAAAGGTAGAAATCACCTGACGATTGTTGAACAGAAGCTACAGTATCTCTATGTTCAGAATGTGGTTGGAAAGCTTTCTTATATTTCACTCCTATATAATGTTTTCACTCTGTCACTGCCCCCTCCCATCATCCGATTGGTCAATATTAACCAGACACTTAGCTGACAATCTGGAGGATACCTGATGACTTTATTGGCCAAACTTACCACGAGAACATGCACACACTTAGCATTAGGCTGGCATGGGCTGCACTGATGGTGTGTTATTGTTCTCTCTTTAGAGGCCAGAACACAGGCTGAGGAGTGTAGCAGGTCACGTATGTTTAAATCATGAAGAGCGACTGGACCTCAAAACCTCAACACCCAGGCCCATCTTTTGCAGCACATCAAGTCAGTGGGGGGGGGAAAGATGCCTTAGAACCAAAACCAACCCACATCACTTGTTAACTCCTTTTCCTACTAAGAAGGAGAAAGATACAAGTTTTATGTCAAGGTTCTTTCTAGAGTCAGATTTTTTTAAATGTTGGGTTGATTTTTCCATCTTTCTAGGGAGAATGACTTTAAGTGTAGAAGGCACCACTTTGCCACATGCTTAGGACAAGAAAATTCCCAAGGGTCAGAGTGTGAAAATGGTAGATTTTCGTTTTTGTTCTAAGAAGTTTAAGCACTCTCTTTTCCTCCCCCACACATGCACAGCCCCACACCAGTGTAAACTTCTTATTTTGTCCTTCAGATTTGAGGAGTCCAAAGAGTACTTTGAATGGTTGGTTCTGTAGAGGATGCTTCCTAATTCATGAAGGAGGTTGTGAGCCCCAGAGAGAACACACAGCCTCTCCCCTAGCAGCCCACAGGACCCTCCCTTTGCATGCACTGCCCACGGAGGCACAAGGCAGGGAAATTTCTACAGATGGCGGCCTAGCTTGTCACAGTGTGGTGGTTATTTATTGCTCCCAGTGTTTTCAAAATACCAGATGTGTCCTTTATTTTAAGTGGTCTGTTTTTAAGCCCCTTAATTAATTTTGCAGTCTGATCAGCTGTTTTATATTAATTAAAAAAAATAAACAACGATTATGGCATGTGGTGCATTCAACCTTTTCCTGTAAACTCTCAGAAGGTGAAAATGCTGAGAGGGGTTCCTGGTATTCGGGAAACAATGTCTCAAACAGCTGCAAAGGGCTGCAAAGGACCTTCCCACAGACACCCATCCCCAGCCACAGCCAAGAAAAGTGCTACCGCAGATGCCAAAATGCTTTGGGTGGAACCTAGTACCAGTCTAATATCGTCTCCTGGAACATCCCACCAGCTTATAGCCCACGATAAAGATGTGGCACATTTTTATATATTGGGGCAGGGGCTAACGGTTGAGTGTTTTGAATTCAATTTTTTAAAAAGCTATCTTTATTGTTGAAAGTATTACAGATGTCCCTTTTCCCCCAGTTGACCCCATCCATTCCACTGCCGCCCTCTCCTCCTAAGGTCTTTTATTTGTTCTCATCTTAAAAAAAAAAAAAAAAAAAAAAAAAGAACTTGATCTTGATCAGTGTTTGAATATGACCTTTATGCCTACATTTTAATAGTGCTTTAAAATAGTGTGATACTGTAGGGAGGAGCACGTTTTAAAGGATAATTAGTCAAAAAAGATGCTAAGCAGCAGAATACACTTATATGTCGTACTTGCATTTTAACTGAAGAAGTAAAAAGAGTAATAACATATTTATGCATCTTTTTATGTCTGTGACTCTCACTATAGGCTCCACGGGAGGAGGAAGATCAGACAAGCTTGGCTCACTGTTAGTTTCCCAAAACCTCCCCCCTCTGTCTATAACATTATAAATATCTGCACTCCATCGGCATATACTTGTGGAATAAATGAATTTTGTATTACATCAAATAATTCGAATATGGGTAGGAAAAAGCAGCCTCAGGCATTAACGTTCTCTGCCCTGAGACACCGTCCGAGGTTTTTGCAGACTGTTTCTGTACCATGTGCACTAGTAGGAGAGAAAGGCCTAGGGAACTCTCAGTGTAACTGATTATATTTATGTAGCACCTATCACCTTGGTCCTGTATGTAGGTCAGCGATTTCCCAACGTTTGCTTCATAATATCCCAGAGTATCTCTGTGGGGCCATAGTGTCTGAGAATAGTCTCAAAATGAAATTAACTTTCATCCCACTTAATTTTTAAAAACAATAAACATGGTCCATGAAGGGAAGCCTTCCAACACCAAGGACACAATTGTAAAATACACCATTTCCAGGGACGTGGCAACCAGAGCTCTATCTTCATTCCAAAATAATTATTGATTCTTCTATTGGTTCATTTTAAACAAATATCTATGAAACATCTACTTTGTGTCATTATACCATGTACTTGAGATGTAATGATGTCGTTTTTGTTCTAAAGACACTTGTTTAAAGAGCAGTGTGATGGGAATACAATATGATGTAAAATCCAAAGTTCAAAACCTACATTTGTTGGGTGTCCACAGAAGTTATATAGATGCCCTAGCTGGTTTGGCTCAGTGGATAGAGCATCAGCCTGCAGAATGAAGGGTCCTGGGTTTGATACCGGTCAAGGGCACATGCTGGGATTGCAAGCTCCATCCCCAGTAGGGGGTGTTCAGGAGGCAGCCAATCAATGATTCTCTCTCATCATTGATGTTTCTATCTCTCTCTTCCTCTCCCTTCCTCTCTGAAATCAATAAAAATATTATTTTTAAAAAAGAAGTAATATAGAGTGCATTACCCTATATTTCCTACCTTTTCCTGATGTCTATATTCCTCATAATTAAAACTACCTCAGGAAGCCTCTGACCAGCAACACTGTGTGTCCTGAGTCTGAGAGACTTACTCTGTGTCATGGATTCACTTATGTTGTAAGATTCTGACACTGAGGTGATCAAAGCCATGCCATAATAATTCAGTGTGGTATCTCCAGCCTCTGACGCTGCGCATGCCCCTTACAGTCAGGCAACTAAGAGTCAAACTACACAGCCCCATCAGTAAACCACTTTCTTCACCCAAACACTTGCACCGATAGGTCAAAAATCTGGAAGCATCTTTGATGCTTTATGATATTAGAAGAGCATGATCCTGGGAGTTTAAAGAGTTGGGTTCAAATTCCAACTCTTCTCTTGGTACACACGGAGTCACATGACTAGATGTCTCCTCCCATAAAAAAAAAAAAAGACAGTAGTTGTAACCTCTTAGAAATGTTATGAGAATTAAATGAGAGCACATGCAAGGTTCTTAACACTGCCAAAGACACTGAAGTTATTCACCACATTTTCTTTTCCCCACTAATTTAATAATGTGTCATTATAAGATTATGATTTTGACTCTATTCACTGAAAGTATGAAAACAATGGAATTGTTCTCAATATACGTTAAGATTATCATTCATTTAAGAATTATGCCATTATAATTCAAATAATGACTTGCTTTAGTGAATGGTGAAAGATAATGGTATGATTCTCCGGGATGTAAATGTCTGGTCTGGTATTATCAAAGTGCCTCCTAGAGGTGAAGATCCTAAAAAATCATTGCAGAGAAATGATGGCAATTTAACCAGTAGTACAATGACTGGCATGATGGTCAGTCATAGGTTTTATATAATTACTGCATATACATGTATACATAGACATTTATTTACATATATATGTGTGTGTGTGTATATATGTATATATATATATCTCTATAATAATAAAAGCATAATATGCTAATTAGACCGGATGTCCTTCTGGATGAACATCCTTCCATCCTTCCGGATGAAGCCGGGGCTGCGAGGGAGGCCCGGGGTCCCAGGTCCCAGAGGGAAGCTGGTGCCAGCAGCCAGGGGAAGGAAGGCCTACTCTTGCACAAATTTTGTGCATCAGGCCTCTAGTATATATATAACAACTCTTTCCAAATATTGAGGTAAAGTAAATAGTGCAAGACAATCTATAATAATAAAAGTGTAATATGCAAATTAGACCAGACAGCCAAACGACCTTCCAGGCATCCTTCCAGAGGACCTTCTGGATGAAGCCAGGGCTGTGAGGACCGAGGCAAGCTGCCACAGCTGCGAGGGCCGAGCCCCTTTCACGAATTTCATGCACCGGACCTCTAGTTATCATATATAATAAGAAACCAATTTTAAACATCAATCCAAACAATTTAGGTCAGAATTACACATTTTGAAGTGATATGTGACAGTAAGCATTTTCTCTAAATTTGCCCTCTTCCCACTGATCCTTCTGCTTCCTTTTGAGCTCCTTATGAACCTTGAAAACAAATAGACTCATGGTTATGCCTGACAGACCGCAAAACACCGAGGAGACCGTGTTCCTAATAGGCAGGGTTCTGGGGCGTTACAATGTCACCCACTTGCATGGGGCTTCCTTCCATTTAGTGTTCAGGAATTGGGAAGCTGAGCCAAGGTCTTTTCTTGGGCTCTCTTTCTCCCTGCTTGATAATGCTGTTATTACTTCTAGCTGCAGAGCCATATGGCAAATGGCAGGCAAATACTTAAGATTTAGGATCAAAAGGAGGTAGGAGGTCCCATTAAGGACATGCTCATCCCAGCTAAACTCTGCCAGATTTCTGCTTGGAATTTGTTGGGAATTGGAACAACCAATAATAAAGTGACACTTCCAATCTCAACTCCCTATCAATCCATTGACATCTCCCTTAGAAGCCCTCCAAAGAGAGATTATGATAAGGGCAAAAGTGGGCACTTGTGGGCTTATCTCACTTTACCTTACTTTTACTTATGACATCACTGCGCATCTTATCTGTTGTTCTGACCTTCACCTAACAAAACTGGAGCAAACCTGGGCTTCAAACAAGAAGCCAGGCCCTACAGGGTACTTGCTGTACAGCAATGAACGAGAAGGGTTATCGTGCAGGCTGTTCTGCAAGATCCCAGCCAGACCTCTCTGCCTGAAACTGTTCAGAATTGCACAAAAAATACTAATGGGAAAACGGAATTTTCCTTCCTTAAAATTCTTTTCAAAGAGAAATTGCCCTTCCCATCTCCTCGATCAGGTGGGAAGGATATGGGTACTCCTCTTTCTGGAATCAAAAGGAAAACTCGAACTTCTGTGTTGGGACACAGGACATGACATGAATCGGTCAAGTACTGGTATGCTGGATTAACATCTCCCTCCATGTTCCTCAGAACATGAGGATGCCTTTCTCAGGTTCAATCTTAATTTATTTCCACAGTGGTATCCCTCCGTATTTACATTAAATGTGGCTTTAAAATGTCCTGTGATGCCACAGTAGCATCTATATGACATATAGGGATGGGGAAAAAAAAAAAAAAGGTTGTATGGCACTTCTATCTGGCCACAAGCTCAGCTCATATTCTAGGAGAGGAGATGAGAAGACAGTTCTCTAGGCAGAAGGTCTCTGGCACATAGTGTACCCTGTATATGTAATGCTTTGTGTTGTGTGTGCCCATTCCAATCCCCTCTTGCGAAGCCACCCTTGGATTACAGCATATTCTCTGGTCTGGGCACTGCAGCCTCATTTTCTAATTCTTTCCACTGTCAATATTCACAACATTTTAAAATAGGTTGGTGTTTGCAGAGGTAGTAGAGCACAGGAAACAATTTGATGGCAAAAGAGTTGTACCGGTGTTGAATCCCTTCTCCTGATTTTGGGCAAGACATCTTCACCTCTCTGGGCCAGTCCAAAGTGCTCCTGGCCCATCTCTTTTGCACTTTCTTGTCCAGGAGAACAATCCATGAATTATATCTGGAGTTTCCCAGCAGTCCCTAGGAAGCCCCTAGTAACATCTTTAGATGCTTCTGTCTCCCTGTTTGAACTCTTAGAACATCATTCCAATGTCTACCGCAGTCTCTTAAGGTTGTTCTTCCTAGTGTGTGGCCTCAGCCCTCCCCTGAGAATCCGGTCTGCATCTCCTTCTAGCTATGAGTGCTGCCATCCAGGCCACAACACGCATGGGTGCAATGGGGCTGTATGGAAGGTTCTAGTACCAGCTGGTTAAGTAGACAATCTTTTGCTGATTGCCGAGAAAGCAATAAGCACTGGAGGTATGGAGACGGCACATGGTAAACACTGAGTCTCTGCTGTGCATCGACTAAAAGTTAAGCTGCGTTAGGCATTGCTGTGGAGAGCCACACATAAGACTCCACTGGGAAATACGGAGAGGTTTGAGAATAGAAGATAATAAATAAACATGTGCAAATTAATACGGTACAAATTGAGCAAATAAATGCTGAAGGGACACAGCAAATACAAAGAGGAACAATACTCCAGAGATCGGGAGTTATAAATGCTCACTAGAGGCCACGATGGCGAAGCTAAGTTTGCACTAAAATTCACGAGCAAGCCTACTGGAGTGAACAAGCCCTGATAAACATTCAGTCCATGGAGAACAGGCAGTTCCCTGAGGAATCACCCCCGGGATTAGTGCCCTTAGACTGGCTGGTGTCCTCACACACAATTTCTTTCCAATAGTTCTACACTCTCACACTGACCTGGCCACCAATGAACACAGACTTCATAGCATTTGCTATGTTTTAGGGAGAAGGAGCTAGAAATTTGGAGTCTTCATGTGTGTGTGTGTGTGTGTGTTCATTTTATTTTATTGATTTCAGAGAGGAAGGGAGAGGGAAAGCGAGATAGAAACTTCAATGATGAGAGAGAATTATTGATTGGCTGCCTGCTGCATGCCCTACACTGGGGATCGAGCCCACAACCCAGATATGTGCCCTGACCAGGAACTGAGCCTTGACCTCCTGGTTTATAGGTCGATGCTCAACCACTGAGCCATGCCAACTGGGTTGGAGCCTCTTTTAAGGCAAGGCCTCTGGACCCGTGGTCCAATATGTCAGACACTTCATCCCAAGTACCCTTAAGAGTTGATGCAGAAGGCCATGCTCCAGGAAACCCATCAACACACGTCTCTGATGGAGGCAAATTATAGTTTATAAATGATTAGACTACTATTAATGATAATATCAAGGTCCTTGAGGCTCTAAGGGGAACTCTGAAAATGAGATGTTACCAGAAGCTCCGGAGTCTTCACCACTTGTCAGTTCGTGTTTTTAAAAAGTGCATTAGCTTTATCCAGTATCCATATAACCTTTCTACTCTCCCTTGCTCTGTTTCCCTGGCAACCATTTAAAGTGCTGCAAAAAGGCACCGCTGTCTTGAAAAGAAAAGGAAAATGGTCTTAAACTTTCTCTTTTTCTTTGGGCTTTTTCTCCATCTTCCCAGCCACTTTCCTAGCTCTTGGAGGTTGGCCGTCTCCACAGAGCCAGCTCACCTTGAATGCACAACTGTGGGGCAATTAAGGAGGTGGTGCCAGCCCCGGTGGCTGTGGCTCCTTTGAGATGACGGATAGGTGTTCAGGGTCAGCTAAGAGGCCCTGTGGCTGGGGGAGAACAGTACATAAAGCAGAAATATAACAACAGAAGCTTTCAAGAAGGCGCCCTCCTCTCTTCAAACCTCTCACCTTAGGAAGAGACTGTGTAAAAGGCAAGGATGCGGGCTGCCGGCTGCCACTCCAAGGGGCCGGCTCTGAGAGATGAAGGAGGAGCTCCGGCGGGAGGCTGCTGAAGACTGCCTGTTTTGAGGGGCTGTCTGCCACAGCTTCTGTGATGTGTGTTGTCGCTATTGATGTCAGTTAACTAAGAGAAAATGTCCTTGTCTCACAACCCCAAGACTCCTGGCTCCAGGACGCGGACAGGGGAGATGTGATGGATTACAGGACTGTCAGACTGGGAACAAAGCTGCAGCTAATAAAGGTCAGAACTGGAGGTTTTCGTTTCCCATTTTGGACTGCTTGTTAAAGACCCCTTTGTGTGAAAGGAAGGGAAAATATGGAGCACCCGCGATGTTTCAGGAATCCCAAGTGATGTCATGTAATCTCACAAACAAACACCTCTATGAGCAAACATCCTACTTATTTCCATTTGCATTCACTCCTCCCACCCACTCCCTAGCTCTCAGAGGTGAAGTTGTTAGCAGAGGTCCGAGGTTGCCTTAGAACTAGACTCAAAGTCTGGTCTGTCTAACTCCACAAGGTCCTGGTGCTTCCATCAGGCCTGCTGCCTCCCTGGCTTTGCCCATCAAATTGCCGAAAGGACAGCCAGCCAGTGGTTGGGACTAGGTCTTAATATAAAACAGGTCACCATAAGCCTTTTGCACCCACCCATCCTGATGCATAGCCTGTATTGTGGACAGGAAGCCACTGTCGGGACAAAATATGGACTTGTACCAGGGTAGTTGGGATGAAGGAGTTAAGAAGTGTAAAAATTATGGATATATTTTGGAGGTAGAACTGGTCAAGTTGGTTGATGACTTAGATATTGGGCATAAGAGATAAAAGAGGAGTCAATTATAGAACTAGGTTTTGGGGCCTCAGCAATAGAAGAATGGGATTGCTGTTCAAGGAGAGAGGAAAGACAAAGAAGAAGCAGGGGGCAGGGTGTTTGAGTAGGTGGTGCAGGTACGACACCCAACAGGTGAATTTTTGACAAGTTAGATCTAGAAAAGCTGTTAGACAGTTTGAGAAGTCGTGCGGGCAGCTTCTGTTTGGATTTCACCAGGTAGTTCAGGACTAAATATATAAATGTGGATCCTAAGTGTACAGATAGCATTTCCAACCACGAAAATGGATGAAGTCACCCAGGTAGCTAGCAGAGACAGAGAAGTAAAGAACATCAGAAATGAGCTCTGAGAAGTCCACAATAATTGAGTAAGGTAAAGCTAGAAAGAGAAAAACCAGGGGATCATGGCTGATGTTCCAGAGACCAAATAAAGAAAAAATTTTAAATAAAAATAGTGAAATGTGTGTCAATAGAGACCATAGAATTTGATAAGGTGAAGTCATTAGTGTCATTGTCAAATGCCATTTTGATAAAATTATAGGTATACTATGAGCTTAATGGTTATGCCTCCCCCCCGCCCATTTTTATATTGAAACCCTACCCTGCAATATAACAGCATTTGAAGACGGGAAATAATTAGGGTTAGAGGAGGTCACAAGGTTGGGGGCCTCATGATGGGATTGCTTCTCTTATAAGACAAAACAACAGGGAACATGCTCTTTCTGTGCGATGCCAGGACACAGTGGGAAGGTGGCCATCTCCAAGCCAGAAAGAGAGCCCTCACCAGGAACCTCGTCAGCCAGCACTTCATCAGGGACTCCCAGCCTCCAGAACTGTGAGGAAGTAAATTTCTGTGTTTGAGGCACCCACTCTGTGCTATTTTGTTACAGCAGCCTAAGCAGACTAATACAGTATGAAAGCCTGATCTAACTAGAGGGGAAAACCGCATGGAAGAAATTGGAAATAGTGAATATAGAAACTTTTCTTTGGAAGTTTTTCTGTAACTTGTCGCTGAGATAGGGAGTGGTAGCTGGAGGATAGTCAGAGGTCAGGAAAGGTTTTTAAAGATGGAAAATATTAGCACTTATCTATCTGCTGATAGGAGCAATCCCATAGAGAAGGAATAGCGATGATGCAGGAAGGGGTAACTGAAGAAGAGGGCGTACAGGTGCACAGCTGAAGGTTCAGCCTATGATAAAACAAACAAACAAACAAACAAACAAGAAACAGAACCTGTGGCCATCCATCCATCTGGTAGATTTGGCGGTGAGGGTGTGCACACACTTTCTTGGGAAGTAGCAACAAGGCAAGAATGAGGAGGGAAAGGAAGATTAGAGACTTGAGGATCGTTTTATCGAATTTCACTTATGCATACATACCTATTTGTCTAGAATTTGTTTTGAATATGCTGTGCAAATCCATGCACAATATTTTAATGAAAATAGAAGATGTTAAGCTGCTGAAACATTCCCGCCAGCAACCTACTTTGGCAATACAGGATGTTCTTTGCAAGGGAAGGTCTTCTCCTGCCTCCCACGGAAGTCATTCCAGGCCTGCCTGTGGGTGTTAACTCTGCATTTCCTGTGCTTTTGACGGGATAGTTCACATTGGCTTTGTTGCTTTGTGTTAACATAATCTACCAAGAGGCTTTAGTGACTGCACCAGTTGCTTAAAGAATAGAGCACAGATGACTTCAAGTGCTCTCTCTTCACCGGGGGTCACAAGGTAGGAACAAAACCTGAGTATGCCTATGCATCCAGTTTGGGCCAAACTCAACCTCCATTGTGCCTTCCTTTACCAAGCACAGCTTCTCTGCCTCCTTATATTATTCGTTATGGCCTCTGGCTCTGTTTTGAGTGCCCTTTCTGTGTCTCTGGCTACCCATTCATGGAGCGGTAAAACACCCTGCTCCTGAGAGGGTCAGTATGCTCCACAAAGCACTTGGACCACAAGACCTTGGATATCCTCTGGAGAAGAGGGGTGGGGGGGGGGGGGGCGTCATTGCAGATGGTGCCAGAATGCTTGGTTGCCAGGACTTAGAGATGATTGGATAGAATAAAATCCACAAACTTGGGGAGAGCTTAGTTTTATACTAGATGTATTTATTGTCTTGGTACTGTTGGACTAGAAGCTGAGGACCTGCATTAACTGAACACGTGTTCTTTTTTTTTTTTGGCTGGGAAAGCACTTCAAATCCATGATCTCATTTAATTTCACTCCAAATTCAAGAAATAGAAATGATGAACCCCATTTTCCAAATGAGGAAGCTAAAACTTGGGCAAGTATCATCACTAGGTCAAGGCCAGGCAACTATAAAGTGGCTGAGCTGGATCTCAACCAAGTACTGCCTGCATTTGAACCCCCTGCTCTCAATCACAGCTTAGTTTCTGAGTGTGCGCATCCTCCATTGAGTTGTTGTTTATTCAAGCTGTGTGTGTGAAAGAAGCGTCCCTCTGTACTTGACCTGCTGGAGGTAGAAAGCCCACTGCTTCTGTTTCTCAGCATTCCTGCTTTCAGCTATTAACTCGGAGAATCCAGTCTTACAAAAGCAAAGTGCAGCCACTCTATCTCTGCATTTCAGGGGGCAGGTTGGGAATTGGCACACCGTCTAATCAACCCATAAGCACACAGCGTATTTAAAAGGCACATGATGCTACAGAACAATACTTCTCCAGAGACAGGATGTTGGCAAGGAGTGAGAGGCTAGCAGCTGAGCCGAACGGCCTGCGCCCGCAAAGGCAGCCTCGATGTGATCAGCATCATGTGTGCACTGGGAGGAGTGTTTTTGTGCAGTTAGGGCAATAGATTGGTTGTGCTAATTAATTGTGTATATTCAAGTTTATTACCACTTTACACCCAGCATCTCCTTAAAAGAGAGAGAGTAAGAGAGAGAGAGAAAGAGGAGGGGGGGGAGAGAGAGAGAAAGGCAGAACAAAAAAACCTAATATAATATTCAACAAACATTCTGCACCCAAACAGCACATCTTTGTCTGAAACCTTAGTTCCAAGAACCACTTACAGGCTTTCATCAACACATTATAATATTAATCAAGGCTCATAATGCAAGAGTGATTTGCATGCCAACAAATATATTTACACAGTAAATTGTTTGTTGAGGAGCCTTGGAGACAAATGCAATTCACTGCCATAGAGCTGAAACCCCACTAAAACCCAGAGATGACAAAGACTGTAGAACTGGATCCTCCAGAGCCCTGAGTAAGAGGTTCATTAGCATTCTAATTCCTGCCAAAGAATTTAGCTCCCAACCTACAGAATGCATTTATTTCAGCTTCAGTGTAAGTTTAGATGAGCTGTTCTCCTGGTACTGGCGTATACTGAAAAATCTGTGCCATAATTGCAGGTTTCACAGGGCAAGAGAGATTAAATAGGTAGATAGACAGACGATAGATAGATGATCTCCTTCCTAAGACGTCCCTGAGACTTTATTTAGGTCACTCAATTGTGCCTTGTTGAGTCGACCTTCTCATTTACATCAAATGTGTCTACTTCTCTCCATTTCCATCACCACCTCTGTAATCATAGCTTCTAACCCTCTCCTTCTAGGACAATTGTATTAGCTGCCTCATTGGCTTCTGCATCCATTCTTGACTTGGGTTCCTGTGTAATAATTTCCAGCACCCAAATCCCATTTACATAGGAGACCAATTTGTATGACAAATGGTATGGCCAACCTCGTTACAAGTTTTTACATTGAGTGACCCACCTAGTCCTTCACTTACCACTGCCTGCCTCACTCTTGGACCCTCCCGCAGTGCCACGGGGTGGCCGTCCTTCTTCCTTGGCTTCTATTCCATGTCAGGAATGCCACTGACACATTGATAAGCTCTCCTAGCACTCCGTACTTCTATTGCAAAGCACTCATCACAGTGAGCAATTAAATCCTTAATTTTAATTCATTTAATTTAAAGTCTAACTTCCTCCTTCCCATTCATTTCCATAATGTGTTCCAGAATATTATGAGAGATGCAGAACAATATACCAGGAGAGTGCTGTTGAAAATCTGATTGTCTCCATTCACTTCCTTCTATGGCCACTCTAAATGTAGTGTCTATTGCACACAAGTACTCTTCAGATATATATAGGGTGTCCCCAAAAATGTATACACACTTTAACTAATGTTTAATTCCAATGGGTTAAACCTGAAAAGAAAGAAACATCAATGGAGCTATCTGCTTGTTAAAGTGTGTATACACTTTTTTGGGACCACATACACACACACACACACACACACACACACACACACTTAATAAACTTGCCTGGTTTCTAATCCCACCTCTACCTCTTTTTAGGTGAATAATAATTTGGAGCAAGTTACTAAATTTTGTCTCCCTTCTTAATATTCTCATCTGTCAAATGTAGCTAATACTCATGGCTGCCCTACCAGGAATATTATTGGAGGAGAATGGACAGGGCATGGTTGCTGGTTGACGGGCTCCTCACCCTCCATTGACCTTGGCATGTGCATGCCATTGGCCTTTTCCACCCTAAAAGGTGCCCCGAGGACACGGCCCTGAGAGAGCAAGGTGTGGTTGACACTATCTGTAAGGCAGACATTGGTTAACCTCCTTAAGGCCTCTACATAAACTTTAAGACTCTGGAAGGTAGATGCAATCTATTAGCCTTGCAGTGGCCCAGTAAAGCCCAGAAGGTTCCTTGCTTATTGGAACTGTCACCTACAGATTTGGTGTGCTCTACCTCTCTCTGTCTTTCTTTGGTCTCTCCTTGCCCTCACTGCACAGGGGCCAGTTTGTGAAAAGTTTAAATGAAGTCGTATCCTTGACAAAGTGTTTCCCCCAACATTTTCAGTACTCAGCTGCCACCCTACACAGTTGTCAAGATGTAATGATTATATTCCTTGAGCTGCACTTTATATCCCATGACTATTCTCTAACTACCAATGGTTACTTCTTTTTTTTTTTTTAATATATTTTATTGATTTTTTTACAGAGAGGAAGGAAGAGGGATAGATAGTCAGAAACATCGATGAGAGAGAAACATCGATCAGCTGCCTCCAGCACACCTCCTACTGGGGATGTGCCCGCAACCAAGTTACATGCCCTTGACCGGAATCGAACCTGGGACCTTTCAGTCCGCAGGCCGACGCTCTATCCACTGAGCCAAACCGGTTTTGGCCCAATGGTTACTTCTTAATCCCATCACCTCTCTCACCCTCTCCCGTCTGGCAACCACCACTCTGCTCTCTGGGTCTCAGAGTCTGTTTCAATTTTGCTGTTCATTAATTTTGTCTTTACATTGTCTTCTGGACCCATACTAAAGTATCTGGAATTCTTCCTATAGTTACATAAGTTTTGTTGTTGTTTTAACAGATATTCAAAGACACATGAAATTAGAAACCAGTAAAAAGCTGAATCAATAATGATCTAATATTGGCAGTTTCATATGGTTCACCATAAACACAGTAACCATTCCTATTCCTATCATGTCGACTTAGGAATTGCTAATATTTTACTATATTTGCTTCATCATTTTTTTCTGAAGTATTTTAAAGCAAAATTACAGACATATGGCATTTCTTCCATAAATATTTAGTATGCATTACTAAAAAATATGTTTCTACATAAACACAATAGAGTTATGTGTCTAATATTCCCATATTATCTAACAAGCAATAAATATTCTTATTTCTATTCCTCCAATTGCCTCACACATATATTTTACAATTGATTTGTTCAAACTTTGAAGAGTCCTTTGCACAGTTAAAGTAAAACCACAACCACCACCCACAAAGCAACAATTTGGATGGAAGGGACTGTCAAGTTCCAGCATTGCTACGTGCCCAGAGCTTAGGCACTTCCCAAGCAAGCTCCGGCACTAATGCACTCACTAGGCGAGTCAGCTATGTCTTTTCCCAAATCTGTTCTTACCAGATGCACTTTTTCAGAGTCACATGATTTACCTACATCTTCCGAAATGGATACAGTACAAATGTGAAAAGCAACTGCTGTTTCCATGAAAACAAAGTAGAATATTTTGGAAAAATTCAGTGACAGCAAGTGGAAAACAAACAAACAAACAAACAAACAAAAAAACACAGCAGTTCAATTAGATCTGGAGATAAACTGTAATAAATTAGGGGGGGGGGGCGGGGTGGACATAAACATCCAGCAGTGTTTTGTACTCAGATTGTACAACAACCTTTACCTTCGTACCTGACTTCCAAGAAATACAATCTAGGAATCGTGAGTGATGACTTATGAGTATTGTTGATGCAAGAAGAGACCTATTTTCAGGCAGCCAATTCATTCTCCAAGAAAAGGTCTTGACTCTGTCAAAAGTCAAGTGAAGGTATGTTTACACGCTTTGGCGTATTTACAATGTTTCTGTATTACTGTTTATGAGTCACCAGCATGCGTAGCTTTTTCTGATGACAAGCCAGCTGCCCTTCTGACTTGAGATTATAAAAGGGCTGGACTTCTCCAGTTCTCGGTAGCTCCATCCCCCAGGATTTAGAGGGCATAACCGACCATCTAGGATTCAGAACTGGGGAAAGCCTTGCCCCATTCTCTTTGTCCATATGAAGCCATGGACTGGTATGTGGTGAGATCTGTGTGGTCCATTCAACTCCTCCTGCCTCCATACCTCTAGCCCAGTGGTTCCCAACATGGGGCGCACACCCCACAGGGGTACAATTTGATTTTTAAGGGAGGCAATTTGAGAATGAGTTATTAACAGTGAATTGTTTGCATTTCTTATGGCTCTAGGGGCCCCATAAACAGTATGTAAATATATGTTGTGACATATTTATGCATTTCAGTTCTCTTTATATGTTTTAAAACTTTATTTGCTATTTTTTCATATCACTTCATATTATTATTATTATTTTAACAATTTCTTAGTGATTTCTTCCTCAGAGCTTCAACTGTCCTTTTGTTCTTTTATTTTTCTCTTTTAAGGATGCCATGTCCTTTGGAAGCTTGTTTAGACCAAGTGAATGGCCTTTTAGGCTTCCTCCACGTGAATAGGAGTTCCCTTTTTGAATAAAAAGAATTCTGTGTCACAAGGAGCAGAGGGGCATCAGGAGTTTAGAGATGCTTAGTGGGGGCATGGCCAAGAAAAAGGTTGGGAACCACTGCTCTAGCCTATCCATTCTCCATAAGATGAGCTCAATTACATTAAGATGGGGAGTACTGAGATCACTAAAATTTGGGATCTGCTCATTAAAATAATATTGCTACACAGAGCCTCACTGATTTCTCTAATTTTTCAGCCTGAGGAGGAACTAATGTGTGTTGCTACCATTTGTTAACTACGGAGGGGATCTGAGTGCTTATCAGAGCTTTGCTGTTAGTGTTGGTCTCACCTGGCAACCTAGAAAATAGCAGACAGAAGCTGATGCACTTCAAAGTGCAAAAAGCATCATTACGCCTCGCTCTCTCACTAATTGCGGCCTAAATGAAAGGAGGGAAGAGCAGTGCGCCTCCTCCGCTCTGGGGCCGGGCCTGGCCGCCTCCACGCTGCCAGGCGCTGTCCCCTGAGGTCTGCGTGGCTGGCCCAGGCGGAGCTCTTGGGGTGGCGGGAGCAGCCAGGGGTGAGGGGAAGCCCAGAGGAGAGAGTGGGCTCTGGTGAAAGGAGCGCTTTATTTGATAAAATTGTAAAGCGCAGCTCGTCCTGTAGATAGAGAATCTCCCGGTAATAAATGTCAGGTTTATGAACAATTGAGCCTCTCTATTCCTGACTGAAATTGCTCTTTCAGGTCAGCTCTGTAAGTGCTCCCCGGGGCGCAGGCTGTTCTGCGAGTGGGTCTGTGGAGGCTGCTGAGCTCCTGGGGATAGGAAGGGGGTGTGGGGTGCACTGGGACTCCTCACTGCCTCACCGGGGTCTGAAAGGAGTGATGAAGCCCTAGCTGGTTTGGCTCAGTCCATAGAGCGTCTGGGCCTGCGAACTGAAGGGCTCTGGGTTGTATTCCAGTCAAGGGCATATGCTCAGGTTGCCGGCTGGATCCCCAGTCGGGGGCGTGCAGGAGGCATCCAATCCATGAGTCTCTCGCATCATTGATGTTTCTAGCTCTCTCTCCCTCTCCCTTCCTCTCTGAAATCAATAAAATATATATTTTTAAAAAAGAAGAAGTGATGAATATGCTGAGTAGCTTTCATGAAGAAACACATCCAGGTGGCCACACACACCAGGGTTTGCGAGGGGAGCGACAAGAGTGGTTGCTGAGTGCTAGGACCACCACCTCAACAAGAGGAAACACCCCGCTTAGCATCAGGCGACAGCGCCCTCCCAGAGCCAAAGCGTGGAACCCACCCCCTCGCACCGGGATGGACATCTCAGTTCAACATCTGCCCCTGGCCCCAAAGTGGATGTTGTCTTTGGGTGTTAAATAATCAAGTAAGACCAAGCAATAGAAATCCTCAACAGATAAAGGGGAAACAGAATACAGGCACCTGAGAGTTGAAATGCACACACAACTTAGAGAGTTAAAGGTCAAAGTGCTGAACTCCCTCTTAGCTTGCCCCTATGCCCAGTGAAAACACAGCCTTAGGCCTAAGGCAGGGGTGGGCAAACTTTTTGACTCGAGGGCCACAATGGGTTCTTAAACTGGACCGGAGGGCCGGAACAAAAGCATGGATGGAGTGTTTGTGTGAACTAATATAAATTCAAAGTAAACATCATTACATAAAAGGGTATGGTCTTCTTTTTTTATTTCAATAGTTTTATTCATTTCAAACATTTTAACAAGAAGAATGTGAACACTAATTATTATAATTTGAAACTTCAAAAAATGGAGGAATCATAGCACAATAACATACCTTATACTGAAGATGGCAAAGGCAAAATAAAATTGCCTAACAAAGGAAAGGTACAAAAGCCTTTCAAATTAAACTTAAATATAATAAAATAATTTAAAATTAAAACAAATAGAAAAGAACAAAATGTGTAAACAGTAAATTAAACATTTTCTTTAGTGCAACTTCCAAATTATGCCCGGGACGTAGATGTAGATAGCAATGTAGACTGGGTTGAAAGGTTTTTGGTCTTTAAAACATCAACTTCAGTGGGAACAGTGTTGTTGGTCTCCTTTTTAGCTAATGCTCTGATACTGTGCTCTCCAGGGGCGTGTCTCCCTACATCACCACGATAACGTGTCTCCGCATTCCCAGGGTGATGTCGGGGACGCGTCCGCGGGCATTACAAGGAGCCTCTGGAAGATTGAGAGGTTGTTCCTTCTCCTGAATGGGCGGATATAAATCTGCCCACTCAGAAGGAGGAGCTGCGGCCGTGTTTCCCAACGTTGCCATGTTAACACTGCTGCTGGTGAAGGAGCGGAGGGGAGAACAAGAGAACCCTCCGCTCTTTCGGCTCCGCGGGCCGGATAGAACAGCCGAACGGGCCGGATCCGGCCCGCGGGCCGTAGTTTGCCCACGGCTGGCCTAAGGTTTCCTGGTTTGTCAAGCGCCCAGAAATGGCAAGCGTTTTATTGGTGAATATTTCACGCCAGATTTTCCATCCACGCTAGTGGAATCGCCAGTGTCCAAATCACCTCCTTTAATGTTAGGCTAAATAAAAATCTCTGTCTCTTGGATCTGTACCCCAGAAGCCCTCTTGGCTACATTCAAAAGCGTTTCTGAGGAGCTTGCTAGACACTGTGGCAGCTGGAATGGAACCAGCTACCACAGAAAGAGGCCTGCGGAAAAATTAGTGGAGAAGGAGTTGGGGGAGGGGGGCACGCAGAGGGCACCATGACGAACCTGATAGGAAACAGAGATGATGAGCAGTTCTGTGAGTTGATTTGTATTTCCTGGGGTGACTGAAGCAGGGCCTTGATAGACCATATGGTCTGGCCTTGACCCTCGCCTCTCTGCATGCCCTCGGAGCAGCAGCCCTTGCTGTGGCTGGCTTCCACTTCTTGTTATTCTTGGCACTAGGAGTTCTGATCACAGGGCGGTACAATATCATAATCCAAAGCATTAGATAGAAACCATCTGGAAGAGCAACCAACTTTAACCTTGAGGGCTACTTGGAAATAACCTTCATCCACTGAGCCCTGTGCTCACATGGGGGCGGGGGGGAGTTATTTAAAGCATATTTCAAAAAACATCAGGGTCTTGGGAGCCATCCACCTCAGAAGAGACCCACATTTAACCACTGCGCTTTGATATCTATAGGATGCGTTTTCCCCATCTGCTTCGTGCCAAGTTGCCAGTTTTTGCACAATGGGGATGCAATCAACAGGGCCCAGAAGGTAACACAATTCACTGCAGGATGCTGAGGAATGGAGAGCAGAAAGGCCACGCCTGTAATCAATTAGCCGATTATTCAGCAGAAAAAAACAGTGACCATACCAGTGGTTGTTACTATGGAGTCCGAAGTCAGAAAAATAAATGAGAAGTGCACGATGAACCAGGAACTCCATTATTATTATTATTATTATTATTATTATTATTATTATTATTATTATTAAATCTATAGGCTCCCTAGAATCCCGACTCAAATTCTCAATGAACATATTCATGTTTATATATACGCCTATGCACCTTTCATGCACATAGCACTCTCTGTGCATGTCATATTCCCCAGTAAGTTTGTGAGACTTCATCAATGAACAGTGACAAAGAGGAAATGTAATTTCCCAAAGAGCCACAGAAGAAGTAAGTCAATGTAAATACACAGACTATAAATTTGGAGTTCTTTTCATGGTTCTCTGACTGACTGTGCAGACAGCGATTCCTCCCGTGAAACCATAGCTCCTCAAGGTGACTTTTCGGGAAGGCGCTCTGTGCTGTTAGAGAGGAAGGGTACACCTCACGTCTCTGTAACGCCACATGAGGGAGGTGCTCTCTGTCTCTTCTCGTAAATGAAGCATAGCTGTGCTCGGCTAGGCAGGATGTTCAAACAGCTCATGCATGAGCCAGGAATAGCTCCCCCCCCTGTTCTCTGGATTTGAGCCATGAAGCCCAAAGCCCAAAATTCTACCTGGGGCACGGCCATTGTCGGGTAAATGCCATTTCCCAAAATACCAAGCCACTATTTGCATTAGGGGGAGAGGAGGTCCTGGAGAAGGTAGGATCCTGAGATAAACTCACCCTTTTACATAGCAAGAAGAGGAGTCATTTATAACTGGGAACTACTATGTTTGCCAAAATCTTTATCTGGAATAGTAAGAATCTAGCTATCAAGGCTCTAAGATTTAACATGGCACCACAGTTACACCCCGCCTGGAACATCCATGTAAAATACACTCAACAAATGGTGCCTGGCACGTCGTGGTGACTCAGATATATTCTGGGAGCGAGAACAGCAGCTTTGTAAAATCTAGTAGGATCTGCCTTAAAACATGGGATTATGGGATTGCAAGGGTCCTAGTGGGACCAACATGCCTTTCAAGGCCCAGGCATGGCCTCTGCTGGATCCTAGGGTACTTTTGAGTGAATGTAAGGGAGGCGCCCCTTCCATGGATTTTCAGGACTGTGCTGCAGAATTTTTATAACATGCAATACCTGAATAATTAATTAGTCAGGGGCACTGACCTCTTTTCCCTTGCATTGTCAAATAAAAAATATGGCAATAGCCAGCACCAGAACTGTCTGGTGTGAATGAACCAAAATGATACTTTTTGTTTGTTTGCTTGTCAGATGGGGGAAAAACCTAATATATATATATTCGGTGTGCCGCAGAATTTTAGTAACGGATGTGTGCCACTGGAAGAGAAGGCTGAGAATCGCTGCTTGAGGATGTCACAGACCCGGGAGCAGGTCTTGGACACTCACTGGATGGTATGTGTCAGGTGGCCCAGGGGTCCTGGTGGTGGGTGGCCAACAGGACAAACTCCAGGTCTCCCCTAAACCCCTCCGTCCCTTTACAATCACAGCACATCTACTTTTACTGTTTTATGCATTGACTTTAGAAATAGTACTTCATTTATCTATTTTCTAATATATTTTTACTGATTTCAGAGAAGGGAGAGGGAGAGGAAGAGAGGGGGGAGAGAGAGAGAGAAAGAGAGAGAGAGAGAGAGAACAATGATGAGAGGGAATCATTGATCTACTGCCTCATGCATGCCCCACAGTGGGGATCTAGCCAGCAACCTGGGCATGTGCCCTGACCGGGAATTGAGCCCATGACCTCCTGGTTCATAGGTCGATGCTCAACCACTGAGTGACGCTGGCTGGGATTAGAAATAGTATTTTATTTTTAAAAACGACTCCACCGCTTTGATAAAAACATTGAAGGCCACTGTGGGAGGTCCGGGTTGCTCTACATTTCACAAGGCTCCCTCAGGGACACTTCCCACAGTGGCATCAGCTAATTTGCATCACCCAGGCAGCATCTGTGCTCAAACCCTAAGTGCGATCAAACCCCAGCTTAGTTCCCTTCCGTCCCTTAGTGACCGTCCTGAGAGCCGGACCTGATGCATTGGGGAAGGAAGAGGAACAAACACCTTGGCTCTCCTGCCAGAGACGACGTGGCCTTGCTCCGGGGGGGAGATAGGCATTCAGGGCACAGAACAAATCACAGAGAAGCAGAGGCAGGTAGAACCAATTGGCAGGGAGGGGCAGAGACGTAGCAGGTGGGACAGTGACAGACAGAAGGCGACAGGGCCCGGAGGAGGCGTGACATCTGATGACATGTTCCCTTTTCCTGGCCTGCAGCTCCCTTATAGGAAGGAGGCCAACATCGATTCTTCCACTCAGCGGTGCCCAGATAGACCCGAAAGAAAACAAAAAGGGGATTAATCTCGGCCTCGCAGGTGCCCCTCCGCCGCCGGGCTGATGCCCACCCTCCACCGAGGGCTTGATTTGCGAGAGCTCTGCCAGCAGCTGGGACCCCGACAGCAGGTGCCCTCCTCCCCACACACTCTGCCTATTTCTCTCAAGCAGTGCTGCTGATTGCCTTGGTCTGCGGGCCTGGCAGTGCTACATTAACCTGCAGATCTCGGGGAGCGGCGGGCTGCCAACCTGGCCATCAAAGGGCCGCCTCTGGTGGTGGCAGGTTCCTACAGGTGCTGCTGACAACAAGCAGCGGCCGAAAAGCCCCAGCTCCTGCCTCACAATTACCCTGCACATCGGTAACCGTGTGGCGACCTTGGCATTGAAAACAGTTCCTCACCCTGACGCTCCAAGTTCCTTCACTTTTGAAACCTGGCACCGTGTGCGCAGGCCAAGGCCCCGTTTCAGCCCCTCTGGCTCTCAGCAGTCACGTGCGCGGTTTGCTCTGCACCCCTTTCTTCTGGAAGCAATCCGCCTCCTCTGGCTTTTTGGGTTTGATCGCCCTTTCCTTCCCACGTGTGCGTGGCCCACAACGGGTTAAATGATGCCACTGAACCCGAGCACACTTGGAAAGAACTTCATCAATCACCGCGGGGGCTCCGTACTCGAGATTACTGCACATGCATATTTTAATTGAGCCGTGTAAAGAGGAAGAGGGAATGGCTTTATTCTTAGCACCCACTCCGCTGTAGTCACCGAATAGTAAGGACTTGACTTTCAAAGACTTCTGGTCAGAAATCGTGTCCTACAACACGGCCAGACTGGATACATCTCGTGCCACGCTGCCCAATTTTCCAACAGCGCAGGTCACCGTCAGCAGACTACTCTCCCCATGTTAAGCTTCACCAGGTCCATTTTAAATGAGATGCCTTCTAGAAGGTCACCCGGCACATATAAATGTGGTGCTGGTAGGTTCGGAATATGCAGCCTTTCTTATTCTTCCCTTCCCTTCTGATCCACAGGCTGAAATAATCCCCCACTCTTGTTTAACCCAACTCATTACTAATATACTAAATGGCATTCTAATGGCTTAAAAGCACCAAATTACCTCCCCCAAATACCTTACCTCAAAGATGGGGTGGCTTATTCATCCTGCAGGCTCTGACCAATAACAATGGACAATGTCATGAGAGGTGATGGCAGAAGCTCGGTGTGGAAATTGAAAGGCCCAGCTGCCCCCAGGCCCCCTCCTTTACCCGGGACCCTCATGCACAGGAACACCACTCATGGTGGTCCTTATTTCCTGCTAAAGTCTGCCCCCTCCAACTCCGAAGGGCAGGGAGATTATCAATGGAAATTCGATGCACAAGCATGTCGCACAAAATTTCAGCTCTCTGGAGATTTGTTTCCAGGACTCAGAATTAATTGGCTTCTCCTTTCCTGGACTTCATTTGATGATCCCTCCTTCACATGCACCATGCTCCTCACTGTCCTGTTTCTCCAGCAGAATGCATTCCTTCGGGGCAAGGGTTGTGATTTCCGTGCCTCCCGACTGTGCACATTGTCAGGGGTGAGCACATAGTAGGTGGTATACTGATCCCTATTAGTCAATACATGTAGCACCCCACCTACTGTGTATTGATTTGCTGTTTGCATGCCATTTATCTCAATTATCTTTAGAGGATAGGGTCCGCATCACATATTTCTTATGTTTCCTACGGTCTAGCCCCACTGGCATGCTTTCTGCAGATGAGCACCAGGAAGGACCATCAGAACTAATATGAGAGCCATTATCTTTACACAAACAACTGATTTTCTCCTCTAATTCTCTGGTGATGAAATGGTTGGTCAGCCAGCTTGCTAAGTGAAGCCATATTGCTAACTGGGGCAGCATCGCTCTGGAGGCTAAGTCATGTGCTCAGCCTGGCAAGACCCCTGTAGCTGGGCTATGAGTTAAAGAGCTGCTTTAAGGCTGTCAGCGGTCCTTATAGCTGAGTTTTGCTTGATGACATTGGAGGTCGGCTTGCTCACTGGGGGTTATTTGCATTGCATGATTGGAAGGTATATCGCTTCCAGATTTGATTTGATGTGTTGTGATTGCAACAGCTTTTTGTTGTGTGACTTGATAACTGATTGGGTCAAGTGAATGCCTCTGCTGAATTACCTACTCATCTTCCTTCAACAACCACCAACCCCCACAGACAAACTCACTGCGAGGGACAATGACAGACTTTACACGTGTAATATCTGTCACCCAAGCATCTCGGGCACTGTGGGATGATGGCATGGCCACTCTGGAGGGCAGGCTGCCAGTCAAGTGCCGCTGCAGAAGCTCCTCGTGTGGTTGCATGCAGAGACACCCCGCCACTGTGGTTTCTGCCACTGTCACTGTGGCTGCTCCTCAGTCGGCTTTAACTGAAATGCCCCATGACGCTGGCCCCATCCATGTATTCTGTATTCTGCAGAGGTTCCTGAATATAGTGGCACTACTGGTCCCCTTTCAATAGTTCCAGGACCTGGTCCCACGGAGAGATATAGGACGGGACACTGGCTGTACCACATGGTGGAAACATTGCCTGCCACCTGTTTAGCCAAAGAATGCTGTTCTTTAAGTACACAAATTAAGTCAAGGCCAGGGAGAAGGAGGACAAAGCAAAAGGGAAGACGGTAGAGGCTGTCCCGTGACCTCTATGCAGCCTGTTTCCTTCAGGACCATCTCTTATAGTGTTAGGTAACATTTGGTGGCACAGCTATGGACATCAGGACTAGGTACGCTTTGCATACAGATACCATCTACATGAAAAACACCGTGGTTGCTCTCATTCCTTCTCACAAGGACTGTGGCTAGGAAAGGTTCCATAATTTGGCCAGGACCAAACAGCGGTTTGCCAGCCCTGGACCCCAGGTCTGTGACAGCAATGTCGTGGGTCCTTACCACACTCTCCTGAGGCCTATAAATTAACCCGAAAGAGCCCCATCATCCCAGAGGAACCTAGGTCCAGAGAGTCAAAGGAACTTATCAAGACATAATGACAATAGCTGAAAACTTGGGAAGATTTCTCATATTAATGTATCCCATGATCCTTTGCTGAACAGAAGCCTTGTTTCCCCCTTCTAAATGGAACATTCCCCGAGGGCTAGAACCCACTTTATGCACTTCCGTCTACTCTCTAAGCCCCTAGCAGATCATTATATCCCCGAATACTCCCCGAATAAGCAATCACAGCTCAGTTATATTCTAAGAAAAGGAGCTCCATTCATTGAGAGCTCAGGCAGAAAGTGTCCAACTACAGAACCGCAGTTGCTTCTGCTCAATCATGTGCCGCATTTAGCAAGGTCTGTTTCAAGGTTGTCCGGGTCAGGTGGTCAACTCCCAGGAGGATTAGCCAGAACGTGTACCAAGAAGGGTTCATGGACATTACTTTTTGATGTCCAAAAGGATGGCACACTGAACTGTAAGGACGGTAACATAAAGCCAATGGGTCGTTTACCTGAGAGGGACTGGGGCAGGCAGCGCAGGAGCGTACAGGCATCCCGGGGCATGTGCCAGCCACCCAGTCGAGTTATTAATATATGAACCTTGCCACTGCTCGCCCACACTGCCTGCTGATTTTTATACTATGTTGCATAATTAATCTGTCAACATTCGGTGACAGGGCATAAATATTAATAATATGATCACACAGTTAGCTGTTCCCTTTAAAATTCAGTGCTGAGGAGATAAATCGGCCACTTAATCTTGCTAGATTCAGGCAAAGGGAGGAAAGAGTGGGAGAGGAGGAGGAGGCAGGAAGGAGAGGGAGAGGCAGAGGTTGCAAGCTAATTGGGGAAAGGGCCTTCTTTATTTAAATCTGGTCTCACACTTGTAGTTTCAGATGGGTGTTTAAAGGCATAGCACTTTGAAGCTAACTTAGTTCTTTTATTCCCAAGTAATGAGATAAACCTTCTCTCTCTTTTTTTCCTTTTTCTTTTTACTCAAGGGACAGAAAACTTTCGCCTTTGCATCTGGCATTCCTAGTCTCCGGATCAGGATGAGCAGCAGTAACGTCCAGGACAGACCTAAGCCAACCATCTCTTTTTCCTGAAAGAAGAGGGCCTTGTGTTCCCCCTGGAAGGCTGGAGGCAGTGATTTATGAGATCCACAGGACAGCAGTGGCATGGAAATGCACATGTGATTCCCTAAGCCAGGGAGAGAATGCATGTGGTGTCATCATAACTTCACATCCAGGGCCTTTTCCCATTCCTCTTGCCAAATGCTGCCTGTTTGTATTACTCAAACAGCTCCTAGAACTTAGAATTTCTAAGAACTCCACGGAACCGGCCTTTCAGCACTCACTGTGTTGGCCCCGCTACCCACACCGCCAGAGGGACTCACGCAACCTCCCCCATCTTTCACTCTTCACAGCCACTTATGCGTCTAACAAATATTTCTTGAGCATCTACTTGGCAGTAGGCACCATACAAAGAGACATAGGAGATTAAAATAAAAGCAATCAAATGCAAATCATGGCCTTAAGGAAATAAATAGCAGCAGCTATTATCTAGATAACAAAATTATTTGTATAGCAACAAAATTAGATGCATTTTACATCCATCTTTGTTTTTCTATGGAATTTTATTCTGATAATTATATTTTTAATGTGCCTTTTATGTATTTGTCTATTTTACTATCACTGCAGTTCTTTCTCTATGGTACTACCAACAAATAAGAATATTGGAATGGACCTTTGAGATCATACAGTTCCACCAAGTCATTTCACAAATGATAAAATTGAGACCCAGAGAAATTAAAGGATCATGGTCCAAGTTACTGAAGATTAAGTATTAGATATAGACTTCCCCACTCCCCAACTTCAAGCATTCATTGTCAATGTATTCTTTGATAAAAAATAGAAATGAATTTTAGTTGAATCCTTTTTTTTTCTATCTAATTCCAATATACAATTAGTAGCTCTGTGAGTGGCACTTAAGTTGTATATTTCTTTAAGTTGAAATGTGCCACAATATATGTCTCACTGAACGGATCTGAAGAAAGTTTCCTTATAATATCAGTAAGGATATTGGGATGATATGGGCTTTCCCCTGACCCTTGACCTCAAAGTCCATGGATAGGCTTCTGTGGATCCCAGCATTCCCTGAAGGTATATGCAAAGTTTGAATGTATAGGTACTTTTGCAAGGGTGGGAATCCCTCCAGTGATTTTATCATATTCTTCAAGTCATGGGTGATTATAGATAGATAGATAGATAGATAGATAGATAGATAGATAGATAGATGATAGATAGATAGGAGTAAGGAACCTTTTAATGGGTTATAGCAAGGGGGAGAGACTTCAGGTTCCCCCAGACTTTTCTACTCCAGCTTTTTCCCTGAAATGTGTGGTCTTAGACTACAGCAGAATGTTAATGAGGCCAGAACTCCAGTCTGTGTATTACAAATTAAAAAGCAATGGCAGAATCTGCCATCCACTCTCTATCACTTTGTTTTACAAGGTTCAGAAATGAAAGGGATACTTTAGATTAAAAGATCTGGTTAATGGTCTGATTAATTCATTCCAAACAGACCGAAACTGTTCTATGATTCTCCTTTGGCTCTTAACCTTTTCAGCTTGTTTTCATGCATGCCTACTTTCCTTTCTTCTTCTTCATTTATTTTTGTAGTTTAATTTAATATTCAGTAACTGCTGCTCTGATTCTCGCGTAGATCACATGGTGTGTGAGATAAAATGGAGGGGTGTGTGTCTGTGTGTGTGTGTGTGTGTGTGTCACAAGACAAGGGTCCAAATGCTTCTTCAAAGTGCCAACCTATCATCACAACACTCATCAAAAGCATTATCATTATTAACACTGTGAGGCTCAGTTAACATAAAGGAGCATGTACTTTTCTTGACCTTCTGTGCCACGGACATGAGCCCCTTGGCTCGCTGCAGTTGCCACATTTATTAGTGGTGAAGATCTCTGGCCCATGTTGTGTGCACAACACTAAGAGCATTTGATGGTTTGAATGAATGGAGGGGGTTTTAAGTAGGATCAGCGTGTGTCAGAATTAGAAAAACCAAGCCCAGGAACTTTGTGATGGGACATTCGAGGGCTTGCATTGTGATACCGTTGTTAATTAGCTGGCTATTAATAACAGGAAAGGAGCAAAAGGGAGGCCAGACTATAATAAGCATGGCCATTTGGGCAGCTTCACCGGGAAGCTGCAACGTAGCATTCCCCAGGGAAACACTAACCTGCAGAATCACTGGGGGTAGGGGTCCAACAAAAGGGGGGGTAGACACATGTGCAGTGAAGTTGGGGTGACATAGGGAAGGCGCTTTCTGTCAGTCATACCTAGAAACAGAGATTATTGGCCAGCATGGGTGTGGCCACTGCAAGCCCATGAAAACTTGGGAATGCATAATCCCCTAAACAGAGGCATTTTCTTTCTTGTTGCTCTCATCTCTCGGCTCCCTGGTTGCTCTTGTGACTGTTGGCTTGTGGCTCACTCTTGGCTTCCTTGCATTTGGCCTTACGGCCCACAGTCTTGTGGACCCCACATGCAATGGACGGATGAACTGCAGCCGTGAACACGCGCTCAGTTCGCCTGATGCTGGACTGGAGAGTGCAAATATGGGACAGAAATTCTGGACCCTGACTCTGATGTCAGCCCTGCTACAGGCAAAATAGGACTTCTTCCTTGGGGGGCTGAGAGGAATGAGACCTTGGAAACGCAGGGGTTTGATTGCATAAAAACAAAGCTTTCTACCATATCTCATCCTCCGATGCAAGTTTTAGAAAATTATTTTTCTTGGGACATCACAAGAAATCCACTCCCACAAGCAGCAGGTACGGATGAGGACCTCTTTTATATGGTAACAACTGTAGCATATTAATAATAAACTGTTTTCCACCCTTTCCGATATTTGGCTAAATGTCCCTTTCACACCCCTTCCCAAGCTTGATATCTGGAAAAATGGTTGTGACCTGTGCTTGATGCTGTGGGATTTTTAAAAAAGTGAATGACAAGAAAAAATGTGTATTAAAAATCATTAGTCTTAGCCTATAAATATATTAGTCCTAGATTTGAATGCACTTTGCATAGGTCTGAGTGGTGCCAGATGGTAAGCAGGTAAGGATTTTTATGAAAATCCCTAAGCAGTCCAGGTTCACGTATAAGAGAGAAACTGGGGTTGTGTGGTTAGCCCCATTTTGGTTTTTACCTCATTCAGGAAAGCATGAGGGGGGCTAAACAATCTTAATAATTTAAATTTGGAAACTCTTGATAACTAGCTAATTGCAAATAACACTTAGCTAGTAAACAAGAAAAGATATACCAAGTGTATGTGCTTTAAATTCCTGACAAAGGCACTTGAAAACAAAGTCAGTGGGAAATTTTATACATACATATAAAAAATACTGTGAACAAAAAAACTACTGTAAAGGATAAAAACTTCATATGCAGATGATATTTAACATATATGTTATATTTTTCCATTTATTTATTTCTGTTCTTTTACTTCCTGTAAAGGATTTGAGGCAGTTTATCAGGTGCCGTCTGCCAGTTAGGACAATTTTAGAAATTAACATCAAAGTAGTGTCCCCAAAGAACAGGGAAAGTAACCATGGGATCATCACAGGCAGATGGGTCTTGGCAAGATGGACAGTTAGCTCTTTCTTTAGAACATATTATGTTATAGGCAGGCTTTACAGAAGAGAGTGCATTTGGGGAACTTCTTTGAAACCAGCAGGGAAATAATCTTCAGGTTAACTTTTAATCCAGACCTCAGTACAAATTTAACACACCCCAGAGACCACAGACACACAACTAAAGTGTCCGACAGTTTCTTCTATCAGTGACAAGTGACAGAAGTAGACACGATAGCTCGCTGCTTCTGCTCTATTTTTTTCAGAGAAGGAATAGCCAGAATAATTAAGTCGTTCAGTTCAGAAAGGGCTGCCACATCTTGGTTGCAGCTGCTGCCAGCTCTGTACTACTCTGAGTCTCTGCAAATGTTTGAAATGGAAGTTTTATTTTTCTCTTAGATCAGAACCTTGGGATGCTGTCTGAGAGAGTTGGTAGTGACAAATTGACTAATTTCATAAAAAGATGTGAATGAAGTGAGGGGGAGGAAGTAAATGCGGTGAGACTTAGAGCTGCAGGTGTGTCTCCTTGTGAAACCTGATTCGCTCTTGCCAACTGGGTTTCCATGGAGACCGCTCTGCACACTGGTGCCCCACTCATGGCATCTCCATACTCACCAATGGAGATGGATTATGCTAATGAGGGCCTACTCTTCTGCTGTTCCCATAGGTCAACCTTTCTTCTCTTTGCTGCAAGATAGATGTTTCTTAGTAAAGGGGGTGAGCATCAATGAGAGTGGGCTTGTCCGGGGAAATGCTAATTCTAGAAAGGCATTTAATTATACTAAGATGTGGCATCTCAGTATAATTTATCCATGGCCTTATGATTTGGCCCTTCTTTTTTGTCTTTGTGTTGTTTTGTTTTGCTGCTGGTGAGACTCAGGAGGTATAAAGCTCAATTGGTTTGCCAAGTTTTACCCCAACTTCTCCTCAGAAGAATAAAAGCACTTTCTCCTGGAGAGTCTTTTTTTTACAGATGGCAAAATGCTTTTCTCCTTTCCTGTAGAACAGTAGGCAGCAGGAAGACAAGAGGCAGGGGATAATCTCATTGTTTAATGTATGTATGCATACATGTATCTAATGCATCACACACAGACACACACTATGCAGTGGTGTTTTCATTACTTTAAGGAAGTGTAACAGCTTAGAGCAGAAACCTCAATTCTTCTTTTCAGTTTCTTTTGTTTTGGTTTTTAATTTTTATATGTTTTTTTTATCTATTTCAGAGAGGAAGGGTGACGGAGAGAGACAGAATTGTCAATGATGAGAGAGATCATCGATCAGTTGCCTCCTGCACGACTCCTATTGGGAATCGAGCCCAAAACCTAGGCATGTGCCAGTCAGGAGTCAAACCCTGACCTCCTGGTTCATAGGCTGATGCTCAACCACTGAGCCTCACTGGCCAGACTAGATTTTCTTTTAGCTCACTGTATGAACTTGGCAAGGTTAATACACTACTTTGGTTCCCAGTTTATTCCTCCTCAACTTCAGAGTTTTGAAAGAGTTTGTCCCTCCAATCTCATTTCTAAATGTCTTAAAGTCCCTATCTTCTTAGATAAGTCAAGTTAGAGCAAAAGAGTCAGACGGATCCAAAGCTTAGTAGATCCTATATGAACACAGGTTCCTAAACTTGGTCTTGTTTGTCTTCCTAATGACCAGAAACATAAACTTCCCACGTGGCAAACCTCACTCCTTCTGTGTAGCAACCCTTCTGCCTTAGAGGAGGTAAGCCATATGCACAACAGACTCATGCCCCAAAGCAGTAAGTGGTAACACAAGAGACCAGATTTAAATATCACTTTATAACAATTGCACAATGGATAATCATATCAAAATATGTAACTATTGGTTTTCCTAGGTGGATTCCTCCTGGCCACATGTTACTCCTAAACAAGTCAATCTCCATCAACAAATACATCTTGGAGTTCTCTTTCTACCCGAGTTTTCCAGGAGCACAATTCAACCTTGAAATTATCTTAAGTAAAAATGTAAATACTACCCAAATGCTGCCCAAAAGCATTAGTAAATTCTTTCCTAATAATATATCCTTTTGAATAATCTAATTTACTACGCTTCCCCTATTTTAAGAGTACAGAATTGTTAGCTAAAATTATTAAAATTCCAAGTGAATCTAAGTAAAAATTTGCTCGAAACCCAGTGGCAAATAGACCACACCATACATTAAAATAAGCTCTGAAATCAATCTGATCCGAAATATTCATTTAGCAACTGCTCTGGGAATATATATATATATTAAAATCAATACAACTTTATTACTTTTAAGTGGATATTTTTATCTTACAGGATTTCTAAACAGAAGTTTTAGCCGCTCTGATTTAATGATCAGAGAGGCCAGAAAAGCAAAAATTATTTGCTTATTAACTTTGAACATGATGGTCTGAATGTCCGGACCCTCCATAACAATGGAACTCTGACCCCCCAACCTGAAGCAACCTGTTCAGGACACCAGCCTGGCTGCAGCAGCCTGCCCAGGGATCCAGGGCTCTGCACCTCAGACTTGTAGGAATGGAAAGTGCTATCTCCACCACATCCCAAGACACCAAATTGCCACTATAACTACCAGCCTCAGGTAGACAGGACAGGACAAATGACTTATAACTTCTCTAATTTCCCCGTTTCCCACTTTGGACCAACCGGGGGAAGCTCAATCTGCACCCTTAACCATTGCATAGGATGCCCCACTTCCAGGGAGCCCACCTACAGCTTCCCCCTGCAACAGGCCCCCGACAGGGCACACCTCCAGCCTTCCTGTTCCCCATTACAGAGCTTTCCCACTCCTCTGCCTGTTCTGAGTCTCTGCCAAATGCAGGAAGTGGTGGGACTCCCTCCCTTGCTCTAGGGGACTCTGAATAAACAGCCTGCTTGTTCTCCTTCGGTTGGTCTTTGTTTATTTCCACAATAATAATTCCTTTTATTTCCTTTGCTTAGAAAACGCATTATTATACTGCCCCAAAAGAAGCTGAGATTGAATTCAGGTAGCATTTTCATAAATAATGATGATGCTGATGTCACAATGGTGACCACCACACTGTAGCAAAGGACCCATATTTTGTGCCAAGAACCAGTCAGAGCACTTTGCATGTGTTAATCCACCCACTTCTCAGCGCAGCCCAGTCCAGTGGAGCTAGTCAGACCAGCTCCACTTCATGCATGAGCAGCCTAAGGCAGTGGTCGGCAAACTCCTTAGTCAACAGAGCCAAATATCAACAGTACAACGACTGAAATTTCTTTTGAGAGCCAAATTTTTTAAACTTAAACTTCTGCTAACGCCACTTCTTCAAAATAGACTCGCCCAGGCCGTGGTATTTTGTGGAAGAGCCACACTCAAAGGGCCAAAGAGCTGCATGTGGCTCGTGAGCCGCAGTTTGCCGACCACGGGCCTAAGAGATCAAGCTCATTCTCAGTCTCTCCAGCTAGTGAGTGGCAGACCCAGGCTTCCAGCATCAGCCTGTCTATAGTACCCATGCTTTTCTCCCCACAGACAGAGTCCAAATCCAGGAAGCTCATCCATGGAGACCTCAGCCCTAAATTTTCCAACTAGCCAGGTGTTTGTTTGTTTGTTTTTGTTAATCCTCACCTGAGGATATTTTTTCCATTGATTTTTAGAGAGAGTGGAAGGGAGAGGGAGAGACAGAGAGAAACATCAATGTGAGAGAAACACATCAATTGGTTTTCTCCTGCAGGCAACTGGACCAGGGCTGGGAACCTGCAACCCAGGTACATGCCCTTGATCAGAATCAAACCCAGGACCCTTCATTCTGAGGGCTGACACTCTATCCACTGAGCCAACCTGGCGAGGCTAGCCAGGTGTTCATGATCATATAACAAAGCATACAGCTAAATGACAGAAATTTTGAAAACGATTTTGTGCAGGGAATTTGGAGTTGCACAGACAGAGGGTCCCATGTGCAAGTTTCCGGGTGAGCTAGACTCTACCAGGGGTGGGCAAACTTTTTGACTTGAGGGCCACAATGGGTTCTTAAACTGGACCGGAGGGCCGGAACAAAAGCATGGATGGAGTGTTTGTGTGAACTAATATAAATTCAAAGTAAAGGAGCGGAGGGGAGAGCAAGAGAACCGGATAGAACAGCCGGATCCGGCCTGTGAACCGTAGTTTGCCCATGGCTGCTCTAGCCTGAGGGTGCAATCCCTGCTCACATGAACCAGGCAAGAGCAGGTACATACTGGAAACAACATAAAGTTCAACACCCATCCTCCCCAGTGTCACCATTGTCCCTTCCCGCCTCCATCTGCTCCTCGGAGACCAGCAGGACCCAGAGTTTTTTCTTTATTGGGTTTTCCTCTGGCTTTGAGAGCTTTCACTACATGGTTATCATGGAAGGAAGAGTAATGAGAATAGTCATTAATGAAAGTAAATACTGTTCATTAACTTTAGCCGTAACTCATTTAAAAGCTAAAATAAGTTCATAATTAAAGCGCTAACCAAAATTAGGCATTGGAGTGTAATAATTAATTTAAAATTGCACACAAAAGTACATAATGAAATGAAAAAGACATGGGGAATGATATTAAAGCCGTGCATATCTTTTGGATAAGTCCAATAAAGTAAGTGAATTCACTGTCACTTCGACAGAATGAATAACTTTGATTTTGACTTCTGGCTTTTCCCAGCGAGGTTCTTTTTTGTAGCCACCTGGAAAGTAAAGATAATAACATAGAACTTTTGTGTCTCTCAGAAATATTAGAAGGACTTTGAGATCACTGTGAGGAAGCTACTTTAGGGAGCAGGCAATTATTACAGCTCGGATGTCAGTGCTGTACTTTGTGGACTTAAGTTGTCACCTGTAGGTATTTCCTGATCCAGTCCCCAGACGTGCATAACACAGGAGCTCAGCAGTGTCTACCAAATGGAGCACATTTCACTTCTTACATAGAATCACTTCCTATTCATCAGTCTTCAGAAGTAGCCTTGCACCACTTAGATTTGCACAGATCAACTGTAAAAGCCCTTTGAACCCTGAGCTGCTCAGAGTGTGCCTGGGGTTGGCAGGTGGCCGGGTGGGTCAGTGGAGGGAGAGGACAGCATGGAGCATGTAGAATGAAAGGTCATCTGGCCTAGATGAGTCTAGTCTCCGCCGCCATGAGCATCGGAATCATCCGGACAGCTTGTGGCACACAGGTGGCCGGGTCTCACCCCTGAGTTTCTGACACAGTAGGTCTGGGTTGAGTCCTGGGACTTGGCATTGCCAACAAGTTCCCTGAGGACCAGATTTCAAGAACCAGTGATCTAGACTAAAACCCCCAATATTATCTGGTAACTGGGGACAATTACGCTAGCATTCATTATGCTACCAAGAGAGCAGGCCCAAATCAACATGACCATTAGCCATGAACGTTCTAACATCTGACTGACTGTATGAGTGTGAGCCATGTCTTGCCGCTTACATGGCTTCCTCTGAAACAAAACCATGCACCTGATTAATGAGTGGACATTCTACAGAATGTGTTTCCTTCCTGAATAATAAACAAAGGATTACAATCCTTTTGGTTGCAAACAAAGAGCACTTTATGAAGACTTTCTACAACAAAACTTAGTCTTTACTGAGGGCAGATTTCACAGCCAGATTCAATGTTCACATCTGTAAATTGAGGAGACTAACGTTGACTGGTCTCACCAACATGGTCACTGTGAGCATCGGTCAGCCGAGGTAAGAAAGAGTACTTTAACCAGGGCAGGCACTGTGGGAGCTGTCTATCGACCCCAGGGATATTTTATTTGAGCCTTTTTTACAGCTGACTGAAGAAGGCCCCTCTCCTACCCATTACAGACTCCTGTGCTCACTCCCACATGTTCAAGTTCTGTAGCCCTTAGCCCTGGGCCGTCTTTTCTTCTGACTATGGAACTCGTGGCCTAAGTGAACTTATTCTACCCAATCTTCTTGCTCAAATCCCAAATAAGTTTCTCTAGCCCAGAACTCTTTCTGTGCTCCTGACCTGTATATCCACCAAGCTCCTTCTCATTCCACTAAAAGATTTCAAAGGAACCTCTAACTTAATATGTCCCCAACTGAGCTCTTATTTTTTTCTCTGAAATCTACTCTTCCTACAGGAAATGGTGGTTCCATCCACCCAGTTAATCTTGCCAGAGACTTGGGAAGCAACCTTGACACCTCCCTCATTCTCACTCTCACATCCAATCCATCATCAAAGCTATCGACTCTGCCTTTCAAATATATTTGTAATCTATGCACTTCTCTTGCCATTCCCATCACTGCCATCCTGATGTGTGAGAACATCATCAGTCTTCATGAGTAGTGAAAAAAATGTCCTCTTAATTAGACTCTTCACATCCCCTACTTCCCCTGACACAGCCTTCCCTTACCATCTTACCGCCACACAGCAGTCCCTGAGATCACTTTGAAACTTCATTGTCATCACCATCATTATCATCGTCGAACATTGAACAACACTTTCTATAGGACAGACACTTTAGAAAGAACATCATATCTAATTAACTTACAAAACTAAACCCTTTTAAGTATTCTCATCTCGTTTTTGAGAGATGGAGAAATGAAAACACAGAGAGGCTGAGTAGCTTGTCCAAGGTTGCACAGCCTGAGCAGCAGAGCTGTCATTCCAACCCAGGCAGTCTGACAAAATCCACGTTGCGTGATACTTCTTCTCACCTGATCCTAAATAAGCCACTCAGTGGTTCCCGAAAGCAGACGATGGTATACCTCACGCTCCATGCATATGCACAGTACACAACTATCATATAATATTGCTCATTTGTGCTTAAAAAAAGAAATGAATAGTTGAGCAAATAAAGTGAATAAAAGGCAGACTTTTGATTCTGAGTCCACTCTAACAGAACCCTGCTTCTCTCTGCACCATTTTACTAGGTTACCAAAGCTACATAGTGAAAAGCCTCTTCATTTTCTTTTTTAATTTTCTTTAACATAGGGCTTTGCGACTTGCTTATTCCATCTTTACGGGATGAAATAATCTGGCAAGTTGGATATTATATTAAATTTTAAGAAGTAAAAAAACAAACAAACAAACAAATGAAGGGCATTGTTTTGGTGAAATGAGAGGCAATTATTACCACGGCAAGTACTGCTGTGCTCTGTGCTAAGACACCTCACTCTACGGCCTCTGTCTTCACGGCCCGCCCCCCAAAGGGAGGCCTGGGAGAGAGGAGGAATTAGACCTTAACCTATTTATTATCACCTGAGAACATGACACTGAGAACTTTTACCACCTCTTGCAAAGCCTACTCACTTCTGAGAAAAAGCGATGAACGTCAAGTTTGAAGGAATGAAGGTCTTTAGTAATCCACACCCTGCTCTCCTCAGAGGAGGAAATGGTGGCTCCCCTGTCCCCCCAACACTCCTGTCCATGAAAAGGGCTGTGGGCATTTGTACCAGTTTTCTTTCTGCTGTTTTAGGTTCCTCCTAAATGCCACCTTTGCATGGGAAGCCTAAAGGAAGACCGGGAAGGGAAGAGAGGCTGTGGGGGGCACAGCCCCACCCACGCTGCACCCCGATGCCAGCCCTGCCCAGTGAAGTGGAAACCCCTGCAGGAGCTGGTGTGTCACATGAAACCGAGTGAAAAGGTGGCTGCAGCGACGCCCTGCCTGTCAGTGGTGTTTGTCTCCAGTCCGTGGAGTTTTCATTATTCATTATGCGCAGGGCAGGGACTGCGCAGGGCACCAGCCTCTGTCTAATCCCCAGCTGATAATGTATTTCTGATAAGCGTGACGGAGCCCAGCGCTCCTGACAGGATTCACATTTCCAGCGGATGAAGTGCCATTTACATGAGGCAGGTTCTGTGAATTTAGATCCAGGAGACAAGGGCGGCGGCGAACTCAGGGCCCAGCTGCACCCGGGACTATGCATCGGAGTCCGGGGGCATCTCCAGCCCCATCGCTCCCACTGCCCCAGACAGAGGGGCCATGGCTGCTGTGAGGGTTGGTACAGGGGGGACTCATCGGAATCAACTGCTTGCCCTGCCCCACCCCTGAGCCTTTCACCTGGAAACCCCAGCAGGTGAGGCAGCCACACAAACATCAGGGACTATCTGGTCCTGAATGGGGGAAACAGACACCTACCCCTGTGCCTTTCCCACGGTCAGGATCCAGCAAAGGAATCATGGGTCCTCTGGTCCCAATTCACAGTCTTCTATATGCATATGTTTTCATGCACAAGAAAATATTTATGCAGCTTCTCATCAAATATTAAAGGTTGTCCCAGGGCAGGGACCTCTCTCGTTCAGTCTCTATGTCCTTAAAGCCGAAGGGTATGTATCTGACAAGCCTGGGAATTGTTCGACATCATTTGTGAAAGAGGCAGGATTAGCACCAGCCGAGAGGACCAAATCCATTCTCATTAGCAGAGGGTGTTTAGTGCTCTTTGGGGCCAATGCCAAGTCTATTTTTCTAACTTAGATGCAGCCTGAATGTGACCGCCTTTCAGGCATGTGCAGTTGTCAGCAGGACCACGAAGCATGTGCTTATGATGCAATGTCATCTCCTTAGCATTTCTCCACTCTGTCCCTGTCTCTCACTCCTACTACTGCTGGACCGGGCCTCCTCATATTCTCACTAACAACTTTCTGTAAACCTTCCTGGCCTCAGATCTTGCCAGCCAACCTCTGTCCCCCGCAGCCTCTGCCATCCAGGTGACACAGAGGCCCAGCTGTGTCTCTACCTGCTCTCAGTGCTGCCAGTGGCTCCCTACACCCATGGGTGAGGTCAGGTACTGGACAAAGCCCTCCAAAGCCCTTCAGGAACCAATTGTCAAGCCAGCCTCATCTCAAAACTGGCTAATTACCAATATTTACTTGTTATGTGTCCATTCTTCACAATGCAACTCCTCTTGAAATCACCCATGCTGGTGTGTGCACCATCTCAAATATCCACCGTCCCAATCTCCTCATAGCTCCAGCAAACTCCTTCTACCATGGAAGCTGTGGCCGAATTAGTGTTGCCCTACTATATTCCCATAATACTCGGAGTATGTTTCTGCATGGCACTTGCACAGTTTACCCTAATGCTCTCTTTAAGAATCTGTTTCTGGTACTAGAACTGAATTCTGTATACTCCCAACAGGTGCAGGGCCCAGGGCAAGAGTTCAAATGGAGGCCCACACGTCAGGTCTGAACATTTTAAAGTTATAAAGCAAGTCATCCAATTGTTAATTAAAATATATTCAACATTCTAACCTTGATGAATATTTCTTCACTAGAGGCCCAGCGCACGGATTCATGCACCAGTGGGGTCCCTCAGCGTAGCCTGCAGGGATTGGGCCAAAATCAGCAGTCCAATGCCGCCTGCCACTCCTGCCTGCTGTTCCTGCTCATCCCAGCCCCGCTGCACCTGCTACAGGCTCACACCCAGTCAGTCCCAATCAGGAGAGGCTCACACCACCACAACTTGCCAGCCGTAAGCCCTGCATCTGGTGGTGTAGGTTAGCTGAGCGGCACTCCTGCTGTGGGAGCACACTGACCACCAGGGGGCAGCTCCTATGTTGAGCATCTGGCCCCTGGTGGTCAGTGCACATCATAGGAACTGATTGACCAGTTGTTCGGTCGCTTAGGCTTTTATATATATAGACTATAGTCTGCAAGCCCAGGGCCAGGACTAGGTTTAGAATCTCTGGATTCCCCAGCTCTTTGCTGAGATGTGGTGGCACCAGGAGAGCTGTTCTGATTCCCGGCCCTCTCCTAACCTCCCCTTTCCCCTGGACCCACCTTGCTCTGCTCTAGGAAGGACCCATGTGCAAGCACGGGGACACCCCTGGTCACTCCTCCAGCTCTGTCCACAATCCTTGCAGACATCCGCCACTAGAACCGAGAGGTGCACCCACGGACGATGCCACGTGTCTAGAAAGCACAGCCTTGGGGAAGGGTTGGAAGAGTTTTGCCATGGAATTTACCTCAATAGTCAGAGCATTTTATAAAGGGAGACCCGGGATAGAGGAGACCATGTCCTCTGGATTGACATATTCCTCCCTTACAGGGAAGAGGTACAACCAGACGGGGCGGGAGGTGGGGGGGTGGGGGGGTGGTCCAGCGCAGGCATCCCTCTTGCCGAGGCAAGGCCAACACTGCCCTAGATCCTAGTCCACTGCTGGCACCCAAGAGGACCTCAGTAACTGTTAGATGAACAAACTAATGAAAGAATGAATAAATCTTTATTGACAAGCACCTATAAATGTGTATATTGCTAGATACCAACCCATAACTCAAAGCCTACCTGAACCATATAAGGACAATGATAATGGAGCTCTGAGTTTGGAAAATAATATCTATTTCATCATTATCACAAAACACATTTGCTAAGTTTAGTCAGAGTTAAATATTTTATTGAGTCGTGAGTGCATTTTTGCATTAAGGGGACAGGAGGACATGTGGACAGACATGGATTCTAAAGTCAGCTGCAAACTCCAGGAGCCTTAGTTTTCCCATCTACTTGATGGAAATACTAATAATATTATACATTGGAAAATATAAGTAGAGCATGCAGGACTGAGCCTGCCATGTCAACATTATTTTGTTTTGTTTTTTCCTATTCTTTTGAATCTTAGAGAACAATTCCATGAGTTGTATAGGGTACAGGGCTAGCCAAGTAGGCAGTCCAACGTTGCTGAACTTCACTAAAACTAAAGCATAAAGAAGCAGCATGGGGGACGTCTTCAGCAGCATGGAGAACTCAGGTAATACAGACTGCGATCCTCCTTCTGCAGGAATGTTAGATGCATTATAATGGAGTCGGACAAACATAATCAAATACAGGCCTAGTTTCAAAGGAGGAACTATTTCCTTGGTGCCATGAAAACAAAGTAAAACTACAACCCTCCAGTGAGCTGAAATTGAGGGGGCATTAAACCTAGGTATGGACTCTGGGGCTGGCAGATAAGGTTTAACTGCCCACACAGAAGTAGATGTGGGCAACAGTTCATGCAGTATCGGAAGGCAGTATGAAGATATTGCTCTCAAAGGCTCCTCAATGTCACAGAACACCAAACCAAACCAAAACAGAATAGAGAAACTCTACCTATCAACCCAGAGAAGCAGAGACTTGGTCTGCCCTCAACTCTGAGTAAAAGTAATTGAGAAACACGATCCTTAAAAACTCATGTCTCATGCAGGTACAGTGTTTAAAATCACCTGGTACTAAATCTCACATGAACTCTGGTCTAGGAACTTTACCTGAGGCTTCCATGAAACAAACACAAAAAGAGCCACGGCCCAGGGTGCATGCCTGGGACTCCCACAGGAAACAGAGAAACCAGTACATACACCATTTCCACGGAAATGAGCATCCTCCGAAAATTACAACCCTCGAGGTTACAAACGGCTCTGCCCTGAGTCAGTGGAAGAAACAAAAGGGACAACCGGCACATCCAAGCCAGAGGTGAAAGCCAACACAGCTACTAAGTTCAAAGGGATTAAAACAACAAAAGGAGAAACAGAGATAACGGGAGGCTCTTTCAAAAAGAATACAGACAGCCTTGTTTGAAAAAGAAATCTTAGCCTTTACTAAATGCTAGACACTGTGGGGAGCTTTTTGTATGTATTATCTCATCTAAGTCATCTAGTATTTAAAACAATCCTTTGAGGTAGACACTATGTAGTATCCTATTTTTAGAGATGAGAAAACTGAGGCACAGAGAGATTAAATATTGCTCAGGATCATACCGTTCTTAAGCAGTGAGGTCAGAACTGGAACCAAGGCTGTCTTGGTCTAGCGTGTTTCTTTAATCACTGCTGGAAATAATACAATTTCAGAATACAAAAAGGAAGTCATTAAATTTAAAACTCAATGGCTAAGGAGTAGATTATATACAGTTGAGTATAATAAGAAAATCAAAAATATATTTGAGCAATTCACAGAGACTATATCATGGAGAGATGAAGCTATAGCAATATAAATAAAGGGTGGAGGATATGAAAGACATAAAATATAAAATAAAAAGGTCCAACATATTACCAATAGGAATTTCAGAAGCAAGGCATGAAACCTTAGACTCATGAAGAATATTCAATCCTACGCAGAAAAAAAATGAATATAAACAGATATTTTATATTTAGACTACATGACACCAAAGACTCAGGGTTTTCCTTAAAAATAACAAGAAAGAAAACATATAATCTTAAAAGAACAAAAATTAGACCAATAACATATTTTTATCAGCAAAATCATAGGGCAAAAAATATCAAGTAATGTAGCCAAATTAGTAAGATAATTTCAAAAAAAAGAAAAATTGTCAATCTACATTTTTCTACAAAAATAAATTATAAACATGAGAGAAGCCTGAAGAAAGCCCCCATCACCCAAAGAATGAATTTGTGAAATTAACAAGCTTATTTTAAAAGCCATATCAAATTTTAGGAGATACAGACAATATTGAAATACAAGAACAAAGTAGGACTCACACTTCCTGATTACAAAACTTACTACAAAGCAACCGTAATCAAGAGAGTATAGTACTGCCAAATGATAGACATCTAGGTAAATGAAATATAATTCTGAGCACAAAAATGAACATATATGGTTAACTGATTACATGGGGAAAGAACAGGCTTTTCAAAAAACTGTACCGAGAAAACTGGCTAGCTTCATGCAAAAGAATGAAGTTGGATTAAAAAAAATTAACTCAAAATGGATCATAGATCCAAATGTAAAAGCTAAAATTATAAAACTCTTAGAATAAAACATAAGGGTACATTTTTGTAACTATAAATTTGGCAAATAATTTTTAGACATGATACCAATGTATGAGCAGCAAAAGAAAAAAAAGCTAAATCAAACTTTATTAAATTTAAAAATTGCGGGCTTTAAAAGACATCATAAAAATTGGAAAAAAAACTCACAGAAGGGGAGAAAATATGTCTGATAAAAACACTTGTATGTGAAATATATAAAGAACACTTAAAGCTCAATAATAAAAAGACAATACAATTGAAAAATGGGCACAGGATTTTAAGAGACATTTCTCCAAAGAAGACATACATATTGCCAATATCAGAGGAAAAATGCTAAATAGTATTACTCATCAGGGGAATGGAAGTCCCAACCACAATGACCAATTCAAACCAACTAGGACGATGGTAATCAAAAGGATAATAACAAGTGTTGGTGAGGACCTGGAGAAACGAGGCACAGAGATATTACCAGTGGGAATGTAAACTGGTTCAAGTGTTCTGGTCAACATTTTACCAGTTCCGTAAATGTTAAATATATAGTTACCATATGACCCAGAAATTATATTCCTATTTATAAATCAGAAAAAGAAAATACTTTGCATAAAAACTTGTGCATGAATGTTCATAGCATCATTTTTCATAAGAGCCAAAATGTGGAAACAGCACAAATGTCCACATACTGATGAAGGGAGAAACACAATTTTAAATTTATACAATGGAACATTATTTAGCTACAGAATGAAGTATTAATATATGCTCTAAGAAGCCAGTTGCAAAGGATGACCTATTATATGATTATGATAATATAGAATATAGAAGACTACACATTATGTAATATGATCCCATTTATATTCAAATCAAGAAAAGGAAAAGCTATAGGACCAATACAGGTCAGTGGTTGTTTAGAGCTAGGGGTGGTGGGAGTGGTAAGATCAAGGGGAGAAGGGTGCAGGGTTTTCTTTAAAGGTAATGAAAATGTTCTAAAATTGATTCCAGTGATGTTTGCACACATTTGTGGATATGCTAAAAAAGTGAATTGTACATTTAAAATAAATTGTTTAATATATAAATTATATCTCAACAAAGCTGTTAAAAAATGAATTTGTTAGCTTCAGACCATTACTAAAGGCTATACTTTAAAAACAACAACAAAAAGGAATTTAAATCCAGAATGAAGACAGAATGTAGGAAGCAATGGTCAAAGAAGAATTTGTAATTACACTAATATTTATAAATAAGGATTGACTATAAAAAAAAGTATGATAAGAATTAAAATATCCTGTGGTAAAACTATTGTTTAGGAAAAGAGGGAAGCATCAATTAACTTTAAAAATTAAGTTGATTCACATAATCTATATATATAAAAGCCTAAGCGACCATCACAACTGAACGAACAATGAAACAGGTTGTGTGGGGCGACTAGGCTGGCGGGGGGTCGGGGGGGTTAGTGTAGGGTGGCCAAATGACTGAGCAGCAGGCTGCATGTGGCGACCAGGCCCACGGGGGGGGGGGGCAGTTGGGGGCGACCAGGCTGGTGGGGAGTGGGGGGGAAGTGAGGGGCAACCAGGCTGGCGGGGGGGGGGGGCAGTTGGGGCAATCAGGCAGGCAGGCAGGTGAGCAGTTAGGAGCCAGTGGTCCCAAATTGTGAGAGGGATGTCCAACTGCCAGGATCAGGCCTAAACTGGAAGTCAGACATCCCCCAAGGGGTCCCAGATTGGAGAGGGTGCAGGCTGGGCTGAGGCCCTTCCCCCATGCACGAATTTCATGCACCAGGCCTCTAGTTTAAAATAAAGGAACCAAACTTGCCTGTGGCTAAATCATAAACATTATGAGTGGGAGAAAAATAAAAAATTACAAAAAAATATATAGATTGATGCCAACCAAATGCATCATATTATTCATGGCCATTACATATAGGTTTTCATCCATTTTGAATTATTTTTTGTCTACAGTGTGAAAAAGATTCCAGCTACATTATTTGCATTTCCATATACTGTTGTCCAAGCCCCCTTTGTTGTAAAGATTATTGTTTTCCCCATTGAACAGTCTTGGCAACCCAAGTCAAAAATCAATTGACTGTAAATATAAGGATTTATTTCCAGGCTCAATTCTGTTCCATTGATCTATTGTCTATCCTTAAGCCATAATTGCATTTTCTTGCTTATTGCAGCTTTGTTACTATTAAAGACTGTTTTGGCTATTCTGGGCCCCTTATATTTCAATATAAACTTTATCATCAGCTTATCTAATTCAGAAAAGATGTCTGCTGGGATTTTGCTAAAAATTGTGTTGAATCTTGTCTTCTATTTTGGGGGAAAATTTCATGAAGAATTGATGCTCTTCCTTTTTAAATGTTTGGTAAAATTCACCAGCGAAGCTCTCTGGGCCTGAGCTTTGCTGCCTGGATTGTGTTTTGATTATTATTACATGTTACAGGTTTGCTCACATTTTTCATTTCTCCTTGAGCCAATGTTAGCAGTGTGTGCCTTTCTAAGAAATTTTCCATTAAATCTAAGGTATCAAATTTATAGGCATATAGTTGTTCATCATATTTCCTTACAATCTTTTTTATTACTGTTAGGTCTATAGTGATGCCCCTCTTCATTTCTAATTTTAGTAATATTTACGTCCTCTCTCTTTTTCTCTTAATCAGACTAGCTAAAGGTTTGTCAATTTTATTGATATTTTCAAAGAACCAACTGGTAGTTCTTCTATAGAAATATTTCTGACACAGACTTCCACCTGACATTTTTATACCAGAATTGGGAAAAGTCTTAAAGATGCATGCTTGTGGAGAATATTAGGTCTTCCAGAATGAGAAGCCCAGTTCTCTTTCACTCTCACTATACACCAGAAAGAGATATAACCAATTCTTAGTATAATCAAATAATAGGAACACTAATTGTGTCTATTTCTACAATTCTAAGAAACTTGCCAATCCAAATAAATAAATTGCATCCAATATGAGCATTTAAGAAAGCTCTGAGATTCTAATTTGAAACTGCTATTTAAAGGGAAGAAACTGAGACAAATAGATAATGTTCTCTTATCTTGAGCTTTCTCTTTTGTGTGTTTAAAATAGATGCTGATGTCTCTTACATTCAAGTCACAGCCTGTCCTTTGAGTGCTGGACTCATTCATTTCAGGATTACTTATTGTATGCTATTAAGAGCCATACAGCACTGTATACAGTATTGTATGGGCTTGTTATACAAGACAGATGATGTCCCTGCCCGCAAAGCAATTACATTTTGTACTGAATCAAACTGCCAACTTTGGGAACTCCACTTCAATACGTCTAAGGCATTTCAAAACTATCATTTCTCAAGTGCCACTCTTGATTTCTCTCTCCAAACCTATCACTTCCCCACCATCACCCTTGTTGCCCTGCATCCAGCCTTTACTATCCCCCCAAACTGTACCATCAAATTCAACCCAAATATCTTAGAATCTATTCATGGTTACTCCCTTTTCTTCATGACCATCAGAAAACTTTTTTGCTCCTGACTCAAATTTATATCTGGAATACATCTACTTTTCTGCACCTTCACTACTCCAAGTCATCACCACCTCTGACCTCATCACTCTTTCCCTTCATCTCTCTCTTGCTCACAATCCATTATCTTCCCACAATATAGTGATCTCTTCCAGTTAATATACATAAGATCATGCCACCCCTTGTCTTTCCCATGTCTTCCTACTCTGTGTTAAATTAAATCTACAGTCTTTTATATGAACATGGTTACTTTTTTGCCCCTTCATCGTGAATCACCACCTTACTTATTCAATATGATCTGTGCTCACTCGCTTCTAATACACACTGAATGTTTGTTCAAGGAATGCATGAAAAAAAACCATCCTTAAGGATTTCTTAGAAATGATTTCTATAGGATTTTTCATAATCCAGTTATAATGTCTAAATTATCTCCCTATTAGAGAGATTTTCGGTACTGTGTACCCTGAACATAACAAAACCAAAAGCAGAAAATAAATATGAATTTATAATATACCCCACAATTGGGTTATTCTCAACATCAGAAGGTGTGGTTTCAATGGAGGGACTACTTTCCTATCTGAGTATATCTGGGCAAAAACATTTTAGAGATTAATTTTTTTTCTTGTTCCAGAAACATATTAGAGCATAAATTCCTCAGTTCCCTCTAGAAATGAAGACCGATTTCCACAGGTGAATGGGGAAAGGAAGAGAATGGTCTTTGAAGCAATTCATTGCCCATCTCCCATGCTCTTTTGATAGTTACGTGCTTTTTCTTCCTAGCACTTAGATTTGACTTAGCATTGAAGGTGGAAATAATAAGAACCATAACTTCTTTCTTCAAATGATCATAACTGCTTGATAGCAGGTCTTTAATGAGCTCCTGTTCTAACGAGCTGCTGTTGCCTCCATGTCTTAGAACGGCTTCATTCTCTACATGATGACACACTCACACAGCAAGTGCATTAAGCTGTGGCAGCTTCCTACGGACCTGAGCAATTGCATTAGGAAAATGCCATTAGCAGCTCTCTCTCTTGATCTGTTCTTCCCACCTTCTCTCCACCAAAGTAAGCTATGTTCAATACTACTATTAAATTACACTTAGAAATACGCTTTTCAAAAAAAAAAAAATCAATGCACATGTGTTTTTGTACTTGTCACAGATAGATCAAATGACCAATCTAAGACACATTATTCCAGCAAAAGCTTTACATCTTAACCTAGCTTCTTTTGGTGGCATATTTACGAGCTCATATCCAAACAAAGAAAAGGAAAGCAATGGGTGGGAGTATGGAAGAGAATGAGAATGAATCTCACTATTATGCCAAGCACTTTTTCTGCATTTGTGTAGTACTCAGTGGTGAATACAGAACAACCTGTTGGGATGGGGTAAAAATAGTGGTATTGGTAGCAGGAAGCCAAAGCCCTAAAGCCAAACTTGCTATGATTCAACTTACAATACTCAGTTCTTTACTAATCAATTTGAATGTGCTTCCTATTCTGATCATTTCCCCATGTTTAGTTGTGAGCCCCTTTTCATCAGAAGGTAGCACGGTTCAGTATTTAGGGGCTAAAAGCAGTCAATGACTCAATAACTTGGTAAATTTATCAATGTAGGCAAGTTACATAACCTCTCTGTACTTCCAATTTCTTCACTAAAAATAGGGACAATAAGAGTATCTAAGTCAGAGGGTTGTGAAGATGGAATCCTATACAATAAAGAACTAACATGCTAATTAGACCGGACTGCAGCACGATCTTCTGGAATGACCAGTGGGCAGGGGGCAGGGCCATGGGGCCGCAAGGCAGCCAGGGCTATGACAACCCAGCCCCTTGCACAAATTTCATGCATCGGGCCTCTAGTTATTTTAATAAGTGAGGTATTCAAAGCAATGCAAGCCATGTAACTATTAACTCTTATTATTTAGTACTATTACTAAGAAGAGACATTACCCTTCCTGATCATGATACAGATTACACACTTCATATCCACTTCCAGCCATAATGGGTACTCTATTAGACTAGCCTTCTGGCGATGAACAGCTATCAAATACATGGCACAGCTGCTTTCAGACAATGAACAACAGACTGCAATTGTCAAGAGAAGGTAAGTCTCACAGTTACCCAGGTTTCTATCTCAGAACAATTTCCCAACCACATTGTAGAAGTTGGAATCACAGTGGAGCACTGGGTTCCTGCTGAGATGAGGCAGCAGAGATCACAGTTCAGGGCAGCTGGAGATGCTGGGGTCCACAGGTGGAAATTGGAGAAGAGGAAACTATACAAAAGAAAGCCTCAGAAGTCTCTCTGGGAGTCCCCTACAAGTCTGTGACTGAGGGGGTCCCCCACTGGGCCAGACAGTCAGATGGCAGCTGCTAATGAAATTAAGAACAGAATATAGGTACCATAGGCACTGCGGGGGCAGTGGGGGGTAGAGAAACAGTGCCCAGAGATTTGGGAGTTTGGACCATGCCAGAATGATGAGCTGTACTTCTTAACCCACTGGGCTCCGGCTGAGGCATCAAAAAGGTGGCCCTTAGGAGTAGGAACCACATACAGGGCCTTACTTACACTAGATCCTTTCAGTAAAACATAAAAAGAAGCCCTAACAAGATCCAAAGAGGATACAGAGTTTGGAGGCTAAATCTTGGTAAATTAGATCAATGCAATGCGCCAGTAATTGAACTGCCTGCTAAAACAAAAATCAATAGTCTTCAGAGTAAGGTAACAGATTCTAGAGAGCCTACAATTTACTACCCATAATTCCAATATTAAATCAAAAATCAATAATCATAAAAAGAAAGAGAAAAATGTGATTTATACTTAGAATAAGAGCAATCAATTAGAAATTAAATCCAAGATACCTGGATACTGAGTTTAACAGACACACTTACAGCAGTTATTATAAATATATTAACAAATCAACAAAAATGTCTTCACAAAATTACAGAAAATATGATAAATGAGTAAGCAGATAGGGAATCTCAACAAATAAATGAAAACTAATTTTAAAATTATTAAATGGAAATTCTAGAATGCAAAAGTGTACACTGAAATTAAAGTTTCACTAGACGAACTCATTAGCAGATTCAAGATGACATTAAAAAATCAGTGCACTAACAAATAAATACATTTATCTAATAAAATATTTACCTAATGAATAAAAGATTTACCTAATAAACAGAAGTTACCCAGTTAGTATAACAAAAAGAAAAAAAGAATTAATAAAGGTAAATAGAGTCTCTGGTACACACAGAACACTATCCAATTGGCTAATTTATGTGTAATTGGTGTCGCAAATTAAAAAAAAAAAAAGTATTATGGGCAGATGTATTATTTAAATATAAAATGACAGTGAATGTCCCAAATGTTATTTTTAAAACACCACCAATATATAAATCCAATAACTATAGCAATCATCACAAAGGATAACTACAAAGAAACAAATCTAGACACATCATATAGGCAAACTGCTGAAGACCAAAGAAAAAGAGCACAATGAATACAAGTAAGAATCATAACAATTCTCTGACTTCTCATTAAAACAATAGAGTATCCTATATAATAAAAACCTAATATGCAAATTGTCCCCTCAGGTGGTCATTTGACTAGGAGTTCCACCAGGAGTTCGACCATTCGCTATGATGTGCACTGAGCACCAGGGGGCAGTGCAGAACATGGCAAGTGTCATCGACACGCTACAACCTCTCACTGGCTACCTGGGGGCGGGGATGATGGGGACGGAGGTGTGGTGAGAATACAGAGTGTCCCCGAGCTTGCTCTCACTCCCCCTGCTACCCTTCCCTGGTATGCCAGGGCTTGCGTGTGCCGGGGAAGCCCCTTGCGCTCAGATGAGCCTGGCCACAGCCACCGGGACCGCAGGGGCCAGTTGGGCTCCCCATGGGTTTGCACAGGAGCCGGTGTGTGAAGCCAGCTGGGATAGAGCACACCGCCCGCTCGGCTTCCCTGCAGCGCCACTGGGCAGCCCAGAGGCCCAAGCTGAGTGCTGGCCCGCAGTGTCCAGCCATGCTCACTGCATCTCTTCATGGGGACTCTGGCGTGGGACTCAGGCAGAGGGGGGCGTGTGGAGGCCCAGGGCCCAGAGGTCAGCTGGGACCTGCCCTTCCATGTCAGACGCTTGCACTTCGATAGCTGGCCAGACCTAGGGACCATACCTATGCACAAATTTCATGAACTGGGCCTCTAGAGGAAGATAATGGGACAACCTCTCTAAATTGCTAAAAGGAAAAAGTCAACCCAGAATTCCATGAACAGTGAAATTTTCCCAAGCAAGTGTGAAATAGAGAGTTTTCTCTAAATTTAGAATAAATTTAACCAAGGAGGTAAAAGACTTATACTCAGAAAACTACAGGACATGAAAAAAGATATACAGGAAGATATAAACAAGTGGAAGAATATACTATGTTCATGGATTGGTAGAATTAACATCATTAAAATAGCCATACTGCCCAAGGCAAGCTGTAGATTCAATGTAATCCCTATTAAAATACCAATGGCATGTTTCACAGATCTAGAACAAATACTCCAAAAATTAATATGGAACCAAAAAACTCCAAATAGCTGCAGCAATCCTGAGAAAAAAAGAACAAAGTTGGAGGGATCACAATACCCAGATATCAAGTTATACTACAAAGCCACTGTAATCAAAACAGCCTGATACTAGCACAAAAACAGGCACAATGGATCAGTAGAAAACCCAGAAATTGACGCAAGCCATTATGCTCAATTTATATTTGACAATGGAGGCAAGAGCATACAATGCAGTAAAAACAGTCCCTTCAATAAATGGAGTTGGGAAAATTGGACAGATATGTGCAAAAAACTGAAACAAGACCATCAACTTATACTATACACAAGAATAATCTCAAAATGAATAAAAGGCTTAAAATGCAATTTGTGAAACCACAAAAATCCTAGAACAAAACATAGGCAGCAAAATATCAGACATCTCACTTAGCAGAATTTTTACAGATACATCGCCTAGGCCTAGGGCAAGAGAAACAAAGGAAAAAATAAACAAGTGAGACTACATCAAACTAAAAAGCTTCTGCACAGCAAAAGAAACCAGCATCAAATTGAAAAGAAAACATACTGCGTGGGAGAACATATTTGCCAATGGTACATCTGATAAGGAGTTAAATTTCAAAATATATAAAGCACTCATACAACCTAACAAAAGGAAGACAAATAACTCAATTAAAAAAAAAATGGGCCCTAACTGGTTTGGCTCAGTGGATAGAGCATCAGCCTGCGGACTCAAGGGTCCCAGGTTTGATTTTGGTCAAGGGCATGTACCTTGGTTGTGGGCACATACCCAGTAGAGAGTGTGCAGGAGGCAGCTGATCAATGTTTCTCTCTCATTGATGTTTCTAACTCTATCCCTCTCCCTTCCTCTCTGTAAAAAAATCAATAAAGAAAAAAAGGCAGAGGACCTAAATAGACATGTTTCCAAAGAGGACATACAAATGGCCAAAAAACATATAAAAAATGCTCAATGTCACTAATTATCAGAGAGATACAAATTAAAATGACAACGAGGTACTATCTCACACCTGCCGGAATGCTATCATCAGTAAATCAACAAACAATAAGTGCTCATGAGGACTTGGAGAAAAAGGAATCCTAGTACACCACTGGTAGAAATGTAGATTGGTGCAGCCACTATGGAAAACAGTGTGGATTTTCTTCAAAAAAACTAAAAATGGAACTGCCCTTTGACCCAGTGATCCCACTTCTAGTAATATATTCTAAGAAGCCTGAAACACCCATCGGAAGAAAATATATACAGCCTATGTTCATAGAAGTACAATTTACAATAGCTAAGATCTGGAAATAGCCCAAGTGCCCATCAGTAGATGAATGGTTTTAAAAATTGTAGTACATTTACACAATGGAATTCTATGCAGCTGTTAACAAACAAACAAACAAACAAACAAAAAACAGGATCTCTTACCTTTTGAGACAACATAGAAGAAACAGAGAGTATTACGCTAAGTAAAACAAGCCAGTCAAGGAAAGACAAGCATCACATGATCTCATTTATATGTGGAATTTAATGAAAAAAATAAAATAATGAACAGTAAAGATCCAAAGACATTGAAATGTGCAACAGACTGATGTATTTTAAAAGGAAGGGTAGGGGAAGGCAAGAGATTAACAAAATTACTTACATGCATATATGCATAGCCCATGGACAAACACTAGTGCAGGGGAAGAACTGGGGAACCCATGATATTTTCAACAATAAAGATTAAAAAAGAAGAAAAATCCCAATTAAAAGGCAAAGATTATCAGAATTAAAAAAAGCAAAACCTAACTATAAGTTATCGGCAAAAGACTCATCTACACTAATAAAAGAGAACTATGCAAATTGACCGTACCTCCACTATGCCCACAAGCCATGCCCACCAGTCAATCAGGAGCGAGTATGAAAAGTAACCCAAACAATATGGCGGCGGCCACAGAGCTGGAGCGAGCAGGAGGTTTGGGTTGCCCTGGCGATGGAGAAAGCCACACTTCTCGCCCACCCTGGCCTGCCCTGGCCTCCGCTCAAGGCTACAAAGTTTCAATTATAGAAGATAAATAAATCCCAGATACTTGCTTCCAGCCAGCCCTGGCCTCCACTCAAGGAGGCGCTGGGAAAAAAAAAAAAAAAAAAAAAAAAAAAAAGGAGGGGCTGGGAGCTTGGGTCACTGGGGGTGGGGGGTGATCAGGCCAGGATGGGATGGCAGTTATGGGTGATCAGGCTGGAGGGGGATGGGGCCATTGGAGGTAAGCAGACCAGCAGGGGGGCCAGTTGGGGATGAGCAGGTCATCAGCAGGGGTCAGTTGGAGGTGATCAGGACTGTGGGGTGGGGGGGGCATTTTGGAGTGAGCAGGCCAGCGGGGGGGCAGTTGGGGGTGAGCAGGCTGGCGGGGGGGGGGAATTTGGGGATGAGCAGGCCAGCAGGCAGAGTGGTTAGGGGCAATCAGGCAGGCAGGCAGGCAGGTGAGCAGCTGGAGCCAGCAGTCCTGAATTGCAAAAGGGATGTCTGACTGCCAGTTTAGGCCCAATCCCTGTAAACCAGCAGTAGGACATCCTTTGAGGGGTCCCAGATTGGAGAGGGTGCAGGCCGGGCTGAGGAACACCCACCCCATGCATGAATTTCGTGCACTGGGCCACTAGTTTTAAATATTAAATCTAGACAAGTTGAAAGTAAAAAGATTAAGAAGCTATACCAAGGGAAAAGAGTAAGACTAAGAAAGCTGATATAGCTGTATTAAATTAAGGCAAATAGACATCAGGAAAAAGTTTATTACAAGAGATAATGAGACATGTTACATGAAAAAAAGAGAAGTTTGCCTGGAGGTCATATCAATTGTAAATTATATGTTCATCCAAGAGCATCAAAATCCATGAAGCAAAAAGTGACATAATTGAAGGGAGAAATAGACAAATTTACAACTAAAGCTGGATATTTAAATTTCCTTACTCAGTAATTGCTAGAAAAATAGGAGGCCAAAAAAAGGGGTAAAGGGGGAGGAAAAGGAATATCTAAACCTTATCAAGCAACTTGATCTAAGTGACATTTTAAAAGGTTACACCCAACAATGACAGAATACACATACACATTCTTTTCAAATGTATATGGAATGTTTACCAAGATCAAACATATCCTGACCACACAATAAAACTGAGTAAATTTTAAAGCCTGATTTGAGAATTAAATTTAAAAAATAAATATTTCTAAATAACCCATGGGTCAATTAAAAATCATAGGGACAATACAAAATATTTCCAACTGAATAATAATTAAATATGTCAGAATTTGAGAGTTGCAGCTAAACATGCTCAAAGGAAATTGATAGCTTCAAAATGCCTTTATTAGAAGACTAGAGGCCCGGTGCACAAAGTTGTGCACTTTGGGGGCAGGGGGCCTCAGCCTGGCCTGTGCCCTCTCACAGTCTGGGAGCCCCACAATCTATCACTCCAAAGAGGTAGGCCCCACCCACTTGGCCACAGCACTGCCACCAAATAGCCTGGGCTTCCCTCTTTGGGGCGATCATGGAACCCCCCCCAATTGACTGCCATGCTGACATGTGGCCTGGGCCTCCCTCTGCAGGGCAATCATGGGGCAACGGCCGGGTCCCAACCAATCACATTGCACCCGCCTTGGCTAGTCTGGTGCCCATGGGTGTCATAGGGTGGTCGTAAGGATGGTTGTTCCGCTGTTCAGCGTTCGGTCGATTTTCATATTGTGCTTTTATTATTATAGATAAGATGAAATCAATAATCTGTTTCCCCCTCAAGAAAGCAGAATAAGAATAACAGTAAACCTAAGTATAAAGAGATAAGAAGTAATATGTATAAGCTCAAATATCAATGAACTGGGACACAAACAATATGGAAAATTAACCTAAATAGTGGTTGCTTAAAAATATTAATAAAATTCACAAACATTTCTAGCAAGGATAACCAGGGAGAAAAGAGGACAGAAGTAATTACCAGCATCAGATGTTAATAGGATAATAGAGAAAGCATTAACTTTATGTTCATAAGTTTGATGTTAGATGAAATCAACAAATTCCTTGAAAAAAGCATATTTAATAGAAAATCTGAAAACCCTATGCCAATTTAAGGGATAGAATTCATAAATTAAAAAATATTAACTTTCTACAAAGAAAAACTCCAGGCTTATTTTCACTGGTACGTTCTACCATGAATCTAAGAAGCCATTATTACTAGTCTTATACAAACTCAGAATATAGAGAAATAGTGCATGCTTCCTGAATCATTTGGGAAACCAGCAAAAACTCTGACTCTTAAACTTGATGAAGCAATTAAAATTTAAAAGTTACATATCACATGAATAGATGTGGATTTTTCATTCACTTGAGATATTGTAATGATTTTTATGCCAGCAATGTATCAGCTTGAACCATATTAATTGCTGTATCATATAGCTGTAGGTTTATCAAATTGTCAAATATCAGCAATTTCACTTGATTCAACTTTATATTAGGTGCTGGGAAGGAACCAAATATAGTTCTGCACCTGAGGAGAGATGTCTGTCTCTCAGGGTAGACAGACATCTACAGAGATGATTACAAGAAAATGTGATAAATGCCAGGACTGTCACAGGCTGAGGCACTATAATGGCACCATGAGCGCGTGGGTAAGAAATCGCTACCTCTTCTATCTTGATGTGAAATATGGGTAGGAGTTCAGCAGGCAAAACAACAGGGAAGAAATTCCTGGCAGGGGGAACAGAATGAGCAAATGAGTAGGACTACAAGACAGCACAGCAGGTCAGCGTAATTTGAAAAGATTGACACATCTTTAAAAACAAACAAACAAACAAACAAAAAACAATGGAGATGACCAAGAGCAGTGATGGGGTAAGGGTACATTCGGTGAAGGCTGGAGGAAGGATCCTGAAGGTTGTCACATGGTTTTCCAAAGAAATTTGATACGTTTTTGATCATATCTTCCAGACAGGGGTATAACCCAAGCAATCACGTATCCACTACTAGTTAGTGAGGACCAAGCAGGACTTGGAGCAGGTGTGACTGTTTTCTTTCCTTGCCTTATTTTCTCCTGCAAGGTACTTGCAGCCGACTAATTATTGAAACAGATCTGAAACAACCTGGGATTGCACAGACTTTCTCTGGGAAAAGTACACAGAAACCCAGAGCTAAAAAGGAACCCCTAACGCACAGTAACAGCATTGGTTATCGGCCAGGCGTCCTCAAACTACGGCTCGTGGGCCACATGCGGCCCACCGAGGACATTTATCCGGCCCGCCGGGTGCTGCTGCCTGTCCTGCTTAGCAGCCAACTCGTCCCGGGCCTGCAGTGCGCATAGGAATTTGTTCATAGTTTTTTTTTTAAACTATAGTCCGGCCCTCCAACGGTCTGAGGGACAGGGAACTGGCCCCCTGTTTAAAAAGTTTGAGGACCCCTGGGTTATCCTGTTAACATGCTTTCTCGCCGCCCTGAGAAGGTCTCTTAGTGATAACCGGGGCCTCGGGACAAACCACTGTCCTCAGCTGCCTAAAGCGCAAACGCTCGGTTCTGAATATAACACAGATGGCAGTACCTTGTTATTCTAAAGGCCACACAGGGAAGTTTTGCTTTGTCCATGCGCTGCCACCCTACCCCCAAACTGATTGCTTCTGGAGACCACACTGTTTGGAGAGCTTACGGAGAAAGTGCCGCTCACTCTTGGGATTGAAAAGGAAACCCAAAAGCAGCAAAGAATTAATGCCAAAATAATTTTAATCAATAATATTAACCATCTAGCCCAGCTGGTGTGACTCACTGGTTGAGCGTTGACCTATGAACCAGGAGGTCTCCATTCAATTCCTGGTCAGGGCACATGCCCATGTTGCTGGATCCCCAGTGTGGGCGTGCAGGAGGCAGCTGATCAATGATGCTCTCTCATCATTGATGTTTCTATATCTCTGTCCCTCTCTCTTCTTCTCTGAAATCAATGCAAATATATTTTTGAAAAATAATTATAATACTAGCCACCCTCCTTATTAAACCATTCATTGAACCCAAGAATCAGCAAAAATAACAAATTAAAGACTAATTTCTCTTGTCCACTGTGATTATGGTGTTAACAGGCAGTACAATAGCCAGATAAGGTGGAGAGAGGAAGGAAGGCAGTGAGCAGGATTGTAAGGGGACTGATGTCCCCTATGCTCCCCACCCAACTCCGTGATCTGGGCCTGACTGACTTGGGACCCTCCGGTGGACAGAGCAGCTACCTGTGATCATGAACACGTGGTGAAACCACAATGTGCCAGGTACTGGGCTGAGTGCTCTGCCAGGACCGTTTTATTTAAAGTAACATTGGCTTGTAGAGCTTATTTTTTATGCTTCTTGCTATTAGACTGTAAATCTTAACAGCATTTTAAATATTATGTCTCTAAATGTTCCCCAGAGTTAATAAGAGACTGGATTATCCAACAAGCACCATACACTGGCAGTCCATTTATTTAACATGCCATCTTAAAAAATAAAAACTTTAGTTAAAAATGCCATCTCTGAGCATCTATTCACGATTTATAGTTAAACTCTATGAGACTGGTCTCTGAATGGTGCTTATTCATCCCAACCTAATACACACTGATTCTGAATGGGGCTGGCCAATGAACCGGGTCTTAGGATGCTGAGGTTGTCCCCTGTGGGGATAGGGATGCAGGCTTCTCTCTGTCCATTTTCTCAGGTGGGTTTCCAAAGGCCACCTCTTTGTGTAGGCTGCCAGACCTCAGCGAAGTCAAGGAAATGTGGACATAGAACTGCAGGTCCGCCCTCAAGTCAAGTTTTGCCAGGGGAACCCCTTCCTTAGGTATTCAAAATTCCCACTCCCAGGGGTGGAAAGAAAGGACAGGCTCTAGTGATGGAGAGGTCCAAACACCAGCATGTCTAGACACAGATCAGAAGAAAACAGCAAAGGGCATGCTGAATGTGGAACAGGGTGGCTGTATCTTCACAATGTCTGCCCTGGATACCTCAGCTGCCTAGCACCTGATGGTGGAGGGTGGGAGAGGGTCATCTGCTACCCGTAGTACTGGCTGACTCTATGGAGTTAATTTTCCATCTCATGCAGGCCAGCTCCTTAACCTCAGTTGGGTGGATTTCCTTCTTGTTTATAAAGATCTCCAAGGGTGGGAAGTAATGCAATATAGCCGGAAATTCATTCAACAGTCTTCAGAGTCCTTCCTGGAAACTCAAGTGCTCGCTTCACTGTCCGTGGGAGGGGATTCTACATGGCAGTTTTAGGTAGAGAGCTGCTCATGAACTACCTGCCAAATCTGTGCACAGGTCACAAATTCCATAAAGGCCCCCAAAATAGTAATTAGTCAACCCATCTACTCCCAGATGCCATCTAAACTCATTCCCTCTCTTGTTTGGGAAATGGAGAATGTACTCATTATTCTCGCTATTAAAATCCTGCCCAGAAATAAAGATTATTAGGGGTTTTTTTTCTTTATAAAGATCATTATTACATTTTTCTTTCTTCCCTTTTCAACACCAAGGAACCTTAGTTCTTTTCAGCTTCCCGTAGACTTGCTGTTTATAGAATCGCAGACTCAGAAGGGACTTGACAACATAACCCAATCAATAATTATTTGCAGGACTGATCCAGACCCCCTCGGATTCTCTCCCACACGGTGTCATCTTGTCCACATGCAGTTTTCTGCAAGAGCCTGATTAGGCCCCAGGAGAGCGAGAGGGAGGAAAATGGGGTGGTTGTTTCGGTTTGAAGACCTGTCCTGGACATGCCAACGCCTCTTTGTTTTACTTATGGTTTTATGCTTTTTTTCTTACATGTCTTACATTTCTTACATTTGCAGCTTTGTTAGACATCAGAATGAGGACAGAAACAAATCCTTTGCTGTCTAATTAGAGCCCCACATGTTAATGAACCCCCACCAGTCGACATCCTTGGGTGCCAGCGTCCCTACAGGGAATTAATGAGACTGAAAGGTCAGTGCCCACTAAGGGTTCGAATGCAGAGACTGCAGCACAATTTCACAAGCATAACAAAAACCCCTGGGTTTTTAAGAGTATTACACTCCACCAACGGGCAGGTGGATAAGAGCATCAACTGGTCATAGGACTAAAGGAACACAGCACAGGACAATTAGTTGCGTGTGCTCGTATTCTATATGCAGAGATTTTTGCCATGTCTTCTATACCTTAGTTCACTTCCCCTTAGAGGCAGTGACATGCAGCATAAAATACTGCTGGAGTGGCCCCAAAACTTAGCCTAAGATTTATCATTGCTTTCTGTCCCTCAGCCTTCACCAGTAGCCCCTTTAACCCAATGCTAGGGATTCAGAATCTTAAGGCATGAAGGGGATTGATCGGGAAGAAGCATATTCAGAGTTAGGCCATTTCGCTGAGCAGCCTAGATTGGAGACCACTACTCGTCCAGCCCATCCTCCAGCAGTGTAACAGAGCAATCCTTATACCAGTCTTTGCAAATTGCTTATCAGTTTCCTTAACTCTACCACCTGTGGCTGGGAAATGAACCTGAACAACAGGAAGTGGGAATAGGCATAATATAAAATGAGGTAGGAATAGGCATAATATAAAATGTTGTGTGAAATGTTTCTGACCCACACTACAGAGGGAAGAAAGTCCAGCCCCCCCAAAATAGCATTTTGTTGGCACTCAAAAATTTAACATTACAGAAACCAGGAAAAAAGGACATTTTAAAGTCAATCTGCAGAGGATATAAACGGAAAGTTAAGGGAAGACTATTAGAGATAGCAACGAGGAGGTTATCAGAAATGTTTTATAGTATGGTTTCAATAGCACGATAAGCAGAAAACCAGATGGTCTTCTCTCTTTTCTCTACTTATTAAAAGTGGATCCAAGATTGAGAACTCAACTAATATTCCACTTCCAGATAAATTTAATTGCTCACTCCTCAGAACCACCATGATCTTGATTATCTTACCACTAATTCATTTCCTACGCTGTTATTACAAAGACTGTGTTATTAGTTATCTTCTTGTGTATATCTCTCTCACTAAGTTAAACTTTCCTTGTGGGTAGTAGTCTATTTTCATTAGTACTTTTCTATGTTTCCCTAGCACTTAATATAGTGATCTGCATAGAGTATGCACTCCCAAAATATGGGTTGAAAGCAGGATAGATTAGACCTTCACAGAAGTCCTACAATTTGAGGTTTGCCCCTCTGAAAATACTAAGGTGTTCTATGTAAGATGCAAACTCTCAGGTTAATTTAAAATAAAACTTTTACAAATATAAACATATATAGATTTCTTTGTTGAGTCATATTGGTTCTCTTTTTTATAATTTTGTTGCTTTTAAATGTAATCTCTGTGAATTTGGTTCACGTTTCTCTTTAGAAATCTTTACATTTTCATGATGTCTTAAAGACATCTTGGTTCTCACTTTACATAGTTCAAAGATCTTGTTCATCTGTATGTATTTTTTAAGTTTTTTAAACCTATAACATACCTAGAAACAATGTCTGAATTACAATTAGGTAGCATTTCTGAAATCCATTTTTAAGGTGGCAATTACTACTGGAAACGTATTTTCCCATAGAAAGAATATGAAGAGACTTGATTGAGTTAACAGGTGACCTGCAAAAGCTTAATTCTACAAAATTATCAGTGTGATTATAGACGCTAACCACCAACCATGACCATTTCATTGTACAATATACATCAGAAATGCAGCCATTACCATCAAAAGCCCACCTCATCAGTACCACAGTGTCACAGCTTATAGTAGGAGCTCTCCTTCTCTTCCGCATTCTTATTTTCAATCTCACTCTTATCGGAATCCCATCTTAATTGGAGGGAACCTCTTTAAAGGTTCACCCCTTTCAATCCTCAATATCAAGTCCAAATTCCCCGATGGAGAAACTTTTCATCACCCGTTTTGTCTTTAACTTCATCTTTTAAAATTGATCTTTTAAACTCTTCCTTCCAGCAGCAATTAACTTCTTCAGTTTGCTAACTCCCCCATCTTCTCTTCCACCTCTGCTGCTTCCCCCACCATACCTTCTCTTTTCTAATTATCATTTGCCCTCAGCCTCAGCTAAAACATCGTCTCATTCTCATTCTGAAGATATTCATGTTAAGCACATCAACATCACCCTTTCAAAGAACATATCCACTGTATATTATACCATTGGTAGTTCATCTCCAAAAATGAGAACTTAAACTTAAGCAAGTTTGTCATCACACCCAAACCCCAGAACTCTAGCATAGTTCTCAGTACAAAGCAACCTGTTTAATAGATAATTAATAAATGCTGAGTGGATGACAGCAGTCATTTCCAAGTTCACAGGTCCCTTCATGCATTCTTTTTGCATTCAAAATATTTTTTAATGTTTACTGTATTAAAAGTGATATCAGGCACTGGAGTGATATGTACCAGGCACTGAGAGTGATAAGTTGGATTCATTGCCTTCCCTAATGGAGTTCACTGTAATGGAAATTTGTTATGAAGCACTTTGAGAAAATTAGAATTTTGGACTTCCAATGTCAACAGAATAGAGCATCTGTGTGACAACAGCTCCACAAGAAGCAAGAATCCTCACTGGTGTGATGAGATAGGTCCTAAAAACACTGCCTCCAATAGTACACAGTTACTTGTAAATGCTCGGAACTAAATGGAATATGACAGCTTTAGAAGTGAAAATGTTACGCTTAATCATTGGGAAGCCTTAATTGGAAATTGAAAAGCATCTTTCCCCAAAAGGCTCAGTTTCATATCTTACCTGATTTTTGTGACTCTCATGAAACCCTCTGCTCTAAGTAGAAGCCTTTGGCCCAACCTATCATTATTGCCCACCTGGACTGTCTTAATAACTTTCTAACTTACCTCTCTGCTTCCAGGCTCATCAAATTAAATTCACTCCTCATTCTTTTGTGAGTCATTTTTAGAAAACATTGTTCAGTTTATATCTTTCCTTTTGATGACCTAGAAGGATTTTTCAAGTCTTTCTAGAAGAACACAAGGCTCATCATCTTGACCTATTAATCCACTGAGTATTTGTGGAATCCTATATTATGATTCATATGTCAGGGACTTCCTGTGAAGTATGTGAGGATGTGAAGGGACACAAACAAGTAATGCATTAGGAAAAAATAATAGGTGAGAGAGAAAGGTTGAGATGTTTCAATGGCTGCCTTCACTTTTAGGATCAAGTGCATAGTCACAGCCGTGGGCAAACTACGGCCCGTGGGCCGGATCTGGCTGTTCTATCCGGTTCTCTTGCTCTCCCCTCCGCTCCTTTACTTTGAATTTATATGAGTTCACACAAACACTCCATCCATGCTTTTGTTCCGGCCCTCCGGTCCAGTTTAAGAACCCACTGTGGCCCTCGAGTCAAAAAGTTTGCCCACCCCTGCCTTAGAATGTAATTTAAAGGTCTTTTAGATCCACCTTGGATTCATTTCCCAAAAATACTTTGTGCTTATTTATGCCTAAGATTTCTGTGGGTTGAGAAGTGAAAGGGATGATTAAGAAAAGTGAATAGCCCAGCCAGTGTGGCTCAATTGGTTGAGTGTTGTCCCAAACAGCAAAATGTCACTGGTTTGATTCCAGGTCAGGGCACATTCTGGGTTGCAGGCTTGATCTCCAGTAGGGTACATGCAGGAGGAAGCCAATCAATGTTTCTCTCATCAATGTTTCTATGTCTCTCACCCTCTCCCTTCTTCGCTCTCTAAAATCAGTAAAAACATATTTTTTTTTTAAAAAAAGAAAAGTGAATAAAGAGTACTCTCTGGTAAGTTAGTTGTGAGAGAAAGAATGATGGTTAAAAGAGGTCATGGGATTTGAGATAGTTTTTAAAATTCTTATTTGAATTTATATGTTATGACATAGTAAATAGTTGAGGGAGGCTATGTAGATGAGGAAAAGGATTTTTGATGGAATAAATTTCAAGAGGAGAAAAAAAAGTGAAGGTAGAGGGATATATCTTAAATGCTAACCTGGGAACCACACGCAAATAAAATAATGAGAGGAAGAAGCAGCTTGGGGTTGCTCACACACTTTTCTTCTATGAGAAGTAGAAAATAGGTCAGCTGTGAGCATGGTGAGAGCAGGTGGGATGAAGGAGAAGGAGGTGATTTGGTGTAGCGGCACTGCCAAACGAGAGGAATAGCACTGAGCACACAGAGGGTTCTAAGCATCCTGAGAAATCCCATGGGATGGTACTTATTTCAATTTGCATGGCATTGTGACTTAACATGATCACAGACGAGCAGTCTCTCATAGCTTAGTACTGATCGAGAACACAGTTTGATAAACAGTTACATAAAAGGCCATATAATAAATCTTCAGGCTTTAGGGGTCATGTGGCCTCTGTTGGGACTATTCTATCCTGTCATTTTATAGTATCCATAGACAATATGTAAATGAATGAATCTGTACCAATAAAACTTTATTTACAGGCACTGAAATAAAATCAAATTTCATATGATTTTTGTGTCTTATAAAATATTATTCCTTTTTTATTTTTAAATCATTTAAAAATGTACCAACCGCCCTGGCCCTCTGGCTTAGTAGACTGGGCATCATTCCATGCACTGAAAGGTTGCTGGTTCAATTCCCGGTCAGGGCACATACCCAAATGGCAGGTTCAAACCTTAGTCAAGGTGGGGTATGGGAAGCAACCAATCAATGTTTCCCTCTCACATGGATGCTTATCTCTCCTCTCTCCCTCTCCCTCTCCCTTTCTCTCTTTCTAAATTCAACAAAAACATATTTTTAAAAAATGTAAAAATCATTGTTAACTCAGGGTGTGATACAAAAACAGGAAGTGGCTGGATGTATCGCACAGGCCATAGTTAGCTGGCCTTTCTCTAGCGCACCATAAATGCTTTTCTTATGTGTTCACATGCTTCTACCTTCACATCCGTTTAGTAACTATGCATTCTACTCACTACTCATTCAGTTCTCATGGATGAACTTTCAAACAAAAGATACATGCATTCACCTTCAACTGCAGATAAGACTTCTTGTTTATAGCAGAAAGAGACATCTGATACTTGGTGTTCAGGGAGCAAGACTATACTAGTCACAGGCGATGAAGAAAACTGGGAATCACAAAGCAAGTTCAAGAGCCTGGAATAGAGTTGTTCGTCTATTGCAGGATTACATGATAGTATTTCTACGAGCCAGATATAACACAGATATGCAGCCTGCATTTTCCTTCATTCTAGGCTACAGATAAAAATCTCCTCTATCTATAGGTATATCTCTCTTTTTCAAAATCAGGAGAAGCAAGGGGAAGGGAGGCGCAGGGAGTCAATAAATAAACAAGGGGAGATTCAGTTCTTTATTGATCTCATTAAAACCACAGGTGAGTATGAAATTGGCATCAACAGACTCCAAGATTGGAAAGAATCAGTTTCCCCTTATCAAGTATTTCAGTGCCCCCATCATTTCGCAATAAAGGGAAAAGGACCTTTTAGTTGACTTTCAGACTCAGTGAAGAGTGAGCTGCAACAACGAATGCTGGCTCAGGTGGGGTAAGAGGTGGGGAGCACTTGCAAAGATGATGGATGCTGCCAAATGGTAATTTTCTCTGTGTGGTGCCTATGATTGATCTGTGGCTTGATGTGATGGTTGAGGTTTTCACATTCAATCTTAAAGAAAAAATATCATGTCATCATACAATAGGAGTTTCAAATGACTTGGGTGGAGATATGGGACTGGGATATTGCTTCACTTTTGAAGAAGGCTTATTATGAAAAGAGAATATTTATTTAAAACAAATTCAGCAAGCCAGTAGTGGCCAGTATATATAATCTTATTAAGATAAAGTTCCAAAGAAATTTGCTTAGCATCACTTTTGACCCTGTGGTTCTAGGGAAGCATTTTCATCTCTTCCTTTTTGCCTTTAGAAAAGAAAATAGGATTTGTGGAGCAGACAACTGGTTAGGTATGTGATACTAAAGGAAATGAGGCTTGCTGATCTGGAAAGTTGTCTATGCTATCACAGAGGTGACCCCCTGACAAGGACAGAAAACCTCTCACAATTCCTAGAAAGAGAATAATGAATTTGCCAGGAGACAGCTCAGCTTTACCAAGAACACTGTGAATTTAAATTTCAGGGACAAGAGGGTGGAAATTAGGTACATAAAACTATATTTTAGAAGATAGTAAGTACGATCAAACAAAAGTAAGTGTTATGAAGGAACTGTCTAGTAAATATCAGGAGATAATGCTTATGGTGACAGAGCCTGTACTAACCAATGCAAGGCATATTTGTAATACACAAAATGAACTTTAAATTTTAGTGTAAAGAGGTAAACTAAAATAATTCAATTATCACCAATACGTGATAAAATAATGGCCATAAACAGTACAAGTGTGGAAGTTGTTCTAGGGTAACAAAAGTTAGAAGAGGAGGTAGAGAGAGACATTTTTATTGAGAAAGCATAAACCAGCGAATAGAAATTTCATGATGGTTGGAGCTCCACTAAGTATATTTAGCCTTGCTGAGATTTAGAAGAATAGGATTTAGGGCCCATCCATTAATTGATGAAACAAGGATAGAAATTGTAAGCCTGGAAAAGAGAACGTTAAAATAAGTCTAAAGAATTTAATTCTCTGCAAAATGTCCTCTTCCTTTCCCATCTTCACCTATAGACTCATCATGTTCCCTAGCATGCTCTTTTCTGTCTTAAACACAAAACTAATAGTTGTTAACACTTTATTTTGTGATCACTTCTTTTTTTAATATGTTTTATTTATTTCAGAGAGAGGAAGGGAGATGGGGAGAGAGAGAGCGATAGATAGAAACATCAATGATGAGAGAGAATCACTGATCAGCTACTTTCTGCATGCCTCTTACTGGGGACTGAGCCTGCAACCGGGCACGTACCATGACCAGGAATCAAACCAGTGACCTCTTGGTTCACTGGTCAACTCTCAACCACTGAGCCACCAGCCAAGCTTATGATCACTCTTAAAGAGCCATCTACTTAGCTAGACTAAGTTACATGCCTTGTTATTATTGTATTACCTTAAACCTATTGTCAAGGACATGTGTAAGAAGTATTCTATAAATCCTTGTTAGGTAAACAGACAAGGAAAGGAAAGGAAAGAATCAAGAAACCGAGCCAACTTGGAAATAGGAAAACATTGATTCGTGCATCAAAATTGTGAGTAACATAAAGCATGGGTAAACTCTATCAATAATTAAATTTTGGCTCCTTCCTTTTATTTATTTATTTGTTTGTTTGTTTGTTTGTTTGTTTATTTTTTGCTAAAATAGCCCACAGGATGTGGATGTAGGAAAGGGGGAGTAAATAAAATATGACATAGACTTATACATGAAATGTATGTATATAGACAAAAGAAGTTAGAAATAGTCATTGGTCAGTTACCTGGGGATTCTAATTTGGGTAGATTTGGTGTGTGATATAGATTCTGCATTTTTTATAGGTTTCATATACACGGTTTTTATGAGCAGTCATAGTCAAGAATCACTGAATTAGATGAATAAAATACATAAAACTTATTTTTTCTGGGTATAATGTAATAGTCATAACAGATTAATGTTCTCCCTAATACAACTTTAAAAGCTATATAAATTGCATTAAATTATATCTTTAAAGATACCTAGAGAGCTGCAAATATAAAAACTAGTTAATCTCAATTCCAGAGAGGAAAGAACCATTTAGAGGATCTTCAACTTCTCTCTTTTCACCACCCACCACTTGGAACTTGGGTAGGAAACAGCTCGGTTCATGCTGAAGAACTCCATGGGGATAAAGGAAAGCAACAATGTATTTAGCAGGAGTGGGAGACTTGAGTAACAAACGGAAACCTTCATGCACCTCAAATGCATGGCTCATTCTCACTGCAATATCTGCTATGTCCTAGGGCCGCCCAGGAAGCTGGGGGGCTAGGACAAAAGCTTCTGTAAGGCCAGCTAAAATAACATGCAGTCTTGTGGTGTTCATGAAGAAAAGATAAGCCTCAGGGCCCTGGATTCATGTTATGGATTTTAATGTTTCTATTGAAATTCCCCATCATTTCATCTAGCTCAGTGGTCGGCAAACGGCGGCTCGCGAGCCACATGCGGCTCTTTGGCCCCTTGAGTGTGGCTCTTCCACAAAATACCACAGCCTGGGTGAGTCTATTTTGAAGAAGTGGCGTTAGAAGAAGTTTAGCTTTAAAAAATTTGGCTCTCAAAAGAAATTTCAATCGTTATTCTGTTGATATTTGGCTCTGTTGACTAATGAGTTTGCCAAGCACTGATCTAGCTTATTTACTTCTGTATTTTTCAAACATGTTGTATTGGTCAATTTTATGTGTCAACTTGGCTGGACCACAGTGTCCATATATTTGGTCAAAGATTCTGGATGTTCCTGAGGGTGTTTTTTTGGGTAAAATTAACATTTAAATCTGTGGACTCTGAATAAAGCAGACTGCTCTCTATCACATACTAGTAGGCACTGGTTCTTCCTTGGGTGTCCTCCCTGCGAAATTTGGACTAGCCAGCCTCCACAATTGTGTGAGCCAATTTCTTAAACTAAATATCTCTCTCTCTCTCTCTCTCTCTCTCTCTCTCTCTCTCTCTATATATATATATATATATATATATATATATATGTGTGTGTGTGTGTGTGTGTGTGTGCGCACGCGCATATATATTCTGTATATATATAATACTATATATATATATATATATATATATATATATATATATATAGTTGTTTCTTTAGAGAATAGTGACAATATACAAGTTAATCATAAATATAGGAATCATATGTGGATCTATTTCTATTACCTTTTTTTTTCCTCCTGATTACCAGTTGTATATATTTTTTTGCCTTTTCACACATCTAGTATTTTTCTTACTGAGAGAGATAGTTTGTTCTTAACAGAGGGAATAAGAAACTTCTCTGGAAGGAAACCACATCTGCAGCCTCTATGGTTCCTTTATACACCATGTCTGGTATCCCATACAGGACAACTAGAGGCAAGAAAATAAGACTGACAAATCATAGAGAAAAAGGAGGCACAGAAGCAAATCTACAATACTTATATTGAAGATGCAAACAAAGATTTCAATAACTATGATTGGTAAAGAAGATAGAAGGGAAATGGATGAAATGAATTGAAAAATTGAGAATTTTAACAAATTATTTGAATTTATTAAAAAATAGTCATATGGAGATTCTAGGACTGAAAGATATAATATCTGAAATATTTAATATGTGGTTGCACATGAAGTTAGCAACCTGGAAGTTAGGCCAATAGAACAAGATGCACATTGAAGAACTGACAAGAAAGAATAGTGTAATACAATATGTTATTTGCCCAAGCAGGCCACCTGCTTGGGCAAATAAAGAGTAAGATACATGTTTTGTCTATGACTAAAATATCTCTGGAAATAAACACCAGACAAAAAGTGGTAACACAGATTGTCTCCAGGAACTGAGTTGCTGAAAGACATTCATCCATTAATTCAACAAATATTTATTAGGTGCCTATCATGTGCCAGGCATGATGTGAAGCATTAAGAAGACAGGGGTGAAAAAATATGCAAGTCCCTGACCTCAAGTCAGGAAACAGCTATTTAAAAAGCAATTATAAGCATCTATTGAGGGAGAGAGGTGTGTGTGTATTCTGGAGAGATAAAACCATAAAGACATGTTACTTGAAGCTTCTTTGTATTCAAAGAAGGTCCACAGGATATATATTGGATTAATCTTGACAAAGTTGTGTCTCTTTGAAGAAGGAGAAACGAACTGGAAAGTTACATGCAGACAAAATGAAGGTATTAAGTGACAGTGAACTGTAAGCTGCAAGACAACAGGGACTTTTCTACTCTACTGCTGCATCATATTCACAAAACTATGAGGCGGTGGCAGGCGCAAAATCATATCTGAAGAATAATTAATTAATAAGAAAGCCTTCAAATATGGGCTGCAAAAATAAAAATTCTAAAATTTTCATTATAAATGTACATTTCAGCTATTAATGTGTTGAGCAAGCTTTTGATGAAGAGAAATTTCGTTTGATGTTATAAGGATACACCTTGTTGTTTATAACAGTACAATTATTACTCAGGAATTAAATGAAATATAGCATAGCCATATAGTGAGCTGATGTGCAACCACTGCAAATCATGTGGTAGAAGAATATCTCAATGACACAAAAACATATATGCTCTATAAAGTGAAAAAGCAGATTATAAACAGTTGTGTAATATTTCCCCATTATGAAGACACAAGATATGTATGTTTATACTTATGATACCAGTGTTCAGTTTGAGTTCTAAGATTAGTGAGTTTTACTTTTCTTTTAGGTATCTATACTTTCCTCAAGAAATATAGTAATGGATATTATTAGTAAATTATTTTAAGTGTATTTTATATTTTCAAATAACCACCCAAGCAACTAACATAACAAAGCATGTTTGCGACTGGTGGCTGCTCTGCTTTCATAGTGATCTGGAGGAAAATAGGATCAAAGTTCCTTTAGTGACATGTCTACCCCCAATCTTCAGGGTCTGGAAGGTGTTCTGAATGTTTATATTTCTGCTCTTATTCCAACACACCCTTTCCGGAAATGTTAGAGGGTCTTACACATGGACTGCACATAGTGAAATGTGGAAATGAATTATACAAAGAAGGACATGCAATAAAATGTGAGGTATGCATTTCTTTCCCACCATCTTGAGTTCGCCAGGGCCATAATAGGCAGGATCTCTAAATCTTGTGGACTGTGAACCCTGAGAAATATACAAAACAAGAACCCACCTACTTAGAAGGGTTCCTGGTTTCTAACGAGGCTCCAATTTTAAAAAACAAACCAAAGAGCTTAACAGCCATTTCTGCTCAGGAACCTCTTACACAGACTACACTTCACAGAGAAGCCAGTGCTAAACTGCCTGCTTTTGCACGGAACTGCCTGCCTGCACTGTTTCTGCCACCTGGGCAGCCCTTATAAAGGAGTTCCTGGAATCCTATTTCAACCAATAAGACCATGGTTTTCACCATCCAATCAGAGCTGCACAGTGACCACCAATCAGAGTGGCTCTATTCTGACCAACCAGGACAGTGTCTTTGGACCAATCAAACAGTGAGGTTTTGAAGTCTTCATTTGCATGAGAATGAACCAATCAGGGGCCAGGGTCTGGACACCTGTCCTTGTAAACCAGCTCCCCTCTGGCTAGGAGAGCACTTTCTCCTTCCACTGGAGACTGAAGACAGCTCTCCCTGGCTGAGCTGAACCACTAAGGAGTATGCCAAAGCAGATGGGAGCAAAGCAGTGCATGTAGGAGTAAAGCAGAGCTGTCCAGTCTAAGACAAGCCTGGCTCCAAGGCTGCCAGGGCCGGTCTTAAGGCCTACTGTTTTCACAGTCGTACTGTATCACAATTGAGCTGTGCCACAGCCATGTTGTACCACAGTTGAGCTGTTTGCACTGAATAAAGTTTCCTTCATCACTACACCCCAGATTGGGGATTCCTGTTGGCTTTGAATCGGCACCAACAACGCTGGGTTGGCAGGGCCCAACTTTACATGTAAGTCCTGATAACCTTATCATTGTAACTTTTTAAAAATATATATATTTTTATTTATTTTTTTACAGAGAGGAAGAGAGAGGGATAGAGAGTTAGAAACATCAATGAGAGAGAAACATTGATCAGCTGCTTCCTGCACACTTCCTACTGGGGATGTGCCTGCAACCAAGGTACATGCCCTTGATCAGAATCGAACCTGGGACCTTTCAGTCTGCAAGCTGACATTCTATCCACTGAGTCAAACCAGTTAGGGCGTAATTATAACTTTAAAAAAATTTTTTATTGGATTTCAGAGAGGAAGAGAGGGGGAGAGAGATAGAAACATCAATGATGAGAGAGAATCATTGATCGGCTGCCTCCTGCACGCCCCTACTGGGGATTAAGCCTGAAACCCAGGCATGTACCCTGACCAGGAATCAAACCATGACCCGGTTCATAGGTAGTCTGCCTTTGAACATATATTATCTGGTGCTATTCCATACACTAATTCACTGAGAAGGCATGTACCATTGGAAACCAGGGAGTTAAAGGGGAAACGGGGAGACAGGGTTTCTGGAAGCTCTCCTGAATTCACTGTACACATCTGAACACTTAATGTCTATATCACAGGCAGTTTGGTGACAGGAGGAAATGCTAGCAATAGGACAATTCACACTTTTGCAAATAAAGTAAGAGATCATGTCTAGCCTATCTTTGCCTTATCAGGACAGTCATAATATGGAGCTGATGCTGCCTCTCCCCACCCTGACCTCTGAGGGGCCCTATTACAGATTCCTAGCATAAAACCTCAGCCCAGCCTGTTTAGGCTTCTACATCAGACAGCAGTAAGCGTTGCACATAAGCCTACGCTTGTCAGGTCATTGTAATTGCACGTCACTTAAATTTATCATAAACACGTCCCTGGCTGCCGGGCCCCGCTAGCTAACCAGGCGAGAAACAGGGTCAGAGCCTGAACGGCTCTTCTGCCATGGCTGAGATGCAAATGTGTCAGGGTCACAGGTAAGTGCTTCAGATGCACTTTCAGTCCAAGCCTCACGCTCGAATGATTCCCAGTGGCCTAAGGATTGTGAGCAGGAGACAGCAAGATGGGCCGAGCTTCTCCTGAGACAGCGGGGGACTGGTGATGTCCCGGGAGTCCTTTCTGTCTCATTGCTAGTGAGGGGAACCAGATATTGGTTAGGCCCCAGGAAAGACAGAGGGGAGGCCCCTTGGGACCAGCCACAGGACCCCCTGTGGGTTTAAGTCCTACCCGTAAACTTCCCATCTGCTTCCAGAAGGAGAGGGGAAGCGGAGAGACCCATTGGTCAGCTCCCAGGGGCCTGACAGAGCAAGCACTCTGGACAGCCACAGGCAAGAGGAACCGCCCCTTTAATGTGCTCTGATTCTCTCCTGTAAAGACGGGGAGATTATCTGCTTGCCTAGAATATCTTCATTAAAAATGCATTTAAGCTGTGAAGCTCTATGAAGGAGAGACCTGTAATACATGAAAGATTAGGCCCAGATTGCTGATTGGGCTATTTTACATCATTATGGTAATTAAGCTAGCAAAGCTGTTGTGCTGACTTCAACACTTTCCTCCATTTGCCTTTGTCCCCAATTCAAGGTATTTTTTTCCCCTCTCTTTCCATCGTTCAGCCTTCTTCCTCCCACCCCCCTACCTCCACCCCCACCCCAAACATCTCCTCAGAGCCTGGCTGTCCTGTCTCATGCCTACGCATCGGACTTCAGTCTGACTCAGCCTCCCGTGGCTTCTCTGCCAACTTTGTCCTGACTGTGCAGAAAAGGGGAAGGAATTAATGGTAATTACAAGGTGTCAGTGGATATTGCAGCTCTATATCTGATTGCCAACGAAATCAAATAAAAATGCAATGTAATCAGCCAATTATTACAATGCAGAGTAAACAAATGGAGTCGTGTCTCTTAGTCACGTTTCTTTGCTTACATTCAACCCCTAGGCCAGCGTGCCTAGCTCAGGGCGGGGTTAGAGACCAGTGATAGGATTCTGTGCAAGTTCCCAGGACCCCACTGGAGCTAACAGAGCAGAGCAGCATGGAGATCAGAAGAGCCTGCTGCAAGCTGCCCAGCCACTGGGTACCCCTCAGCCTTCCTGATCTCAGGGTCACCCTCACCCGACATCCCCTGCCAGACTCAATGGTACTCCTAAATCTCCCTAACTGAGGAAGCGGTTCCATACTTCTTTCTACCATTTGTAAATGTCACGGACAAGTTCTAGCGATGGATGTCAAACCCTGCTCTCCGCGATTCCCAGCCGATCTTCAACATACCCTTGCGGACTCAGGAGTCTTGAGGCAATGATTGAATTATAAGGAGAAACATAGGAGAAAGGCTTTCCAGCTGTAACAGATGAGGAGAGAGCGGGTTGTGTACACACGTGCTGTCCCGTGCAAAAGTCACCTCCTCTTCTTTGCTAGGACCCCAAGTCCCAGAGCACCGAGGAAAGCAGACCAAAACCAAAATCCAATCCTCTTTCCTAGTGTTAGCTGTGGTACATCATTGAGATTTTTAAGACTATAAAGGTACTATGTATATGTATATGTATATGTATATGTGTATATGTATATGTACATGTATATGTAAATGTATATTTGTATGTATATGCATATGTTCCCAACCAACTGTGTTCTAAGGGGGGCAGCTCAGCATGAGGTGTGAGGACACGGTGTTTGTCCTGAATTACTCTATTTCTACCCTGCCCGTTAAGTTCCTAGTTCTGGGACTTTCTGTGGTTCACCTCGCCCCTCCAAGTCTCACTCGCCTCCTTTGTAGAACACTATCCCCTCCTTGAAGTTGTAAGGATTAAATGAAATAAGGCATCCCCAGTGCACTTAACACATTTTCGTTGTTATTATACAACAACGTATGTCAGTTGTCAGTTCTTCATCTCTGGATGTATTTCTTTGTAAATTATATGCTCTGCCAAATATTTCTTTTTTTTTTTAAATATATTTTATTGATTTTTTACAGAGAGGAAGGGAGAGGGATAGAGAGCTAGAAACATCGATGAGAGAGAAACATCGATCAGCTGCCTCCTGCACATACCGGGGATGTGCCCGCAACCAAGGTACATGCCCTGGACCGGAATCGAACCTGGGACCCTTCGGTCTGTAGGCCGATGCTCTATCCACTGAGCCAAACCGGTTAGGGCTCTGCCAAATATTTCAAGATAATACGGTGCCTTCTTTTTAGGACTTTGATGGGCACCCACTTCTGCCTGGTCATCCTGCTATGTTTCCCTCCTCGGTTTGCTCCTTTGCTCACCCTGTCTCCCACCACTTCTGCTCCTGGGTTCCTCAAACCTTCACACCTCCACACACCCTGCCAGCCCTCCCTCCCAATCAAACCTCACTTTGTAAGCTACTGAGAGTCACACAGACTCACTCACACCAGGACCAACCTTGCCTTCCCATTAGCATAATCCAGGGGTGGGCAAACTTTTTGACTCGAGGGCCACAATGGGTTCTTAAACTGGACCGGAGGGCCGGAACAAAAGCATGGATGGAGTGTTTGTGTGAACTAATATAAATTCAAAGAAAAGGAGCAGAGGGGAGAGCAAGAGAACCGGATAGAACAGCCAGATCCGGCCCACGGGCCGTAGTTTGCCCACGGCTGGCATAGTCACAAAAGTGTGCACATCTGTCCCTGCACGCTCTTCCCCACACCTGTTCAAAGAGATGATGTGTCTGAGCCGTTATCAGGGACTAACACCTCCCCACCCCTGCGCCCTAGATTCCAACCCTCCTGCCTGCCTTCTCCAGGACTGCTGGACTGCAGTCACTGCCTCTCACCTGCATCACTAGCATGTGCTTCCTGCTGCATCATTCCCACCAGCATCCAAACACTATGTAGGGTAGCTCACCCTATGGAGAAACAGCAAAACAGCTATTTCCCTTTAACTCCCAGCTCTCTCGTTGCCATCTCAGCTCTTTGTTCTGCCTCACAGCAAAACCTCACTAAGCAGCGTGATGCGCTCTGTGTCTCCACTTACTCTCAGTCCATTTCCCCTTGAACACACCCCGTCAGGCTTTCTTCTCCACCACTCCTCCGAAATTGCTCCCGCAAGTCACCAACTACATCCCTATTGTTGAAACTGTTTGTTCCACGACAGGCTAGCAACTTCCACGCAGACAGCCACACTCCTCTTTTTGAAAAGCACCCTGTGGTTCCTGTGGCACATGTGCTTCTGTTTGGCCCGCTACCCCGCTGACGGCTCCCGCTCTGTGTCCTCTGTTGACCCTCCCCTTCCGTTGGACAATTAGGTATTGGCGTGTCTTAGAATTAAGTCCTGAAGCTCTTCTCTACTCCATTCTTCCCTCATTGATCTCCTTGGTACTGTTAGCAAAATTCTGTATGCTGGAGACTCCGCAACCGCAACCTCAGGCCAGCATGCTAACCGCTTACTGGACCTCCTCATCTGGACGTCTAACAGGAGTCGCCAAGTTTATCTAACATCTCCCTCTCTGCACCACCACCCACGCCCCTCCAAAAAGAACTAGTGCTGCTGCTCTGGCTTTCATTCCGCCTCTCCCTGAACATAACTGCCATCCAGGAAGCCATTCCAGAGAGAATCACAATCATCACCCTTGATTTTCTCCTTTCCTTTTCCCACAGCCAACCCATCAGATGCCATGCCTATGCCCATTCCAACCCATCAGATGCCATGCCTATGCCCATTCCAGCTTCAACACTGAGCTGGATTCTGCCCACTCCTTTCCATCCCCTCTGCTGCCCATCCCAGGCCACGTCAATCTCAGGTCCCACTTGGACACTGCAATGGTGTAACCCAGCGGTCGGCAAACTCATTAGTCAACAGAGCCAAATATCAACAGTACAATGATTGAAATTTCTTTTGAGAGCCAAATTTTTTAAACTTAAACTTCTTCTTTTTTTAATATTTTATTGATTTTTTACAGAGAGGAAGGGAGAGGGATAGAGAGTTAGAAACATCGATGAGAGAGAAACATCGATCAGCTGCCTCCTGCACACCCCCTGCTGGGATGTACCCGCAACCAAGGTACATGCCCTTGACCGGAATCGAACCTGGGGCCTTTCAGTCCGCAGACCGACACTCTATCCACTGAGCCAAACCAGTCAGGGCTAAACTTAAACTTCTTCTAATGCCACTTCTTCAAAATAGACTCGCCCAGGCCGTGGTATTTTGGGGAAGAGCCACACTCAAGGGGCCAAAGAGCCGCATGTGGCTCGCGAGCCGCAGTTTGCCGACCACTGGTGTAACCAGTCATACAGCTTTCACTCACCTCTGTGCAACATTTCCTACCCAGAGCAACCTTTCTAGCTTCAATCTGAAGTTGCATTTCTCTTCCAACGGCTTTAACCTTCTGTTAGGAAATAAAATATATCAAACTCCCTCTGTGTTCTCAGAGACTCCCTCCTGCATCACTTTGCTCACTGTGCTCCCTCGCTCTCGCTTCAAGCCAGTGTGCTTCCACTGCCCTGGGCCAGGAGGACCCTTCCTGTGGGTCTAGGAGAGGCATCTGCTCCTGTCCTTTATGTCTCCGATCAGAGAGGCTCCTCTGAATCCTAATCGGAAGGAGCAGTTCATTCTACCTCCGTCGGTCTTTATCACATAGCGATTTTTTCCATTCTTCACTGCCTTTATCATTCGTTGATATTACCTTTTAAATTATTTGCATACTTGATTATTACCTGTCTCCCTTTATTAGACCATGAGCCCTATGACAGTAGTCATGATCTGCCTGTTCTATTCATCACTATATTCCCAACAATCTTAAAAATACCTGGTATGCGGTCTAATTTAAAACACAATGACGTAGGAAACGAATGAATAATTTACTTAGTGTCTAACTTTGTCTGACTTAATGTCTATATACCAAGCAACCTAAGGATGCCCATGGCCCAGAGCTCAACTCTGCCCACCTGAGTATTTCAAAACCTACACCCTCATCTCTCTCCATCTAAGCTCCCACTCATGACTAGGGGGACACATTTGGATTTCAGTGCCACCTCCTCCATTTGACAAGTGTCACTGGACAAGCAGTTAAACGTAGGCTTCTATTTCCTCAACAGTAAAATGAGATAATACATACTTTGAAATAGGATTATGAAGGTTAATGAGGGAAGTTCATAATGCGACCAGGCCTGGCATACATTAGGCTCTCGACAAATGGCGGTTTCTTTCTTCTCGCACAGTGGAGATGATTTCAGCTTGCCATTCGGAAAGGGGGCTAGAGAAAGCAGCTCTAATTAAACAAATTGACACCGAGGTGTGAATCACTCTCAGCCCTTTAGCCCTCCCAGAGGAAGCAGATTAACCTAAATGCATCGCTAATTGGTGGAATTTCTGTTAGTTTAACAGAGTGGAGAGAAAGTTCAGGCAGGAAGGAAACGGGCCTTTGGCTGGGATGGGGGCCAGTGGGAGCCCAGTGCCTGCAGGCAGTGGGGTCACTCCCAGGGGTCACCTCCCTGCTCTCTCCTTGTTTAAGTTATCTTCCCCTCTTTGTCCCTTTCTGAACCCACTACCGCACTCAGGTTTCTTGTTGTTTCTTTATTTTTGAGGGTTTTTTTAATGCTCTTTCAGGAGAGCAGTCTCCACAAATATCCAGGCTCAGAGATAGGGCTGCTGTGTGTGCAGCAGCTCCTTCAGCATTAGCCCATCTCTGGGAACAGGGTGTGTGGATCCAGTGTCCCGACAGGTAATTAGATGCACAGGTGCACGTTCCTGTGTGCTTGCAGACTTAGATATGCCTGCGCGTCAGTCACACAGGCAGCCAACCATTGGAAATTTCAATGTACAAGATCTCTCTGGCCTGGAAACTGAAAAATGCATTTGAAAGAGCAAGTTTTTGAGGACAATTGTCATTAACAACTTGATTGTCAAGCACATTTCACAAAGCATTTCATGCCAGGAAGGGTTTTTTTTATCTTCCCAACTTTCCATCTGCCAGGCTGGGTGCCACGGTGACAGCTGCCTTTGAAGGCAGGTAGTGACAGAACCCCAGTGAATGGCCGCAGCGAAGAGAAGATGCAACATGGGGAAGCAAAAGGGATCTGTGCTTGCCTTTACAAACATGTCCAAGGCCCCTAGCCACGCGATCTGTCCTTCCCCCTTGCTCTTTGTCCAAGATTACTCCACAGAGCTGAAGAGCCTGGATAGAAAGCATGGACAGAACACTTCCAAATGATCTCGGTCCTTTTCATTACCACTTGTCTGAGAAGAAGATATTTTTTTAACCTAACCTCTTACTGCATTTTCCCACAGAAATTCTCTTATTCAGTCCTGATCTTTCCCAGCCTTGATAATAGATAAGAGGGTCTGCATCATAGGAAGGGTGGCATTTGTTGACTCTTCTCTAATAAGAGGTGGGGTGGGACAGGATTCCCTCGTATGAAAACACTCAAAGAGAATTTATCTGAATGCTTTTAGGGACTGTAAGTAGCCTGTACCAGGATTACCACTTTCAAGTCAGAGTTTGTAGGATGAAATGTAGGTAAAAAGATAGAAGAATTAAGAAAAGAAAAGGAGGAATAAGCCAGTAAATCTCCAAATACTGGCCCATTCAACATCAGGTTCTTTTTTAACACTTAATGTAAGATAACCTAATTTAAGATAAAATAAGATTTAAAATAAGATAAAAATTATCTTTTTCCACTTTTAGTCCCTTTTTAGTGCAATTATTTTTAAACATTTATTGATATGAGAGAGAAATGGGGAGACAGAGACACACACAGAGACTGATTTGTTGTTCCACTTATTTATGCTTTCATTGATCCTTGTATGTGCCCTGACCAGAAATTAAACTGGCATATCAGGACAATGCTCTAACCATTGCCAGGGTTAAAAGTAGTTTTGTTGTTGTTGTTGTTGTTAATCTTCACTCAAGCATATTTTTTCCATTGATTTGTAGAGAGAGTGGAAGGGAGAGTGGGATGGGCAGAGAGAGAAACATCAATGTGAGAGAGTCACTTCGATTGGTTGCATCTCCCACATGCCCCAAACAAGATGTGTCTAGAAAAATTCTGCCTTACTCCAAAGAAAGCTAGTAATCACTTTGAATTTATCTATAAGATCTGGTTATTTGTTATTTAGAAATGACAGGCTGCTCAGTGAATTTCCTAACAAACCGCTAAGAAGACAGGCAGCACTGGACAGAGAACTGATTTCAGTGGCCGACGGTGGGCGGGACCACCAGGCCCAATGTTGGACAGAGCAGGTGGCCTTGTTTCCATAAAGGGATCCTATGAAGAGTGCCCTTCTTTTAGAGAGAGGAAAATGGGCATAGGGAGTGTAAACAGCAGAGCCAACAACAGAGTGAGAAATTGGAAAACCTGACATTAAAAATACAGATTATCCAACTGCAAAACTCGGCCTACTTTCATCAGAAGCTTTTAGGGAGGATATTATTTGTTCCAGTATTAGAAGAATCAGGTCAAACTATACCTGCTTCGGCTAGCCTGAGCATTAGCCCCCAGTGATGGTGATCCTGAGCCAATTCATATGAACATTTGATCTAAAATTAACAGCAGCTTATCATGTGCTAAGTGAGTCCTATGGATTAGCTCATTTAATCCTCACTGCAACCCTCTGAGATAGATGCTACTATCTCTATTTGACAGGTGAGGAAACTAAAGCAAAGAGAGAATCACTTCAACGTTTTCTAGTAAAGGTTAGAAAAAAAATGCACTTAAAGTCCAAGGACACAGGATGGACATGGAGCAAATGAGAATTGTTATCATGAATAAATGAGAGAGTAATGATTACTGAGTCAGTCAGTAAGCGAGTGATGGAAAAGCAGGATACAACCAGGAAATACACACGATTGGGAACTTTCATACAAACAGCTGCCCTGTGCAGAGAGTACTTGAGAAAGGCCTCCTGGACTCATCTGCTAAGGAGAAGCAAGGAGCAGAGATCTAAAGACCAGGCCTCTCCACCTGCTGTCAGCGCTGGCCAGACTCAACTCAGCATGGCGGCCTCCTTCCTGCCTGCCTGCTGAAACCTGTCTATGCTGGGATTAGCATTCACACCTGTATTCCCCTCATGTCTCTCTCATGAGTGGGCTATTCTCTGCATTTTGGGTCCCTGTCTGTTTACAGCTGTTAATATTAACTGTGTATTGATAATATGCCTTTTTTAATGAGGTGCCTATACCCTATTTTATGTTTTTATTGATTTCAGGGAGAGGGAGAGAGAAATAGACACATCATTGATGAGAATCATTGATCGGCTGCCTCTTGCATGCCCCCCAGTGGGGATTGAGTCTGCAACCCAGGCATGTGACCTGACCAGGAATCTTACCGTGACCTCCTGATTCATGGGGTTGATGCTCCACCACTGAGCAACACCGGCTGGCTGATATGCTTTTTAATATTAACTCTCATATTAACTGTGTATTGATATTCAAATTTTAGCCCAGGCAATATAAGCAGAGAAATGAAACATCCTCCGTTAACGTTCACAGCAGCTCAGTGAGTCTGGGTACCAGGGTAGATATGGCCTCTGGTTTGCAGTAGTGGAGTGGAATCTGTATGGAATCACGTTCTTCCCCGATCTGTGTTATTTTCATACACACATGCTGCATATATACTGAAGCATGTATGGCTCCTCTTCTCTGTTCATCAGTTTAGCTGGTGTAATGTTTCTCATTAATTGCCCATAAGGTTACTGCACATCTGGTGTTCCCTCCGATTACCATAGAGATCAGAGCTGAAACTTCTCTGCACGTTCAGACTTCCCCAAATGGTTAAGGATGTGGTTTGTAATTTCATCTGATCATATTCATAAATCTGTGTTGGACTCTACCCTCTGTGAAATGAAGTCACACATACCTTGCCAGGTAAGACTGGGACTGGGACAGCATGTGAAACACCGAATAGTTGCCTTGACTTGACTGAGCAGCGCACAGCTCCAGCCTTTCCCTGCACTTGCGCATCTGATCCTGGAGTGTTGGTTCACCGGGGTCCCCTGTGCAACTCCCACCTCATCATCAGCCCCTTTATTTGTGCTCTTCCCTCAAAAAATATCAGAATCCCAAGTCCTACTGCCAGCTACAGACATCACCAGGAGTTGCTGGCTCATGGATGGGACCCAGAGGGATTTCCAAGAAGGTTCATTTGTGAGATCTTTCTCTAGGGAATTCTGCCTCTCTACTCTTGGCCTTACATTGTACATGTGTCTTACCTTTCTTAGGACAAGAAACCGACACAGGTGCTATCCTTTAAGTAAAAAAAAAAAAAAAAAATGAAATGTGTTTTAATGTAAAACTACAAGGGGATGCATTTCTTTACACCCAGCAATCTTGATATTCAGCAGGATTGGTGAAAGAAAGTGCAGAGGAAGCATAACTAAATCCAATAGTTTTGATGCAATAGGATATATTTAGCATGTGTCTGTGTGCGGCAAGGTCTCTTTAAGTTCAGAATCAAATTTTTTCCCACCTGCAATGTCTTTTTCATCACTGAGCCACAGTCGCAGACTCAGATAATGAAGGCTTAATTTTGCTCGCCGACTCGTGTTTCCTGGTATCGTGAACCTGTCTCACTACATGGGCATGAAAGCAATTGGGCAAATCACAGCAATTACACTTGGTATTAAAAAAAAAAAAAATCCACACAAAATACAAGAAGGCATTTTACAAAAACGTAAGGTTAATATACCTCATTCTCACCCAATGAACACAGGTCCACACTCCAAAAACAACAAATTGGTGTTTAAATGTTCATTTAGCAGACAGTGGAAAGCAGGGATGCAGCAGCCTTGGAAGGAACCGGATAGAAGTGATTTTTCAGTCAAAGGAAGTAATCTCTGTGCGCAAGCCCACAGGTGAGGAGGCACGCTCCATCAGCCGATGAGAACTGCTATTTTCAGCCACATTAATGCAGCTGTGTCAGTGTGTAGGTGAATCAGTCCTGCTTCATCAGACACATCAACAGCCAGAATCGGAACTGCCATCTTCCCTCTACTTAGACATCTTTTCTTAATTGCCGTCTTTAAATAGACGCTGCTCCTCCTGCCTCTCGCAACCATCCATCATCACTGGTAATAGGGCCGGGCTGACCACGGCAGTCATTTTCTCTTGACCCTCTCCTCCGACTCCCCCTCCTGACCACGCAGCACCCCCACGCAGCTGCTCCCTCTCTGCCTTCCTCCCTTGGAGTTTTAAACACTTCAAAGTGAGGCTGTCAAATCCCCGTGGGCATGGGAGCCCTGGGCAAACCGTGTGGCCATGAAGACCTTTATTGCCATTTGAAGGTGTGTGTGTGTTTTGCTCTGTTCTACAAAATATGGTCATTAAGTAGCAGTCGTTTGTCTTCCCAAGTGCTCCTCCTGTCTGCCCCCTTCATTTTCCGTTCTCACACCTGCCATCTGTCCACCTCCAGTACCCTCTTACCGCCGTTCCAGGAGAAACAAGCAAGTTTCGGGTCCTTCCCACACTGCTTACCTCTGCTGTGGGACCTCACAGCACGGCAGCTGTGGATCAGAGAGGACCAAGGATCGGGTGGTCCTGCTGAACCCCAGCCTTCTGCAAGGCTTTCTAAAGAGTAGCTCGAGTCCCCAGTCACATGGCCTAACTCTACAACCCTCACCTCGTGAAAAGGCAATTAAGCCTCTAATTGCATGTTCATTCCCAATGTCTTGTGGGTTTTTGTTTGTTTTTTTTTTTTTTTTGGCTTGTAATAAAATACATATATGTGATGCTTAAAGTTCAAGAACGAAGAGTCCAAAATAAAAGAAGGGAAGATCAAACCCACATTCTTTAAAACTGGAAGCCTGAACTTCAAACCATAGCTGAGAGAGATACAGCCTATGTTAAAGCTTAATGTATGATTTCTTACTGAATTCTTTATCCCAAAGGATACCCTCCTTTGATGGACAATTATTCAGCCCACATAGACCATGGACAGGCTCAGACAATATTTGGTGGCCTCCTGAAATGGTATGCAAATTAGACTCACATACAGAACGCCCCCCAACACTAAACCGTGTGTGTGTGTGTGTGTGTGTGTGTGTGTATCAGCATTAAGGGTCATCAAAGAAGTAAATTATTTTTTTTAAATCTCAAATAAAAACCTGAAAAATCAGTGAGTCTCATACTTATTCCTATCATGTATGGTTTTAACAATTTGTAGTGAGCAGAACTTTTCAAATATTTGAATGCAGACTTGTAAGAATATTTAGAATGAACTATACTACCTGGAAGGTAGGTCTAATCTGAAAAAGAAATAAAGTATGTATAGGAAAAACTGCCTGCTTGTCCTGGCACAATCAACAATTTAGAACAACAACAACGAAGGGGATAACTGGTGACCGATTGGTGCTCTGCTTCCAGAGAATTTTTTGAGTAAATCTTCTGAGATTTAATCAATGGTTCCTTTACATTTCTGCATCATCAAGTCCCAGGTCGTAGCCCCCTCTTCTGAGTTGTCTGATGTTGTTTACATTCCACTCAATAAGGAATAGGCCTTCTTCTTAAATAGGCAAAGGAAGAGAAGAATATAATCAAAGTCACGGGAGATCATCTTGGGGGATTCAACCTTAACCTTTTCCTTCCTGAGAAGACACGTGGAGAAAAAAAAAAAAAAGCAACAAACAAAACCCCTGCTAAGTACAATTTGAACTCTAAATGAACTCGAAGTTCAATTTGAAAGCTCACCATGACTTTTTGGATTTGTTTCCTAAGGCTGCTGCAAGCAAGTACCATAAACCGAGTGGGGAGGGATCCACCTGGAAGAGGGTCCTCCCTCGCCTCTCCCAGCTTCTGGTGGCCCCAGGCATCCTTTGGCTTGTGGCAGCAGACCGCCAATTTCTTCATCCCCAGAGAGCTGTCTTCCCTCTGTGTCTGCATCTTTGCGTGATGCTCCCATTCTGTGTGACTGTGCTCAAATTTCTCTTCTTAGAAGGGCATACGTCCTATTGGATTAACATGCACCCTAGTGCCCTCATGTAACTTGATTACTTCTGCAAAGACCCTATTTCCAAACGAAGTCACATTCACAGGCAACAGCTCCAGGACTTCAACATCTTTGCAGCTGGGGTAGGGAGGGTAAATTCAACCTGTAATGCGTTATTAGTTTGAAATTTTACCAGTGCAAAGGCGTTAATATTAAGAAGACAATTTGGGGTTTGAAATGTTCTGCTGGAATGTTCATAATTACTAGAGGTCAATCTTGCATTTTAGGCAGAGTCCCCTGGCTGGCAGCCCTTGGGCAGGGGGTAACCAGGGGGCACCACCTTTACAGAGCCATGGGCTCCACGCTGCAGGGCCCATACAATCAATTTCACCAGCTCTACCAAAGGTGCTCAGGCTGTGAAGAATTGATTCATGCTCTCCTACCTGACAGAGGACTGATTTATTTACCTGCATGACTGGGTACTGGTCACCATGCCTAGCAGGAGAGGCAAGGAGTTCACTGGCACTGCCCATGCTCTTCTCCTGGGCAAATCCATCTGGGAGAACAAACTGCCGATGGGAAAACTACTAGTGGGGGATTCATATAAAAGGATGTGGAAATACCCTTAAAGAATACAATTGAGTGATTAAGACTCATGAGTTGCCATTCTCCATTTCAAGGATGCTCTAACTGAATAGCTAAGGAGTTGAGTACTGTGTACAGAAGATGTGTGCTTAATAACGCCTACTAAACGATAGGATCAATGGACTGAGACCCATGATTTAAAACCAGAGTCTATTTCTCTCTAGACAGTACCAGGGACTTGGTAGCAGCTTTCTACTCTGAGTTTACTTTTTCTAGATTGCAAGCTTCACTTTTTATTCCCAAGATAGCTGGATATTTATATATCTACTAGAGGCCTGATGCACGAAGTTCATGTAAGAGTAGGCCTTCCTTCCCCCGGCTGCCAGCACCAGCTTCCCTCTGTCACCTGGATCTGGGATTCCCTCGCAGCCCCAGCTTCATCTGGAAGGACTTCCGGTCTAACTAGCATATTACACTTTTATTATCATAGATGTTCCCTGAGAGATTAGAAACCCTTCTCCTGTAAGATGTCCATGTGTTATACTCATTGTCAATGTCCAGGCCCTAGAAGAGATCAGACACACAGAAAACATCTTTTGCAGTCTTGCCTTTGATGGCCAGTTACACCTCAAATGCAATGTGTCAAGACTCGAGTGGATTATTGTCCAACTTATACCTCTTTCTCTGCATTCACTCTCTTAGATGGGAACACCATTTATAGACTAAACACCTACCCTAGCCCTGGCCAGTTTGGCTCAGTGGATAGAGTGGTGGTCTGCTGACTGAAGGGTCCCAGGTTTGATTCCTGTCAAGGGTACATGCCCGGGTTGCAGGCATGATTCCCAGTAGGCGGCATGCAGGAGGCAACCGGTCAATTATTCTCTCTCATCATTGATGTTTCTATCTCTCTCTCCCTCTCTCTTCCTCTCTGAAATCAATAAAAATATATATTAAAAAAATAATAGTAAAATAAAACACCCACCCTAAAAAATGCAAACATTAGTGTTTAAATGAGATGGGCTTTGACTTGTAGACATACTGTGGACTCTAAGAAAGAGGTTCCTGGTGGCTAACTGGACTCAAATTAAAAATAATAAAACAAACAAAGCCTAGCAGCCATTTCTACACATTCTCTCAGGGAGAAGTCTGCACTGAACTGTCTGCCTGCAATGTTGCTGCCATGTCAGCCAGCGCTTATAGAGTTCCTATTTCAACCAATAGAACTAGGCTTTCTTTCCCCATCCAATCAGAGCTGCACAGCTATATTCCCCACCATCAGCTTCTTTACTAACCAATCAGAGCTGCTTTATTCTAATCAGAACAGGGCCTTTTGGATTGGTCAAACTGCCAGAATTAGGAATCCTCATTTGCATGAGGACAGACCAATCAGGGACCAGGGGCAGGGACTTCTGTCTATATAAGTTAGCTCCCCTCTGGCTCTAGAAGTGCACTTTCCCTGTCCAGGGAAGATTGTGTTTCTCTGGCTGGAGCTGAACCGCCAAAGAAGTCCCCCATAAACAGAGTGGAGCAGATCAGCACAGAGCAAAGCAGGTAAGCATGAAGCAGAGCAGAGCCGGCTAGCCGAGAAGGGCCTGGCTCCGGGGCCATCTCCCTCCAGGACCACCTCATCGTGCTGTTTTCACAGCTGTGCTGTATCACAATTAAGATGTTTTACACTAAAAAAAAAGTTCCTTCTTCAACACACCCCAAATTGGGAATTCCTGTTGGCATTGACTTGGTGCCAACGATCATTGGCTGACAATACAAATTGTCTGTTCCATAGTCTCTGCCCTGTTGGGTGGGAAGGTGGAAGGTCAGAGGAATTCATTCTCTACAATTCAGTCTTAACACGACCACATAGGAGGCTGTATGCCGGCTCGCCACCCACTGTGGTGAGAGATGTATTTCAAAATACAAAATTAAGCAGTGAGAATGCTCACCACCTATGTTTTGATAATAGGGAACTTAGGCAGACATCGCTAAAAGGCTTAACTCCATGGTGTCTAATCCATAGATAAATATTATGTTGGCCTTTCCCAAATAATGAAAATTACACAAAGGAAGACACTGTATAAAATGTCATAGTGTTAGAAGAATTACTAATGATCGGCATCATTTATTAGGCTAGATTGAGTGTTCTGCCAAGAATCATTGGTGCAATGTAAGCAGGCTTTAATAGCACCTGTGACTTCTGTCCCCTTAGGATTCTCTGAGAAATAACATATCTGTTTCAAGACTCCTAAGTTCAAGATGTATATGATGTATGCATATGAGATTTTAATGGCGGTAATTATGATATTATAACTTCTGGGGCAACCTCTGGTGTTATTTCATCTGTTTGAGGATAAATTTAACCTCATTGGATGATGACAGTTCAAATCAAGAGTTTTATGAATATTACACTAGCATGAGTCCTCTGTGCATTTTGTGGCCACCCGTATATTATCTGCTAATATTTGTTCTAGAGTAATACAGACATCAAAAGACAACCAGTGAGAGCTGGACGCAAAAATGTGCATGACACGACTGCATGAGACCTTTGCTTTATGTAAGTCCTAGCAGGGAAATCAATGATAAAGGAAAAATCTAGACCATGTTAAAGAGCAGAGTATTACATATGGCTGGGAATTAGGAGGTGAGGAAGCATTGCAGTAACAGAAGGCAGAACTAGGCAACTTAATTCATTTGATGCCAACGTCTGTGGACCAGTCATCATACATACAAACACAAAGGAGCCATAAGACAATGAAGCTAATGGTTATGGAAGAAGACATGGTGAGCGGGGGAAACCGAAATGATTGCCCACAGGGTATTAGTATTTAAGGGGAGCAGGCAGTTAATAAACAAAATACATGATTATTTAATTTATTTAAAATATTTTTATTGATTTTTTTTAGAGAGACAGGAAGGAGAGGAGGGGGAGGAAGGGGAGGAGGGAGGGAGGGAGAGAGAGAGAGAGAGAGAGAGAGAGAGAGAAACATTGGTGTGAGAGAAAAACATTGATCAGTTGCCTCTCACACCCACTCAGACAAGGAATTGAACCTGCAACCTGGGTATGTGCCCTGACCTGGAATCAAATTGGTGACCTTTCTGTGAACAGGATGATGCTCAAGCAACTAAGCCACACTGGCCAGGGCATACATGATTATTTTAAACAGTGATAAATTCTATGAAAAAAATAAAATTATTGGGATAGAGGAAAAGGGACAGGGGTGGTGGGGACTGCTAAGTTGCATAAGGTAGTTAAGGCAAACAGCTCTAAAAGAAGATTCATCGTGTTGACAGTTGTCCTGAATAAATGGCACAGATCCTGCTTACAGGTACTACATAGTATCATGGAAGAACCACCTGTATCATGGCAATGCTGGAGACAGAGCAACTGTTGTGATAATGGACCAAAAAGTACATTCTAGAAGACTCTTGGAATTATTCTTAGCATCATTTTAAATTTCTGATTGCATATAACACAATCACAGTCTGCTCTATTCAATTTATTTTCAGACAGCAGACTTTCCAACACTTATTTTTGTGTTCTGCAAGTGCTGCATTAATGCATCCCCCCTCCAAAGATCCAGACGCCATAGAAGTACACAGAGAAGGCAAGGAGGAGTTTAGAGAGGGGAACCATTAGCTGCAGGAGCTCCCTGGATAGGCCTAAGGAGGCTGCACACCTGTCAAGAGTAGCTGAAGAGCTGACTCAGCGCCGGGACTGAGCAATCATCTCTCAGCATCCCCCGAGAAGGGGAAGAAGTCTGCTCAAGCACACAGTTGCTCATTTGTGGCAGGAAGAGGACTCTTCAGGATTTATTCCGAGGCATTACCAACCGCACAACAGCAGAGGAAGATGTTGCTGAAAGACTTTCCTGCAACACACTGTTCTGTGAACAGGAAAAGTGGTCTCTGGAGGAAACAAAGGGCATGAGCTGCTTAGCCTCCCAAACACCACATGTTCCCCCAGAGGAAATTCACGCAGACATCCACCGGCATTGTCCATGGGGAAGGCATTTTCATCAACTTCATGGCCTTGGAAAAGCTGTTTGTCTTGTCAAAAAAAAAAAAAAAAAAAAACTAGAGAGAAACCTTGCAAAATTATGATCAGAATGTTTGAATGGCCTTGGAAATCAGGTGGGACACAGGACTGAGCCCTACTCACTGTCTGCATGACATTTCATCTCAGCAGCAGATCATAGGAGAGAGACCACGGAGGGATGCCACACACTAGGAACAGGGGAGCTGGAACCTGGGGCTCTCCATGCTGAGCCCAGAACCCAAGGATACAGTCCTGACTCCACCCTGAGACGCCCTGCTGGGCCCTCCCATATACTATGCCCTTGGCTGCAGTGGCTGTGTTCCCTAATTTCCCAGCATGCTCCAATTTGCATTGCTAGAGCTCTATAATAAGTTTGTGCAAGTTGATAATTAAATGCTTCTTGCCACCATTGTGTATTATTATTCCATGTGAAATTAGGGCAAGGCAGTAGTCTCCTGGGCTAACCCACCACACTGCTTTTGTTGACACTGATTATTTCATCTGAAATCCTTCCCCCACCAAGCATCCCTCCTCCCTCTCGCCCTCTGAATAAAATATGGATCAGGAGCAACAGATGCAAATATGGTTGCTTTTTCAATTATTCGGCAACCGATCCAATGGTTCCAAGACAGAAGCTAATTAAAATCTAATTGAAATAAAATCATTTCCAATTCGGTTTCCCCTCATCAACTGCCTGAGTAGAGGGTTTCTTGCTTTGTGGACAAATCCTTTTCCATCCTATTACTTCCTTCTGCTGGGTAAATAGCCACCCCTGCTTTGATCACAGGGCATCTCGGCTCCTGGAAGGAGGCCCAGGCAGGGGAGAGAAAGCACCTGAGAATGCAAGGGAAATGGTTACCATGAAGATGGTCAGCTCAAAGACGAGTGAGGATGGGGAAGGAAAGGGAAATGAAGATGGTCAGAGCACTAACCCGCTAATTCAGGAAGAAAAGGGACAGAGGAGGGGAAGTCACAGGGTCTGGAGAGCTAGACAGTACTCAGCTTGCACAGGTGTCACGCTAGTCTCCCCTGGGGCCTTGTTCAGATACACAAACCAGTAACTGACATTTAAAGATCAGGGCATTTTACTTAAATATTCAGATTTCTGGGCTCCCTTGAAATATTTTTTTTTAAATATATTTTATTGATATTTTACAGAGAGGAAGGGAGAGAGATAGAGAGCTAGAAACATCGATGAGAGAGAAACATCGATCAGCTGCCTCCTGCACACCTCCCACTGGGGATGTGCCCGCAACCAAGGTACATGCCCTTGACCGGAATCGAACCCGGGACCCTTCAGTCCGCAGGCCGACGCTCTATCCATTGAGCCAAACTGGTTTCGGCTCCCTTGAAATATTGAAAAATCCAGCAACTCTATGTCCTCTTTCCCACGTGGCAACAGGAGACAGGGCTGAGGGGAAAGGTGTGAGTCCTCAAATTTCCCAGCTCCCATTGGGCCCTTTTGCTCACTGTCATTAATGTTGGCACAGAAGAAATCCGAGTTTGAAGTTTTGCCATTGAGTGGAAAGCCCCTCACCTTCCCAAGATACAAATTGGAACTTGGCCTCTCCTAATGATGATGGCCGCCTTTGGAACAAGTGCTTCAATGTCCCTATATCTTCCTTCCCTAATCTTTACAAAAGGATGTGATACAATCATTACATGCAGTGGCACAAAAGTACTAATCTGTTTTTCAATGCTCAGAAAATTGTAAAGTGTATTCACATACTTTATAATTGTATCTTCTTGTCTAATAAGCTGTTACATGTCTTTTTAAGAAGGAAGGTAGAATGTATGAAGAACAAGGGACTTGAGAAATCTGATTAGAGAAATGCTGACAAGGGCGGTGAAAGAACCTAACACAGCAGCAGAGAGGAAAGGAGGGGATTGAGGAGGGAAGGATGGACACTCAGCCTGAAAGAAGAGGGCAGGGCCCAGGTGGACGGGGCCTTGTGGCCCACTAGAGACAGTGCCCAGAGGTGTGATCTTAGGCACATTCTCCAACTTCTACTCTGCTACCTCAGGCCCTTAGTCTTTAAAGTGAGGGATGTCATACTTAGTCCATTGGGCTGTTTGAAAATGAGGGAGAAAAATGCCTATAAATCGCCGGTCACAAGAAAGGGCTTCATAAGCATTAGCCATTAAATTCGCCATTAATGAATGCTGCATGTAATTATCCAAGACTTCACACTGTGCTAGAACAGGTTTTTGCTTGTTTGTTTGCAAGCCAAAGTGTCCCGTTCTTGTCCCTTTTTAAATATGGAAGCTTAGAATTCATTTACCCAGCACCTACCAACCCACTGGCCCTCCCCAGTGCACCACGAGTTATTCCCTTCACTAAAGAGAAAGGAAAGGGAGGGTTCTGGGACCAGGAGCATAAAGAAATGTGGAACTCAAAGGATCTGATAAGGGTGGGGCTACACTGTGGTTTTAAATCAGAGGTGGACATCAAATCCTTGTGATAAATAAGTTCTACCATCAAGATTCTGATGCAACAGAACTATTACAGGATTTTTTAAAATATATTCTTATTGATTTCAGAGAGGAAGGGAGAGGGAGAGATATACACATCAATGATGAGAAAGTATCATTGATTGGCTGCCTCCTGCATGCCCCCTACTGGGGATCGAACCTGCAACCTAGGCATGTGTCCTTGACTGGAATCAAACCTGGGACCCTTCAGTTCACTGGCCAACACTCTATCCACTGAGCCAAACCGGCTAGGGCTATTATATGATATTTTGATAAAGCTGATATACACCCCAGAAGGAGAACTTCTGTTTAAAATATAACAGACATTATTTTAAATGCATGTGTATTATGTATGCATGTAGACCACGTATATCCTTGGGTACTCAGATACAAGCCAGGCAAAACAAACAAACAAAAACGGGCACTCAACTGACATGGTTAAAAACAGAATGAGCAATGACTTCAGAAAAATACTTCCGTTTATAAAATCTTGAGCAGTTATTTAGTTTGTAATGGAATGTCACCTTGTGTCAGAAAAGTCTATCCGGTATGTGAAGGACAAAGGTCTTGCTCGAGATTCCGGTGTCCCTGACCACACCTTCAGGCTTACCTTTAGGAAAGATACCTGACCCCACCTTTAGGCTTTGTGGAATTTGGGTGACAGTTTTAGGAGAACGTATATATGGCAGGATTAAAGGAGGCTGCCGGGGTGTTTTAAGACTTAACCTTGTATGAAAATCAAATGCATGATTTAACCAGCTGGTAGAGGTCTCCCGGGTACACACTACTGGCATATAGGAAAGAGCAGTTGTTAACCAATTCATTTCATACATATTTCTCCAGCCTGTGGCAGAAACACTGGCAGCCACATATGCAAGGATCCAGGCTTCAGAAACTTATCATCTACTGATGGATAAAGAAGTAAGAAGACAGACGAATTATAAGATAGTGTCATAGGTGATGAAAGTTGTCATGGAGACATGCACAGATGCCATGGGGATGGAGAGAGTGAAAAGGGGAGATTAGAAAGTGTCCTTAGTGGGGCTGTGCCTGGGCTGGGTTTCACAGAGGGGTGATCCAAGATAAGAAAGAAGCAGTCACTCTAAACAGATGTGTCAGTGTTGCTGACAACACAGCTTTGAGGAAAGGGAACAGAGTCCATCTGAGGAGGGTAGAGCATTGACCCGACCAGAAGCAAGGAGAGAAGACTTTGGAAAAGCCACGATTGGAAGGGGCTAAATTTTTGTTATGGAAATAAGGGGAAGGGCAGTGGCATAATCACCTTTAAGTTTTAAGAAGATTCTGCAAAAACAATTATTGTCAATCAAAAAGATGATAGACAAGACCAATTTTGGAATGTTTGGAATGAATCCAGGGGAGACATGATGATAATCCAGAGTCTACAGTCTGCATCAGGTATTGAAAATGGTTCTATGAAGAGCCAGGAAGTAAACGTTTTAGGCTTTGCAGGACTGTCTCCAGTGCAACTATTAATCTTTGCTGTTGTAGGTGGAAAACACCCGGAGTTAACATGGAGAGAAACCGAACAAGGCTCTGTTCCTGTGACATGGTAGAAGCATGGGGAGCCAGGTTGAGGCTGTGGCCTTGGTTTGCACCTGTGATCTAGACCAGTGGGATCATCCTTCCGAGTGTTCTTACTACATTCCTCACAAGCAGGCCTGTAAACTTGATTAATTGCTGTGCACATTAAGAGATGTAAGGAACATATGTGGATAAAAAATGTTTTTGAAAAGCCCACTATAGTTTTGGAAAGAAATAAAAAAAGACTTATACCCATTTGGATAGCAAACCTGAGATTCCATCTGCATACCCACCTCCCCCCAAATTCCTTTGCTGGAAGGTGCAGGACTGGGGCATGCAGGGAGCTTGACAAAGACCATCGCTAAGATACCACTAAGTAGGTCATCATATTTGACGCGAAATCATTACTTGGCCTGGTTCCTAGTCGTGTTCTTTTAGTCATCAGCACCTCACACTCATGCTAAATTTATTTGTGTGTGTTTTGCTCCTAATAAACACCTCAGTTTCTGCAAGTCCAATAGCCCTTCACTGACACTTACCGTGTGCTTGGGCCACCTCAGTTATTAATAACTGACAAAGGCAAACTCCTTGTAACAACAACTTTAGAAAAGCATCTTTGGGGGAAAATGTGGAGCAAAGCATCATATTTCAAAGTCAAATAGTCTTTACAAGGTTGTGGAATGCTATGCAGTGTCGCTGCCCTGACTGGTCTCCTGCCAATTCTACTTGGGCAGGGATGGGCTTCCGTGGCCCCGGGTGCTCTCTGGGCCCCAGGGTAGGGGCATCCAGTGTTGTGCTAATTTGTATGTTATTATTAGAATTAAAAACAGCAAAAATGATCTGATCCGGCTCACGTTTGTGAACTTGGACCCGATAGAATACATGGGCCGTATATTCCTTAGATTACAATGAATGTTATGTCAGTGGTTTGTAATACTTGTTTTCTCTCCTATATGTGCCTTTGTTCTGGGTAAGTATCTCTCTTAATTCCTAGGGGGAGATGGAAGAGTAAAGTGGGGAATTCATAATTTAGTCCTCATAACTCTTTTTCACTATTTTCAGGAATCTCAGAGACCACTGAAAATATAGATTTGGGTCAGGTATTGGGAGCCTGAGATGAAACTTTTGAAGGATAGCCTTTGGAGGATTCTGTTTCTTTTCTTCTCCTCTTTTCGCATTGATTTTTCTCCATTCATTTGTTGACGCTACTTTTCTTGTTGCTGGGGATTTGTTAGAGCCACATCTATACGTGATTTCCTATTTATGTTTGTTTTGTACATCAGCGCCAGATGCTTCAACTTTGCTTGCCAGTCAAAAAACTCTGAACAGTCAGGGTTATCACTCGGGCAGAATGGCGAGTCCCCCACCACTCCTAGTGCCAACACAGGTGCACAGACAACAGGTCAGGCTGTCCTATGCATTTGTTAGCTTAGGAAGTAAAATGGTATAAGTATTTTATGGTATAAGCGCTAAGTCATCAATACTAGCATCTGTGGGAATCAGAAGGATTAATAACAATTTATAAATTGGCAGTAGGAAATTTTTTAAATGTTTGTAAAGGTTCCTACGTGAGGTTGTCTTTCAACGAAAAGCACCCATTCCAGGTCTTCCACAAGAGCGTGTACTTATTTCTGTAACAAATTATGCTGCTGTTTTACAGTATGATGCCACCTTCAAGGAATATCCTCTCTGTCGTGAACAGGTTTTATACAATGCTGCAAAGGTGATGGATGATGGTTTCCACTGTGGCATATTATATATTCACATGCCTTTCCACTCACCTTGCAAAATAGCAAAGTCCCTTAAGACATTCCAAGCAAGCATATCATTCGAGACTCTGTGTGTGTGTGTGTGTGTGTGTGTGTGTGTGTGTCCCAGAACCCTCCCTTCCCTTGTCCTGAGATCACTGTGTATATTTGTGCTCTGACAGCAGCTTCTCCGACAAGCAGAGGCCAGAGCTGCAAGCATTTCCCCACCGGCCTGTCACTTTTATGAAGACCAGAGGAGGAGGACGTTATGACTGGAGCAGAATTGGATGGGGCATTGAGTCCTGTGAGTAGGATACATTAATAACCCCAACACAAGGCTCTTCCTGACTCAAGGGAATAAGATATAGTAAGTAAAATATTGGAATCGACAGAGAGCGTCCAAATGCTTGTCCTTATCAGCCATGTGATCAGAAAATCACTTACTTTATCTTCCATTTTCTATAAAATGGTAATAATAATACTTTTTGTGCAGAGTAATTGTGTAAACCAGTGATTTTTAACCAGTGCCCTGCAAGCATTTTTAAAACGTGAAGTACCTAATTATTCAGTCAGGGGCACTGACATCTTTTCTTTTAGATTATCGAATTAAAGCATGAAAACAGCCAACACAACAATAGCCATTCTGTGTGAATGCCCCTGTCTTGAACCATAAACATACAGATCATATAATAGAATTACAACTTATTGGTAATGTTGCGTAATAAGGTTGTATCTGATTGGTACCAGAAATCCTTGCATACAAGTATAGGCACCTGCTTTTTAAAAAGAGTCACTGAGGAGCAAAAAGAGTGGGCAATTACTATTATTTTTTTGTAAATCAATAAAAATTATATCTATTTTTGTCACATCAGCAAAAACTATAATACATGTGTTGGTGTGTTGCAGAATTTTGGTAGTTTATGTGTGCCACGAGATGAAAAGGATTGTAAACTACATTAGATAATGCCAACAGTACACTTAGCTATGACTACAAGGCAGGACTGCTGCCTGGCAAAGTTGGTGAAAGAGAATGATAAGCTCCCCTTCTAACCTTGCCTTGCCCTCACACACAATCACAGCATTGAGCAGCTGATCCTGCTCAAGGGGACCGCAGCAGGATGACAAAAACACACACAATAGAATCAGAACTTCTTGGGTTTTGGTTCCCATCTGCTAAAATAGTTTGCACAGTGCTAAACAGTTTGCAATGTTCTTTAACCAGCATGTTTTATCTTATCACCTCAAGGCATAAATACTAGTCTCTCCATTTTATAAGCAAGGAAGCTGACGCTGAGAGAAGTTAACTAACCTACTCCATTACACTGTTGGTTACTAGAAGAACTAGATCTAGCACTACCATACAAGGATATCTACTGTCTATTCAATTCACCGATATATTGAACATATATTTATTGAGAACCCATTTCTAGGCTAAAGATGCACCGCCCTAGCTGGTTTGGCTCAGTGGATAGAGCATCTGCCTGCAGAACAAAGGGTCCCAGGTTAGAATCTGGTCAAGGGCATGTACCTTGGTTGCAGGCTCCTCCCCAGCCTGGGCCCTGGTTGGGGCTCATGTAGGAGGCAACCAATCAATGTGTTTCTCTCACATGGATGTTTCTCTCCTTCTTTCCCTTTCTCTTCCACTCTCTCTAAAAAAAAAAAAAAAATCAATGGAAAAATATCCTCGGGTGAGCATTAACAACAAGAAGAACAAAAGACACACCAACGACCAAAACAGGCAATGCTTTTGCCTTCAGAAAGCTCATCTTCTAGAGAAGGGTGGCTGACCATAAACAAATAACCACATCACTATGCAGTGCATCCCACATCAGTGAGTGCTGTGGAGAAACACCGAGCAGGGAAAGGGGGATGGAGAGGCTCAAGATGCTATGGGTGAAGATGCTATGATTCTATACATCAGGGGAGTCTGATGTTAGGAGATGGCCGGTGTGAAGGTACCTGAATGAGGTCAGGGGTTGAGCCATGCCAGTATCTCAGGGAAGCGTGTTCTCAGCAGAGGAATCAGCAAGTACAAAGCAAATGCACAGCCCTTAGGTGAGACCAAGCAGCCTGCTCCAGGACCAGCAAGAAGGGGGGCGGGGCCATCTGGGTCAGCTGACCAAACAAGAGGATCATAGGTACAAATGAAGTTGCTCACGGAGTGGGGAGATGTACTGCGGGCCTCTTGCTGGCCTATGATTTTATTCTGAATGAGTCTCTGCTTCATGGGTCTCTGGAGTTACTTGTTGTTGTCACTTGGGCAGGTGAGATGTCAGTTCCCCTCCATGTTAGCACCTTCAACCTGAGTATGTCAATAATTTCCACAAATACTTCCATCTTTAATTTTAAAGTGAGGATGGAAACACAAAAATTCCTTTCTCAACTAGGAAGTTCAAACTGAATTGTGTGCATTTCACCTACAGTCTAATAGTCAGTTCTCCCTGCTGGTGAAATAATCCTCCGAAGAGGCATCCTCATTCATACAGAAAGTCTGAAGTCCCGATACAGGAAAACACCCCAATCCACCAAGAGTTGCTTCTCATTGGAATGAAAATAAGCCCTCTTACTCCAAGTGGTATGGATGGCTCTCCTTACCTCATCCCAGTACACCAATCAGGTGCCACTTAACATATTCCCCAGCCATCCTGAGAAATTAGATCAATCCCCCCTTTGCCCATTAAAAGGCTTATAAACAGTTGCGGCATCAAATTAGTGCTGGTAGATTTCTCCAGCTTGGAACATGTTAAAATGCTCAGTTGGGTAAGGGAATCAATTAGGGCCAGACAGGGTGTTGGAAGTTAGACAATTTGTCTATCTTACGGTTTTACACTGTGGGGTGTGTGTGTGTGTGTGTGTGTGTGTGTGTGTGTGTGTGTTTACATTTCAGTTCAGATTTAAAATCACTCATGTGTATAGTTTGTATAAACCAATGCATGATTAGGGCAAGATCTACCCACAAAGCGAGAGGTTATTGTTTGAAGACTCAGAAAAGGCTTGTATGTACTTGTAACTTTGAAACTTGTAAGGAAGCGTCTTGTGGTTTTCCGACCTCCTAAAGCTCTGTCATCTGACTTTAAATTGATGTGGGAGATGAGCAATTATTCAGGAAATAGACTGTGCATCCAATTAAGTGTGCTCCAGGTAAAAACACCACACCTGGCTAGATGCCTCTCCTCCCAAATTCATCAGAAAGTTAACAATTCTTCAGTTGCTTTTTGTTGTTGTTCCTTTTCTTTCTTTTTTCTTTCTTTTTGCATTCTTTCTAACTATAAGCAAAAAATAAAATGCCGAAGAAGAGAATACAGAGTACACGCTATTAATCTAGGGTCCGTGGGCCCCTCCAAAGGGCCTGTGAGTAGAATTTAGGGAGGTGCATTAACTTTAATGGGGAGGAAATGTACATCCTTATTTCCCCTACACTATAATTGCAAGGTGGCATATAGCCTTTACTTATGAATAATGGGAACCGATCACAGGAGTGTCAGCAGTTCCTGTGGCTTTACCGCAGAGAGAAATCACAGTGTTTTCATATCACATTACACTTGTTGCCAATATCTTGAAATATGCTTTTTCACTCAACACTTCTTCAAAGTTATGTTAGTTGTTGGGTTCATGGCTAGACTTTATTTAATGCAATAATCACGAAGCGCATGCTCCACCACATTTTAAATACTTCAATAACTGCCTGCTAATACATTGGTTTGCTTTGGATTTCTAGGTGTGTGTCAAAGGTTGTCTAGGGCTTAGAAACACTGAAGACTCGGGGATGCTTTTCCTAAGAGACCTGGTGGAGCGCCCTGTGTGGGTAGGTCCACACCCACAGACTTCCCCCGGCACCCCTCGCCCCCGCACCTGAAAATCTAAGAGAGTTCACATTGAGTGTGATATTTCTTTCTTAAATTTTTATTATTGTTAAAAATCCCCACCCAAGGATATTTCTCCATTGATTTTCAGAGAGAGTGGAGGAGAGAGGGAAAGACAGAGAGAAGTATCAATGTGAGAGAAACACATCGATTGGTTGCCTCCTGCATGTGCCCTGAAGAGGGCCCCAGGCCGGGGAGGAGCCTGCCACTGAGGTACGTGCCCCTGATCAGAATCGAACCCGGGACCCTTTGGTACCCAGGCTGACGCTCTATTCACTGAGCCAAACCGGCTAGGGCTAAGTGTGGCATTTCTTTTATGCACATAATTAACGGCACAGAGGACATTAATTCATAATATAAAAAGAATATGATTTTCAATAAAGTAGTTACTATTCCCAGCACTCTGTTATGCATTTTACTTAAAATCTCACTTACTCTTAAACACACACACACACACACACACACACACACACACACACACACACACACACACCATAAGTGAGCACTATTTTCCCCCATTTGATGGAGGAGGAGCTGCAATTCAGGAAGGTTAAGTACCTTGCCCAGGAACACTTAACTAGATTCTTCCTAAGCTAAAGTCGGCTGGATGCTGAGGATGATTTCCATGTGCTATTCTTTCACGGGATAGAAGGAAGGGAAGGGTGGATGAGGAAGGGTGGATGAGGATGGCTTTCAGATCAGCAGTTTTCTGAGTGTGGACTACAGACCCTGGAGGTCCCTGAGACTTTTTCAGGGGGTCTGTGAGGCCAAAGACTCTTTTCAACATAATTCTATGGCATGATGTGCCCTTCTCACTATGAGCATGTGCAAAAGCAATAGTGGGTAAGACTTCTCGTGCGTCAGCCTGAATCGAAGCAGTGGCCCCGAGTGTATTGGTTGCCACTGCACACTCCAACACAAACATGCCCTTTTCACTGAAGAATGTCCCTGATGAAGCAGTGAGTGTGAGTGATTTGAATACATCTTGCATCTTGACCCTCAACGATACATATTTTTAATATTCTGTATGACAATATAGGAAACATAATACAGCACTTCTGCATAAAGCCTAAACTGAGTACTCTCTGGCTTTCTAACCCAAAAAAATGGCCAGCAGAGAAAAGCAATTGTGTGATCGCTTGAATTGTGAGCTGAACTGGATACTTTTATTTTTTGAAGAAACACTATTTTTCCTTGAATGAACTACAGGCAGACTATGGTTATTCAGAATTGGCATCTCACAGACACTTTCTCAGAGAGGAATGAAGTGTCACTTCAAGGAAAACAATTGGTAGTATTTATTGCCAGTGATACAATTTGAGCTTTCATGGGGAAAACAAGGATTTTTGAAAAACTTGAATTTATCACCATGAACTCGACAGCCTCCAATTATTTAAAGACTTTCCAGATGAGACTGGCGGTGTTAGTAATGAATGTTATATTTTAAATTGTATAATGAAATGTGTCAATACTTGGAAGATCTGCATAACTCTTAAACCAATGTTTTCCAAATGTCCACTGTGTGATTGTACAAAATTGGGAATGGTAAAATATCCAAGTGCAAGATCAACCAGTGGATGGGTATTGAGATAAGATTTACATCTCAAAAAAATATCCTTTTTAAGTTTACAATTCAGTGCACTGAAGTATATATTCAGATGTATGCAATTATCGCAAGAAACTAATTTTACAACATTTCTATCATGCCCTTATAAAACCCCCTTTCCATTTACAGTGACTTCCCACACGCACCCCCAGTGCTAAGCAGCCAATGATCTATTTTCTATTTCTATAGAATTGCCTTCTCTGGATATCTCATATAAATAGAATTATAAAGTATGTGTTCTTTTGTGACTAGTATCTTTCACTTATTATAAGGTTTTCAATGTTTATACTTATTGTAGCATGTATCAGTACTCCGTTAGGTTTATTTTTGTTTGTTTGTTTTTTTTGTGTGTTTTTTTTTTTGTGTGTGTATGTGTGTGTGTGTGTTTGTATTGTCAAATCGTATTCCATTATATGGATATACCACATTTTTTATCCCTTCACTAGTTAATGGACATTTGTGTTGTTCCCACGTTGGGACTATTGTGAATAATGCTGTTACCAACACTTGCATACAAGTCTTTGCATGGACATATGCTTGCATTTCTCCTGAATGAATACACAAGAGTAGAATTGCTGGGTCATATGGCATGTCCATGTTTCACATTTTGAGGAACAGCCAAAATGACTGAATTATTTTATATTCCCACCAGCAATAAATGCAGATTCCACTGTTTTCACATCCTCCCCACCACATGTCATTGTCCAATTGATTATAACTATACTAGTGTATGTGAAGTAGTAGCACAGTGATTTTAATTTACATTTCCCTAATGACTAATGATGTTGGTTTTTCATGGGTGTGTTCACCATTCACATATCTTCTACATTCAAATTCTTTGCCTTTGTTTAAAAACTATTTAAACTATCTAAAACGCTTATTTTGAAGTACTTATAGATCTACAGGAAGTTGCAAAGTTAGTACAGAGAAGAGCAGTTGATTTTAATGTAACAGAGACAATTTAGTTAATGTAGTTTCAAATTTGATATTGCAACTCTCAGAAATTACCACTTGTTGAGTTTTGGTATATCAAAGAAGAAAGTTCACAATTATCTTAAGTCTATTAAAATATACAGTCCTTTTCCAAATACAATCTGTGTGAAGACAGGTTTTCTTATTTACTTCGAACTAATGATACATCGCAACAGATTGAATGTAGGAGATATGAGAATGTAGCTGTTTGCTAAGAGATTGTCAAAAGTATGATATCACTCATTAATTTCTTTTGAGAAAAGTATAGCTAGGTTTTTTTTTATAAAAATGTGATATGTGAACATACAATAGACTTTTACTATGCACTGAAAATTGAACAAATGTCTCAATGTTCAATATGGAAATATTGGTAGATATAGCCCAGTGGTCGGCAAACTCATTAGTCAACAGAGCCAAATATCAACAGTACGATTGAAATTTCTTTTGAGAGCCAAATTTTTTAAACTTAAACTTCTTCTAATGCCACTTCTTCAAAATAGACTCGCCCAGGCCGTGGTATTTTGTGGAAGAGCCACACTCAAGGGGCCAAAGAGCCGCAGTTTGCCGACCACGGATATAGCCCATATGAACAAACTCTCTTTGGACTTCTCAAGCACTTTAAGTGTGCCAAGGGGTCCTGAGACCAAAACGTGGGAGAGTTGCTGATGTAAGCCCTGAGAAGACAAGGTGGGTGGGCACAGGCCTACATCCTTGGGGGAGAGGGGGGGTTATCTGAGAGCCCGGGGAGGACTCACAGCTCTCCTGACATGTGCATATACACATGTATGCAACAACCACTCACTGAAAGAAGCAAGGGAGGAAGAGATCATGCAGCCCAGTGTTCTGTGTACTAAATGAAAATTCACATCCATAACATACCCCTACAACACTCTGGCTCTGGGCGGACGCTTAAACGCTGCCCTGGCCCCTTCTCTCGCTGTTCTGTTGTACCCTCCCAGCTCAGTCAGGGTCCCCGGGCTCCCTTCTCCTCTCTCAGAGCAGCCCTGGCCCCTGGGCCTTCTTCATCTTCCCGTGACATTCTTGCACCCATTCTCCCCACCACATTTGGCTGCAAGTGCAAGCATCCTCTTTAGCCATTTCTCCCTTGTTCTGCCCAAGCAGAAGCACATGCGGCCTTGAAAACAGAGGTCTATTGCTAAACACTGCTGAGAATAGGAAGGGCAGTGCCAGGGACCCATAAGAAAAGGCTGTAAGCCTCTACACAGGGTCTTACTTCACCAGAAAAAAAAAGAAAATATTGGCTTTGGCATCAGAAATCAAAATCCAAGTCCTTGACTCTGACAGCTTCATTTAGCCTTTGCGAATCTCAATTTCTCATCTATGAAATGGGTGTTATGAATTCTTCTTAGATTAACTGAAAAACTACATATGCAAGTGTTTTTAAATTTTAAAAAAACTATATCAATATAAGTTATTGTCATTAAATCTAATAGCACTTTTTTTATACCTAACTCAATGGGTCATTGTGGATATTTCATAAAACAACTTAAACACATTTGTCTGCAGGTTAACACAGCACAGAAATGCAAAAGATTCTAAGTAGCAATGTTAATATCTACACTTGGAACTCAAGAAACAGCATTCTAAATCGTCTTCATTTTAGGAGTTAAGAATGCTTAATTTTGATCAGTTTCCATATAAAATACGTTTTTTCCCTCTCATGGTTGGATTTCTCTCTGAAATATGGATATTTACTTTATTTCATTTTATAATTTGCTGAAAACCACAACAGAAAAAAATAAAGCAGCTATAATTCGTGACTTAAAATGATAGTGATGATGAATGAATGAATGAGGAGGAGGAGAAGGAGGAAGAAGAAGAAGAATGAAAACTCATATCAATTTTAGGGAAAAGCAAACTGAAGAAAGCAAAAGGAAGGGAGAAACACCCAAATGAGGCCCCAAAACAATACACATACCTTGCATGCTGTGCTGAGTTTCTCACATACCCCTCGAGCAAGCCTTAAGGACTAAAGGTAACAGATTTTCATAAATATGCCTTCTCTAGGGAACACGTTAGGTCACCATGCCTTAAATGTGGGGTGACTGTATTGAAAGAAAACAGTCAAGTTATTTCAATTGCCTGGACTGTGCAGAGGAAGAGAATCAATTTCTAAGTTAACTGGGTCCCAAACCACATCGAGCTGCGTAGAGTAGACTTTATATGCTGAAATGCATTCCCCAGTCCTGAGAAAACTTGTTTGGACTTTGAAAAGAAGTTGAGTCTTCTCCATCCAAAGAAGCTCCCTGTGTAGCACCTGTGTTCTGGGGAAGAGCCAGGAAGAAGCCAGGAGTTTGACAATCACAGACCACACCTTACTTTGCCAGAGCTTTCTCAACTGCCCACATAAAATTCCAAACTTCAGCCCTAGCCAGTTTGGCTCAGTGGATAGAGTGTTGGCCTGTGGACTCAAGGGTACTGGGTTTGATTCTGGTCAAGGGCACATGTCCAGGTTGTGGGCTCAATGCCCAGTATGGGACGTGCAAGAGGCAGCCAATCAATGATTCTCTCTCATCACTGATGTTTCTATCTCTCTCTCCCTCTCCTTTCCTAAAAATCAATAAAAATATATATTTTTTTTTAATTCCAAACTTCGGCCCAGAAACGGGATTACTTTTTGTAAGAGGTGAATTTCCAGCATTTCACAGGTTCTGATTTTGTAAATGTTTGCTGTTTCTGGAAAGGAGTTGCCACGCCTACTCCTTTCCCCCATTCTTGGCTATCCAATGAGCTCAGCTCCCTAACACAAATACTAACCCTTTTATTTTCTGCTTTCCATTCATTTAAAAAATAAGGGAGGGGGGATGCAGTAAAACAGTTAAATAATTGCACCCGCAAACACTGCTGTCTAAACTACAGGAAGGCTACTGAGAGTAGACCATTGGTCCCTAGACAATACTTCAGAAGATCCTTGAAAGGTTAATTCATCAGATGCATTAATTCAGAAAAGCCTGCACTGCACATACGCACAGCAGGTTAGGAGAGTCAGGGCATAATCATATAATTGTCTTTTTAAAGCTGAGGATATGGAAGTTGGAGGTGCTTTGCTGAGATTGTCCATTGATGTCATTCTATCTCTAAGACCTTAATAACTTGCAGACAGCCTCAGGATTTCTCACGTTCCTGAACCGGAGGCAGAACAAAGGCCCGTAGGACCTGCTTTCATCTTGAAACTGGGGTTACATTAAATGTCCATGGATCCGTATCCTACGTGCCTTAGTAACTGATTTTTAAATGAAATACCATTTGACATGACTTTTTTAAAAAAGGGTGTTCTTGAGTCATTTGATAGAGGCAAAATATGATAACCTTATTAAATTACCTGCCCTTGCAGACAGGGTAATGTACAGGCCTGTCCCCCGAAGGCCTGCATGGAGACAAGATGCATGGGGAAAGCTGCTGCCATCTATTGTGTCAGCTTCAAGGTGAGTCTGACAAAAGGAAATGCTCCCTTTCAAAGCCCCGGAGGAGAAGGGACTCTTGAACTAGCGAGATTGAGGCAGTAGGAAAGGCACCGTTTAGGTATATTTTTAATATCCCAGAGTTAATTTTAACAACAAAAAAATAAGAAAGCAGCTAGCGTGAACTCTTGGGGACTTTGAAAGACCGAGGATTCATATAAGTGCACTTAGCAGTTGACTGTCATTGTCTCACGCATAAGAGTTCTTCATCATTACCTCAACCAACTTTGAAATTTGACATGTGAAAAAGTCATAACCTAATAGAAAGCAGCCAATGAGTATTTTCTTAGTTGTCTGAGGTAGGAAGTGCATTTTTCTTTTTCCTAACATGAAACAAAGATCCAGTTCCAGAGGGAGTTGGAGAAAGTCTATGCACTGTGCAAGCTGATGATTTGCTAGAACTTGGCAGGCATTTTCGTCTACTGTATCTCATTTAATCCTGAGTTAGAGAGTTGTGTTCTCCCTTTTACAGATAAAGGAATCAAAGCTCAAAACGTTCAATAACTTTGGCCACTTATTTAAGTTAAATATCACAGTTTATAAACAGCAGGCCCCAGGATGGTGTACAACAAAGCCCTTACTTGACACAATAGGGTACAGTGTAAGGTATCTTTAGGGCCAGGCACTGGCCTTGCGTCCTGGGCTTCTTCACTGACTAGCTGAAGGTCACTTCTGAATCTCAGTTTCCTTAACAGAAAAACAAGATTATAACACCTATATGTGAAGGCCGTATTACGTCTTCAAGATCACTATGAATCGCTATACATACACAAATGCACATAAACACAATAAATAGACACACACACACACACACACACACACACAACATATACATGTTTGCATGTAAGTGTATCACAGAACCTGACACAGAATAGGAGGTCCACTAATTAAACTGCTTCAGCAATTTTACTTTCTCCCTAAGCTAGCTAAATGAGCTTTGAAAATGAATCTGCTCCTACTAGATGTAGACATAGGTTAGCCGTTATGTTTTCCTTTAAATCATTTCTTCAAGTTAAATTATATTAATCTGAATACGCTGTAAACGTGGGTTAGTAAGCATTTCCAATTCACATGCTCAGCAACTTCGCAACTTAGAATGGAAAGCAAAGGCAGCATGGTAACCAGGCAATCCACTTGTTAAGTAGCTGGCAAGGGGGCATTGTCATTTCAGAGAATGCTGTGCATCTCAGAGATAACGCTTCCCATGTACTAATCATTAAAGTTACTAATTCAAAGCACCCAACTGTATTTCGCACCTATCCACTGAAGTTTGTTTATATTTTCACCTCAGATGGAAACTGAGGTTTGGATAATCCAAGGCTCCTCATCTCTTTCCAAGCCGGCTTTGTTTATCCCAAGGTGTCTGGGTTTCCGATCAATTGAAAGGAGGGAAGCAAATTTCTCCTAGATTCACATAGAGCAGAGCTGGAGAGGATCTGAAAGCCCACCCCATCTAACTCCTTTATTTATGCACAAAGACACTGAGAGCAAGAAAGACACAATGGCTTCTCATAAGTCAAGTTGCTAATTGGGATGAGTTCAGGGATCTTTTTGTTGCTTGTGGCCAAGCATCTGGCCAGGGTTGAGGTGGCTAAAGAAGACTGTGGGCTCAGAGAATATTTCAAACCTGAGATGCTGTAACTTCAAAGCATGTCACTAAGACTTTAATGGGGCCCATCTCCTGGATGACGCAAACCTTCCTTCGCCTCATCCCTGGCACACACGCACACACAAAATCCCCCTGCCAGCTAAAGTCACTCTTCCTGAAAGCTTTCTCTTTGGATTAAATATTTCAAATCCTTAGATGCAAGTGTGACCTAAAGTTTCCAAGCTATTCTTTCATCAAAGAAGATTATAAATCATAAAGCTAACCCTTTACGCAAAGCCTTATCTGGCATGGTTACACTGAAATATTTCTTTGGGGTTAAGAACACAGTTTTGTCTAGAGAAAGCATCCATCTTACTACCTTTAAGATGACTCGCAGCATATGATGTCTGCACTTCTGTTGGGGACAGGATCACAGGGTCAGACGCTCACTACATGCAGTAGTCTGCAAGGGGCAGTATCTGGCCTTCAATGTGCTTGAAGTGGGGAGTCCTGAACCCCCCGAGCTCACTGTGGCACCCAGTCCAGCTGTTTGCAGTGACCATAATTATAGATGCATAAGCTGACATACACGGGGGCTTTCAACAGAGGAATAAATGAGCACACTCAGTAGAAAGAGGAGATGGATGGTGAGGGTGCGGACAGTGTGTGTTCACATTTTCCCTGATGAAGGGATTAGGGTTGGGTTTGAATGAGTCATTTGTGTAAGAAACTTTGTAATATTCCCACACAAGCAGTGTGCTATGGGACTAGGTGATAAACTGGGAGCAAGGGTCCTTCTTTCCCATCTCCCCAAATGTTGCCCTCATAGCGCAACGTGGTGTTTGGTTCTCTGTGTCCAAGGTAACCACTAGTAGAAAAGGGCTATGGCTGTGGGAGCAACATGGTAACAGAAGAAACACAATGGAATGTGCCGGCAGAACAGGGACAGGTGGGCTGCAGAGCGGGCGCGCTGGGCTCCCCTGCGATGGGCCAAGGACCCGTGATGACTACATGTGGGCTCCAGTAGGATGTGGTCTCATTGCATCCAGATGCTGGAAGGTCCGCAGGCATTTGGATTTCATATCCAAACACGGAAAACAGCAAATGAAATTGTGGACAACCCATTTGACCACCCTTGAGCAGCAATACTAACAACAAAAACAACTTCCTAACGCTCTTGAGCTGTCTCCACACGGTAAGCAGCACACAGCTTTTGTGGCACTCTTTTTGTTGAGCGGATCTGGTTCTGGTGTTTTAATTTTATATTTGTGCAGCAGTGAACTTGAGCGCCGCCACTCCTCAGTCCTTCATCCATCTCAGGCTCCAGCACAGTATGTCTATACCTCCTCCCACTGACCTCACTTCACCTGAGTTCATTCCCCTTCTCCTTTAGTCTGGATGTTTCCTGGCTCCCTTTCTCCTCCCGCCTTCCCTTTCTTTAGTCACTTCTATGCGCCTGGTCTCTACTTTTCAGAGCACACAGCTTTCCTAGCCTAAAGATTGAAGCCCATTGACCATCACAGGTTTTCCTGACGTCACACTGTGTTCACCGAAGAAGAGAAGAAACCCAATACCTAGTAGGCGTTCGATAACATCAACGAATGGATGGTTGCAGTTAATTGAACCTGTTTTGAGCTGGGGACCTTTCTAAGTCAGAGCAGTCCAAGATGGCAGGATCATCAAGAGATGGTGAGGTCTCTGCCATCCAGACCTTGGCAGGTTGATGGCTCAGGTAGAAATACTGTAAATAACATCAAAGAGGCAGGAACTGCCTTGCAGCAATGTGCTGTTGCAGATTTGCGCACTGGATTATGAGTCAGAAGATGTTTTATGGCTCAGATTTGTCAACAACTCACTGTGTAACCACACCCAGGTCACTTCATATCCTTGAGCCTCGTTCCCCATCTATAAAATGAAGCCCCTCACATCTCTGCTTCCACTTCACAGGGACCGGCTGGTGCTCTAGAATATGCAAATAAAGCATTTTAACTGCCAAGTATGATGTAAACACTGGGTCTAAATTTTCCTGCCATCAGAAGTCTCTAAATTGTAGAATCTAATAGAAATTGCCAACAGGAAGTCAATAATTTTGAATGAAATTGTGACCACAATGTCGAATTGGAAAATGTATTTCAGATTAAAAGGGAAAAAACAGTTCCTAAAGTCTTGAGTCATGAGGTAAGCCTGGACCACAGAATTCACCATTCAATTCAAAATGGTTCTCTAGTAAAAAAAAATAAAAATAAAAATAATAAAAAAACCATTTTCTATGTATGGCTCTTTGCGATTCTTTTCTAGAATAGTTGAAGAAAAAAAAATACATAGTTAAAATAGCCCTCAGACCTTATTACTCTAATAGTCAATCTTTGAACATCTACTGTGTGCCTGGCACTACGCTAAGAGCCAGAAATAGCAGGACAGTGAAGCCAAGCCCAGCTTCCAGAGCCCCATGCCGGTGGGGAAGTGGGCCTTGGGCCTGCCTGCTGGAGAAGGTGATGCCGAAGCAGCAAAGGAGCATCACCCAGCCAGGCCCTGCCTCGTCCTCTCACGACGCATCATTTGGAGCATTGGATTTACTAAAACAGCAATAGTTACTCTTCTTTTTTTAAAAAAAAAAAAGTAATATTATTTGTAATTCTGAAAATGAGATTTTTTGGCAAGTAAATGCAGGAAGTAGAATTTTAAACATGGTATGTCTCGCCCGGTGGCTCAATGATTGAGATTCGACCTATGAACCAGGAGGTCATGGGTTCAATTTTTGTCCAGGGCACATGCTGGGGTTGCAGGCTTGATCCCCAGTGGAGGGGGGTGGGTGGTGGGAGGCAGGGGTGTGCAGGAAGCAGCCGATCAATTATTTTTTCTCATCATTGATGTTTCTGTCTCTGTCTCCCTCTCCCTTCCTCTCTGAAAAAAAATATTAAAATATTTAAAAATAAATAAACATGGTATATCTATAAAAAAATATCTTTGAGGGAATTTCTGATATCTTCCAGAGCCAGCCTCAAAGTTTTGTTTTAGAAGGAATATATATATATATATACATATATATATATATATATATATAGTAAATAACACATTTGTAAATATCAAACATGGTTTTATGAAAAGTTCATCATTCCTCCACAAGTGTTGTTTTTTTTTCACCATTGAAACAGTATATTTTTGAAAACTATACAAAGAAGAAAGTGTATTTTTCTATTTTCGCTTACAGGGCATTTTGGCAAACACTGCAAAAAGTCCGTGAAAAATGTTTACTACAACTGAACAAATAGGAGAAACGGAATCGTATGTTCAGCTCAGCAAGGTAACGTCGCTCCCGGTCTAGTACCGTCCCCTCTCAGCCTCGGCCCTGACATTTAAGCAGCACAACACCCTCATGGTGTGTCTGAGGTGCCTGGATCCAGCTCCCTATTTGGAAAGCACAGTAACTCAGCATGGTCAGATGCATGCAGTGTTAGTACCAGGGGTGGGCAAACTTTTTTTTTTTTTAATATATTTTATTAATTTTTTTTTTTTTTTTTTACAGAGAGGAAGAGAGAGGAGAGGGATAGAGAGCTAGAAACATCGATGAGAGAGAAACATCGATCAGCTGCCTCCTGCACATCCCCTACTGGGGATGTGCCCGCAACCAAGGTACGTGCCCTTGACCGGAATTGAACCTGGGACCTTTCAGTCCGCAGGCCGACACTCTATCTACTGAGCCAAACCGGTTTCGGCAGGGGTGGGCAAACTTTTTGACTCGAGGGCCACAATGGGTTCTTAAACTGGACTGGAGGGCCGAAACAAAAGCATGGATGGAGTGTTTGTGTGACCTAATATAAATTCAAAATAAAGGAGTGGAGGGGAGAGCAAGAGAACCGGATAGAACAGCCGGATCCGGCCCGCGGGCCGTAGTTTGCCCACGGCTGGTATAGACACTAGCAGAGCCCTCTGTGGATGCAGACCTAGCAGTGAACAGACTGGAGGAGTGGCCAAGATCCAGGCAAATGCAGAGGAATGCTCTCAGAGCATGGGCAGCCATGGTTATGATGCAGCTAGAAACCTATACGTGAGTGATTATAGCACTGCTGCCAATTTCAGTCGTTTTATTATTATTAGAAAAAACTCTTAGATAATTTAGAAGGAAATGGCAGGTCATCTGGCCCCTGAGAGTGCTTTATCCAGTTGCGCAGTAAATGTTTCCACCACTTCCTGAGAGAGGCAATTCCACGGTCTAATAATGGCTATTGCCAGGAATCTGTTTATTCCTGGTGGTCAGCTGACATTTGTCATATTTCACTTCATCCTGTTACTCTTAGAAATGTTGTCTCCTTGGAGCACTCTGTAGTCCAGCCCTAACCATCCTTCTCTCTGCCCTGCAGGAAGAAGAAGAAGTCTAAAAATGATGGCACATAAAAAGAAAAAAAAAAAAGAAGCAACCTTAATGAGATCCTAAATTATAGTGAGCATTTCTGCATGTTTGCACATATAATTGATCCTACGACATTTGTGGTAAAGATACAAAGGGTATATGTTGTTTTATTCATGAAGAAACTGAGGCAGAAAAAGGTTGTCATTTGTCCAAGAAAAGTCTTTGTGAAAGCAGGAATTCTGCAAAACCAAAGGGTACAGTTCATCAGTAAATTGTCCAATGTTCATTATGATGGTATTCAGTATGGAGTTACTGCACCGTTACTCAAGAAGTGCTTTCGAAGCGCTACAGGCATCGTTTCTAAAGCTCCGTGCCAGAAAGGAAGCCCAGTTGGTTACCTAGAGGTCTCATTACCTTTCTTGTCAATTTTGACTCTTTCATCTCAAATGGTACTAAATGATGGACACCATCATAATAGACAAGGGGCAATTGGGGGCTGCAAAATGTCTTTTCTGTTTGTGTTTTGGATGTGTTACACATTTTCCACTGTAGATTTTTATTTGTAATTAGGTTTAGTTTTGGCTAGCAATGTTAATGACTATTTGCATCAAATTTGAGACTATACAGAGGACTTTTAAATGCTCTTTTTCAAGTCATCACTTCCACATTGTGAGGCCAGTGGAGTAGATTTCATTATCCTCAATTCAAAGATGAGTGAAGCAACTTTCTTCAGATCACACAACTCTGAACCCGAATCTATGCGTTTTGACGTCCACCCCCTTGTTCCTACTGCCATATTCTGCCACTGCGCCTTGGTCTTCCCGATCAGATTCTAAAGATGTGACATAGATCCCAAAGCTTGGTGTGGAGAGAACCAAGCCCTGGTTTTGATATTTTCTTAACAATGCCTCGCACATCCCATGTACTTCCACTTATTTAGGTCCTGTGAGGTTTAAAAGCTCTGTGGTAATTGGTGGTAATTTTGTTCCAATTACAGGGAAATCTTAAAAGATTTAGAGATGAGCGAAGGGATGTTTCCAATTCTCTTCAGCCACACAATCCAATAACAATCAGAACTGCCTTTTGCAAAGCACTGTGTTGCAACTGGTTTTGTTTTGCATCTGACATCTGGATGGTTATGGAAATGGACCGTTGGGAAGGATGGCCCTGGATGAGAACCCCATTCATTAACACGACAGCACGCTTCCTCTGCACGGACCCAGCGTCCCACGCTCTAAGACACACTAGCCACAAAGTGCTGAGAACAAAGGCAGTCCAACTGGTGACTGCTGATTAGCTAGCACGGGAACCTTGGCAAGATAAATAGAAGTTCCTTTCCTTGAGGAGGAAATGAAACGGTTGTTTTGTTTTGGGGCTGTGGAAAATGATAGAGAGTTAAACCCTGCGCCAGCGGAGTTTCAGGAAAAGTGGAATGTCGGGCAAATTTAATTGATTTCTATGTGAAAGTAGCAGAAACAAAAGCATTCCGGTGATGTTTTGCGGAGGGAGGGGGAGACCCATCTTGCTGAGGGGGTGTTAGTTTCTGGGGTGTCACGGAAACTCAGGTAGAGGGGCAACTCAGTGGGGCGGGCTCAAGAAATCAGAACTACTTCCTGCCCCTCCTTTTCCATTTCTCTGATCTCTCTCCCCTCCCACCTGCTACATTTAATGGTCCTTGTAACACCTTACCGATGCATAAGGATGCATGATTTAATAGTGCTAGAAAGGCATTGGGAGTTCCCTGAATTGAAAGGCAGTGGAAAAGTACCAAATAGTGTTATTACCCAGGTTAACGAGCAGGTAGTAGGCAGGCAAAGTGAAGAGGGTCATAGAGAATGATACCAATCGGCATGCTGGGAAGTGACAAAGGGTTCTCTGGGGCTCTGGACTGGGGCCATCCGCATTTATTAATAATAGGCCCAGAAATGCTTTGATATTCTTTAGTCAAAGGGACGCTGGGAGTGCAAAGTGCTGTGCTGGCATTAACTCATCCAGCCTCTACTTCTGTGGGAAGCAGGCAAGTGCGAAGTGTTATTTCCTCCGTTTCACAAATGGAGAAACTGAGGCACGGTAGCTGTCTTTTCTCAGTTTCTCACAGTCTAGCAAATGAGGCCAAGGATGAAAATAGTCGAGGGAAGGGTCTTTTTAGCCAATGAGATCAAGCTTGTTTTATAAAAGTTTTCATGGCTACTTGGATTTAATAAAATAGAACATATGATCTATGCTGTGGGGTCATGGAATGCATCAAATTCAGCATAAAGGAAACTATAAATTATCAGATGGTTTGGATCACAAACAGTGTCAGTCTCAGAGGTACCCTGTGGTTTTAGGGAAAGTTACTTAACTTTTCTCTGTATCAATGCACATGCCTTTTCAATAATTGAAATGGACTCAGTTTTCTCCCTTCATTGAGTCTCAAGTGCCCGAAGATAGCGGTCAGAGTGAAGCATGAAGCCAGTGTGAGATCGAGTTGTGGCCTGCGAGAAAGACAGCTTGTAAGTGGAACTTCTGTGAGGGAAGACACTCTACAGCGAGCATGGCAAACTCGCGGCCCGCAGGCCACATGCCTCATTTATTTGTCCCGTGTTAGCCTTTGCGTTTGACATGCTTGCTCTATAGGGCCCCTGTTTCTAACAGCCTCGAGGCCCAGGGCTTGAAAACCGAGGGATGAGAAAGGAGAAGCCAAGGCGAGTGGGGCAAGACGGTGCTGCTGGGAGAACAGGTTTCTGTTACTGTATGGACCTAGGCTGCAATGTGTTTGAGAATTATTGTTTGATTTTGAGAGTGGGGGACCAGGTGCGTGCATGTGCGTGCAGGTGTGTGTCTGTTGTTTATTGCCCACTGTGTGTTGTCTGCTTCCTTCCGCGGGAATTAGCACCGTGAGTGCGGGCTGCTTGCTGTTCAGACCGTCTCCTCAACAGTGTCCAACACTCAACAGCTGTATTTTCCTTCCAGCTGCTGCTGCTGGACCCCGTCACCTTCAGCTCTGCAGGCCACTCCAGGAGAGCAATGACCCTTCCTACTTGGTGGCTATGTCATCTCATCAATGTGTGTGTCTTAGTTTTGTTGTTTTTTGTTGTTGTTGTTGTTGTTGTTGTTCATTGTTCAACCAAACCTGCCTCACACAGGGTGATGATCAACTCTTTGCCAAACCTGGTTCTGGCTTTTTATCCTCATTAGCATTGTTTACTTGCTAACATGTTACATGGTTTTAACTTGTATGTCAGTTTCCTTCGAGGGCGGGGTTTTATTGGTGTGTTTGCTCTCTATTTCTGAGCTCCCAGAAGACTGTCCAGCAAAGTGAAAAATTCTTTCATCTTTAAAGATATCCAAACGAATAAAACCTCTACTCCAAAGCATTTTAAGAGTGGACTTGTTATTTTGTTTTTGTTTTTGTTTTAATATTCTGCTATGCCAGTGACTCAGCCTCCGGAACGTGACTGTGTTCTGGGAGACTAGACGCAGCAGGCTGCTTCAGATCTGGCACGTTGGTAAACTAACCATGGTTCTAAATGGCTGACAAGCACATCCTTATCTTATGACCCCTCCTGGCAAGCGGCACAGAGCAGGGCAGGACATAAAATCACCTCACTCTAAAGGTGAGGAACCTCAGCCTGGGCAGGTACATCTGGCTCAGTCTTCAGAGCTGGTAACAGGGTGGAGATTTGCATTCTGACCACTCTATCCCTCAATAAACCTGAAGGGGGTGGTTCAGAACACCATGCACATTCCCAGTTCATGGGCAGGAATCTGAGGTCCAGACCTGTAGGTAATTTACTGCCGGTCAGATGCAAAAGAGATGAGACCCAGGGTGTTTCTGGCTCCAGAAACGTATCTAAACTGCTCTTCTTCCTCTTACCTGCTAATGTATGTCTGGAAGTGACTAGAGGAATGTAAAGAGGACTCTGCCTTCCTGGTTTTGCTACCTTGCTCAGTTTCTCTTCCTGCCCTGCCACCTTGCTCCCTGGCTGTGTGCTGTGTTATTTCACTATAAAATGAGAGCTCTCTCCTTCCAGGAAGAGCTTCGATGTGTATAAAGTCCTGTGGCCCACAGTGCAGAGCCAATTAACACTCACACACATCTTCCTGCAAGGATGCAAGCTCTGCTGGCCATCCTCAAAACCAAACCCCGCAGTGCACGGGGATCCACTCTCCAACCCTCTGCCTCATTGTCCTCTGAACACTCAGACTCCCCTTCAGGCTGGGGGTCCTCTTCTCTTGTCAAGAAAGATACACTTTTCCTTCCAGGAGGGGCCAAAAGTCCAATCAATAGGTCCTGTGACCACTGTGCAATCTGGGCTGAATTTAGATTTCATGTAAATTTCACGGAAACCTCTTTGTGATTCTACTCATTAATGTCTGTTTCTTCTCTTTGGTTTGGTAATTGTTTCCGTACATTCAGATTAAAAGTTAACACCCTACTAGATTTAAATAATACTTGGATGATGTATCTGGAGCCAAGTTCGAGGGCATGCTTTTGTGGGAGTGAACCGTTTTCATTTCTTTCCTAGTCCAGCTTCCCTGCAGGCGGAGTTGTAAACGTGCCTGCAGGGCCGCCTGCTCCACAGGCAATCCTCACCCTGGGAGAGAGCAAGGGAGTCCAAGTGCATTCTGAGTTCTTGGGATGGACATCCTGAGACAAAGGCATCCTTAGCACCCAGTGGCTGACAGAGGGGTATGGCAGTGGAAAAGGCCAAGGCTAAGGGGAAGAAGGAAGAAAAAAGAGGAATAAAGAGCAATAAAGATAAAAGAAGGAAGACAGGAAATTAACCTGGAGACTGAGGAGACCAGTTACAGGCTTTTGTTTTTTTCAAAGCCTGTGAAAAGTAAAAAAGAAATTTTAAAAGAGAAGTGACTAAAGCAAGTCAACAAGGTATCTAGGGAAGATGATAAAGAGATTAAAATGTAATCAAAGCAATACTAACTTAGTTTTGTATTTTTGTTTAATAAAATAAAATACGTCTCAGATAGAACCACTTTACCTCTCTTCTTTAAAATGCCCCTGCGGCATTTTAAAAATCGGTAGCTGAAGAAATAAGTAATTACCCTGTCACTCTGGGAAGCAGGCCCGCACTCTCACAGTAGCCCAGGGTCAGGTTTCCTGTTATGCTCCATTAAAAGAGGGATGCGACCTTTCAGGGTGCAGGTCCCCGCTCCCGACTACAGTCAAGTACATCTTTCTTTTTCTCCCCATGACATTTTGTCAATCATAATCAGGGTGGGCATTTTTGCTATTATTATTAGTATCATAATTTTTCTAAATAGTTTTAAAATATGTTTTTATTGATTTTAGAGTGACAAGAAGGAAGAGTGAGAGAGAAACGTTAATTGGCTGTCTCCTGCACGCCCCCTACTGGGATCGCATCAGCAACCAGGTATATGTTCTGACCAGGAATGGAACCTACAGCCTCTCAGTGCAAGGAAAGATGCTCAACCAAGTGAGCCACACCGGCCAGGGCTAGTATCATTATCATCTTCATTGATAAACCCCAAGAGTCTGGCCATGTTGATAGAGAATCTCTCTGTGCCCTGGAAATCGGCATGGCATTGCTGATTGCTTTGAAGAAACCTGTGGCGATGTTGAGAAAAAAATAACCATGGAAACAATCCAAAGGAGGAGCAACTAAGAAACAACCTTATTTTTTCTTTAATTTTCCTAACGGACAAACACTCTTGCTTAGGACAATGTATTGCAGTCACAAGCTGTTTGGGAATCCTCCCAGAGCAATGGTCAGATTGTGCTAAGGAAACGGCCTCTATCTTTCATGCCTTTGGGTCGTAGGAGGACACATTCCCACTGACCAGAACAGACAGGTAAAACTGCTCATAGATGGGCGTTGGCTAAGAAACATGGAACTGAAGGTATCTTATCCATGAAGCCCGGAAGCGGATTAGTGGGAAAAGTGCTTTGAGGATCTGTTTCCTGGTGAGGTACCTGTTGCTACACAGACCTGGAGAGCAGGGATAGGGGAGAAAGCTAAGGATGCTTACCTAACAGTGAGTCAACGTGTAAACAAAGGTTGAGAAATCTGGATTCATCTCTCAGCACAACTCAAAATGCCTTTCTTACTCAACATAGAACGACCTCCCCAACCACCCCCCCACTACCAGAAAAGATTTAAGATAAATACCAGCACAAGTAAATATTTAAGGAAGAGTCTCAGATCCTAATGGAATGTTAGGATTGTCCGATGTATAATCTACATGAGCTTTTAAGCATGCTGAGTATTATAATTTGAATATCTTTAAAGAAAAAGGGACATGCACTTTCAAATCCATGAAACTTTACATTTTTACCAAATATATAGTAATTTGCTGTATGTAAAATGGAAAATACACTGTACCCATGCAACATATCCATGATCCTTTCTCTTTGTTCCAGACTGCAAAGTGAAATAGTCTTGCAGTTAAACTCTATCTCCATCACCTGGATCAAGTCACTCTGAGTCTTGATTTTCTCTTCTGTGCAATGGGAATAATAATATCAAACATGTATATAGGCAACATTATAGGTGCTCTACCATGGTAGCTTCAATTCATTCATCCATGAATACACCTATCCATCCATCCATTTAGTCATTCATCTAATAAATATTTATTCACATATACATGGCAAACACTATTCTGTGTGGTAGGAATTCTTCATTTATCAACACAGTCCAGGCTCCGCTGGAGAAATCGGGTTAGTCTTTCAAGCACCAAAAAACATATCAACATGTATACCACATTACTGCAGACTAGGCGACAATTAATGATTGCTGGAGTTTGCACTCATGAACACAGAGGGATCGATTTTAACAAATAAAAGAAAACGTGAGAGATGATGAAGATTGTGAAGTGCTTTGTGTAAGATTCTGTAGGAGAAGCTAACCACAGAGCTGGCAGGTCCCTGGAGGGCAGGCACTGTTCTCAGGATGCTTACCACGGCCCCAGTTTGAACAAAGTCTAAAGCAAGGAAGGAAACACTGATGATGGCTTCACAAAAGTTGGGAACCGATAGTTGTTGCCGTTCACTTCTTCTTTACAAGCATAAGCCCAGCAGATCCTCTGGAGGAGGGGACCCCAGGCTCACAGAAGGAGGGGCGCCGTGTAGGCACACACTATGTCTTTCAAACCATGACCTCTGGAGGGTCCTAGGAACTCCATGGCACAAACCCTTTAAGATCTGAGTTCAAGGCCATCCAGTTCTGCCACTTTAACACTGTCAGTCAGGGCTACAGGGGGAACATCATCACTCAGAATTTCACCTTGCAAATAAATAGCTCTGAACTGCAGCCAGAAGCCATGGAATCTCTGAGACATTATCTGGAAATAGCCCGGTGGACGGCACCTCAAGTCCCATTAATCATGCTCATGCTTACAGTACTTCTTAATGGCTTTTATGGTTTATCCTTTGAACGCCAACAAGGAGCGTGATTTTTCCTGGCTTATTCTATTAAACAGAAATCAATATCAAATATAAATGCGCCGGCGGTAGGATATTTGGAAAGGCTGGAAATGAGCTTGTGGCCCAGTTCTATCTTGCCCTGCCCAGAATGGAAGGTGGAGATAGACGATTAAAAAAGTAAGAGTCAACATTCCTGGTGCTTTCTAAGGAACCAGAGCCCAACAGCTGGGGGAAGGGAGTGTGGGTCCCACCGATCTGGATCTTTGCGGGGGGGGGGGGGGGAAAGGATGTGGTTTTTGCTTTTTAAGACAGGTGAGGTGAAGGAGGGGCCTGCAATCATAGATGGTTCAAGAAAGTAAAACAAAAAGATGTTCAATTTGCTCCAGGGAGTAATTTTAACTAAGGAAACATGGCTGGTAGAGGTTGTTCTTGGGGGACAAAAGAAGCATCGTTTTGCCTCGGATTTCTCTGACTATCACATGCAATGGAAGCTGGTTGAGCTACGCAATCACTCCTCGGTGTGCCAAGAGGTGGCGGTAGCCTTTTACCAGTAAAAGCAATAGAAGTCCCACAAGGTGAGAGGCAGCAGTCACGTGCTGCAGAGTTGGGTGTACAAAATGTGAAATCTGTCTTTTCTACCTGCAGAGAAGGTTTGAACCATTAGGTTCTGAAATTCATGGCCAGCATTTTTTATGAGCTCTATTGATGAGAACTAAGCTGATCAGTAGAAAGAAAGTAAAAAAGCCTTTTTGTTATAACAGAAAGCCTTCACTGAAAAGGTGGTTTTCTTCACTGTTGAGGACTTCAGATAATGAAGAATTCGAGCAAGGTATCAAATAATGACACCAGGCACTCCAGAGTCTGGACCCAGCCAGGTTACCAATTTATATTAACCTCAGGAGTTCATTGGACTGCTTGGTTCTTCACTCCTTGTTTCTAGAAAGGAGCGTCAATAGTTACCCTACTTACCTCATGCATTTGTTCAAGAGTCTTAATAGAGAATATATAAAAAATTAAAAGCAAGGCCTAGCCAGCGTGGTTCAGTGGTTGTGCGTCGACCTATGAACCAGGAGGTCACAGTTTGATTCCCGGTCAGGGCACATGGCCAGGTTGTGTACTCGGTCTCCAGGGTGGGGCGTGCAGGAGGCAGCTGATCAATGATCCTCTCTCATCATTAATGTTTCTATCTCTCCCTCTCCCTTCCTCTCTGAAATCAATAAAAATATTGTTAAAAAATTAAAAGCAAGGGCACTCAGCTCTCAAAGCTGCTAGATGGTGTCCTTGCTGGAGAGCTGGGTCCCGGGGATGTGGCTAGAATAGGGATGTAGCCTTTTCCTTCACTGCGCCCAGGGCAGGTCTTAACCAGCATCGCGGCTGATACTCTACCCCAGCCGAGCCTTCAATCCAGGGTCATGGAAAGCAGCTTTTCTTCAAAAAGACCAAGGATGTAAACACTATTGACTGGAATGTGAACCATTATCAAGTGTAGACATGTGGTCACAGGAATGTCACCTAGAAGCTTCTGTTTCTAATTGTTTGCATTTTCTTTTTTTCTTGAAATGTAAGTAATGACATTAACTTATACATCATGTTGGTGGAATTTTTTTTGTTGATAGATTTTTTTTTAATTGGTTGGTGGCATTTTTCTGATGACGCCTGGCATAGAAAACGTTGACTGTAACCTTCAGATCTGGAATGCTCAAGCATTCTCTACAGGTATTACAATGAGCACAGCATAGAGCATGATTAAAATTCAAGGACCTGAGTGCTAAGTGCTTCCCATTCCATTTTGCAAACTCTGGTTAAAGGTCAGCTCATCAAATGCTCAGAGGTGAATGAGTGGCTCATGCACTACGCTGAAATCATCGCTTAATGTAGGAGACAAGAGGTATCAGAATAACATTTTCTTTCTTTTTTTTTTATCATATATGAGCGTTTACAGAATAACATTTTTCAACACACCTCACTTCACATGGTGCAGTGGTAGAAACTTTATATACATGAAATTAGCATAAGTAAACTATTCTTATTGGAGCCAGGAGTCTAAAACAAAGCAAAATGGAAATCACTGATTCTGATTTTATCATTGCTCTTGAGATATTTATGGAGCTTCAACTGTACGTCAGACATTGGTACCAGGCAGCTAGATGAGATAGATGAAATATTGGTAGTAAAAGTATCCAAAGCACACAGCCAATGCTAGAAAGCCCAAGATGAACCTAAAGACAAATAAGGCAGAGGGTGAAACCACTAAAGGCCACTCTACCTTCCTCTATCTCACAGGCTTTCAGAAAGCACCAAATTAAAGATGGGCAAAAATCATAAGACTTCCGTATGTTCCAAAAACAAAATGAGGCGTTATTAGAAAGGAAGGTTTAAAATAGAAGCCCCACTTTGCAAGTTATCAGTAGCAGCCCATGAACCAAATTACATTTTGCAAGAATTCAGAAGTGGGAAAGTGGTGTTCTGCCTTCGGGGTGACATTTGTGATGAAAATATGATGGGTGAGAATAACAAACTTCAGTGTGAAGTTACCCTGAGCAGCTCAACATGAGGAACTACTAAGTGACTTCCAGGTCAGCGCTAACCCCAGAGAAAGCATAATGAATTGACAATGAGTAGGTGAGTAGGTCAGGGTCGGTAAATAGATTTTTTCTCCTTTTTGTATTTATAATAACAATGGGACATATTCTAAGAGCCGGTTTCATATATGGATCATTTTGGGGATAACAAACAAACAAAAGCACATATTGTTCCATTACACCTTCTCTAAGGTAACTCTCACATTTGGGGTATTTGATAGAAGGATAAAGTAAGATTTCAGATGCATGCTAATTGTTTTCTTCTCTCTAGAATTAATCTACACCCAAGTCTGCAGAGTTATAATCCAGCTAATTCCTAGATGGACATTAAATACTTTCTACTTGTCCTAACTCCCTTTACTCCCAAGTCCGTTCCTCTTCATTTCATTACCTCCCTTCATCTTTTCATTGTTTCTTAACTTCTCTCTTTCAGGTCGCCAGGCTTTCTCTACTCAATATGTAAAGTCACTACAAATGTGAAATTAAAAAACTGAAACCCATGCATGCACATACACAGACAGACCGCACAAAGCCTCTCTGTAGAGTGTCTACAAACTATTGTTAAAACGCTTGCACAAGAAAAAAAATAAGAAAAACAAAACTCTTGCACATCTAAGTGTGGCTGTGCCTCTATATCTCTTCTGATTGCAAACTCAGTAGACCTTATTATTTGATTAACTTGGTGTCTTATTTTCCCCATTATACTATCACAAAGATATTTGTTGTTCCAAAAAAAAAAAAAAAAAAAACATCTTCATTGATTACAACCAGAATTGAGACACATAGGGATTACTTCGAATTAAGCAGCAACCACACAGATGCTCAAAATAAAACTAAGAACACTGGCTTGCCTTTTTTTGACTCTTTGCCGGCGATGGAATGTAAAACACTGTTAGCACGTTTTACAAAAAGTCAATTAAAATGTATGAAATAAAGTGAAGACCCAAAAGGAAATATGATTCAAGAAATGAACTGGTTAGCATTTATAGTAATTACTAGATATTACTAACAAATTACTAACCAAATTACTGGTAGAATGGTCATATTTTTCTACTCCTTATAATAACGTTGCATACCAATTTCAAGTAATTATACATAATTTCCTTGAAGAATGTAGATAGCAATTTGAAACGGATACCACTTCACTTTCCTCCCCTACCTCTGCAATGACATTGCTTTAACCTGCAGACAACCACCCGCCCCCACTCTCCATTCCCACCTTCTTGCCACTTTTAGTCAGAATAGTATGGAGTAGAATAGATGGGTACAAGTGCTGTTGTTGTAAATCTGATCTTCCAATTGTGTGCTCGTTCAGATGACATGATTTGAAAAGTACTTAGATGAACTGTCCCTGTTACTCCAGGGTCATGACTGACTGAAATGTCACACTTTAACTTTAGTCAGGATGCAGTCCTGGGAGATCACATACTGGATCCATTTTCAAGGTTTTGGGGGAGAGAAGGAGGTCTCTAGCGCTAGTAAATTTTTTTCTAAAATTTGGGGTAAGGGAATAAAGGTCTGTGGAAGGGATTTTGTTTCTGGAAACAGATGCCGACTTGAAATCTGGGACTGTACACTGAGTGGCCAGATTATTATGATCTCTGAACCATAATAATCTGGCCAGTCAGTATATATATATTAGAGGCCCGGTGCATGAATTCGTGCATGGATGGGGTCCGGCCAGCCTGGCCAGGGGGAAGGGACATGTGCAGTTGGCCAGCCTGCCTGCTGGTCGAGGGGACAATTTGCATATTAGCCTTTTATTATATAGAATATACACTGAATGGCCAGATTATTATGCATTCAGAGATCATAATAATCTGGCCACTCAGTGTAGATGTTCCTTAGAAATCCACACCTGGGAAAGAAGGAAAGAAGCAGGATCGAGAGAGAGAAGTCAAACAGCCCTGCAGACCCACCCTGTGGGAGCCCTGAAGCGATAATGCCCGTCTGAGTTGCTTCACCCTGTGCCCGAATGGCCTGAGACTCCCCCTCTCCCCTGGCTTAGACATAGGATGGGAGCTGCCCTAGGAAGTGGGCAGGAAGAGACAAAGCGGGGCAGGACTCCGGGCAAGGGGTCATCTGTGCCCGAGCCACAGTCAGGTCGAGGGTATTCCCAGGAAACCTCACTCTGCCGTTTCAGTGAGGCACAGACCTCGCACTGGAGAGCTGGGCAAGAACCCAACTTAAAAAAAAAAAAAAAAAGCTATCTTCAGAAAACAAGAACTGGCAAGACAAGCTCCATCATAAAGGATACGCCAGTGATTGCAGAAATGCTGTCTTTTCCAATCAGCCTGCGCTGGGTTTCTAAATTAGCAGCCCCACCGTGACAGCAGTTGCATGCATTCGGAGTGCAGGGAAGTTGTGCGCACAGATAGGAGCGAACCATCGAACAGAAGGCTACCACATTTCCCATCTCCAAATCTGGGAAATGTGGCTGATTTGCATATTTAGAATACATTTGCATTCTGTGTTCAATAGCCCCTAACTCTAATTATGTAAAATAAGATAAATTAGTACATTTTACTGTCATTTTATTCTAGCCCCGTGGTTAGGGGCTAGGAAGACTTAACCTGACTTCTTTCTCCTCCTTCTGGCTCATTTCCTTCGGGGCTAGAAGTTACTTGATGTTCAGGCTGGAGACATTTCAAGGAAAATCCCCAACCAGGGAGGGAGAGGGCAAGAAAAAGGAATGAGCAATGATATTGAAATAGGGCTGTGTGTTTATTAATCTAACAAGTAAATTTAAAATGCCAACTTGATAAACTAGTAAATAAAAATGAACCATGTAAATATTTTTACAAGTGAATATAAGGCAAATCATCTTTAAACAAAACAAAAAGTGGTACAACACCAACATCGGTGCATTTTGTTTTTAGTAACATACAGATTCCTATCAGGATGGAAATGGATGGGCTCGCAGTCCGGAAGCAGGCCTGCTAGAGAGGGATGGAGACCTTGAGAAAAGCAGCAAACGACCAGGTAAAGGTTATCTTTACCTTCTGGTCTTTCATTTTCACCCCATGCTCTCTTATTTTGAGTGGTCTTCATATCCCTCTGGAGATATATTTGATAGTCTAGATCCGTGGTCGGCAAACTGCGGCTCCCGAGCCACATGCGGCTCTTTGGCCCCTTCAGTATGGCTCTTCCACAAAATACCACGGCCTGGGAGAGTCTATTCTGAAGAAGTGGCGTTAGAAGAAGTTTAAGTTTAAAAAATTTGGCTCTCAAAAGAAATTTCAATCGTTGTACTGTTGATATTTGGCTCTGTTGACTAATGAGTTTGCCGACCACTGGTCTGGATCATTCTGGAATCTTGATGTTCATTAGCATGCTCTTGCGCACCATGCTTCACTAACTCCCTCCACCCCACTCCTTCACCTCCCATGACATATATTTACGAAGCACTTTCTATGTGCTAGGAAGCCCAGGGTTGAGTGTGTGAAGATGGACAGGAAACATAGGCCCGATCGCTAAGGAGTCACATGGAAGACTCACAGAGAAAGAGATGACAATGTCAGTTCCATAGAGGGGCACGTGACAGTGTAATGAGTGCACACATAGCCAATGCCCAGATCTGCTTGAGGAGGGAAAAGCAGGGGTGACTGGACCATCGGAGATTCTTGAAAGGAATGTTTTATTTTTCTCAAACTAAAAGAGTAAGTAATTCACTAGCTCTGTAAATGGGGGAAAGACTTTCCAGTGGGAATTATGCAGAGAAAGACATTTACATCGATGAGTTTGAGTGACCAATGAATGTGTTTGTGGAGATGAGAGAAAGGACCTCCTTGAGAAAGAGTTCACAAAGGAGGCAAGACATCCCTGGTGAAGTCTGAAAGGTCAGATTTGAAGACAGGCACAGCCAGCAGAAAGAACCAACACAAACAGAGGCACAATAGACTGTATACGCCCCATGCAGGAAATGAATGTACTGCTTTAACTAGAGCCAGGGAGAGGCAGAAGTAAAATACAGATCAAGGTGCCTGAGAAAAATATTTCATACATGATAGAGGCAGTTTAAGGACCTTTTTTTTTTTTTTTTTTTTCAGGTCATGCACTATGCTTGGCACCCATATTTGGCAGCTCTTTGTGGAAAAGGCAGACAGCAGGTGAATCAAGATGGTGCCTGAAGGGAGTGCAGGATTAATCAGTCCTGCAAACTAGAAGGCTGATGTGGCTGGCTACTGGGGAGCTGCTGCATTCTTCCAGGTGTGAAGGGATGAAGCGCTCAGCGAGGCTGATGCCAATGGGAATAAATACAAAGCCAGGTATATACAGCATCTTTCAGAGGCACTTACTAGTACATAGACACGATTTGATTTAAGTTGGGGTGATATACCAGAATGTTGCTAAAGTTTAGAGTCTGGGTAACCAGGAGACAGACAGGAAGAGGAAAATGAGCAAGATGGCATTAGGCTAGGGAACTAACATTTATTATGCACCAACTTGCATTTTTAGTATTTACCTACCAATTGTACATCCCTTAGCTCATTTAAACATTATAAAACTGCTGTAATATAAAAATCATTCTCCCATATGAAAAAATTGCAAATCAGGGAGATTGTGCAAATTTCCCAAGTAAACGGGATGGTACAAACTGAATAATGGGTCCCACTCTGTGTCCTGCACATTCTGTCTCGGCTCTTTTCAATGTGCCGCATAGGCTCTGAAAAGAAACACGATGTGTGTAGACATCGACACGGTGAGTTTGAGATGGTAGTGGAACATCCAAGAGGGAATATCTAAGTGAGCAGTTAGACATAATAGGATCCTAGATTTATAGGGCTGCAAGGAATCTTAAAAATTATATAATCATAGAACCAAAGTTCCAAAAAGGGATTATAGCTGAGGTTATCCAATTGGAAAAATTAACACACTGGGACATGAATGAAATCACCATATGAGATCAAATATATATCAGAGGCCTAATGACTGCCCTTTGTGTGCCCACCTTTCTGGGAGAGGGGTGAGGGGGCATGAAGCTCACTAATAAGATAGGCTTCTTGAAATAAAAGGAGGAGATATTGAGAAAGCTCTCAAGTCAGGACAGGGGAATTGTTGAGAAGTGGATAGTCAGAAATGTTGAATGGCTTTGAGAAATCCAAGAAAATTAGGTGATTTTCTATAGCTGTTAGTAGACTGCCAGTTGCCTTAGAGAGAAGTTGTGTAAGAAGCTAGGGGGATAATATGAGATACATAACAGGGGTGAGAAAGACTGTCTGGGGTTTCTTCATTTGACTGGATCTTGGAAAAGAAAAGGAAATGTATGTGGAAACCCATAGTGGGAAGTCTGTGAAGATAAATCTTGGTTTGCTGTGGTTTGTAGAGAGCATATCACACGTTACAAAATTTCACAGGGTTTTGATTTGTTGAGATGAAAACTGTTGACAGTCACTTACAAATTTAGAGCAATCTTCATATTTTTGTGCAAGATTTCAACAGTGGCTACAAAAGATCTACAATATTTGCCACATACATACAGACACACAAACAAAGGAGTGAAGAACATTACAAAATGGTTCCTACTAAATATGTAGGTCGATATACCCAATGGTGCTTTTGCACAGAATAAATGGTTGCTCAGATCAGTGACACATCCGTTTAAAAACTATGGTTTCTAATGGGAGATTGTGTCCCCAGGGAAAAGGCTTAGTTACATAAAGGGTGCCCAACTACGCATGGGGGAAAGGTCACCAGAGTCTGAGCCTAGTTTGAGTTGTGCAACTCCAGCAAGGACAACGGTCATGGGAAATAGAGGGTGACTCCAAGGGTCCTATCCTAGTCCTTTCTCCTCCGCTGCCCCCTTCCATTATACGAATCACCTTATCAATGAGCCACAGATGTGCCCACTGCCAAAGGCATGACATAAGCTCACTGCTTAAGTGGACTGTGGCCTTATTTGCAGCACTGCCATGGATGCCACTGGAAAAAGATAGGGAACAGGTACGGTCTGCATTTCAATGGCTGCGATACACACTGTGGACACCTACTGGAAAAGACCTGGCATGTCCAATAACCCGAAACCACATCTTGCTAATTACTGTTTTCTTTGGGTGACTGAGTTGATTTCTGCCTGTGGTTCAACATGCTGGTTATATACCGCTTTGGTTGGGGATCAGGAGGTGCGGAAAGAAAACACAATGAATTCTTTAATAATATGTTTCACGTGGCATTGTACTTTCTATTATTCTGTGCATGACACCTAGGACTGAGCTACATAGAGAAGGAAGACAGTATTAGGGATAAAAGGGTTTTCTCAGAAATAACGTATGATAATAGTAATACGTTATCTTGAATTGTCTTTTTGCTATAATTGAAAACATAATTTTAGTTGGCATCTACAACAAAGAAAACTTTTTTTTTTCTTTTGGAGGTAGTATGTAGAATTTTCATTGCCTTAAAATTTTTGGAAGTGTTAACTTCAGAATAGTAAAAGCATGATAGAAAATCAAACAGTAGAGAAGGGGGTAAAATGAAAAGAAATTGCATCTTGGCACTAAACACTTCTCTCCTCACTCTTAAGAGTTCTTTGTGTATCCTTCCAGAATTTTCTTATGCATATATAAGCCTCACACAGAAACACACACACACACAGACAATACATTTTCCTTTCCCTTCTTTATGCAAACAATTCACAGCATACACATTGCTTTACAACTAGTTTTTTTATTTTTTTCCACCTGGCAATGTGTTTTTGACATCTTTTCATAACAGGCATACACCTTTCACATTCCTTCAGAGTACTCCATTGTATGGATTACCATACTCTACATAACCAGTCAGTCCCATATTGAAGGAACATTTTAAAATTACTTCTATTTGTAAACACTTACTTTAATGGTTTTATTATAAACGTGCATTACTGTTCCGTTCTATCTATTGCTACATAACACACCACCTCCATTCAGGAAACTTAAACAACAACCATGCCATATGCCCATGGGCGTTGTGGGTAGGGATCCTGGAGAGAATGAGAATGGGAATGTCTTGTCTCTGCCCCATAACCTCCAGGAGCCTCTAAGCAGGGGTCCTCAAACTACGGCCCGCGGGCCACATGCGGCCCGCCGAGGACATTTATCCGGCCCGCCGGGTGCCGCTGCCTGTCCTGCTTAGCAGCCGACTCATGCCGGGCCCGCAGTGCGCATAGGAATTTGTTCATAATTTGTTTTTTAAACTATAGTCCGGCCCTCCAACAGTCTGAGGGACAGTGAACTGGCCCCCTGTTTAAAAAGTTTGAGGACCCCTGCACTGGGGACGGAGGTGACTAAAGCAACCGGGCCTGCAGTATCCAAGAAGACTTGTCCGTTTGCTTCTCAGACGCCCCAGCAGGAAGGGCTGGAAGAACATGCTCCATCAGGGACACTCTTGCATGGGCTCTGGAGGCTCAAGCCACGTGGGCTGACCTGGCGAGGGAGGCCTCAGCGTTACTTCTGCTCGTCCTGTTCATTAGGAGCGAGTCGCAGAGCCAGACCATGTCCACGAAAGGGGGAGGCTGGGGAAGAGCAGTGAGGCCGGCTTGTACCGTATGAGATGGAAGATGTCCTGGAGCATCTTGGGAAACACAATCTTCCACGATTGCCTTAGAGGCATGTCCCTTTGCCTCTGTCCTTTGCAAAACCCTCCCTGCTGTCACAAATAAGCTCTCTCTGAGAATGCGCCCTGACGCTCAGGGGTGCCCTGGAGAACGCCCTCCTCTCTGCGCAGGGAGCACAGCTGTGCGTGGGGTGGAAAGAGTGCTCGCCTCTTGGAGGGCAGACGTGGGATCCCGTCCCTGTGGATCCTGAAGCTTCAGTCTCATCGTTAAAAGGAAGGGGTTGACGTGAATTAGGTTCAAGCCCCCACCCTCTATCAAAGTCTATGGCTCTAAGATGCTACCCATATATTTCATCTCTACTTCCTGATTTTGAGAAGGAGCAACAAAGGAGAGGAGGAATAGAAGAAGGCAGCTACGGTTCCCATCTCTGTTGCCATCATCCCGAAAAGCCTCAAGGACTAACTGAGCAGAAAGAACTGTGACGCGCATCACAGAACCTGAGCGTGACTCCCACCTGCCACCGATCAGCCACGTGGGCTGAAAACATACAGTGAGGTTTCTAAACCTGCACATGAGAATGATCACGTCCACACTGAGACTAGCCAAAAGGATATCGAGACATGGGGGGTGCTAACATTTTATTGTAGGGAGTCTTAATGCTCCCCTCCCTCCCCGCCCCCACTTCAGAGAAAGAGATTGAAATATGAGAGAAATGGGTAGAGTTGGTGCAAGATAAGAAATGCTTTCGCCCTAAGAGAGAGTGTCACGAACATGAGGGACTGCCATTTCAAAGGCCCCTGCCCGCACTTCAGCACTTCGGCTGTATTTTCTACACCTTAGCTTTGTGCTTACTCTGCCTGCCTGTGTCACCCAGGATGTATTTCCAACCCCAGAAACAACTTCTCTTGAGGATTCATATTTATTGTTTGGAAGGTCAAGGCCAGGCCAGGTCTTGTTGCTCATAAGTCAAAGGTGCAACATCCTCTTCCCACGTAGGGTAGGCTGTGGGGGTCTGGAGGAAAATGCACCCTTCTTTCACTACTGAAGAAAATGACTGGCAAAGATGGGAGGGAGGTGGGCAGGCCAGGAAAAGCAAGGTGTGGGGACCGATGAGGGAACGGCGGGCAGAGTGTCTCTCCTGCTGTCACTGAGGGAAGGCGACCGGCCCTGCACTGTCAAGGCCACACTGCAAATGGAAGGCAGCAGGTCAGACCAGGGAAATGTACTCCAGGCTTCTCCTTGCTTCCCCAGCCCAGTACGCAGTTATTTTGGGGGCCAGACTAACTGAAATGGATAATATTCTCTGGAGATCACAGGCTACGCACCGTCTCTGATGTGCGACCAAAGAAGGGAGCACAGCCGTGCCTCCCACGTGCTCTGTGAAGGATGGACAGTGAGAAGGAATGAGAAGGAGCCTAGGAATGCCTTTCCCTTTATTTATCTCACTCCCCGCCCCTCCCCATCTGCTGTCCTTGCCAAGCTGGAGAAGGGAAAGGAAATGTCATTTCTCTGGAGATGCGACAAAAGGTTATTTGCTTTGGAAAGGGCTCTGTCTTAAATAAATGGAAGTTGTCTGTGTTTTGGCTTTGTTTGCTTGGTGCTCCTGTTTCTTAGCTCCTTCCTAGCCACCCCATAAATCACTGAGCATCACCTTACCTATCCCGGGATGCATGGGGTTTCTTGCTGCTGCACAAAGGCATGGGGATGGGCCAAGGCAAATGTCACGAATGTCTGCCTTCCAAACCCAAACGCATTTTAATAATTGAGAGCTGAAGAAGCTCTTTCAGTCACTTGATAAATTATTCACAAATTTTACAATAAAAAAAAGAAGAAAAAAATCTGTTCCCTTTACAAGTTCTGGAACATTAAATCATGTCAGAATAGATGAAAAGGACAAACCAGCCCTAAAGTCTTAGAAATCAGACATGTTAGTCCTTCATCTGAGAGCAGGGAGAGCCATGGTCTACAGGGCATCTGGCAGCCGGGAGGTGGGCTTTCAGGAGTGAGTGAGGGCCAGGCACGAAGGGGGGATGGCAGTGAGCATGAACAAGGGTCTAGCAGCCGTGGGCAAACTACGGCCCGCGGGCCGGATCCGGCCCGTTCGGCTGTTCTATCCGGCCCGCGGAGCCGAAAGAGCGAAGGGTTCTCTTGCTCTCCCCTCCGCTCCTTTACTTTGAATTTATATTAGTTCACACAAACATTCCATCCATGCTTTTGTTCCGGCCCTCCGGTCCAGTTTAAGAACCCATTGTGGCCCTCGAGTTAAAAAGTTTGCCCACCGCTGGCTAGAGAGAACATCTCCCCGTTTGCCTGAGGACTCCAGCTTTACATACCATGTTAAGGAAATCCTCAGGGTGAGAGAAAGGAAGAAAGCTGATTTGCTCAAGAAAACTCAGGTTAAGTTCTGGGCAAAGGAGGAAGTACAACGACACACATTGCTCTTGAGTTCAAACAGCCCTTACATCCTCCTTCCAAGCATCGCTCAGAACTAGGAGTTACATCCTGTTCAAATGTCCTTCAGGCAAAACCTTTGGATGCTTAGCAAGCGGGTGCTTCTGAGTCCATGGAATGAGGTACAGTACCTTCAGTAGGAGGGACCATTAAAGCTGGATATAGGAGGATAACAATGCACCGCCAATGCAGTCACCTTCCAGCTGAGGCTTTGGAATCGTTGCAAGTACTTGCAATCTCATTAAAAACATGGCCACGGGATATTAAAGTGATCTACAGCAGAAGGAAGAGCAGAACTAGTCGGCTTTCCTTCCAGATGTTTCCTACACCAAAGACGTTTCCTTCCGGTCAATGCCCAGGATGTTATTGACATGAGGGCATTTTGTCGTCCAGACGTTTGTCTTCCAACTCCATGATTTCTTGGTCGCTCTGCTAGAGCTCCGTGGGGTGGCAGTCTTGTAGGAGAACTCATGAAGATGTCATACATCAGTTAGGCTAGGGTTGGGGTTCACCTGAATAAATACAGCCCATGCTGGCCTAATACAGTGCTGTTTAGAAATGGCAGGCATAAGTCAAGAGTCTAATGTCATGAGTGCAGAATGGGAGTGGGGATCTTTAGCTCTGCACAACTCTCCGAGGCAGCAATGGGCTAGTATTTCTTGTTTTCTTAATTTGATAGTGTCAAAACCTGAAACTATATTTTAGGCAAAGGGTTCTGGATAAATCTTTCATCTTCATTAACAAGGCAACGTTTTATTTTGGAGCTGCTTCTGTAATTTCCTTTCTTTTTTCATCCCCTCTTCCTTTTATGATCTAAATGTGTTTTAATGGCCCAAATTCTGTTGTCAGGAGTATTCTTGGAGGCATCTGAGTTTTTATTCAAATATCGTATTTTGCACTTCAAAGAAGTCCTATAACAGGAGACCCATCTAGTGACAATACCTTTCTCCACCCTTCAAATCGGATGCTCAGCTTCTGGGGGAGGAAGCCACGAAAGAGCCCTCCTTTCATTTTAATTCAGTGAAATGGATGCAGAATTATCCACATCAGTATTTGGAGATCAGAGAAGTGAGAAGCAAAGGAGAAAAAACAATTGAGTTTTTGGAGGATGCTATTTATTTATACATACAACTTTTTACCATAAGGAATGTCAGGGGCTTAACAGCAAAGATGCATACAAAAGACCAAGATAAAATAAATAAGAAAGAGCAATGACCATAGGATAAGACATAGGAAAATCAGAGTCAGAACTTGGCAATCTCAACATAACATTCTTTACATCTCCATCCCTTCCTTACCTTCTCCCCTAAGGTATGTCAGCATAATTGCATCTTGTTTTTATCCCAAATTGGTAGAATTGTGCAATTGATAAGCAACATACAAAGTTATTTGCCTTAAAGAGAAATCAGCATACATAATTTAGACTATTTAAATAAGCCAGTTAAGGTACTTCTAGGTGTTTGTTGGTTACTTTTTTGGAAGTCTACATTACAAAAATTATTTAGTTTCTTAAAAGTGTTGGTTTGTTTCTCAATTGCATTGACAATTATCTTTACATTTTAGGGGCACAGACCTTGAGTATCCTCCTGCTCTAATTCAGATCTGAGCTCATACATTATCTCAGGGATGTCTGCCTGCCGGCTTAGGCCTGATCCCCCTGGGATCCCTCGCTCCAAACTGCCTGCCTGCTTCCTCCTTACCACTTGGCTCACTGCTCCTTAGCACTGCAGCAGAGCAGAGGTGGAAGAGGCTCCCGCCACCAAGGCTGCGCCAGCCTTGAGCCCGGCTTCTGGCTGAGTGGCGCTCCCCCTGTGGAAGCACACTGACCACCAGGGGGCAGCTCCTGCATTGAGCGTCTGCCTCCTGGTGGTCAGTAGGCATCATAGTTCTGGTGGTTCCGCCATATGCTTAGGCTTTTATTATATAGATATTATATAGAAATGACTCCAGTGTTTAATAACATGGCCTGGAATAGAATAGGTGCTCAATAAAATTTTGCTGAATGAATGACATGTAGGGCAGACTCTTGTCTCCACTAATTTGGTTCTAATTCTGTCTTTACAACTTTTGTGAGCTGGATGAGTAAGTGAGCTGCAAGAAAAAGAATTACCCTTAACATCTAGCTATTTCAACTTCAACTTTCACCTACAAAGTTTTTCTCTCTCCCTCTTCATCCCTTGGAGTCCCCATTCTTGCTGCAATAAAGGAAGTATTGTCCTCCAGTCTGAGGCTCCTCCCTTCACCTCAGTTCTGGTCCCCCTCTCCCTTTTGCTCAAGGACCTGCTCTATTAAAGCTACCAGCTCCACTTCCCCTGATGCCTTCCCAGCAACTCTGATTAGAACATGCATGTCAATGCAAATCTAAAACATTAAAACACACATGTCCAAGGGCTCCTCTCCATCTCTCTCAGAGGTAGGAGCTTTGTCCCTGGGTCACACAGGAAAGGATGATGCTGTGTCCTCTTGGGAAACTCAGACCTTTGAACTACCAACTGCTAGGAGTGCCGTTACCCCACAAACACAGCCCTGTTCTCTGCTGCCTCAGGGCACTCTGTCAGTTAGGTCCCTGTTCTCTTATTTAGTCTCCTGGGACCATCAAGCTCTGTGTGTGACCTCCTTGTAGGTTATGCATCTGGTCTTGAGGGAGAAGAAAAGTACTTTCCACAACCCCTCCATTGGGGTGAGTGCATCTCAAACCATCACGGGCTCTCTGTGAAAGAAGCCATAACATATTTCTCTAATTTCCAGCTCTCATTCTGCCAAGCTCTAGACTTCAAAGGCTAGACTTGAGCAGTTAGAAAGATGGTAAGAAACAGTTTTACAGTGATTTAGTAAACGCTTCTAAAAGTATTGCCATTGGTCCAGCAACTTGCTTTGCAATATGAACTACCTGGCACCCATGGATTTGGGGCCTCAGTCAAAACTGAAAGAGAATCTATATAAAACCACAGTCTTTTGCCTCCTGGTTTCACACATTCATGGCAGAACTGGAGGCTCTCCTTACATACTCCCCTTCATGGGGCAATGTACCTGTTTCTGTGTCTGGCTCTCTCATACCACAAGTGGCTAAAAGGTAAAATCTTTTACTTTATAACACAACAACAACAGCTTATTGCACTGCCCACATTCTTTCTGTCATCACTCTATTCTTTTCTCATCTAAACCACCACGTAGGTTTCACAAGAGTGGGCTGTTTACTCTCTCCATTTCTTTACCGACCGCAGACAACTCACTTTCCTCAAATCTAAGTTCTGGTGTCATCTTTGACTGTAACAATTTTCATTAATGTCACCAATTATCATGTTCTTAAATGCAATAGGTTTTTGTACTGTACTTACTAGCAAGCATTTGGTTCTTTGAACAATCTCTCTTCCCTGAAAGTCTTCCTTAGGCTTCTCATATTTAAAAAGTCTTGCTTTCCTGTTAACTTTCTGGCTGATTTTTGTCTTTCCTTTATCCAGGCTCAATCCACTACATACCAGAGCTTCTCAAGGCTCTATCCAAGGAACTCCCATTCTTAACCTCTTTCTCCAACAAGCTACTCCATGCCCACACCCCCAGCTCTCTTCTGAGCAGCAGAGCACAAGCATTACATTCTTTTTAGCAATGATGAAAATAGTCATGTCCAAAGAAGCTCATGATGGATTCCCTCAACTAAGCCCTCTTCAGTGAATGGTCCACTAGCCTTTATTTAGGCAAGTGTCATTCTTGACATCTCTTTTCTTCCTCTCCGATGCCGAGTCGGCCTCCAAGTCTTAGTGATTTTATCTCCAAACTGCTCAAATCTGCACACTTTTCTCTAGCTCCACCCATCACTCTAGTCTACGCCGCCACCATCTCTCAACTGGTGTAATGGCATTGCATTCCAAAGGTGTCCCTAAGTGCACTCAGGCCTCCTCACATTCATTCCCCACACTGCAGCCAGATGGTCTTCGAACAAACAGACAAAACATCACTGTCCCCCTTCTTCACCACTGCTCATATTTTCTCCTCGTTTAGTAAAAAATGAAGCTCCAAAATGTGCCTTCCCAGACTTGGCATTGTCTCCACGCCTCTGCTCCAGCTATATCGGTCTGTCTTATGCCCTCTTGCCTTCGGGCCTTGGTACCTTCCATTCCTTCTGTATGCAATCCTCCCTAACCAAATTAGCTCTGACTCATTTGGCTGCGCATTGAGAGAAGCTTGTGAGGCATTCCTAACTAGGACAAATCCTCCTCTCAAATCCCTCTCCCCTGGTACCAGGCACCTCTCCACGAAATACACCCACGCCATGGCAATTTCACCTTAGTGTGTGGCTAAAGTCCATCCCCAGCTTTTGTTCCTTATTGCAGTCCCGGTGGGCAACACAGTGTTTTGACACACAGCGGGAAAGCTAAATAAACATCAGTTAAAGAATAAAAGCCTCAATAAAGTAAGTGAACACAGTGTCTTTTAAACTAAATGACTGAATGTAATATCCTTGCTTCTCTGAGCCTCAGTTTCCTAAAGTATACAATGAGAACACTTTATAGAACTGTTTTAAGGACTAAATAAAATATGTTTAAGTAGCCCAGCATAGTAACTGTCATGTAAGCTACTCTCAATGAAGGTTAGCATTCTTTATTTCTCTGCAGATTATACACACGTAATAACGTGGAACCAGGTGGGGAAGGAACACGAGCCATGACTTAAAATAAGGGCAACAATTAGGGATGCAGATTCCCCGGCACTGTACAGGTCTCCGTGGGCAGCTGCCTCCCAGGGAGGCCTTTCCCAGTGATGGGCACTGTGGGTCCTAGGCTTGACCACCCGCTTCCATTTCTCTGTGACAACAGAGGCAGAGAGAGAAGATAAAGAGGCATAAAAGAAAAGGAAATGACAGTTTTCAGGATGGCAAGCAGATTATTCAACTGCATCTTGATTTACACATGACAGATGTGTTCCTGAAAAATATATGTAAACTGAAGCAGACTTTGAATTCTCCAGGGACTCTTGGTATTTAAAGGAATCTTCCCATTGAATCCTTTTGGAAAAAGAACCACCAGCAGGCTAACTAACCGTCCTCCCCTCCCCGCTTGTGAGTGTATCATGGGCATTACGTAATCCCATTTTATTCCAGTCTGGGGCAACTTTGTGTGGCTTATGCAAATGAAGATACTTTTAAATGTTAACTTCTGAAGGAAAGCCATCAACTGGGAGGCCAGCTCAGAGGAAGCATTTCATAACTCAAAGCTGTAGGCCCAAGCTTCTACAGAGTATAGCCATGTGGGGTTTCTCTGACCTTCCCCAGAGACCTGCGCGTTGAACATTCACCTGCAAACTGAGACCCACTGAGCTGAAGGGACTTGCTCTGGAGTCATACAAGAAGGTCTTATCCGAGCAAGGATCAGGTTCAAGAAGTCAGGGCTTAGGATGAGTTGGTAAGCAGCCCACTTAGGTTGGAGTAAGTCAAATAAAGGACTTCTTGATGAGAGCTTCTCTGAGCAAGAGGCTTAGTGAGTTGTGCTTAGCAGAGGTCTGGCTGTGGTGGGTAGGCATCCAGGCTATTTCTGTGACTCAGTTGCTCAGCTGTCTATGCTGAAGTTTACCCAGAAACAAAGGACAGAGACTAGAGAACTTGTCCAAGGCTCTCACCTGTGGCAAGCAGAAGGCAGAAGGAATTCAGAAAGAGATAATAGACATTGTTTTAGGCTACCAAGAGAAGGCCAGTGTTGTCAAAGGCTGGCCACATGGGATCAGAGAATAGATCTTTAGACAGTATTTAGGCTATGAATTACACCATGTTATGACTACACTGAGTAGCTATCATTTCCCTGTTCCTATTTAATTCCAATGTCAGAAGCCTGACATGGAGGCCAAATGATATGTGGCTTCTAAAAGGCAGTGTCAGTGGTGGAGAGAGGAAGAGACTGGACAACAGAGCCTGGGTCCTAGGTGCAACCTGCCACCAACATCAGAGTGCCCTCCGCAAACCCCTGGCCTCTCGGAACCATAGTTCTCTCCAATTGGATGAGCTCCAGTACAAGGCAGTACAAAGGAATGAGCTTTCCCAGTAATGCATCTTCCAGCTCCCAGGAACTTAGCGACGCCTGGCACCAGACACAGTGCCGGGCACCATGGCCATTCCTCTAAAGTGAGTTATGCTTTCTCACTACTGACAAAAGCAAGAGAGGAGGTAAGGGATGAACTGGGGCTTGGAGGTCATCCCACCACTGTTCTCCCAGCCAAGATGAAACACTACAATAGCAAAGCAAAAAACACCTTAGGTAACACTCTTCCCTAACCTCTCCGTTCACTGCTATTCTACTTCCTCCTTTGGTCACCAGAGTGTGTGTGCATATAGGTAGGTAGGTAGGTAGGTAGGTGTGTGTGTGTGTGTGTGTGTGTGTGTGTGTGTGTGTGTGGTTTCCATTGGTAGCGGTTGATGGAAATTGTGTTAAATTGCAGCTCAAAGATTCGTCTTTGGTAGACGGCATTCTCCATCTGAAATCAGAAACTGGCTATGTGGTTTCAGGACACATATCACCTTATAACATTTTAAGGTCAAAAATATACTTTCTGGTAACTGGGTCAGAGGCTAGTATTGCCTGGTGAGTCTAAGCAATTTGACCTTGACCTTGGGCTAGCAAACCCAGATTGGCTGTCCTTTACAGTGTGGGAGGGAGGAGAGAGACGGTGAGCCAATACACAGCTGGAAAAAGTCTTGGACACCCCCTTGGAACTCAGCAGTTACGTACGTACCTATTCAGGAAACACTTTTCACCCATGTGTCCATTAACACCACACAGACACCACACCAAGGAGGATGCATTTCTATCTGATCGAGTGACAAATGCCTTGAACTGCCAAGCACTCATCACAGCCAGCTCCCTGACTCCAACAAATTGTAAAGCAATAATAAAAAAAACCTAAATAACAACAGCAGCAGCTAAATTATTTCTCCCTTCCCATTGATTCTTTAGCTGGAATGTCATCTTGAGAGATCTCTTTTGATTGAGGTGTCTAATTGAATTGAGTGCTCATGGCTCTTGAAGTTGTGACCTCAGACCGCTGTGAAATAAATGCAATTTGGAGGATTATTTCCAAAACAGCCACTGCTACTCCTCTGGAAACTTACTATTGCTTCTAGTTTTTGAAATGGTTGGTGAACCAGCCACTGACTAAGCTGTTAAAAGTAGGTGTTCTGTTTGGATTCCAGGGTAATGGTTCTATCAATTCAAAAGCAAGCAACACCACAGAAGCTGACCAAGGCCCTGCACTCAGAGGAAGGAGACGCCCTGGAGGCTGCTGCCCGCACACAGCTGGCCGACTCCTGGGATCCTGACCCACTTAGCAGCTGCTCCCCTGGGCCGTCCGCATGGCAGTAATTACAGAGCCTGGGAGACCTGCACAGTGAAGGTCCCTCAGAGGTGGCGAATTTGCTTGCATGAGGAATTTTCACTGGACAGAAAGCTCTAGCCCTGGTTTGCCAGAGTGCACAACAATAAGACAAAACTTATTGAAGACCCCAGAGGTTCAGGTACATTCAGAAACACAGCAAATGTACTTTATAAAGCGGGTTTCCTTCCTCTTGGGAACCCCAGCTACTTCCCGGCTGTGCATTTACTAATCAGTGGGCCCTGGAACTGGGTAAGTCCAAGCTGAACCAGCTCCCATGATGGAACTTGCCCAGGTCTCAGAGACCAGAGAGCAAGCCTGACTCCAGAGCACAAAGTCCAAGCACCAGGCCATGTGTTAATTTCTGAGGATGGAGGACTGCGGATTCATGATACATACTGACCTTCATGCTGACTTTGCTCTAGGAAGAATTTAATAGAGGCAAGATAACCTAGAGAATTTTTTAAAAAAATATTTTTAGATTTCAGACAGAAATGGAGAGGGAGAGGGAGAGAGAGATAGGAACATCAATGGTGAGAGAGAATCATTGATTGGCTGCCTTTTGCTCGACCCCCACTGGGGACCGAGCCAGCAACCCAGGCTTGTGCCTTGACCGGGAATCAAACTGTGACCTCCTGGTTCATAGGTGGACACTCAATCACTGAGCCATGCCTAGAGGTTTTGTTGTTGTTTTTTAAGTGGGCACTTGGGTCAAACCGGCTTTATAAATCCTAGCTCCAACAATGTACGCTTGGACAAGCTTATCAAATGTGAGACTTGTTTTTTATATCTCTATAATGAGAATAATATCATGGTTATTTTGAGAATTAAATGGACTAATGTATGTAAAAGCAGGGAGTCATTGCCTGGTCCACAGCAAGGCTCGATAAATGGGAACCATAACTTGACTAAGGACGCCTGCTTTACCTTTCATCGCCTTCACAACTCAAATACGCACATTTCCAAAACTACACGAAGCATTTAAGGATTCGAGCATGAAGCCTCTGGTTTGGAAGGGGTTGCTGAAATGCAGCCTGAATCGTGACTTAGATGCCACGATCCTCACTGTCTCTTCCTGCTGCCGCTCTGCGCTCCCTTCGCCTCTGCCCAGCCATTGCAGGCACCTTTCATCCATGCCTCTGTCCGCAGCTGGAAGATGACTCATGGTAGGAAGAAAGGGAATATTCTGGCTGTGGAGCCAGCCAAGGCCCGCAGGGCAGGTTCTCATTAGAATGCTTTACAATAATATCAATCAGTATTAAAAATGCATGTTCTGCTCAATTTTTGAAGCATCTTAAATAAATCTTTAAATAAATCTATTTTGTTTTATCTTCAGGGCTCTGTGAACAGCCAGCCCTGAGGGGCCCTTGCTACCCTAAGTACAGCCCCTGACGTGGTTCTGCAGCGGCCTGCCTCTGCGCTGGCTTGCTGGGGGGTCTGTGCTGGTGGGTCATGCTTTTCGGGTGCTGTGGATTCCTTGTTGGTGGCAGCACAGAACAAGGCGAGAGAAGCACTATTCCATGAGGCCCCTTTAGCATATGGAGCTGCTCACAGGAAGCAGCAGGCCGGTCGGGTTAATCCAGGCGGAAGATTGACCTCTGTCAAGGGTAATCTGCCTAGTAACCGAGATGGACATTAGGGCCATGATGTCATTTAAAAAAATTAAACAATCACCCCTCTCCCAAGAAAAATAAGGGTACACACACACACACACACACACACACACTCCTTAAAGAGTCCCCACATCTGGGTCCCCCTACCCCTAATGAACCATTTAACTGTATTATCTTAAAACTGAAAAGACTTAGTGCATATGAACTTTGCTTCATTCTTGCTCTAGGAATGGATGCGCACAAGCTCCCTCCAGCAAAGTATCCCACCTAGCATCCGGGCTTCTCTGTAGGAGCTCCTGTGCTTGCTCAGGGGGTGCAGTCGAAGGAGCCCCGTGCACAGAGCATGCTCACTGACCTGGGCTGACCTCAGTCCCATCAATTTTCACCAGCGAATCTGTTTCCTTCACTATAAACACAGAGACAAGATGCTACTTATTTTGAAAGACTTAACTAATCAATTTCTAGATACAAGAAAATTGCATCTAATTTTGCATGTTTGTATTACTAAATGAAGATAGGGGAGTCTCTTAGAGCAGAATCTACTTGTACGCCCGGGATATTGCATTTGGGGGTCACGGCTGAAACGCTCAGCCTCAGAATGTAAAAGACTAGATGCCTGAAGCACTGTGGGGGCCGCGGGAGGAGGCCCCCCACACCGGTTCCTGCCGCATGAACCACAGGCTCCCCAATTAGAGTGTCACGCTGCTGTCATGGCTTTTTTGCTCCTGTTCCGAAGGGCGAAGTCTCCTCCAAGACAGAAATGTCAGTGCAGGACGCCTGCCGGGGCACCTCCACCTGCCACCTTCCTCGCCCGGTGTGAACAGTCACCAGCAGGGAGGTCGGTGCCAGGGCACAGCTTTCTAGACCTCCCACGTAGGCCTTAAAAATTCGCCGGTCTAATAGATTGTTAACGATCGCAGATGTAACCCTGGACCTCAAGTGTTGAGTGTCACAGAAATTTCATGTAGGTCAGAGCACTTTTTTAATGTGTTCTTTAGGTCCCAAAATAGAAGTGAAGTTCAGGTTTAGTGAAAAACCTAGGAGGAGGCATTTCTCGGGAAAGAAATGCATTAGGCCGGGAAGGCTCTGTGCCCTGTGTGCAAAGCCTGCTGGGAGATGCCAGAGCACCTGCAGCCCCACGGGGTATAAATGCGAGGTGGGCAGGCCTCCCACAGCCGCATCTGCAGGATGTTCCCGGGCTTGTGCAAGAAGTGCCTCCCTGCTGACCATCAGTCAGATTTCGGTCCCTGGGGAAGCGTGAGGGGTGACCACACACAGCGAAATGCATCAGCCATCCGCCTGTCACATCCGCGTCGACCGTTGTCCCTGGGAGCGGGGAAGCTTTGGGGTCCAAGAAATGCCAAGGAAAAGGCAGCCAGTGGGCAGGGCAGTGGCCAGCCCTTCCTCGCTAATGTATGCAGTGCATGTGGCATTTCTGACAATATTGCTTCTGCCTCACTTGCCATTTAATGTGGAGCGGCTTCTGGAGTCGACTGCGTTTAAAGAGCAATGACTGTTTTCAGGGTAAATGCTCTGTTAAATAACCCTGGAGGATCATGTCCTGTTATTACACTTACAAAATGGCGTTTCAAAAAATAATAATTGTTTTAGAGTTAATTGATGTTTTTAACCAGCACTGTGCAGGGGATTTTGTATTTAGCAGACAGGGAGTGAGCGAGGGAGAAAGAGATCTCCGTGAGAGAAGCAGAAATCACTCCTGCCTGGGTAATGCTGGCAGCAAAGGCCCTCCTCCTCCCAGCACTGCTTTCAATGAGCTCTTTCCACTGCAATTAAAGCAGCCACAGGACCCAGGTGTGTCTCAGCCACGTTCCCCAATGCAGTCTGTGGACGTGGGGCCTGGCAGTGGCCCAAGGAGCCATCAGGGCCTAGGCACAGGCCCCCTGGCCACTATGCCCCGTGTGGGCAGGGCTGGCCCCAGCAGCCGGTGGGATGACACGGAGCTGGAGATCTGCAGAGCGGAGGTTTTTCAGATGAGAGGTCACACGGCCAAGAGTCTCAGAATTTCATACGGCCAGGGCCAGATTGGGAGGCAGGGAAATGGCAGAACAAAACGTGGAAATTCCAAAATCTCCACATTGGGAGAGTACAAAGCCTGGGTGGCCCTGAACACGTCCCTGGTTTTGTGGGGATGGCGCCACTTTTTTCCTTTTGATCAAATTCCTTCCATCACTACTCATCAAGCATATTTATAAGGAACTAACTCTTACTATGTGAGTGAAAGGTTATCTCTTCATCATATAATTACCTCTTACAAGCATTTCTATGAAGTAGGAATTGTGTATTATTGTGATGATAGCTTTAAATATTAAAAATATGCAGACACAGGGAACATAAAGTTTATTTCACTATGATGGAGCTTAATGGAGAGCCAAAATATTTCTACTTGCAGTTCACTGTTATTCCACTATATATTCTATCACCCTCTATCTTCATACACCTTCAGAACTACTGCAGCTGCATGCCAGTAGCTAGATAATGGTACAAATGATCAACAACAACAAAAAACAGACTAAATTAAAGAAAAATAGAAGGTAATGTAAATGTGAACATAAGATGAGATCATCTAAGGTAAACCATTGAACAGACTGTCAAACTACAGCAGAAAGGTAGGGGAGGTTTGGGGGTGGTAAGAGATTAACCAAAGGACTTGTATTCATGAATATAAGTACAACCAACAGACACAAGACACTGGGGAGGGGGGGGTGCGGTGAGGGCAAGTGCGGGGGTGGGGATAGGGGAGGCAGGAGGGGAGGTCAATGGGGGGGAAAAAAGGAGACATATGTACTACTATTTGTAATACCTTAAACAACAACAACAACAAAAACACATATGCATATATGCATTACCTAAGGACACAAACAATAGGGTGGTAAAAGCCTGGGGCAGGGTGCCAGTGGGGTGGAGGGGGTAATGGGGGAAAAAAGGGAGACCTCTGTAATACTCTTGACAATAAAGCTTTTTTTTTTAAGAAAAGAAAAATAAACCCTTATTTTAAAGATGAGATTATAACCAATAAAGTTAACCAACCATAAAGATTATACATATGGATATCAATCCTTTGATAGACACCCACACCTTTGATTTCAGAACCCTACAGTTCCCCCAAATACTATTCCACCACTTCTTACAAATGTTTGCATGTAAACCATATCCTCACTTCTACCCTCATTCCCAACCACTACCATTGATAATGAGAAGGATCAACCTGGGGGGAAAATTAGAAGGGAATTTTGACCACCTCAACAGCTGGAAATCAGTCACTTGAGCAAAAAAAAAAAAAGTATCCCAGTCTCTTGGGCTACCAAATAGCCAGGGGAGGAGGTACCAATTCTATGAAGCCAGAATGAACCCCAGAAATCATTCCAGGATGCAAAAAGAGACACAAAATAGGGATGTTAAATGCATGACCTTCTAATCAAAGCAGAGCTGGCAAAACATCCTGACTTTCACACAGTCAACACCACATCCCAAGGAGAGTTTTCCTTGACGTTTCCAAGCGTGAGCAGACTGGCATGGCATGCAAAGAAGGTCAAGCCCAGAGAGCCATGGGCACCACCTGATAGCAAAGACAGCAGGTCAACATACCAAGAGCCTTGGGGTAACACGCATGGCCATGGAACCCTTCACTTATGTCTTTCCACCCCATTGGCTCTTTAACCACAAGCACATTCAAAGGGCAGAAATCTGGCTGAAAGACTGTTCACACTATTTAGTGTCTAAAAATGACAAAGTTAGCAGTCTTCTCTGTTTATGTAAATATGAAGCATTTCTATTATTTCTATATGTGTTAAGAAGGCAAACAGTTTCTTTCAACACAGGACCTTCCGTTTAGAATGTACAGAGCTAAATGTATCTGATTTCCTCAGGACAGAGTCAAGTGGGGAGATAGAGCTTGACCAGCTTAAAAAATTGGAATGAATAGAGACTCACCAGTTAGATACTGTGGATCAGGCTCAGGGGACCATTAGAACCTTTGGAATCTTCACCATCCCATAAAACGTCATGAGATAACATGGAATCTCTCTCACATGTAGAAAAAATAAAGTCTCCCAAAACTAAAATTAAAAGGAATGACACACACACGGTGAGACTGCAGGGATCTCAGCTGTAATATTAAAATGCTGACCTTATATTTCATAAAACCAGAAATTACAATGGTAAAATATCATAAGGAGAATGTTTATATAACATCGTAAGCTATATACTCAGTAGGTAAGCCAGATAGTTTTGAGTAATAATTAAAGTGTTGTATTGGACCCATGCTCATCCATCACCAGGATGTGATGAGCTCCTGTCTACCTCTGGGTTAGGAGACCAGTGGGAAACAATTCGTAATTAACTTCATCTTCAATACCGTCATCAATGCCATGATTATAAAACTGTACATTCTATATCAACCGAATGACTTGCATGCATGCATATAAGGCTAACCAATGGACACAGAAAACAGGGGGATAAGGGCATGAGTGGGGGTTGGGTTTGGGGGATCATGGGGGGATGAGGACACATATGTAATACCTTAATCCAGTGGTTGGCAAACTCATTAGTCAACAAAGCGGCAAACCACGGCTTGCGAGCCACAGTTTGCTGACCACTGCCTTAATCAATAAAGAAATTAAAAAATAAAATAAAACTGTACATTCTAATAAAGCACACAAAACACATTAAATAAATCTTTGGAAACTGGTCATTAATATACTTATAAAAATTTAAAAATTGATTTTAAAATGTCATATCAAAGACAAAGGGTTGGCATGATCAGTATTCCCAGGTACTGCCAAGAAAGAAAAAAAAACAAACGATCTATTTCATCACTCTTTAAATATTATGTTTGGATCATCCAAAATTCAGTGAAGCTAATATTCCTTCATCATAATTGTGTCCAGGATGCTAATTTGTCTCCACAACCTCCTTTTCTTCCTCTTTCCCTCTTGCCTCCTCTCCTTCCCTCCAGCCCTGTTTATTTATTTTAATAACTTCAATTGTCTATATCATTCCTAAAGCTGAAATAGAGGAAGAAATTTCTGGAAATGGTGACAGAGATGGAGAGAAGAAAAATCGACAGAAGAGGTCCTATTGTAGTTAAGGATCAGCACCACTATCAGACCAGTTGCTGGCCACGAGATGGGCTGGCTTTACTCTAGCAAGTAAGTCCAATCTGATTCCCAGGCCTGGTGAGTCAACCCCTCGCATAGCTTTCAGAGCCTTCATCTTTTACTTAACGCACACTAACAAGTTTATAACCTAGGCCTTTAGTTCTTGCATCAGCTATTTGGAATAACATCCTAGCTGGGGACGTTTGCTTTTGTTTTTGACTCTCAGCTCAGCCGACATCACTCCGTCTTCCACCTACTGTTGCCAGAAGGATCTATTAACATCATGACTTTGCATACAAGCTTTCCCATAGGATGAGTGAGTTCCCATAGGATAAAATCCATGCCTCCCAGAGCCTTCTGGAAACAATTTCTCACCATATAACAAATACATGTCAGAGACTATTTCATATTTTCCTCTTTATAACTTTAACTGATCCTTACAATAATCCTTAGAAGAGGTATTGATGCAGTTAGAGTTGCCTAAAGATGTACTTTGGGAAATGTTATAAGTGATTTGGAAACTATTTTACCTATTACCATAATATTTTTTTAATTTCTCCTTTCATTATTTAAAAGTAAAACATAAACAAGTAACAAGTTATCCCAGCTATGTTGATTGAAATTGAAACATGGCAACCTTACGAGATTTTATGCATTTGTGTTGGCAAAAGTAACTTAAAAATCAATGATTTAGAGAGAAATTATTCAGGAAATCTTAATGACTTATTATAGCAAAAACACTTAAAGGAACGCTTCCATTAATGGATGACAATTACTGGAAAGTAAATTTATTATTCAGGAAATCAATTAACTAGTATTTAATTACTTAAAATTATGATCTCTTAGTAAACATTGGTACACTTTGCTTACAAATATCACTTCTGATTATGGCTCATCAGGAAACAAAATGACTAAGTTACGTCATTGAAAATAATTTGTTTTATTTTCCATTTCCATTTACTGTCTATCTCCGTGAATCATTGCTGTAAAGAACCAGAGGCTCATAGTTCCAAAGATGAGGGGAGGTGAAGCGATTTCCCCACGTCATTTCACCAGGTAGGCTTTCAGGCCCAGTGTGGTCAAGTGGGCTGCCTAAGGCTGCACAGCAAACTGCAGGTGGCCCTGGTATTACTGAACCCAACTGGGTTTGATTCTTGGAGAACAAAAGCGCACAGATGACACAGCAAGAATTATCACCTCACAAAGCAGGACTTCTTCGCAGCAAATAAGGAGTCCTTGGGAATAATTTCCAAATTAGGGAGCCTCTGTGCTTTCACTCTGTCAAATTAATGCATATTCATGATGGAATTTTTTTGTCATAGTGTTATCGGTGGGGTGCTCCCTGTGACCTCCACCTATCACCAGTGAAAGTAGAGCTCTTGGGGTGCCCCAGGGAAAAAAATTTCCTGAGGCCCCCTCGGGAGAATGGGGTATTGTGGAAAGCTTCATTGATGATGTAAGATTTAAGGGGTTCCTCTCCAAGGTCCCATCGCCCTCTATTTTGCCATAGAAGAAGTCCAAGCTTGTCTTCAGCAGGGCCAGAACTAGGCCACTGCCCAGAGTCTCTGCTCCATATTAAAGCCCAGTCCAGTATCCTGCTAACGTAGCTTGTGCTCCCAGCTGCGATCCATTGCGTATGGGGTTCGCATGGCCATGGGCCATGCAGGTGCTAAGGACACAGGGTGGGCGGTGAGTGTGGCTCATGGAGCAAGAGAGAAACAGGGGCGCAAGAGGAGCAAGATGGCATGAGAGTGAGAACTCTGTCCCCAGGTGATAACCGGGAGCTTAACCAATGAACCCTTCAGGTTTTCATGTGCTTGCAGTGGCTCCACCCCTTTAGACAATTATCTTTTCCACAAGTGAGACTGCCAGGCAAGTACCTTCCCTAAGTCACGGACTTCACCAGTCCCGTGCCCATCCCTCTCTTGGTTTGATCCCTTTTCCCGGTGATCTTCAGAGAATACATGACGCTGCCCAGATGACCATGCTTATAATGTCCAGCTTCCCCTGTGCTTTCTTCCTATTATTAATATTAGTAGCCAGCTAGGTATGATGATAACAATAGTATGCGAGAGGCAGTGTCGGCTGGCACAGGCATGGCAGCAGGTCATGCTTCTTCATGCATTGCATGTTCAGAAAACAGCATCCACATTCCTCCCAGAGGAGGGGACTTCACTATTATGAGGAGCTCTTGGTCCTCTGAAGTTCCTAATGGGTGCGGAACCCGTTTGAGCTGGTTCTTTTCTGGCTTCTTTCAGTGGCATCTGCAGGTGCTTATCTGGAAGCCCCAGCTACTCCTGGAATATATGCTCACAGGACATTTTATTTTCCCAAACCAACCTGACTGTATCCCTGGGACAAGAATCCCCAAATCCTGGTTTCCGAGAAGTCCCTTCTCCGTCCACGGTTCCCTCACAGCTCAGAGGACCCAAAGGCGAGCACTGCTTTCCTTTTCCTTTTTTTGCAGAGAGTAAGAACCCATAACTGCTTTAGAAAGTCATGGGACTCGAGTCTTTCTCTAAGCCGCTCAAGGGAGGGTGAGTCACTGGCACGCTTGGCTAACTCCTCCCCTCATCCCCCAGCCCGCCTCTTCTTCATTTCACTAGGTATCCTTTTGACTCATTTTCCGGTGTTTTCTGCGTTGCTATTGGCATAACATCCTATCAGTGCAGTTAATTACATCCGCGTGGAGTGTGAAGGACAACTTGATTGTCTCAAAGAGCCAGAGGCCATATCATCCATCTCACTGCTCTCACAAAGCAAGTGCCCAACTGCCTCTGCTGCAAAGAGGCTGAGGGACAACCCTGGGCAATGCGCCGGCACCCGGGTCCCTGCTCCAGGCCTACACGGGGGCTCCCCCCAAACCTCCACAATGCCGCTGTCCTCCCAGGTACAAGGAAACATCACTGTACCAGTGAGGAACGCGGTAACACCTCAATGTTTGCACGTCTGATTACACATCCTCATTATTTTTGCAACTCCTCTGGGGAGGGGAAACGTGGTTGTTTATCTTACTATGTAATATGGTTAATCCGTTGTGACCATTTCCTGTTCCAGTATAATGTTCATGTAATTGTTTACATTTACCTAATGCTATGTAATTTCTTCCTCCCGTGTGGAAGAATGAACTGAAATGAACTCCGTTACTGCTGTGGCCTCAATGCCTTTATCCCTTTGTCCTCTGAAGTTGGGAGCAGGCGGAGAAACTGAAGGGCCCCACGGGGAGAGGGGGGTGCTGTTCCGGGCAGGCTGTCCACCCAATCTCAGTCTCCAGGAGGCAGCCCGCCAGGTTTTACCTCGCTCAGCTCCTTCAAGACCAAGGCATCGCCATGTGTGGTTTGGCTAATGATTCCTGTGTGCGCCCAGAGCAGCCACTAGATCGTGAACAAAGTGGGCAGAGGGGATGGGATCTCCTGGAACATGACAGCAGCCCCCCATGGAGCCCGAGACATGGCAGCAATGGAGACTGTGCATGAGTACAGGGCTCAAGGTCTGTGTGACTCTCAGAGGGGCTTCGCTGCAAGTTTAGCTGGAGACACAGTAATGCTGCTTCCTAGCTATGGATTTACCGCCACGAGACAGACACTGTGAATGATTTAACCGTTCCCATCACCCTCTGCATTTGGTCGGCCAGGTGGTCCTTGCACCAGCTTTGTTCTTAATTTCTCTTCATGTTACTATCCGTTTTCCTTTCTTTCTAAAAAAAAGAACATCTTAAAGTGACATCAATTCGCCCAGCCAGCATGGCTCAGTGGTTGAGCATCAACCTATGAACCAGGAGGTCACGGTTTGATTCCATTCAGAGCAAGAGCACATGCCCGGGTTGCAAGCTCGATCCCCAGTGAGGGGCGTGCAAGAGGCAGCTGATCAATGATTCTCTCTCATCATTGATGTTTCTGTTTCTGTTTCTGTTTCTCTCTCTCTCTCTCTCTCTCTCTCTCTCTCTCTCTCTCTCTCTCTCTCTCCCTCCCTCCCTCCCTCCCACCCTCCCTCTCTGAAATCAATAAAAATACATAAAATAAAATAAAACTATATCAATTCAATACTCTAGGTCGAGATTCCTATAAAAAAGGAGTACACAGTCCTAGCTGCTTTGGCTCAGTGGATAGAGCATTGGCCTGCGGACTGAAGGGTCCCAGGTTCAATTCCGGTCAAGGACATGTACCTTGGTTGCGGGCACATCCCCAGTAGGGGGTGTGCAGGAGGCAGCTGATCGATGTTCTCTCTCATCAATGTTTCTAACTCTCTCTCCCTCTCCCTTCCTCTCTGTAAAAAATCAATAAAATATATTTTTTTTTTTAAAAAAAAAAGGAGTACACAGAACACATGGCCCACCTTTCCCTCCCCACTGCACCCTCAGTCACCTCCGTGGAGGTCTGCACCCACCCATTGCAAATATCACTTATGTGAATGTGTGTACACGTGCATCTGTTTGATAAACATGTTCTGTGTATTGTTATGAGACCTGCGTTTTCCTTCCCAGGGAGATGTGACCGTTCCCCAGGTCCACACGGGTGGCAAGGCCTCGTTCTGGGCGGCAGTTGCCGGGCACCTCACAGAAAGGTTGGCACAGCTCAGGCTACTTTGCCCTTTAGTTTGTGTCCGAGTTTTTGCCCAGCCCCCACTCCACCTGGGCTTGAGTCATCAGAAGGACATCTGGAAGATCTTTCTGAAAGCCCCCTCTCATGGTTATAGATTTCACAAATGACTTCTTTTTTTAAAGATTCACAAATCTACAGTCTCACCAATAAGGTTGAAGAATTACCTTTTCCTTGAGTCTTCATTGACACAAATCGCTCTTTTTTATTAGTTTCCAGAAGGTATTTTGTGTTTTAATTTGTATTTCCCTAATTACTCATGAATCTTCTCGCATGTATAGGCACGGTTTTATTTCAAGGAGCTACTGATTCATGCCACGATGTAATTTTCTATTGTGTTGGTTATCATTTTTGTGGGTGATTTGTAGTTGTTCTTTATATAATCTAGATATTAATGCTATAAATATTGTTAATCTTTTTTTCCTTAGTCTACCACTTGCCTTGCAACTGCTTATGTTATCTTTTTCTTTTTAGATCTTTTGTATTAAATGAGGCCAGTCTACCGATATATCAATCTTTTCCTTCATTGTTCTTGGGTTTCCCGTTCCATAACAAAATGCATCTCCCACTTCCAAGATTATGTGTACCTGTATGTATAAAATTCTTTATTTTCCTGATGTGGTCAGAACTTTTATCTTTCTATTAATGCTCAGCTCTCTGATCCATCTGCCATTTGTTTTTTATTGTCCTATAAGGTATGGTCTACCAACTTTTAATTTATGATAATAGAGGTTATTTTTGTATCTTCATAAGACTCCTTATATTCCTTTGAAAAAGGACATTATAAATAGGTAATTAAAAATCACCTTCACCACCCTAATGTCTGTGCCCATAGGTAATGCATAGATGCATATAAGATCTTTGTTACTGGGTGGGGGGTGGGAACCAGGTGGAGGGGGGCAATGGGGGGGGAAGAGGGACATCTGTAATACTCTCAACAATAAAGATTAAAAAAATAAATACAAAATAAAATAAAAACAAATAAATAAGTAAAAATCACCTTTACAATGGCATCCCTACCAAGAGAGACAGCCTCTTAATGGGTTTGTGCTCACAGTCCCCTCAAGGCCCCTTCTGTCTATGACTTCGGGTTCCCCCAGCCTTGCCAAGCCACGCCCCTGTGAAAGGTCAACCAGAGTCACCTGGCCACACTTCCACTGTTCCTGTACTAGCATTCTGGACAGTTCTGGACACCATTCATTGACTCTCCATATATAGTTGTCAAGACAGAGAAAGGTAAGTAAAATTCACCATTTCTAATAGCGAACACACAATCTAAATATCCAAGACAATGAACCACCTAAAAAAGCAGGGAAAAGATGCATCATGAGGACATGAATATATGTCCAAAGCAAGGAATAGATTTGGGCTTCAGGTAGGAATTGGTGGAGGAGAAGGGGAAATAGGCTATGGGTGGATCAGTAATAAGAATGTCATGGTCAACCGTCCAAGACCATGTAGGGGACATTTGAGCACAGAAGTAGAAAGAGAAGTGTGAAGCTCCTATTCACCTGTCTCTGCCCTTAATGTAGGGGGTTCAAGAGGTCATCCTGGTGGGCAGGGTAAGGTGGTTAGTAAGGCTGACAAGAGACTAGTCAGGGGTGGGCAAACTTTTTGACTCGAGGGCCACAATGGTTCTTAAACTGGACCGTAGGGCCAGAACAAAAGCATGGATGGAGTGTTTGTGTGAACTAATATAAATTCAAAGTAAAGGAGCGGAGGGGAGAGCAAGAGAACCCTCTGCTCTTTCGGCTCCGCGGGCCGGATAGAACAGCCGAAAGGGCTGGATCCGGCCCGTGGGCTGTAGTTTGCCCATGGCTGGACTAGATCCTTCCAGTAAGTGGGGAATCAAACTGGATCTACAACGGCATTTTTCTTCCCATTCATATTTTACTGTAAAATGTTAGTTGAGCTTCACATTGGCCCTGAGATGGTTTTCTTGGACTCGGGAGATTAGCCCCCAGTGCATAGAGAATGTACCCACCCACCCCTGTAATCAGCTCCAAGCTACTATAACTAATCCATCATCTGTGGCCAGCAAGGATGGCTCCTAAGCATCGATGTGAAGTTAATTAGACAAACATCGTATGCTAAAGTCCAATTGATTATGAAGACACCATAAAGAGGATTAAACATCACGGTGTGTACTGGAAACCCTGTATTATACCTTGAATGTGCCTGCTCTCCCTCAGAAACCCTGTGGAGTCATCAACTAGACAATTAGCATTCAGGAGCACCTATGGCCTATTTTTATCGCTGCTGACTTAATAAGACAGTTATTGTTCTCTCTGTTAATATCTATCGATTAGAGTTCAAGGCTGGGCATTAGGCGTATATGCTCTGAGCTTACTACAGGGTCAGTTAGCATGTTTCCTGTGAGTGGACTCACTCTTCCTTCCTCCAGCTGGAAGGAGAGGCGTTCTGTGCCCAAGGGAGAGCTGGGATGAGAGCACCGGCCTCACACCGAGGGAGTGCAGAGCGAGGGGCTACCTCCTGGGGATGTGGGAAAGAAGAAAACCACAAAGCAGTATTCTGAGGCACCTGGTTTCCTCTAAAGACAATCGAAGTCTAGAAGCTGTGCCTTTTCAAGTTGCCAGGGTACCTGGGACCAGGTCAGCCATCATCCCTGGGGTCTGGATGAAGAGCTTACTCCTGTGCCCTGGGGTGGGTCTAGTAGCCTCACTGTGCAGTAGAGCAGCGGCTGCCCTCAGCACCTTGGCCACGGTGGGCAAGGTTTTGGTGGTGGTGGGCAGTGGTAGTGTCAGTCAAAGGCTGCTCATGCCTCTCCAAACTCCTGTGCCTCTACGCTGCAATGGATGACAGGAGGCTTGATAGATAAAGCAAGCCCTTAATCTGCGGTCTGCCCTGATGTCCAAGACAAGCTCCTCTGCTCCACATCCATCTCTAAATGAAGGAGGCACTTTTGCTGTTATTGTTTCAATATATTTTCCTGTTTTATGTAGGTTAGTTCTATGTCATCGGTCTTAAAAGTAATCTGGAAAAAGGTAAGAGATTACAGTATAATCTTTTTTTGAAATATATTTTTATTGATTTCAGAGAGGAAGGGAGAAGGGGAGAGAGAGAGAGAGAGAGAGAGAGAGAGAGAGAGAGAGAGAGAGAGAAACAGCAATAATGAGAGAAAATCATTGATTGGCTGCCTCCTGCATGCCCCACACTGTGGATTGAGCTGCAACTCAGGCATGTGCCCTGACCAGGAATCAAACTGTGACCTCCTGATTCATAGGTCAATGCTCAACCATTGAGCCCTGCTGGCCAGGCTATAATATAAGCTTTAATTTGCTAATTTAATTAAGTAAATAAAGTTTTATTTTACCTTTCTTATAATGGCCTTTTAACATTCACTGTTTAAACTGTTTTTGCATCACCTTTTTTTGTTTTATATTTAATTAGAGGCCCGGTGCCCGAATTCGTGTAAGAGTAGGCCTTTCTTCCCCTGGCTGCCGGCACCAGCTTCCCTCTGGCACCCGGGACCCGGGCTTCCCTCTGGAACCCGGGACCCAGGCTTCCCTCTGGCACCCGGGACCCGGGCTTCCCTCACAGGCTTCGTCCGGTCTAATTAGCATCTTACACTTTTATTGTTATAGATAAGGTATACATTCAAAAAGTAAAGTTCCTAAATGGCACTGCTACTGAGAGTACAGCCCAATGAATTTTAATATACATACTTGTGCAATGTCACCCAAATCAAAATAGAGAGCACTGCCCCTCTGCTGTAAGTCTTCCTCACGCCACTACTCAGGCCTTGACCCTCAAACTCTTCCCATAACCACCTGAAGTTCCTCTACTAACTTCTACCATCATTGATTTGTTTTGCCTGCTTTTGAGTTTCATAAATTGGAGTCAGACAGTGTGGATACTGTGGTGTCTGAAAGCCATTTCTTGATAAACGTAAAAATGGTTATATCCAAGGAATGGGTCTTTTATTTATTTTTTTAAGTCAGTTAACTCCACTTTATAACATCTCCAATGATCAACTCCTGTTTTCTGACATGTTTAGCTGATTGAGGGTCTTTCTGAAATTCCTAAGAACCTAGACATTCTTTACTGTAATTCTACAATCACCTTCAATCTTGCATATGTTAGAAGGTGAGAACATTTACTAGTAGACTACAAAGAAGTACTTGTAGTCTACTCTACTTAGACACGCCAACAAAATGTTAGAGGTCAAGAAATAAGGTCCTTTTGTCAATCTCATTAAATAGGAAAGTTGGGAGGAGGAACAATGAGGAAGGCACCTTGACTTAACTGGTGTCTTGTCTTTGGGCATTGCTGTGTCTGGCTCAATTTATCGCAGGGGCAAAAAATCAAGCTGGATTAGTCCTAAGAGCTAACTGCAGGTTTTGGTAAGATGTACACCAGACAAAACTAGATATAGAGGAAAAGTGGAAATTTTCAATATGTCAGGCAGTGTAGAGGGATCATAGAAGACCATCAAAGACAGAAATAGGCAACGTTGGGGACAGTCGGCAGGAAGGTAGTGATCTCAGCCTTACACCTTGAGCCTGGACTTCACTGCAAGGCTTGGGTCATTGATCAGAGACTAGTAAGAGAAAAGAAGGGGCTCCGTTTTTAGAAGGATTAACTTACTAGGCAGGCTATCAGGACAGAGACCGGCAAAAAAATGGCATATGCTGAGACAGTGGTTCTCAAAGTGTGGTCCTGGCACAAGCAACATTAGCATCACCAGGAACATTGTAAGAAATTCCTCTCCCATGATCCCCTGAATCAGAAACTCCTGGGTAAGGCCCAGAAATGAGTGCTAACAAACCCTCTGGATGGTTCCAATACTGGCTAAAGTTAGGAACATGTGAGCCAAGCAGTGAGAACAGGGTTCTACGAAGAGCCCGCTCCTCAGGAGTGAGGGAGCAACGTCAGAACCGGGCTATGATTATGAAAACCAGCTGAGTCCTGGGGCAATAGGCTGCAGTGACCTGTCTCTCCAGTGCAAGGGCTGGTCCTGGGCATGAAGACCCTGCTCAGACGGAACCGCCGGAACCAAGCAGAGCCTGAATGTGCACGTGCACCTTGTCAGAGGACATGGGACTCGCCTTAACGTCTCATAGTGCTTGCTTCTAGCCTCCCCTGCCTTACCATCATGAGCTTTTGAAAGGAGGAGCCCCATGCTTGTTCCTCGCCAACCAAAGAGACAGACACAATGTTTGCACCATCATAGGAACTCAGAAAGTACTTGTGGCCCAGCCAGCAGGGCTCGGGGGTTGAGCGTCGACCTATGAACTAGGAGGTCACGGTTTGATTCCTGGTCAGGGCACATGCTTGGGTTGTGAACTCGATCCCCAGTAGGGGTGGTGCAGGAGGCAGCTGATCAATGATTCTTTCTTATCATTGCTGTTTCTCTCTCTCTCTCCCTCTTCCTTCCTCTCTGAAATTAATAAAAATATATATATATATTTTAAAAGTATTTGTGGAAATGGATGAGAAAGGGAAGGAGTGAGTGGAAGAATGGAGAAGTAAAGGAGAAGTTAAAGCAGAGCGTAATTGTATAAATCCGTGGCCATGAAATGTCCAGAGTGGCCAAAATCACTGAGACAGAATGGAGATTGATAGTTGCCAGAGGCAAGGCAGAAATAGGGAGTGACTGCTCATGGACACAAGGTTCCTTTTGGGGGAGATGAAATGTTCTGGAATTAGGCAGTTGTAATGGCTGCACAACCTTGGGAATGTGCTGAAGACTACTGAATTGTACACTTTTAAAGGGTGAATTTTATGGTATGTGAATTATATCTCAATAAAAATAATTACATTTTTTTAAAAAAGCTGAATTCGTGAATATCAAGCAAGGCACAACATTTCACAAACCAAAGGCTATTCTGGGAAGCCGGGAGTCTCAAACAATGAAACTTAACAAGACAAAATCAGACTAGAGCAGCCTGGTTGCCCCGCCCCCTTATGCAGGTTTCACTATACCAATGCAGCAATGGCACCAAGCTCCGAGGAGGTGGGTAGCAAGCTGATACAGATGTATTATTGTTTCTAAGTTAATGTTTCCAAAAATGGCTACTCTCCCAGCAGCAAAGGAAAGAATACAAGACCACAGTCAGTATTAGAAGTAGGTCCTAGGCTCACTCAGCTCCTTATCTATAAACTGAAGAAAATAATAACTGTCAAACCACTCCCCCTGGAGTCTGGTGAAGATTAATGGAGGTACCTCCTGGAAAAAATGCTCTGTTAATTCTAAAAGGTAAGAAATCAGGCCCTAGCCGGTTTGGCTCAGTGGACAGAGTGACGGCCTGCAGACTGAGGGGTCCCGGGTTCCATTCTGGTCAAGGGCACCTGCCCAGATTGTGGGCACGATCCCCAGTGGGAAGTGTGCAGGAGGCAGCCAATCAATAATTCTCCCTCATCATTGATGTTTCTATCTCTCTCTCCCTCTCCTTTCCTCTCTGACATAAATAAAAAATATATTAAAAAAATAAAAAATGTAAGAAATCTAAGTGTTGTTTGTAGGTGGAGAGAAAGCCTGAAAGGGAGTGTCCCCTGAAAAAGCTGATGTGCCCTGGCTCAGCTATCTGGAGTCACAGGACTGGAGAAGGAGGGCTGAGGGTCTTGCCCTCCCACTCCCTCCCACAGCTGGTGTGCAAACAGGGTCCCAAGTGCAGATGGGCGGCCAGTGCCCGGGGCAGAGCCGCAGCCAGCTTTCCAGGCCTGTCTGGGATCCGAGCTCCTTTTTATGAGCCCTCCCTGTTATTACCACCTATTTCTTTTTATGCCGCTTCCAAAACACCGCCATTAATCTTTTGCACTCCCTGAAGGCAAAACACAGGTAATTGGATTTATCTGGTTTTAGAATTTGTTAGGTTCCTTTGCAAAATAAATAAATAACTGACCTCAAAAGCCAGGAGAGCCTTCTGGACCCCGTGCTGTCAGGACGCGGCCTGGGCCCGCAGGAGCCTGGCAGGGCCTGCCTCATTAATCTCGGCTATCTCCTCCCTGCACCTTCTCCCTCCTGTCTCCCCCGCTGCTCTCTCCGTTCAGTTCACTGGGGCCTGATTTAAGAATTGTTTCCACTCTGACCCTCTCAGCTCCTGAAGCCGCTCACTGTGTATGGTTTTCCCTGAGGTTTCTTCTCACCGCGATGTGGCTCTCTCTCTCCATCACCTGTTTTCTTTCTCTCATCTCCCTCTACCAGGGCTGTTTTCTTTCCTCATTTCAGCATGTGGGGCTGTTTAAAACTTCATCAGCCTCAAAGCGTCCTGTTTCTCATGCCCCTTTCTCTTCAGCTTGTGTATTTTCAACGTGTATTGATTCAGAAAGCATGGATGACCATATAAAGGGAGCTGCCCTCAGTGTGTTCTTCTGTGTCAGGGTTGGACTACCACAGTGAGCAAATTAGATACACCATGTTTGCTTTATTCCTTCAACCCCTATGTGCTAAATCTGTAGAAAGCACCCCCAGGGGACATGCTCAGCCTACACCTGCAAGCTATAATAATAAAAGGGTAATATGCTAATTAGACCGGACGTCCTTCCAGATATCCTTCCGGACGAAGCTGGGGCCGGAGTGAAGACCGGGTCCCAGGTGCCTGCTGGCGGATGGAGGGAAGCTGGTGCTGGGGGGAGGGGGGGAGGCCTACTCTTGCACGAATTTTCGTGCATCAGGCCTCTAGTTCTCTAATAAACCTGACCTCCTCCACTCCACTGTCTTCCATCCACAGCAGTAAACTGCCTTTATGTCATGGGGCCTGTGTACATTAGATTGGCCAACACAACAGCAACTGCCCACCAGTACCTTGTGATGGAGACTGCCTCCCACGTCGAAGGCTGACAATGCCAGAAAACCCACTTTCCCATGCTACTTTTCCAGCTAGGGCTTGACTATTTAAAGGCAATCCAGGCCCATGACACCACAAGGGACTCTACTGAGAGTGAACTTCTGGAAAATATTCTCAAAGGAGACACCCACAAGCCCAGGATGACTACTCTTAGGACTTTGTTCTACGAGAGGGTGGTGCCTGGAGCTGTGGTAACCACGTTGTAGCCATGCAAGACAATGATCTTGGCCCTTAGCTCCTGGAAACCAACCCTGAGATTGCCTCCCTTCAGCATCCTTATTGATATGATCAATATTATCACTTTGGGCATTATGTTTTAGTACTTAGAGCTGAGGGCATCTTCATACAAGATCCCCTCCCCCTCCGACCCTGGCTTGGTTGCACTAGTAGACACTCAACCCAAGCTGGGACTGTCACATTCTATCTCCTGCAACTTTGGAAATGGGAAACAAGAGATGCTAGACAATCTGTGGAGACACGCTTGACTTGAGTTGAGAAACTGTGAACTCAGAATATGCAGAATGGCCACCTGACTCCTTGTGGAAATGGAAAGCAGACGGGTAAAGGGACAGAGAAAGGAGACACTCAGGATAAGTAGGAATAAGAGACCATGTGACTGCCTAGTCCCTCTTCTCTCAGAAGCCAAAGTTCTCCTCTCCTCTTGAGTACCATGGTCCTTATTTGTTTCTGCAAATAGTTTGAATGGGTTTTTGTAAGACTTAACAAAAAGACCAAGGCAAAAAATTATGTTGTACTCAGAAATATAGATACGGAGACGAATGAGGTATTTTCGCTGCCTCCCAGGAACTCAAGTCCTATAAATGCTCTTAGAGAAATTGACAGACTATGTTACAGTTAGCAGCATACAAGTGGTGGGTTTATTCCCTCTGCATGCTCTGCAGGAAACACAGATACAATATTTCCAAACAATGGTGCAGAGAACTAGTTTTAGTTGCATGAAAATTAGATTGTCGGGTATATGTCTCAGCAGTCCTATTTCTGTATGTTTGTGGCCGGATAGAAATTTATATTCTAAAAGAAAATTCTTCCTGGGTCGCTATGATTGCCCATTAGGCTTGGAAAACAGTAAGATAAAGGAGACCAATAAATTCAGAAAACATGAACAGAGGAAGTAACATTTGAGAGGAAGTAACCGAGGAAGACGAGTAAGCCCTGCCATGTATACAGAGTTTGGAAAAGAACTTTCCAGGGAGAAAAAGAGCAAACCTCTACACAAAAAGAAGTTCTTTATATTCATTATTATTGATGCCTTTGTTGTGATCACACATATATAAATGTCTGATTATACCTACTTACACAATCAGGGAAGAGATAAGGACAGAGAGCTAGATGCAATCTACCTACTACTTGTCAAGAAGACTACTGATAAGAGGCACTGTTAGCACAGCATCTGAGGAGGTACTTGAGACAATTAAATGGAAATCCTATTCCTGCCCTCAAGAAACCAACATCCATTGAAGAATAAAAAAAAAGAAAATGTGTGCGCATGTGCATGTGTGAGAGAGACACAGAGAGAGAAATACACAATCTATAATAATAAAAGCATAACATGCTAATTAAACTGGATGACCTTCCAGACGAAGCTGGGGCTGCCAGGGAAGCCCAGGTCCTGGGTGCCAGAGGGAAGCTGGTGCCAGCAGCCAGGGGAAGAAAGTCCTACTCTTGCACGAATTTCGTGCATCGGGCCTCTAGTAAGCAAGTAATTCAATTACCAAAGAGCAAGCTGTACCTGTAAATACAGACAAATGGAGTGAGATGCAGGTTGATCAAAACCAGCTTGAGTTACACAATGCTTCCCATGAGTCCTGGTCCATGATTCTACTCTCTGAAGACCTTCTTTTAAAACTTTTTTTGTACACCGGATAGACTGGAGACAAATACCCACAGTATTTGTCTGACAAACTCTTAATCTAGGTTGGTGATTCTTTTCTCTGAACACTTTAAATATTCCATTCCACATTTTTTTTTTTTGCTTGGATAGTTTCTGAAGAGAAGTCTGATATCCGTCTTATGCTTGCTCCTCTATAGGTAATCTTTCCCCAGCTCTGGCTTCTTTCAGGAATTTTTTTCTTTGCATTTGAATTTTTTTCAGTTTCAATATCATATGCCTAGGTATTGTGTGTGTGTGTGTATGTGTTTTATTCTTTTTTTTTTTTTTTTTTTTTTTTTTGGTGTTTACCTTCCTAGTATTCCATGAGCTTCTTGGATTGTGGTTTGGTGCCTGACATTAATCTTGATAAATTCTCAGTCAGTATTGTTTTAAATATTTCTTCTGCTCCTTTTTTTAACTTCTGGCTTCCCATTACATGTAATATCACACCTTTCGTATTGCTCCACAGTTATTTAATATTCTCTTTCTGTGTGTGTGTTTTTTTTCCAGTCCTTTTCTTTTCTTTTTCAGTTTGGGAAGTTTCTATTGACATATCATCAAGCTCACTGATTCTTCCCTCTGCCATGTCCAGTCTATTAATAAACCCATCCATCAAAAGCATTCTTCATTTCTGCAATAATTTTTATAGCATTTCTTTTTTATTCTCTCTTAGAGTTTTCATTTGTCTTCTTACAATACCCATCTGTTCCTCATGTTATCCATTTTTTTCTATTAGAACTCTTAGCATACTCATCACAGTGATTTGATTTTATTATTATCCAAGGATGTGGTTTTTATTGATTTTTTTAGAGAGTGGGAGGGGAGAAAGAAACATCAGTTGGTTACCTTTTGTATGTGCCCTGACTGGGGATCTAACCTGCAATCTAGGTTTGTGCCCTGACCATGAATCAAACCAGTGACCTTTTGGTGTATGGGACAATGTTCCAACTAACTAAGCCTCTTGGCCAGGGTCATCATGGTTATTTTAAGGAGTCATTCAAAACCTCCCAAAACACAAAAGTCCAGGGTAAAACTCATATGATCATATCAATATATGCAGAAAAAGCAGTTGACAAGATACAACATCCCTTTGTGACCAAACCATTCAACAAAATGGATATAGAACAGGGGTGGGCAAACTTTTTGACTCGAGGGCCACAATGGGTTCTTAAACTGGACCTGAGGGTCGGAACAAAAGCATGGATGGAGTGTTTGTGTGAACTAATATAAATTCAAAGTAAAGGAGAGGTGGGGAGAGCAAGAGAACCGGATAGAACAGCCGGATCCGGCCCGCGGGCCGTAGTTTGCCCAAGGCTGATATAGAAAGTACCTCAACATAACAATGTCCATATATGACAAACCCTCAGTTAATATCATACTCAATGGTAAGAAACTGAAAGCTTTTGCTCTAAGATTAGGAGCAAGACACTCCACTGTTAGTCAACATATAGTGCTGGAAGTCCTAGCCAGAGTAATCAGGCAAGAGAAAGAAATAAAAGGCATCCCAGTTGGGAATAAAATAAAACGGTCACTGTTTACAGATGACATGATTTTATATACAGAAAACCCTAAAGAGTCCACACACAAAAACTATTAGAAACAATAAACAAATACTGTAAAGTTGCAGGATATAAAATTAATGTACAAAAATCTGTTGAATTCTTATATACTAATAATAAAATATCAGAAAAATAAAGAAAAACAATTTCATTTGCAATTACAAAAAGACATTTCTAGGAATAAACTTAACAAGGAAGGTGAACTTTGAAGACACTTTTCTAAGTGAAATAAGCTAGTCATGAAAGGACAAATACTCTCTGATACCATTTATATGAGGTTCTGAGGGTAGTCACATTCATAGAGAAAGAGAGAACGGTATTTGCCAGAGGCTATGAGTAGAGATGGGAGTTAGTGTTTAATGAGGACAGAGTTTCTGTTTAGAAAGATGAAAGAGTTCTGCAGATGGATGGTGGTGGTTGCTTCACATAATGGGAATAAATTTAATGCCACAGAACTGTACACTTAAAATGGCTAAAATGATAAATTAAGTGTTATGTATATTTTTCCACAATTAAAAAAAAACGGGCATGGAGAAACTCTTTGAGTGTAATAAATACTAGTATGTTCTGTACTTTGTCAGGTGGCAGTTACATGGATGAATACAAATGTCCAAGTTTGACAAAATGAACACTTAATATGATGCATTTTAATTTAAGGTAATGTTCTCCCCCTCCTCCCTTATTCTCACTCGCTCTCTCCTTTCCTCCTCTGCTTCCTGTTCTCTGGGCCATTTATTCTGCTAACACATTCACTATATGTGACTGTGTAAAGAGGATGATAGTCTAAAATTAATTGAACTTTATAACTTTCACTGCCTACAATAGTTCTTGGCATATAGTGGGCAGTCTAAAGCTGCTTGTTTAAATAGTGAATCCAATAACATATTTAAAACAAATAATGCTACTGTTCATTGTGCGCTCGCTATGTGTGAGAATCCTATATAATAAAAACCTAATATGCAAATCAACTGAACAGCGGAATGACCGGTGGAACGACCTGTCGCTATGACGCGCACTGACCACCAGGGGGCAAACACTCAACAAGGGAACTGCCCCCAGCCCGCAGGCCCCAGGCCAGCCAAGGCAGGTACCAGTGTGCCCCCACCGCCCCCACCCCCAATTGCCCTGCTGGTCACCCCACAGATTAGCCCTGATCGCCGGCCAGGTCTAGGGACCCTACCCATGCATGATTTCTTGCACCAGGCCTCTAGTTTAATATAAACTCTTAGAAATGCAATGCTCTGTATTCCTCCCCAACAACCCAGTAGAGTGGCTATACAGTCCCTATGTTTTTAAATCAGAAAACTGAGACAGAGAAACTTAGTCACTTGTCCAACCGCATGCTGCCAATAAGTGCTAGAGCTGGGATCTGAAGTGAGCTTTTTTTTTACTACAAAGTCTTAGCCTGTTAGCCTCTTTATGGAGGTTATATTTTATCTCATATATCACCTAAGCACCCATTGATTAGGCTATTATAAAATGGAGCACGTCATCACAAATATCCAATAAACTATTCCCATTGCTCAGTACATTGGGATACATGCTGCTGAGACATACTCAGGGCCATCACAGTGAGAGCTTAGCACAAAGGCAGCTGCAATGGTGATGGCCAGTGAAATGGGTCCATAAATCCCTTCATTCTGAGATGCCCTCTGCCATGTCAGGAGTTATCACATTGACTTTTTCCATCCTCTAAAGTTTGCAGATATACTTACAGAATATGTCATCCCACACTTTGTAACCTTGATAAAAAGGGGAGAGGTAGGCATAGCTCCCTTGCAACTGCTCAGAATCTCCTGGCTTTAAGACTATTATAAAATTCCCAAATACTGCAATTATAACAAGCAAGAGAAGACAGGACAAGTTAAATACCAACTATCTAGGGAAAGATCATTATCTCAGCCAGGATTTAAATGCCAGAATCTCTGGTTGTAATTGCAGAGAATACCCAGTTGCTTCCAAATGGGCAAGAATATCTTCATTAGAAAATGTACATACGTGTGGGGTGGGCGGACAGGGAGATAGGGGTAAGGGGTAGGCATGTGTCTTTTCAGCAAACTCAGAGCACCTGCTGCGTGTTAGATAATGTAGTGGGCACTGGTAACACACACACGAAGAGAGGATATTGCCATAGTTAGCAAAGACAGGCATGAAGTGGAAACAACAATGGGAAGAGGAAGCGTTGCAGAGATGGCACAGAAAGCACAGGACAATAGAAAGTTGAACACTATTATTTCCTCTTGCCCTACGGCACCTTTTAGTCAAGTGTCTCAATGTAAGCATGGCCACACCAATAAACCACCGGACCAATCCAATCCCCTGGGCGACAGAGGCTGCCTCCTCCTTTTATCCATCAATGGGAGTTCCAAACAGCAAGCAAGAGACCTTTTATAAGTGACGACATCAATCGTAAACAACCCCAGTCAAGGTGGACAAATACGTGACATGGCAAGTCATGTTTCTGAGAATGACTGAGAATAAACAGTTTCGTTGCAGAGGAGCAAGGGTGCTTGGGCTAGACCTCAGGGGAGGTGGTCTCCAGAAAGGACCTCCAGGTGAGCAGGCAAACAGTATGCACTGGGAAGGCAACAAACCAGTAGGTTGGGAAGAGTGGAATCAAGGGTGGATAAGGTCTGTTGGAGAAAAGGTCTTGTCAGGACAAGGCAGTACTCTCAATCACGGGGGCCTGTGGTAGATCCACCAGAGAGCGGGAAGGATTGGGCTAGCTCCCAGTGACAAGGAGAGGGTTTCTAATTGTGGGACAGGTGGGAACCAAGGGTCAGAAAGGGCCAGGTCCCAGCAGCGAGGGAGCCCTGCGCCTTAAATTGCTCTTTGCTTTGACTTAAGATGGGCGCTGGGCACCTGTGCATGGGGGATCCTGCAACCTGGATAGTCGGGGATGAAGACATTCACACGCCAGACACTCAGCAAGGTGATTCTTGTCCAACACTTTCTTTCTTCTTTCCTTCCTTGTGACGATTTAGCAATTCCATTTTAGTCTATATATTTTTTTCCTCACACATACAAACTTTCCCCACCTCTTCCATTCCTTTGCCTTCCTTCAACTCTTAGCTGACATGTTGAGAAAATTTCTCTCCTACTCAGGTCTTTCCATTTTTGTCTTTCATTTCTTTTATCTACCTTCTTTTCTTCATTAATATTTAGGAAAGTGTCCCCAATCATCTGAGAAGTGGAAAATGTACTTGAATCAAATGAAATGAGAGCTACACATCATAAAATTAAATTTGACACAACAAAAACAATACAAATTCCAGAACTTTTAAAGCGTTCAGAAATATATGAGAAAATGTTTCCATATTACCTTCCTCTAATTATGCCTACTTTTCTTCAGCATTCACGCTAAATAGAAAATTATCATATTCATTTTTTTCTCTCCTTTGCGTAATTACTTCTTCTACAACAATGCTGTTTTCTATTATTCTTCATTGCTAGTGTATAGCATCTTGGGTAATTATGACTTAAATTATCTTCTGTGGGCTAGCCAGAAAACTTAACAACCACTTAAAAAATTCTTTGTTCTTATTATGCAATGGAAACTTAGTTAATCGAGATACCATAAATCTTCAGATTCACTGAAAATGTTTAATATTCAAAACTAATTTTTAAACATCTAATTGATCAGCACTATTATGGGAAACCAGGTCAAGTTCTTCAGCATCTCTTTGATTAAAGCAAAATGTACCATCTGCAGGGAAGAGGAGACCAAAAGGGGTCACATGGCTTCTGGGGCATGACTCAATAGTAAGGTGAGTAGAAGGTCTGTGGTTCTCTGTTTTCACAGCCTCAGTGGCTTAAATTAAAATCTGAATATAAGGATGGGGAGAGCGGGTTATACAATGACATATATTTTAGAATTAAACAAAGTACTTCTCTCTTCATTCCACATGGCCCTAGTGATCACTCATTTCCTTGCAGTTCTCTTGGAAATAACTGTGGCATGCATTGGTGTTCCTGTCAACAAATTGCTTGCTTTGTCCTGATTCGCATGACCCTGGGAGATGCTGTGTGCGCTGTGGGAGGTCAAGTGACAGGAGAGGACAGCCTTTCCTACAGGTTCAAAGCTAAGAGCACTGAGGATTGTGTTGGAGCACAGGGGACCCCAGCGGCCATCACTCTGAGCACTGCTAGCAGTACGCATGCTTCCCAGCCAAGAAGAGGAGCAGCCTTTACTCCTGAGTAGGTGAGGAGAATGAAGCACCAGGAAACAAAGGAGATCGCCTAAGACGGGACCATACACAGCTAAGCCCTCAACCAGGATGCGGATTTCCTGACCTTTGGCCAAATATAGGTCCTGGGAACAGGGGGTGGGGGGCACTTTGGACTTTGCTGCTGCAGCGCATGGAAGCGCTGTCTGTGCTCCATACCCGGGAGGGGTACCATGAAACGGAAAAGAAGGGACAAGGTCTTCCAGGAGCGAACCCAGACTACAACACATAACAAACCTGTGGCCAGAGGCAAGTGACTTCACTCTCCTAAACCTCAATCTCCTGGGCTGTTATTTGGGGTCATAATATTCTGAAAATCACCTGAAACAGTAAGTAATCGGTCTGTCATCTGACACATGGGAAAACATACATAATAGACTTTGTTTGCTTTCAAAGGTCCCCGCCCTGGCACATTTGTGAAAGGGTCTGTGGTGAGATGCTGTAGGGAGGGTGACACAGGCCCCACCCCTTCCCTCCTCTAACCTTCTCTACCCAGGAAATGCACTCAGATCTAGGCGGGTCTGGTGCTGGGCTGCAGAGACATCACAGCTTCCATTTTCACTTGTTAAAAAAAGACACACCAGGGTACCAGCAGCTCCAGGAAGGTGTCATCGCCTGGGAGGTGGGAGGGCACAGAGGATGCACACTCCCCTCCCAACACCACTCCATGCAGACTCTCTCTCATTCACCCAAGCCCCACCCCAGCACAAGCAGACTCCTGCAGGGAAAGTCGTCAACAAATGAACCAGCCTCAAGTCATGTGCTGCTGTCTTGTCTAGATTTTCTTTTTTAATCAAAAAAGGTTAGCACATAATTCCTAACTAAAAGCAGTGCAATTTCTGTCAGCCCTAAAAATGTCTCAGACCATAATTCCTCTTATCTCATGACTGTGAACACTGCTTCCTGTTAATAAGTAATTTTAAAAGCCCTCCCTTGGGAAGATCAAATAAGATGGATTTGGCTCCTCCTCTCGGCACCTCAGCCTGGACCCCACCCGATCTGGACCCCACGCTGGCCAGAGCTGCTCCCCTCGCTGACTCCCTCTGAGCCAGCCACAGAGGGAGCTCGGGAAGTGGGCCAAGGGAACAATCCCTTTTTAGACGCTGAAAGGAAGGAAAATGAGAATGATAACTAAACTGAACCCAAGGGCCAAATTTAGTGAAAGGCCCCAAAATGAACAAAAAGGCTTAGATAAGAGCTGCTGAGTTTTCCAGAGCAATTAGACAGCCAGGAAGCATGTATCTTGGATGCTTTAAAACTTCACCTCCCATCCCCTGCTTTGGCCCGCGGTGTGTGGCATGGTCAGGTGCATTGGGAGAGCAGATGCATCCCTACCCATCAGTCATCTGAGAGAGTCTTCCAGGCCCCCTGGATCCTCAGCCATGCCCAACCCTGACACACCAGGCGGCAAGGCTGGGCAGCCTGTCTGCCCCGCTGCCTCCTTGCCTTGTGTATCTTCTCGCATCCGGAGCAAGGCAATCCTCCCAATATTTGACAGCCTCTCTTCCAAATATCTGACTCCACTGCTGCCAACAAGGTTCCTCTCAACTCCGCTGCCCTGCTCTGTGCCTTGCCCTGAGGGATAGCGAAGCCTTTTGCATGGTTTCTGGGCTGGTTGCAACCAATGGGGGAGTCAGTTGTCCCCTCTGAAAATGATTTAAGCGGCATCCAAAAATCCAACAGGCCTCCAAGATCTCTAGCCAACCGTTATGCTTGAATGTCCCAGCATCGTATTTTGAAGAGCATGAAACCCTTCAGATATGAGCACTTCATTGCTGCAGAGGCAGTCACACATTAGAAGAAACTGAGTCGCGTTAAGATGGACAAAAACATTCAACCGATTATCTTAATCCTTAGGAGCCACCACAGTGTCTGTCCTCAGCACATAAGACATGGCTCCTAAGTTCAGGAGCTCACCGTCTAACCACAGCCACACATGAGTGGCAGGTCCACATGGTGCATCTGTTGGAAGCAAGATCTGCATCAAGAGCTACTAGAATTCAGATGGGGATAATTCTTGACCACGGGCAGGAAGCAGGATGCTGAGTGGAATGGGGAAGAGACAGGTACATTTTAAAGGTGTATATGTGTATGTGGGTGGGGGTCGGAGGAGGTAGGGGCGTTAGAAGGAGCAGAAGGCAGAGCAGATGAAATGCCACAGTATGTTCCATTTATTGGGACAGTTACAGCAACAACTGCTGTCTCTGTCCTACCTCACACCCCTCAAAATGTTCATGATGTGATCCCAGTGAGGAATGAAAGCCAATGAGAGGAGACCGAGGCCCAGGAGAAAGGCACATCCGACCATCATCTGTGCAACTGAGGTCGACACTAGCGGGCCACCCTGAGCATCCGGGCTCCTTCCCGACGTGGCGCTGATTCAGACACAGGACTCCACAGACCCGTCAAGCTAATCTCATGGGAAGGCACAGACCATTTTAACCCAACAGCAGATAATTGTAATGAAATGATTCTGGCCAAAAGGGGCCATTTGTAATAATGAATTCAAATCAGATTCATAGAAGCCATAACTCAGACATAGTGAATACCACCATTTCCATATCCTTTCTCTTCCAAGGAGGCAAGCTAACTCAATATTCAAATAATTATTTTTACTTCCCAAGTCGCCCTTTGAAGTAATTATGGGAAAGATAATATCGCCTCACTTATATCAAATGAGTTTCACCCACGTCCAGAACTTGAGTGTCGTCTTGGCCACATCACGTCCCAACATCCTTCAATGCAAACAAAGACCTATCACATGAAAATCGATATCTCCAAGGAAGAAAATCATCCTTCTCTAAGCCAGGCAATTTCTCACGGGGAAATTCAATGAGGGACCCAGCTCTCTCCATCGCCTTGCTTATCCTACTCTGTCCTTGGCCTTCAATGTGACTGTTCAAGACGGAGACACAGGCTCGGGATTCTTTGATCCACCGCAGCCACATTTGAAAAGACTTGCTGTGGCTGATGGTGTGGGAATCATTCAATGTTTTTGCAATACATTCCGAGCATCTGATGCATTGGGAACACTAAATTCCCGAACACTTGCCTCCCCGTGGAACATCTGTAAGGAGACTAGAGAGTGACCATACTCAAGACTAGCGTTGCTTTAAAAGCACTACCCAATACAAAATAAAACATGGTCTTTATCTGAGGTTGAAGCCATGGATTTCCAGAGACTGGGAGCAGGGACTGGCCCTCTGAGTTCTGACAAATAAGTGCTTCTTTGAGATGGAAACACAGCTATTCACCAAGAAACCAGTGCAGCAGAGAGAACAAAAGGAGAGAGGTGGAGACCCCCAGAAATCCACAGGAGATATTTATGTTGCTTTAAGAAACATTATGCTAGTGGAGAAATCAAAACTTAAGATATCAGGGAATGATAAAAATTAAAGTGACGAAGGCAAAACAAAAGAAAGTAAATTATGATTCATTATTATTTCGCCTTTTTTTTTTGGGGGGGGGACAAACATTTAAAATAGAGGCATCTTGTAAAAATGAAGAAGGTAATAAAAGAGAAGAACCCAAGAGGTAAAAAGGGGGAAAAAATGGATAGAAAGAGATTAAAATGCAGACAATGTGCTGGATTTCTGCACCTCAGGGCAACTTATACAGAGAGGAGAAGCAAAACCAACAGAAGACATGTGCTCACTTTTTAAAAAACATAGCATGCAATCAGGTAACAGCAGTTATACTTGAGCATGGAAGGGCTTTTTTTTCCCCTCTAAACAAAGCACACAAAAACAACTATTCAGCTCTTCCTTTTTTTCACTTCCATTCCCATTACGAAGCCCAGCTGCTAAACATCAGAATTGAAGATCATGAAAACAGGCCAGTAGCTAATAAAATAAATAAAGGTAGACGGAAGCTGGCCCTCTGCTGGTAGCAAAGTCTTACTGCATCCTGGCAAGCAGAAAGTTCAAGTGTAACTTTTAGGGGAAGGAAGAGGGCAGAGGATTCTGGAAATCAGCACTGAGGCCCGTGGAATGCTGGCCCTCTTTGCCCCCGGTAGTAGATGAGAAGATAGGAAGAGATGTGTGGCAGCGTCTACGTCCCTTAGCAACCGGTAACAGTTACCAGCATTCATTCCCTTGGTGAAGGTGCGTACATGGTGCTGCTCGGAGCCCAGGAGCTACTTATACCTTTGAGCCAACTGCAAATGAGCATCCTGAAGTCATCTCCCAGGGAGGGGTCTCCCAGCGCTTTGTGGGGGGCAATCAAGTAGGCAGATTGCACTCTAATCTGAGACAGACTGAAGGATGCCCAATGACCAGGAGGTCTGGCTCCAGCCTTTTCTTTTCTCTCTCAACCTGAGGCCACTGAATTCCGGCAGCCAGGGTTCTGGGACCTCTTCTCTAACTCACAAGAAAATGTAGCTGAGAACCACCCAAAGTGACAAGAATCCAACCTTGGCCCTTGGGCTTAGGGGAAAAACAGCTGGCACTCCAAAAGGCCTTTCCTTCCTTCCCCGGGGAGAGGTTTGTCCAGATGTAGCGCGAGTTCAACCAGGGGAGTCAAGGGAAGAACAGAAAGGACACCCCACCCTCCTCCGTTCCTCGGAGAAGCCAGGCCTTTGGACTGCAGAGTCTGGGGCAGAATGTTTTATTTTTCACTCGAACCATCCAAGTCCTAGGCAGGGCAAACACATTCACCCTGTGTACACTGTGAGCCCAAGTTAAGCTGGGACGCCCCTGAATCTGCCTCCTAGGACCAGGGCTGCCTCATTAAAGGGATAAAAGATGATATCTGCTGAGCTGGTGGAAAGTTGTGGCTGCATTTTTATTAAAGTCTCTGCCGCAGCAGGTCCAGTCCCCAAAGGTTCATATTCCGAGCATCTCCATCCCTCTGCCTGGGGCATGCAAGTGATTCTCTGTAACTCATTAAGGTAAAACAAAAAGTGTTCCGATGGTGCTTTTTGCACAGGAGTGATGTCCTTGCATAAAAGCTACATGTTTCCTCTCCTGGTCCTGAGCCGGCAAAGATAAAAATGCCCTCATCATTTATAATTGGGGCCCAGGCGCACCAGGCACCGCGCACCACGCATGGCTGACATGGATGGCTGAGTCTTGAGCAGCCTCCCAAGGGGCCGTGGCCCAGCAAGAGCAGTTCCAGAGCCTGAGATTTTCGGTGTCTCTCTGAGAGGGGCCATCAGCCCACCCTGAGCATGTCCCGCCTCATCACACACCTGCTGGCAGGTGAGACAGCCACCAGGCACCCAGCCTTCTTAGACCAACCCCCAGGGTGGCCATCCCAAGGCTCTCCATCCTCACCTTGGCAAAAATGAACCTAGCCACGTCACAGACTTCTAGCCACGATGGAGTCCCAAGCATGGACCTCCGTGTTCACTTCTAAGGTCTGGGACCAGAGAAGCTAGAGCAAATGACACACCTGTCCAGGAGGAGTGTCAGGTGACACAATGGGCAAGAGGGCGCCTCTTGAGCCTGCAGAGGTCCTCTCGCCTGCTCCTCCCAAGCCTTCCTCTCCCTTCCTCACCTTTCATATAATCACAGCCCAGAGGCTCAGACCCCGCTGAAGTGCAGCTCCCTACCTGAGGGTGGCGCTCTCGCCCTGCCGGACCGTCACGTTGTCCATAGCTTTGGGGAAGGTGGCATCTCCGCTGCGCACGGGCACTCCTGTGGGTACAAGGAACAGCAGCCTGAGAGACACGATCACGAGGCACTTCCAGGGCAGGAACAGGTACCCACAGACCCCCATCCTCGACAGCCACAACTTCCCAGAACGCCGGGCCGCAGCACGGTCCTGGTGCCCCGCCCCACACACCAGCGGGTCTCAGGCAGCGGTGTGGGGAGAGGCAGGGATGAGCGAGCCAGGCGCCGAGAGGGAGCAGGAGAAGAAGCGAGTCCAGGCTCTCCGGAGTCTAGTGGTTCTTCTGCCTCAGCTCTCCAGCCTGGCAGAACCAGATGCCCCTCCTGCATCTAAAAAGAGCTTTCTTGACGCTCCCCGGGGAGGCGGGAGGCAGCCTGGAAGGGAGAGCAGGAAGGAAGGTGCGGGATGAAGGTCACGGACTGCTCTTTCTCTGCCTCTCTCTTCGAGATGCTACTTTACAACGCAGTTGGGCAGGTTCTGCAGAGGTCTGGCATCAAAAGTTTATAACCCAGAGAAGCCAGGCAAGTCTGGCATAAAGGAGATGCCATAAAACGCTGCTGCCTTGGAGAGAGGAGAAAATGCTTTATTAGATCACACATATGGATGGGGAGCTGTATTGATAAACAGCCCAAGTCTCCGATCTGGAACCCAGAGGCGGTACAAAGTTCCACGCGGGGACAGGAGGCGGGCTCCGCGCTGGATCCTCCGAGCCCTGGACCCTGTACTTTCCCCCGCAGCCCAGCGCGAACTGGCGGCCAGGGGCCCGCGCTGCCAGCCCACTGAGCACGCCCGGCGCAGACTCGGGGAGCAGGGGAGCTGGGCGGGGCGGCGCCCCCGCCTCCTCCAGGGGACGGCGCGAGATGCCACGTTCAGGAGCCACCCCCAGCCTCCACACCGCCTTCCTCCCGGGAGCAGCCCCGAAGCCCAGGGCCCTACCACCAGGTTGTCATGGCAGCAGCTCCATCACTGACCACCACTTTCTCCGGTGCCAGCCGCTGCTAGCTGGCGGGTGCTGGGCGGGGATGTGGGGCGCGGGGCTGGGAGCAGGCATCCACCTTAACCCCCGCAGCGCCACGTCCACACGGGCAGGGAGCCCAACAGGGACCAGGCGGACGCTTGGCCAGGCTCAACTATCCCGACCCCCAGAGCCAGGGAGAGAAAGGGGCGCACTCCAGGTGGCTCAGCTGCGGGCAGGCAGGTGGAGCAGGGCTGCTGGGGAGGGGAGAGTAGGGGGACAGGAAAGGGAAATGTGGGGAAAGCTGCAAATTGGGAATGGATGCTAGCACCTTCCCTCCCCGGATGTCTTAGCAGAAGTTGCCAAACTCTAAGGAGAAGAGCTAAGTTTCCCAGGACAGGCGGCTGAACAGTTCCGGTGTGCAAGTCCAGTACTGGGTCGGCCCCTTCGCTGCCTGGCTGAGCCACAGACCACAGCAGAGCCCCCTGGGCCTGTACAAGGAGCTGGGACACTCTTTCTGCCCTGATGACTCACATGGGAAGTGCCCATGGCCCTTGACGTGCTCCGTCTCCCAAACTGATGAATCTGAATCTCCTTACCACACAATACAAATAACCCTCATGCTATTCCATGCTTATTACTTGAGTATCCTATTAGAAAAAAGCAAAAGCTGGGGCAAAGACAGGTCCCAAAAAGTATTAGGCTGATTTCTGACTTCCTATGGAAGTATGACCATAACACGATGTGGTACGTGATGGCATTGGGAGGGGACCTGGCAACAGCATTCTCAGAAGCCAGACTATCAGATTGTTTGGGGCTCAGATTAATTTCTTTCACTTTTTACGCGGGGAACCCAGGCTTCCTTCGGGCCTGCCAGAAGGTTTTCTTGCTGCTCCCAGAAGCCACCTCTGATTTCATATGGGAACTCAGTGGTTGTATCATCACTTAGTGCCTGCATCATAATTTAATGGCAACGATGCATTTGCGTTACTGTATTCCTTCTCAAATCCTTTTGTTAAATTAGACAAGGCACTGAGTAATTGTTACAACGAAATTTAAATGAAACATCAGCTTAAACTTTTATCATTTATGACTTCACTTGCTGGATGACTCCATGACAAATAAATATTGCCCATCACCCCTTGTAAAATGGCAGCCCACCTACAGTTGTAGGTCTAAAGTTTTTTCATCAGAGTGTCATACCTCCGGAAGAATACTTGTCACTAGTCGTGCCATATACGTTTTATATGTTTATTATAGGGAAAACATCTCAGGCCTTTGCAGAAAGCACATACTAATACAGCCGATGGGGCAGGGCACTCAGCCACTGATAGGAGTCATGAGGCCGAAGGGGAGGCTGGTGCTCAGACAGCAGCCAAACCGTTTATTTGGGAATTTAATGACACCCATCTTTCCTGAAGAGTTGAGTGGCCCTGGGTTTTCTGTACACACATCGCACCTAATCCTCTAAATTCTGAGATGCGATTGTCAATTATCACCAGACTGGAAAGGCTTTCTCGGTGCTTTAACCCAGTGGTTGCCAACCTGGTGGTCTGTGAGGTCCGAAAGGTTGGCGACCGCCGCTTTAACCTGTGTAAAGCTGGGAACGCAAGCCTGTGCTTAGGGTTTGCTTCCATTACAGAGTCTGCATCCTGACCATCTGAGGGGCCATGGTAGCAGTGGGGTTGGGTCTGGCTGCCATACAAGTCACAGGGCTCATGCGACTTGCTCAAAGTGGTCTCTGTTGACATTCTCTACTCATGCACCTGTCGGCTCTAGTGTTTTTCAGGAGATGCAAATGGGACAGCTGCTAAATACTAAGTTAGCTCATAAAGGATTGTTTGAGATGGAAAGATTCATTGGGAAAGAGACCAAAGATGGACAGAGCATGAGATTCCAGGAGGGGCAAGAAGAGCTGGCAGGAAAAGATGAGAGGCAGAGACCGGTTATAGGCGGCATTGACTAGACCTAATGATATGTAATAGTCCCTGTCTTGAGGAAGGGATGAGCTACCGATCCTTTTTTTTTTTTTTCCCCAGGGCTGGCTCCTCCCAGCTAGAGATATCTGGAAGCCTAGAGAACAGGGTTGTGTCTCTTCTCTCTGGTAAGTTGGTTTCCTAGTTCAACATTTTTGAGTGAAAAAATGGGCTGAACTCAAGGGCTAGTAAATTCAGAGAAATAACTGCAGAAGTCTCATCTTTATGTTAACCTGTGTCATTCTACAGTTTTGTGGGGGAGATTTTGTGCCTCTTGAAAGCATTGTGAGGGGCCAGTGCGTTCATTTGTAGACTAGAAAGCCAAACAAATTGGAATGGAAAAGAGGCAAAGGGGTGAGGTTCTCAGTGAACAAAGTAGTTTATATCAGGAGTGTTCTATGAAATGCTTAGCCGAGTACCACAATAGGGAGGCCCCAGTTAAACCCCTCTTGGACATAGGACAACATATGTGAAGACAAATCAGATGAGGACAAATTAAAGTCCTAAGAATCGGGCTCTGAGGTTGGATCGTCTCTTCAGACTGACTCCTCAACCCTGCAGTTGTGTGGGTGATGCATTAGAATGCCCATCTCCCCTATCTCACAGGGTTGAAGGGTATCTTGACATGTTCCCAAGATTGCATTTTTAAGGTCTGGTAAGATGACAAGACCCTGAGACAATGCCTTGGCAAAACAGTTTATAACTTCGTACTCCCAAGGGGAGGGGGCACTTCATGTCCTGCAGAGCCACGTGGGGAAGCACCAGGTGAGTCTGGACACAGAAGGACGGGGGGGAGGTGAGCCTTACTGTGCTTTCCACAGGAGGAGTGGATGGAACGGGGTAGACAAGCTGGAGCAAGCTTGCGATTGGACTGTTGATAAACCGCGGCATGCTCGGGGCTATAGGGGTGGTCTCTAGGTGTCCAGTACCTGGCCCTGGGTGAGTTAGGGCAGGGGACATATTGGTGTGGTGTGTGACAGCTGGATAAAAGATAAAAGACGTGGGGATATTGGTTGGTTTGCATATGAAAGAGGTGCTGAAGGCAAGTTGTTTGCTATCTGAGAGGGGCAGTCTCTCCAGAATCTGCCCAAGCATCACCAAATGCAGAACATAAAAAAACATGGTTAATAGCAGGGGACATGAGGTACACACTTAACACAGTGGATGTTTTTAGTAATCATAAATTATGATTATATGGCATAACTCCCACTTTCTTTTGATAACAAATGGTGGCATGTAAAATGATATCAGTAAAATGAAGTCATTGCTCTATTTTAAACTAGAGCTTTGATTCAAAACCCAGAGACATCTTGCTATTTAGGGAGATCTGTAATACAAAATGCAGAATTGCTTCCAGTGCACTCACTTTGGAAAACTTCAAGCAGAGAGGTGACAGAATCTAATTGGTACAGTTTTGCAATTTCATTTTTGTTGTTGTATAAAGAATGTATCACAGGTGTATAGAGCGGAAGCAGGGAGGAAAAGAGGGACTAAATGATGGTGGCAATGGTGATGGAGGAAAGTGGAGAGGCGGGGTGTGTAGTTTGAAAATACCGTCGTGTTTAGGACTTCCTGAGAGTTTGGATGTGGGGGTTGAGGACCAGGAAGGAATTGAGGATGATTCCTAAGTTGAATTGGTAACTGGGTGGTAGAATTCCCTGTGGTAGGGGTGACTCCAGAAGTGGTATGTTTATAGAGGCAGGGGTTGCAAGAGCGAATTCCCAAGCTATCTGAAAGTGTGAGTAAGAGAGACCGAGAGAGAGAGAGAGAGAGAGAGAGTGTGTGTGTGTTATGAGAAAGAGGGTGGGTCTCTCTTTGAATCTAGAGGTGACCCAACTTCAGAATTAGAAATCACCCAAGACTCAAAAGTCTTGGTGTTCATTGTACCCTGGAGGGGCGGCCCAGACGAGTGTGGCGACTTGGAAACAGAAGTATCTGAATTTATCTAATGAAATTTGTATCCACTTGTGAAAGCAATTTCAAACTGTGTGTTATTCATAAACAAGGAAAACTTACAGCTTGTGTTTATCTGAGAGAAGGCTGTACCCAGCTGTTCGGCGTGTGCACTAGGCAGAATCATAAAGTGAAAATCCTGTGTGATGCATATGTAGATTACAGAAGCCTGCCTCCCTCCCTCAGGAAGGATCCAGCAGGTGAAGTGGCCCAGAAGCACTGTGGCTCAGCCTGAGAATCATCTCTGCAGGGCCCTCAGGACAGGGAGGGGAGGTAAACTAGAAAGGTTTGCTGGTGAAGAGAGAAGCAAGGCTTGACTTGGCTCAGTCTTTAGGCTCAAGAACGTTCCAAGAATGGTAACACGCCCGGACACAATGCTTGGGATGAGACACAAGTAGTGTCCTCTTTAAAACCCCAAGCAATCCCCACAGAATAGCAGCTCACACGATGGGCGCTAGGTACAAATGAGGCAAATATTTGGTAAATGCTTTTCCTAGTCTGCGGCTGGCATGAGGCCAGACTTTAGTCTTGACCTCTTCCTCTTTCTGTCAGAGACCACATCACATACTTTCTAACACAGGACTCTACTTCGTGGGCTAGTGGAAAGAATGATATTGGGCATAAATTAAAATTCATGCTTCATGCCCCAGCTCTGCCTTATCAGATTTGCGATCTTGGACACATCACTGATCCTCTCTGACTTTGTATCTTCTCATCCGTAAACAGGGTTAATAAGAGCTTCTGCACAGGGTTGCCATGAGAATTAAAGTGGACGATACATGTGGACGATGTGGACGGTTGATACATGTGCACGGACAATACATGTAGATGGACGATACATGTGGACGGTTGATACATGTGGATGGACGATACATGTGGAAACGCCTCTCACAGTGCCGACAGAATGGCAGCGCTCACTGTTGGTTTCCTCCCCTTTCTCTATGCCGAAATAACTGAAATTGACCACAACAAAAGAAGCAACAAAAATAACCCAGTGACGGGCTGGGAGAAGGGGGGAGTAAGGAGCAGGGGGTAAATGAAAGATATCTGTAATACTATCAACAATAATACATATATATATATATATATATATATATATATATATATTAAAAAGTAAAAAAAAATAATAATCCAGTGGGGGGAAAAAAGAAAAACCTAAAAATAAGAACAACACCAACAAGAATAAGACACATAAGATTTGCATTAAAGAAAGATCTATATGAGGTATCTCCCATTACTGATAGAGTGATCTACTGATAGCTATAGAATTCACTGGATATGATTTCAGCCCCTTTCTGACTCTTCAAATGTATGTGCATGCGAGTGACTGCCTCTCTCCCATTAGAATTGCAAGGTCCCCGAGAGCAGGTGTTTGCTTTGCGCATCCCCGATTCCTGGACTGTGGACTGGAGCCTGGTACAGAGTAAACACAGCACATATTCGCTGCATGAGAAACTCAGGTCTGTCCCCCTTAGCCAGTGACATGGATGGCGGAGGCTCCAGCTCCATCCCACTGGGGACTCTGCTGACTACATCTCATTTCCTCGCTGGCCCCCACACTCCGTGGTGGTGTGACATCACAAGGCATCGACTGTGTTCAGGCATCGCCTTCCAGCAAGGCAGGAGACTCCTGTAAAGGGACCCAGTTCCACAAACCACTCAATAAAGCCAGCCTCATTACTTCATAGTCACACTCCATATACTTCCACAAATCAAATAACAAAAAACATTATACTGAGACCTACAAGCCATAAAATGTGTTTTTTAAATGCTCGAGAGGAGTTATGACAGTCCCGCCCCTCCTGGCAGATGGAAAATGGACCAGTCCACCCAGAGAGCCAGGGTGTGGCTGAGAGAGCGCCCCTCAGGGTCAGCTGGCCGGGCTCTGAATCTGGACCTGCCACTCAGGAGCGGGGACCTCAGAAAATGCACCAGACTTTTCTGAGCCCCAATATCCTCACTGGTTGGTTGGGCAACACTATACTTTTCCTCTCTTTGAAGAATTAAACAAGTTGGAGGTCAGATACGTTGCAGAGAGCTTGGCATGCAGTAAATGCTCAATAAGTAGTCGCTCAGATGCTGCTTTACCTGGGCCCTACCTCCAGCCTGCTAAAATGAACCTGCTCTCTCGGTGTTAGTCAGAACTTGGATTTGTGTCTTGTGTTGGTTACTTGAAATCTTATTTCATTTGCCAAACACTTTTTTCTATTGTACATTTATCTTGTTAACTACTTCAATCAACCTTTTTTCTTTTTTTAAAGAAAGATTCATTGAACATCTTCATAGTTTTCTGGGCCTAGGGATGCAAAGAATATGATATATCTCCTGCCCACAAGGAGTTAATAGTCTAGTAGGGGAAATAAATCAGTAGGATTTAAAATAAAAATGTGCAAGGTTATGCAACATCTCGGAGCTGGGCCATCTACATTAGATTGGGGTTCTTAGAAAGCTGCCCAAAGGTGTGACTCTTAAACCCACTTTAAAGACTAGGCAGAATCACGCTGTTATATTCGGTTTCTGATGTTGGCAAATGCGTGGCTGATGTTACCAACCACAGAGAAATAGTAAGAATAATTGATACTGAGTGGAGGACGTTACTTGACTAAATGAAAAATGTTGAACATAAGGTGATAGTGGAAAATCCAAGTATCGATTTCTGTTGACATTTGCTTGGTTAGTTTTTGAGAAAAGAGACAACGTTAAGATTTACAGGTTTTGGAATCATTTCTGTGGAGGTGGGAGCTGAAGCCCTGGGTCCTAATGAAGTCACTCGGGAGGAGGAGTGGAGTGAGAAGGAATTAAGCGCTAAGTGTGAATTCTGGGCAACACCAACATTTAGGGGTGAGGGGTAGAGCTCACAGAGGGTCCCGTGGAGGGGCCAGACAATGAGAAGGAAGATCAGGGACCCATAGCCTCAGAGGAATTAGGGAGAGGTCTAAGAAAAATGGTTAACAGCGTCAAACACTAGGGGATTCAGGGAAGTGAATGAGGGCCAGTTGGGCTCTTGGTCGGGCACAGGGGGAGACACGCGGAACTCTGGCAGGCGGGCAGCCGTGCCATTAGACGGCCATGAGCTGAGCTGAGAGATGATAGAATCTGAGGACGGAGAAAGCAAACATGGCCCAGACTTGCTTTTTTTTTTTTTTCTTTTTTTTTTAAAAAAAATATATTTTATTGATATTTTACAGAGATGAAGGGAGAGGGATAGAGAGTTAGAAACATCAATGAGAGAGAAACATCGATCAGCTGCCTCCTTCACACCTCCTACTGGGGATATGCCCGCAACCAAGGTAAGTGCCCCTGACCAGAATCGAACCTGGGACCTTTCAGTCCACAGGCTGACGCTCTATCCACTGAGCCAAACCATTTTCGGCTTGGCCCAGACTTTCAAGCTTGGCTTGGACAGAATGAGAGAGAAGGTGCAGGCTCTAACTGGACAAGATATGAGTGTGAGGAAGCTAGAGTTGTGTTTTGTTTCATTTTATCTGCAGTGTGCAAGACTTGCATACTGATATCCGGTCACTGAAAATGAGAGTTCCTTGGAGGTATCATAGACCTGCCTCTTCTATTCACAGTATTTTATACATGGCTCATTATTAACAACTATGTGTAGGATGAATTGTTGCCTGTCCACAGTGAGTTAATAGTCTAGGGAAAATAAATCACTAGCACCATAGGTCAAAACTCAATCACTGAGCCACACCGGCTGGGCATTCCCACTCAGAGACAGACCAATCAGCCAACATTAAAAAAAAAAAAAAAGAATAGCAGCGACCCTCATGTGCATTATCAGCCTACTGTGGGCCCGACACTAGGGCACACACCTCATAGAGACTATCCATTGGCATCCTTTTGACATTTCTATGAGATTAAGAAACATTGTTCCTACTCATTTCTAGGATTTCAACATAGAAAATGCTAAACCTTTCCCTGTCTCCCTCACAATTCACGGCTGTATCACCAGCATCCGTAATAGCTCCAAACATAGGCAGATTTTCAATACGTATTTATTCAATTAATAATAAAAATATTTATGTATCTCCTACCTATACTCTGCCATTTCACAGATATCATAGCTGTCCCAGATTCACCTACCAAGTAGTAGATAATCGAAGATATTTGTCCTCATGTGGACATTGGTTACGGTTTTGTTGATCGAAATTCAGCCTGGGGTGAAGAGGATGAATTAGAATGGCCCAGTTTGTATACTAAGATCTCCGTGCCCATGTATGACTGATGTGGACCACACTGTTATTTATACAAGAGGTTCATTGTGGGAGGAAAGCAGGTGGCTGTGCCACATGGCCAACAGGTGATGCAGACGGGCCTCGGTATTAGTGCTCTAAGTAATAAACATAACCGCATTACCGCGTTACTCAGAATATCGCTTCTGACTTACATCTTCATTGGGGTGCATGGGAACCCAGCACGAAGAGTAAGCCTCCCAGAAAGTGTTACATCGCAGAGTCCAGGCTTATCCATTTCTTTGTACATCGTCTCAGCTCTCGCCTGCACTTGCGTTCTGGTCACATTTTTAAAAATATATATATTTTTAAAAAATATATTTTGTTGATTTTTTACAGAGAGGAAGGGAGAGGGATAGAGAGTTAGAAACATCGATGAGAGAGAAACGTCGATCAGCTGCCTCCTGCACACCTCCTACTGGGGATGTGCCCGCAACCAAGGTACATGCTCCTGGCTGGAATCAAACCTGGGACCCTTCAGTCCACAGGCCGACGCTCTATCCACTGAGCCAAACCGGTTAGGGCTAAAAAAATATATTTTATTGTGTCTTTTGCTCAAAAGTGTTGGGGTATGTTGGACTGGATAATCTCTAGTATCTTTCAAGCCTGTAAACAGCGTCGCAACCACCACACAGAGGCCTCTGAACAGCCTCTCTTAATCACCACGAAGGCCCCCCTCCCACCTCTTAGCACCAAAATTTTTCTCTGTGATCCCTCCCACATTTCTCTTTCACCTCCTCCCAGCTGCTCTAGCTCCTGATCACCTTGATGGATGGATTCAGTATGAAAGACTCAAATGGAAAAACGCAAAAACAAAAACACACTAACAAAAACCACCACCTCACTGGGTCACAAGACTAAACTGCCTGTGGTGGCAAGAAATGCAGTCCAGAGGACTAGAAAGGAAGAAAACAGGACCAGCGCTTCACTGTACTCCAGGGGTCCTCAAACTTTTTAAACAGGGGGCCAGTTCACTGTCCCTCAGACCGTTGGAGGGCCGGACTATAGTTTAAAAAAAAAAAACAAAAACTATGAACAAATTCCTATGCGCACTGCGGGCCCAGGACAAGTCGGCTGCTAAGCAGGACAGGCAGCGGCACCTGGCGGGCCGGATACATGTCCTCGGCGGGCCGCATGTGGCCCGGGGGCCGTAGTTTGAGGACCCCTGCTGGCATTGGGAAGCCTTGCGAATGAGAGAGGGAATGGAGGTGGGAGAGAGAAAGGACAAAGATGTGGCCAAGAGAAAGCAGAAGAAAATGAAAGAAGGGACCAGCACAGCAGAGGGGATGCCTCCGAGCATTTGGTACTATTCGTCAGAGTTCTCCAGAGAAATGGAACCAATGGCACTTTACATTCTCTCTTCTCCTCGCTCTCTCTCGAGATATATTCTATATCTATATCCTCTATATATTTTGTAGAGAGATATAGGTATATATCATATATATATATATATATAATTATATAATACACACACACATATATACAGTCAAACTTCAGTTCTGATGTCTCCCATCTCAAACAATTCAGCTCTCGACCAAGTTGTTCACAGAGCAATGTCTCGGTTGTCGAACCAAATTTTGAATCTTGTCCCAACAACCCTTTCATGCTGATATGATCAGTCACACATCTCTCAGGGGACAAAGGAGAGAATGTGAGAGTATGAATGAGTCAGTTTACCACTAAACTTCACATGGTTAATATTTCAGGAAATTGTACTATAAATACGTTTTTGTCTTTTTGCTTTAGTTGCTGCGTATTTTTATTAAATACATACAGTAAGTCACCATGGGTCCTAAGAAGGTTATCGATAGCAGCAAAGTGAACAAAAACGTTTTGAGAACAACCATAGAGTTAAGAAAAGTTAAATAGGGTTTGGAATGGATTAATTCAATTTAAATTATTTCTAATGGGAAAAATGATTTCATTTTCAAATACATTGCTTCACAAACAGCCTTATGAAAGGAATTAATTTTGAGAACCAGGGTTCTAATGTCTGTGTGTATGTGTGTGTACGTGTGTGTGTGTGTGTGTGTGTGTGTGTGTGTGTAGAGAGAAAGAGAGAGGGAGAGAGGGAAAGAGTGCGAGAGAGAGAGAGAGAGAGAGAGAGAGAGAGAGAGAGAGCAAGAGAGAGAGAGAGAGTTATTTTAAGGAACTGGCTGAAGGGATGGTAGAGGCTGGCAAGGTCAGAATTTGCAGGCAGGCCAGTAGGCTGGAGACCCCGAGAAGAATTAATGCTGCAGTTCAAACCCGAGGGCTGTCTTGTGCCATAATTCTCTTTTCAGGGGAGGTCAGTATTGTCTATTAAGGCCCTCCGCTGATTGAAAAGGCCTACCCACATCGCAGGCCATCTGCTCTACTCAGTCTACTAATATAAATGTTTATCTCTTCTAAAAAAAAAAAAAATCACAGAAACATCTAGAATAATGACTTCACAGAACCATTTAGAATAATGTTTGACCAAATTCCTGAGTATGGTGGCTTAGCCAAGTTCATACACTAAAGTAATGATCACACATCTCAGCTTCCCTTTGCAGAAACCTTCCTAAAAGGATTCAATAAGTATTCCTTCAGGAACCTCATAGAAAAGGAGAGGGAGGAAAAAGCCCCTCCAGCCCCTCCCCTAATAGTTTGATGGTAGGCAAGCCAATGTCTAACTTCTCTTTGTCTAAAGACAAAGCCCAATTAGAGTTTCAAAAATTAAAATTGCAAAACACTTGGGAAGAGCTAGTGCTTTAGTGTAAATGGATTTTATGGGAAGTGCAAGTCACTGTTCCTTGAAGTGGCGGGGGGGGGGGGGGGGGGGGCGGGGGAGTGGGGGGAGGCCTCTGAGAACAAGGGGGACATGGAGTTCAGCGAGGCCAAAATATTTTTGTTAGAGTCCTAAGTGTGCACATGGCTTCAATTTGTCTGTCTCTACTTAGGGCAAAAAAATCAGAATCTAAATACAATGAGATTCCTCGCAGGCGCAGACGTGGAAGCTGGGGAGGTGGAAAGGAAATTGGGAGAAGGTATTTCAGGGCAAACGCTTGTCATAGAGGGGAAAATGAACTCTCAGCGGTGTCTCATCTCACATGCAGTGGTCTCAGTGGTTCTTTCAAAATGATATCGGGTGACAGTCTGTTTTGGGTCCCAGAATGGAACACCATCCAACAGACTCACTGTTATGTGGCAAATCTCCAACCATCGGTTAAAGAATGGAAGTAGGCATAAGTGTCTGAGGGCTCTGAAACTGAGCTTCAACACGTCATTTGGACCTCCTGACCTTTCTTCAGAAAAGTTGAACTATTACGTGTAGAACACCAGAGAAAAGATTTAGACTTGACTACTCCTACTGCTGCCAATCATAATAATACTTACTGAAAGCAGACAGCATAGCAGATTTGGAGATAACTGACTTCTATGCATAGCTCTCTTAGCTTGCCCACGAATACTAACTTTACAGGGAGAAAACCGAGGCTCAGAGAGGGTGACTTGGACAAGATCAGTGTCAGGAGGCAAGATCTCCCCATAAGGCCCAGTCCTTTCCTCCTTACCATGAGAATATCAGAAGTTCAGTGCATTTTGCATAGAGAAAGTCCCTTTATTAATACACTGGACACCCCACGTGTGTGAGAAGCACAGGTTATGGTGAAGTGGGAGGTGGGGTAGGGCTAGAGCAGGTGATGCGATGGCAGAGGTCCCAGGAGGTGCAGAGAAGGAATGAACAGGGCCAGACGGAATCCCTGTCAAACCACAGGCTGCCACTGAGAATAAGCAAGACTGTGAAAGAGCTGTGTCTTCTGCTCTATTTCCCACCGTCTCCCTCCCCCCTCCATCTGTCCGTCTCTTCCCTCCTCTCTCTCCCTCCATCTCTTCTCCCCTTGCAAATCTTCATCTGCTAATTTCCACCCAACACGTTTATGAATTAATTCCAACACTTCTCTCTCTGTCAAGATAGCCCGCTTTCTAACGTCCCCCACCCGTTGGCAATGTGTGCATTCGATTCCACAGACTGTTCTTCTGACAACTCGCAGAAGCAGCTATTTGCTCTGACATCTTTGTGTGTTCAGTCGGCCCATGTTCCCGAGGATCTGCGGAGAAGGGAGAGCAGGTTGCAGATGGGCAGCCCCCAGCAGCCGTGCATGGGCTGAGTGAGGGACTAGGCTGTGGACACAGGCCTGTGGGAGCAGAAGCAGGGGAATACGCACCGGGTGCTACTGGCTGCCAGCAGCCAAGGTCCCCAGATTCCAAAGTAGGGCAGGTACAACTTTCTTCTGCAAGTGGCAAAGGTTTGTCAGAAATGAATCCTCATCATTCTCATCTTAATTAACACAGACTAACGCTGCTGGGCCAGGGGTTCTAAAAATAGTTTTCTTGAAAACATATACTATGCTTCTAGGCATGTTGAAACAACTGAAGAATAGCTTCTGCAATTTGCACATCTTAAATCAACCAAGAATACGGGCCTTTTAAGGATGAGCAACACAAAGAAATGGGTAGCTCTAAAGAGCCAAATAAATCAACAAATGGTGTATAGAGGGCTGGATGTAGGAGTTTCTAGATACATGTTTGATTGAAAAACATCTGATTGGTGGATTGGTGGATACATTTAAGGTGGAAGAGCCAACAGAACGATATGTGTAGACTTGGCAGGAGGGTAAAGCCAGTGCCAAGCATCTGATGTGAGATGTAGGTAACTCCATCATGTAATAACCTCCAAAGAATGATGGCTACCGATACACAGAGAGAGCTGGTGTCAAGGGACAGAGCAGGTCAGAATTTAAGACTTTTGCAAAGTCGGTTCGCCTCTCCTACTTTGGGTTCCCTCAACTGTAAAATAAGTCACTGGACTAGATGATTTGCAAATCGCCTTTCAGATGCAATAGCCCATAAATCCGTGATCATCACTGGCCCACTGGCCGTTGCAGGAAAGTGTCGGCACTTCTGTCTCCTCTGCTATTGTCCGTGCTGCTCCTCCCATCTGAACTGCCCCCCTCTGCAGGTCAGACTCCAAACCTCATTGTCAAGGCCCTGTGCGAAGGTTACTTCCTGGGGCGGTTCCTGTATCCTAGACACAAGTATGGCCTCCTTGTCAGGCAATTCCTCCTAATGTATCCTTCCCTACTGTAAGCTTACTAGGACACATCTGACCCAGGTGAGTGCAAGACATGGTGTCTTTGCTAACTTATTGAGAATCAGGCCTCTCTTTATCCTCAGCACCAAGCACAATGCTCAGGGGCTTGTCCGAAAAGGTTGCTCCGTGAGTCAGTGTGGCACTTCTGGGTGGAAGGCCGTTTGCATAGTGGCCTTTGTTTTAACTGAAGGAAACCGCGCAATAGATGATGAGTCATCTCAGGAAGAAGCCTGAGCAAGAGGAAAGCAAAGCTCAGAAAGGAGCCCCATGACCAGACCCTTTGGGGCTGGGCTCTCCCTGCCTGTACACCCTCCCCCGTCATGGGGAAGATGGCATTTCACAGACAAAGGACTGTGTGCCCGGGGAACGCACGTTTCTTTGCAATTAGCAAGCTCGCACATGATCAACAGACTCATTTTGCTCCTACATCAGCAGTTTGCCTAATCAGTGGTTTCCACTCAGAGCTTGAGGAAAAGGTTTTAAGTCTAGACAATAGGGAGATAATGGGAAATTGTGGTCCAAAGGAAAAGCCTGGCTGCTATTCTTAGATTTGACCTTGAGAGGGCACCAACTTAAAGCCATGGTCATTTGCTCTTTAGAGATACTTCTTCCATGTGCAAATCCATCTTTAGAACTGCTGTGAGCATCCACCCCTGCTTTGTTGTTGCCCCTTATTGTTCCAAGCTTCATGGCAGCCCACCTTCTGGAGAAGGCCCTGCCAGAGTTTGGGTCTAGTCACCGGCAGGTTCTTAATTGCATTCCCATTTTCAGTCCTTCCCTTATTTTGTACAATTTTTACTTTAAATCAAGAGCTCTCTGCTAGCTGAGTCATCTGCTTCAGCACCTCTGCCCTTGGGAGCAGCACACGCCCACCAGTCCGCCTTCCCCGGTGGGTGAGAGACAGACAGAGATGGTCTCATCTGCCAGGCAGAACAGCAGCCTGCTTGACAGAGTACATAGGGATCTGCAGATGTGGGACCACAGCCGTGACGCCAGACACTGCCCCTGTGCCCAAGACATGGGACACCGACATGACATTTCCACTCCACATTTAGGACCTCAAAGGCAGAGCAGGGTGGCTTCCGATTACTGGGTAATCACTGTGTCAGACACTTTGGATGAGATATCAGCTTTGCTAACTTGACGTTGATGCTAAAAGCTCCTGCATCTACATCTGACTCATGGTCATGAGGTTTTGTCTGGAAAATTTAATCGACACGGGGACCCCTGCACCACAGGTGGTCTTACAATGTTGACAAGAAGGTCACCTGCTGATGGTCTTCCTGTTTCCATCTACTCCCTGTTCTGACCTAGAAGAGAAACACAAGGCAGGCAAGGAAGCCAAGGTCTAGGTTGCCCATAAGTATTGACTCTTCTTTCTATTATAATTCTAATACTATTATTACCAATGGTGGCTGTGCTTGTTTTATTAGTATTTATTATTATTTTCCATTTGAACATTGTTCCTGCCCTAACTACACTTAGAGCCAGACGCCTGAGAATCTAGGGCCACCAGTTGTGTCTTAACTCCCTTCTGGACACACCTGGCCTTGCAATTGGCTGCTTCCCCAGGCGTGCCAGTCCAGGTCAGAAACTGTGCAGGCGCAATCAGCCTGGGCCAGTATGGGAGAGCAGCTGCGGTGGCGAGGGAAGCCGTCGGAGGCTGGTGGGAAATCTTGTTGTGCTAAAACCCGGAGGGCACACCCAGAAGGGGGAGAAGCAGATGACAAGTGAAGTTGGAGAAAAAGAAAACATGGATCAAGGAAAGAATCCTTTCTGCACAAGCCTTGTCTGAATAACGCTGACTCCAAACACTTGAATGAGAAGAGAGGGCTCAATGGGGAGGAGCAGGAAGGAAAGGAGGCAGGAATGTTCTTATGGGTGCTGCCCTGGCTTGGCTCTCAGCATCCAGCGGTTCATGAACTTCCTGGCTCTTGGCATCCAGCGGTTGATGAACTTCCTGGTCCACTGAGCATGTGAAAAAGAGAGACTCACCAGCTAAAAGTGGACTCGCCATCTCCTTCAACAGCCGTGTTTTTCTTAAGGGACGCATGATGGACAGACAGGCAACAGATATGGCGACATTATGGTAAGAGACTTTGAATCATTTAGATTTGGGTTCAAATCCTGGTTCCACCACTGAGTATGTCAACTGAAGGCCCATCTCATAGCCTCTCAGAGCCGCAGGCTTCTCATCTGAAAACAGAGCAGTAATAGCACCTCCATGTTTGGCTGTGAGGTGATTTCAGGAGATAGGGTCTGGGATGTGTCGGACCTCTGTTAAGCGTATCATTGCCCCATTTCAATCCCAGTCTTCTCACCAGTCTGTCCTGGCATGCTTTCTCCTCCTCCTTTTCCCCATCACTACTTCCAGGTCTCCCCTTCTTGCAGTCCTCACTGGGGTTCTCCAAAGGCACCATCTAACACATAACACTGTGTAACATCACATCTGCTGTGCAGATCTAGTGCCCCTGCTTGAAGGCCAGACAGGAAGGTGTTCTTACAACCATTTGGAAAATAAACAAACCAACAACAACAAAAACACACAAAACAAAATACTGAGACTCAGCAAGTTAGTGGGACTTGCTCAAAGTCACACAGCCAGACAAAACGTGGTGGATTCAACTCAGGCCATTTGATTGCCAATCCCCGCTTGCTTTCTATTAAATATACTGTATTTTGCATTCTTGTTTTTCATAAATGCTATGTTTGTCTGTCTAACTAGATGGTTTGTTCTGTTCGTTGTTGTTGCTTTCGGGATCTCAACCATCGCTACCTTTCTGCATCTCTCACTGCTCAGTGCATGGGTGATACACGTAGGGAAAGAAGTTAGAGAACCAGAGGACAAGCTGGCTCCTACTGCCTCTGAGGTGCACAACTCAGGGCAAGTCACTTATCCTCACGGCCTCATTGTCCTCACTTGAAAATAAAAAGCGGCGATCCCACACTACAGGGTTGCTGTTAGGATTAAATCAGTTAATTCTGGTTCAGTACTTAGGACATTTCCATCCTCATGGTGAAGGATGAGCTACTTGGGATCCTTTTCAAGGAAACACTTATTGGCCCAGCCGCTGGCGGTGCTGAAATCTGCTGCTGAGCCCCGTTAGCCAATTTTTTCATTTTTTAGTTATAGTTTTTAATTATAGTACCACCATTTGGATCTCTTATTTTTTACAACTTTTATATCTTTATTTACATTCTTTATTTATGGAGACATTGTCATAATACCTTCTTTTACTTTGTTTAGCACAGTTTTTGTTTGTTTAAATAGGATATCTGGGATATCTCACAAGCAGTTCTTGTTGCCTGCATTTTTTCCTTGTATGGACTGCACTTCACTGATTCTTTCCATGTTTCATATTATTTTTTGTTCAAAACTGGATATTTTCAATAATATCTTGTGGCAACTCTAGATACTGCTGCCCCCGCCTCTTCTCTGAGACATGTTTTGTTGTCTTGTTTATTTGTTTAATGAGTTGGCCATTTCTCTCTTTGTGGTTTCCAGTTCTTACCACCCTTGACCTTCCATCTTAAGGGCCAGATGCTTCAAGGCACTTTCTCTTCACACATCCATTGTATGGTTTCAAAACACATTCTTCCCTTTCAAATTTATTTTATCTTTGAAACTCTTCAAGAGATATTTATACAGCCACATCAAAAATATTTTAGTCGTATTTGTAGATGTTTTGCCTTCAGATGTTTTAACATAAGCATTCTTTTGGGGAGGGTATGTTTTAATATAGGAAATTATAAAGATAAAAATACAAAAGTTTTTAAGATCTAGGTCTCACTTCACTTTAAAAAGAGATCAATCTGTTTCCAAGGTTCTGCAAAGTCTATAATTATAGACACTTGATGCTAGACAATATTAAACTGATCTCATTTGAAATGTCAATATTCCCCGAACATATTTCAAATTATTTCTCTTGGCATTCTTGGCTCTTTATAATAAGATCCCTACTTTTCCAGCTATTAAACGTTTTATTTTTAATAAATCATTTTCCCATGAGTATCCTACTCAAACATGACACACAACCTCCCATGTATGTGTTTCTCTTTATTGTTTTCCATATCCAGGATAATATTATTCTTTTGTTGTTGTTAATCCTCACCAAGGATACTTTTCCATTGATTTGTTGTTTTGTTTTGTTTTTGAGAATGGAGAGGGTGGAGAAGACAGAGAGAAACAGCGATGTGAGAGAAATACATCCATTGGTTGCCTCTTGCACAAGCCCCGACCAGAGCGTGGGCCAGGGAGGAACCTGCAACCAAGGTACGTGCCCTTGACCAGGATTGAACCTGGGAGCCTTTGGTCTGCAGGCTGATACTCTATCCACTGAGCCAAACTGGCTAGGGAAATATGATTTTTTTTTTGTTCTATCAGAGCCAGTTTTTCACTTCCTTCAAGATTTAGTTTAAATCTTACATCCACATTAAAAACTTCCTCTAGCTCTCTTAACTGAAGGGATTTTTCATTTCTCTTTCATTTATTTTGAATACTTCTCTTTGCCATTAGAAATGTACTACTTTGTGTCCTCTAGTCTACTAAGTTTTTTCTAGTTGAAATGTGTTACTAATTCTCTGACGTTCTCACTCCTCAAATGGACTATCACCTCCTTGAGTAAGGGGACATAGTCTTTATCTTTATTTCTATTCCTCACAGCATGGTGTTATAGTGCTTTTAACCCTTTACACATAGCGACTGCCTAAAATTAAGAAGTCTTTTCTTTTCATATGTTTGTTAGCCATTTGTAGGTCTTCTTGAGAGAAGTGTCTTTCCAGGTCCTCCGCCCATTTTTTAATTGAACTGTTTGCTTTGTTGTTGTTGAGTTGTATGAGTTCTTTATATATTTTGGATATTAACACCTTCTCAGAGGTGTTGTTTGTTTGCAGATACCTTCTCCCATTTGGTTGGTTGTTGTGTTTTGTTTTGTTGATGATTTTTTTTTACTGGGAAGAAGCTTTTTAATTAATTTGATATATTTCCATTCATTTATTTTTTTAATTCCTTTGCCTTTGAGATCGATGGATGTCTCAATTTCTTGAGGACAATGACAGAATATTTTATCTTGCTTGTTATAAAAATGTGCACATAGTAGGTGGTTGATAAATACTGAGGGAAAAAAACCCAGTTGCCGAAATGTAGTTTGCTGCACCATTTTTCCACTTATTTTGTTACTTTCCACTAACAAATGCTTGTGATTCTAAGATGATAAAATAAACAACCGCAGATCTTCATGACATTGTGTCATCTGGACAGCACTATTAGGAGTTCAGTGTAAGAGCGTTCGCTGTCTTGGCTACCTAGAGACAGGGAAGTGTCATCTGTGGGTGCTGCTCCCCCAGGCACGCATGGGGTGGCATCCTGGTCAAGGCAGCTTTGCAGGGGTAGTAGTTTCCTGACAGTGGCGGCTTCCCGATGTTGGTGGCTTTGATTGGGAAGGGTGGCAGCTCCCAGGTTGTAAAACAGGACCTGTTGGTGGTCCCAGTTCCAAGGTGGCTTTCTGAAAGTTCAACCCATTTTGCCAGCTTTCTCAATGAAAGGGCAAGCCATTCATGCCACACACTGCATACCTCTCTGCTAAAACCAGCGGCATACCCTAGCCAGTTTGGCTCAGTGGATAGAGCATTGGCCTGTGGACCACAGGGTCCCAAGTTCGATTCTGGTCAAGGTCACGTTCGTACCTCGACTGCAGGCTCCTCCCTGGCCCGGGCCCCGGTCAGGGTTCGTGCAAGAGGCAACCAATCGATGTGTATCTCTCACATTGATATTTCTCTCTGTCTTTCCATCTCTCTTCCAGTCTCTCTCTAAAAATCAATGGAAAAATATCCTCGGGTGAGGATAAAAAAATAATAATAATACATAAAAAAATAAATAAAACCAGCGGCAGTGTGCCCTGCTTCCTGTACCTGGGACCTGGCCGAAGCGAGGACCACACCACCACAGGGGGTGTCTGGAAGCCACTGGCAACCAGCAGACCCCAAAGCCCACCCACTGCTGCGTGAAAGAGCTCCGCAGCATGGCAGAGGGAGAAGGGTGTATTTTCTGCTGCTGCATCTCCTGATGTGCTTTTTATTAAAGCCATTTTTTGTCATGTTAAGCAGCTGTTGCAGCACAAAGGGAAACTGTCAAGTAATATGGCTTTTGGAAATGGTGACATTTTCCTTGTAAAGGCTTGTTTCTCCATCCCCTCCACCCTCTTTCAAACCGCCTATCGCTGGGGTGGCTGTGGGCATGGACCATCAGCCTGACAAGTGGCTCCGTTTGCTGCTGATCGGAAAGAGAGGTTGGAACAGGCCATTCCTTGCTCTGAATGAGTTGCAATCCTCATGAAAAACCGGCTCTGCGCTCTCTGAGGCACCAAGTACCCGTATAAGAGACCTGAGGTTTGATATCTTTGGCACAGAACTCTGTGGATGGAAAAGAATGGCATTCACACGCTTGGAGCTGCCTGCCACCTGGAACCTGGGTCAGGAAGCTTGGATGTACCCAAGTCTAAGAAGAGCCTCCATGACCCACACCTGGCACTCAATCTCCAACTCTCCCCCAGGCAGTGCCAGCACGTATGACACTTTGGTGTTTGTTGCTTGTTCCTTTTTAATCGACTTGTCCACCTGTGCCAAAGCCGACCTTTTCCTGGTCCACCTCGTGACCAACCCTTTCCTACTCATGGATGCAGCCTCTTCGTTCCCACTTCAGGCTCAGTCTTGGCCTAGATTTTAAGACAAATGCCCTCATTCCAAGGCGTGATGCCCAGCCTGGCCCTGAGCATGCCGGCTTTGTTGGAAAATGGAATTGCCCACTTCCCCACCAATCGCGAATTCCAATATCCCACACATATGAAACAATCCGCTTTTCCGGGTGTCTGTCCAGCTTCTCCCTCTGTACGTATGGCTGACCATGTTGGAACTGCGTGACCATTGGCTCCTCTGTTTTCTATTAAATCCTGAGGCCTCTGCTCTCTTTACTTTCTGCCTAAATCAGCTTGGACTTCGTGGACTTCATTATTCCATTTGGTCCTGCACCGTGAACTCCCTTGCTCGTTACTCTTTTGGTCACAACCTTTTCACCGAATTTCAATCCAGCTTTCTGCTCTGAGCTGTCGCTGAGGTCACAGCTCATGGTGCAATGGGGCAGAAATGATTTTTTTATAAGCTCGTGTGCCCCAAAGTCAAGTGGCCCCTCCACCCTGTCCTACAATTTTTCTACTCCTCGTTGGTCAACTCATACCACCACTTGCCACAATGGCTTTTTCTCCTTCTCCATTCATCTCTGTCTATCCTTTCAATTCCCACTTATATCATTTTCCTCTCCACAGATACTTTACTTTACTTTAGAGAAAAAGAGAAGCCATTAAATGAAAACACCCTAGTTTTCTCTTACCAAGCATGTAGACCTAGCCACATTTGGGATCTCCTTCTCTCTGGTTAATACAGACAGACTGTCTCGCTCATATTTGACTAATAACTCTACCTTTAGATTTGTTCATTTTTGCTTTAAATTGTCATCTTTTGTTTCTCAGGAGAATTATTCTAATAACTACTTTATCTAATGTATAGTCATGCTCACCGCACCTCAAGTTTCTCCTTCCCATTGGCTTTTATAAATACAAAAAAAATAAACTAAAGTTAAAAAGTGTACCTAGACCCGTCATCTTCTGTATTACTCTTGTCTTCACTTCAGCCAAATATCGCAAAGAGCTGCAAAAACATGCTCTTTCCCATTTTTCATCTCCCCATCACACTTCCACACACACCAATACTAGCATGTCCTCTAACTGGTCACCCCACCAGAGCAGTTTTCCTATGGTCACCAGTGACCTCCATAATACCACTGCCACCCTAACTGGTTTGGCTCAGTGGATAGAGCGTCAACTTGCAGACTAAAAGTTCCCAGGTTCCATTCCGGTCAAGGACATGTACCTTGGTTGCGGGCACATCCCCAGTAGGAGGTGTGCAGGAGGCAGCTGATCGATGTTTCTCTCTCATCGATGTTTCTAACTCTCTATCCCTCTCCCTTCCTCTCTGTAAAAAAATCAATAAAAAAAATAATAATAATAATACCACTTCTATTGGGCGCTCTTAAGTCTTTACCTTCTTGACCTCTCTGTACCTTTCAGCACCTTCTTCTCCTACATGCTCAGTTCTCACTTGGTTTCCTCCTACCTTTAAGCCTGTTTCTTCTCTGCTCTCATGGCAAGCTTATCTTCTCCCACCTGGCTTTTGAATGTTGGGAGCCTTCCAGCATTTTATCCAAAGCCCTCTTATCTTTTTACTCTATGCATTCTCCAGAGCCTATGGCTTCAATTATTACCGATATGATAATAATCCCTAATATGTCTCTTAAGCCTAGAGCCCTCTACACATATCTATTTACAACTGCCATTATTTTTTAAAGGGAGAGGGAGAAAGAGATAGAAACATCAATGATGGAGAGAGAATCATTGATCGGCTGCCTCCTGCACGCCCCATACTGGGGATCGAGCTCACAACCTGGGCATGTGCCCTGACTGGGAAACGATCTGTGACCTCCTGGTTCATAGGTCGATGCTCAACTATTGAGCCACTCCGGCCTGGCCAACTGCCATTATAACATCACTTCTGGGACTCGCTTGCTCATTTCCTCAGCAGTTATGGAGCACCTACCATGACTCAGTACTGCGCTAGGCATTGGTAATACAGACGTGAAAAAATACACTACGTCATCGCCACATCAAACAATGTGGCAGCAGTGGGGTGATGAACAATAAACAAATAAAATAAAACAATAAAATGTAATAATAAGTGATGAGTGCATTGAAGAAAAATAAAGCAGGGTAAGAGAATAACAAGAGATGGAAGTTCTATTTTAAATTGTGTGGTGGCATATTATCAAATAATTGAAGTAAAGGAATAAACCACATGAGGTGTTAGAGGGAAATATTTCAGGCAAAGACAATAACAAGTATAAAGACAATCGGGTGGGAACATATAAGTATGTAAGTATATAAGCTCATCATAAAAATATAACTTTTAGTATTCCCTTGATTTATCCAATTCCATCCAGGTTTTCAAGAAAGAAACCACACTACCCGTATTCAATTCATTACTAAATCCTATAAAATGTATTTCTCTGAAAATCCTGCTTTACTGCACCTAGTTAGACATTTCCTGTAGCCAACAACTGCCCCTCTTCTCCCTGTGCCTCTCCTACTCCAGGAGGTACCCAGATATAAAAGTCATATATTCTCGGCAGTCATCTCTCCTAGTTGCCTCCATCAAATTGCACTTAACTCATATCTGCCTGGCTCTCTCCTGAAATAAAAAACCAAAGCTGTAGTCACAGATTTAGTGATGTCTGCTTTTGACTCTTACTACTTGCTCAACGTAAGGTGTTACCTTGTCATGAGAGAGTGAGTCCTCGAAGGTACATTCTATCGCAGAAATCAGAATAAAGAGAAGAGGTGCCAGCAATTTACAGCTGATTTGGGTGTCATTGGTTATTTCTTCTGTTCTTATGAGATTGGGAGATCAGGCCAGGTAGAATGGAGTTGGTGGAGTGGCCTAAACTGGGCACACAGGATTTGATTATGTCTCAGTTCCTGCCCTTTTAATGAAGTGGTGTTTGTTGAAGGAACCTATTTCTTCCAACAGGAATATATCCCATAATAAGTCATCTATTAATCCCTAACAGTTGATGTGCCCAATATCATGCCACCCTGACTTGTGTTTATTTTCTCTTTGGAGGCCAGACATGAGGTTAGCACATGGAGCAACCAACAGCTCCAAATTCCCATCCAGTGTCCAAGCTGATTTGCAGAGATACGGGATGATGGTTTTGTAATAGCTAATAGAGTTTCTGAGTTAATGCAGCTGCTAGAAATTATCAAGGACCCATTGAAAGCTTCCCAGTCACTTATAATAACAAGATAATAAATCATCTTCAGCACTTTCTGGCATTTATGATTCTGTTAGAAACAGAGGACCTGGTTCAGCTACTTTTCTCAGGTGTTTCTTACTTATTTATTCATGTATTTATTTAATTAATTACCTTTTAAAGTTCAAGGAAAGAAAAAAGCAACGCTCTCACTTTGCTGCCAATTATATTAATAAGCAGCAGTGTCGCTGTGGAATGCCTCATTTTAAAAGGGAGTAGGAAGAGGCAGCATCTTCAGATGCAGCCATCTACGCTTTCTGAAAGGTCCCTGGTTTGGGGAGCAATGCCGTTTCTTGCAGAAAGCACTGGATATTGACTCTGAAGACCCTTCTCTCTTCACATGCTCTTCTCCTCCCTGCCCGGCTGACATGGCACCTTCTCTCCGGATCTCAGGGCTTTAATTCTCTTATTTATAGAAGTGGGATTAGCATCTCTCATCAGTATGTATTTTCAAGGCCATTGGGATGTCTAATAAAATAATAAATGGGGAAGCGTTTCATAAATTGTCAGGCTCCATGGGTGTTAGTTATTTTTGTTTATGAGGGCTTGCTTTCATTCCTGGTTGGAAACACTTATTGAAAATGGGAAGTACTGATTGCTAAACTATTTACAGCTGCTGTGCTCCCCCTGCCCTGGGCTCCTAAGGAAGATCTATCGCTCTCTGCTGGATGTCTGAGCCAAATTTTCAACTGTGTCAATAACAACTAAACAATACCTCGAATACCCGGAATCTGGAATGAGGCCAACTTCCTTCTGGATGTAGCTCACAGATAGCGAGCTATTTATACTGCATTTTACCAAATCACGAGAAACAATGTGGCACACCCCCTACATGTGCAGTCACACTTTCATGCTCATGTGGCCATATATTTTTAAAATTCTTATAAATACACTTTGGCAGAACCTATGCCATCTCGTCCTTGAATTGTAAATTATAAAGAGGAGATATTTAGGAGCGTGGAGCTGCTGTACCCAGCAACAGCTGGCAGACAGAATTACACAGTGCGTGGGTAGGAGTCTTTTGTGACCCACCTAATCTATGAACTCGTTAAAAGAGGAAGCAAGTTCAATATTTTTCATTCAATTCAAAAAGAGTATGTATGAAAAATACCTCTCCACTTCTCAGTGCTGCAATGAATAGAAATAAATACAATGCAGGTTCCTGCCCTAAAGGAGCTTATCATCTCACTGGGGAGATAAGGCATGCATACAGGCAATCACTGGAGGGCTTCATAAGACGATACTTGATTGATCAGGAGCTAAAATGGGTGAGAGCACACATGGAGATCCTGGTGGAAAACGTGAGGAGCTGAGCCGAGAATGTTTTATGGGCCTGGAAAGATTCAGAGGACACAGCAGGAATGGAGAAATGGCATTGGCAGACTAGTGGAGGCAGAAATGAACGCTGGATGCAGGAGAGAGAGTTAGGACCCTGTCTGACCTTGGCAGATAGGGGCATCGCACTCTGAGCAAGGTTGGTACAAAGAAATGTCGGTAGTTGACAACAGTGAGTGGTCAGGTAGGAGATAAAGGAAGGGAAAGGGTTTGGTCCAAGCTTGGAAAGGCTTCAAAGGAATGTGACCTTTCACCACTAATAAGCAACAACTGACCAAATTTTCATTAAAAGAGTTACAGTGGAGAGAGTAGGTTGGTAGCAAGGAGACAAATGAGAAGGTTTAAAATGACAAGAGCTTCAGGGGTGGGCAAACTTTTTGACTCGAGGGCCACAATGGGTTCTTAAACTGGACCGGAGGGCCGGAACAAAAGCATGGATGGAGTGTTTGTGTGAACTAATATAAATTCAAAGTAAAGGAGCGGAGGGGAGAGCAAGAGAACCGGATAGAACAGCCGGATCCGGCCCGCGGGCCGTAGTTTGCCCACAGCTGGCTTAGAATGAACCAGCTATAAAGCAGTGCAAAATAGGCACTTGTCACATTGTGCTTGTATCCAGAGAGGTTCCCTTTGAACAAGTTATACAATGAGCAGTGCCCCCTGGAGGTGTGGAGCTTGTGGCTCTGAGGAGTTATTAATAAACATTATTTCTGGGATTAAGTTAAGACTTTGTAACTAAGGAGATATTTGGGGTGAGGAACAAGGGGGTCAGGCCATGGATCTTTGTTCTTTATATGATCTGCCTTGGAGTCCCAATCCAAGGCACATCACAATTAAAATGTCAAAAGTTAAAGATGAAGACAGAATCTTAAAGCATCAAGAGAAAAACAACTAGTCACATACAAGGGAATTCATAAGACTATCAGCTGATTTTTCAGCACTTTGCAGACCAGAAGGGAATGGCATGGTATAGTCAAAGTGATGAATGGGGGGGAGGGGGAACCACCTACCACCTAGACTACTATATCTGACAAGGCTATAATTAATAATTGAAGGAGAGATAAAGAGTTTCCAAGAAAAGCAAAAGCTAAAGGAGCTTATCACTGTTATACCAACTTTATAAGAAATATTACAGGAACTTCTTTCTCACTGGTAATGGTAGACATATAGTAAAGGTAATGGATCAATCAATTATAAAAACTAGTATAAAGGTTAAAATACATATGTAGTAAACTGAAACTGAACCCCTTTTTCATGCCTTATAAAAAATTAAAATTGATTAAAGACTTAAATGTAAGACTTGAAGCCATAAAACTCCTAGAAAAAAAAAAAAAACATAGGCAATACATTCTTTAACATCAATATTATCCATATCTTTATATGTCTCCTCAGGCAAGGGCAACAAAAGCAAAAATAAACAAAATTTTATTTAAGTTTGACTACATTAAACAAAAAAAGCTTTTATGCAACATAGCAAACCATCAGTTAAAAAGGTAGCCTACTGAATGAGAGAAGATATTTACAATTGATTATCCAATAAGAGGTTAATATCCAAAATATATAAAGAATTCATGCAACTCAATATCAAAGACAAATCCCACTTGAAAAAATGAACAAGGAACTGAATAAACATTTCTCCACAGAAGACATACAGATGGCCATCAGACACATAAAAAGATGCTCAACATCACTAATCACCAGGGAAATGCTAATCAAACCCACGATGAGATATCACTCTCACCCATCAAAATGGCTCTTATCAAAAAGGTAACAAATAACAAGTATTGGTGAGGATGTAGAGAAAAAAGGGAGCCTTCATGTCCTTATGCACTGTGGGGGGAATATAAATTGGTGCACTATAGAAAACAGTATGGAGGTTCCTCACAAAACAGCATTTCCACTTTGGGGTATTTACCTGAGGAAATCCAAAACACTAATATGAACCCCTATGTTCATAGCAGCATTATCTACAGCCAAATATAGAAGCCACCTAGATGTTCATCAATGGATGAATGGATAAAGAAGTAGTGATACACACACACACACACGCACGCACGCACGCACGCACATGCACACACATACACAGGAATATTAATTGGCCATAAAAAGATTTAAATCTTGCCATTTGCAATAACATTCATGGACCCAGAGGGAAGTATCCTAAATGAAGCAAGTCAGACAGAGAAAAGACAAAGATCACATGATCTCACTTATATGTAGAATCTAAACAGCAAAACAAATGAACAAATAAAACAGAAACAGATGCATAGATACAGAAAACCCAGTGGTGGCCAGAGTACAGGAAGGGGTAGGAGAATGGAAGAAAGAGTCGAAGGGGATTAAAAAGTACAAACTTCCAATTTAAGATAAATAAATCCTGGGGATATAATGTAATAAAATAAGGCTCAGGGAATATAGTCAATGATATCGCAATGACTTTGTACATAGGCAGATGGGTACTAGACTTATCACGGTAATCACTTTGTAAGGTATATAAAAATCACCATGTTGTAGACCTGAAACTAATATAATAATGTATATCAACTGTACTTTAATTAAAAAAAGAGTATAATAGGTGAGAAGAAAAGGCATAGAGCTTAAAAAAGAAACAAAATGTGTTATAGTTACTCACATATAAGGCACAATGGGGTAGAGTGTAAAGTTACCCTGAAACTTGGAGGCAAGAAAGCTGTTTTTTGGTTTTTTTGGACAAGTCACTTCAGCACTTTGGATTTAATTCCTCCTCCAAAATATAAAAGGTTTGGACACCTGGCAATCCCTTAAACTTTGTCCAATTTTAATAATCTCTTTCTGGTATTTGCAGGCTGAGAGTAAAAACTAAAAACCCAGGCTTTGATTACCTTGTTAAACTCAAATATTTTCACTTTTTAAAGAATCTGCTTCACTCCAAAGGTCAACTTTAATAAACCTGTTCACCGCAAGCCCAGAATCTAGACACCTCAGCCAGCACCCGAGGGTGGGCTCCATGCCCGCCCCAGTTTGCTTGGGCCCCTGGCCCTTGGTAAGTCCTCTTCCCAAATTGGGTAATGTGCTGGGGCTTATTTGCATAACTATTACATACATTCGGAAGGCTACCAATTGGAGCACCCTTTGCCAAATTATGGCAGCGTTTTAAATGAAGCTGCCCTTATTGTTGTCTCAGCTGCTGGTGGTGCTCAGACTCCCACCGCCACAGACTCCCACTCCCCTCCGACTTTGAGACTTCCTGCTCCAAGAAACAGAGACATCCCAGCCTTTCTCCACATCAGGCTCCCATTCAGTCCCTGCCAAGTGACCTTTCCCCAGCGGGGCTGCAAAGACTTGCACAACCTTCCCCCCCCCACTCCCGAGCCCCGGTTCTGAAGAATAAAAACAGCCCGAGCTGGCACCCAGGAGCACTGCTGGGTAGATGCCTTCTGGGGTCGAGCCAGGCGTGGTACCGCTTGACCAGGTTTTTATTTTAACAGAAGTCACTTAGCTACTTAAGAAATACATTCTAAGCTGTTAAAATGTGTTGCTCCATGCACGGCCGCCGGAGGTGCAGATGGCACAAGGGGACCCATGCCATGCAGTGTGGTGAGCGAGGAGGACGGGCTCTGTAACGGGCGTTACCCTTCCTCCTCCTGCGGCCTGTACTGGGATGGTTTCATATCCCGTCTTACTGACCGCGAACGCCTGGAGAGCAGAGATCCCGTCTTACTGACTGTGAACCCCTGGAGAGCAGAGATCCCGTCGCAATTTTCTATCACCTCACCCCCGAACAATAGCTGAATAGCTCGAGCGCTTTGAGAGCAAGGCTTGTGTCTCGTATTTCTTCTTCCTGGTCTTCCATACAACCAGGCGAAGTTCTATATTTCTATCACATTCCACAAAGCACTATAAATTATCCACATACATGTTTATTACATTTCTTGGTGTGACACTGGTTAATGAAATTATGTACGTTTTAAGTGCAAATTTCTATAATACATCATCTGTATATTGTGTTGTATGTTTCACACTCAAAGTCAAATCACCTGCCCTGACCGGTTTAGCTCAGTGGATAGAGCGTCGGCCTGCGGACTCAAGGGTCCCGGATTCGATTCCGGTCAAGGGCATGTACCTTGGTTGCGGCCACTTCCCCAGTAGGGGCTGTACAGGAGGCAGATGGTTGATGTTTCTCTCTCATTGATGTTTCTAACTCTCTCTCCGTCTCCCTTCCTCTCTGTAAAAAAAATCAATAAAATATATTTTTAAAAAAAAAGTCAAATCACCTTTCATCACCATAGATTTGACCCACTTTACCCTTTACTGCCTCCTCCACTGGCTATTGTTCACTGTTTGGGGTCTAATCAATAATGGGTGGCCTTTGGTTGGAACCTAAGAAGGTCACACCAGACTGAAACCAAGGTAGGGATTGGCTGGGGCTGTAGTATTATCTGTGTCTTAGGATGTTTTTACAAGCTCACTGGTTGTGGGAAGGATCAGTTGTGGTTGTGGGATTGCAATTCCCATTTTGTTGCTGGCTGTTAGCAAGGCACCGTTCTCAGCTACTAGATAGAGGTCACTCTTACGTCCTTGCCCTGTGGAAGTTGACTATGGAAGAAACCTCTGCATGGCACTTGCTTCTTTAAGGAAAGCAGGTGAAATCTCTCTTTAGAATCTTCTTTGAAAGGGCTCACTTGAGTAAGTTAGCCCAGTGGTAGGCAAACTGCGGCTCGGGAGCCGCGGTTTGCCGCTCTGTTGACTAATGAATTTGCCGACCCCTGGGATAGGTGCTTAATCACAAGGAACAACAACAGCCTGTGATTATTGGAATCGAGAGTCTAGGTCAGTGGTCGGCAAACTCATTAGTCAACAGAGCGGCAAACCGTGGCTGGCGAGCCGCAAGTGGCTAGCGAGCCGCAGTTTGCCGACCACTGGGTTAGCCCATCCAGGATCACGGCCCATTTGGTTAAGTCAAAATCATCTGGTGAAGGGCCCTAATTACATATGCAAGTGCTGTTCAAACAAATAAATAATGGAATTGGGAAGTCATGGGCAGAATTAAGCTTATAATGGTTATGTATTTGTGTAGGTTTAGGAAGCTTTTCTGCTATTTAATGGAAATTGAATCTTGGTTTAGGATTTGGAATACTGAAACGAGAATGGGTAGTAGGGAGTTAATTATGACCAGGGAAAAATAAACGTCCAGTAAACTAAAATAGGAAGCTCCCTACAGATTCCATGAACCCCTGGAGGCAAATTAAGCAAATCTACTGAAGATGTAGAAAGAATTCCAATAATGAGTCTTGTAAAACTTGAAGCTCTTAAGCTCCATCTAATGAATAACCATGCAGGTTATCCAAACCAGAATTCTAAAAGTAATGGACCAAAAATGAGTAAAGGAAACCATGTGAATATTAGAACACAGGATTTCAAGAGAGGTTTCCAAATCTTCCTTTGCTAAGTGATTGTTTGGTTCCTCCACACGTATCCATTTTCTGACTTACTCATGGTTCTTTTAACACTTTAAGCCAACTAATGTTCTAGGCCAGTGGTCGGCAAACTCATTAGTCAACAGAGCCAAATATCAACTGTACAACGATTGAAATTTCTTTTGAGAGCCAAATTTTTTAAACTTAAACTTCTTCTAACACCACTTCTTCAAAATAGACTCGCCCAGGCCGTGGTATGTTGTGGAAGAGCCACACTCAAGGGGCCAAAGAGCTGCATGTGGCTCGCGAGCCGCAGTTTGCCGACCACGGTTCTAGGCAGTGGGCCACATCATGATGAACAAGAACTGACCCTGTCCTCTAGGATTTACCCTCCTGTACTGAAGACTGGTTAGTAAGTAAGCAATGGTAGTATATCAAGAGGTCCATGAGAATAAAATTAGAGAGTTCTCTGAAAACACAGTTTTTGTTGGGGAGAGGGGTGAGGGCAGGCATTCAGGAAAGAATGACCTCTACCCTGACACCCTGAGGAGCCAGGTGATGGGACCTGAGGGAAGACAGCTTTCATGGTAGAGATGAAAACATAAACAATGACCCACATTGGATGCATCTGGAACAGCAAGCAGGTCCATGTGGCTGGAACATAGAGTGACAGGAGGTGAGAGTGGGGCTGGCCCGAGATTAGGATGCAGGGACACACAGGGCTGGTTTGGGAAGGAATCACATGTGCTGGAGAGTTTGGTTCGGTTCTGAAAACAAGGTTTAGAGCTGGGGTGGGAGTAACACAATCAGATTTGTGATTTCAAATGATTGTGCTCGCCTCAGTTCGGAGGATGAATTTTAAGGGATAAGAGTAGAGACCAGGATGGGAGCTCGAGTTAAGGCAGTGGTCCTGGGATGGGTATGTAGAATGTTAAATGATTTGAAGACATTATTAAATTATTATTCAATTAGGAACAGGAAGATACTAATAATTTATTTTATAAGTTTGTTGTAAAACTTAAGGTAAGGATTTGAAATTGCCAGAGGAATAATAATGTGCTGCTAGTTATTATTGTCAATAAAGTGAGAAATGTAATTTTTCTTTCAGACAGCCCAAATACCAAAGCAAAGATAATTCACCCATACCTTTCAAAAAATTCCTATTAAGAAAATTTTGATGAGAGAAAAGAAACAAGAATCTCCAGGGTGAAGGAGCGTGGTCAGTGTCCAGCAAGAAACCATGTTCAGAGTCCCCTCGCTGGTTGGTCTGTGTTCTCCTCCTCTTCTATTTTAACCTCAGGGTAAAATGGCAATGTTATTAATATTAATACACTTGCATAAAGTGCTAATTTACTCCATCATTTTCTTAATTAGCTCTATTGAATCGTGAGACTCATCTGCATGAATAATGAAACTCTATATGCCTTTTCCAAAGTCTGACTCATCTTTGCCAAGACTAGTACAGAAAAGAAGAAATACTCATCCGTAATTATTTGTTCAACTTGGAGAAAGATAGGTCACTTTCTGAGAATATGGTACAAGCAGCAAGAAGGTCCACTGAGGCCTGGTCGGTGTGTTCGATGGTTAGAGCATTTGGCCTGCTCACTGAGGGGTTGTGGGTTCAATTCCTGGTCAAGGGCACATACTTTGGTTGCAAGTTCAATCCCGGGCCCTGGTCAGGATGCATGCAGGAAGCAACCAATCCAATTAATGTGTCTTTTTCACATTAATGTTTTTCTCTCTCTCCTTCCCTCCTCACTTCCACTCTCTCTAAAAAGCAATGGAAAAAATATCCTCAGGTAAGAATTAACAACAGCGACAATAAAAAGATCCATTGATTAAACCTGGGCAGAAGTTGGAAGGACTATCCCACCTTTCTTTTAGAATAAGATGAAGCTTTTGCTTTAGGTTTTATGAGCTCTGCCACTTCCTCTTGGGATGTACTAATGATACAGGCTTCTCTCTTGTTTGACACAATTTCATTCCATCTGCTAGTGTCACAGGAGAGAAGATTAAAGGTCATGAGTTGAGGGCACGAATGGTAGCTTTATTTGATCAAAGATTAAAACAAATTCATGCTTCTTTCATTCTCTGGACTAGTTATCTCAATTGCATTAAAAATAGGACTATTCAGAAAAGTGATAGAAATTAATGTCAAAAATATTTAAAGAACTCCTAACAATAAGTCAGTGAGAAGAGCATAGCAAACCAATAAAGAAGTGGGCAAAATAAATGAACAGGAACACTGGGGAGTAGAAAAGACATAGAAAAAGTGGTTCTACAGATCCTAAATCAAGACTACAATTGCCTAGCATTTTGCACAGAATCAAAAGGCAAAAATTAAAATGTCTGATACGACTAAGAACTGAAAAGCCCTGACCCTCAGGCTCATCAGACACTGCTGGGGGGAGCCTAAACGGATGATTTGCTAAGCAGTTTGGCATTACCCTCTATACTAAAACATTCCCAAACTCTGTGAACCCAGGAATTCCACTCCTCAGTATCTATGCTTTTAGCAACCTTGTTCATAACAACAACAAAAATGGATTCAATTTGAATACCCATCAGCATAAAAATGGGCAAATCAATTCAGGTATATTCACAAATTGGAGTAATAGACAACATTCAAGCAAATAAACTAAAATGAAACATAAAAATATGGGTGAACTTAGAAATATAAGTAGAAAAGTCCCTAAAATTACATACATCAGAATGCATGCCCTTTTTTTATTAACAAAATTAAGAAGTAACTTTAAAGACTCCTATATATGTGGTGAAATTGTACAAAAATGAAAGCTTGACATGAACATAGAATTCTGGATGATGGCTGCCTCATGGCGGGAAGGAGGCAAGAAGAGGTGTTGGTGTAGGGACCATATGGTCAGGATGTGGGCTGATGCCAAGTCTTTGCTTTTGTGGGTTTTTGTGTTTTTTGTTGTTGTTGTTTTTTGTTTTTTGTTGTTGTTTTTTAATGGAGGTTTTGTGTATCTGTTCACTTAAAATAATAAAATAAGAGGCAGATAACACATGAAATCCCAATTAGAGTATATCCTGGACCAATGGTTGTAAATAATATGAGTCTGTGCTTCTGAGGTTAGTTTAGAAAAAATAAATAAATGTATAAAACTACAATCATCCAATGTCTTTTATCCTTATATGATTGGTTTTTAAAGAAAAAGAAAAAGCCCCCCAGCCTATCATTAATTGTTGTGGTTCTCTATTCAAAGCATTTCCTTATCATTCTTGGATAATTTTCCTCGTGTACCAAGGCTGCAGCAAGAAAAGAAAGGCAGGAAGAGCAGCGGAGTGAAAGGGTATGGTGGAGCAGAATGGCTGAGGCTAGCTGAGCCTTGAGATATGGGCAGAGAGCCTGGCACTCCTGCGTGGTGACACAGGAGCTGGTGAAGAGGAAAGCTTAGGTCAGATTGATGTCCAAGCCAGCTACAGTCCTAGCAGCGGTTATTGACGGGTTAGGTCATTCCCAAAAGACGTTGTCTGGAGGGATAGAATCTCAGGCACAGCTTGCTGGGGTGGCTGGGTAAAGGGGTGTAGGGTGCCTGCCTTTACTTTCAAGCCGTAAGGCACTGCCAAGAAATGCTCCTGTGGCATCTACCTCGGGCACATCCTCTCCCAGCATTTCCGTCAGGGCCCCTTGGCATGGAACCCAGTGAATGATCATCTGCACTAAGAATGCTTTAACCTCTGCCCAGCCCCTCACAGCACCTTGAGGAAGGGCCGCGTTCTGGTTTCTCTTGGCCATAGGAATGAGCTGAGGTCTGGAGGGACTTTATAGGCTACCTAGAAATGGGAATTCTGGTCACTGTCCTGCCATGTGCTTTCCGGTGGCATCCAGAGAGGAAGGGGCTGGGTGGGAGTAGAGAGTTTAGACAAAGATTTATTGGATGCCTATGTCACTGCATTGCAGTCTTTATCTCAGTGAATGTTTACAATACCCCCAGGAGGCAGTCACTGTCTTTATCTCTCTGGTGAGGATAAGAAAATGGAAAAATTAAGAGAATGCAAGTTATCCGCAAGTGTGACCTAGAGCAAGTAGCTCAAGCACTCTAAAGCTCCACGTCCTTATCAAAAAAATAAAGATTACAATAGTAGCCTCCTGGAGTTATTGAGAGGATTAATGAGATAAGGTAGCTGACGTGTTTACTTTAAAAAATAAATTGCACAAAGCTTCTAAATGGTGGACGTAGGACTGAACCCACAGGTGTATGGTCCCAAGCCCTGCCCTTCCCACTAAAGACGTGTCGCTGGAGAGAGAATTCAAACAGATGATGCAGACAAGTTAGACTTGGCCAGCTTAGCAAGGTACCCTGGTGCTGAGCCCCCCACCTGGGAGAGTGCCAAAGGAAGAAGCCCACGATTCATTTTCACCAGCTGCCCTTCCTCACACCTGCTGGAGTTCCCCATCAGGCACCTCTCCGCTCCATGGCTAGTGCTAGAACCCCAAAGTAGAACATCTTTTCACTGGCAAGAGACCGGGATGTCACTATTTTATCCTGCCTCTTGCTTTACAGCCTGGGAGTGAAGTTAGATTATCAGTGACATTATCTCAGTGGAAAGATTGCCTGGATCATATTTATATTCATTTTCATAAATGCAATATACAAGCCACTAATAGAACAAAATCCACTAATTAAATTTCATTCAATAATGCATTCTTCACCTTAGCTTAGCTGTGTCCTTGTGCGTTTCTGCCAGAATAGCGCTAATAATGTCTAATTTAGCTCATGAAGGATGCTTATCATTAAATCTGAAGTATTAACAAGCATCAATGAGTCCAAAGTGACAGCATAGTAAATAATTTGAAAGGGCTCTACACTGTAGACCTATTTTTTTTTTTGCTTAATTTAACTCATTTATTAAAAATTAAGCATATGGATTTGGAAGGATGCTAGCTCCGCTGCCATGGCAGCCCAATCTCTCGATATTTGCCTGAAATAGGAGATCCAGAAACAGCAGCCAACCTGAGGCTCGTGCCTCTGAAGAAGAGGCTCTGTTAAAATCTCTTCCTCTCTTGGTGTGGGAAGCTGCATCTACCCAAGATTGATTTCTGATGACTCTCTTCTCTGTAGTTTACCTTGAGAGTTAAGACCTCTGCGTTAAGAGAATTATTTGGAAAACATTCATACATTTCATATTCATATTTGGACAAGGATTGTAATATTTAAATTGGCAGTACTATTGGTGTATACAGGGCTTTAGTGTTTACAGTCTTCATGTGGGAGTTTGGGGAGAACCTGACATAATATTAATCAAGAGACAACACATTTTGAACTACACTGTGACAACTGATGTCATAAAACCCTTAAAGGGTAGGTGGGGTCACTAGTATTGTAGTTATCCCATTGTATTGACAAGAAAAGCAAGGCTCGCCCTGGCTGGTTTGGCTCGGTGGATAGAGCATCAGCCTGTGGACTGAAGGGTCCCAGGTTCAATTCCAGTCAGGGGCACATGCCTGGGTTGCTGGCTCGGTTCCCAGTAGGGGGCGTGCAGGAGGCAATCAATCGGTGATTCTCTCTCATCATTGATGTTTCTATCTCTCCCACTCCCTTCATCTCTGAAATCAATAAAAATATATTAAAAAAAAAAAAAAGGAAAAGTAGGGCTCAGGGAAGCTATGCGATGTTCCCAAGTTGACTAAACAAGTTAGAAAAGAGCTGTGATTTAACGATCAACCTCAGAGGCTTGCCTTGAGATCTCTTCAAACCTGGCATCTTCAGGGTTTAAGCATCTGCTGCTGTGTCCCTTTCTCTAGTCATCTGCTCGCCTTTCAGAGAAGGAAAGAGAACTTCTGTAACTATGGGAATAATGCCTCTGTCTCCATTTGTATTTATTGGCCAAATCTCATGAACTCACTTACTTCATCTATTTATTCCAGAGGAACATTTATCAAACACCTACTTATGCCCAGCAGTGTTTTAAGCATCAGGGATACAGAGCAGACCAAAGATAAAAGCTCCCTGTCCTCATGGGGTTTCTGTTCTGGTCGGGGGGTGGGGAGCAGGCAGCAAGGAAAAGCAATGTGTATATGTGGTATATTCACAAGTGTTCACTGAAGGGGGGTCATGTGTGGGGAAAGGGGATAAATGGGAATTGCTGGAGGAAGTGTGGTGGCTGTGAAGAATAGGAAACGTGAGAGATTTAAAATCTGAGAATTTTCCCTTTTGGGTTGGTTGTCTCAGAGGATTGGTGTTGAGCCCCCACCCTCTGCCCTGCAGGTACCCTCAGACCATCAACACAGGGCTGCCTACAGCTCATATTTCCCTTTTCCCCGTTTAGGAGACATGGTATTGGGATTGCTATTTGTTCTCTAATTGGCTGGAGCAACGTTGACATCCAGTGGTGAATGAGATTAATCACAGGAGCCCACACTCTTGCTTTACAATCTCCCACAGTCCAGGGATGGGGTGGCAGGGCTAAGTACTGGTCAATCGCTTGTTAACCACAGTTCAGACCCACACCTGCCCAGCTTCTGCTTCTTCACCCGCTACACTGTCAGTGCCCTGGGTTGAGGAGGTTTCAACAGCATGCATGTTACCTCACTGATGTGTGCCTATGTACCTACTCACCTGGTGCTCAGATATCCATCCATGTGTTCAGGAGGCATCTATGTGAATCTCTGCATATATCTCATCTATTTCCTATGTTACCCACACATGATGCATCTGATGGGGTGCTCTTCTTCCTTGTGTGGTACACTTTCTTTTTTAAAAAAATACATTTTTATTGATTTCAGAGAGGAAGAAAGAGGGAGAGAGGTAGAAACATCAATGATGAGAATCATTGGTCGGCTGCCTCCTGCACGCCCCCAACTGGGGATAGAGCCCACACCCAGGCATGTGCCCTTGACCAGAATCGAAGCTGGGACCCTTCAGTCTGCAGGCCGATGCTCTATGCACTGAGCCAAACCGGCGAGGGCATGCGGTACACTTCCTGTCCTCAGGAGCAAGTTCATGGGAATGAGGGAAGGGAAGGACCCTGCATCCTGATTGTGTCTGTCCTTTTCCATCTGCCTGAGATTACTGTTGTCTGTTTCTGCGCAGCGGGAAGAAGCCAGGCTGCCTTGGGCTTCCTTCCTCGCTGGTGGCTGGCACAGCTTAGGTACCAGCAGAGCCTGCTGCCCCCGTGACGACACCAGTGGGGAGCTGCCCTTCTCCTTTCCTCGTTCACTGGGGAGCATGCCCACTTAGCAAGGGCGGCAGACACACGCAGGGCCCTGCCCTCCAGGACCCCAGTTTAGAAACAGAGACGACCTGGCAGAAAAGATGCTGGAATCAGACCTTCAACCCATCTTTACCTTTCAATGAAGCCCCCATCAATTTATGCATGACTCTACTTATTGATACTTTTTCTGTGTTCAGATAAATTTTTATTCAATATTCACAGCCCACAGACAATGCTCGCACTGGCATCTGAGGCTGAGGCCACCCCACAAAGCTGCATTTTGAAACCCTTTTTACCTCTGGGTATGGGAAGGGGGGGAAAATGGGGGGGGGGGGCTTCTGACGAGTTTAACATGCTCCACAATTAAATATTGATTGGAAATTCTCCCTGAGTCTTTTCCCTCCTTCTCCGGGCCTCCACGGGGAGAGGTCTAGATGAGATTCCTAAGCTGTCCCCATCCAGCGATTACGTTCATTAGGACACCAGCCTCGTGGTGAAAGCACTTTGCTTACTGCTGCACGTTTAATTAGACAACTCTTCCCCAGAAATTATTTATAGCACAGTTCCCGAGCTATTGTTAGTGCCAATGTAAATAAGATTCGGCGCTGAGTCCCAGCGCGGCCCTGGCTGGCGGGCTGGCCATTAAGTGGTGGCTGTGTGCGAGGGACGAAGTCCAGGCCTCCGCGGCCAGGACTCGGGCTATTAAAAAGCCCGGGCACAATTTCCTAATTAAACTTTTGATACAGAACCACACAAAAGATTAAATCTACCAGGTCAGAGTGAGTGCAAGGAGGAGGAGCAAAGGAGAGAGCAAAGGCTAGGGAGAAGATGGGATGGGCAGAGCTGGGAGAAGGGAAGAAAGGGCAGGAGAGGAGATAGGGTAGAGAGGGGAGAGGGGATGGGGACAGAGGTGGGGAGGAGTGGGAGGGGGTGGGGAGGTGAGAGGGTGCAGGGGCAGGGGTGAGATGGGACGGAGTCAAGGTAGGGGGTGGGAAAAGGAATCAGGCAAATGGAGGTGGGGCGGTGCAGAGTAGTCCCAAATTTGGCAAAGGCCAGGGCAGGGATCTCCTATCAATGAGCCTTTGCAATCCCTGAATCCCAGAGGGCTAAAGGGAAACCTGGTGTCCACTTCTGTGCTCGGTGCTGGAGTTACACCCGCAGAGGGGAACCTAGTCCCTGTGCTCAAGACACGTGGTTCCAAATGGTACAGACATGTAACCAAACTAATGCAAACTCTAAGAATTACAACATCAACAGCCACTATTTACTGAGCACTTCATAGACACAGACACGCTACACACCTGTTTCATCTGGGATGCACAAACCTAGGAGTTGGATGCTATTGCTGGAATACCCGTTTCCCAGTGGAGAAAACGAAGGGTTTAAAAAAGACAAATGACTGTTGGTAGACCACACACTTAGTAAATAGCGGACTATGAAACCCCAGCCCACAAGTAACCATCGCTGCACGGTCTACGAATGTGTGGTGGTAAGTGCATCAGAACCCGAGCATGAAAGAGAGCATCTCCTATTGTGCAGGAAAATGGTGGTAAGGGAAAGCATTTCCAAGGGGAATAGGATGGGAAGAGGGAGTGGAAGTTAGTAGTAGACAGACAGGAGGGAGAGGGAGGGCATCACCATCAGACTGAATGACAACCTGGGTGAGCTGTAACTTTCCAGTTATAAAGAGAGAACTTGGATCTAGAAACTAAGGCTCTTGCTAAGTACTCATAATAGTAATAATAATAATAATAGAGTAGTAGATAATAATAACCATCATATGGGGAGAGCTGGGGTCGGAATCCAAAATGCTAAAGAAGCTATAAACTCATTTTCTTTTCTTTACTTGTTTTTATTTAATGTTGGCTGTGCTCATATAGTTCATCAAGGGAGTAGGCCATAGAGGGCAGGATACTGAGGAACAGAATTAGATCCTCAACAAACACCCCAAGTTTATCTTCACTATACAGAGTTCAACCCGGATGAGGATTCTACATAGACTTTAGCATATTTTTTTTAATATATTTTATTGATTTTTTTACAGACAGGAAGAGAGAGGGATAGTTAGAAACATCGATGAGAGAGAAACATCGACCAGCTGCCTCCTGCACACCTCCTACTGGGGATGTGCCCGCAACCAAGGTACGTGCCCTTGACCGGAATCGAACCTGGGACCCTTCAGTCCGCAGGCCAATGCTCTATCCACTGAGCCAAACCGGTTTCGGCGACTTTAGCATATTTTTAAAAATATTTTTTTATTGACTTCAGAGAGACAGAGAAAGATAGAAACATCAATGATGAAAGGGAATCATTGATCAGCTGCCTCCTGCATGCCCCACACTGGGGATCGAGCCCACAACCCGGGCATGTGCCTTGACCAGGAATCGAACTGTGACCTCCTGGTTCATAGGTCGATGCTCAACCACTGAGCAACACTGGCTGGGCTAGCATATTTGTAACAGAGGTTAATCCTCATCATAGATTCATTTATTAAGCATGTCGTACACCTGGAGAAATGAAAGCTCACAAGAAATACCCCTCTTGAGACCTCCTTCCTCCAATCGCTCGTGCAATAATGGTCAGGTCCCAGCCCACAGGAAATGAAGGAAAATACATCCACAAGATGCGGGGGGTGGGGGGGTAGAAATGGAAACTCGGCTCACAACTTCCTGTACATTTTTCTTCCCTTTAAGTTCAACACAGACAGCCTGGCCAGGAAAGTCTGTCTAGGACTAGGTAATCCACCGGTACAGACAGCATCCCGGAGTCATCCTTCAGCAGCTTCCTCGGAGGCCAGTCAAAACCATCACATCTCCAGTAGGGAAGCCAGAATGTCTATTATTTTAAACATATAATTGATTCTAATTCATCACTTATCTCTGGGTGACAGATTTTTATATAGTTTATTATCTCCGCAGCAGCATGGGGCCCTGAGGGGCTGCCTCCTATTGTTCCGCGTGCCCTGCCGGGGGCCCCAGCCACAGCTGCTTCCCTATCTGTCTGATTAAGCCGGGGAATCTGGTATCTCAGGGTCCCCAGGTAACTGTCAGCATCACGCATCCTCCGATGGCAGGATTAAAGGCGCCTTTCACCCCTCCCCTCCTTGACCTGTCTGTCACAGTTAGTCTTCCTGCTTGCTGATTAAATTGGGACTCGGGGTCCCCAGGACCTGAGAGATAGCGATCACTCCTGTCCCCCTCACCCTCACACATATCCTCGCACGGATGCTCCCAAGGCCTTGGGAAGGAGGCAGAGACCTGAGATCAGAGGGGCCAGCCTTCCCGTGCCACTGCCTTCCGGTCTTTCTGGGGCTCTGCTATCAGCCGAAGCCACCAAATATTCCATCAGGTCTTCCCTTCCCATGCCAACCTTTTGTTGCATCTCAGTGAATCAAACCCATTTCCCTCTGTTGAGAACAGTAGTGAGCTGCTGACCTGCCATTGTTTCTCCTGGGAATGCCGTTCTTTCCATCAGCCTGGGCTCTGCACTCAGTGCTGTATTTGTGTGCATAGCATACACGGGGTTCCAGACGCTGGCTCCTCAGACAGCAGGGATCTGAGGGGGACACTGGGATGGCAGAGGGCGGGGGTGAGGGGACCTTCACCATCATCTCACTGTCATTTTTTTTCTTGTTTTGATTGTTTCCAGGAGCCTATTTGTTTCCCACAAATTTCCATTTGTTTGTCACTAAATCACCTGTTTCTCTCACTATTGATATCTTGGTCTAGACCAGCCACATCTTAGAGCTGATACCTTCTCAAGCGTGTTTCTGGACACACATCGTGTGTCTTCAGAGTCACAAAGGCCAGCTCTTCTCCGCATGCCCCTGGGGAACCTAGCTGGTTTTAGCCCACACCACAGGGTCACTTTAGGCCCAAGAATTTGCCTGACCCCTAGAGAGCCCCTTCCTTCCTTTTTCCCGTCAGAGGCCACGTAATGGCTTCTAGCATACTTCCGTCTCTGACTTGAATGCCCCTGGCCACTTGTCCATCCTTCAGGACCCACATAAAATAGTCTTCCCTTTGGTGATCCTCCCGAGTTCCCCAGGAGGAACATCTGTGCTGTCACATTCCTTTCCTCCTGAACCACCCCATCCTTGTGCAAGAATCTGTGTGTGTGTCTTCACCTGTGAGTGTGAGTGTGGTAGTGTTTGCCCAATGTAGCTGAGTGATTTGAGGGCACTCACTCAATGGCTGTCAGACAAGGCTGGACATTTTGTCCATCTCATCACTGGGAAGGAGCCTCTAGTTTTTTTTGTGTGTTTTTTTTATGTGTGTCTTTTTAATATATTTTTATTGATTTCAGAGAGGAAGAGAATGGGAGAGAGAGAGAGAGAAACATCAGTGATGAGAGAGAATCATTGGCCAGCTGCCTCCTGCACAGCCCACACTGTGGATCAAGCCTGCAACCTGGGCATGTGCCCTGACCGGGAATCGAACCATGACCTCCTGGTTCATAGGTCGGCACTTAACCACTGAGCAACACTGGCTGGGCCCTTTGGTTTTTGTTAGGATGGCTTCTGTGGGCCCGTATTCATACCCAAGAAGGTGAAGCAGCAGTCCCCAAAACAGTTCACTTTACACTTAGACATGAACCAAGCATTTTCAGGAAAGTGTGCCAAACCCCAAATGTACATGCAAGTGTCGTATGCACCAAGACCTCTGAAGTCCCCCCCCGTCCCCAAAAATAAAGGTCAGATGATAAGAAACTTATCGCTAGTCAACTCACTGCCAGTTGCCAGTTACTCTGCAAAGGAAGCCATCTTTCCTTAAAACACAACTGAGAGAGCTCCTTGCTTCCCGCAGCCCTGCCCTTTCCCACAGTAGCTCCTCTCAGCCCCTTATGGGATGAGCTTGGCTTCAATGAAGGGATTCCTGCCTCCAAACCTTCTCTTCCAGATCACACCCTCTCCCTTCCCCCATCACGGCCCCCTCCCTGGAAGTGACACTGCTGTTTTCTGCAGCAAGTGTAAAGCACACAGAGACGCAGTTTAGGGACAGTTAATTTCCAATTCTTTCCAGATGGGCTGGAATAATATCCCCAGGTGGTAAATACATTATTAAGAAGGCAGTTTGGTGTGAAATTGGCTATTAAAATATAGATAAAGTTTAATATATTGAGCTCCTTGTCAGAAAAATCACTTTAAAGGGAGCTTATTATTTGTTTGATATTAAAAGAGTCACAGCTCTGCTCCAAGTGACAAATGGAGGGGGGTGGGGGGAGAAATGCCACTGGTAATGAACAAAAGCTTTTTAACATTTAAATTCAGGTTTTTCTTGTAACTCTGCATGCTGCCCTGAACATTGCCCTTGTGGTGCAACCAGAGGCGGGCGCCGCAAATGTCAGGAACTCAGGAGCCAAGGAGGCTGCCAACCTGGCTCAAAACAGCCTGAATCTCCCCAAAAGAAAGAGCCACCAGGTAGCAGAAATGAAGTTTTAGGGTGGTTCCCTTGGCAACACAGTGGAAAGGAGATAGGCGTCTATCTCAGGACAGAAAGTCTAGGCGCCTCCCTCCTTCTTTCAAAGTATCCTAAGCTCCTGCAGCAGAAACCTCAAATGCAACTATTTCAGGAGGCCCACTGCTCCCAGCCCACCAGCCTCGGGGAGGCAGCTTCCCTGTACAGATACTTCACGGAGCCAAATGAATGAAAACTGAAGCTGCCCGGAGGGGACAGTGTGCTAGAACTTCAGAATACAAACCTGGAGCTATATTGTTGTTATAAAATACCCATGACCAAACCAAGTACTTAATAGACAACAACCCCTATTTAACGATACCACCTCTCAAGAGCTCTACTGGGAGGTGTCCTCAATCTATCCTTAGAGCTGGCTTTATTATTTCTCATACTACAGAATCCTTCAGAAAAGATGTGAAACTCCAGAATGAGGAGCAGAAGTGATAAAAGATATATAAAAACAATATAACCTATTTCATTCAACAAAAAATAAATGGCTCCCAATTTAAAATATATATATATAACTTTTGAGCCAGGTTTTGAGCCAGGTTGGCAGCCTCCTTGGCTCTGAGTTCCTGACACACACACACACACACACACACACACACACACACACACACTAGTGGTCTGATGCACGAATGAAGATTCATGCAAGAACGGGCCTTCGTTCTCCTGGCTGCCGGCATTGCCTTCACTCTGGCCAGAGCAGCCTTTCCGCTCCAGTCTGGAGCCACCTTTCTGCCTTCCCACGCTGCCCAGAGGCCCGGAGTAGCTGGAGTGGTGTGGAACGCCTGCGTCATTGCCATGGTGACGACGCATGCATCGCGCCCCGTGCGCGGCGCCAGCGTATGCAAATTACCCCGACATCTTTGTTGGGTTAATTTGCATACTCACTCCTGATTGGCTGGTGGGCGTCATGAAGGTACGGTCAATTCGCATGTTTTATTAGGTAAATAATATTGCGGGTGGGGGTGGGGGGAAGATGAAATGTTTAGACAGGGTCTTTAAAAGGAAAAAATGACTAATGACTATTAAACAGAGTGAAAATCCTTATTTTAATATTTAACACATCATTGCCTACATATTCTCTCTCTCTCTTTTTCCCTCACGCGCGCACATGCGCGCTCCTGAGATGGCCCATCTTCTTTCCTTCCCAAGAGTAGATCTTTATAACAAGAAAAGCAGTCCCTGATTTTTAGGCTGAATTGATAGGATGGGTCTCAACAGAAGGTAGAGAAGAAGGCTGTGTTTTGCACCTAGACTCTCTTGGTGTGTGGATTAGACATCTGTCTTTCCCTAACACATTAGTCAATAGTTGTCATTGAGCGGTAAATAGCCTTAGTCCACACCCATGTTCCTTACTGGCCACTAGCTGACCGTGTCACTACTACCTGCTTGGAGGGTGGGAGAGTGGTCTTGTCACAGACTTAGCATGATGAATGGATTCTACGTGGTTGGGGCCACACTGAGCGTCAGCCTTCCAGGTGCATTTCAATCAAACATTACCCAGATTAGAGACACTGTGGGCACTGGGGTGGGATCCTGCATGTCTGCAGGTGGCTTCAGCCTCACAGCACTTATGTATTGAGTTGCAGGGGGACCTCTGTGGAGCTGTGAGCAAGAGGCATACGTTCAAAGAGATACTCACAGTCTATAAGGGTTTTTTTAGAACCCATGCTTCATCCTGGAATAATCCTATATAATAAAGCGGTATTATACAAATTGACCCTCACACCCTCCCATCACAAGATGGCTGCCCCCACATCATCACAAGATGGCTGCCCCCACATTGTCACAAGATGGCCAGCAGGGGAGGGCAGTTGGGGGCGACCAGGCCTGCAGGGGAGGGCAGTTGGGGTCGACTGGGCCTGCAGGGGAGGGCTGTTGGGGGTGATCAGGCCAGCAGGGGAGCAGTTAGGTATCAAGCATGCCATCAGGGGTGCAGTTAGGTGTCAATCAGACTGGCAGGTGGGCGGTTAGGGGCAATCAGGCAGCCAGGCAGGTGAGTGATTTGGAGCCAGCAGTCCCAGATTGGGAGAGGGATGTCTGACTGCCCTGTGGGATCGGGCCTAAACCAGCAGTCGGACATCCCCTGAGGGGTCCCAGATTGGAGAGGGTGCAGGCCAGGCTGAGGGACACCCTCCCCCCGGTGCACAAATTTTGTGCACTGGGCCTCCAGTTATTGCAATAAGAGCCTTGTTAGTTATCAGTGATAAATGTTATCTTTTTTCTTTTCAGTGACAAGTAGCTGGGATCAGAACTTTGTACAGAGAGAAATCTTTAACACAGTTTCAGAGAGGTAAAATAAATGGATCAGACACTAAGACTGGGCTTGAAACTCGTGAGATCTACACAGGAGTTTAAAAGGGGGGGTGCGGGATTCTTTTTTTTTTTTAAATATATTTTATTGATTTTTTACAGAGAGGAAGGAAGAGGGATAGAGAGCTAGAAACATCGATGAGAGAGAAACATCGATCAGCTGCCTCTTGCACACCTCCTACTGGGGATGTGCCCGCAACCAAGTTACGTGCCCTTGACCGGAATCGAACCCGGGACCCTTTAGTCCGCAGGCTGACACTCTATCCACTGAGCCAAACCGGTATGGGCTGGGGGTGCAGGATTCTTGAGATCAGGGATGGAGCCAGAGATTTCCCCTTAACTTATTCCATTGAATATTTGGATACTCACTAAGCCTGATGAAGTAGGTGCTATTGTCCTAGTTCTATAGATGAAGAAGATGTTTGTAAGGAAGCTGGGCACCAACGTATTTTGCAGAGGGAGCAGGCATCCCAGAGAGTGGGTCTCACTCTTCCTCTGCCACCTAATCAGAGGCTGCTCCCCCTGCCTTGCCTGAGAGTCATTTCCTGCAGTCAACACCCCTTGGGACATAACTGTCTCCTTAGAGATTCCAGGGAGGAAAGAAAGTGTGATTTGCTGCAGCTCAACTTATTATCTAATTTTTATTTTATTTTTTGGCTGCTTTGGATTCCTGTGGTGTTGATGTTTTATTAATGGTTCTGTGCTCTCCTCGGAGGCAGTTGGAATCCTGTCTGTCATCTGCAATTGACAGCTGAGCTCCAGCAGGTAGAGCGAGGAGAGCTGTGGGTGCTCTGTTGGGAGAGGCAGTGAGCAGTCTGAAAACACCCTCCACAGGCCATGGAGGCCTCATCTTGTCATTCTGCCTTCACCTCATTGTTCTTCTAATACCTTCCTTTGAAAGCCTACAGACATAGCCCATTTCCAAGGAATCACTCTACTCTGCTCCGTTCTATCCATCAGCAGGTAAGGGGACCTGCACTCTTGCTCTGCCTCAGGGTCCCGTGGATGTTAGTTGACATTGGCCTTCTATGCATTCAGTCCACACCAGACCTGCGGGTGGACAGGGACTCAGGACCTAGACCATATCTCCTTCCTTCCATTTTTCCCCTCTGGGCTCTGCTTCTCCCCTGTATTTGAGGGAAGCTGACCAAATGCCCCTCCCCCAGACAGAAACGGATGGCTTGTGATGTTTTTTGTCTTTAACCATCACAGCCTTCTCCGGGCTCTGCAATGCCTGCCCCTCCCAGTCACCTCCACTGCATTCGGCTCATCTAATACCACCCAGGCCGCTGCCTGCTTCTTCTTGTCCTTCCCTCCTTCTATCCTTCCTCCTTCCCTATCTATTCTGTGCGCAGTCAGAGCCACCTTTCATATATGCCTCTCCTTTGCTTAAAATCCTCAATGGCTTCCCATGAAGCTTAGAATGAAATCCAAATCTAACCTCTGCCCACTCTGGTGCCTACCTCCCAAAGCAATGTACCTGCGCCCTGTTTCCTACCATAGCTCCATTGCCAACCAGTTCCTGGGAAAGAGGAGATTCTAAAAGAGTAATTGTGGAATGAATGAATGAATGAATGAAGTCTTTCCTGCAGCTTGCCCGGAAGTAACATGACAGCAATGTGAGATCAGGAATGGATACATCCAACAAGTGAGGTTTGTGCCTAAATTAATGCTTTTCACCCCAACTCCTGTTTTCTCCATTTCTACCCCTCTTTGGCTCTTTCTGTAGAAACACCTGACAAACCATATTGGGTGAGACCAGTGCATCTGATCTCCTCCGCATTTCCAGGAATAAGACATCCTTTTTACAGAATATTTGTTAGTGTGACCCATTTCTCAGGAATTACAGGCATAGTCTAAACTTTCACATCATACCGTTCTGGTGGTTCAGTGACCAAGAAGAAAGTTTTCGTCATGGGTCAATACTTAACAATGTATTAAGCATATCTTATCCAGATTTTTCTTATGGATCTCTTCTGTGAATCCCATCTTTGAAAAAAAAAAACCATCACAAACAAATCCTATTGTTTCATAAACTCCTCTCTTTCAGGAGATGGGCACTGCCACCTACACCTGAGTCTGGCCCTGAGGGCAGAGACCTCTCGTTGTTACTCAGTCTGCACATTTGTCTTTGCCCTTAATCATGGCATCCTGGAATTTCTAGGCATCCACTGGGTTAGCGATGGCCCTATGATTAAATTCTGGCTAATGGGGTGTGTGCCGCTTCCCGGGTAAGTTCTTAAAGCCAGAGCACCCTTTTCCTTATACTTCTCCCTTCCGATGTCTGGAATGTGGACTCCATGGGCAGGGTGATATTGACCATTGCAGCCCTACAGCTACCCCAGCACGGAGAGTGCACCGCAGACCCAGGACCCTGGTTCTCCACTCGGCATCCACCGCAGAATGTGAAGGAGCGACTTCTTCCCTTTTAAAGGAGTCAGAAAGATCTGTCTTGCTCAATCATCCTAACTCTTTTGTCACCGATTAACCTTATATGAATTAAACTCTGAGACTGGCACGAGTTTTGGCGCAGAGTGCCATTGGAAGCTTCTGGCGAATTGCTACACCCCGTTGGACAGAACTACAGCAAACACACACTGTGTGGAAGGTGGTCAGTGCCTTTGCCCAGTCCCTCGAGTCTGCTGCTTTCACTTTTTCTGCTAGAATTTCCCCCACACCTTTCTGCATGCACTGTGAGGTATGAAGTCCTATGCACTGGCCTGACAGCACGGGCCCCATACAGGCTCCCAGGTCTCCCTGCCACCTGGGAATGGACACTCCCTGGAGGTGGCCGGGCACAAAGTGGGGGATGAGACAACTACTTCAGAACGCAGTGAAGGTACCTTGAAGGGGGGGGTGGCGGGGGGCAGGGGCGGCGCCAGGCGGCTCATGGACCTGTCAGGGGCTGAGATGGGGTGATGCTGTCAGCCTGTGCGGGAGACCTGCCTGAGGATTGTTTGTACAATACCTGAGCCATGAATCCTTCACGCCCAGAGCAATCACGCAATCACATTAACTTAATTTTTGAAAGGAGAGGCAAATTCCGGGGAAGAAAAGCACTTCTCTTCCCCAACTTTCAGATCAGATGTCAAACCAGTTCAAGAGCAGGTGTAAGCCCAAAGGAACCCCCACCCCCAAATTTCCCAAGTACCCGTACAGGTGCAGCCCAGATGGCGGCCTCAGAAACTCTGCCCTGCGCAGCACAGAAGAACTTCTTTTAGCGTCTGCATCTCCCTTCCTTTTAAAGGCCTGCCTCCCCTGGTTGCTATGTAGACACAGCTCCGCCTCCAAACCACCTCAGCAGAGCTGAGCCTTGACCTCACCTGTTACCTGTGTGATTCGCTCAGCCACAGAACAGATACACGGTGCTTACGGGCCCATTAAAGAGTCAAAGAGTGCTGTGATCAGTTGTTTATCTCTAAAATGCACACAAAGCCCAGCTGATTATTCTATTAATTTCTTTTTTTAAAAAATATATTTTATTGATATTTTTACAGAGAGGAAGGGAGAGGGATAGAGAGCTAGAAACATCGATGAGAGAGAAACATCGATCAGCTGCCTCCTGCACACCTCCCACTGGGGATGTGCCCGCAACCAAGGTACATGCCCTTGACCGGAATCGAACCCGGGACCCTTCAGTCCGCAGGCCGACGCTCTATCCACTGAGCCAAACCGGTTTTGGCTCTATTAATTTCTTAATGAACCAGTCCAGGAGCCGGATTCTCTGTACCTTGGGAAGGCAGGGTGGGAAATTGAGCTTTTAAAGGGGTTTGAGCCCTTAGAGCTCAAGCTTAAAACTTTGCACGTGCTTGTGGAAGCTGAGAGACACGTGCTGAATTTCATTTTGTGTTTCCATTCTTTTAATCTTTTATGGAAAGAGCAGGCACAGAGAGTGACAATGAAATCAGACTGGGGGGAAATTCGGTGTCTAATCGAAACAGCCCATGCAGACCGGGACAAAGGCCAGGTGTGGATAGTTTGAAGCGTTTTTGAGCACATGTATCAGGTCTTCTTGGTGACAGATCCTCAGCTTTTTTCAGTTGGTACATGGACGGCAATTCTATCTAAGAACAAAGGATTCAGAGGAGAATGGTTTATATTGTTATATTGTCTTGTACTTGGGAGCTCTTGCAATTGTTTGTCCTTTATCTTGCTGCAAATGCAGCAAATTCCATGAGAGCCGGCAGGTGTCTGCAATTGCTTTTGGTCCACAGGGCACTGTGTCAACAGTGACCATCCCTGGGATTCTGCAGGGCTTCGTGCTCTGGTTCTCCAGGGAGTCCATGGACCCCTTCATTTTCCAAGTCTCTTGGGCAGAAAGATGGCTTAAGAATAACATCGGTGGCCAAGGGATCCCTCGCCCACCCTACTGACTACAGATGAAGGTCAGTTCATAGATTAGTCGTTTGTGACTTACGGTAAGAGAGTGGGTGCCTCATAAGAAATTGACAATCGATCACTATATATCCCTGCTGATGGGTAAACAATGAACATGGCAAGTAGGAAGTAAAAACAAAAAAAGATCGCCATCAAAATCGGAACAAAGGTTCAGAAGAAATCCAAGACTGTGCTGAGGATACTCCTTTTCTGATTTTTTTTTTCTGGTGGATTATCAGGCCCCCCTTCCAGACCAAGGCACTTATTTCCCCAGATGCCAGAAGCATTGGCTACAGAAAGTTCCCATCAGCTGACCCCCTTTCTGGGAACTGCCCTCAGAGGAAGGGAGCTGCCTCTTATGAGGTCACCTCACAGTCACCTCGCTTTATCTGAGTCACGCTGTCTCATCTGAGGTCACCTCATTGCAAGGTACTGGGTTGTGTGGATGGACAAAGATGTGTCACCCCTCCCTGATTCAGAAGCAACTTAAAGAGCCATTTCGATGCCAGAGTTTCTCGTAGGGTTGATTAAAGACTCTGGTACGACACCAAGAAAACCTATCCTGATTCCCTCCCTGGTTTCAGGTATTGTTTCCAAGAGTGTTCTCAAGTACACTTTCTGCACAAAATTCTCCAGCTGACAGTCTATTTTCACCAAACCCATCCTAAAGTTTCTGATAATATGAACGACCTGTTTGACTTAGCCAAATAGTCCACATTGCTAAGGACATTAAATGGATTAAGTTCTCACATGCAATGATTACTACTTGGGCATCTATATCAACAATTTTGATTACTCAATCAAAGTCTGCATATAGGGAAGTTTCCAGAGGAATTAAAAGCATTCTTTTTTTTTTTTTTTAAATATATATTTTATTGATATTTCACAGAGAGGAAGGGAGAGGGATAGAGAGTTAGAAACATCGATGAGAGAGAAACATCGATCAGCTGCCTCCTGCACACCTCCCACTGGGGATGTGCCCGCAACCAAGGTACATGCCCTTGACCGGAATTGAACCCGCGACCTTTCAGTCCGCAGGCCGACGCTCTATCCACCGAGCCAAACCGGTTTCGGCTAAAAGCATTCTTTGAAGCTGTCTAATTTAACATAGAACAATAACTTGGGTTAACATTTATCCAATCTTTATCTTTTCACGGAAAATGCCAATTGTATCCACCATAGAGGGCTACAATTCCTGATCTCGTGAAACTTCACATTTTGTAAGTAAACAGACATAAAAGACTTGCTTGTCAAAAATGTAGTGGTGCACTTTTGGCAGAGCTTGCTAGTGTGAAAAACAATAGGCCAGAATAAGAAAAAAAAAAATGCTCACAGTTTGTCCAAATATAACAGAGTGATATTACCAGCAGCACATTAAGAAGTCTAGTACTTTCGTTTTAAAATCAGCTGTGTCGACATAAGATTGCTGAATCTGGCCTAACAATGTGCAAAAACTCCAGGCGATTGAAAATCAGCCCAGTGTATCCAGCCCAGGGGAGGTGGACTTCGGCTCAATTCTGCTCTAGCTAGGTGGTATTGAGTGCTGAGTTCATGCTAGGCCAGCATTCGAGGCCACTGGATGAAGATGCCAGATTCCGGAAGTTTGGTAATTCAGGTCTTAGTCCCCTTTTGTAACCTGCAATTTGAGCCCATTTCCACAGCTCTGTTTCTGGTTGGGTGCCTCTGGGTTCCCTCCCCGCTGTCCCTCCAGCCTTTCCCGCTGGAACAGTCCTTTCCACTCTGCAAGAATCAACTGAAAGTTACTCCCTTGGTGGAATCAAGTCCTCCACACCTTATCCAGGTAGCTGAGGAACAGTTGGTCACAGCGTTCATTACGGAAACCTACATGAGGGCTGCAGGTGGGCCATGTCACTGTGGTTCAGCATCTGGGGACATGTGGGATCTATGGAAAGTACTCATCGCTGCCCTGGCCGGTTTGGCTCAGTGGATAGAGCGTTGGCCTGCCGACTGAAGGGTCCCAGGTTCGATTCCGGTCAAGGGCATGTACCTTGGTTGCAGGCACATCCCCAGTAGGAGGTGTGCAGGAGGCAGCTGATTGATGTTTCTCTCTCATCAATGTTTCTAACTTTCTATCCCTCTCCCTTCCTCTCTGTAAAAAAAAATCAATAAAATATATTTAAAAAAAGAAAGTACTCGTCACTATTAGATAAGTGAATTAGATGTGTGAATCAGGAGTCCTCAAACTTTTTAAACAGGGGGCCAGTTCACTGTCCCTCAGACTGTTGGAGGGCCGGACTATAGTCTAAAAAAAAAACTATGAACAAATTCCTATGCGCACTGCGGGCCCGGGACAAGTCGGCTGCTAAGCAGGACAGGCAGCGGCACCCAGCGGGCCGGATAAAAGTCCTCGGCGGGCCGCATGTGGCCCGCGGGCCATAGTTTGAGGACCCCTGAAATAGATGAACAAATCAAGAGCAAATTCTCAATGCAAGAGGGGGCAGCTTGGGAGTAAGGAGACTTGTAAGAAGTAGATATCTTGAAATACTTAAAAAGTTGTTAAAGTATCCTTATAAAGGATACAATAAAGAAGTATGAACTAGATCATAATTAAATGTAGGGCATCTGTAACTGATTCAATAACTGTGACCAAAAGGTTCTGATGAATGAATGACTAGTATTTCCGGAAGGAGGTCTCTCATGACAACTGTCTCTAAGAGGCCTTATCCTATTCAATATGTTTACCAATGTCTTGAATAAAGATACAAATAGCAGGCCCGTTAAAATGTATGGATGACATGAAGGGAGGTGGACTAGTAAATAAATTGGAAGACGAAGCTGGACCCAACAATATCTCAAGAGACTGGAATTAGGAGCTGAGTTTCCTGAGGTGACATGAAGAGGGGGAATGGAAGAGCATGCCATCTGAAACACCTGTACAATAGAGGGTGAGAAGCATGCAGCTAAGTGCCGTGTTTGTATAAAGCCCCAGAGAGTTTAGCTGCGTGGATATTCATAATGAGTTCACATCATGAATCAAGGTAAAAAAAAAAAAAAAAAAGGTTAATGCAAACGCAGGTGACATTGGTTAATAAAATTATGTAGGCTTTAGGTGTACAATTCTATACTACATCATCTGTATATTGTATTGTGTGTTCACCACGCAGTTAACTCTCTTTCTGTTAGCGTAGGTAGCTAGATGTTAACAAAGGAAGGGGAGCAAAGGGAATCAGACATGAGTAAGCATAATAAGCGGAGTCTGATTATAAGCCTGCTGCACTGGAAAACTGCAGCATTCATAGGCTCCGCCGGGGACCTCTGCATCCTCCACCCGTGGGATAGAGTCTAGACTGGACTGAGCTTTGCTATGGACTGAACCAATGGTGCATAATATAATTTTTGGACACTGGTCTTTGTTGTGGGCCTGACGAAGGCAAGGTTGGACTTTTGCCACAGGGGGTCGGATGGAAAGGAGACATCAGAAACCTGGGCACAGCCCTTTCATTCAATCCCAATAAATCTTACCCCTAACCTTCAGCCTCCCATGTGGGTCCCCAGAAATGCGTTTCTGGCAACTCTATGAAAGGACCCCATTTCTACCAGCAACACTTCCGTCACCATTTATCCCTCCTATGCATCCTTCTACCTCCTGCCACCCCCCTTTTCCTCTTGTGATCACCTTGCTGTTGTCTGTGTATAAGATGCTTTTTTTCAGGGTGGGAGGGTGCTTAATCCCTTCACCTTTTTCAAGGAATGGGAGATCGTTAAAGTCCCTTCAACATGCAGAGCTCTCAGGTAAAGTAGAAAGACCTTGGACACTAAGAAGACATTGGATTGTGGTCCTAGTTCTGACAAGTGGCAAGTCACTTTGTCACTCTTAGCCCCCGGTGCTCCTCTGCAGAATAGGGCTAGCATTCCTCCTGCAAAGCTTACAAGGTTGTTAAAAAGTCAAATAAAATGGCATGCACTGAAAGCTTCTAGAAAGGCTGATTAGGTATAGGATGAGATCAGTGTGTTCTTGGTGTCATTGTTCGTGCTACTGTTAAGATCTCCGTGCTCCTTCATTCACCTACATCCCCTTCCCTGCAGTACTCACTCCCCTCCGAAGAACTGTAATTGAATCCTGCCAGGTAGGGAAAGCTGTTGCCTCCCTGTACTGGTCTAGAGCAGGGACTGACAAGCTTTTCTGGCAAAGGCTATGCAGTAGATATTTTAGGCGGTGTGGGTGATAACGGTCTTTATTATAACTACTCAACTCTGCTGTTGTACCATTCAAAAAAAAGAGTCAGCCCTGGCTGGTTTTGCTCAGTGGATAGAGCATCGGCCTGCGGACTCAGGGGTCCCAGGTTCGATTCCGGTCAAGGGTATGTACCTTGGTTGCGGGCACATCCCCCGTGGGGGGTGTGCAGGAGGCAGCTGATTGATGTTTCTCTCTCATCAATGTTTCTGGCTCTCTATCCCTCTCCCTTCCTCTCTGTAAAAAACCAATAAAATATATTTTTTTAAAAAGTCATAGATAATATGTAAACAAGTGAGCACAATTATATTTTAATATAGCTTTATTTAAAAAACAGGTGGGTGGCCACATTTGGACCTCAGGCTATATAGTTTGCTCACCAGTGGTCTAGACCAGTGGTCGGCAAACTCATCAGTCAACAGAGCCAAATATCAACAGTACAACAATGGAAATTTCTTTTGAGAGCCGAAAACCGACTTCTGCGCATGGGCCACAAAGTTTCAATCGCACTGTACGTGCGCACCCGCACGTGGTATTTTGTGGAAGAGCCACACTCAAGGGGCCAAAGAGCCGCATATGGCTCGCGAGCCGCAGTTTGCAGAGCACTGGCTAGACAAATGGCTTTCTACTGGGGGCAACTGTGTGCCCCAGGGGGCATTGGGCAATGTCTGGAGACATTTTTGGTTATCACAACCGGGAGTGATGGTGTCATTTTCCTGGCATCGAGGGTGTAGAGATTAAGGGTGCTATTAAACATCCCATCATACACAGGACAGCCCTCCACAACAAAAAACAGTATCCAGATCAAAATGCCAATAGTGTCAATGTGGAGAAACGCTGGTCTAGACAAAAGATATCATTCTCTGTGTGTAGCCAAGATCCTCAGCATCAAACTTGACCTCCTGCTTCACTTCTGGGACCCAGATTACTACAGAACCCTAGAACAGGGGTCGGCAAACTCATTAGTCAACAGAGCGGCAAACCATGGCTCATGAGCCGCAGTTTGCCCTAGAAGATTTGGTTTGGAAGTACTTGGAAAACAGTGGGGAACTGGAGATCTTTAGGTTAGTTCAAGTCAACTGTAAAAGAATTTAATATGAACATTCCTCAATACGTTTCCTCTTTATTACTAATGGTGTATGTTGCACAGAGCAGAAACTCAACTCAGAGTTTAAATTCGTTAGAGTTAAAACAAAGGTAGAATCGAGGGATCCTCTAATGCTGAAAAGAACAGGTTTGTGTTTGGACTTTTCCCGTAGGGTAGGATATTTTTAGAGATTTGATGAGACCTCCCAGATGGCTCACTTCCGGTTGGCTTGGATATTTATCTGCCTCTGAATATTTTGGTTATTGATTATAACCATCTTATTTATAAGTTTCTCTTCTCCAACCCACATCTATTGCCCCAGTTCTGGTGCCATATTTTCTATTAATAGAACTCTACCATAAACCTTCCAAATTCCCAAAGCTAGAAGAATAGAAAAATGGATCAATTCATCTCAGTGTACGCACTCAATGGAATATATTCAGCAATCAAAATGAATGAAGTGTAGCTACAGGCAACATATAGAATGAAACTTAAGAATGCAATTACAAATACAAAAGATTACAAACAGCATGACACCCTCTTCTAAATTGGAAAAAAAAAAAAACCACCACCACTAAACAATATACAGCTAAGAAATGTGAGAGATATGACAAACCAGATAGATAAGTAGCTTGAATGATAGATCTATTGATAGGTTGATAGAGAGATCAATTAACCAATCAGTAGATAAGATAGGGGAGGATACACATTCATAGTAGACAGAAGTTATCAATGTTCTGGCTATTGTGTCTGGTCGGGTGTTTAAATGTATGCATTGCATTTGGAAGGAAGGAGGGAGGGTGGGAAGAAGCAAGAATGAGGAACAACAGCCATGCACATAAAAACTGTGAGAGTGTGGCATGAACCCATAATTACAATTAATCTAACTCTGTGTCTGAGTTCCAAATAGAAACACAAATCTGACAGTCCCTCTTTTGCATACCAACTCCTGGGGCTCCCCATCACAATCGCAGGATACTGTGCAATCTCTTTGGCATGACAGGAAAAACCCTTCCACGCCTGCTGCCCAACTTCCAACACCATGTGTGGTCACTGCTTATGCTTTACCACCTCCCGCTGCAATGGACTCGCATCCTCTTTCCCACTCCTGACAAGTACCTTCAGGCCACTCTGCCTTGGTCTGGCCGTTTCCTCCATCTGAGTCCTGCCCCAGTTCTCCACCTAACAACACCCTGTGCATCCTCCAAGACCCACATGTCACCGTGTCTGTGAAAACTTTGCTCGGGAATCGAACCGAGACCTCCTGATTCATTGGTCAACGCTCAACCACTGAGTCACACCAGCTGAGCTAATGCTTATGGGTAATACTAGTCCATGTTGAGCTGGGCAGTTGAGGCCCAACTTAACTTTATACCTGGATTTTAGCCAATAAATGACTCTGTAACAGTCTCTCCCCTTGCTAGCAGTTGGGGGGATAACAATATACACATTCTAAGAGTGATCAATGAATAATTGACCAGGATTGCTTGTGAATAACAGTCTTCTGTTTTCCAGAAGCTATAAAACTGACCCAAAGAACAGGAGAGAAGGGCACCAAACCCTGGACCATGTAGCCATGACAAAGGGCCCAGCCTGGCAGGAAGCTGGCAGTCTGCTATAGAGCTGAGGCCTCTCTCCGTTGTGACAGACAATATTCCTGCTGTAACTGTCCGTTGCTTAAAAGTAGTTACTCTTGTTATTCAAGAGTCTAGTAGCTGCGGTTATTTTTGCTTTTGCAAGAAAAAAATCCTTAAAGGAATAGAAAGCTCACTTGCTCTGGAGGGGAGAACAGATTCACTGTGAAGATGTGGACCAGAGAAATGTCTGGGATCAACTATGTGTGCAGGAAATAATAGCAAAAAGGTGCATATATTCTTTCTCTTTTCTTTTCATTCCTCTTTTCTTGCCTTTTCTTTCCTCCCTTTTTCCCTCTTTCTCTCTTTTTTCTTTTCTTCTTGAAATGTGGCCAGCCAGAACAGGCAACGCACAGCCAGAAACACTACCACCAACCTCCAAAAATGTGTGTCAATCCAGACATGCCCTCTTGCGGGTCAAAAAAGTCTGACTCTCTTTTGAAGCTAGGTTACCAGGGAGATAGAAGGAAAGAGACACAGACTGTGCTCTGAGCTGCACTTGGAGGTCACACAGTCTACTGTGCTATGGCTGGGTTCACACTGCCCCTGAGAAGCCATGTAGTAAAGAGCTCCAGCTGTGCTTGGCTGGCAAACAGCCTTTGCCTGACCCGAAGGGCAGACGTGTCTGGATACAGTGCATCACCTGGGCCCGTACACCCCGAGGCACACTTTGAGTCACCCTAGCAACATGCCTCAAAGACGAATGCAGCTGGTGTGGCTTCACCAGGCTCAGCTCTCTACGAGGACTGACAATATCAAACGCGGGGTCCAGCTCCCAGGAGCCACACGATGACCCTGAGAGACGGGCGACTCCTGCCTTTTCAGTCCGTGGAGCGAGTTTGAGCAGAGTCCCCAATCCCCAGTTCCCTGCGGTTCCCACACTCGCTGGGCTTTGTTCTCACGGGAGAGGTGCTGTGAGTGATTCCGGTCTCCGCAAGCTGGCGAGATGAAACTAGCCGGGCAGGACTTCACACTGTTGCTTCCTGGACACAAGGCACCTGTCTGGCCTGTGGGCGGTGCCTTTGTCTGTCTTTTGAAAAGGGCCAGACAAGTAGCTACCGAGTCACGGGCTCCCATCTGTAGGTGGGATGACTTCCAAGCCGCAGACCAGACTGGAAGTGCAGCACAAGTCAGATGTCACTACTGTGCCCTTGAGGACTGGAGAAGCAACTCTGGTTATCGGAATGATGGTGGGTGAGGATGGGGATAGACAGATAAGGTCTGGCCCAGCTCTGCGGTGACCTCTGAACCAGCCCCTCTGAGCAGAGATAAGCTGGTCAGAAGGCTCCTACCTACCCCAGGCCTCTCATGCAAACACCACTTGATATTTGAATCTAAAGGTTAATTAAGTGCAGCTGCCAGGCAAAAGGCCACAATCAATTATTGTGTCTCCTTGTCCGTTTCCGCCTATTCTTAATTATGCACGTTGGGTTTGGGAAGGAGGTCTTTCAGCCAAGTGTTAGAAAAAGGGAGCCGCTCTGTTTTGAACAGATAAATCTGACCCCCTTGAGTCTAGGGCCTGGACCAAGCATTCATCTTCCTTCCCCCATGTGCCCCAAGGCCGTCTGTGAGGGGAAAGAGGCAGTGGCCGGGCACTGGACAGATTGTCCTGGAGAGGAGCCCTGGGCGGTCCTGTGAGCAGAGAGAGAAGGGCGTGTCCTCAACCTCTTCCCTTGAGGAATTTCCCTGCTGGCGACCACTCTGCTCCACCGGCCCTGGCTCTGGGCTTGCCCGCATAAGCCTCCCTGGATGGACAGAGAGGCCCAGGCCCAGGCCCCGCTCTCCACCTTCACGTCCCCCACTCCCACACACGCCAGCGCCCCAATGTACGCATGTGCGCATGCCGAACTCTCTGTCATGATTAACTATTTAAGATTCCACTGCTGCTAATCGAAGCGGCACGGGTTGTGCTCTCATTATGGAGATCAATTCCTGTTGAATATTCCCCTCCAGGGGCCGATGTGGTCAGAATGCGGTGATGGTTTCTGTCTGGCTCGCCCGGGCTAATGAGTGGCTGCTGCCACTGCAACAGTCACTTGCCTGCCATCAGTCAAAATAACAAGCAGAAGCTCCTTGCAGGGGAGCTGGTGTTCTACATCAATCTACACAGAGAGACAGCTTCGAAAACGGCCTGCCCATGCCAAGGAGCCAGGCCCGTGGTGTGGCGGCCCGCGTGGAGGATGCGCTGCCAGTCACCTCGGTGTAGGGTCTCGGCCACATGGCCCTTCCTCCCCCATCTGTCATCTCACCCCTTCCCCACAAACACGCTGTGCATGGCTGTCTGTAAAGCCCATGTAGAACCCCTGGACTGCCTCTGATTCAACATATTCCTGCTGTCTGGTGTCTAGTTCAAGAGGAACCCCCAGGGAAAGGCGGCTCCTGAGACGGAGCTGAGTGTGTTCTAAGGGGAGCAGAGTGTCCGTGGCCCTGGGAGCTGTCTGCACGGCAGAGCAAGCAGCTGGATTCCATTGCACCCTTTCCTGTTCTGGGAACTCAGCGTTGGAGGAGTGGGAAAGGCTGGATTTCAAGACTGATAAAAATAAACCAACTTCTGAATTCCTTGGCTGGCACCTGGGAACATTAGAGGGCAATTTTTCTCAGTTAAGAGGATCAGATCAAACAACTTCCAGGCAAAAAAAAAAAAAGAAAAAGAAAAAAGACTTAAAGGTATGGGATAGCAAGACTTTTCTTTTAAGATTTGGGTCCATCGACAGCAATTTCAACAAATCCCATAAATATTATTTCCCCCCATGTCTTTAGGAAAATCTTGCCATCAGTGACCTGAACAAGGAATAGATTGTAATCTTTTTCTCCCCAATTCCCTCCTCCCTACCTTAGCATGCATGACCCCTGTGTGGATTGTCCTAACTCAGTGGTCGGCAAACTCATTAGTCAACAGAGCCAAATATCAACAGTATAACGATTGAAATTTCTTTTGAGAGCCAAATTTTTTAAACTTAAACTTCTTCTAATGCCACTTCTTCAAAATAGACTCGCCCAGGCCGTGGTATTTTGTGGAAGAGCCACACTCAAGGGGCCAAAGAGCCGCATGTGGCTCGCGAGCCGCGGTTTGCTGACCACGGTCCTAACTGATGCATATGACATCACAGGGCACTTAGCCTTGAAATGCAAATATGCCCTTGTCATTTATTCATTCCGTGTCTACTGTAGCGCTCACCTCTTCATCCCTCCAGCCAATCACATTTATCAGGCCCCTGCCATGGACCAGACAGTTGGAACTGACAGCAAGCAGCTGTCATGGTTCCTTCCTGGGGCTTACAGTCTAGTGAGAGGACACCGTTATGTAAATGAATGAACACAATCATGTAGAGGTCACTGAACTCTGATGCTGAAATTAGTTCCCCAACATTTTTAGGCAAGAACACTTTCTGAGATAGAGTTATAACTCCAGAGAGAAAAGCACCTAGAATGGCAAATGAAGACTTCAAACGGGCAGGCCTTTATTCAAGAGGTCCTGTGGCCTGGTCCAGCATTTCTGTGATGCAACCTGTTTCACGAGCTGGGGACTCAGTGGTCTTAGGTGGTCAGCTCAGCCCTAGGTAAGACGTACTCAACAGCAATTAGGTTCCTGCATCTCCTCTGGAGAGCAGATAATCAAGTGAGTGGAGAGTGCATAGCTCTCTCCCTTTGCCACCTGCAGGAGGGAGAGATTTTTGCTCATGGAAAAGTATGAGCCACATGTCATTGGAGAAAGAGTGGTAATAAGTATATGTCATTTCTAATCTTGCCTCTGCTGGACAAGGCTCAGGACAGTAAGGGAATGGGAATGGCAGCTGGTGCCACTCCGCGTTCCGGCTCACCCACCCTTTGATTCTCGCCAGCCATTAAAAAGGTAATTAAACCAGGGTCTTGCTCGCCGCTACTGAGCTGGTGGAAAATAACGTGCCCCCAGTGCATACAGCAGACTAGCACCCCGGATCACTGGCATCGGGCACATGTAAGCATCCACCTGCCCATGACACAGCATGTGTTGGGCCCGGTGCTGGAGAACAAAGCAGAGGGAGTGCTTGCTCTTTAAGAATCTGCTTTCTAAGCACATGCAGTGATCTGAATGCACATAGACAGGCCACACCGCAGTGAAGCAAAACCATTAAACTAAGACGTAAGTGAGAGAGAGGTACTGACAACCCTCACAGGATTTCCGTGGATGGATTCCTCGGGGGGGGGGGGGAGCATCTGGGTTGCTAATGAGCAGAAGGGCTTGAGATACTCATCCTGCGACCCTGGGATAAGCCTGGGAGGGCCAGTTTTCCTGGAGAAGGGGGATGTGGGGAGATGTCCAAATGATGGGAAAAATGACTCCATGCAGTAAACACCTGACAGAAATCACCTATAAATCCTGATGGCAAAGTCTTGTGAAGGGACCCTAAATGGACCAACTTATCATTCTTTCCTGCTCGTGCCTTCCCTTCGTTTTCGTATTTTGCTCTTTAACCAACCAAAGTAATGTGAATATTTATAACGTGCTACCCACCGTGGTGGAGGAACAGATCTGGGTAAAAATTAATCATACGGGGTTCCAAGATGAATCTCCACGTTGTGGACTGGGCTTTGACTTTATCTGTGGAATAGTAGCAGCGATGCCAGCTCCCTGACACCTGTGCCTGATGTGCGGCAGGGACGACGGTAAGTTCTGCGCACAGACTACCTCGTTCTGTCTTCAGACAGCCCTACGCCAAGGGTTCTATTGCTGCTTTGGTTACAGATGAGGAAAGTGAGGCACAGAGGTTAAGCTGCTTGTCCAAAGTGCCACGGTAGTTCAGTGACCAAGTGGCCTAATCTAACCCTAACCCTTCTCTTTGGGGTTTCCCCCCTAAGTCCAGTCAATCATTCTGCTATGTTTGCCTGTCTGCAATGAACAGAGGCAGAAACAAGAGCTTCCAAGAAGACACGCTCCCAAGAGGCAGGGCTGGGATCATCACAGCACTACCCAAAATGCGACAGCTCTCCCACTGCCCGTGGAGAAAGGGGGCGCATCTACACACATGTTATATCCCATCAGACCTGTCTGGTTCATCTTGTCCTTTTTTCTCTGTAGAAGTGGGGAAACTAAAATGGTTATCTCTTTTTTTTTTTTTATTGATTTCAGAGAGGAAAGGAGAGGGAGAGAGATAGAAACATCAGTGATGGGAGACAATCATTGATCGGCTGTGTCTTGCACACCCCACACTGGGAACTGAGCCCACAACCCGGGCATGTGCCCTGATCAGGAATCGAACCGTGACCTCCTGGTTCATAGATCGATGCTCAACCACTGAGACATGTCAACGGGGCATGGTTATCTCTTTAATAACTCTGACCACTGCCACCCTGACCTGGCACAGTGGTTGGGGTTTCAGTGGCATTACCAGGGGTTGAGCCCTTCACCACACTGGTGCCTGTGAGGTCAAAGGCTCAGCCTCACCCTGATCTAGGCTCCTGTGACTGACTACCTTCTTACACTAGCCATGCTGCTGCCCGGGCTCTCCCCGGCGTCCGGCTGCGGCTCAGCTCAGCGGGCAGCTAGACAAGTGCTGCCTTCGCCCCAGGTGATGGATCTCTCCAGACAGCATTATTATGTCTGCAAAGCACTCACGATGCCCGGGGATGAAAGGAGTTATAAATGAAAGATATTATTATTAATAAGAATGTAGATGAACAAAGGGAAAATGTACTTGCCCTCGCTATCCATCACCTTGCCGCACTTCACCTAAAGACCATGATCCGCGGGAGCCTCAAGGAAAGCCTATTTGCAGAAATCAATAACTGGTTTAAAAAATAGATCTGGGCTCCACTGGAGCGGACCATGCAGGGGATTCTCATAATTCTAGGCAGCAGTCAATATTAGCCATCACAGCCTCAAATAAAGGTTGAATTCAAATTTAGTTAAGACTGGCTCTGTATGCTAATCTACCTACTGATTATTAAATGTATTTACTGAGGGTTTTGAAAAATAGGCTGTGAGAAGAAAAAAAAAAAAAGAAGCAAAGCCAGCCTGAGTCTCCTTGGTCTGAGCTGTGAGGCTAACTCGCAGTGATGGACCCCCATTAGCTTGGTTCTCCTGGTTTCAGAAAATGAACGCGTGGGGAAATCAAGTTTCATTCTGTAGGTGGCAGGAAGCATTTCCCGTCTATGCATCACAAGGGGAAGAAAGAGTAAGCGTCACAGAGTCACTGACAGTGCGCCCACCTGTGCAGATGCACAGAGCTGACCGGGCAGTGTTGACTGGGTACCACTGGGTCTGATGCTAAAGGAAGTAATAGATGCCTCCATCCCCCGGGATCATTATGGTCCAAGGGGAAACTAGACAAATACCAATTCCCATGAGCATGTGTTATAGAATCCGCTCCATAGAAGCAAGAAACACCCCATGCTCATTTACAGGGGAACGAAAGAGGGGCAGATGAAAAGTTTTACCAGACACTTCATCCATATAGGTGGGGAGGAGTAGACAATCAGAGAAAGCTACTGGAGCAAGTGTGTAAGGAATTTGAATAGAAGTTAGGAGAGTGCTTTGGGAGAGAAATGTGTTCTTTTTTTAAAATATATTTTTTTATTGACTTCAGAGAGGAAGGGAGAGGGAGAGAGAAAGAGAAACATCAATGATGAGAAGGAAATCATTGATCGGCTGCCTCCTGCACTTCCCCTACTTAAGATCAAGCCTGCAACTCCAGGCATGTGCCCTTGACTGGAATCGAACCAGGGACCCTTCAGTCCACAGGCTGACGCTCTATCCATTGAGCCAAACTGGCTAGGGCTGAAATGTGTTCTTAGTACAGTACATGAAAGAGTGTACATATCCACTGGCCTTAACCATTAGAAAGCAAGACTTCCAGAGAGGCATAAGGATGGAGGAATGGCAGGGAAAGGAGAGGAGCAGACCCAAGGCAGAAGGGGCTGGATTTCATGGTCAACAAGATGTACAGATTAAGAAAAGATTTGCCTGCTATTAATATACCCTGTGCACGTAATTCATGTACAACAAAGAACTACAGATGAATTTTTGTTCTGTGAATATTTAATTGCAACTTGCAAAACTTGTCAAGTAAGTCTCATTCTTCCCCCCAGACAATTCTGACAGCAGTGAATACCTTCTTTCAATCAGAGATTTGGGGAAAAGACCTTTTACTATGCACTACTGCCAGCTCTCACACATTTGGACCTGAGTTGGCAAGACCATTTTGACAGAGCTGGAATGTGAAATTACTCTTCTAGGACTCTGCTATTGCCATGGGCAACCTGTTGAGAAAGAGATCTCCTTTCATTTACCTTCTAAGCCGGTGATTCTCCAAACCAAAGCGTGCAAAGGTCACCCAGAGAACAGATTGTCTGCACGTGAATTCCTGAACCTATACTCTGTGCAGGGCCTGTGGATCTACATTTTAACAGACAACCCTCCCCACACTCAAATACATTCATGTACCAAAGAATGAGAATGGATTTGGAGTTTGGGCTTATTCAAAGGGGTAAAACATTGTATCAGTTTTTTGGAGAGACAAATATTATGTGTGTGTATATATGTATGTGCATGCATATGTGTATGTATTCTATCTGGATTTTGTATATGTGGATGTGGTATGTTGGTGTGTGCATGTGTGGTGGATGTGGTGTGTAGTGTGTGATATACTGATGTATGTATGCGTGTGTGTGTAGTGTGGTTTGTGTGTAGGTGTGTATGTGTAGTGTGTGGTTTGTGTGTATGTGGTGTGTACGTGTGTGTGTATATGTGTGGTCCATGTGGTTTGTGTGTATGTGGTGTGTCGCTGTGAGTGTATTTGTGTGTGTATGTTTTATCTCCAGGCTTATGAAAGCCTTTCCTGTGTGAAGAAAGGCTGATGGGAGATTGATAAAGCCTTAGTCAGCACTCAATAATGCATTAATATGCTTTTACAAATCCTGCATGTAGTGAATTAATTTTTTTAAAAGAAAGAAAAAGAAAAGGGAAGGAAGGAAGGAAGGAAGGAAGGAAGGAAGGAAGGAAGGAAGGAAGGAAGGAGTAAAAGCGACTTTCTAGCCACTTGAGGATTTAGCCCTTCCTTCAGGGACCAAGTGAAGTTTGAAGACTTTTGCTCTGAGCCATATAACCTCCCACATCGCTCCTCAACCAGTGATTTCTTGCTATTGGTGTCTCTTCAAATGTAGGCACCCCTTGTTATACTTCTGGGGAATCTGGTTTCTTAGAAGTGTTGCACTTCAAGTGTCCTTTAGAGAAAGAAACTCTCTAAGACCCAAGGAATAACTTACTAATGGTAGGACCTCAGGCACTGACAGGCTGGGAGAGATAGAATGGGAAAGGATGTATTTCCATATCACTCTCTCCTCACGGTAGGTACTAAAAGCTAGCTTTTGTCTCATCTGCTCCCATGAAACTTTCTGAGATAATGATCCCATCCCGATCCCATCATCTCATTCATTCTGACAAGTGTGCACATCATTCCCTGTGAGGTGCATAGTGTATAACCTATTGGTGACATGCACACAAATGTGAGCTACTTGGTTAGGGGGAGAGAGAGGGAGAGAGAGAGATTGAAATTCTTGAATGACTACTTTGAATACCTAGTTCCTCCTATAGCTGATAAAGCTGATTTCACGTCCATAGCAATCTAAATAGGTAAGACTATTATCTTCCTATTACAGAGGAGGGAGATGACATGCACAGAGGTGAAATGACTTGCTCAAGTTCTGCGTAATCTTGAGAGAAAGTACCAGAATTTGGCCCCAGCTGACTAGCTCCAGAGGCCGGTCCCTGCCATCGGCTGCACCATCCTCTCACCACAAGTGGCAGATTTGGAGAGTGATGCTTCTCAAGGCCTCCCAGGTGGATGGACTTCCTGGTTATGACAACAATGTGGTACCAGGCCATGCCCTCACCAAGATCTCCCTCTTAAGAAGTCTTAGACACGGACAACCATGTGCTAGAAAGGCAAAGGAACTTGAAACACTAGGTTAGAGGCAAAGGTCTGCAAAGTGTGTGAAAATGCGGGCCTCACATCTCCTCTTGCCACCCTGGCCTCAGACTCCCAAGTGCAGTGGTCGGTTGGAAATAGTGTGGAATTGAAGCTCAGAGGGGTGTGTCACATCCTGGCTCTGCGGCTCCTGGTTGTATACCTGAACTAAATAGACGATGTTTCGGGGCCTCGTTTCCTAATTTGTAACCGAAGAGTAGGTCACCCTGCTCTGTCTACTGAACAGAATCATCATGAGTCTCTGGAGAAAGAACCCACAGAGACCACAACAGCCAAGTCTAAGGCATAAATAATATTGAGAACAGTCATAAAGTTATGCAGCATTTAAAAGGCAGCCCAATGAGTCATACACTTTACCTTAAATTGATGTTAGCTATAATAGGCATTAAACATGTAATTAACAAGACTGTTCTTTGTTCTGTTGGCGGGTTGTTTGGAGATGTGCGCATCTCCAGACCCCTCACAAAGCTGCCCAGGAGAGCCTGAACTCCTGCCTTGTTTCTCCCATGAATATCTCTCTATTAGGAAGAGGTCATCAAATTCATTCCACTCACCTTTGACTATCCTCAAAGTGTAGCGTTGCCTTTTTTCCAAAGGAGGCGTCATAATAACTACACATGTAAACATTTTACTAACTTATATTTGGGAAAGTACTTTGCTTGTTTTGCTTCCACCCCTCCCTGCCTCCCAATCTACAAGATTGCTTGAGTAGAATATAAATTCTGAAAGGCGACCTTACAGTCTAGCTCCACAAGACTTGGACTTTGTTTCAAGCATGACTGTATAATCAGTACCTAGCACAGTGCCTGACATTTAACAGGTGTTCAAAAAGACCTCATGATGGAATGATTGGAAGGATGGACAGATAGATGGATGGATGGGTGAGTAGATAGATGGAGGGACGGATGAGAAGGTAGGTAATGGGGGACATTTATAGCTTTTGCTTCAGGAATGGCTTCTGAGGCAAAGAGAGAATTTCCGGAGTGACTGGGATTGATATAGGGCAGTATGGCAGAAAAACATTTGTTGTCTTATTTACTGCCTCCCTGAAGTACAACCTAGTCAGAAAAATCAGAACCAAACTTTCAAATTAGCACTCCAAGAGCTCTGGAAAAGAACTAAAATATAGGTATCTACTTAGTACCAAATTAATTAACATTTATTGAAGGCCTACTCAGTGCCAGACACAGAATGTTGTTCATATGTATGTTAACTCATTTCATTTTCAACCTTATGAGGAAGAAATGATGACTGTTGTTTATCTGGAGCTAAAAGAGACTACACTCTGTATCCCAGATCACACAGGGAAAGCAGGCCAGAATGGAGATCTAGGAGTTTGACTTGTCCAATATTCCCTCTTTCAATCTGCTCTAGAAATGGAGACTTTCTCCTGTCCTTTTCTGCTTCTTGGACTTTGCGGGGGGTGGGGGGGGTTAATGTCCTCTGGACATGATGGAGGGCATGTGATCTAGACCTAGTTAATAGTACTGCCAGTCTCTGTGGCCCAAGTGGTTTACCCAAAGTTGACATTATGACTCAAGTCTCTAGATCAGACAAACTCCCTCACTTTTCTCCTGACTGAATGCCCCGGCCTGTTAGCTCCAGCTGCACGGGAAGGTGAGGTCCAAGTCAGGGCCCTGAATTGGGACACTGCTTTCATTAGTGACTCAGTTATCATGCCAGATGTACAGCTGAGCCCAGCTCAGCACAAGCCTTCCCCTTGCAAATCAACGGCCCCACACCCGCCTTGGCCCTGGTAGTAAAAGCTTGGGCTCAGCACTTGGTGGCTGAATCCTCAAGTCTGCATGAGAACCGGGGGCGAGAGGTCTAGAACTTATAGCAATGAACGGTCAAGATTTTACCTGACCTGAAACCGGTTTGGCTCAGTGGATAGAGCGTCAGCCTGTGGACTGAAGGGTCCCAGGTTCGATTCCGGTCAAGGGCATGTACCTTGGTTGCGGGCACATCCCCAGTGGGAGGTGTGCATGAGGCGGCTGATCAATGTTTCTCTCTCATCGATGTTTCTGACTCTCTATCTCTCTCCCTTCCTCTCTGTAAAAAATCAATAAAATAAAAAAAAAAAGATTTTACCTGAGCATCTTCTTCCAGCAGTAATCCCTCTCATGTACAAGGTGGGTATAGAACTGTACTGTTTTTAAACGAAGAAATTAGTGCAAGATATGAATTAAAAGCAGCTCCCCCTGGGCTCTCCTAGCAACTGGTATCTAGCAGGTATCACCTGGTGCGGCCTCCTTAGCAACCAGCGCAGGACTCGGGCTGGCATTTGGTACCAGTCAGAGGCTCAAATGCAACCATTTCCCCAACTTTAAAGTCACCAGGAATTTCCCCAGACGCCTGCCCAGCCCCTACTGCTTCGCTGACCTCACCCCATTCCCTCCTGAAGAGAAATTTTATCTCGAAACTGCAGTGAGGATACTGAACATAAATATATATAATTGCTCTACATTAATATAATTAGCCTGTCTCTCTCCTGATCCCGAAATGGTTGCCCATTTTTAGCTGCTAATGGTTGGAATTATTTATGTCCATTTGTTCAAGGACTAAAAATGAATTCATAAAAAAGAGAATGCAGAGATATTACCTCAGACAGGTCCCTTTCATCTTTCCCAACCCATTGTTCCAGTCGGGGTCTATCTCCTGCCTTCTTGGGAACTGAGGGGCGATTAGATTCGCACAAGGCACTTTGCCCATTTATTCTCTTTGATGAATTACCAGCAAGCTGATAAGACAAAGTACTTTGGCTGTTCCCAAGCCAACAACCCCATTCCCACAGCAGCACCTGGGCACCCCTCCTTCTGTACCAGGGTGGGCCGTCTTAGAGAGGAAATGAATGCCCACTCAGGGCATTCGTTATGTCGTCTCTGCTAGTCTAGTTCCTTTGGCTACTTTGACATCTCAAATACTCCAAAAAATAGACATGTAATTCATAGCCATACATGCTGCAACCAAAGAGGAGATGTATACCCGTATCAAAATAAAACACAAAAGTAGATGTTAGAAGGCAATCCTGCAGAAATAGATTCTTATTTGCAGCTTGCAAGTAATAACACTTTTCTTGTAGCTTATACTGTCCTTTCTGTAATAGCCCCCAAGTTTACCCCTGCATGCCAAGCACTATACTATTCTCTGTACATATCACTTCATTTCATTATCACAGATCAGTGAGGTGGGAATAAGTATGCCCATTTTATAAGTGAGGACACTGAGTTTAAGAAAATAACCTATTCAGCTGGTGGTGACTGACATGGACTCAAACACCCCTGGATTTGAATCCTATTTCTGCAACTTACCAGCTCTGTGGATGGGCATCAACCTCACAGCAATGCTGAGGTAGATATGATAGCCCCACTTTAGGTTAAAAACTACAGGTAAGAAAATACTGGAATTATCTAATTTGCATAGGGCCAACTCACTAACACATGCAAGATGCAGGATGGCTTAATCTGCTTGTCTCCAAAAACAGCAATCTTTTTTTTTTAATATGTTTTTATTAATTTCAGAATGAGGAAGGGATAGGGAGATAGAAACATCAACGATAAAAGAGAATCATTGATTGGCTGCCTCCTGCATGCCCCACACTGGGGACCGAGCCCACAACCCGGGCATGTGCCCTGACCGGGAATCGAACTGTGACTTCCTCGGTTATAGGTTGATGCTCAACCACTGAGCCACACTGGCTGAGCCCAAAAACAGCAATCTTAACAGTCATCTTTTATTGCTTCTTTGATAAAATAAAATAAAATAAAATGAAATAAAATAAAATAAAAGACTTAGTTGTGACTGAAAAAAGCATAGGAATCAATTTAGGCACAGATCCCATTCAATAAGCATAAAAGCCATGCTTGCCAATTTATGATGGCAATGATGCTACCTTAAGAAAGGGAATGGACGTTCTTCTAAGAGATAAGCCTGCTTTGGTCAGTCCTGAGGGCCTAGAATGTCTCTATCCTCACTAACCCCGTCTGGGGTTCTCTTTGGAGGGGTGGATTCCAAGCAACTGTCCCAAAATGAGAGGAGTCGTGTATTTCTGTAAGACAGCGAGGGAGTAAGGGCAAGAGAGAAAAGAGGAGGAGAGAGAGAGAGAAAGGTGTACAAGACATTGAAAAGCCAATTACTCGTTGTATGACCTCAGACCAGTGCCTGACACACACCTGATGTGTAATAAATGTAAGGCAAGCATGTCAAACTCGCGGGCCTGGATGTAAGGTTTTATTCACTTGGAGTCTCACATTTTAAGTGCATAGGATCTGCAGTTAGATTGCCTGGGGTTGATTGCTGGCTTTATCTCCTTCTAACTCTGTGATCTCAAGCAAATTGCTTAACCTGCCTTTCCCTCAATATTCCCCGATGAAGAATGCTGCCACATCAGGGGTTGTGAGAATTAAATGAGATATAGAGAGCTTTTAAAACTGACTATGATATAATAAGTACTTAATAAAAGTGGTTGTTTTTATTGTTATTAAGACATAAGAACAGAGCCTATGAAAGAGGTATAGCCTGAATGTCAAGTTGGAAAAACTCTCCATTCTGGACCCAGGATCTTCTTTCTTCTTGCACCCATCACCCATACCCACACAGTGCCTATTCCCACAGGCGCCATCAAAGGCAGGTTCTCAACCCTGGTAGGATGCAGAGAACCACTCTGCAATGGCCACCATCCTTTCCATTCTCTCCTGCAAACCCCCACTCTCACCCCTGTCAGTGGATGTGACCTTCAACACCAGATGCATGGTGCCCCGATGGGAAGCAGGCACTGGTTGGGAGTATACTAGTAGCTTCCATAAGCATTATGTCCCTTCTGACTTACACGGAGGGCTGGCTGTTGACAGGCACTCCTGCTCATGAATTCTCTTTATCTTGGCCGAAGGCCGCCCCCCAGGAGGGGAGTGAGCAGGGTGGCTTGGCACGCTACCTCTCACACTAGTGGTCTGGCGGCAAAGCTTCCTCTTGGTAGAAACTTTCTACTCCATAAACCACAAACATAATATTGCAGGTGCATGTCCATGGGTCTCTCCAGCAAACCCCATGCAGACCCCATTTCTGGGCTCAGTCCCTGGATCCAGTGTACAGAAACTAAAAGGAAATGGGACCTGTAAGCACAGGCAGTGCGTCCCAGATCACACCGAGAGGTAAATGAACACCAGGGCCTCTTATACAAAACAGGCCAGAGCAGAGGAGTCAGGAAGTGGGCCAGAGCCGGCCTAGATGAGACCATGTAGCTGCTCCATGTCATTTCTCCTTCACAGACTTAGCGCTGTCTCTGACCTCTCAGCCCAAGCAGGCTATTTCTCTTCTAGGACCTACTGTTATTGTCTGAATACTGCCCCCACCCCCAAACTTATATGTTGAAGTGTCAGCCCTCAGTATCTCAGAATGTGACTGTATTTGGAGATAAGGTCTTTATATATATATACATGTTATTGATATTTTACAGAGAGGAAGGGAGAGGGATAGAGAGCTAGAAACATCAATGAGCGAGAAATATCGATGGGGATGTGCCCGCAACCAAGGTACATGCCCTTGACCGGAATCGAACCCGGGACCCTTCAGTCCGCAGGCCGACGCTCTATCCACTGAGCCAAACTGGTTTCGGCAGATAAGGTCTTTTAAGAGGTGGTTAAGTTCAAATGAGTTCCTTCGGGTAGGTCCTAATGGAATATGACTGGTGTCCTTATAAGAGGAGACTAGGGTACACGGAGAGACACCGGGGGGCACACGCACAGAGGAAAGGCCTTGTGAGGACACAGAGAAGATGGCTGCCTGCAAGCCAGGGAGAGCAGCCTCAGGAGAACCCAAACCTTCCACACCTTGGTCTTGAACTTGCAGCCTTCAGAATAGTAAGAAAATAATTGTCTGTCCTTTAAACCACCCATGTCCACTGTGCTACAAAAGTCTGAGCACACTAAGACCTCTATCATGGAGAACAGATTTTTTTCAAGGTAATTAAAAGGTTGGTAAACTAAAAATTCAAATCTATTCACAAGGTGAGAGTGGGAAAAAAGAGAGGCCAATCCCCAAGAATGGTAAAAGGAGAAGGAGTTTTGGTTGCTTTGCAGGGTCCCTGCCCCAGTGCAGGGAATCGGAGTGAGATTCCCACCCCCCCACCCCCAATTCCCATTCTTTTCCAGGATGATGTGAAAGCATATGTGCTCATTTTTTAAAAATAAACATGGAGTATATTATTTTTATGTGCCAGGCACTGCATAGCTGCCAAGATTGCAACGATCAATAAACTATTCTCTGTGGTCTAGTGAGAGAAATGTTAAATTTTATTGTGCCCATTTGTTTACATGCCCCCGTGTTGTAATTAGATGATCTGGTATTTGTTTTATATTGTTATTGTCTCCTTAACCCATATTCACTCACCGAACATTACAATAGGTATATTTCAGCATGGGTAATACATGCCAAATACAGGGATGTGTTTCAGGGTTCTGTGCATGGCCCTGTCTTACTACATATTTAAGCGTTGACCTGAGACAAGACTTGCAATGCAACCGAATGACTCTATGGACCACACCGGGCTGAGAAAAGTCATTAACAACCAGGGAGACAGATCAGGATTCAAAATGATCTTGATCTCTGAGAAAAATGGTCCAAGATTCGTTTGGGGGAAATTGATTCAGGACAACGTGTTGTATTTAGACCAAGAACCAGCAGCTTAATCCTGTGCAGAGGAGGGGACCTCGTTTATCAGCGTGAGAAGAAACCTAAATCTTTTCCTTGTCATGCATCGACTCTGCCTTCTCTTTCTGTCCATTTCTGACACTTTCTTCTTCCTACGTCTTTCCTCTGTAGCCCACGCTGGGATGCTCATGCTCTGAGCGATCTTCGGGGTCACAACCTTGGTTTCTCATGGCTCCGATGGAAAGCAGCCATACAAGGTTTAGCCAGCACCCTCAGAGAGGGCGTTGGGAACAGCGAGAGGCTATCATTAGGAATGGCTAAATGAATGAAAAAATGAACAAAAATGAAAAGACATGACTTAGTTGGGTCAACCCAAAGCACTCCGTGAGGATGCAGATTATCATATTCAGGGGAAGAAGCCCCACAGGTAAGGGTTAGAGAAAACCAAAGATGAGATGTAATTTAAATGGACAAAAGATGTTAACCGTCGGATCTGATTAGCCTGCCAAGGCCTGAGCGCTCTGTTTTTGGAAGTGCACGGGTTAAGGATGGAGGACCAGCAGCAGGGTCTTGCAAAGAGGATGCTTGCTTGCCTGGGGTGGGGGGTGGGAGGTGGGCTTGAAAGACCTCTAATGCAGCTCCTCAATTTGGGGTTCTCTTCTAACCTAGTTGCGCTCTATTCTATTTGGAGCTAGGCTGGAGTGGAAAGTGCAAGCTTCTATATATGGCCTCCTTTTGTCACCTTTTTGGAGAGCAAGTGAAATTGATACTTAGCTCAAATGTCAGTTTTAGGCACCCACAGCTGCCGGGTAGGAAATGCAGATCCCACCGAAGAAGAAAGGCACCCAGCTGTGTTTGACTCATCATCCTCTAGTGTTGCCTGGGCCCTGTCACCTTGCAATTAGCACTGACCTTCAAAGAACAGCAAGCTCTCATCTGTGCGATGCTGCCGAGACCCCTCAGTGGCCAGAAAAAGAGCCAAGCCTTTGAAATGGTTGGGATTTGTGTGAATTAAGATAACCTTTGATCTTAATGGGGAGTCTGAGTGTCTATCACGTTCTTGCTCATTTTAAGTTTTTACTTTTTGTTAACCCTCGCCAGAGGATATTTTTTCCATTGATTTTTAGAGAGTGTGGAAGGGAGGGAGGAAGTGCGGGGAGGAGAGAGAGACAGAGAGGGAGGGAGGGAGGGAGAGAGAGAGAAAGAGAGAGCAAGCGAGAAATGTGTCTCTCACATAGATCAGCTGCCTCCCACACACACCCTGACCCAGCGCCAGGGATCAAACCTGCAACCCAGGTATGTGCCCTTGACCTGGAATTAAACCCATGACCCTTCCATGTGCAGGCTGACACTCTAACCACTGAACCACATAGGCTAGGGCATCATTTTAGCTGCTTTGTGCAAAGCCTTGAGAACAGTCTCCACTTAAAGTGCAGTGTGCTGGTCCCCTTCAGCATCAAAGGAATGCAATCTACTAGGATGAGGATGGGAAATCTTTGTCCATATGTATTGCATGCTTCAGCAGAAAGATTTTAGAGATGTGTTTGCTATTGATCCATGTCCCTGAAAACAGGGGCGGTGGCCACGTCTCAGCCTCCCCTCTGAGGCTTTGCTTCTTTATCTATAAAGTGTGGGAAAAATACAACTTCTCTTTCTCAAGTTTGTTGTTTAACCAACATGGGTTATTATCCGTACACCGTGGTTATCAACATATACCATTTTATCTGAACAAAAGGGTTTATGATTTTATAACTTGATCTATTCTATATTGCCAGGCCCTGTGCTAAAGGTATAACATGATGTCTAACTTCACTTTCTCAAAAATCCCTGTGCGGAAGGTAGGATTTTATATCCCTCAGTATGGATGGAGCAAATGTAGCCCAGAGAGGTTAAGCATGCTCCCAAGGTCACACAGCTAACCAGTGGCAGAGCTGGGATAGGATTCGACAACCCTCCACTGTTTTAAGGAAGCGAGTGTGGGCCAGGTTTAAAAACAAACAAACAAACAAAAACAAACAGTTGTAATATTCAGGGTTGGTTCCCTTCTTATTCCTCTGACTCACTGTTGCCTCTAAGTTACCAAAATATGTATTTAAAACGCTGCTGATTTGATAGCAACTGCTCCTCCCCACGTCTCTGTGATCTTGGCAAGGGTGCCAGACGGGGCTCTACAGAGTGGTCCTGCCATCTCATGCTGCCTCTCTCCTGTGACAGCTCAGGCCTCTGCAGGGCCCACACCTGTCTCAGCCTTTCAAAGCAGTTAGCAGGGAAGCGGCGAAGGCCCCATCCCACTTTTCCCGTTGGAGGGCCTCGGCTTCTCACCCACCTGGTTAGAGACTGAGAGCTCCAAGGCCTTTCAGTGCCTTCAGAACAAGGTCCATGGGCGGAGAATGAGACTCTAGAGGCCAGGGAGAGGCAGAGCAGAACAGACTGTTCTCACCACAGCTTCAGGTTAACACCTATGTCCCTGCATGGTAAGCAGAGAAGTGAAAGCCACATCTGCATGGGCCAGCAGGTGCCAGCCGCCTGCCCTTTGGGACCACCACGGTCAAGACAAGGTCAGCGGGTCTTGGGAGGGCGGGTCTCTATGTTCACTGTGTCTCCTTGTGCCTCTCTCTCCTCCTCAGTCCTAACAAAGCCCTGCAGCCCTCCTAGAGGCCTCAGTTAGGTGGATTCTGAACGTCAAAGAGAGACGTCTACACGCACCATCCGCTCCTGGGAATCATTTTAAAAGCGGGACTCTGTGCCGGGGTGGCAGGCCAGGAGCATGGGCCGTGAGTGGTATGGACCTTGGCACATAGCAGCTGGGAGCACCGGCTCTCAGGAAGGGCCTCGTGTGGAGCCACAACCTCCGGCTGGCACTGCCCAGTGCAGAAGCCTCCCACCCTAGGCCATCTGGAGGGAGGAGTGTGAACTGCCCATCAGAGGGCCGATGCCACGGACTGGAGAAGGCTCCTCATTCCTGAGGCTCTGGGGGAGCCTCCTTTTCCTCACTGCCCGGACTGCCAAGTGAAACAACCAAAATTCCTGGTATCCTCGCGTCAGTTTCCTAATCCTACATGGCGGACGTGCTGTAGGTGTTAGACAGACCTGAGCAGAGCAAGGACCATGGGCCAAGTACAGAGGTCACCAGGGTGGAAAGCCCCAGGTGCCTAGCAACTGTAGGGTGGGACCTCACCCAGGGTGACCTTCCCTCCCCTAGCATACCCCGGTCGTGAGGTTTGGACCCCCGACCTTTCCTCCCTAGAGATAACATCTAGGCCTCCATTGCATTTCGGCTCCAGGCCCAGATAAGTAACAAAACCAGCCAAGGCTGACATCAGGACCAGCTGCATGGAATAAGGACCCCCAGCCCCGGTGCCGGCCAATCAATCAGTGGGGACCACAACCCTGGAAAGCTGCTCAATATTCTATGGCAGCCTTGGGCAAACTACGGCCCGCGGGCCGGATCCGGCTGTTCTATCCGGTTCTCTTGCTCTCCCCTCCGCACCTTTACTTTGAATTTATATTAGTTCACACAAACACTCCATCCATGCTTTTGTTCCGGCCCTCCGGTCCAGTTTAAGAACCCATTGTGGCCCTCGAGTCAAAAAGTTTGCCCACCCCTGTTCTATGGGGATCTTTCCCTGGAACCCCCCTAAAATCTCTGCCCTTAAAACCCTTAGGATGGAGGACCCAGTGTGCTCTCCCTCCTGGGAGCATGCCTGTGTCTTTCCTTCCCTCCCCACCCCACCCCAGGCACATGACCTTTAGCTTCCTCACCCCCAAGCTCCATGGGCCCTTCCTTTACCTCTAGAACTTGTTTGCTAAGCCCATTTCTTCTAGGAATTACTTTTTCTACTTCTGCAATTTACCCGATCAAGGTTCTCTTACAGTTTGGGTCTTGCTCTGAATTCTTTCCTAGCCAGAACCCAAGTACCAAGGCTGCTGCACCCAGGTTTGGTCTGAGCCCTTGGGTCAGACACCTGGTGCCCTTCCCGCCACCCCCAACGTATTCACAGGTGTTGAGTTTGCCTGTGTTTTCATAACTGTGCTATTTGATGCCCCTGAATAAGAGTATTCTCCTCTCTGAGGATGCCTCCCATCACCTCCTCCTCACGCCGCACCCCCTGATCTGGTCTTGTTCTTCTGAAACTCATTCCTAACAGTCACCCAACCTGTTCCAGAACCTACAGCCTGAACCCTCCTCCCTGTGGTGCGGCTCTCATCCTCCAAGGCCCCCAGTCCTTCCATGGCTGGGAGTTCTAAGACCACACTCTTTGGCCTATCAATCGAGTCCCTTCACTTTCGGCCCCACCTCTCTTCAAACTGGTTTTCTACTACTTCCTTGCAGGAATGTTTTAATTCCTGCATGTTGGTGGGGAGAGGTGGGATGGGGTATTTGCACGAGGCTTCCCAGTGGAGCTGACTTGGAAATGAACTTGGAAAGATGAGTGGCATCTGTCTGAGTGGTGGGCAGACACACAAACTGTCCCCACCAGGAGCAAGGTCCTGGTGCATGGGAGGGGCCCTGGCTTGCTTGGGGGGGGAGGGCAGGAAACCATTCAGAGTGTCGCTTATATGACTGTCTCCCCCTAGAGGGGCTCTCATATGAGTCTGTGAAGAAACACCACCAGGAGAGGGGAAAGAGAAGCGGGGCGGTAAGGAGGCACCTGGGGAGGGATGTGTGCAGTCTTCAGCACAATGCCGGTAGACTTCATAAGACAAAGTGCAGAATGGACAGCCAGACGGAGTATCTTCTCACCTGTAGAGACCAGCAGGGACGGAATCCGAAAGCTTTGTGGGGGTGGGGGGGAGGAGAGAGGGGGCTGCATTACAATAGGCTGAGAGATGCTGCCAGTTAATGAGGGGGGAAAAAGCCAGATGAAAGGATTAACTACTGTAACTACTGGGACAGTTTGAGTTCAAATCCCAACTTCTTACTTAAAGCCGGGACATGTTCCAGCTGGTGAACTTAGGAAAATTGCTTAGACTCTCTTACATTTCAGTCACATATTCGTGTGTGTTTCATTTTTTAAAATCTGTGAGGGGCAATAACAATAGTCCTCGCTTCTTTGAGTAGTTGTGGGGATAACATTAGGCAATGCAGATAAAGCGCGTGGCAGAGGACTTGGGACACCTGGTGAAATGTCCCATATATCCGTAAACCCCGGGTGATGGCGTGTTAATATCGTGGACTGAACCAACTTCCAAGGACAAGTAAAAGCTATGGTTTGGATCTGCCTCTTGATGGTTTCCTTTCTTTCCTGCCTCCTTGCCGCTGTCTCTCAGGAGCCCTCTCCCACCCCCTGTGCTTGTCAATTGCATGTAAACCACGTGTCAGGAGGCAGACCAGGAACCACGGCTAGGGAAGGAGAATGTATCATGCTCTGTGCCTTTAAGCCTCCAGCATGCCCTCTTCCAGCCAAAGGCTCACATGTGCTCTCTGCTCTCAACTCTAGGATGACACTTTAGTGTCAATCCAAGGAAAGGTAGTACACCCCTTGCATTGCTCCATGAACATGCCCTCCTCCCAGCACAAGGGGACAGCAACTCCTGGGAATGAATTATCTGGATTAAGAATGGAAAAATATATTAAAAGGACAAAACACTCTTGGATTCAAGGCATCTGCATCATGACTCGGTACACTCAGGCTGTTTGGGGTTTGGTAACGGAGTTCTGTTCAGTAATTTCTGCAGTAATTTCCCCGCCCTCTGGTGCTGCACAGGAAGGAGCTGTGACTTGCCTCCCAATGGCAGGACCTTGCTCCCTGGATCAATACCTGGGCCTGTTGGCTAACGACCTTTCCACCCCCTCATCGGATGCATCACTCAGCATTCTGTGCAGACCTGAGGAGTGGGGGCCGCTCATTTCCTCGCTGGACACTGACTAATCACCACCATTAAGCCACATTCACACGTGGCAGGGCAACCAGAAAGGCCGGACTCCTGCTGATGGAGGCGGCTCCTGGGCCCGAAGGGCGGCCATGCTGAGGAATGCCAGGGCTGCACCAACGCAGCCCTCCCCTCTCCCCTCACCGCTCCCGCCACAAAGTAACCTTTCCCGGCATCCATCAGAAAGGCCCCGGGGAGGGAGCCCGGTGGGTAGACATGGCCCCATGCGTAAAGAGAAAAAGTAAATAAGATGCTGCCCTCTCGGGCCAAGTGCAGGCCAGCTGGTGAACCCTCGGCACAGTGTCGGTCTGTCCAATAATGTGCACCAGGTGCATCATGTTTGCCCCTTTCCAGAAGGGGCACTAGAGCAGGAGGGAGCAAAATCACAGATCAGGGAATGCACGCGCCAGTGTCCCAAGCAAGAAACCTACCGCTGTTTCCCAGTACCACCGCCCTCTGGTCCTGCCAGGGGTCGTTCCCCACATGCTGTGCCACATCAGCTCCATGGAGCACTAAAGAACACAGGTCCCCTGGGCACGGTGCTGCCGGTCCCCAGTGTTTGCCCACGGCCTGCTCTGCTGTTCAGCCAGCTCTACAGGGGAACCAAATGCCCGCCATTGGCTGGCTTCCAGGTGAGCGGAGGGCCCCTTTCACTGTGGGGTGAGTGCCCAGCCCTTAGCAACTCTACTCGCTGAGGCAGAAAACTTCATGCAGCCACATCATATTTCTGTCACCAAATGAATTTAATTTTGAACACATTCAAGCCGCCCCCTCTATTTTTGGCGTCAACCTGCTCCTGTAATTTAATTATCAAGGGAGAAAATTAGGGGATGAGATTCAGAGAGAAAAGAAAGTGCCTCGCATTTGCTGTTCCACACAGAAAAGGCTTCCTACACACCATGCGCACAGCACACGCACAGCACACACACAGCACATACACAGCACACACCCGCCTTCTCTCTGGAGGACATGCCCCACTTCTTTGGCCTCTCTGCCAGTTTGCTCAGCACATGCAAGTTCAGGCCCCGCCTGGCCAAGATCCCCCATGCACACCCCAAATGGAGTCCCTTTTCTCTTCCACGTCAACTCCCTTCTCAAATGAGAATATTTATGACCATAGAGAACAGAGGAGAGCCCCGCTGGGGCCCAGGGTCCAGGTGCAGTTTTCTGCTCTGGCTGTAAGAGAAATCTATTTTGACTTGAAACCTGCCTAAATTTCGCCTGGAATTGATCGTGAGAGAAGACATCTGAACTCCCACCAAGCCGCCACAAGAGCCATTATTCTCATTACCTCCTCGGTTGAGGAAGCTGCCTGGCCCAGGGCCTGCACCTCGCCAGGCCTCGGCTCCTAAATTACCCAGCATTCCCTCTCTGCCTTCTCCATGACCCCCCTGCTGCTCCCCACAGTGGTAGGTGACAGCTGTGCACACCCAGGAAAATGGATTTCTGGCTTCCTGTGATCTTGCTGGAGGAGGATCTGAGCTCAGCCCACAGGGCAGCGTGGGAAGTGTGTGAGCGATTGGACAAGGCGTGCCTGGGGGACAGCATCAGCCCTCGGCCACACAGAGCCTCTTTCTCTCACACATTCTTGTCCATCCACTGATGCTCCGACGGTGAGGGATTGTGTGTGGTGGTTTGCATTGTGCCTCATGAAAGGGGTGGAGGGAAAAGGAACGGAGAAATGATGGGGGAAAGCCAGCCACAGGGTTCACCGCAGATAGGTCTCCAATAATCGCGAGTCAGTCACATTCCCAACACAAGGCGTGTATCTAGGAGCAAATGCATCTGCTCATATCTTCCTTTATTCATCCAGGCATTTAATTCATAAATAAACGCCTGGGTCACCATTCAGATGCCAGGCACTGTGCTGGGTGGGGGGTACAACAGTGACTGTCCCCACCGAGCTCGTGCTCCTGTGGGGGATAGACATGGACAGTAGGGCGCCCCATGTATGCTGGAGCAGCCCACGGTTTCCGCCAGCACCTGCAGGGCTCAGAGGGGCTCCCACTGCAGAAGTAGGTCCCTTTCATACCAGGGGAGGATGGAATGCAACTGCAAAGTTCAAAGGGATGGATAGTCACGAAGTCACAAAGCACCAGGGAAAGGAAAGCCTTAGAAACAGCTCTCATTGCATAAGGAGGAAACCGAAGACCAGCCCTGAATCTCAGGTGATCTGAGAAGGAATTTTACTCCCCTCTCAGCACTGCCCCATCTGCTGTTGTAAACAAAATACTAATGGAGCCCTGGCTGGTTTGGCTCAGTGGATAGAGCGTCGGCCTGCGGACTGAAGGGTCCCAGGTTCGATTCTGGTCGGGGGCACATGCCTGGGTTGCGGGCTCGATCTCTAGTAGGGACGTGCAGGAGGCAGCTGATCAGTGATTGTCTCTCATCATTGATGTTTCTCTCTCTCTCTCTCCCCCTTCCTCTCTGAAATCAATAAAAATTTTATTTTAAAAAAATACTAATCGAATGTATAGAATTCACATAAATTGTCCTCAAGGAAAAAAAATTGTTACCCCTCAAGTCCTGGAGGCCCGACAGCACATCTAACCCCTGCCCCTGGAGCTTCCCCCTCATTTGGGGGGTAGACTGAGGTCCCTCTAGAAACTACGCCGTCAGTGCTGCGCTCTGTTATTTTGCATCTGCTTACAGGTTGGATTCGGATTCATTTCTCAACATCCCCATGTGTGCATGTCGTCTGCTGCATCGACGTTGGTTCTTCTATGCCAGGAAGGCAGGCTCAGTGAGGCTCTCTGCTTCCAGTAGGCACTCAGTAATGCTTGTTGAATCAACACAGGACTACCCACCTTGGAGGGACCATCCCAGATGGCTTCACCTCCCTCCTTCCTAGCATGCAGGGGCTGCTGGACTGCATTCCTGAAATGGAGTGGCGGCCGCTCAGTGAAGCAGCGCCATGTGACTGTGGTGGAGAAATGGGGATTCAGTCTGTAAAATCCACAGGGGGCGGTCAGGGTCAGGGTCAGGGTCAGGGTCACGCTGCTCGGCCAAGGCATGGCAAAGCCTGCGGCCTGAGAGCTGTAACCTGTGGGTCTCCATCACTCCCTCTCTCTCCCTGTCAGAATCCTTGCCCATCACTGGCCCCACATTTACTGAATAAGGTTCCTCCAGTGATGTCTGCATCCTCCAGAATGTCAGACCCATCTACTCGGGGCTTTGCTAAATTAGCTGTGAGTTGTGCCCAGGACTGCCTACTGGTAAGACAGCTTCATAATAGTTAGACAGCCTGCCAAAGGGGAAGGCTTCTTTGCAAAGGAACTTGCAAATTAGGGCACAGCAATGGCTCAATAGTCACCTGCTTCAGAGGCCTCTGTAGCCAAGCAGGAGGTGAGCCAAGTGCCGGGCAGTCAGTGGGAGTCACTCCTCTCACGCACGGCGTGAAGATGCTTGCCTGAAAGGGGTTACACGAAGGAAGAGAGCCTCCGCTCTCCTAGGCGCGGTGCCCAGAGCCAAGGTTTTGCCCTTGTCACACTGCGGAGATGCCAGCCCCAGGGCTGACCTGAAGATGCTGTGGGATCAGTAAGCCCTTTGGTTCTTGACTTGCTGTGTGCTCTCAAGTGACTTACTCTGATTCTCTGGAAAAACTAAGAGGAAAGCATCAGACCTACTTCGTGCCAGGTCAGCGCCTTTGAAATTGTAACGGAAATGCAAATGTTCAAGCTCCCTGGAAGGAGACAGCCTATGTGGAGGCAAGACAGCCCGAGAATGGCTGACCATTCAATTTCAAGGTAGCCAGTCGACCGAAGAACATGGAATCCTAGTGCCCTTGCTATACCCGGCACTCAGATGGCTGCCTTCCTGCCTCTTGCATGAGTGAGCCACGGCCATCCCCACCTCATCCTCTGCTGACAGGTGTCAGTGCTGGGGACCTGTTACCTAACATTAGAGAGCACCGGTTGCATCATATGGAAAGAAAGTTGAGGGAACACGACCAACTCCAGGGGTCCACTCGCTAACACCTCGCCCACACACTTCTCCCTCTCACCCTTTGGCAACAAGGGGTCTGTGCAGAGCAGGCTTTGGGGTGACCAGAGTGTGGCCCATTCATTCTTTTCCTTTTCCTTCTTCCCTCTGCCTATCTGTGGGCCCTAGCATTTTAATGCCACGAGAGAAGATTTAAAGAATTAAAAAATAAATTCTACTTAACAGCAGTCTCCTCTTGGAGATGTAAATATTCATAAACGCATCAACTCTTTTAGTCCCAACAGAACTGCCAACGACACCCCTGCTGCCTTAGGCATTGTTCTAATAAGTAGGAGCCCGGGAGTGGAGGGGGATATTTTTAACTTCAGAATTTTTTTTTTCCCAAAGCCGTTTTGAAGTGTCCTGCTGGGAATGGAGCTAGAAGGAAGCTGTTTTCTAGAAAGGGAGAAGGCTGCAGACAGCATTGTGGGTCAGCTCTGAATGGCGCCGGAGACGAGGGGATCGTATCTCCCGTCCTGAACTCGGGTGTCCTGGCAGCTGCTCAGGACAACAGACCTGACCCCAGCCTTCGGTGGCCCAGGTGAAGGTGTGCGTCCACCTGCCTCAGCCTGAGCGAGGCCTGCACTTTTCAGAGAACCGAGGAGGGAGGGCAGGACAGGATGGAGCCTGCGTGCTCCTCTGAGTCTGTTCTCATCCTCGCTGGGGATCTGTGTACCGAGACGCGGCTATTATGCCCTGGCGTAGCCACAGTTACATTATCTGGGCCTACGTCCTTGATAAACATGCTTCCTTGAGTTGGTTGTTATTTATGAGTCAATAACTGTCTTATTAAACTTAAATAAATGGGGTCTTTGGGAGACATCCCTGGATGCTGCTTCCACTGGTTTCTGTCCAGGGAATTCTGCCAGCTCTTCAGTAAGCCCAGCTCGGGGCTGGCACTGCAGCCACGAGGGACGCGGGGCCTTGTGGTCCTGAGTCCCTTGCAGTTGGAAACGGAGTTGGGCGACTGCTGGCCTTTGATGACAAGCCACCCACCTCTGGGCTAAAGCTCTCAGCCCCAGCACTGCTCCCCACTGATGCACCCACCCCTCAGGGCACCGTGGGGGTCTGCAGCTCAGAAGCAGACAGGGTGTGAGAACAAGCAGGGATCAGAGAGAAAATAGATTCATGAGAAGACAGATAACAGAGTTGTTGGGCTCTGTTAATTAAAAAGCAGCAATTTGTCTGAATTCTTAATGTGAAGAACCCCCTGGGAGGTATTAGCCAGGCTCCCTAGGAGATTTGAACGTGCTCCGTTTCCAAGTTGTAACACGGATAGCCGGAGACTGTGGGAGGTTCCTGCCCATTTTGTCCTTGTTCAGAAACCCAAACACTTGATGGACCACGGCCATGGGGTCTGCTCCCCACTAACCCCTCCCCGACCCTCCCCAGACTGTGTCTTACAAGGCTTGAGGTCCAGGCTTCTGGAGAAGACTTACATCTTCCCCCAAAATAACGCCCTGCCATTTCAATAAGGAAAAGCAAATACCAACTACTGTACTAACCCTAATAATAGTACTGAGGATGTACCCCAGGCCCTGCGCTGTTCTGGCTGCTTTACATACCTAACTCATTTTAATTCCCGCAATTAAATTCTGTGAAGCAAACACTCTTATTACCTGCATCTCATCCGAGAGGAAACGAAGTAAAGACAAGAGTAGTAAAATTCCATCAGCTAATAAAGATGGAATGAAGTCTCAAACCCAAGCAGAGCGATGGCAGTGCTGTTCTTATTAACCACTGGCTCCGCCCTCATTTACCACTGGCTCCGCCCTCATTTACCACTGGCTCCGCCCTTATTAACCCACTGGCCCCGCCCTTATTAACCACTTCACTCCACAGGCCATCAGGATGATTTAAAGCTTTGGAGAGATTTCTAAAACCTCAGAAAGGAAAGCAGCCAACACACGCCACTCAGGCCGCAGCCAAACACTCCAGATGGACAAGTGCCTGCTGGGTGGGATCAGTTTTCACCTAGTGGGGGGAATTCATCTGTGACCGTGTTGCATTCAGACAAAGAGAGAGGCCCTCTTTGTCGGTGGCATTTACTTATTTGGGAAAAAATATCATTTTTCTATGGCCTCATGGGTCCTACCCACAGGATACCCCAGAACAGAAAATTTTACAAAATGAGGAGATACAGCTGCTACCAAGAGAAGCTTTGCTGTTAGGCCAGAGGGGCAAGGTGGCTTCCCACGAAGACTCTGTGCTCCTGGATGACCCAGACCCCAGCTTTTGAAAACTGACAAGGGGTGGGGAACGTCTGGCCCGAGGGCCATATAAGGCCCGCAAAATCATTTGGTCTGGCCCTGCCAAGGCATTAGGGGTGAGTTAATTAAATGTTTGACCAAATAAAGCAGGCTAATTTTTAAGTTGATAATTTCGTATGGCCCGAGAATGGTGTTATAAATACCCAAAGGGCCCCTGGCAGAGAAAAGGTTCCCCAGCCCTGGTCTAGCACGTGTTTCCCAGGATGCCAAAGGTGCAGAGTGCGGACCTTGAAGTGGCGAGTCAGCTGGTACTGTTAATAACCCGGTGTGTTTAAAGGTCCGGATGATACTTCACAAAAACTCATTAACAGATAAATGCTCCCCATTGGTTCAGGATTCGTAGCTTCATTAAACATTAATCTTTAGTCAAAAATCCTTTCTTAGAAGCTTGCTATATGACACACAACTGTTAGCAGGGTGGTGCCACAGTGAACAACTCAGGACACACTGCTGCTTTCGTGGCTTACAGAGCAGGGGCTGTCCTTTGAAAATGGACCTTCCCACACACATGACGTTGGGTCCTGTGTGATTTCCAAGTCTCCCAGACTATCAGTTATGCAGAGCAGAACTTACCCACAGGCAAGGAGAGCCCACAGCCATACATTTGGACACAACCTCCCAGATCACCTTCTATTGCTTTAGAAGACGGGACGGTCACTGAAAGTGTTACCAGGGGAGACAGTGCAGCAGGCACGGAGCAAGCTGGGCCGCAGCCCGGGGAGGTGGCAGGAGCCCTGGCCTGGGAGTCGGAAGATCTGGACACGTCTGGCCCACCACGGGGACGGCAGGATGGACCGTCAGCAAGCGCCTTAACATCCGTGGCCCTCAGTCCTTGCCTATAAAATGAGGTGATTAAGACCTGTGGCATCTGGTTGAAAAGGATGGATAAGCTCAAAGCAAAACCAAACCAAGTGCAGACGGACTGCGCTTGTGCTTAGAGCCCATGAACTGGCAGGCGAATGTGAGGTCGATGGCCATAAACAATGTTGTGTGAACTGAGAGAGCGCACGTGGTCCTCTAACCTGACCTGCTTTCCCCACCGCGTGTAGGGGAGCGTCCTCCCCAGGGCTGGTTCCTCTCCTGCCCTTTGCACTCTATCCATGTGGGCCACGTGATGTGTTTCTGGTTATCTGGCTTTGGGGAGATTCTCTCGGAGAGCTGGAGGACAGAGGGAGGTGGCTGTGTTTTGCAGCACAGGGACGACATCTCTCCCAGTTGCCATCACTCACTAGCCTAGGTGCCGCTGGGGTTTTACAGATGCGTTTGAAGTCCCAAGTCGGGGACTTTAAGTTAAGGTAAAAGGAGGTGGCCTACGTGGGCCTGACCTAATGAGTCAGAGGTTTTAAAAGAAGGCTCGACCTTCCCTGAGGGAGACTGCACACCTGGGTCAGCATCTGCTCTCCCTTCCCCCTAGACCTCCCTTTCCCATGCCATCTGTGGGCAACAGGCGTTAGCTCATGCCCCTGGGGCTTGAGCCTCCCCAGGATTTTCCCTTCACAGCTGCCCACCCGAAGAACTTGGGGTTTCCTTGGCCAGCACCCACCGTTGGGCAAGCCATTTTCTTGCAAAAATTATATATATTCTCCTGCTCCTGCTGCTCCGGTGGCTCCTGACTGAGACACCGCCCTTGCCTGCTTGTCCAGTGTTTGCCTGGAGGGGTCACCGTATTCCCAGCCATCGCTATTCTTATGTATAAAGGAAAACTGGTATCAATGAACTTGGGAGGCACAAGCCTGTAGCTTATCACATTACCACATGCTGGAGGAATGGGGTTGGCAACCACACCCACCTTCAAATAGAAATTAATAAGTCCTAGCAAGGCCAAGCCCAGTGATGGCTTGCTTAGAAAACAAGGGTCACCGGGGACCATTCCCTGGGCACGTGACTTCCTGGGTCAAGTGCTCCCTTGCTCCTTCTCAGGGTTTTTATTTCATTATGAGATTAGGTGTGTTCTACCAGCTTTTTTTTTTTTTTTTTTTTTTTTGCCAGAGCAGTGTGTCCTGAGCAATCAAGATAGATGGCCAGCTCAGGTAAGTTTGTGCAACAATCCCAGCAAGAGAAACTCTAAATCAATCCGTGGGGGGAAATGCTCTCATTAGGAGGCTTAATTATTCACATCAGCCCTCGATACTTTCCATGACATTAATTCCACTCCTGACTTCAGGGCAATTGCTCTTCTCAAACTTGCAGGACACCCAACAGGTGCTCTCAATTCCCAGAATGTGAAAATATTTTGTACACAGCCAGAGAGAGAGCTCAGTCTCAGAGCAGCCTTCTCCTCCTCCTCTTCCTACTCCACACACACACACACACACACACACACACACACACTGCAGCTTAATCCTCTGGTTATTCAGAATAAAGCACAAAATTTCTTCTGTGTACACTCAGCTTTGCATTCCCTCTTACTACCATTAAAAATAATAGCAATGGAAACAAACCCAAATCCATTGATTTCTGTACCAAGCACTGTTTTAAATGCTTACGTACATCAGCTGATGCTCAGCCCCTATGAGACAATGCTGTTTCGTTATCCATATATCACCAACAAGGAAACTGAGACCCAGACCATTAGCATCCTGCCTGCAGTCACCTAATGAAAGAAGGAGAGAGTGGATTTGAACCAGCCAGCCCTGCTCTGGAGCCCACGCTCTTGATCTTTATGGTAAACTGCTGCTTCCTACACAGGACACTCACTATGCATGCTTCTATTCCATCTGCCCAACCAGAAACTAGGCAAATGTTGTTGTTGTTGTTTTTAAGTCTTTAAGTGCCTGGGGAGAAGGCATTAAGTTTATGTAGGACAAGATCTACCTTCCTAACTTTATTATAAGCCTCTGCACACAATCACTGCAGCAAACTGAAATTTATTTTTATGCAGTTAAAGGCCCCTCAGCATCCTCATGTGAACACGCTGCACAACGCGAAGTTTCAACTCATCTGTAAGGATGGCGCCTTGTTTGTCTCTCCACCCCACCCACCTGGGAGCTTCGTGATGGTGGTGCTGCCGCCACAGGCACTCCAGTGTCAGAACAAATGCATCCAAACAGCTCTTCATCCTGAGCCTGTTTTTCCCCAGAGCTCAGCCTCACCTACAGTCAGCAGGGGAGGAAAAAAACCCAGCGGGGAAAGCGGAGCTTCCTTAGGATTTGCTGGGATTTCAGTTCTGGCTAGACCTTCAGGTTCTTCCCCTCTTCCCCTTGGGGGATGTCACAGAGAGAACTGGGGGTTTTGTACTAAGGCAGTTTTTCTCCTTTGAATAAAATCACATCAAAAACACTGTTCTGAAGAGTAGCACATTAATCGAAAACACTATTTCCAAATAAAACAAAGAGTTTCAGAGAGTTGCAAAAGTACACGTAGGAAAAATAATAACGAATTTCAAACACATGAAGAGCTCTTCAACTAAAATTAAAATACAGTAAATAACTCGAGTGGAATAGGGCAGCATTACAGAAGAATCACTTGAGGTCACTCATTCATTCAATAAATGCATGCTTTAAACCTGAGCACTACGCTGGAACTGTTTTTGATGAACAAGACTGGAAAGGCCCCGGACTCGTTGAACTTCTATGCCAGTGTTCTACTAGGGAGTAAACCTTGACATTATCCGCAAGAGAGTAAATGCATTCCTGGTTTAGTGGATACCTGTCCTCTTTGCCTGCCTCGCATACCTTTTCTGTTAATAGCACCTGGATATTACCTCTAGAGCAGCGGCTGCCAACCTTTCGGACCTCAGGGACCACCAGTGGTCCTGCTGCTCTAGAGAGCAAGCTCTGGACCCAATCAGTCCTGTGGCCTGGAGGCCAGCATGTGACCCAAGCTCAGTCCATGAGATTATCTCATGGCCCTGGGATATCAACTGTTTCCAAGATGAGCTGGTGACAAAACTCATGAAATAAGAGCCACCCCCCTCTGCCACTTGGACCCCTGGATTTCCCAAACTGTTGGGACTGCGCCATGAGCTGCTGGAGATTGCGCCTGGGGAAATCTGCAGGAATAAAGGCAGCGGCGTGGAAAGCAGAGCCCAGCAGAGAGACACCGAATCCCTATGGCCCGGAGGGAGCCTTCGAATTCCGTTATACCTGAGCTCAGATCCACTTCTGGATTTTTGGGATGCAATTTTTTTTTTTTTTTTAAATCTCTTAAGCCAATGTGAGTTGAAATTCTATCCCTGGCAACCCAACAAGTGTTGACCAAGTTGTTCATTTTCAGCTGGTCTTTGAAAGGGAACAGGTCACTCTGCTGTGTTAAGAGACATCGATGTAGCGTCAGACACATGTAGGTAGGGATCCCAGTTCTATCACTTTGCAGATCGGGGATGCTGGTCCCTCTGTTCTCACACCTCTGCACTCACAGTCCTATCAGCGCCTTCTTTATAGGTTTGCTGAAGGATCCAATGAGATCATGTATGGAAAATGCTTGGCACAGTGCCTGGCACATGGTAAGCACTCAATAAATGGCAGTCATTATGATGATAATGATAATGGTTATTATCATAATCATCATCATAAATGTTAAAATCCTTTCCTTGGCTCCACGCCCTCCCTCTAGCAACGGCCCCGTTTCCCTGCTCTCCTTTACAATAAAAATCTTTTTACAAAATTACGTATGCTCTTCGTTTTGCACTTTTCCCTTTCTATCCCCTGATTTCCATTCACTCCAAACAGGCTTTGTTCCCATTATGCTGCTGAAATTGCTATTGTCAAGGTCACCTATGAACTCCATCTTGCCAAAAACAGCGATTAAAATTTCGTTCCTTTCAGCAGCATTTATCACCCTGGACACATTCTCTCTCCAGAAGCGTTTTCCTCACGTGGCTCCTGGGAAGCTGCTCACTGGGCGTCTCTTCTTCCTTTCTCCCCACATTCTCGCTCACCCTTTGCGGCTCTCTCTCCTGTTTGTGGTCAGTTCTCCCTACACTCACACCTGGGTCTTCTCATTTGGTCCATAGCTCCAGAAGGCTTTCTACCACTGAGGACTTTGCCATGTATGCCTCTTGTCCCAGACTCGCCCCTGAGGTCTCTTCCTCAATCTCAACCATCCATACGATCGCACCCCGATGTCTCTTAAATAAACACAATATGAATAAAACTAACCTGTTATTTCCCCATTCTTCTCTTTCCCCAAATCTGCTCCTTTTTACAGGGTCTCCATCTTGGGAAATGGCATCGCCATTCCTGCTCTCTTTGGCTAAAACCCTAAAGGTCGTCTTTGGTTCCTCTCATCCTCATCACCACATGCAATTCATCAGCAGGCACAGGCTCTGACTTAAATGTATTCTGAAATCTAGTTCTGTCTCCTCTACTCCACCCTTTCCACATGGGTCCATGCACAGAACCACTGTGGCAGCCCCTATAAATCCCATGTCTCAGGTTCACCTCTTAGCACTGATAGATCACATCATGGCTCTGTGGCCTCAGGACCTCCAGGGCAAGCATGTCAAACTCGTGGCCGGCAGGCCCAACAAGGCATGCAGCACGCCAGCCCCAAGTTTGACATGCTTGCTCCAGGGGCTTCCCATTATGCCTACTATAGAGTCTAAGCTTCTTAAGAACGTCCCATGAGACCCTGTTGTATGTGGCATTTACATGCTGCTGGGCTGGCCCCTGCATACCTCTCCATCTGCCCCTCCTTGCCATGTCCTGGTCACACTGGCCATGCTGGGCCTCACAGCCTACATCACTGCTGTTCCTCTGCTTGAAATGCATCTCTCCCAGGTCTTCTCATAGCTGCCTTCTCATCGTTTAGTTCTTTGCTCAAATGTCCCCTTACCTGACTCTGCCACTCAAAGCTGTCTCTTTCCCATCCCATTCATACTCTCTCCTGCATGCTGCCTTATTTTCTTCAGATTCCTTATTTACTATAAGTACTATCATGTAAGCAGGGGAGAGATGGACATGGATTTAAAAGCAATAGACAGGGTCCTGGCCAGTGTGGCTCAGTTGGTTGGACCTCATCCCATGCAACAGGAGGTGGCCGGTTGGATTCCTAGTCAGGGGCACATGCCCAGGTGGGCACTCAATCCCCTGTAGGGGACATGCAGGCGGCAGCCAATCAATGTTGTACTCTCACATCGATGGATGTTTCTCTCTCTCCCTCTTCCTTCTTCTCTCTCTAAAAATCAACAAACTATTCTTAAAAAAAAAAAAAGTAACAGGTAAGGACTATCTTGCAGCAGGGGACACCTGAGTCTTCTGTTTACCCATGGGACCTTGGAGAATCCAACTGTCTCCTTTCAGTCTACTCTGGAAACTTTGAAGTGAGAAAGATAGTTGCAAGTGACTCACCACCTGAGTGAGCTGCCTTTATTGTAAAAACTTGACATTCAAACTAATCAATAATCTCAACTATCATAGATTAGGCAGGGAAATGTTGGGAGGTAAGAGGAAACAGAGAATGAGTTATAAATAATTTTCATGCTAGGTTTGATATCTATGAAAAAGTCATCTGTGGTCATGCCTGAACATCTGATATAAAATTGATTGTAATTTTATAAACTACCTCATGCTCTAGAAGAAGAAAGTCAGGCATGGTGAACCTGAGTACAGAATGATTAGGTATATAAACATCTAAATCAATCCCTATTCAGAGTCTCTGGGGAATTGGAAATCAATAGAGTAAAGCTACATCAATGCAAAATCTCAAGATTTAGAAAATATCTGATAGTAGGAAGAATGAACACGGAAATAAACCAAGACAAATTAAAGAATAAAAATGCTATAAAATTAACAAGTAATGTCTAGTTGGTGTGGCTCAGTGGTTGCGTGTCAACCTATGAACCAGGAGGTCACAGTTCAAGTCCCAGTCAAGGCACATGCCAGGATTGTGGGCTCAATCCCCAATAGGGGATGTGTGCAGGTGGCAACTTATCAACGGTTCTCTCTCACCATTGATGTTTGTGTGTGTGTGTCTCTCTCTCTCTCTTTTCCTGTATGAAATCAATACAAATATGAGAAATTCAACTAGTAACTTTAGTAAAATTAATATCCCCAAATATTAAATATCTGGGGAGCATTCTTTCAGTGGGGCAACATTTCTTTAAACTCAGTTTAACTGGGCTGTATCATACATCGATGATGTTATTTCCTGATTAATTCACCATGATTCTGCTCATGCCTAATCTCCACCAAGCCCTCAAGCATGTGCAGTATTCAGAGGGTTCTGTATTAATTTTTAATTGTTATATATGGCTTAGTGTGAAATCTCATTCATGGACATCATCGTTTTCTTCATTAAACAGATTCACAACTTCTCTAGGGGAGCAGCATTTGGTCTCTCACCCTTTGATGCTCCGTCTTTAATTTTACTTGACCAAGGTTCTGTGTCCTGTATAGGTGGCCAAGAGTGTATGTCAAGTACTTGGCTGCAGAGCCCAAGGGAATGCCCCTCATATAAACTCTGGCACCAGGAGGACAGTGGCATTATCTAATGAGAGCACTCCATCTCTACCTCCTTTGTGCTTCTCATGGTATCCCACTAGGGGGCAGTATAATGCTTATTTCTATTTTTGCCGAAGTCTATGTTGACTGCTAAGAGTCTACATGTAACCTAAGCATTTTAAAAATAAAAATAAAAATGGCAGAATGTCTTTACATTTAGTAAACAGAAGGGACAATTGCACTTTAGGAGACAAAGAAAGGCTGGTTTTTAAAGATACCAACAGGGTGGGTTCCCTATTGGTTGCAGCCTCACTGATCCAGATCAACTCCACTGGGGCCATGGCTAAGCCAGGAATGGGAGTGCCAGGGAGAGCGTCTATGATGTAAGCTTCAGGCCTCTGGTCATTTTGCGAGGACCTGTATTGTCTGTCATTGAAATTAAGCAAATTTTACCCCACAGCTAACTTGCGAATTTCTAGATCAAGGACTCAAAGGTGGGAAGTACTGATTCTGTGTTTTATCATTCATATCAATGCAGTAATATAGATCAATTGTATGGGCCTGTCTGGAGTTTGTACTGTTGCACTGATACCTCTGATCTTACAGGTAAAAGACACCTGAAGAGTTGCTGGGCCCAGAGCCTGGTACTCAAAGGATTTGCTCATTCTTTACTTTAATGTTCTCCAAGGGTGATCCATACATTGCAGAGGGTCTCTGAGGCCTTTCAGGGGGCCTGTGGGGTCAGAACTACCTCCCCAACAATGCTAAGACATTATTTACCTTTGTGTTGTGTTGCTATTTGCATAAAAGCCTCCGCACCCATCACAGTGTTGGCAGCAGGCTGTCCTAGTGGCCATGTGCTCCTCACCACACACTTCGAGCAAGACGCCAAAGCCAATCTCACTTAGGAATGTCTCTCATTAAACAATCAAACGTTTAATTTCTTAAAACCCCAACGTTTGTGTGATGGCAAGTGATGTACTCCGTGCATCTCAGGGACGTGCACTTGTGTGTGAGTCGGGAGCTGGACTAACTGCTGTTTTCATGGAGCCTGGCGTTCACTGGGAGAATGACAGACAGACCGATTGCTTAGACTTGGGCAGTTCACAGTCCTGTTCTCAACAGTGAATGTGTTAGCTCGTCACTTCATGGAAAACTGCCAGGATCTGTTGTCAGTGCTCAACTTTGAGCTTTCAAGTGAAACATTAGAATTTGGGGAAATTTTATCAGTCACCATTGCTTTGACAGCTTCCAAGACTCGGGCTTTTCTGATGAGATCTCTGGTGATACAATCACGAGGAAGAATTTTGAATCCTAGATTTGCCACCAACTCTCTATAAAACCTCTCTGTTAAGCCATTTCTCTCTCTGGATCTCATATTTTAAACTTGAAAAAGAATGAATTAGAAGAAAAGATTTCTGAGGTCACTTCCAATTCTTATATTTATATTCTCCCTACCCTTCTCCTTCCCTCCCCTCTTCTCACCCCCTCCCCTCCTCTCTCCTGTCCTTTCTTCTTTCTTCTCTCCTGCTCAGCTTCTAAGCAAGGAGAAAGCATCCATACTACGGAGGTAGAGAGAAGCCACAAAGCTGTTAGAAGGCAATCAGCTCTCTCCTTCATTATCACTGAGCGCTGCATCAACAGGCTCTGAGAACAAAGGATTCGGACATATCACAATGGCCACGTGTGGTTCCACTATAGCCATGTTTGCCCACGTGCAGAACGGCTGTTCTCTCCACTCTTAAAATATAACGCAGCACCTGTGTGCAGGTTGGTACTCAGACCGGACTGTGCCTTTGCTCACAGTCACCCTGAAAGATGGAGGGAGAGGCGAGGTGAGAGCCAGGTGTGCTGGAGGACGCAGCATTGTGCCCTGGCTTTGCCAGTTCCTCTCTGCCAGGGCGCCTGCGGCCATCCCATGGCACAGCTGGTCAGAATCTGCCAGGTGAGAACAACAGACATCCTGCTGGGAGGAAGCCTCCCTATTCAAGAGCAGAGTCTACCTGAAGGGTGCTGATGAAGCCTGCGAGTTTTAAAAGCACCGTTTAAAAGGCCCCACCGGGAGGCCTAGAAATCTACACACAGCAGCCCCGTCGCGAAATGCTCTTGACTGGGGACCAGCTGCTTGCACAAGTGATGGTCCCGCCACACTGTGGGCATCTAAGCTTGCATTAGCCGACAGCGGGACCACTGCTGCCAGGGCTGCAGAAGCCGCCTTCACCAAGCTGGCCCCCCAGCAAGGTCAGTGTTGCTGCCACTTGTCTTTTGCTGTGGTTGAACTCCCTTAGCGTGTGTGTGAGAAGGCTAAGGGCATAGAGGAGGAAAACCTTTTTCACTTGGAGCTAGCTCCTTTGGTTGATTTGCTACAAGGAAATCATCCTCTGAATTACATTCTCCTCTGTTTAAAATTGCTTAAGTCTCGTCCAGCGGGCGTGGCTCAGTGGTTGAGTGTTGACCTATGGAACCAGGAAGTCAGGGTTTGATTCCCGGTCAGGGCACATGCCCGGATTGCCAGCTTGATCCCCAGTTGGGGGAGCGGGGGGGGGGGGGGAGTGCAGAAGGCTGCCAATCAATGATTCTCTCTCATCGTTGATGTTTCTATCTCTCTCTCCCTCTCCCTTCCTCTCTGAAATAAATAAAAATATATTTAAAAGAAATAAAGTAAAATTATCTAAGTCTCCAAAAAGCTAGGGAATGGTTGACAGTGTCCAGAGAGTGCTACCACCTCTTCCTCCTGCGCTCTGTCCTCTGCAAACCGGCAGCCACACGGCACACGTCACAGGCTTGGCGTGCTGTGCCTCCTTCTATCCAGATATGGGAGAGGAAGGGGTGTGGGGATGGGTGGGGGCGGGGATGGGAAGAGTCCTAGAGGCAGAAAGGAAACATCCCCCTGGGACTGAATTCATTCAACATAACAAACTATCATCTTGAAATGAGTGTTCCAATTGAGTTTTGATGTAAACACTAATATTCCCTCCGCTCCGCTATTCTCTTCTTGGGCGATCTCATGTATATTTCACTATGTGTCCTACCTACTATTACACTCATACATCAAAGGATCTGAGGACAAGGAACCTGATTTTGAAAACATTATTCTTTTAAAGATTTATCCTCTCATCTTGACCACCTCCTCAGCTGGAAGGGAGAGGTTCTCCATACATTATTTTAATGCGCCGTGCAAAAGAGACCTTCTCACCTCTTCCCCCAAAACTCTCCTGCCAGTATTCTTAGGCAGGGGCCTGGAGTTTCTTTCTTTTCTTTCTTCCGTCCATGCGGCATTTCAGCACGCGCATCAATGGCACAAAACAGCGACATCAAGAGGGGAGGTTAGCTGGTTTGGCTCAGTGGTTAGAGCATCAGCCTGCAGACTGAAGGGTCCCAGGTTCAATTCTGGTCAAGGGCACATGCCTGGGTTGTGGGCTTGATCCCCAATAGGGGACATGCAGGAGGCAGCCAATCAATCAAAGATTCTCTCTCATCATTGATGTTTCTCTCTCTCTCCTTCTTCCTTCCTCTCTGAAATCAATAAAGATATTTAAAAAAAAAAAAAAGAAGGGAGGTAGCCATTAAAATTTTTGAGAATTTTAAGGAAAACTTGGAGGAAGCCCAAGGGAGAGGGGCATGGAGTCTATTTGGCCGCTCATCTTTTGCGGTAGTTGAACTACTTTAAAGTGTGCGTAAGAAGGAACACTATCAAAGTGGACAAAATGCCTTATAATGGGTGCCTGAGAAAGACACCTTTCGGAGGGTCCTTCAGTCTGGCCTGTGCTCAGTGTCAAGTTCAGGGTGTGTATCCTCCTAATCTCAATGGTGCTCAAACCCACGCCACCTGGAACACACGTCAGAACACGGGGCAGCACGGCCTCCTCACCAGACCCGCCCCGCCCCTCCCGCCCTCACTCGCTTGGTTAAACCGGAGAGACCGAATGGCTTCCCATAGTGACAGGAGGAGAGAAGGGGCACATCGCTCCCCTAAAGGTCCTGCAAAGCCACTTGCATGGGCTCTGCAGGGTTTCCTGTGATGTCCACGCCGTTCCAACAGAGAAGGGCGTGTGCATCCGCCGGCCCTTCCCCAGAATCCCAAGGGTGAGTCTGGGTCCGATTTATATGCGGCAAGGTTTCTATCAGCCGCATTCGCATAAAAGGTCACTGACAGAGCAGCCTGCTATCTGTCTACGTGGCAGGTCTTCAGTTTCTGGGCTGAGAAAAAATTTCCTCATGCTTTTGTCAAACTGGCTAACCGTGAGCGGGACCTGAGGACCCTGTAGGCAGGGCTGGGAAGACACAGCTTTCCCACCTTGAAAACAAACCCTGCTGTCTACACCCTCACGCCTGGGCTCATGGTAGGGAGGGGACCTGAGGCAAAGGAGAGCAAAGACCTGAAGCAAAGTGGCGGGGCCGGGGGGGGGGGGGGGGGGGGTTCGTGTAAAGCACTGGGATAGAGGCAGCAGCAGCAGCAGGGGCAGGGGCAGGGAAAGCTGGGGCTCTGACTAGAAGGCTGGAGAGCTGAGGAAATGAGGCCCTGCAGCCCCATTTCTGCCCTCATTCCTGGAGGTTTGTCTCCACTTGCTGGGCAGTCATGAGCACTGCATGCCACCCGCCTGGCTTCTGGGCTGAGGCCCAGCTATAGATGGTAGAGCGGGCCTCCCTCCCAGGACAAGAAAGAAATCACTACCATTGGCCAAACCTGGGAGGGCGGGCTCCCCACGCGGGAGGCAGGGGTCCCCTTCCCTGTGCAGCTGCACCCAGTCTGCAGCCTCTCCCCGGACATGTCCCCAGTGTGGACGGGATGCCTCGAGTGTGCTCACAGGATGAGATGTGGATGGTTACTGAGTTCAAGTTCCCTGCCTGGGTCTTCGAGGCCAGGGCCACGTGCCCCCACGTCTGAGTGCCCTCCTCTCTCCCTCCACCCATCTGAGCTCCTCTTCCCTCACACCCCAGGTGAAGCCTTCCCTGACCTTTCCCAGAACACTGATGCTCATCGGCTGAATCCCACACTCCTCGGCACTCGAGCTCGTCTCACACGCTCTTTCATTGTGGCTGTATCCTCTCCCCACACACAGTGTATGCTGCTGTATGTGTTTTTTACCTACTGACCTGAGAAAGACAGCCTCTCTGGGCCTACGGACGATCTCTCGTAGGCACAGCACCCCTCTCTCTTCCTCGGAGTGCTGGGATGAGAGCACCCTATCAGAGCGCACTGCCTGCAGGCTCCTGTCTATACACCGCCCCCTGGCTGATCTCTCACCTCGGGTCATGCTAGGGGTCATTCCCCTTGGAGGGAAAACCAATGCTGTGGCCAGAGAACAAACAGGGACTATGAACCACAGCCAGTCCCCACATAGTAGGAAGGTTTTGCGGATGCTCCGAATCGTGGGCTAACAGTGCCCAGAGAGCCTTCACAAAACACCAGTCTCTTAAGAGTTAATGGCCTTGCGACTGCATGGTGACAGATGGGTACCAGACTCACTGCAGTGACCACTTCGTAAGGTATGTAAATGTTGGAAAGAAATGTCTCAGCCCCACGCCATCCTATGGCAGAACAGGTCACTGAGGCCCCGGCGGGCCATGAGACTTGACTGGGGATCCTTATTAATTCAAAGGACACAATTCAGAGAGCCTGGCTTGAACCTTGCAATATTTTCATTACATCCATCTAAAGCCAATATCGGGTTCTGACTATGGTATCCAGATACAGGGAAGTCGCTGTGTTTCTCTGTGCAAACCACTGGGTGACCCTGGGGCCCCATTGGTCCCTCCACTGAGGCTGCCACCTCACGCTCTGTGCATCTCCCATGTCCTCGTAAAGATGTATTGAGATGACACAGGTGAAAGTATCTGAAAAGTAAAACCACTAAACCAATAAAATAGAAACATTATTAATAATAAGCTATATACTTGGTTCTAAGGAATTCCCCCAGTTCGTATTCTTTTTAAAAAAATATGTTTTTATTGATTTTTAGAGAGGGAGGCAGAGTGAGGGATAGAGAGATGGAAACATCAATGAGAGAGAGAGACATCATCCACCGGCTGCCTCCTGCACGCCCCCTATCAGGGATCAATCTCACAACAGGGTATGTGCCCTGACTGGGAATCAACTGGGGACCTCTTGGTTCATGGGTCAATGCTCAACCACTGAGCCACACTGCCTGGGCAAACTACTGGTGCTGTGAGCAGGATCCGAAACGTGCTCTTTACCTTGCTCCCTTACTGTGTGAAGTGCTTTAGACATTTCAGAACACTGCCATACGTATATGGTAACAGGTCCTCACACGTCTGTTGGAGCATGTGCCATTGGTGTCATTCACCAGATTAGGAAACTGAGGCTCAGAGGGGTTGCCATTGTCCTTGCTCAGAGATAGACAGCCGCTAAAGGGGGTATGTAGCTTGAACTTGAATAGGGTCGACTGAATCCAGACTCCAGGCTCCTCCTCCTGCAACGCAGGGGTCAATGTTCCTCCGACCACCATAAATGCTAATCTACCTCGGGGAAGCCCTGGGGTGGAATGAGGAAGCTTTGAGTCGGGGAGCTCTCAAGTCTGGCTCTGCCTGAACCAGGGGTCCTCAAACTTTTTAAACAGGGGGCCAGTTCCCTGTCCCTCAGACCGTTGGAGGGCCGGACTATAGTTTAAAAAAAAAAAACTATGAACAAATTCCTATGCACACTGCGGGCCCGGGACGAGTCGGCTGCTAAGCAGGACAAGCAGCGGCACCCGGCGGGCCGGATAAATGTCCTCGGCGGGCCGCATGTGGCCCGCGGGCCGTAGTTTGAGGACCCCTGTGACCTATGAAAGCACTCAGGGCCAGCAGAACTGAAATTCCTTTTCAAGTGGAACAAACCCATAGACTTGAAGGGAAACGTAAAGATGTACTAGCCTGACCTTTTAATTGTACCAAGAAGTAAACCAAGACCCCGATGGGGTGAAGGACTGTGAAATGGTCGTACGTAACACTGTCCTGGGCCCAAGTGCGCCTTCCCCAAACGGTGAGGAGGGAACAGGTGTCTTTTGTAGCCACCTGCTGCCTCTTTCACGTTCCTTCTGGCTGTCCTGTGACCTCTTCCTCTAGCGATCAGCCTGGTCACCCTGGGCCCCTGTTCAGTTCATGTCCATTCCCAGAGGGGTGCACAGTCCACCCTGCCTTTCAAAGTCTGCTCTCCTTTCAGAAAATGCTCCTGTTAGATTTGAACAAAATCCACTCAACTCTGTCCTGTAGTACAGAGAGAGATTTGAAGGGCATTATCTTTGAGGGTGGAGTTAGTTATTTGTTTATATATATTTTTATTGATTTCAGAAAGGAAGGAAGAGGGAGAGAGAGATAGAAACATCAATGATGAGAGAGAATCATTGATCGACTGCCTCCTGCACACCCCCTGCTGGGGATAGAACCAGCAACCCAGGCATGTGCCCTTGACCGGAATCAAACCCGCGACCCCTCAGTCCGCAGGCCAGACACTCTATCCACTGAGCCAAACCAGCTAGGGCGGAGTTAGTTATTCTTATTCTCTTCTCTATATTGTTTAGTATTTTCACATCTCTTTTTAAAATGTTAATAAAGAAAATTCATTTCCTTTCTAAGCATGAACTAATAAGCCTCTTTTTATGCCTCTTCTCAACACAGTCACAACCAACATTGACCAGGTAAACTCATTTATATTAAAGTATCCGAGACTGATGCTGACAGACTGTTTTGATCCCAGACTCAGAACTTGTAACCTAGTGTAGTTCCTTAAGCCAGAGTTCCTGCTACTCAAAAGCAGAATTGAGGCATTCAGTTTATGGGGAACAAAGCTTAGAATTGGGGCGGAGGGGGCGGGGCTTGGTGGGCATCAGGATGGGGAGAAGTGAATAAGCCCTTCAACTCTTCTTGGACAATTAGCTCCTCAATATCCACAAAATAATTCTTTTCCTTAATAGATTTGAATAAAGACATCCCTTTCAGTTGGATTTTCATTCAAATGTGGGAGATTTATAGCAGTAGCAGCACTCTTGTTCTGTCTTCAAATGGAAAAAAAAAAAAAAAGCCAGTTCTCAGCTCATTTCTTTATCAAAATTCATGTCTCTGAGCTTTCAGTGCTTCCTGATTTAAGTTCTGATATCTGATAAATACATCCGTGTGAATCACCTGGCACAAACAGTTGATATGTTGCCTGGTGTCATGTGAATTTACATGTTCACAGAAGGGCTTGTCAGGATAACTTGATTCAAAGTAGTTATGCTAATGAAAAAAAATTTAGGTACCCGACAAGTCAATGCGGGAGACATTTTTCAGCAGATGGACATTTTGGCTTTTCTCGAATATATGCATACATGAGTTAGCACATCTGGCTGACATCTTACTGTGTTAGGTTAGCCCGGATGCTTTATAGACTCATTTTCCCACGCTGGAGTCAGGCAGGACAATTGAGGGTCAAGGTGCCCTCCAAGAAACCCACAGGTAACTAAACGAGGGAAGTAGCATCAGTCAAGCATCTTCAAGCGAGTGACCAGCTTGAACTTAGTTCAGAATGAAAGATGGAAAGAGATGATCAGAAGCCAAAGCTAATTACCTACTTACGTTATCATAGAATAATATAATTCGGAGCTAGAGGGATCAAAGAATTTTTGAGATCACCAAATCCAACATCTCAAATTACAGAAGAAACGAAAACTCAAGTTTACTAAGATTTGCTAGGAAACACAATGGTGCAGTGATAAAAACAAACGAAACATGATAAACATATATTCGAATTTTATTTACCATGTATAATAAATGGATAACCTGAGGAAGGTTATTGAAACCCACAAAACCTCAGTCATTCCATTTCCAAAACAGGCATAATCACACCTAAATTAAAAGTTACTGTAAAGGACATGCAATCGAAACTCTGAAAATGACGCCTGAAACAGTGGACACTGGATTTTCTTTAAGTGACAGAGCCAGAGCTAGAGGATCCCCCATGGCCTAGAGCAGTTGTCAGCAAACTGCAGCTCGCGAGCCACATGCGGCTCTTTGGCCCCTTGAGTGTGGCTCTTCCACAAAATACCACGGCCTGGGCGAGTCTATTTTGAAGAAGTGGCGTTAGAAGAAGTTTAAAATATTTGGCTCTCAAAAGAAATTTCAATCGTTGTACTGTTGATATTTGGCTCTGTTGACTAATGAGTTTGCCGACCACTGGCCTAGAGCTGTCCCTCACTCAGCAGTGGAAGGTGTGCATCAGAATTGCTGGGAGGAGCTTCTACAGGTATGCCCTCACCTTCTACTCATAACAGCGCCGGAGGGGTACGCCAAGACCATGGCGGGGGTGCACAGCAAGTGGTGGTACATGCGTGTTTGAACCCAAGTGAAAACACCAAGAAAGGAAGCCTGCAAGACTCTCGGACTAAAGGCTACCTGAAGAAAGGTGTGCCTGAGTCCACACAGATATGAGTGAGCGTGCATAGAGGGCGTGAGGCTATGTGTGAGCCCTGATATGCAGACAGGAGCGTGTGTGAGCATGTGTGCTTGAGTGCATGGGCTTGGCACACGTGCACACCCATGTGCAAGCCTCTGAAGGGGACAAATGTGTTGTCTCAACTGTACTCCCTTCTGTGGGCAATAGGAAGTTTAGGCAGCTCTGGGTGGTATCAGAAACACAAAGGCAGAGGTGACAAGGAGTATTACTCCTAGGAGCACCTATGATAATTAGCTTAATGGAAGGGCTCTCTCTTGGGAGAGCCAATCTGACAGCAAGCTCAGAGCAGGAGGGAGACGCCTGAGCAGTGCTGGCACCTCCACGCTGAAGATTTGGCTTCAGTTTGGGAGAAAAAAAAAAATATTCTACCATGTGATGAACAAATGCCAATCCCCAGCTCTCTGCTAAATTCCCCTTCTAACAAGTAGTGGGAGCTGTTTAGTTGGGTGTCCTTAGTACAGATTAACAATAAATAAAGCTTCAATAAATATGCAAAGCAAAACCTAATTTAAATTGACATTTGTGTGGGGTGGGGTGAGAGTCTGTTACACCATAAAATGATTTAGGATATATTACCTCGGGCATCTGCATTACAAATTTACCTCTCATTACAGCTATGTTAACAGGAAAAGGCAGCTTCTCAACAACATTCAAGGCAGAGTTTATTAGCATAAATTTGCATAATAATTAGCTCGGCAGCAAGCAAAGGCTGTCCTGTCTTTCAAACAGGCAACTTTCAATGTCAATTTTCTGTGTTTGGGTGCTTGTCCCTGTTCAGTCTAAAGCTCCTGGAACCCTGGCCTTGCTTCTGCTAGTTGCTAAATTCTCTTCTGGTCCATTTAGTCTCAAGATTTCAACATTTCTAAACTCCCCCAGGAGGGAAATGAACGCAGGTCTCCAAGTGGGGACATGGGTGACCAGAAGCCCAGTCCGAAGTTCCACTGCATGTGGACAAAGGAACATGGTTATTACACACACGTTCCACTACCACATAGACAAACGCCATTGATGAAAATAGCAGTGTGGTTCATTTCTAAAGAGGATACAACCCAAAGTCATATTCAGTAGATTTTTGGAATGCATAAACCCATGTTGTTTATGGGCAGGTTTTTGTTTTTTTTCTAATTACGTTGTGTCTAAGATAATACTGTAATTCGCTCCCATTGCCTGGGCTCACTCTGGCTCCATGGTCATGGCAGGAGGCTGACAGTCCAAGGACAGCACTGTGGCAGGGGGAACGCACAGGGCACTCCGGCTGATTGGAACTCTTAGAGCCGATACTGGTTCCCTGAACTGTCAGGACCACCAGGTGGGCAGGTGAGATCAGACCCTGACGTTTGATATATTTCTGTAAATTTAGTAGAAGCTTCCAGTCTCCAGATGAGGCAGGGTAGTAAGAAGCTAGGGAAATTCCTTGGCAAGTGGAATGGAGAAACTGAGGCAAAGAGCTAAACAGGCCGAGCAATTTACAGGCAGATTATAAATGGCAAGGTCTTGTCTTCCCTAACTAAGGGCAAGGAGGAGCCAGTGGTATCCACATTGCAGACCCTTGGTCGTCCCTCTCTGGTGACATTCTTTGAAGGTGAAAGTAACCAGAGAATGACCTTGACCCCTGTATATGCTCATTTTGATTAGTCAGACTAAAGGACACACCTGGAGAGCTGATGAATATTCTATTGAGATCCTCCCCTGAGTCCTCCACTAAATTCCCCACCTCTAGAAAACAGATAAAACCCTTAAGACAAAGGACCCACTGCTTGCTTGCTCTCTTGAGCACACTGCACCTTCTCCCCACCCGCTTCCTTCCTCAGGCCTGTACCTTTGCTCTCTTTCTCCTAAGCTCTAAGGGTTCCAATGAGACTTACATCCAGGGGAGCAGCAGGCCTTGGTAGCTCATCCTGGGCTAACCCCCCTGAACCTGTCTCCAAGGGCTCGCCTTTACCTAACTGTTCAGTGAGCCCCAAAGCAGCTCCACCTAGGCTCACTCCTGTGATCTTGCCTCTTATATCTTAAGTCCTTCCTTTGTTTCACTGTTCCCAGTTTCAGTAAAGATACTCTCACCCTAGCTGGTTAGGCTCAGTGGATAGAGCAGAGGCCTGTGGACTGAAGTGTCCTGGGTTCGATTCTGGTCAAGGGCACATGCCCGGGTTGTGGGCTCGATCCCCAGTAGGGGCATGCAGGAGGCAGCTGATCAGTGGTTCTCTCTCATCATTGAGGTTTCTTCCTCTCTCCCCATCACCCTTCCTCTCTGAAATCAATAAAAATATACTTTTTTAATTTAAAAAAATACTCTCAATATCACCTGGACATGTGTCATGAAATCTTTCCTGCATAAAGAATCCAAACATTAGCCCTAACCGGTTTGGCCCAGTGGATAGAGCATCGACCTGCGGACTGAAAGGTCCCAGGTTCGATTCCGGTCAAGGGCATGTACCTTGGGTGCGGGCACATCCCCAGTGGGGAGTGTGCAGGAGGCAGCTGAATCGATGTTTCTCTCTCATCAATGTTTCTAACTCTCTATCCCTCTCCCTACCTCTCTGTAAAAAAATCAATAAAATATATTTAAAATAAAATAAGAATCCAAACATTCGACCGTGCCAGAGCAGACCCGCCTCTGTACCAGTCCCTCTGCGGTGACACTGAGATGCACTTCATGCTCTCCCCCAGCAAATCAGGCTCCTTCCCACCAGGTGAGATGAAGATGGATGCTCACCTGCAAAGGGAGCTGAGCAGAGAGGGAAGCTGTTCTCTCTGTGGGCACACACTCAGAGGGCCAAACGCGAGAGGAGGTCTTTGAACTTACCCCAGATACGTCCCATCTGCAACAAGAAAGCATCCCATGTCGGTGTGTGTGACGCACTGTGTAAGACAGGAAGTATATTCCCAGCCCCTCAGAATCACCAAAGATGATGGCTCTGCCCCATGCCAGCACGGTGAGATGGATCAGGACGGCCGAAGGCTTCACACACTCAAGGAAACCATAAGTATAGAGCTCAGCCACCAGGCAATTCCACAGCTCAGCCAGAAAATAATATGTATGTTAGGTCTTCACTGGCTCAGAAAATGATTTTGCAATATATGTGTGTATGTATGTGTGTGTGTGGGGGGGGCGGGCAGATTATGTTATATATGTTATAAAACATACAGTCATGCTCCTAAGCCAGGGGTGGGCAAACTTTTTGACTCGAGGGCCACAATGGGTTCTTAAACTGGACCGGAGGGCCGGAACAAAAGCATGGATGGAGTGTTTGTGTGAACTAATATAAATTCAAAGTAAAGGAGCGGAGGGGAGAGCAAGAGAACCGGATAGAACAGCCGGATCTGGCCCACGGGCCGTAGTTTGCCCAAGGCTGTCCTAAGCTGAGTGAAATAAAACTGATTTCTTGAGTATTTAGTATATCTGAGACCCCTTTATAAATTCTCATATTGTCCCGAAGAGATAAGTAGTATTAGTTGCACACTTAGTTGTATAAAATGAGACTTGAGGATCTTTCTGATTCCAAAGCACAATTTATATCAAAGCTCTGGAAGGGACTTAGCGAAATCACTGGCCTGGGGTCAGACACTTGCTCCGCGGAGTTCAACCCACATGCATGTGAAACGCAGGCAATAGTAGACGTTAGCACTAAAAGGTGCTTTCGTGTCCGGTCCACCAGCTGTTCATTTTTAAGTGATGGGGAGGGTGCTGGACTCTTTTGTAGTTTTGCTAAATGTTTAGGCTCTTTTCTTTCTTTTTTTTTTTTTTAAACTTTTTTTTTTCTTAATATATTTTATTGATTTTTTACAGAGAGGAAGGGAGAGGGATAGAGAGTTAGAAACATCGATGAGAGAGAAACATCGATCAGCTGCCTCATGCACACCTCCCACTGGGGATGTGCCCGTAACCAAGGTACATGCCCTTGACCGGAATCGAACCCGGGACCCTTCAGTCCGCAGGCCGACGCTCTATCCACCGAGCCAAACCGGTTTCGGCTAGGCTCTTTTCTAGAAAAAAAAAAAAATGTGCCTATCAGCATTCATTTAAAAAGTTGAAGACTTAACATTATGGGGCCTCCTTTAAATCCTCCTCTTCCTAAGACCCTGCAAATCCATGAGTAAACCTTCATGATAGAGCCCGATCCTCTCATTTTATAAATGGGAAACAGACTCGGAAAGAAGAGCACTCTCGCACCAGATCACAGAGTCAGTAAGTGAAGTCAGAATTGTGTTTGCAGGGCAGCTCTGTGTCACCAGTCACTTCATTTTCCTAAAAGAACATGGTGCGCTGGTTCGCCACACTCATCCTGGAGCAGGCCAAATAAAGTGATGCAACGGAAAGGTAAGAACCTGCCAGTGGGAGTGACTACTAATGTACTAATGGGTTTCTTAAGTGGTGACAAAAATGTTCCGGCTGTAATATTGGTGATGGGCGCATCCTCGTGAATTGTACACTTCAAACTGGCGAATTTTATGCCTTGTGAATCATTCCTCCATTTTTAAAAACCTAATATGCTACTCATTTCATTCAAAATGCTGTTAAAGGACTTGGTATTTACAAAAACAAATGAGAGACTAAACATTAAAAGTAAGTCAAAGCTGTGATACCAACAACAATCAAGGCTTAACTGCAACAAGACAAAAAAAAAAAAAAAGTAAGTCAAAGCTAATCACAGCATAATCCCCCTGTGAGCTTTAGGTAGGGGTAAAAGCAATGGAATGAAAAAAAAAAATAGAAAAAAGTGGATATGATTAACCGCAACCAAATGCATCTCTCATGACTTCCTCCTGGGAGAGTTTTCCTTCACCAAAGGAAAGCTCATTCTCATACTCAGCCTGCCTACCTCTTAGGACTGCCTGCTGACCAAATGGGGAATAAGTCCATACCGTGGGCAAACTACGGTCCGCGGGCCGGATCAGGCCCGTTCGGCTGTTCTATCCGGCCCGCGGAGCCGAAAGAGCGGAGGGTTCTCTTGCTCTCCCCTCTGCTCCTTTACTTTGAATTTATATTAGTTCACACAAACACTCCATCCATGCTTTTGTTCTGGCCCTCCGGTCCAGTTTAAGAACCCATTGTGGCCCTTCAGTCAAAAAGTTTGCCCACCCCAGCCATAGGCTATAAACTGGATTTTAGAACTGATCTGGTATTACTGGTTAGAAAAGCGTAATTCATTGTGTTAGAGAGGAGCTAAGTGCTAAGGCAGGGGGCTGACTCTGAGATGGGGACAGAGCAGTACGTGCCAGGGCCGGGGCGGGGGGGGGAGACCCGAGGAGTCCCCACCGTGAGCCTGGCAATACCACTGACCCACCCCTCCCTCCAAGTCCCACAGGGTGAGGTACAAGACTCAGCAGAGACTGAGTGTCCTGACACCCCCCCCCATCCCCGCCCCCCGCCCCCGTGACTGGCACAGCAAGTCGCAGCTAGGAGAGCAGGGCTGAGCTGAGGGTTTGTGCAAAAACAGATTATTTCTGAAAGAGAGCCCAGGTGGCAGGTGTGAGAGACTAGAAAGGGCGACACATGGAGGAGGAAAAGCCACTGCAAAAGAGAGAGCCTGAGTTTGTCTCCAAGTCTGGACTGAGGTTCCAGAGACCTCCAATGCGGCAGAGCCCGTCTAAGGAGCCAGGAAAACCTACTTCAGAACCACCTGCCTGAGGGATGGAGGGGGACGAGCATCCTGCCTCCACTTCCCCATTTGTTGTGGGTTGCACGTGCCTTGTTACCTCTCTCACACTCAGATGAGCCTGAGTGCCTAGACCCGTGGTCGGCAAACTGCGGCTTGTGAGCCACATGCGGCTCTTTGGCCCCTTGAGTGTGGCTCTTCCACAACATACCATGGCCTGGGAGAGTCTATTTTGAAGAAGTGGCGTTAGAAGAAGTTTAAGTTTAAAAAATTTGGCTCTCAAGAGAAATTTCAATCGTTGTACTGTTGGTATTGGCTCTGTTGACTAATGAGTTTGCCGACCACTGGCCTAGAGGGTTCCTGCACGCAACAGCCACACCCTGGAGCAGAAATGCAAGGTGCAGTGGTGTGAGCTCCCCAGGGAAGCACCGGCTGGAACTAAAGGTGGGCAGAGAGGAGGTGAGTCGGGGCACAGAAGGCTGTAAATACCATGCATTCCCATCGGCCTCTGGGACCAAGGAGAAGCGATGCTAAGGGACTTCAATAGCAAGATCCCAGCCCTGGAAACCAGAGGCCACCTGGGAAAGGTGTGAGTGAGGGGAGTTCTCAGCACCATTCAAATGATTTGCCCCTCGAACTGACATTGGTACTTCTCCTGCCTCTTACACTCCCATCTTCCATCGTAAGATCTGGACCGTATGCCCAGGAGGGGGTGGACCGCTGGACCTCCCTCACCCTGCGTACTCAGCATGCTCCAGCGCGGGCCACAGCAGCTACCCAGGGAACAGCGCGTGAGTGCAAAGTCTTGGCACTCAGGGGGGAGATGGGGGGGGGAATGAAACCCCTTCTGGTCTGGACAGCCCAGCCCGCAGCACTGCTTTTGTGAACCAGTTATAAGCATTAGAGAACAACGTTACCATTTACTGACCAAGCACACACCTGTGTACTTTAGATACATCATCTCACTGAAAATTTGCAAAATCCTCTACAAGAAGAGCAATGAGTGACCTTCGCTGTTTTGTGAATAAGGAACCAAGCTTATGGTCAGAATGGCTATCATCAATAAATCAACAAACAGCAAGTGCTGGCGGGGATGTGGAGCAAATGGAATCCTCATGCACGGCTGGTGGGAATGCAGACTGGTGCAGCCACTGTGGAAAACAGTATGGAGTTTCCTCAAAAAAACTAAAAATGGAACTGCTTTAGGACCCAGAGGTTCCACTTCTGGGGATATATCTGAAGAAACACAAAACACTGATTCGAAGGAATATATGCAGCCCTATGTTCACTGCATTGTTATTCACAATAGCCAAGATCAAGAAACAGCCCATCAGTAGATGAATGGATAAAAAAGTTGTGGTATGTTTACACAATGGAATACTACCTGGACATTTAAAAAAAAAAAGTAAATCTTACCTTTTATGACAGCATGGATAGACCTGGAGGATAGTTTGCTAAGTAAAATAAGCCAGTCAGAGAAAGACAAATACCATATGATCTCACTTACATGTGAAATATAAAAAAACAAAATAATTTAAGAAACAAAATAGAAACAGAAACATAAATCCATAGAACAGACTGACAGCTGTCACAGGGGTGGTAGGTTGTTGGGGGTTGGGTGAAAACAAAAAAGGTGAAGGATTAAGCAAAAAATAACTTTGTATATATGTCATGCTATATGACACAGACATAGACAACAGTATGGTGCTGGCCAGAGGGAACGGGGGTGAGGTGGTTAGAGGTGGACAAGGAGGGGGGGCAGGAATGGGATGGAAAGAGACTTTACTTTCTTTGGGCAGCGGGCACACAATGGTGTAGAGGATGTTTTGTTGAGTGGCACACTCAAAACCTGTTTGGTTTTGTTAACCTTTGTCACCCTAATAAGCTAAAAAAAAGGGGGGGCGGCTTAGAATGGTAACCCAAGGCCACACGGTCATATACAGCACAGCCAGAATCCAAAACCAGCTTGACTTATTCCAAACCCTTATTCTTAAATATCCATCTGTCTTCCATGCCGTGCCATCTATTCTCCACACGAATAACTCCGGTAATGGGAATCTCATTCATTATTTGCCAAGATAGCTTGTTCAATCTTCAGAGAGCCCTTGGGGCCATGCAGAATAAGTCAACCCACACTCGTTTCTCTCAATATGCAAATCTGCTCGAAACATCTATATCTTTCCAGAACTCATTTCAAATGATGATCTTCCATTTTTCAAAGAGCTGCGTTGCTTCCCTGACATCTGGCCGCAGATGCTCTATGGGGGATTCGTGCGTCACGTGAGCTCAAATAGCGATCCATGGCATCCTTTCCTCTTCCGAGACCTCCGTCTGCAGGTGTCAGTAGAGTGGGGCCCCTCTCTTTACCATGGCTACTAGGCGACTCACAGTTCCAGAACCTCTGCCTTTAACCACATCTCTGGCCTTAGTTCGTTAGAATACATTCCCCTGGGCTGGAGAAGGAAGTGTATGCCCTCAGCCTGGGTGGGGGGTATGCAGACGCTCACCACCAGAGCAGAGATCCTGCAGTGCAGCTCCCACAAAGACCTGGGGGTCGGGAACAACACCCAACAGCTGGTCAGGACTCCTGACCCCAGGACCCCTGGTGGAGCAGCAAGATTAGCTTGGTCTACAGGTGCGAGTGGTAGGACACTCTTCCTGCACTTTCTCTAACTTGTGTGTTTACTCCTGCAAATACTCTGAACTGCAACAAACCTAGCCCTCTTCACGGTCCTTTATCATACCCCAACCTTTGTGCAACACAAGTTTATAAGCACTTCAGTTGCTGGTATCGTTAGAAAGAGAGCCAATCAGCAGCCCCATCATTGAGTCCCATTTCAAAAATTATCTACAGAAGTGAGGAACCACACTCAGAACCCGCCCATTCCCGCACACCACCCACCGTCCTTTCTCTTGGGCATCCTCAGCTCATATCCAAATGGTACCCACAGGGAATACTTCAGCACAGGGGTTCTGAGAGCACAGAGGAAGAAAACAGCATGTGGATGTCACAAGGGAACTGTTCAAGTGCTCCTGCCCCTCCCTGTCAGCCTCCAGACAGGATGCAGCAGGCACATACCTCTCTCTCTCTCTCTCTCTCTCTCTCTCTCTCTCTCTCTCTCTCTCTCTCTCTCTCTCTCTCACTCTCTGTAGCTGCAAGGAGGAAGAATGCTGACACTGACAGCTATGAGCGGTGACTGTAGGGTCGATATTTCTGTGACATTGTCAGGATCTGCTTGGCAGTCTGCTATATGCTCAGCAGCCTTCAGACCCAGGTCATGCGGAAGCCACGCTCCTCCAAAGACGGGGCCTGAGCAGAGGCTCCCTGGGTCTCAGGGCCTTTGCCTGAATATAGACATGGACCTGGGCCAAGTTGTGCAACAGGCGAATCCCTTCCTTCTTTCTCGGCCTCTCTAAGGAACGGGAGGCAGCTCTAAAAGGCCCTGGGGGGTGAAGAGAAGGGAATGGTGTCGTGTAGGGTTGTGCAGGGATGCAAAGCCACAGGGAGGCCTTGGTTTGCTGCTGTGCTGCAGGCGGGTCCACTCTGAAGCTGGACTCCTCGGCTCACACCCACTGCTTTATTGGCAGTGTGGTGTCTCACACCTGAGGCCCAGAAAAAACCGGGGCCACCTGCTCTGGGACTCTAAGCACTTCCTGAAGAGGAGGGGGTCCTTTAGGGCAGCAGTCACCAACCTTTCAGACCTCACGACCACCGGTTGATGACTGCTGCTTTAGGGCAAGTCCAGGACACCTGGATCCTCCCATTTCCCCATGGCCCTCTTTACCTTGAAGAACTATAGAGGGCAGGAAACCAAGGCCCAGGGGAACTGGGCTCCAAGAAGCAAGGACTCCCCTTGGGTACTTAAATTTGTGTTGGAGCAGGAAAGACCTACCTACAACAATCAAATCTGCCCCCAAATCCCCATCATCCTGCCATTTCTTCTTGTTTCTTCAGTTATTGAGTTACAAACCTAATGCATGCCCATTGAAATATCTTCAAAAATATTTAAGAATCTAATGTAAAATCTATAGTCTGCTTCTCCCATCTACCTGGACATAACTATTACTTAGAATTTTAGAAATACAGTGTGGATCCTTCCATAATTTTTTATTTGCTTGTGTAAATGTATATAAAATCTGTGCACATTTTTTGTTTTATTTATTGACAGGGTAATGGAATATACATATAGTATTTTCTACTTTATGTGCTTAATATTTTATAGACAACCTTTCAAGTCAATATATATATATATATATATATATATATATATATATATATATATATCTTTGGTGAACAAATTGTCCACTGTTGCCTAATTATACATTTGTTCCAAATAATTTGCACCCCTTTCCTTATACCAAAAATCCTTCTATCTTAATGACTCAGGTTTTTGAGGGAAGGATCATTTCTGGGATAAATTATAGTCTCTCTCTACTTCTCTGTGCTATGGAGACCTCCAAAGCTGTTGTGTTCATTGGCTCACCCTTCTAATACCAGGTGTGAATGTCAATTGTCATCATCATTGTCACCACGAAGACACCAAGGCACCACCATCTTCATCATCACCATGAAGACACCAAGTCATCACCAACATCATCATCACCGCAAAGACACTGAGACATCACTATTGTCACCATGAAGATACCGAGTAATCATCATCCTCATTGTCACCATGAAGACACTGAGGCTCATAAAAACTAAATGGCTGTCCATGTCAGTCCTCGGGCTGGTGGTCGAAATGGATGAAAAACTGCCTCCTGACTCCCATTCATAGTCTTTTGCATCCTGACCCATGGATTTCACCTGGTTCTCTACTTTCAAGGAGATGAAACCTAAACAAAGTGGATCTCAACTCTTCTGTCAGCTCTGATGGATCACCAGCAGCCCCATATTTAAAAGACAGTGAAGGGAAAGCCTTTGTGATTAAATAGAGATGGCAGCTGTGGGACCCAAGGCGACTTATTCTGCTCTCCCCTATTTCACTACCTCCAACAGGTGGCTTATGACCTTTCCCTGAGGGAACCCTGCAAAGCCAATGGTTTCTGGACACCCAGAGCCAGGCTCTGTCTGGGTCCTGGATTCCAAACTTGGACACTAAGGAAATGGGTCAAGGTCAATTCCCAGCCCCCCCCCCCCACTCCCCCCATACAGCTCTACGGGCCTTTTGAGGCTGTCCCCTGCCTGGATGTCAGGGAGGCTGAGAGTCCCTGGAAGAGAATCTGTAACTTGTCACTCCTGGGAAAAGGGTGCTGGGGTTACTACCACCACTCAGGGAGTGGGCACATGGAATCAAGTCCAAGCCTCACAGATCTGATCTGTCCTGTTTCCCTGAGGAGAGAGATTGTGTCAGTGAAGAAAAGTAGGAAAGTCTGAAACCAAGCGTAAAACAAGGAAGTGCCTACCTAATATCACTCGCAAAGCTGGACTCTGTATGATTTAAAAGACAAAATGCAAAAAGTGAAATTATATGATCAATAGAGGGAAATGTCAGAGCATGCCTTTGTAAACTAAAACTGGAGAAGGGTTTTCGGAATTTCTATAAATTAGTTCAAAAGCAAAAAGTCCTAGGAAAAATGATGACTTGGAGGTTGTCAGAATTAAGAATTTCTTTTCAATGGAGAAAACAAGGAAATGTTTTAAAACCAGTCAACTTATTGGTATAAGATATTTGCAATGCATAAAAAAACAAATCATTGAGAAAAAGAAAATAATCATAATGGAATTAGGCAAAATATATGAACAGACAATCTAAAAGTAGAACTCAGGTGACTATAGTCACAAGAAGAGACCCTCAGCTCAACGGCGATCAGGTAAGTGCAGATTAAATGATAAGAAAAGGAAATGAAACCACTTTACATGGTCACCAGCAAATGCTGGAAAGCTGATAACAACAAGTGTTGTAGGGGATGCAGGAAACGTGAGAAAATTACAGAAGCAGTGATTCTGGAGCAGAATCCGGTAGCAGTTAGATTAAGTAAATGATATTCCTATGACCCAGCAATTTCACATCTGGCTATATGAGCCCCTGTTTCAAGTGGGCGGGTACAAGGATGTCTACCCCAGTGCTGTAGTGGGAGGGAGCTGGAAACTTTCAAGGTGCAGCTGGCTGGGTGGTTGAAAGGTGACAGGTTGAAGCCCTAACCAGTTTGCCTCAATGGATAGAGCATCGGCCGGGGGACTGAAGTATCCCGGGTTCAATTCTGGTCAAGGGCACATGCCAGGGTTGCAGGCTCGATCTCCAGTGTGGGGCGTGCAGGAGGCAGTCCATCAATGATTCTCTCTCATCATTGACGTTTCGATTTCTCTCTCCCTCTCCCTTCTTCTCTGAACTCAATAAAAAAAATATATATATTTTTTAAAAAGGCGACAGGTTCTAAACAGAAGGCAGCTTGAGAAGCAATGAACTCAATACACAGTGGGCATGATCTTAGCAACATGGTGCTGGGTGGCAAACACAGGAACACTCAAATCTCAAACAATGTCACTTATCAACAGCTGTACGTCTATGTGTCTTTCATACTAGGCATGCAAACAGAGCAGTACACATCCATTGCCTATGTCCAGTGACTGATGTGAGAAGGAGGATCAGAGGAAATAAACAAAAGGATGAAGAAATGAGATGGTCCTGGTGCGAGCCAGCAAAGATGACCTACCATTAAGAAAGGCATGTGATTCACCAATTAGCCTGTGCCTGAGTAAATCGAGCAATAAAATAAAAGGCTAATGGGATTCAGACGTTTAGAGACCTAGGTTTTACCTTGCTCTCCCATTCCTCCTGTCCAGGCCCCTTGTTCCTTGTCTGTGCGGTGAAGGAAATAGGTAACCCTTGAAATCACCTCCAATCTAACACCCATGATTCAGGAAGTGCGTGTTTTCCAGAGCAATTCTTTTACAAAGCTGTGTTTGCCCCAGTGAAACACAAGAGGGCGCTCATGCCCATGGATTGTAATAAACCCGACTCACTCTAAACTTAATGCACAAAACCAGAAATCTCTCATTGCAAGGTGACCCCCACCACAACTGCACACGCCCTCTTTATTCTATGCTATTCTTCCACTGCCGGAGAAGTACAAAGCACTCACTTATCCCAGAGCTGAGGACAGATTTTAGACAAGTCCTGAGCCAAACAAAGCCTCTCCTGGGTGGCTTGGTCTCCTTGCTGGTGCCCCCTCGTTCCTCCTGGCTCACCTAGTCTCTCTCACTTAGTCTCCCTCACCTAGTCTCACACAGATGTGCATAGGCGTGCACACGCACACACACACACACACACACGTACACGCACGCACACACACAGATGCATTGGCTTACAGTCACTGAAGCTAATCCTTCTTTGTAGGTTTGCCTCTACCTCCATTGGTACAGAGACTATTCATGTGCTTAGAATTTACCATGAAGTGGGCATGTTCTGCAGTTTTCTCAGTCCTGAATCTTTTCCTTTGGGAAATGCCCTTTCCCACGGTTCAGAAGGGAAGGTCATTCCAATGTGCCCACTCATGTGCCACACCGTCCTGGGAGGGACTGGTGCTGAGGCTGGGAAATGCCAGTGCTGTGTTCTCTGGAGTTCCCGGCTGCTCTGAGGACTGGAAGTGGGGTGTACTAGGCCTTGTGGGGAGAGCCTGCCTGAGGGGCACACCTCCACCACCTAGGAGGAGAGCAAGTCACAGGGATGGACACAGGCCTAATGTGGTCATGTGACCCATGGATTCAGTGGTACCCGGAGTCAGGAATAGCACCCCTGGAGTTTTTAGTCCTTGAGTCAATAAATTCACATTAAATAAAAATAAAAAAGCTGGATTGAGCCGAAACCGGTTTGGCTCAGTGGATAGAGTGTCGGCCTGCGGACTGAAGGGTCCCGGGTTCGATTCCGGTCAAGGGCATGTACCTTGGTTGCGGGCACACCCCCAGTGGGAGGTGTGCAGGAGGCAGCTGATCGATGTTTCTTTCTCATCGATGTTTCTAGCTCTCTATCCCTCTCCCTTCCTCTCTGTAAAATATCAATAAAATATATTTAAAAAAAAAAAAGCTGGATTGAGTTCAGTTGCATTTTTGCCACTTGCAATAAAAAAGACATGCTTATGCATTTTTAATGGAACAATATCTTATGTTCTAGTGTTTTGGGGATGCTAGCAAGAGCATGGCCTTGCTTTTGGGGAGGTGAGATAATGTACCCAACTAAGGGGAAGATGTTACGAATGCCAGCTGCTCTCAGGACCAGGCTAGCATGCCAAAGGGCTAGGAGCATCCAGGGCAGCCCCTCGGGGCGCAGGAGGGGTTCCCCTCGGGCAAGGGTGTCAAAGGAGGGGTTGATGAATTTGGTAGACTTCCCAATCTTAAATGATTTCTCTTCTCTTTGAAGTCTTATTGTGTACAGAATTCATTAGGCAATTAATCTCATACAGACTTGTGACATCTTTTCTATTGTTCTCTGAGATTGCTACTTGAATCTTTGGTTACTAATTACATTTTTGCACGCTCAGCCACGTCTCCCTAACGTGATGGCAAACTCTTGGAGAGCAGAGACCTGTCTTGACTGTTTTCAACTCACCAGAAACACCAGATCCTACACTGCGTCTAACCACAGAAGAGACCTGGAGAGTATGTTTATTATTCTCGTTGTATAGACAAGGAAAGTCATTAGGGGAGGGCGCTAGCTCCTTTAAGAGCAAATGGTTACTAAGTGGTAGAACCAGGTTCCTACCTGGGTGGCTTGTCTTCAAAGCTCGCTCCACAGCCCGGGTGCACTGCCTTGCATATGCTTGGCATGCAAAACACACCCTTCGATTCTCATCCTTTGGAACCATCAATGTTTTAAGACATATAATTAAAATTTGATGAAGGTCAATTTTCAAGTTTTAGTTTCTCATCAAACGGTCTTAAGCTTCACCTGAGAAATTCAGCTTAGACACATAGAACTTTCTACCTGGGAGGCAAATATTGACCCAGGCATCTGAGTTTGAAAACTGGAAGCACTCCATCCTTTCAAATGAAATCGAAAGAGGTCAGGTTTTCTTGGACGCCTAGGTCGGGGGGCCCAGCCCGTCACCCTGGGAGGGTACTAGGGTGCCTAAGGAGAGTAGAGGCAGTGCTGGGCCTGAGCTGGACACCTGGGTTCTCGTCCCAGCTGCTGCTGAGCCTCCCTGGGCCTCATAGCCTTCCGTGCAGTGTGAGATCGCCTCTTCTGTCAGTGTTTTATATGCATGTGGCTTCTATATTTCCTATTGAAAACACTGCCATTTCTTTTTATTAGAACACAAATGGTAATTCAGGCATTAGTGAGCCAGCTACTATACAATATACATTTATATAAGACTCATGATATAAAAATACTGACATTAAGAACCTCGATTACATTGTTCCTCTGATTAAAGTTTACCTTGGCTTTCACTGTCTACAAAATAAAGACAAAATAAACCACATATTATGTTATTCAAGGACCCAAATATCTTGTTCCTACCTACTTTTCCAAGTTTAGATCCTTTATCTTCCCTTCACATAAAAGTGAATTAAATGGACTCCTTGTTATTTAATATCCAAGTTCATTCCTCCTTTTAAATTCTCTTCCCTTATGTCTTTGTCAAGATATAAGTATCTCTTTATTTGTTCAGGCAACCGCATGTATGTCATGAGTGCCCACTATGTTCCAGGCCTGTGTTGCAGAGTAGGGCTATTGATCTGTCTGCATCAGGCTTCCCCTCATAACCTCCCACATAAATCGCCTTCCTTCCTCTCTTCTCCACCTATGCTCCAGGCTGCTTCGTGTTCTCCTGTGCATGCATGTCAGTCCCCATGTGATGTAAGCTCCTTGAAATCAATGGTGGCACTTTTTTTTATGTTTAGCATAAAGAAAGATGCACTCTTTGTTGAATTAATTTGAATGAGCTTTCATACATTTGGCAAGACAGACCATATCTAGCCATTAACTAATAGGGCAGTGCTGTAATCTTTAAAACAGCATACTCATATAATAATGTACCGAAGCATATGCTATTGATGAGTAGAAGAAAGTGAAATATGTAATAAAGTGCTACATGAAGCAAAGAACCATATATCTTAAATAATAAAAGGCTAATATGCAAATTGACCGAACAGCGGAATGACCGGTTGCTGTGATACTCACTGACCACCAGGGGGCAAATGCTCAATGCAGGAGCTGGACTCACCGCTGGTGAGCGCAGCGGTGGTGGCAGGAACCTCTCCTGCTTCTGTGGCAGTGCTAAGAATGTCTGTGGCGCAGGCCTAGGCCGTCAGTGGGACATCCCCTGGGGGCTCCTGGACTGCGAGAGGGTGCAGGCTGGGCTAAGGGAACTCCCCACCCCTGCAGTGCATGAATCTCGTACATATATAAAGATCCAGTGCACCTCAAAGCATTGTTGGGATTTGGGCAAAGACCTAAATAGGCATTTCAGGTTGAGAAGGGGATAGAAGGAAAAAGAGACTTTCTTAGTCCTATTGTAAACCCAGTCTCAGAATGAATTATCGAAATGGAAGGCAATCTAGGAGATCATGTACATATTAAATCCGCAGTAGCAAGGCATCCTTAGAAACGAGTTGCATTATTTAATAACATGTCAGTTCATTTAATATCTAACTCAGCTCCTTCCTGCTGCTGTTGACATCTCTCTCCTCTTCATTTATCAGAGAAAATAGAGGACAGTTAACGATCCCCTGTGTACATTTCAGAAGATGGTGTAAAACAGTGCTAGAGAAAGGCTTTTAATAACACATGTCAAATATGCAGAACTGACGATGACCACTCAAGTGTAGCTGTAAGATTTTTCAAATACCTTATTCTATCTGCCCTGCTCTGCTGATTTCTATGAACACATTTTCATTTTCTAAATCTAGACTCAGTAGAATCTACTTGAAAAGAGATATTACAGTCAAACAATGTTCTCAGTTCGAGGTGTAATTATTTCCCTCCCATTTTAAAAGCCTAACATAAAATGTGATGTGATTTTTCTTAACTTTACAATGGACATCAACTTTTTTATGTCATCTGCTGTGTGTTTTTTTCTTCTTCTCTCTGAGCTTTCTACAACTTGGAGAATATTATAAATAGGAAAAGAAATACAGATAAGTTAAATTTCCAGTTCGCAATAAAAGTCAATTCATTGTCTGATAAATAGCCCCCTCTTTATTCCATCTCCTTCTTGCAGCTGAAAATGCTGCAGACTCTGGGCCTGCCTTTGCATTTGAAAGGAGGATTCTATGCTGCTGCTTATATTCCTTCTTCCCTGTGCCCCACTCCCATCCCTGTAATTACACTATGATATTCTTCCTGTTTCTATGCTGCTGAAGTGCTATCCTAATAGATCTTGAGACATGAAATGTCCCGTGTTTCTGAGCTTACTCCCAAATAAAAATTCTTCTGGATGCTGCCTTAACCCTCAAACCTAAGTGTGCACTTGAACTTGCCTCAAATGAGATTGCACTTAAGAGTCAGACATCAAAAATGTTATCACGGAGCAGAGCATTCAAGAGCGCCGAGTTCACACCTGTAATTTAACACAGGATGAACTAATGGCCCAACGAGGTTAAGTGACTCTGTCAGCAGAGAGCTCGGAGGACCATCAAGTTGCAGCTCACATTTGTTTTGACATTGTTATTCTGCTTACCAACGTTTTCCAAGCTGTGCTTTCTTTAAATGGCAACTTCCAGGAAGGTGTTAATAGGTATTTTAAATGAAAAGGGAAAAAATGTGTGTTCTGGCCAAATAAACTATAAAATGCCAGTATAGCTTGGTGTTTTGTAAATTTATTTAATAGGTCCATTGAGTGATGGGCTTCACAGAGAGTTGAAAATATTTGTGACTCCCCAAGAAGGATACGTTATACACCATTTGGCCAACATATTTGACTGCAGACCTTTTAAAATTTTTCTTTTTATGAGCATCGCAGGCCCAAGGGTAATAGGTAACAGTGCTTGGGAAATGCGATCTCTAGAAGAATTCCAAGGAGTAGGACGGGGTCTGCCAGGCAACAGCTGATGTCACAGGCTTTTCCCACAAACTCACTGGCTGGGTAACCCTGCATATTCAGATCACACTCTATGAACCTGAGTTCTAGTCTGCAAAATAGAAGACGGTATAGGAGAGTAAAGCGTGAACTATAATTACCAAATTGGATTTGTGACGGTACGCAAAAGTATATACTATACAGCAGGATAAAATAAGTGCATGAGAAGATGTGTGTGCAGAGAAGAGAAGGGTGAGGAATAAAACACAACTCCATAGAATGTTATATGAATGTGAACAGTGGAGGCAAATTTGACTCTGTGCTATCAACCGAAGGAAAAAGGAAGGTGCTCTTACTGTAGGCAAGGAGTTGGTAAAGTAAAAGGGAGCCCATTTCTCAGGAAAAAAATTAAAAAAAAACAAAACAGCTTTTCTCAGAAGGGATGCCTATAGGAAAACTCCATGGTTTCTCCTCAACTCTTAAGAGCACAGACGCTGAAGTCAGGTAGACCTGACATGGAGATCCACCTTTGCTTCTTACTTGAGCTCACTACCTCATTTCCGTAAGCCATAACCTCCTCTTCTATCCAGCGGGCAAGATAACAGTGCCCCTGAATGGAATGATGCGCCCACGAGGTGGGAGAATGCACCCCCACAACCTTGAAAACAGGGAGCTCCCGGTCACCCAGTTACAGTGGACACTTTCCTTACTGTTTCTACCTCAATAGAAAACAACTTTATTGTTTCTTTTGCTGATGGCCTATAATGATTTAGGTAATAATACCAAGGGAATGACAATAAAAATAATTTGATTACAAGCTAATACATGCATTGTCTTAGTTTAACTCACGTGATAGATTAACTCTATAACCTGGATAAATAACTCCCTGCAATTGAACTTTTAATGCAAGTGGAACAATAGAAAAAAAAAAAAAACCCACAATATCTGTGCCTGGCAAATGCCTGGGATGCAGGTGGTCTGTGTTGCCAACCCAGGATGATCTAGAACTTGGGCCATCATTTGAGTGAAGGGTGCAGTTGGCAATTCTCATAAAAAGCAGGGATAATGGGCGATCAAGTCCCCATGTTCTACAGTATAGAGCAGAGCTACTATAATTTTATAGCAGAAAAATTTCAAAGCAAGTGATATCAATCATCCATCACAGCAATAAAACTATCTCTAGGAGTTCCCATAGGAAGGCCCATATTAAGTAATATGATTTCTGGGGGAACTTGCTGATATACGCTGGTTGCCAAATGTATCACGATGTAATGGAATGATTTGACCCACTATAGAGAATTGTTGGCTCTAAGCCAATTAAATTTTGAAGGACAAGTGCCAAAATAAAAATATCAGGAGCCCTGGTTTCTGATAATGTAAGTCCACAGGACCAAGTGTGTATTGAGGTCATTGCTACTAAGTGACCAGGACAGATACATAGAGAGCATCTGGAGACATGTCAAATGGGCATACATTGTGCCACAAGAGGAATTCTGGGTACATCCTGGGCGCTGAATATATTTTAACAACAATTTTAACTTACCTAGATAGATAAGTTATATTAGTCTTTTTCACACATTGACACTATTACAGATAACCTCCACTCCCCCACACACACTTTGCCTACCTCTACCCAGTCCCTGCCTCCACCGCCCCCCTCAGTCCTTCATACTATTGTCTGTGTCCATGGGCTACGCTATGCATACTTGGTCTTTGGCTAATCTCTTCACCTTTTTTTTACTCAGTCCTCCCCATACCTTACCCCTTTGATATCCATCAGTCTGTTCCCTGTATCCATGCCTCTGGTTCTATTTTGTTCCTCAGTTTATTTTGCTCATTAGGTTCCACATATAACTGAAATCATATGGCATTTGTCTTTCTCTGTCGGGCTTATTTCACTTAGCATGATACTCTCCAGGTCCATCCATACTGTCACAAAGGGTAAGAGCTTCTTTTTTACAACTGCGTAGTATTTTACTGTGTACATGTACCACAGCTTTTTTACCCACTCATCTACTGATGCACACTTGGGCTATTTCCAGATTTTGGCTATTGTCATTACATTATTATATTTTATGTTTTTGTTAATCCTCACCTAAGGATTTTTTTTCATTGTTTTTACATGGAGTAGAAGGGAGGGAGGGAGGAGGGGGAGAGAAAGAGAAAGAAATATTGATACATAGATGTGAGAGAGACACATCAATTGGTTGCCCCCCGCACATGCCCTGACAGGGGCTGGGGAACAGGAACTTGCAACCAAGGAATGTGCCCTTAATCTAGAATCAAACCTGGAAAACCCTTTCAGTGGATGGGCTGAGGCTCTCACCACTGAACACACTGGCCAGGGCAGTTCGTTACATTATATTTATAAGTAAAATGATAAGTATTTACTCTATGCTTCTTAATAATCATAAACTCTTTCAAGGCTAAGCATGAATGATACGAATTCATGGATTTACTCACTGGTTTGGAGACATTGACGAAGCTCCGCCAGGCGATGGCAGCATTCTCTGTGCTGAAGGCAAACGGAAAATCCCTGACCAGTGTCTTACTCTCTAAAGGCGCATAATCTGGCTGCGTGGGAGTGACACAGCTGCATTTATCAAGAAATGAGGAAAAATGTCACTGAGTGCCTAATATATGAAACAGACAAAAACGACATATTACAGTTCAGAAAAAAAGGGATACGATTGCAAGGAAATCATGCAGAGCAGGCTTTTGTGGAGCAGGGAGACCTCAGTCAGCCCTATAAAATCCCTGCAGCTTGAGATAGAGAGGCACCAAGGAAGGGAGTCGAAGCCGAAGGAATCGTGTGCTAGAAAGTTTTCTTTAAGGCCCGTGTGTCCAACATCACTTTCTATGATTTAATGAACAGATGTTTATTGCGCATGTGTCATCTGCCGGGCACTGTTCTGGGTGATGGGAATACAATGACGAGCAAAAGTGGACAGGTCTCTGTCCTCAGGGAGCTTACATTCTAGAGGAGGATACAAGAGTTATCAAAGATCGCCCATCTAAATTGGCGAGAACTCCCTCCTTAAGCAAACTTTGGCCCGGCTCCTCCGAGCCCTCATTTTGACAAGGTCTCAGGGATGGCCCCTCTCCTGGTCCCACTGAAGCCAGTTTAGCAAAGCTCCCTGCTAAGCTGGTTTGTGGAGAATCCCCCCATTTTGATATCTCCTCCTCCTTTAACCTTGATACCCAACCGAATGCCTCTTAGAAATCTTCCTTTCACTCCCTCACCTGCTCATTGGCCATGAGTCCCCAGTTGGCGCCATTGTGTACAGAGTGGAGTTAAGTCTCATTCTCTTATTGCAGAAGTCCAGACCCCACTGCAATCAACTTGAATCAAGTCTTCCTTCCTTTTTTAATAAGCATTTGGTGTAATTTTTCTCTTTAACAAAATCTAAAATTATAAGTGAACTGTGATAATCATGAAAAGGAGAGGTCCCTGGGGCCATAACACCATAGGATAAGGAGAAACAACAAATAATGTTTTTATTGATTTCAGAGAGGAAGGGAGGGGGAGAGATAGAAACATCAATGATGAGAGAGAATCATTGATTGGCTGCTTCCTGCATGTCCCACACTGGGGATCGAGCCTGCAATCCTGCCACATACTGTGATTGGGAATTGAACCAGTGTGGCTCAGTGCTTGAGTGTTAACCTATGAACCATGACCTCCTGGTTCATCTTGGTTCATAGGTTAACACTCAAGCACTGAGCCACACTGACTGGGCCAGACATTTATGTTCTTGAATGTGGTGGTAAAAGAAGGATTCATATCACAAATGTCATCTCTACATTAACTCCAGTCAATTTAATTCACTTAAAAAACAACAACAACAACAAAAACACAAGGAGAGAAATACATACTACTTTTTCTCTTACAGGAAATACAAAATTTAATCCAAGTCAAGAATACGGGTAGATGAATTCAGTACCTGCCTGGCCATGTGGTCTTCATTTCTGCTGGTAAAAGTTAGGAGCCCTGGTGTGTTTAAATATTTGCATTATTTTTATAACATTATTCTACCTATCTGGGTCTGAGACTGTTTCTGAATAGATACAGGTGTAGCTATAATTACCTGCCTGTCCTGGGAGTGAGGAGAGCTGCTAATTGCTTTGCCTTTCAGGCTTTCAGATCACAGTTTCTTTAAACGGGGAGCAACACTTCTTTCAGTCAAGAAGATAGGTCACAGGGAAGCATTTAGCGCAAAACACCCAGTCAACAGTGGATGCATTTGGCTGAAGTCGGTTTGCTTACAGGCCAAATTTACCAGACAAGGTTTAGGATGCTGAAAACTCCGGAATAAAAACGCACAAAACTGGGGGCAAATGTCCAGATATCATTTGCAACTCTACAAGCCATGATAACTCCCCCAAAGAGTCCAAGGCCACCTTTCCAGTCCCTTTGCAAACCACTCCCATCGGTTAGCCACATGGCATGGTGGATGCTTCCACAAATGCAAGTTTCTCAGAAGCCTTTTTTGAGCTGTTCATCTTTTTAGTAGTCAATGTTCTTCTACTTCTATCATGAAGCAAGAGTCTGGATGAATGCTCAAATCACCAGAACTAAGGATGATTTCTTGTTTACTCAAATAGCAGGAGAGAGCAAGAGAGTACCAAAAGACAACTTATTAGGGAATCAATGTCTGGAATGAACTATGCACTTACACATCCAACACCTGCCTTAAAGTTCTCTTGAGATTCTGGAAATGTGTTAGCAACAGCAGGGTCTTGAAGCATGGATCTAGCAGATGTTTGAGTTTGGGAAGAAAACTTGATGAAAACATGAACATAAAGAGAGTGCTGGGAGGTAACATTAAAGTTTTTACCTTAGTGATGCTGGTTGGGGCAAATATTTCTTCATCTGTTTGCTGGTATTTAGTACAAATCTCAATTCTGTATGCGGAGATACGGAAGCATTCTGTCATATAATGCATTATATTCCCAAGGGGAAATTGTGTCATTAACTCCTGGAAATCTACAGGGCTGTTTCAAGGTTCAACACTGGCACACTGTTCACCTAGCTAGCTGTTCTACTGGTGCCGGACGGTATCCCACCAAATCAATATAGAATGAGGCGTATGCATTTCCTTGTTTAGTGAGTGAGAGGTTTTCTAGGCACACACTCCAATAAAACAGCCCTCGTGGCCCCACGCACTGAGGTTAGGATGATGTTTATGTAAATGCTTCTTGACACTGCACGTTTCTGTCCAGAGGAAACAGAATAGAAGAAAGACTCTGGGATCTAAGATGGCAAAGAGATTGAGGGATATTGTCTCAGAATTAGGTTATGGAAAGGAATTAGGGAAACTCAAGGTATTTAGTAAACAATGATTTTTCAAATACCTAATAATTAGTACGTTATTTTTTAGGGAAGGAGTAAATAAGTGACACTTGTGTGAGGAAAGGAAGGACTCAATAGCTTCAAAGGAGAAATCAGCAAGTTTATCTATTTTTGGATGAGTCTCCTAAGGTACAGACAAGTTCAAAATTTACTTCCCAGATCCAAGGGAGGAGAGAAAATGTATCTGGCATATGAATAATAAATATTTAACTTGTAACTACAGATGTGGTGGCCTTAAATTATAATAAAAAAGGGCTACACCACTCTATCAAAGCTAAGAGAATTAAGCATGAGAAAGACTCTTAAATGTGCATTATGTTGAGAGATGCATGTTCTATGACTAAGTCAACTTTGATTTTGACTATTCAAGGCTATGTGTGTGCACAGATGGGATCTCCTTGAATGAGGTAGGTTTATGACCCATGGGCTGTAGAACTGGATCGAATCCCTAAGTACCTTATCAAGCAGTCAACAGAATCAGCATCTCCTCTATGGGGAGGAGAGAATGATCAGTGGCTACTGGGAAACGTGTCCCTGGGAAGGTGCCTTAATTGCTCATACTTGGATACAAAACAAGGCTACAATGTAAACCATTGCTATATCTAAAATTAATATTAAACAACAGCATTACTTTAATCTGATGGTGTTCTAGGAATTCCTATTTTGAGGCAGACATTTTAACAAGTATTTATTTAGGCTTATATTAGATCATTGAAATCATAATTTTATCACTTATTCCACTTTGATCAAACTTTACGCATCTATTATTTTTCACACAGAGTAGCTAAAAAACTTAAAATGTTCTCTTTTTATATGAGGAAAAACAGAGTCACCAAAATCCACACTATATTTCGAGGTTGAGTCAAGAACAAAATCTAAGATTTGTCTCTAACTAAAAACTTGACCTCTGTATACCAGGGAACTTAAAGACTAATAGCTTTAACAATACTGTTCACTCAACTTCTAAATCTGCAGCAGCCTTTTGTTAAGAGTGGAGATCAAAAAAGGGATAGTGGGGTGGAGAGGTGTGGTTTCAAATAAACCAAAATGTGACAGAGAAAAACAATTTAAGGTGAAAAGGCCTTTCATTCATACAATAGAACATAATTTTTAAAGCTTGTATTGTATCACACAGTGTTCCTTTGCAAGGTTTCAGGTGTTGTTGTGTTCAAATGAATTACATTTTGTCCCAATCAATGAATCTCCTCGCTTTCTATTACCTACAGCCAGCCCTTCGAAACAGCCAGGGCTCTGGCGATACTCCAGCACCAAGCTGGCATTAACGTAAGCACAGTTGCTGGTGTCTGTCCAAATGTTCACTCGAGGTAACTGGAAAAATGTTACTTAGGCCGGGATTATTTTTAAATTCTTTTTTTAAAAAATGTTTCTCTCTTTCCCCCTGTTATAAAATCACCTCCAGTGTATTTGTCTAGCTAGAGGTTAATGGAACACTAATGATGCTAATAAGCCTTTTGCAGTGCAAGTTTTTTGTTTTTTTCCAAGAAAGAGATATAATAGCTGTTTTCCTTCCCTTTGAATCGTTTACACCATTCAAGAGTTACAGGCTGAGACAATTAGCAACTTGTGCTGCTCTGTCTCCGGATCAGTCACAGCCCAGTGGGGCCAAAAGCAGGAGCCCATTAGACAGCTTCACATGTCCACAGGTGAGATCCTGCTGATGAAGGCAACACACAGCCTCTTGCCAGAAGGCACAATGCTATTCAGGGAGAGAGAAGGGAAATTAGCAATCTGTTGATGAAGCTTTTGCAATGGCAGACAGGCAGCGGGAGCTGTCCAAGGTGTTGAAAAACATCCTCCATTCCTTCTCTTTTCCTCTGTTAGACCCAGAGCCAGGACTGCCTGAGAGTCACAAACCTCAAGGAGTTCACAGTCTGGTTCACTTAAGCATCCAAATGTGTTGATACTTAATGTAAACTTACCCTAACCTTATAGGTTCCTGGCAATAGGGCATTTTCATGAAACAAGTTCTTTAGCAACACTTTTCAGTTTCTTGGGCAGTTGTCCATTTGGTTGTGGTTTGGCATTCTGTCTCTCTCTCTATGCTTTGGAAAGTATACACTCTAGATGCACATGGTAATTAAAACATGCACTTATAGTTCTTCTAGGATGAAAAAAAATCATCTAAATTAAAATATGTCCAAGATCTGAACTAATCTTTATTCTGACTCAGCTGGTGCTAAATTTTATTTCTAGTGAAAAGGGCCCATAAATGCCTTTATCAAATGTTTCAAGAAGAAATCAGAGCTCAAGGGAGAGGGTGGAAGAATGTGGCATTTCACTTTTCTTTAGATTGTTGAATTCTTTTTATGTAAAAGTGGATTTTAATTAAATGGATCATGGTTCACAACCAAGCTATAGAAAAAAAAATAGTAAAAGCCCAAATCAAATCAGGAACTGTGGGCATAATTTCCCTATAAAGGTTACTCTCAGTCAGAATTCAATCATCAATGCCAGCTAACCTGAGATGCAATATAAAGCAAAACATTAATTGTCTCAAAACAATTTTGAATAAATTATGATTATTAGGCACATTAAGAATTTTTTAATATATACTTAAACTGTATGGTTTAGAGGTATTCCTGGAAAAATAATCAAAAGTTTGATGTCCTCCTACTACATGTGTGTTAATTAACTTGCTGCTTGGTGAAATAACAATTAAAAAAATACCTGGAGCTAAAATATAGGGAAATACATATCTTAAATAATAAAAACAATTATGTAACTGTGGTGCTGACTAGAGGTACAACATTAAAGGCAGAAAGAGAGCTTTATTGAAGAGGTCTGGGAGTGTAAATAAGATTTATTAAATTGAACAGTACATAGAAGGGATTTCCGAGTTCAGGAAATGTAAAAAGTGTAAGAATACATATAATCGTCAATGATACATGCATGTCAGAGATATCGTTTACTGTCAGGAGGCAGATGGACTGAAATGAACAGAAACCAAAGGTAAAGAGATCTCCTAAGAGATGGCTGTCAAAATTCAGAAACTTGTCTAAATTGGAAAACATATGAATGCCACGACATACTCGGAATGAAAATATTAAAACTTGATGACAGATTTGATTTTGTAGACCCAAAAGAAGAAAGAACCAGAGAGGATTTGAAGGTTTTTCTGCTGTTGTTTTGTTTCTTTACCAGGACAACTGGAATACTGGACCATAAATAGAAAATAGTTTTATTTAAAAAGTAGGGTTTTTAAATAACATAATATTTTATCTAGCTCCCCTGTGGGTCTAGCCTATTGAACTATTTTTAATATTTTCAATTCCTCATTCCCATTCTAACAGTTGTTTCAATTTCTAATTGCTAAGTAGCATTATATATATATATATATATATATATATGTATATACATATATATGTGTGTGTGTGTGTGTATATACATATATATGTGTGTGTGTGTATATATATATATATATATGCTCTTAAACCAAAATAATAATGATTTTTACCAATGTACGTCAGACAAGGAAAGATCACTGGAGAAAAAGCGGTTCTGTGGATCGTGCAGTTGGGTATTATTGCCACGTGTGCTCATCCGCCTACTAGGGTGGCCGGTTTCTAGAAGCAAACTTTGCGCCCACCCAGAGAACTCTGGCCCAGCCCGTGGAACGCCATGCAGATCCAGAACACAGGCTTTCTGCAGGAAAGGATGAGGGCCACTGGAAATAGACTCAAAGCGTCTAAGGCTTAGACGGTCATGTCAGAGCTAAAGCTCTTATGCACATCACATCCTTGTTTTCTAAAGAAGTAACGAACCCCCCAGCAGTGTAAGGAGCAGCATAATTGTGTGGATGGGGCTGCAGTGCTTACAGAAATGTGCTCCCTCCAGATGGCAAATGGGATGATGGTAAAGCCAGGATGCGGAAGCAACTAATGAGACTTCAAATAGCAACCCGCAAAGCAAATGTAAGCACAAATGACATATCCGAAATCAGACAATGGGGCACATGTCAAAGTCAGCTGCTTGGGATGGGGAAGGAGGCGACAAAAATATCAAGTAAATATGCACGACATAAACATAAATACAAAGGCGTGACACTGCTTCCGAAGTGCTCCATGCCTTCCAGATTCGTCATCCTTGTCCTCTGTTGCCCCCGAGCCTCCCTTCACCTGCCCTCGCTCACCGCAAAAGAGACCACAGACCACCCACTGCACTAGGGGAAGATATGGGCTCTCCATTGATAGCCCCAAAGAGAAAACACAGTAGGTAATCAGCTCCTTGGTAATATATTAGTCTTAGGCATCTTCCTTTGGAAATGGCGGGAGACCAGACCCAGAGCCTCTGGATGAATGGTACCTGGATCAAGATGGAGAACACTCCCTGGCTCCAGGCCAGCCTTCTTTTCTCCATCCAAAGGAAGCTTGCCCACCTGCCCCATGGCAGAACTGGGACCACTCTGGAATGCCAGTAGTATGCAAATGGCTCTCTATTTAGGACAGCAATGCCAAGGTGCCCATAGGTAAATTAGCAACCAGCGCTCACAAGGATTCGAGACTTGTGCTTGCATGTCTCCTGGTGGGTGTTCATGTGCATTGAAAGCTGTCACTCTCTGATAAAAGGGAGAAAGAAAGCCCTTTAAAACTTCCTGGACAAACCCGAGAGGATGCTTTTCAAAGGGACCACATGCCCTCCACTGATTTATGGAGCCATTGCTGTCGCTGTCTTTGTCAGAGCTCCAGGAACTCCTGACACAGGCTGCAGAAAGGGACATCTCATCGCAAATAAACATTTCTGGCCCTAACGCATTTATACACACAGCCTGTCAGGCCCGCAGAGCCAGACGTTCTGTGACATGGGCAAGACAGCAGTCCGATATGGGAACTTTCCTTCATTGTGATCGTTCACCGTTCCCTCTTCCTAGTCACCGGTGGTCTGTCTAGATGATAATAAAGATCCTCGGTGACTCAGTTTCCATTCTCATCTTATCATTTCTTTCGCTGGCTGCTTATTTATGACTGCCTGCCAGGAAGTAATTTCAAGAAAGGAAAAAAAAAAATGCCGTTATAGCAGAATGATGCTCTCTTGACATTGGAGATTGGAATCTACACAAAATGTTCTGTAACAACTCATTGTAATGTTTGCCTACTTGTCCTAATTTATTTTTTATTCTGATTCTCATCGTACGCGAGACAGAGGGAGGCTTGCCTCGGCTTGGGGAGACATGCCACAAATCTCCCTGAGCCCACAGATGGCGTGGGGTGGGTTGCCTGCCACTTTCTCAGGCACGGAGTGGCTATTGGTATGCAGCACACACCGCTTGCTCATCAAGACTGTTAAAGGGAAGGTTCAGGATGCACAAAAGCCCAGCAGCTAGATCATTCTTGTTTATGGCAGCGTAGGGTACATTTCAGATCAAGACAGAAGAGTATTCACAAAGAAATAAGACTCCAGAAAAACTTTTTTTTTTCCTTTTAATTTCAGAGAAAAAGCTGCCATACATTTGCCGGTCAGTGTCAAAAAATGTTTTTCAGTGTGAGCTAAGAGGTACGTTTTTCTGCGAATTAGTATGCAACTCTGTTTCCAGGGGTTATCCTTAGAAAGTTGTTCTTCTTCGAGGTGGCCGTACATCACGAGGTTATGGAATGAAACACGCTGAATTAAACACATTTCATGGCTACACATTTATGTGGTGGGCTGTCATAAGATTGTTAATCTAAGAATTCATAATGAGAGGAACGCCGTGGTCGCCACTGGCCTGGGTGAGAATGCTTTGCACTGGAGCGTCCCACTGGGATACAGTGGAGACATCGGTGTGCTGGCATCGAGGGCACTTCACACCTTTGCCCCCTCTTCCTTAAGGACCCCCCCTACAAGCCTCCCTCAGCCCTTCTCGGGCCACTATTGCTCTCTTCTATGGACTAAACACAAGTATATTGCTAGACTGTAAGTCCCTTTGAGATAAATACCACGTTTAATTAATCTGCATATCTCCCCTGTTATCAAAGAGAACACTCTGCAAGCTATAGATCAAAAAATATCTGTTAAATACACAGTGAAACCTATCCTATCGCTCGCACTGGACGGAGGAGGGCATATTTCACCAAGTGTTTCTGGCATGCGTGTCTCTCTAGGCGGGAAGTCTGGTGCTTTTACTGCTGTGGGCCTTCGCCAGCCTTGAGGCCCCATGAAGACTCACACCTGGCCTGACTGCTGTGTGAGCAGCCTATGACTCGCCTGCTCTTTTCCCTGACCTCCAGGTTGCTGCTCCTGCCCTTGCCTGGGCTCTGGAGTTCATGAAATTTCCCTTCTGTGTTCGCCAGTCAATTCTTAGTTCCCAAAGACTGTTTTGGGTTTAGTGTATCTGGTAAACTGACCTCTTGGGCACCACTCCAGACACACCCGCGAGTTTGCCCCACCAGGAAGCACTGCTGAGGGCTGGCAAATCAGACCCAGAAAGGGGGATGGGTCATGGTATTTGAGAGTGGGAAGGTAAATTGGTATCGATGTCATCCAACCCTTGTATTTTGTAACTAAGGAAAGTGTGGCAGGAACAGAAGGCAAGCAGAATGCATGTGACGTAACAGGAATCCTCTAGCCCAGCAGTGTTCAGCGAAGGTCAGGTTTGCTCTCCATGGACCCTCTGGAAATGTCTCCACACAGCTTTGATTGACACGGCCCTGGTGGGTGGGGGGTGCTACTGGCATCTAGTGAGTAGAGGCCAGGGAGGTTAATCATCCTAAAATTCACATGATAACCCACACCTCTAAGGAGTTATTCAATCCAAAAAGTCAATGATGCTAAAGCTGAAAAAGCTCGTTCTAGTCCAGGGGTTGGCAAACTCATTAGTCAACAGAGCCAAATATCAACAGTACAACGATGGAAATTTCTTTTGAGAGCCAAACTTTTTAAACTTAAACTTTTTCTAACGCCACTTCTTCAAAATAGACTCGCCCAGGCCGTGGTATTTTGTGGAAGAGCCACACTCAAGGGGCCAAAGAGCCGCATGTGGCTCGCGAGCCACGGTTTGCCGACCACAGTTCTAGTCCATTAAGACAACGTAAAGCCAAGAGTCAGGGATGGAATAAAAAAGGCAACTTTTGGCCTCTTGGGTTCTGGAGTATGTATTATCTCTTTCCTACAGAGCAGAAACCTTAGGATGATGGGCATGCTTAATAGTGAATATTATGTCACTAGGTTTAAATTATAATGAGCAACTGCGATACCAAGGAAACCTTATATTCTTCAGGTTCAGAAACAAACATGACCTCCTGTGTCTTGCCTCAGCCTGGTATTCCCTCAGCATGAGCTGTGTGCATTGTTAGGTCACTGAGGTTTTGAGTTTGTAGCAGAAGTGACAGGCCCTGGTGGGCGGCGGCGGGGTGGGGGGGGAGGGGGGAGTCCTACATTTATTTTGGAACGATAAGCTGGGTTGCCATATTAGTGAAGGAAGTGGAGTGTTCTGAGAAAATTATTGACCTAAAAGTCAAAGAGGTCTGACTCTTACCTCCAGCTCAGCTACAGGTTTATACATGACCTGGAGCAACCCATGTCATCTCCATTCCGGGGCTCAGATTTCTCTTCATCAATTAAATGTGATGGTGACCTTTAAACTCAAAGGTCGTAGCTTCCAGCTCTGATAATCTATAAGATTTATTTTTCTTCCCTGCCACTTGTCACCTAACTCTAATAGTCAGGTGGGAAACGAGCTGTGTAACAGTATTTCCTTTATGAACTTGGGTACCAGGGATGCTAAGTACGAAGGGCAGAGGTGGTGTGGAACACAGGCATTTGGGGGGAGCCTGGTGCAGTGGTTAAGTCATAGTCTCCCGAGTCATAATGGTATTGAATCTTGATTCTTGCCACTTGTTAACTCTATGCTATTGGGCAATTTATTCAACTGTTCTAGTCCTCAATATTCTCATCTGTGAAGTGGGAATCATAGTATCTACCATGTGGTTGTTGGCAGGAAAAACTGAGGTCATATGCAAACGTGTTTAGGATAGTCCCAAAGTAAGGAACTAAGTAAATGGGACCAGCCAAGGTGATTTGGTTTCTGGGTCAAAGGTTAGGAATATTATGTTTATCCTCTAAGCCAGTCTGATCTTTACTGGCTTAGAACTGGTTAATGTTGACCATTGTTTTTGGGTAATATATTTAATTCAATATGATTGAGAAAAAACAGCACAAACATGCTATACCCCCAGCAGAATATTCTTGTGCCATTCACAATATAATAGCAAAGCTCATATCATTTACCTGCTGGCACTGTAGCTGGTTTATCTATGTACTCTGGTTCCATGTGTGTCTTCACTGTGATTTAGAGGAAAACTCAAGTGTCCCTGAGCAAATACGGCTCCTTTTGTTTGCTTATGGTTGCGGGGGAGAGAGGCTTTCCAAGACGATACTCTGTGTCCCCGCCTTCAAGAAGTCACCTGGGCCCTAACCGGTTTGGCTCAGTGGATAGAATGTCGGCCTGCAGACTGAAGGGTCCCAGGTTCGATTCTGGTCAAGGGCATGAGCCTTGGTTGCAGGCACGTTCCCAGTAGGGGGTGTGCAGGAGGCAGCTGGTCCATGTTTCTCTCTCATCGATGTTTCTAACTCTCTATCCCTCTCCCTTCCTCTCTGTAAAATATCAATAAAATATATTTAAAAAAAAAAAAAAGAAGAAGAAGTCGTCACCTGGCCTGTTTCCCCAATGCTAGTTAGTGCGAGGCTTCCTTCCTGGGATACCACTCTCATTCATCCCATTGGTTCCAACAGGTCCCTGACACAGTCAGTGCCCATTTCACACCCGGGAGGGAAGTGTTTCACTGGGGTGATTCTTTCATCCCCTCTGTCCACCCGGGGCTCCCTTGAAACGCAGGCAGCACCACCTGCCTAGGGAAGCAATGAACACAGGTAGATGACTTTTCTTTCCTAGGCAAATAGGGCCCCCATAACACAGTGCCAGAGAAGGGTTTCGTTTTCATTTTGGCTTTTTTTGCGGGGAAGGGCTGATCCTTCATAGATGATATCAGACCTATCATTTTCTAGGGAATTACATTGATATTTGATTAGATTTACACCTGTGATTGACACCTGTTAATAACCGGCAAGATGGGTAGAGGATGCTTCCATTGTCAGCCAGAATTATCTAAGACTTTATTTTTCATCAGCATTGTCGCTCAAGGGCAGCAGGGAAGGAAATTATTTTTTTCTTAAGATGTTGTTCTATCTAGACCCACAGACCCTGGACTGGGGAAATTGCTCTGTACACCCACCTCCGTGCTGGTTCTTTGGAAATATGTTCCCCAAGATTGCATGTAACACTCAGATAATGCATTTATACACTTTCATCACCCTAGTGTTGATATGGTAATAAGCAGCTTGGTGACAAAGATAATTATTCCTTCTATTAATCCTGCAAGTATAGTTTTAGCTGGGTCTTTTTTTAAAATTATTAAACTTCGTACTTTTAAACAATTCTGAATAAGAATAAGACCTTTTGAAGTTCAAGTTCACTGACTCTTGGCCAAAAAAAAAAAAATGCTAAAAGAAATAAAGTATCTCATGTCACCAGGACAACCCAGTTGAATATAAATACATAAAAGTGAATGTTGACCTTAAAAATCAGTTACTGGAATGCTGATTAAATAACCGATAAGACATAAGTTCAAAAATTGTTAAATTCAGAAAAAAAATGATTAAAAATAGAAGAGAATCAGTCTTATATTTCCTCCAAATCAAAAAATCTTCAATTTTCTAGACATGGGCAAAAAGAGCTGCCTTTCAGATATTTTGTTTTTCAGATGGAAAATGAAATTGGATGTTTTTAGAATAAACTTCCTCCCAATAGCAGACCTGAGATAAGGGGCTAGCACCCTCTATTTTATTATTATTATTATTATTTTGATAGATCCATGTTCCCTGGTGTAGTGAGTCCTAGCTAAGGAAAAGTAGCATTTTTCTCCTGGCTGCAGTTCAATAACACCTCTTGCCCCTACTGTAAAGCTCATTGTCCTGTCACCGGCACTTCAGGTGGAGTGCAAGGATCTAGGAGAGCCCAGGGCAAGCCAGGGAGAGGACACTAAGAAACTCTTTAATTACACAGTGCTCAAGGACAAAGAGCTGTCAGCCTCCGGCCCTGTGGGGGATTGCCAGTGTCTGCCTCAGCCAGCAGCCCCTAAGGAAAGATGTGTGACATATGTCTTCCCTTGCTCCATGCCAGACCTGGACCGATCCTAGTGTTTAGAATTCCCAACTGCAATTTATCTGCAATGATGGAATATATGTGCCCCTTTCATTTCCCAGACCTCCAGGCAAAACCGAAACGACCCCAAATGTATCTTTAAATGCCTTATTTAAAGGGCAATGACAGTGCTGAGCCTGATCCTAGTCACCATGTAGAAAAGGCCTCTTCAGTCGCTCTGCCCAGAGCTAGAGCATGCTTTTTTCCTAGCGCTTTCGCTGTCTTATTTTGGATTTGTTTTTGCCATAATGCCATGTTTGTTTGTTTTCTTGGAATGCTCTTTAAGTGAAATGGAGATTTTTCAGAAAATGCCATTTATTACATTTTTTTTAACTCAGTTAATTGACCACTCTCTTTTATTTACCTAGAGCAGGATTTTACTTGAGCAGGAGAGAGAGGAACAAGGAAGAAGGGGAGAAAAGGAATGGAACAACTTTTGTTTTTATGAGGGTTCTATGCATGTATTTCACTGTTCAATTCTTTCAAAACCACTAAGGGATAGGTATACCAGATTTTATCTGACCCAGACCACTGTCACTAAAAGGTCACACTGAACCAGGACACACACCTAGGTTTTCTGACTTCCAATTCATTGTTCCTTGTACAATAGTATAGAGATGTAACTCGGGAATAAAACCAGAAACTTGAACCAACATTGACTGGCACCAAACACTGACAATAACTGATTTCTGTTCTGTTAAAGGACAAGGCAATTTCAGTAATGACTAAGGGCCAAAGAGTAAACCAATTCTACTGAAATTTTTCAGATTTTTCTTAGTGGCTCCACCACAGATAGAAAAGTGTGACTCTCCCCTAGGGTGTGAATGAGGTGCTTATTTTTATGAATAAGCCCAGGGCTCTGACTTTTGACCTTCAGGCACACATTGAAGTCTTTCTTAATTAGTGTAGAGTAAAATGCATGGTCCCTTCTGAAATATCTTTTTTTTTTTTTTATAAAAAACCAGTGGGCAATTTATTTATTTTAATTTTTATATTTTAATGTATTTTTATTTATTTCAGAGAGGAAGGGAGAGGGAGAGAGACGTAGAAACATCAGTGATGAGAAACATCCTTGATCCGCTACCTCCTGCACGCCCCCTATTGGGGGATTGAGCCAGCAATCCAGGCGTGTGCCCTGACTGGGAATCGAACTGCAACCTTCTGTTTCACAGGTCAACCCTCAACCACTGAGCCATGCTGGCCGGATCAGTGTGGGCATTTTAGACCAAGATGTGATCTTTGTGGAATTTGCACCCATTCTTGGGAAGAGACCATGATACACACTATTGTCTATACAAACCACTTTGCTCTCATCAGAATGGAAGCATAACCACAAGACAAAAAGTAATTCCTGATATTTATCATTGTTGAAGAATTTCCACATACACTATCATCTTGTTCATAGAACACTTGCTTTACAGACTCACATCAATTATGTGCCATGACTTTGCCAGCATGGCCCACTCTCCTGAACTGCTCACTCTACTTGCTTGTCTAGTAATTGGTGCCCAAGCTGGAGTCCTGGCCTCCCCAGGTGCACTCTTTCTATTATCTTCTAAACTTCAGTAAATGGCAATAAAATCTTTCCAGTTGCTCCTGCCAAAATGTTGGGGTTGTCTGATGTCTTTTTGTTGTTCTTGCTCTTCACATTTCATGCCCTATCCATAGCAGGTTCTGCCAGCTCTATCTTCAAGGTGTATCCAAAATCTTATCCTCACTCATTGCCTCAACGGTTCACATCCTGGACCAAACCACAGCCTCCCAGCTGTCTTCCTATATGGCCTCCAACTCTAGTCTTAACCCATATCCAGAGCAATGTTTTCCAGATATAAGCCAGACCATGTTCAAACTTACATTCTCAGATCACAACAGCAGGGCACTGGCATAAAAACAGACATGCAGGTCAGGAGAACAGAATAGAGAGCCCAGAAATAAACCCACACCAATATGGTCAATTAGTATTTGACAAAGGAGGCAAAAACATACAATGAGGTGAAGTCGGTCTATTCAACAAATGACTCTTGGAAAATTGGACAGATATTTGCCAAAAAAAAAAAAAAAAAAAAAGAAAGAAAGAAAAAGAAAAAGAAAACTAGACCACCTTCTTAAACCATATCCAAGAATAAACTCAAAATGCATTAAAATCTTAAATGTAAAACTTAAAACCATAAAAATCCTAGAAGAAAACATGGGCAATAACATCTCTGACATTTGTCATAGCAATATTTTTTCTGATCTATCTCCTTGGGCAAAGGAAACATAAGAAAAAAATAAGCAAATGGGATTATATCAAACTAAAATGTTTTTGCACAGCAAAGGAAACCATCAACAAACCAAAGAGACAACCTACTAAATGGGAGAACATATTTGGCAATGATACATCTGAGAAGGGGTTAATATCCAAAATTTATAAAGAACTCCTACAACTCAACACCAAAATAAACAAGAAATGCAATTAAAAAATGGGCAGAGGACCTGAATAGACACTTCTCCAAAGAGGACACAGATGGCCAAGAGACATATGACAAGATGCTCAACATCACTGATCATCAGAGAGATGCAAATTAACACCACAATAAGGAATCACCTCACACCTGTCAGAATGGCTGCCATCAATAAATCCACAAACAACAAGTGCTGGCGAGGATGTGGAGAAAAGGGAACTCTTGTGCACTGTTGATGGAATGCAGATGGGTTCAGCCACTGTGGAAAACAGTATGCGTTCCCACAGAATATTAAAAAAATAGATGTGCCTTATGACCCAGTGATCCACTTCTGAGTATATATTCAAAAGAAATCCAGAAGCACTTATTTGAGAAACATATATATGCACCCCTATGTTCACTGCAGCATTATATATAACTAGAGGCCCGGTGCATGGATTCGTGCACTGGTGGGGTCCCTCAGCCTGGCCTGTGAGGATAGGCCAAAACCGGCTCTCCAACATCCCCCGAGGGGCCCCAGATTGCGAGAGGGCACAGGCCAGGCCAAGGGACCCCACCAGTGAATGATCGGAGCTGGGGAGGGACTGTGGAAGAGCTCCAAGGCATGTCCAGCCCATCGCGCCCAGTCCCAGTCTACTAGACCCCAACAGCAAGCTAACCTACTGGTCAGAGTGTCTTCCCCCTGGTGGTCAGTGCACGTCATAGCATTGGTCGGAAGTTCCAACAAAGGGTTGGACACTTAGCATATTAGGCTTTTAATACACAGGATAGCCAAGATATGGAAGTGCAGATGGCTAAGGAAGTCACCCCAGGCCCGCCACCTAGGAAACTTGGAGCAGGAAGAGATTCTGCCTCTCCAAGGATGAAACTGAAGTTCAGCAAGGTTAGATAATCTGTGAACATCGCCATCAGATCCATCTCAGAAGCCGAGCTCTGGCCACTTGGCACAATCACACACACCCTCGCTTTCACAGCGCTGAGAGGCTGTCTGGTCTCAGCAGCAGCGCCCCCAGCCACAAGAAAGATTCTGAGCCATCAATTACCCTGATAACTGCCCACAAATCTACTTATCGACCATGATTCACCGAACACCTCATCCTGTTAATTTATGTATAGAATTTATGGACAAAACCATAGCATTTCAATTAGTCCGTAACCACACAAGACTCACTGTCTCTGGATGGCAGAAACTTTCCAGAAAGTTTTGTTTTGACAACAAAATAATCAAAACTTGGGATATTTACTCATCTGGTCTTTTAGTAAATGCCTGGCAGGGAGGAATAGGCAGTAGGTCGCCCTGAATCAGCCGGGTGAAGAGAAAGCGTGAGAGTGGGCCTGGGCCAAGGATCAGCAAGAAGTAGTTAAACACTGTTGTGTTCATCCCATTCACACAATCCCATTTTCATCCTCTCAGTGGTTAGAGCTGGGGACACAGTTTACATATACAGATGGCATTCCCTTAAATTTATTAATTTACACTTAATCACATGAAAGTTTGTTCCTTGCCTATCCATTAAAGGCTCTTGAAATTTGCCAGTGTTTTCAGATATAGGTACCATTTCATATTTTGACAATCCTTAAAATGTTCTAAAATGTTTGGGATAAGAAAATGTATGTGAACACAAATCCGATTTAATAAAAATGGTCTCAGGAAAGTACCCAAGGGACTTGGAATGTTAACATTATGGTCCAAGAAAGTCATCATGTGTAATTACATTTTTTTTTTTTTTTTGGCCTTTAGAAATTAAAAAAAAATACTTGTGCCATTTCCTTGTGATTATTTTAAGGCTGTATTTCTTTGTGTAGGGCCTGTCCAAATGCTTGTTTGAAAATCCATATTTTCAAGGCTCCCCATATCCTCCTATTTACCCGCATAACATTTGTGAAAGCTTTGGAAATAACATAGCTATTATTCCTGGTGATAATACAGATAATCCCAGCACAGCGATTTCCAACCCTTTTCATCTCATGGCACACATAAACCAATTACCGAAATTCTGCAGCACACCAAAAAATATGACATTTACCTGCGGATCTGTCAAAAAATAGGTATACTTTAGATTCGTTCACACCAAATGGCTATTGTTGTGTTGGCTGTTGTCACTTTTTTATTTGACACGCTAAGGGAAAAGAGGCCAGTGCCCCTAACTAAATAGTCAGGTATTGCATGTTTTGAAAATTGAGGCACATGGGTGGAAAATCGCTGTCCTGGCAGATCAGAGGGAGCTGTCCTTGCTCATTGCACTGTGTTTCTGAGAAGAGCTTGCAGGGTGGTAATTACATAAGCATGAAGGAGCTGGAGAAACCTGCATTCCAATTCCAGCTGAGTGACCAGCCAGGCTGCCTGCCCTTGAGGGGAGGTTGAGTGGAGTGGAGGGGAGGGGAGGGGAGGGGAGGGGAGGGGAGAGGAGGGGAGGAGTGACAATCCTCCTGGTATTCTAATTTGCTTGCTTATAGTAGGAGTGGCAGGGGGACCTCATCTCTATGTAAAATTGGGTTTGAGATGCCATCCTGTTGTTGGTAACAATTTGATGATAGAGGACAGGTGTCCTGATTTAGGATTTAGTTCTCTGGCTTAAAAATGTTAGTATTGCCGAAACCGGTTTGGCTCAGTGGATAGAGCGTCGGCCTGCGGACTGGGGGGTCCCAGGTTTGATTCTGGTCAAGGGCATGTACCTTGGTTGCGGGCACATCCCCAGTGGGAGGTGTGCAGGAGGCAGCTGATCGATGTTTCTCTCTCATCGATGTTTCTAGCTCTCTATCCCTCTCCCTTCCTCTCTGTAAAATATCAATAAAATATATATAAAAAAAATGTTAGTATTGAGTTCATCCTATACTCCTGGCCAGGGAGCTTCTTTTTTTCTTTATTTATTTTTTTGGCTCATTAGGTTTATCACATTCCAGTGGGTTTAGCATAATTTGGTGGTGGCTCTTCATGGACTGGAGGCAGGGAGCAGCGGAGAGCATATCAGAATCACCTGGGCATCGTTTAGTGAAAAGACGCCTGCCCTCCTCCTGCCTTTCCTCTCCTCTCCAGCATATCATGGCTCAGCCTTGATTTTCCGCGCTAATCACCTGTTAACTTTTAGCTACTTCTGCCCGCATCTCTCCACCATGCCTCCAAGAGGCCCAATTAGAACATCCAACATACCCGCTTCCAAAGGTGAATTGGAAATCGAATGTGTTTCTCAATAATGACTTGGCAAAAGGCTCATTGGCTAAGGCATTTTACCCAATGACCAGCAAGTAACTTCTTTATTTGCAATCTGCTTAGTCCCTATAAGGTATCTACCTTGTCTTTTCCCTCGGAAATCTCTGCATATTGTATCTGCAATACCGTGAAGATGGGCTACGGTTTTCTTAGAGGCTTTTTCAGGCAGAGATTACATTTCTCTAGGACCGCCGCCTAAGAAGCAACCTGTACACAGTAATTTCCATCCCTAGCATCATTTTCCTCGCAGACCAGTGTGTTCGTCATGGCGACCCCCAGGACACATGCTTGGAGAAACTGCTCCGATGACGTCATTCAATAAGAAATTCCCTTCATTCCAGACCCTCTAATGATTCCATGGTTTCAGGTCAGCCAGCTCACCTGGGTGACAGGTGACTCCTGCCCTTGCATTACCCTTGTATTTTTCAGGCTTTAAATGATTTTGGAAAGATCATGAATATGGAACAGACAGACCCTGGGCGGACACATTCTCAAGCTAGAGACCGGATCCTTGTTCATCAAGGTCTGCTTGTGTTTCACTCAGACACGCATCTGATGCCATTATTTTCCCTGGTGGAAATGACGACCCATACAGGCGAAATTACAGAAACAAAGCAAAAAGCCTTTGCTTTTCAGATTTAAACAAGTTGTACCCACACCGAGGGCAGCACGCTTTCGAGAAGGACAGGCTGTTCTGCCAGGGTCCCTGCCTCCCTCCTCGGAAGCCGCTTTTCCAGGGCCATCTGGTCAGCTCGGCATGCTCGAAGGAGCGACACAGGGGTCCAGACGGAGGGGTTCTGGGGGAGCTCTTTCAAAGCCCATGCACCCAACCTCTGAGCCACCATATGCCAAAAGGTCACCTCGGCATCCCTGGCAACCTCCCTGGTTGTCTCTCTCTGTGGTTTTTCATTTGGAGTGAGCACCCTGGTGCCTTCGGGGGTTGGAGTTTTAATTATTATAATGGTTTTACGTACTAAAGCATTGATATCAACCTTGTGATCGCATCTGAAGGAAGGAAAACTGGGAGGAGGAAGTGGCGTCTGCTGAGTGGGCTCCAGGCCAGAGGAAAGCAGAGCAGCTCCTGCAGTGAGCTCACCCACTCAGGTCGCAGGTCTCCTGCTGTCACTGTCCCTCAGCAGTAAGGTCAGCCGTGGCTGCACCTCTCCAGACACAGAGAGTGGCCTTATCTCTGCTCTGAGGTGGCTAACGCTGACCCAGAGACTTAAGGACACAGAGGGCAGGAAATGCAAAGAGTGTGGATGAGAGGAAGACAGTAGCCCAACTCGCCCCAATCCTTAAGTCATGCCCTCAAAGGATAAGAGAGACATTTGGTGGAAGTGCATTTAGTCTCTGATTCTCTTCAAGTGCAGCCTTTCCTGCAGGTAGAGGCTAAGCAGCAGGGCATTTACGGTTCGCTCTCAGCCCCAGCCTTCCCCACCCCTGGGCTCCCTGCGAAGCACTCCGAGAAGCTGTGGGGCAGCCCCACATGGAGTCTCCAGTGCCCAACGCCTCTGCTGGGGCCCTGGACCGTCTCCAGGGTTCTCTGTTTTATCGCAGGTTCAGTGCACCTTCCCAGGGCGGCAGGCCCATGTGACATCCAGCTGGTGACTACCCGTGTGTGGCGCACGCTTCACAAGAGCCCTGGACACAGTGGGAGATCTCATTACAGCCTGACATTTGCTGAGCATCCCCAGAGGGCAAAGGTCGCCATTCCAATCACAGAGCCCCACCGGGCCCAGCGGGCAGTGTGGTGGCGCTGAGACTGAGCTGTCATCTGTACCACCCCATGGGCGCCCGCCTCCTCCTGCAGCCCCGCAGTCCTTCCCACAGGGGGAGCCTGGACATGCTCTCCCCCTCCGTCCTCTCCACCACCCTCCCCTCTTGCATGTCACCTTGCAGGACAATAACTGCCTGCGGTCTGTTTAAAGCCAGCATGGAGCCTGCATTTCCCCCCCCTCCATTCCTCTCAATCTGGCCTCCGGCCCAAGACAGGAGACACCTGAGCAAGCAAGGTCTTCCCTGCAGAAGCCCAGTGACAGTCATTCCACACCTGTGCACACCTGCCGTGCTAGCAGTGGGCCCTGGCTCACCCCTGTGGGCTGGGAATTGATGCAATGAGAACAAAGCCCCGAAGGGCTGAGTCCTGTGTGACCTAAGCAACCTCAGAATCAGAAGGCTGTGGCCACTCAGGATACACTGAGTCAGTCCTGGTTTCCTGACGTGCGGTAAGGGGAGCCGCTCCCTTCTTTTTTTTTTAAATATGTATTTTATTGATTTTTTACAGAGAGGAAGGGAGAGAGATAGAGAGTTAGAAACATCAATGAGAGAGAAACATCAATCAGCTGCCTCCTGCACACTCCCCACTGGGGATGTGCCCGCAACCAAGGTACATGCCCTTGACCGGAATCAAACCTGGGACCCTTCAGTCCACAGGCCGACGCTCTATCCACTGAGCCAAACCGGTTAGGGCAAGCCGCTCCCTTCTTAATGCTCAGGGTGTGGACAGGGGAAGTTTCAGGGCTCACCCTGCACGAGGTTTTATGTAAACGTTTTCAAAATCCATGGCACACCTGTCAAGTGATGAAAATTACAGGTCTTCTGTCTGTCCCATAGAGTCATTTGAAGGAAAAATGAACGAGTCAAATTTCTTTGTTGAATGAATATTTACCAAATACCTGCAGTGTGCGCCTACCTGTGCTAGTCGTTGGTATACAACCATGAAGAAGACAAAGTGACAGCCCTGTAATACTTATAGGCCCCGTGAAAAGAAACAAACAGTAGCAAAACATTAAAATGTAACTTACTCCCCAGCCAGGTGTGGCTAAGTGGTTGATCGTTGACCCAGGAATGAAGAGGTTACGGGTTCAATTCCCGGTCAGGGCACATGCCTGGGGTTGTGGGCTCGGTCCCGAGTGTGGGGCGTGCAGGAGGCAGCCAGTTAATGATTCTCTCCCATCATTGGTGTTTCTCTCTCTCTCTCCCCCCTCTCCCTTCCTCTCTGAAATCAATACAAACATTTTAAAACATGTAATTCACTAAGGGGAAATGTCTGGGTCTATGCAAGCATCAAAGAGAAGCATAGTCAGACAGAAGAGATAGGAGAGGCTTCCCACCGGAGCCCTGGGGACAGGGAGTTGGCCATGAGACAGAGGGGAGGACTGTGTGCTCGGGGCTGCACAGGAGACAGGAATTTTAGTGTAAGCCTCAGTCCTGTTAGCACAACATGTCTCATCCCTTTGAATTTTTCCAGAAACCCCTTTAACTCTTCTCTTTTACACCCTGACTCCCGATAGCCTCCTATACACCATGGTTTCCCATTCATTTATGTCCAGCATCTCACGGTGACTGTTGGCGGGGAAGGCATAGTGAAGAAGAAGGTGGGGTGAAGGGATTAAGGAGCAATGCCAGTGGGCCTTCCCCTCTCCCCTCCTGCCTTGCACCTGAGGGATTCATCAGACACCCCCATGGAGGTGGAGTCCACATTTATCCCAGCTCTTACAGTCCTTCTAATTTGGGCCTTGCAGAATCAGCCTCGAGGATCTGGCAGATTATCTCTCTCCAGTTCTCCATCCCTTCCTAATCTCAGAAGTGGAAGAGAGGAAAAGGAAGGGACAGAATCCCCAGAGAACAGTTGATTTTGCCCCCTTTGAAGTCCGTTTTTCTGGATTGCTCTCAAAACCAAGCTGCCTGCTCCACAAAGTGAGCTTCTCCGTCCCGCGGGAGGGGTTGGCTCTGACTCTCCTAGGGTGTAATTCCGGGAGGTGGAAAGCCCCCGGGGAGGTGTCTAGGAAGAAGAGTGGGTCAGGAGGAGCTCACCACAGCTCTGGCTTCAAAGCAGCTGCCCCAGGGATGGGACCCTTTGCTGCTGGTTGCGAACCACCCAGAGGTTGGGGGAAGGGGCGGGGGGGGGGGGTGGAGGGGAAGGATGCAAATTTCCAGGTGCATCAGTAGAGCTCCTGGGAGACTCTGCCTCTTTGGAAGAAACTGCATTGGCATGAGGAGAGGAGCGCTGTCAGGAAGGTCGGGAGAAGAGGATGCAGCGACAGTCAAAACAGAGCAGCTCAGCCACTCTTTCTCTCAAGAGACCGGGAATTATTCCGTCACAGAACCTCTGCTTCTGCTCACAATGGAGTGATAGGGACCAGCCTTGCCCACCTGCCCGAAACAATGGCAAACAGGCAAGATATCTAAAACCACAATTCCCAAGCTCCCGAACCCAGGCAGGCAAGGAGCGACTGTGGTCCATGAGAGATAGAAAATGGGGAAAGCAATCCCTGCACTCCACAGTTGGTGCCTGAAAAGGGTTTACAGGCCATGGAAACAGGGGGAACCTAGAGGACTCTCTGAATCGAAGACACAACGTTGAGGGTCTGGGAGACCGAAGCAGCTTCAGTTTGCAGAGCAGCCGCACAGAAAGGGAGTTTGAGAGACCCGCCAGCAGTTTTCCTCACCTTCTCAAGTGAGCACCGATCAGATCATGCAGGTGAGGTGTCCAGGGCTAGGGAGTCACTCAAAGAGATCAGCAGTAACAACAGGCAGGACTGGAGAAGGTGCCTGCTTCTCCCTGCCTTCCCAGAAAACCCTGACTCAGAAACCCGCATGCACAGAGAGATATTTAGAAGTGAGTACTTAGCCCTAGAGTGCATGGTTCCAGTTCAGTATAATAATTTTTATTTACTTATTTATTTTTTAAATATATTTTTATTGATTTCAGAGAGGAAGGGAGAGGGAGAGAGAGATAGAAACATCAATGATGACAATCATTGATTGGCTGCCTCCTGCATGCCCTCTGCTGGGGATGGAGCCTATAACCCAGACATGTGCCCTTGACCTGAATCAAACCGGGGACCCTTCAGTCCACAGGCCGATGCTCTATCCACTGAACCAAATGGGCTGCTAGGCGGGAATCTAGTAATTTTTCAAAGCAAGACCCAAAGTGTCTAATTCTAATGCACCCAGTACAAAATTTAAGGATATTTATTTAAAAAGTTAAAAATATCCAATGCACAGCAAGGTAAAATTCACAATGTCTAGCATTCCATAAAAATGGCCAGGATGTAAAGAAGCAAAATATATGACTCATATTGAGGAGAAAATAAAATCAATCGATTAGCAACCAAGGATCTTGAAAACACTGTAATAATATTCCATATGCTCACAAAGTTAAGCAGAGACATGGAAAACATAAAAACAAGTTGACACTTGTGGATAATAAAGAACATTATAAAGTGATGAACAAAAAGATAGATACAGAGGCAGTAAAGCATCAAACAGACTGTCAAATTACAGCGGAAAGATTAGGGAGAGGTGGGGGAGATAAGAGATCAACTGAAGGACTTGTATGCATGCATATAAGCATAACCAATGGATGCAAAACATTGGGGGGTGAGGGCATGTATGGGAGGGGGGGGCAATGGTAAGATATGTACACATATAATACCTTAATTTAAAAAATGGGGGAAAAAAGTAACAAGTTGAACTTCTAGAGATTAAACACTACAATGGTTGAGATGAAAAAGTGCTGGATGGAAATAATGGCGTGTTAGACAATAAAGGAGAAAAAATAGTAAACTTGAAGACAGAGCAGTAGAAGCATTGGAAAAGAAAACGTATATTAAAAGGAATAAAAGAATAGGTACAGGACATTGGTGAGCTGCGAGACAACTTCAAGTCACCAAACAGACATGTAAATGAAGCCTCGGAAGGAAAGGTTGGAAACATAAAAATATCGGTTGAAATACTGACAGAAGTTGTTGTGGTTTTCCCCTTTACTTAGCACCAAAAATAAAATCATTAGATATAAATCTAACAAAATATGCACAAAACTTATATGAGAAAAACTATAAAATGCTGATGAAAGAAACCAAAGAAGTCCCATATAAATAGAGATATTCATGTTCCTGGGTAAGAAGACAATATTAAGATGTTAACTCTTACCAACTTGATCTATGATTCAGCACAATGCCCATCAAAATCCCAGCAGGTTAAATTGTGATTATTTATGAATGGGTTCTAAAGTTTTTACGGAAATACAAAAACTACAAATAGCCAACATACTATTTAAAAAGAACCAAGTTGTAGAACTGGTACTACCTGACTTCAATACTTCCTATAAGCTACAGTGATCAAAACGGTGGTATTGGTAAAGAAATAAACAAACAGACAAATGGAACAGCATAGAAGCTCAAAACTATACCCAGTCAATTGATCTTTGATTTAAAAAAATAATAATAATAATAAAAGCAAAGCCAATTCAATAAAGAATGGTATTTTAACAAATAGCATTAAAACACATGCAAAAAAAATGATATAATCCAGACAGGCCTTACCTCTTTCATAAAAAAAATAACTCCAATGGAACATAAATCTAAATGTAAAGTGCAGAACTATAAAACTTCTAGAAAATAACGGGAGAAAATGATGAAAAGATGTTCAACATCATATGTCATTAGGGAATCACAGGTAAAAACTATGATATACTACTATATATCCATTCGAGTAGCTAAAATCCAAAATAACAACATCAAATGTGGGAGAGTATGCGAAGCAATAGAACTGTTTAGTCACTGTGGGAATGACCACGTTATAGCCAATTTGGACAGTGTGGAGTTTCTAACAAAATTAAACATTTTAGACCAACCATTCAATCCAGGTATTTACCCAAGTGAGTTGAGTATTTCTGTTCACACAAAAACCCACTCAAGAATACTTTAGCCTGGCCCTAGCTGGTTTGGCTCAGTGGATAGCACGTCGGCCTGTGGACTAAAGGGTCCTGGGTTCGATTCCAGTCAAGGGTACATGCCCAGGTTCTGGGCTCGATCCCCAGTAGGAGGCGTGCAGGAGGCAGCCAATCAATGATTCTCTCTCACCATTGATGTTTCTATGTTTCTCTCCCTCTCCCTTCCTCTCTGAAATCAATAGTTTTTTTGTTTTGTTTTTTAAAGAAACCAGGTGTCCTCAAACTATGGCCCCCTGAGGACATTTATCTGGCCCGCCGGGTGCCGCTGCCTATCCTGCTTAGCAGCCGACTCGTCCCAGGCCCGCAGTGCGCATAGGAATTTGTTCATAGTTGTTTTTTTTAAACTATAGTCCAGCCCTCCAACTGTCTGAGGGACAGTGAACTGGCCCCCTGTTTAAAAAGTTTGAGGACCCCTGCTTTAGCCTGTATGGTAAGAACTAAAGCTTCAGGTACTGTCTTGACATCGTTGAACCTCACAGCGCCCTAAGGCCTATTCCTGAGTTTCTCTACTTTCACCTGGTCTGCTCTCCCCACTTGTGACTTCCGGCAGAACCACTTCCTGGATGAGCAGGTGAAATGCATCAAGAAGGTGGGTGATCACGTGACTCACATTCCCCACTCAGGAGCAAAGGTTCCTCACCTGGCTACTCCCTTGTCAGCCAGATCAGCTGAACTCTACTGGGTCTGAGACCTAGTCCATTCCACCTCCCTGAGAATCTGCAAAAGTACTCAAAGTCAAGCACAGGCTCTGGAGGAACCAAGTGTCATCTTACTCTCGTTACCACACCTGCCTCCTGCAGTTTCTGATGGTTCCCTCTGTCCCCAAGGCCACGTCCCTGTTCCCTGCATGGGGTGCAGGGTCCTCCTCCCCCAGAAGGTGAATGCCTGTGACTAGCAACCTGCTGCCCATCTCAGCTCTCCAGGTGCTGTGAGCTTACCTACTCGTTAGGGTGGGGGCTCTCTCCTTCTCCAATGAGCGAAATAGGAGGTGATCAGAACACAGCAGGTTTATTTATAATTGCCCCAAATTTGAAGCAAACAAGATGCCCTCCAGTAAGTCGATGAATAAACAAACGGCACAATCACACGGATGAAATATTATTCAGCAAGCCAAGAAAAGACATGGAGGAACCTTAAATCCATACTGCTAAGTGAAGGCTTTCGGTTATATGACATTATAAAAGGGCAAAGACTTTAGAGACAGTGAAAAGACCTGTGGATTGCAGGGGTTAGGGGTAGAGAGGATAAGAGAGATAAATAGGTGAAACAGAAATTTTAGGTCAGTGAAACAATTGTGTGTGGTACTGTAAGGGTGGCTACCTAACATTATGCATGTGTCTGAATTCACAGAAGCACAACACAAAGAGCGAATCCTGATGTAAACTATGAAACTTCGTCAATGACACCATGCCAATATTGATTCATCAATTGCAATAAAAGTATCATACTAATGCAAGCTGTCAATCATACGAAAATTGGGGGGAGGAGGGAGAAGGGGACTTCTTTCACAATGTTCTTGTTATAAACGTAAAACTGCTCTAAAAAAATGAAGTCTTTTTCGAAAATGAAGGCGAGGCAGTGCCCCTGGCGGTCCCGCGTCTGTCTCTTGCTTCAACAGTGTTTGGACAGAACAGACCCAAGGACGCCCCCTCCTTTCAGCCTCTGGCCACTCTCCTGTGTCTTATCCAGTCACCACCTTCAGAACCACCTCTGGGACCAGCCAACACACCGTGGTGGTTTTTTTCAACCTTAACTCCTTATTGCCGAACAACCATGAGCTCCCAAATTAGTCAGAATTATTCCACCGAGGTGGAGGCTGCGGTTAACCATCCGGCCAACCTGCCTCCGCGGGTCCCCCACACCTACCTCTCTCGGGGCTTCTGTTTCGCCCATGAAGATGTGGCTCTCCAGGGCCTGGGCCCCGTCTTCACGAGTTGATGGAGAAGAAGCGCGAGGGCGCTGAGCATCTCTTAAAGATGCAAACGCAGCGCAGCGGCCGCATTCTCTCCAGGACTTGCTGAAGCCTCCCCGAGAGGAGTGGGCAACACTCAGGACGCCAGGGAAGCCGCCCTGGCCTTGGAGAGGAGCCTGGACCAGGCCCTTACGGAGCTGCCGGCCCGGGTTCTCCCTGAGCAGTCGCAGACCCTCAGCTCTGTGACTTCCGGCAGAACCACTTCCTGGATGAGCAGGTGAAAGGCATCAAGAAGATGGGTGATCACGTGACTCACATGGGCAGGCTGGCGGCCCCCTGGCGAAAGGCTCACCCTCAAGCAGGACTAGGAGCCTTTGGAGCCCAGAGGCCTGTGAGAGGCCCCTCTGCATCCCCTGGTGTCTGGCTTTTACCTGAGCTTCTTCCCGAAACTGCTAGCCATTCTTCTAACCAGCCTGAAGCCCTCTCCCATGCACTGGACCAAATGAAACTTTTTGCAACAAAAATAATAATAATAATAATAAGCAGAAACCGGTTTGGCTCAGTGGATAGAGCGTCGGCCTGTGGACTGAAGGGTCCCGGGTTCGATTCCGGTCAAGGGCATGTACCTTGGTTGCAGGCACATCCCCAGTGGGAGGTGTGCAGGAGGCAACTGATCGATGTTTCTCTCTCATCGATGTTTCTAGCTCTCTATCCCTCTCCCTTCCTCTCTGTGAAATATCAATAAAATATATTTAAAAATAATAATAAAATAAAATAAGTAAAATAAAGACTTTTATTAAAGGTAAAATAAAGACTTTTTTACACACACACAAATAGAAATATTCATCACAAAAAAATGCTAAGTTTTTCAGGCAAAAGGCAGGGAAATATAGATCCTTGCAAAAGAAGGACCAATGCAGGAAGTGGCAACTACATGGATAAATATATCTTTTTCTTAGGCTTTAAATCTTTGGATAAGATAATTAACTATTTAAACAGAAACACTAATAGCAATCTAGGATGGAGTTATAACATGTAAAGGCATGCGTATGGCAGCAGCAGAAAGAGCTATAGCTAATAAGCCACCAGGGGAGAGGAGCCAGGGAATCCCAAAAAGATTCAATTGATCCACAAGCAGGTAGAAAAAAGGGAAACGAGAACAAAAGAACGCATGGGAAACAAATAGCAAGATGACAATTTTAAACTGGATATCAAAAATCACACAAAATGCATTTGGTCTAAATAACTCACAAGGCAGATATCAGATTGGGCAAAATGAAATACCCAACGATATGCTGGCAGCAAAGACACCTAAAGGTTGAAAGCAAAAGAAGGAGAACAAGCCCAGCCGGTGTGGCTCAGTGGTTGAGTGTCGACCTATGAACCAGGAGGGTTGTTTGCTTGCTAACGACTCAGAAATCGAAATTTTGCCAGCAAAGTAGGTCCAAAATGACAGGAAATTTTCGGCTTTGTTGCAACTCGGAAAGCATGGCCCCCAAATGTTGCCTCTGATAATCAGGGGTTAAGCGGAATGGAATGCGCCAGGGCCTGGGATGAGATAGCAGACCCTAGCGGCCCTGTGGGGCTGGAGCCTGGCTGGGAACAGGGTCCTGCTTGCACCATCAGAATAATCCGTTTCTATCTTTGCTCCCATGCCTCAACCACCCCAGCCGGAAATGCTGCCGAGGCGGCTTTCTTTTCAGCCTCCACATTATTTTTACTGTCAGCTACTAAACATTGGGTCTCTTTCTTCCATCCTCTTACACGTCCTCTCCCCACTTCTTCGTCCTTCGCTCACCTTAGGGCTGTTGTTACCTTCCGTTTCCCACCCGGCCCCTGTCTGACCAAGGACAGCGTATCCTCACAATGCCCCTTCCCAGAAGGGCTGCTGGTCAGCTTTGGAAACACGCCCCCTTCCTGCTGCCCTGGGCAAAGCAGTGACACCCCACCCCCACACACTCTCTCTGGCTCTTTCTCTAAAACTCTGTTATCCTGCTGTCTTTTTTTTTTATTATTATTATTGATTTTTTACAGAGAGGAAGGGAGAGGAATAGAGAGCTAGAAACATCGATGAGAGAGAAACATCGATCAGCTGCCTCCTGCACACCCCCCACTGGGGATGTGCCCGCAACCAAAGTACACGCCCTTGACCGGAATCGAACCCGGGACCCCCCCAGTCCACAGGCCGACGCTCTATCCACTGAGCCAAAGTGGTCAGGGCTCCTGCTGTGTCTTAAAGCAGACTGTCAGCTGCCTGCGGGCCTGCCCACAGTGGCTTTCTCTGGTCCACAGGTCCCTGAATCCCTGGAATGTCACTAGGCTTCCAGCAGAATCCAGGGAAAGGAAGAGCTCACTCTTGCAGGAAAAAAAAAAAAAAAAAAAAAAGTCGGGTTGCAAGACTTTCCACATCAATGAGACACATGTATAAAGCTGTTCAAGTTGTTAATGATTCACCGTGAAGCATCCAATACCGCTGGGACAAAGCACCTTAGGCGCCCTTAATGAATAGGCACGCACCGAGTCGGAGATTCGCTCCCAGCGCCTTTCAGCCGCCTCTGACAGTACAGGCTCCCGTATCATCGCTGCCCTAGAATAAACCGTCCCCCTGAAGAGTATCCGTGCAAATCATGGGCGCTGCCTGCAGCTTGTGTCTTGTGACTGATCTGTTGGGCCAATAAAGAGATGGCCCATTATCAGCCTTGTCCATCCAAGGATGAATAAGGGTCCCCCAGACCTTCCATTCCCTCCTGCAGCCTCCTCACTCCCTTCTCCCACTCACAAAGCTGGCACCTCAAAGCCCAAGAAACATCCCTGCTTGCAGACTTACCTGGGGAAAGGTGCCAGGTTCAAGTGTCCAGAAAATCAAATTCCCATCAAATAAGGAGGCTTTTGATTGGTGAGCGCCAGTGCTTCCCTCCCCCCTTCCAGTCTGGAGTGGATGGGTGACAGAGGCCCCCCTGCAGGTCTTGCGGGGGTGGGGGGGGGTGAGAGAGGCTGCCCTGCAGATCTGGGGGTAGGAGGGGAGAGAGAGAGGCTGCCTTGCAGATCTGGGTAGTGTGGGGGGGGGAGGCTGCCCTGCAGGTCTGGGGGGATGGGTGGCAATCTCTGGCCTCAGGTGCTCTGGTTTCTCAGGGCAGTGGGGGCAGAAGGGGAAGCATGCTGAAGTCACTCCTGGGACTCGCCCTCAGACACCTCATCCTGCTCTGTTCCCTGGACTCAGGAGCTCCTCTCCAGACACCTCCTCCGCCATGTGCCCTGGGCCTCTGCACCCTTTGCTCTGCTGAGAGCTCTTGTGTGGACCTCACCAAGGTCAAGGGGCTGAGCCCCAAGCAGAGGGAGATGAGAGGCGTCCACCCATCCCCCAGCGCCAGGTAGGGGCCTTCTCCCTAAACCCTGCCTCTCAGGCCAGGTTGGTCAGAGAACCCCACATTTTACCCACGTGTGCTGCTTCCCTTTCTTTATTGAGTAGCAGCCTCACATTCAGTTTAGAATCAAGTGAGTTGCACAGGATGGTACAGTCACTGAAAGGAAACTTCTGGAAGGAGTTTGGAGGAAGGAGGGTCCAGGCCACAGCGGGTCCAGGGAGGAGGGTCCTGAATGTTAAGTAAGCATTCAGGAAGGAATGCTCTGAAAAGGACCATGCTTACTGGATAGCGTACCTTGCTGTGGCTGGTATTCTCTGGATGAACAACATGGGGGGTGGGGAGGCTCTATCTGATGGTTATTCACACCCCTATGTACTACGTACTCTCCTCTGACCTTCACACCAACGTTCATTATAATAAATAATAGCTGAGGGGTTGTTTATCCCGGCTTGCCCTGAGGCATTTGGAACTGGCACAAAGGCCTGGCACTTAAGGCGTGGTGAGCTGGTTCCCTTCACAGTGCCAGCCTACTCTTTAGACAGGTGTGCTCACTCCTGCCCTGCACAGCTGGTGTGGGCTGGGCTCAGCGTTCAGAGGACAGGAGGATCCCCTGTCTTGTAGGAAATGCTCTGATAAACTGGTCCCTACCCGGACAGATTTTCCATGGGGTGAATTCCCTGCATTTCCCTGCAACAGTTCGGGGCAGAGAATCGTATTCCCCAAATGCAGATGCAAAGACTGAGGCTCTGCAGGGTTAAGGGCCAGCTGGCGTTCAAGGTAGGGCCAACTGCCCCCTCTCCTAGACTCCTAAAGCAGTGCTCTCGTCTGCCCCGCCCCCTCACACCACTCCTGCTGCCTCTGCAAACAGCAGTGCGCCATCGGCTTCTTTGTTTTATTTAGGGCAGGACATGAAGAATAAGTGATCTCCAAACCACGGGAGATGGCGAGGTAGGCAGCCTGTCATTTCCCAAGCTGGGAAGTGGCCCTCCGCAGCAGCTGCAGAATGCCACAGACCTACGCATCCCATTTCTGTGCTTCCAACAGCAAAGGTGTTATGAACCACATCGCTCTTTTTGAGAGGCAGGAAGAGGGAGGAGAGAGGAAGGCAGAGGGCTCTTGAGACTCGGCTACATGGACACGGAGGAGAGCTCGCGTCGGCCCTTGAGCGCACGCTGTCTTGTCTGATTCTTGTTTTTACCTGGAGTGAAGGGATGCCACTTAGGGGGCTACTTACCTCCTCGGGTCCTATCTTGCCCTCTCTTCTGATGAGAGGACTTTGAGGGGAGTTTCAAGATGAAAAAGTAAGAAGGACTTAACTTCCCTCTCCTTGAAGGATAGATGTTTCAGTGGCTAACAGCCTTGGGCAAACTACGGCCCACGGGCTGGATCCGGCTGTTCTATCCGGTTCTCTTGCTCTCCCCTCTGCTCCTTTACTTTGAATTTATATTAGTTCACACAAACACTCCATCCATGCTTTTGTTCCGGCCCTCCGGTCCAGTTTAAGAACCCAATGTGGCCCTCGAGTCAAAAAGTGTGCCCTCCCCTGGGCTAGAAGCAAAGGGAAGAAACAGCAGTCCATCTCTGCCTCCCTGCGCTCTGGTCCTCCAGTATCTGATTGCCAGGGACTAATAGGCTGCTATCCCCACCCCTGCCCATCCCTCTCCCTCCCACCTGCCTGCCACACATCCCGAGTAGAGCCTGGCGCATGCCCAAAGGGAGCCACCCAGCAATGCCACCAAGCAACACGGGGTCCTTATTTCTGAAGTTACCCTTTTCCCTTTGAGTTTTATTCTTTCAGGCGGCTGGAGTAGCAGTTTCAGAGAGCTCCAAATTCCAAAGTGATGGCAGCAGGGACGGACATACCCAGCACGCCCTCCCTGTGAGCTCCATGCTGCTCTCAGCTGTGCCTCCCTACATACCCGCAGCCGTCAACACCGCGGCTGGCCCATGGCTCCAGCTTAATAAATGTCCATGGAGGGAAAAGTGATGGGAGGACTTGACTGTGGTCTTACTTTTGATAGATGTATATGTACCCATTGATATCACATCTTATTTCAAACCGATTGAGACAAAAAATCAAGTATCCATAGTCTAAGGACGCCAGCTAAGTTTTACATGTCCTTTGTTAAAAGGCAGGTAAGGGAAGCCTCTATCATTTTCTAGTAAAAATAACAGAAGCTCTGAGTCCAAATTCAAGCAATAAATTAAACACGTTACTCAGACATCTAGGTGAGAGACAAAGGGAAGTTAGCAAAACAGAGTAGTGGATAAATTCCAGTTTCTGGGAAGCAGGGAACAGCTACGTCTTAGGTATCCAGGCAAGAACAAATCAGCAGGAAATGAAGGTGAGGTCAAGTGAGAATTCATTTTTTAAAATATATTTGTATTGATTTCAGAGTGGAAGGGAGAGGGAGAGATAGAACATCAATGATGAGAGAGAATCATTGATCGTCTGCCTCCTACACACCCCCCTACTGGGGATGGAGCCTGAAGCCCGTGCTTGTGCCCTGACTGGGAATCCAACCATGACCTCCTGGTTCATAGGTCGATGCTCAACCACTGAGCCAAGCCCGCTGGGTTCTATTTAGCATTTTAAAGATCTAAACGGATGGCCCTTCTCCTCTGAAGGTCTGTGTGGGTTTTGTGGTTGGTTCACCCTGACTTTGCTGGGCACCCTGGTACTTGCAGACGGGGCACATGAATTAGGAATCATCGGTGATGAATTGGAGCGGGAGACTCCACTGAACCCTGGTCTGTGGATATGGAAAAATCTCCTGCTTTGACACTGCAGCATAAAACTCATACTTCCCCCACAAATTCCATTTTCTGCTCTCTGCAGCCTGCCTTCTCCTTGAGCCAAGGTGAAGACAGGCCCTAGGCTACTCCATCATTCCCACTTCAAGTACAGCAATGCTAATTTACTTGCAAAAAAAGACATCAAACTGGTCTCCTCTCTTTCATCCCCTCCACTTTTGATTCAGTTTGTTACTGATCTGCCGGCTGCCCTTCCAAATTCCCCGAGACCCCCTCCCCACGTTTGTTGCTGTCTCTGAGGAAATAAATACCAGCTTTCAGTGTAATGCTCAGCTGTGGATACCTTGTTCATTTAGTTATCAGTGTGTCTTGCAGGTGTGAGTGGTGATATTTGCCCACTGAAGCCCCTACCTGCTTCTCAAAGGTACAGGGGACCTTTGAGGTTGCCACGGACACACCCCACCTGCTTCGTAATCCTAGGTTCTGAATGGCAGACATCCCATTTGGATGACAAACCTGGCTGCTCAGAGGAGGCTGGCCTGGGGAGATAAGTAGAACCACTGTGGGCAGTGAGGGTGGGTAGGCCTGGAGAGAGAACCACCGAGGAATTATATCTGTAATGCTAAGGAGACCACAGCATTTCTACTCAGCACTGGGGCAAAGAATCATCTAGAACCTGTTTTCCAAGAGAACTCCCTCCCTGCCCACAGAAGGACCTCAGCCTGTGGAGCCAGAGCCAGTCCCACCAGGAAGTAAGCACCCTGAGTTAACATGTCCCTTCCTCCCTGGGCCACGCCCAGCGCGGGCAGTCAGTTTTCTCATTTAAACTTTAACCAATTAACTGCCACACGTCCAAAACGAAAACCATCCCCATTTATTTTATATGCACTGGAATATTTATGAATTTAAGTTACCATAATTTTCTTTACAAACCCAGAGATGGCACTAACAAGTCTGATTTTAAAATTGGGCGTCCAGAGTTGATATGCGAGGTTTGCAGCTCTAGATGCACATGGCATGTGGGGAAGGTCCGCTGCGTCTATAAATGCTTATGGTGTTCAAAGGGAACAATGGCCTTGGAAAAAGGATCTTAGCTACTTTTACCTCCCTCCTCCCCACTGTACAAATAAGGAGACACCACCTAGCACAGTGGTCGGCAAACCGTGGCTCGCGAGCCATATGCGGCTCTTTGGCCCCTTGAGTGTGGCTCTTCCACAAAATACCAGGGCCTGGGTGAGTCTATTTTGAAGAAGTGGTGTTAGAAGAAGTTTAAGTTTAAAAAATTTGGCTCTCAAAAGAAATTTCAATTGTACTGTTGATATTTGGCTCTGTTGACTAATGAGTTTGCCTACCACTCACCTAGCAGATCTATCAAGTAATACACTGGAGGCACGTGCCAGCAGTAACAACAGTCCCCATGGCCTGGACCCTCCTCCCTGCCCGGCACTCTGCTGACCCCCGAGGATGATGTCACTCGGTCTTCCCACAACACCCAGGGGTCCCATCATGCTCTTCGGTTTACAGAGGAGGAAGCCCACATGCACAGAAGTTACCAGTGCAACCTGCCCGGGCTGACCCAGTGGTGCGGCTGGGGTTCAACCCCAGGACAGCAGAGCCTGGCTGTTGGTTGCACATCAGCCACTGTCCGGGCTGCAGGAATTTGGACCCCTGTCTGTTGTCTTCCAATCCCTTGCTCTTCAAGCTCTGTCACTGGATGTGCTTTGCACGGCTTCCTGGTGCTCCCTTCTTGTTCAGAGTGAACCCTGTGATATGTTAGCACCTCGCTCTCACCCCACAGTCTCAGCAGCTCTCAACTCAGGATCCAGGCTGGTTAGCCCATTACTCCATCCCCACCTACCCCAGCAGCCACTTTGCAAGCTTCTGCAGAGGTGTACTGCATCTTATAAAGCCTTCCTCCTCTTTCCTTTCTCTCCCTAGTTCTTCCCTGGATGCAGGATCCTCTGTGGGCCCCGAGGTCCATCAAAGCATTGAGGCAACCTGGACTAGGCCAGCAGGTGGAGGGGCCATGGGAAGGGGTGGGCACTCCCTCAGGAAGCCACAAGGTCCCCTGCTGTCTTGAGAGAGTGGCTTCTGAAACTATTTCAAAGACATGAAAAATTCATCGGCCCCAGAGGGGAGAGAAAAATTAAAAAGAGGAAAACAAAAGATCTCATGGGCCTCAGAGGTGGCCCCATAATTTGGCAAAGGTTGTCTTCAGAGTCAGCTGCTGGAGAATAGGAAGGTGGGGAGGAGAGGAGGAAGAGGAGATAACATATGTGCTTGCAATAAGCCACCCTTTAGAGAAAGCATGTCACACTCATGGTCCACGGGCCGCATGCCTCGTTCATTTGGCCCCTGTTAGCCTCTGAGTTTGACATGCGTGCTTTAGAGTGAAGGCAGCCGACAACAACAAGGCCTTACGTCTGTACAGCTCATCAGAGTTTATAAAAAGCTCTCAGAGATAAATGTTCATCCTGGAAAAAAAGTGAATGAGGAGAGCACAGTTATAATTAACCTAATATTTCAGATGAGGAATGGAGTCTTCAAGCTTAAGGGTTTGCCAACCACCCTCACATGGCGTTCTGTGCCTCAGGCCAGTGGCCTCCTGGTGGCAGGCAGACGCCCCTGGGGTGCTGGCCTTTGCTTCATCTCAGGGGATGTCAGAGCTTCTAGAGAGAACAGCCAGGAAGGGGGGGGGGGGGCAGGGTGGGAACCTTGGTCCAGAGTTCTCGGGATTTCAGTCCAAATCTCACTGAGATTCCCAGAGGTGAGGAAGGACCCCCGAGCCACAGAATCCTCCACGGTTTGCGGGCAGTGTGGACTTTCTTGGCGAGGCCCCCAGAGAACAGCTTGCTTCTTGGTCGCGACCTTCCAGGGAGCGTCAGCAATTCTTGTATGAATAAGAAGGCATCCTTGCCGAAACCGGTTTGGTTCAGTGGATAGCATCGGCCTGCGGACTGAAGGGTCCCGGGTTTGATTCCGGTCAAGGGCATGTACCTTGGTTGCGGGCACATTCCCAGTGGGAGGTGTGCAGGAGGCTGCTGATCGATGTTTCTCTCTCACCGATGTTTCTAGCTCTCTATCCCTCTCCCTTCCTTTGTAAAATATCAATAAAATATATATATAAAAAAAAGAAGGCATCCTTGTTCATGGTTCAGACAAACACAGGCCAAGGTTTAAAGTGTAATCTGTTCACTAGTTGATTTTTTTTGGATGAGCTGTTTCTACCTTGGTATTCAGGGACCTGAAGCTCCATCTGACCTTTTCAAACTTCCTTGGGAATCCAGTGCCGTTCCACACAATTGAGGAACGACCTGAAAAAAGGGCCCACGCCCCTTCTAATAGCCTTCCTTACCTTCTCTGCTCCCAACACGATCCCCTTTCCTCCTGTCAGCGCCCCAAACCAAGAGAGGGAGGATTTGGCCTTTCCTTTAGGGATTCTTCTTGACCACAAGAGAGACTCTGCCGTTGTCTGAAGCTTTGAGGTTCCTACGTGTGAGTGCCCACTTCATTATTTCAGAGTATAGTTCTTTCAGAGGCCACTTCATCAAAGTATGTCACTCATTGGAAGTTTCTGCTTCCCAGCATCCCCCACCCCCGCCGACCCTCTCCACTCCCATTGTGGACTCCAGGTAACCACTTCTCTCCCAATACCCCGACCAGGTGGTCTGTTTTGACTCCTTTTCTGTTACAGAGACATTCCTTCAGAAATCTTGGAGTGTTAACCTGCTTGTACCAGTATATTGTAATTAATTTCTCTCTAATGGATGCGTGGGATCACCTAGGCCCCTCATTTTCCTCCCTTCATCCCTTTATAACTATGTGATTTGACAGGTTAATTTGAAAGCAAAAGTTAGATTCTTTACAGCCATCGACGCAGAAGCCCCCGAACGCAATTTGCCGTCTCGTTGCGTGCGTGAGGCGTAATGAGAGGGTTGAAGTCAGGTTAGCCTTTTTCATCGTCATTTTGCTAATTTAATCTTCCCCCTTCACATGGTGATATAATATTCATTTCACAGCCTGCAAACCTCAGCAATGACTGCCGAGGGAGCAGTTCCCGCAGGCCATGACATCCCCGTGGCGGGGTGACCTTGCCAGGTGGGGCTGGGAGGGGCTCTGGGAGGGCTGCGTGGGTGGGGCTGGGGCAGCTCAGCTGTGGCATTTGGATCAGGACTGAGTCAAGCCTCCCACGTTACTGCTGCAATTTGGAGAGAAGCACTAGAAATTTCTGGAGTTTCTGGAAGAGAGGAAGCCAGCCCTGCAGCTAGGTACCTGGAGCCAGTTTCTGAGGAGGGGCAGGGTGGGGGTGGGGGAGTTGAAGGGCCATGTCTGTCAGCTCCAGAGCCACAGAGGGGGCTAATGGCCGGAAGGAGGGCCCCACAGGGGAGCTCATCTCCAGAGGGAGAGATGGGAACCCAGCTGCCTAAATGCAGGCTCCAGTGTAGCCAAGCTCTTTGCAATTACACAGGAAGCGAGAGTTGGGGGCTCTGGGGGCATTTAACCTTCCTCCCTACAGTAAGCCAGCGTCCCTTGGTGCTTAGAATTCTGAACCACTGTGGCGTCGGTCCCTGCTGGTTTGCTAAAAAGCTCTCTATAGCCAGGCCTGCTGACTTGAGAGGTCGCTTCCTCCCTAGAGGCAGGCCCTTCTGCCACCAGCCCATCTACTGGAGCACGTATTCCCATGAGAGCTCCTGCGGGGAGCAGCTACAGTGTTTGCACAGGTTCAAGCCTCGGACTGATGAGAGGGCACAGTCCTCTCATTGCCACGTGCAAGTCCCAGCTTGGAGGGCAGGGCCCTCCCAGCACAATGATAGCCAACAGCTATAGTTGTAAGCTTGAGCCTATTATCTGAACACGTGGCCCCATGTGCCTGAGTAATGGAGGCTTGATAGAGTTTGGGTGCATGTAGCTGAGTAGGGTTGAAACCCACAAGAATGTTGTAAACATCTCGACCACGCCCTTACCGTGCTGGTGTGGCACAAGCTCCCTTGTCTAGGTAGCTGACTGTTCTTCATCCTGGACATGTTAGCCCCTCAGGGCTCCTCCCTATTCCCCCTGGAATTGCCAGCACTGACCTCTAGGTGAGCCCTTGCCATATGCACTTGGGCATCTCTCTGTGCTCACGGGATGACCTCACGGGGCTGAGAGCTTCTTAGGAACAAGAAACACATTTCTGTTTCATCTCAGGAGAGAGTTTCACATAATGGGAGCTAACAAGAAGTGTGTTGACTTGTTTATAAAAACAATAGACAATATATAATAATTCACACAGAACTACCTACAAAGAACTGGTGAAGAGAAAGCAATGTGTATGTCAAAAGCTATCTTCTAAATGAGGTCCTTTGGGTAAGCAGTTATTTTTATTTATTTTTTAACGTATTTTTATTGATGTCAGAGGGTGAGGGAGAGAGAGAGAAACATCAATAATGAGAATCATTGATCGGCTGCCTCCTGCATGCCCCCCCAACTGGGGATTGAGCCCACAACCCAGGCATGTGCCCTGACCAGGAATCAAGCCGTGACCTCCCGGTTCATAGGTTGTCCCTCAACCTCCCCAAGCAGGGGAAAAAAAAAGATATATATATATATATATATATATATATATATATATATATATATATATATCTTCTCATTTACTAGAATGAGTTTTGATTTTGTGGTTATAAACATTTTGCTAAAAAAAAAAAAAAAAAAAAGACTAGGACACCCTAAATCACATATCATGCCAAAGCCCAGACTAAAGAACAAAAAAAAAAAAAAAAAAAAACAAAACACACACACACAGAGAAACCCCGTGCTTCCCAGTCAGCCTGTCCCCTCTCACCCTTAAACCCCTCAGCCTGTGCAGCCACCAGAAGCATCCTTTGGGCCACAGAGGTACCAGATGCAGGCCTCCAGGTACAGGGGCGCATTTGCATTCTGCTGATCAGGTGGCCCCTCGGCAAAATCTTCAGAGGGAGCCAGCAATCTCTCCCTATTCCTGGAGCTAATGAGCAAAACAGCTCTCACCGAAGGACGAGAGAAGTGGGAGCGTGCACGTTGTACCGCAGGCAGCACGGGCAAGGCTGTCATACTTATAGAAAAACCATCACAAGACCTTAGCACATGAAAGGCTGTAGCGAAAACTTCTGCGCTGTGGAGTTTGTAGGGGAGCACCTCGCAGTTCCCAAGGACCAGGGGCTGCGGAAGGACCTCCCTGAACGCTGAGGGCAGCCGCCTCCCACAGGCTCCCAGAGGGTACTAGGCACCGGCTGTCAGTTTCTAAGCAAAGGGAGATGCCTTCCCACTTTTTCTGGCTGGCTCCTCTTCCTGCTCCTCCGTCTCCCCTCCCTCTGGGCTCCCCCTTTCCAGGCAGCAGGCTTCCTCGGGCTGCTGCTAGACGCCTCTTCTCAGCCAGCTCATGCAGGGAACGAAGGAAGCTCATTTCAGAGCCAGCAATCAACTCCCTCTTTTGGATCAAACTGCAAACTGAAATGGTACCAATCTGTCTAAAGAGACCAAGGAAAAGGGGACCCAAATTGTCCCATTTTGGTGTGTCCACCTAGCTTACTAATTTAATTTTACTTTCCCAAATCCTGAGACCCAGTACCCTCTCCTCCTCTGTGACGATCCAGGAAAATGAGAAAAGAAAACAGCGTGTCTCCCAAAACAAATCATCCCGCCAGCCCCAGGGACCAGGGGTGGTGTAGGAGGCGACCCCTGGGCATCTGTAGTTAGGTCTCCACTGAGGCCGGCAGGAAGCACGGAGCCACAGGAAATCTATAATAATAAAAGCGTAATATGCTAATTAGACCAGACGTCCTTCCGGACATCCTTCCCAACAACCTTCCGGATGAAGCCAGGTCTGCGAGGGAAGCCTGGGTCCCAGGTGCCTGCCAGTGGCTAGAGGGAAGCCCGGGTCCCGGGTGCCAGAGGAAGCTGGTGCCAGCAGCCGGGGAAGGAAGGCCTACTCTTGCACAAATTTCATGCATCAGGCCTCTAGTTGAAAAATAATAGGGGAAGGCCAAAGAAACATTTCAGCTTTGACATAAATGTGCTTTTGGAACTTGATTCTGGAGCGGGATGTTGGTAGAGACACGCTTGTCTGAGCAGGGGCAGGGGCTGGGCCTTAGCTGGGGCTCAGCCTGGGGAGATGCTGGTCAGACTCCTGTGTCCTGCACACTCAGTTCAGAAAGGGGGCAGGGCCCTAGCCAGTTTGGTTCAGTGGATAGAGTGTTGGCCTGCGGACTGAATAGTCCTGGGTTCAATTCCAGTCAGGGGCACATGCCCAGGTTGTGGGCTCGATCTCCAGTTGGGGGTATGCAGAAGGCAGCTGGTCAATGATCATTGATGTTTCTATCTCTCTCTCCCTCTCCCTTCCTCTCTGAAATCAATTTAAAAAAAAAGGGGGGGGGTTGGGCAGGGCTCTACCGCTTCTCCACTCCTGAAATCAAGGCCTCCCCTGATACCTGAAGATGATGTATGTTTTGGAACAAAATATAAATGAGAGGCTTAGATGAGACACCAAAAACCCAAGCCTCATCAACAAGTGATAATTATAAGGAAAGTATTGAGAATACAAATGCTGTATGGCTAATGTGTCTAAGATTCCTTTCTAAAATAAGCTCCAAAGGGTGTGAGAGCCCCTAATGAGAAGGGGGTGGGGGGAATCCTAAAAGCCAGCTGGGACAGGGCCCTGGTGACTCCCACCCAGAGGTGAGCCTTTAGGGCCTGTGAGAGCCAGGAATGCCATCCCCACTGCATTTCCTGTCAGTGATTGGCACCAGGCCACATGATGGCAGACAGGACTGTCACTCCGTTGTCATGCTCCCCTCATCACAGATTTGTGAGTATCAGTTGTATACCTTGTCCCCAGATCTCCTACCGAGAATCATGGATTTATGATTCACTGAGCCTACCCAGCCCACTCCAGTGGAAGGAGCTAAGTGAGTTGGCCCATAGGAAGCACAGCCTGCAAGGCCCTCGGGCAGGATGAGAAGAAACAGTACAATAAGTGAGCACTGGCCGTGGGCTCCCGATTCCTACCCCAGGTGTAGTCAGAGTCCGGCCATGCGAATGATTCTGCCATGAACGCCCCTTGGCCACCTTAGGCCTGAACCTCCCTTGGAGCACAGCATGCCTTGCTCATCAGTCTCCATCCTCTCCTGATCCTCATTTGGATGCAGGCTTCTCACTACCTTGGCTCATGAACTTGATGGCAGATTTACCTTCTGTCTTGCCTCCTGATCTTCTCCCCAGAGTCCCAAGGCCCCAGCTTCCTGGGCTGGCACAGTGTCCCCATGGACCTAACCTGGAAATGGGCCCCTCCCAGATTTGGCCGGGGCCCCACAAGCCTGAGTAACCTCAATGGGACTTGTTCTCCTCTTGGCAGGATGTGCTGAGGGCAGGAGGAGTAGACATCGCGTTCATTCCTGGAAGAGGTCTGGGGGTCTGATGAAGCCAGGAAGGAGGCGAGTCTGGTGAGCATACGGAGGGCTGAGCGCCACCTGCTTTCCTCACTAAGCGAGCAGGTTGCCATGTTCCTCATGGCACGGGGCCTGCGCTGGAAACAGCCGGGCCCAGGTACCAGGTACGCAGAGCCGATGGAAATTAGGCAGCAGGCCGAGCGAAGAGCAGGCAGTGGGCCTAATGGAGACATCCTGGCCCCTGCCTTCCCCTTCCCCTTCCCCTTCCCCTCATTTTTAGTTTAACTAAAGGGAATCCAGAGGGAAGTGCAGGCAAGCCAGGGCTCCCTCTCTACTGCTTTCTCATTGTCTCGGTGGTCTCGGGACAGAAGAAGGTGGAAGCAGAAACCATGGCCAATGGCAGAGACAAGATATATAACACAATAAATTCGACAGTGAGTATTAAAGCAAACGTTCAAGAAGTCAGTAGATTGCCAAATGGCATGCATGTTACTGGAATTTGGAGGAGGGACAGGGTTTTTTGAATTGAAATGATGATGAAAAAAGTTTCACAATGAAGGTATAAGTAGGTTCTAGAAGATGAGAACCCCAGTGGATAACAGGAAAGAGGGAGGCACTCGGAGCAAAGAGCGGTGGCGGTGCAGAGGTGAACTACCCCGTTAGTGCTAACTGGTCAGCGCTATGATAGAGTGAGAATTTAGGCTGGTAAGACAGCTCAGGAAAATAGACAGAGGCTCTTTCAAAGTTTTCTAAGCCTCATATTGAGGGGTCACCATATAACAGGAACAGCTTTCCACCTGAGTTGTATCAGATTCAGAAACTCTTTGGCTGTTGGGACAGCACCCTCTAGTGGCTGCTTTTTCTGCAAACATTTTGGCATGGGTGTTGACTCAATTTAATTTGGGTGTTCTCCTGCCCATGTTTGATCCTTAGTTGTCCAGAGAAGTGGCCCTGTGTCCTTGAACTCTGCTGTCATTATTTTACAGCAACCACAGCTCCAGGTCAAATGAGTAAGCACCACCTCAGCCAGACTCTAGTAAAAGCCTATCACAGGGCTTTCAGCTGAGTGTCTGTGTAATATAGACAAACGCTCTCCTGTTAACACACCGCATAAGGTCACCCTCCTCTTCTACAAATAAGGGGTTGATGCCTGATCCCCAACATTTCTATTAAAACTCAGCAACGTTCTGCCAGATCCACAAAGGGCAGCGTGTTGAAGCCGCCCAAATGTGTGGGCCAACGTGCCCCCCTTAATAAGACTTCATGCCAACTTGCTACTAGAAAGAAGTTGTCCACATTGGAGCAGCCACAGTGTGCTTACCCCGGGAGCCCTTTGCCGGAGACACATCTTACTTAAAAAGGCAGTGACTCAGAGTAACCAAGGATGGTCAGGTCAGGCAGGTGGCTTTGGGCAAGTGCTAAACCTCCCAGCCTCGTTTCCCATGCCTCAGACCCCAGCCCCTTTTGTAAAATGAAAACCATAATGTCTATCTTGCAGAGTTATTCAATGTAATAATTTTGTGTCTGTAACAAACATTTCTCAAATGAAGGAATAACAATCGAGTGGATTATTTGTTAAAGTTCGGGGCACATCGTAAGTGCTTTTGGAGAAGTCAATCCCAGTGCCACCACTTGAGATCTTAGGGAATGGGGGTCTATTTTTTTAAGTCTCATCAAATAATAGGGACACTTTCTTTCTTGCAGTGCTGTAGGGTGAGGGACAATTAAGGCCCAGGGCCCAGGGGCTGGGGTGAGCTCAGTGTTCTGTAAATGTCACCTCCTATTTTCATACCTCGAGAATGCCAGGGGGTAAGGGAATGACACTCTCCTAGACTCACGATTGGTAGGATTATTTTATACTCTCCCCATGTTGGGGGGGGGTATATGTCACCACATTTAGGGTCCCTTGCCTAACAGGACACATTGACTCTGAGTTCCAAACCAAACTCACCTCCCGTGCAACTGCACATCCATTTGCCCCAGATGAAATCATTGCTACAAAAGGAAAAGTCCTCCAAATGCTTATTAGAATGGCTCGCAAAGCTCCCCTGGGTGCCTAATGTTCTTAAGCGGCATTTTCATAATTGAAGCATAAATGAGCTAGAAACCTATGGACGTAATTTCCCTTGAAATGCATATACATTTAAAACTTAAGGGGGATGTACTCTGAGCAAAACATAGTTGCAATGTGGTCGCAGGCATTACACTCACACAGGGAGCCCCGACATAGTCCACAGTCCACAGTCCACATGCAGCCACGTGGCCCAGCTCTCTGCAAAGCTCGCAGAAGCTGTGGCCACTAAACGTTGGTTCGCCATTGCTGCAGGTCAATGGCTTGCCTATCCCAAGGCCGTGGCACTGAGGTCGGGTGGAGTATTCTGTTTGCTTGAACCACAAGGATGGGTCCAACTGTACTGGGCTCAGGGGAGGCCCCTGCCTTTCACCCAGGAGCCCCAACATGCACTGCGGTGGCCAGGAGCCAGGGGAAACCACTCCTTGCGTGGGGAGTTTAGTTTCACTAAACGTGGGCACACAGCTCCTCCTGCTCACCTGAGCCTTGAGAAGCACCCATTCTCTCTCTGTCTCTGAAGACAGACCTCCCAAGTCTTCAAACATTTTTGAGAGCCACTTGGAATAAGTTTCCTCTAAGTTCCCCTCTAATGTGTGCAATGGTCTTTTCCCCAGGGTGGGGGTGTGCCCCTAGGGTTTTGTTCCTAGTATTTGTGCTTGTTTACCACATGGCACCCAGCAGAGACACGGAAGCTGCATGTTCTGACAGGTCCCCCTCCTGGTATGCTCTCTAATACTTGTCTATCCTTCCAGGCTCACCTTCGGAGTTTTCTCCAGGATGATTTTTTTAAAATAAATAAATAAATAAATAAATAAATATATATATATATATATATATATATATATATATATATATATATTGATTTCAGAGAGGAAGGGAGAGGAAGAGAGAGATAGAAACATCAATGAAGAGAGAGAATCATTGATTGGCTGCCTCCTGCACACCCCCACACTGAGGATCAAGCCTGCAACCTGGGCATGTGCCCTGACTAGGAATCAAACCCTGACCTCCTGGTTTATAGATCGATGCTCAACCACTGAGCCACACTGGCCGGGCTCCTTAACAGCTGTCACCACACTGGTGCTCAGCCTTTGAAATCCAACACTAGACTCTCTGACCTAGTATAACCCAACTACTTTTCCACTATCTAGACCAAAGCAGTGGAAGACTTAATCAAAGTCACGTGAAAGCCAGTAGATGCCTCCATGATGGAGATGAGGCACGTGGGAAAGTGTGTAGAATACCCACTCTGCATTATCTACTCACTGACTCTCTCTCTCTCTCACTCATTCCTCACTCACTTACTCCTCACTCACTCACTCTCTCCCTCCGTTGTCAGCCACTGCACCAGCCACTTTAAGGTGGTACTCGTTCTCTTCTTTCAATCAGCAGTAACTGAACATCTCCTCTACTTCAGACAGTGCTATCGGGGAAAATACAAAATAATTAAGGAATGACCACAGCCTATAGGATCCTCATAGATCAGTGTAATAGTCAGACTTTTACTAAATAACAACTAACATTTATGTAGTAGTCATCCCAGGGTGCTAGGAGTTGCTATATATTATGTACATGCATTGACTCATTCAATCCACACAATAACCCTACGAGGTAGGTCCTATTAATATCCCATTTCATAAATGATGAAGCTGGGACATAGAGATTAAGTGACCTACCCAGGTCATTTACATGTGATATAGTTAGTGTTAGAATATTGGCATATGCAGTGGAAATAAAGCAGGAAGAGCAGTTACTCTGCGGGAAGTAGAGATGGGGATATTTGCTGAGAAAAAATCACATTTCAGTTACGTGGAGAGGTGTGCAGTCCACACTGGTTTTATGAACAGCCTCCAAACCATGACTTGCTCTTCATCAGACCTTCTCCTCCCCCGACAAGGGAGGGTATGCAGGGGGCTGACCTGACAAACTCCAGAAACAAACCAACTTGGATACTAAGCCCAGGATAATTCAGATGTGAAACAGATTAAACTCATTTGTAATGACCAGACCTGCCCTCTGTGGGGTGGGAGGCATGCATATCCCTTAGCAGTTCCATTCAGGGAAATTGGCATTGTTTTGGATCACTGCCTTTCCATCGGCCTGCGTATTATCTAAAAGAGAAGTGTGTGATTAATGGCAAAGAGGCCTGCATTTCCTCTCCAGTGAATTATTGCCCTTGTCCCCTCAATATTGGTCTAGGGTTCTCATCAAAATAGTAAAATATCAGCACATAAAAGCAAGAGGTAAAGAGACTAAACAGCCCCAAAATGATTTAGGAGAGCAGGTGCTAAAAAAAAAGATGAAAGTGTACAGTGTTTATTTAAAATTGAAAGGATGTAGAGTGGCCAGGGCTAGAGCCTGCTCTGGCGTTAGCTACGTAGGTGTGTCACCAGCTTGTGTCCTCACCCATTGGGTCTTTATTTACCTATTGGCTTTCTTCCCCTTCAATATGTATCAATAATACCTAAACTGTAGAATTGTTGAAAAACGCAAATTAAGTACTGTAAGTGAAACCACTAGACCTGTGTGAGGTATTGTGGGTAAACACAACCTTGCCTAACCCAGTTGAATTCCAAGTAGATTGTAAAAGCTTAGTGACCTTCTGATGTGGATCAAAAGATCCGACCATAGTTGACTTTGTGGAAGGCCTAACCCACAGGCTACCGGTGTCTTTGAGAATTTCTTGCAACAACTCTCTTTTTCTGCCTCTGGTTATAAATATGCCCCCATTTTGCCATTCCTAAAGAAATTCCAGTTCAATGTGAGCAGTTTTTCTAGGTTTCTCCTTTGAGTTCTCTGTCTCCCACTGCATAACCTCTAGGACCATGGCATCCACTGTTAGGGTTATCAAAGGTCACCCACACGCTGGAGGCATGCAGATCAATCAGTTTCAGGGCAGAACTTTCTACAACCATCTATCATTTAGCTTCTCATACTCTGACTTCTTTTGCAGACTTCTCTATCTCAGTTGGGACCTACATCATCCACCCAGTCACCTCAACCAGAAACTTCCATGTCTTTTTTGACCCATCCCTTTTCTTGACACCCATCCATCTGTTAATTCATCCATCGGTTAATTTTACTCTTGCTCCTTTTCTCAAGGAAACTGCAGAAAACAGTTTTCCCTTAAGCGTATTATATTCACTTATTTTTTTCCTGTGTTTTTAAAAGAATATCTGACAACTAGAAGGCATATCAACACATTTCCAAGAGAAAAAAAAAAGGTGAGAAGTGATTCAGTTATTATGTTGCTTGCCACAGTTCAAAAAAAAAAGGGGGTGGGGGAGAGACTTCACTTGACTATGGGTGAGAACTAGAACATTCATTCTATGAATCAGGGAGAAATGCCAGAAACATCTGTCCTCCCAAAAGGAGAACGCTTTGCTGCTGGAGAAAGATCTGTTAGCAAAACAGCCTCAGAAAGGTCAGACGCAGGGAAATTACAAATGGGAAGAGAGACATCGAGTGAAAGGGAAACTAGAGAGGATGATTCTGGCAGCATGGTACTGTTGTTGGTTTTGTGTGTGTGTGTGTGTTTTTTTTTTTCTGACTAGATGATCAGAAAGAGCCAGGCAAGAAGATTTTAATGTGGTCGACTGTGCAAGGAAATTGTGTTTGTGGCAAAGCAGTGGTCAACAATGAGTGAGAAAAAAATGGTATCTTGAGAACAGAGAAAGCTAAAGGTCTGAGGAACAAAACTGAGGTCAAGATGACAGAGGACTTTAACTAGTAAAATAAGGAAATAGGAAATATGGTACAACTTAGGAAATGATGGTGAATCACTTGATAGTAAGTTTTGGTTCATTCTGTCTTGTACAAGATGGTATGTGCCACATCTTTCCAGAGGCCTTTGGGAACCAACAGCTCTTCCAAATGTAAAAATAATGCTACAAAGACAGTTGGACCATGAGTAGTTGCCCTAATCATGTGCATTGTGTTTCTTATTATACTCTTGGAATTGTGGTAAATTCCTTATACGTATTAACTCATTTACTTATTACTAGAACCCAGTAAGAAAGTGCTTATCGCTACTTCATCTGTACAGAAAAGGAAACCAAGGCACAGAGAGATCAAGCAACTTTCCCAAGTCATTTAGCTAGCATATGATAGAGGCTAGATTTTAACTGAAGTGGGCTAGGTCTAGAGGCTCATTTCTTAGCCATTTGTCACATTCATTCCCAAAAACTAAATGAGGAAGGAGAGTAAATGTTCCATTCCCGAGTTTAAAAATCCAAGGAAAAAATACATAACAAGCACCAATGGGAGACACAAAACTATTTGGGGTGAATTTCTGCCAATTTTCAGTCAAAAATCTGACTTTGGAGAGCCAGTTGTTTCTTGCTCTGGATGCAGGTTTTGCTGCTGTGATATCGCCTTTCTTTGCTCTTGGAATCATTTATTAGTAAGGCCACTGAACACACATGGTTATTAGATCTGCAAAGGACTGGGGATATAGATGTGAAATAAAATAAAAAATTTTCTGCTGAGAGAAACCAAGATGGTGGCACAGGTAAACACCTAAACTGCTGCCTTGCACAACAATTTCAAAACTACAACTAAAAGGCAAAACGGACATCATCCAGAACCACAGGAAGCCTGGCTGAGTGGAAATTCTACAACTAGAAGGAAAGAGAAAAGCACACTGAGACTCAGAGGAGCTGCAGAGAGGACTGCAGAGAGGACGTGCGCGCAGAGAGGACTGGCAACTGAGTGCGTGGCTGGCTTTCTCAAGCGGGAGGGAGACAAAAGCTCCTGACTGCACTAACTCCAGTTCTGGGCGAGACTCTGGGGACCCAGACTCATTCGGGGAGAAACTGGACTGTCTAGCAGTGGGTGGAACTTGAGGGCGGCTTTCTCTCAGAGGTGCTTGCAGCAATTAACATGGGACACTGAGACACAGGGGCCTATTAGGGCAGGGCTGACAGGAAACCAAGGCTGTCTGCTCCACCCTGAGACTCCGCCCCATCCAAGCTGAGCACAGAGGCTTTTGCAAGTCTTGTCTCATAAAGGTGTCTCCAGCACAGAAGTTCTCCCAGCGAAGACACAGCTGATCCTCACAGCCAATTGGCCTGGAGGTCAATTCCTCCCAGTGATACCAACAATCAAGGCTTAACTACAACAAGACTGTGTACACAGCCCACAAAGGGGTGCACCAAGAGTGTCCACCTCAGGTAACTGGGGCGGCTGAGCCACTGGGCCCTATAGGACACCTAGCACACAAAGCCACTATCTCAACTCAGGGAAGCAGCCAAAATGCGGAGACAAAGAAACAGATCACAAATGAAAGAAGTGGAGGAAAGCAAACGACTGGATATAGAGTTCAAAACCACGGTTATAAGGTTTTTCAAGAATTTTCTAGAAAAGGCTGATAAATTTAGAGAGACCCTTGAGGATATGAAAAAGGACCAACTAGAAATTAAGCATACACTGACTGAAATAAAAAATATTATACAGAGATCTAATAGCAGACTAGAGGATCGCAATAATCAAGTCAAATCGTATACCTATGGATGAGGACAGTGCGGGGGGGGCGGGTAAGGGGAGAGGGTGGGGTGGGAACCAGGTGGAGGGGAGCTAGGGGGGAAAAAAGAGGAACAATTGTAATAATCTGAACAATAAAGATTCATTAAATTAAAAAATAATAATAAAAAATAAAATAAAAATTTTCTGATATTAGCATCCAGGACTAAATCCTTCCACTGAAGTGACTAGGTGTTGGTTGGAAGTCTGGTATGACCTAAAGATAAAGAATCCAAGCAATACGACAGCAGAGATATGTTTTAGGTAAGTTGTAGGCAATGTGATTGGGGGGAATCATACCACAAAAAGTAATATACAAATTCCCACCAGTGTGAGAATGCCCAATAAAGAAGGGATGTAAAATGGAGGAGGCAATAAAGTATTAGGAAAGTTGTCAAATAGGGATTCAGTTGTCAAAGTAAGAACCTGGTTCAGTCCTCAGACCTGAAAGAAACGGATACATTTGGCTTACAAAAACCAAGTTAGTACTGAAGGACAAGGCAAGAAGCAGATATCTGACATAAGAGCGTTCTTTGTTAATGTAAATGGGTGCTAAAGGAAAGCCCGTCAGCCAGAAAACAAGACTGAAAATAGAGTTCCTGAGTATCAGAGGCAAGAGTGCCTCGAATCTTCCCTTCTGTACAGTAAGATCTGACGTAGACCATGGACATGGGGCTGACCTCTGGACACAGCGTACTGGAGAGGCCACCTGTAGGAGAGCTGAAAGTCACCCGCAGAAATAAGCTCAATTGATAAGGAGATTCTCCAGCGAACAAAGTATTCATCCATTTCATTTTTTTACTTAAGAATCCATCATCCAAACTCCTATTTTCTAGCCGTCTGCGGTTACCCGCTCTGTTGCTGCAGGAGAAACAGGAAGGAATTTCCTGTTTGTTTTGTGGGCTTTTTGCTCCGTCTTCCATTACCTCACCAGACTTGTTTCTTGATGCTCTTCTAGCCCACTTTTCCAAAAGGCTTTTATCTTGTGGTTCCTAATACCTATTATTTAACCTCAATCTTCTCCACGGTCTGAAAGTCCACTCGATGACCCCTGAAGGGCACTGGTGTGTTACATCAGCCCCCTCTCAACTGCAATTCGCACATCACCCATCATGCCAGAATAACCTGTCACTTTCGGTAGTTTTCGTTTTTCAAGTCTTATGTTTCATTCTTGCAGAGGATGCCGAGAGGAAGAGGAAAATGCTGTAGCAGAGAGGGGAAATCAATATCCCACAGGAAACCAAAAAACCCTGCGTTCTCTTGTGTCTGATGTCAGGTTGTGGAGAGGAAATTTCGCAAAGTCTCAGCCCGCTTACCTTTTCCCACAGGTTTAGTGAAGCATCCTTCTGAAGTCCTGGCCCTTGAGGAGAAGAGGTCAAAACTTTTAAAAGTGCTCTTTAGCACTGAAGTTCTTAAAAGAAGTCAAAGAGCCAGCAAAACACAGAGACTGGAAGAGTCTTTGCTCTTTTCCAGGGGAGAGAAGAGGTGAAGGAGGGGTAATGCTGAGCAGAAGGCAAGAAGCTAGGAGCTAGTTACAGTTAGCTGTAATCGGCTTATTCTATCATTATTGGAAAAATCATGTACATTGATTTAAGTTTGTCTGCTCCTTCTGTAAAGTGTGATGATGGTACTTATTCAAATGCATAACGTAAGCCCCTTGTACGGAAACAATGTACATATACAGATGCTTTGAACTCAGCTGGAAGATTACTTCCTTTAGTTTAAAATAACCTTTAAATTATTTTTGAAAGCCCTCACTATTGGAATTGACTTTGAAGACAGACTCATTCATTCAGTACTGTAGTACCAAGCTCCTACTCCTCAATCTATGAAAGGCAGTGGGGATAAAGTGTGATGCATATGACAGTTACTCAATCATAGAGATCACAGATCAGTACAAAAATAGCTGTTTGCTATATCATATGCTAAATAACTAATCTTTATAAAGGCTATATTAGGAATAGTAGGAGAACTATGGAGTTCTTCGACGGAGCCCATAAACTAGATATGGAGGGTAAAGGAAGCTTTCTTGGAAGAAACAACGTGAGACCTGAAGGATGCATGGTGATAAGTAGTTGAAATGAGGAAAGACAGCGCACTTCAGGCAGAGGGAACCACATGGGTAAAGGCTCCAAAAAGGAAGAGTGTGGCAGGGTGGAGACAGGAGAAGAGCTCAGTATGGCCAGAACCTACGCACAAGAGAGGGAGTGGGTGGAGGGCTGTCCCAGATTTCTGAAACAGCATCATGTATGTGCTGGCTGCTTGTTGATCTGGGGCAGTGGTCAGCAAACTCATTAGTCAACAGAGCCAAATATCAACAGTACAAACGATTGAAATTTCTTTTGAGAGCCACATTTTGTAAACTTAAACTTCTTCTAATGCCACTTCTTCAAAATAGACTCGTCCAGGCTGTGGTATGTTGTGGAAGAGCTGCATGTGGCTCACGAGCCGCAGTTTGCCGACCACGGATCTAGGGCAAGCAGTAGCAGCAGAGATTTTAGTGAGAAGATAATCAGTGCATTTTTTTTTATATTCTGGTTTTGAAATTTCTATAGGATATCCAATTGGTGATGTTCAATAAACAATATGTGATTCTAAAACAGAGGAGAAATATTTGTGCTAGAAATAAATAAACCAATAGAATAATAAGACATTTGCCAAATACCTACTGAATGACAGGTATTGTGCTAAATATACTAAATACATCTCATTTTATTTTAATAACAACTCTATGGGGTAGGTACTATTTAGAAATTAGAAAAAAAAATGAGTCTTAGAGATGTTGGCTGCCTGCCTGCAATAAAGATTAGGAAATTATAATCATGACTTTAAAGGCTTATAAAAAAGTTTTATGCCTTGATAATTAAACATTATTTAGATAATCCTAAATCAAAATTATTTCTAGTGAACTTGATTTTTCATCTTACCATAAGGCTTTCTGAGCAACATTAACCATTTTCAACAAACAAAGCTGTGCTTAAAAATAAAGAAGAAAAACCTACACTTAATACATTTAAATGATCTTTTGTATTAATACCAAAGATGTTAACTACTTCCATGTTTGCTTCAAAAATTAGAATTGCTCTACATAACTTTGAATTCACTTAGAATGATTATAATTTGTAATTATACATCTATAAGAGTATGATTATTTACTTGATGATGTTTTATGTCTGTCTCCCCCAATAAACCATAAAATCCTTAAAGGCTAGGACTTGGAGAATATAGACAGAAGTCCAGGAATCAGCATGTGGTACATAGTAAGAACTTGGGAGAAAAAGAAAATGGATGAGCAAATGAATGAATGGACACCCAGGAGCCACAGACGGATTTCTAGAAGGAGCAGCAAGGTGCTCCCACCAATCTTTTTCCTATGAAGGAATGCTGCAGTAGTGAATGAATTGTTTCCTTGAAGGAGGAAGCCACCAGCATTCAAACCTCATGATATTACAAACTACCCCCAACCCCAGGTGTCTCTCATTACAAAAACTAGCAATAACTTTAAGAGACTAACATAAAGGCAGACAACTCCCTGCAGAGACTAGTATGAAACATTAGCAATGACTTAGTGTTAATCCTCTCCAGGTTTAAGATTCTCTAAGAATATGTAATATATATATATATATATATATATATATATATATATATATATATATATATATATTCCCTCTGTCACGGTCCCAGCTTTCATAGCAACATAACAAGAACCTACAGATGCAGACATTGAGTTTATGAGGCAGATGATGACATTGATGGATGGGTGTGCACTCTGAGGGCTGGATTGGAGATTGGACCCCCTTCCGTCCCTCCATTCTGCAAGGATCCCTAGTCAGCCAATGCGCTGAGGCTCCGACATAAATCAGGGGCAACAATGAATGAGCGTGAAGAAACAGCCCAGCAGCACAAGCTGCAACCATAAATCAGGAATAACTCAATCCTAGGAGATGCCTCTCTTGATTAATTTATGTCAGAATTTTCTGTGCTGTCAGGCTCAGTCCCCTGTGTCATCCCTTACCCTCATTCTCCACCTTCTCTGGGCCACAAAAAGTGCTCCACCACCACCAAAGGAAGAAGGAAATGAAACATCAGAGCAGATTCTAGAAGGCTGAGGAAGATGAACACCATTTCCTCCCAAACAGAGAGATGAAGAAAGAAGACAGGCTACAAGGGGGGAGGAATAACCACCTTCTGGTTTCCCACAAGCACCATTCCCTGTACTTGATAGTGAAAGGAGATAACCAAACCCTCACCTCCCAACTACAGGGGATAGAACAGTTCTCTTAGCAGAGTTAGAAAAATATATCAATATTTATTTATTTTTATTTTTTTAATATATTTGTACTGATTTCAGAGAGGAAGGGAGAGGGAAAGAGAGATAGGAACATCAATGATGAGAGAATCCTTGATCAGCTGCCTCCTGCACGTCCCCTACTAGGGATGGAGCCGGTAACCCAGGCATGTGCCCTGAATTGGGAATTGAACCATGACCTCCTGGTTCATAGGTCAATGCTCAACCACTGAGCTAAACTGGCTGGGCTATATCAATATTTAATTCTCAAGATGCAAAGGCAATCATCAAGAACATTACCATTTATAATAGTGAAGAACTAGAAACTACGTAGATGCCCAACAATAGTAAAATTAACTGTGCTATATCTGTAGTAAGTATAAGTACTTACTTGTATGGTAATTTATTTGTATGGTAAAAATACTCATGGAATGCTGCTTAGTGAGAAAACGAACATCGAACACCTGAATATATAATGTGTTTCTGTTGTTTTCTGGAAACAAAATGTATTTATGCCTATCTATATTTTATTAGTCTATTATTTAGTCTATTAAACTCAATATTCTTATTATCTGTGATGAATATCTGTTTCTTGTGCATTAGAAAAAAAGTACGTTAGAAATAGTCTTAACAAAAACTGGAGTGTAGGCTTCCAAAATCCTGGGAGTTGAATTTGATCTGTTTGTCTCGAGCTTGCTAAAATTACGAAGGATGTACTTGGTGTTATAGGACCAGTCTAGGCAGATGTACCAGGTAAAAGGGAGACTATTTTGTATTTGAGAGGAGCCTGATCTCTGTGGGCAGACAGAGAAGACCACAGCTCGATTCAAATGGAGGAGGATGTGGCTGGGAGGCAGGACGCGTGTCTGCTAAGCACCCACTGGCATCCTGAGCAAAGACAGTGCACTCTAGTTTCAGGCCGATGGGGACAAGCTCTCTTAAAGCTGGCGAGTCATCTCCTCTATTGCCTATGTATTCTTGTTATTAAAATATTCATAACTTACTTACTTGGGTACAGGTTTACACGTATAAAGGAAAAAAAAAAGAGAAAAGGACCAGAACAACCAGGTTTTCTATTATGAACTACAACCCATGACAGGTAACATCTATCAAGAACACAGTTTCTCTGCTCACACATTTAATTAAGAAGCTTGGAATTGAAAGGAAAGGACAAGAAAGGATGATGAGCCCTGAAAGAAAATTCTGTAATTCACTGACTCTGTGTGTGTGCGTGGCCGGGGGGCGGGGGGCGGGGGGGGGTCGGGATGTTTTGAGAGAGTCTGGATTTAAAGTGTTCCTGGATGATCAGCATTAGTTGTGGCCAACCCACTCAGGACAGGGTGCACAGCGTGAATGGACATGCTCAGAATTTAAATGTCTTCTTTTGTAGATGCGAGCTGTGAACCTATGTGAAAGCAAGTGAGAATGTACAATAAACAAGATCTGTATATTGGGAGCCTGGTGCTTAGGTTATTAAAAAAGTGTTTAATTAAACTAAGAGAGGCAGCAATCTGTTGAAGATTATAAGAGAGCAGAATTTCTCAAACTTGGCTGTCCCTCAGCAGTAGCAATGAGGCCTCATAAAATTACAGATCTCCTGGGCGACTATTAAACAGACCTCCCGTGGATGGGGTCTCTGAGTCCACACTTCAGAGTCAGTCCCTACATGATTCAGTCTATGGCCAGTTTCCAGAAACACCAAGTTTGATGCATGTGTTACTATTTCAAAAACAAAATGCAAACTCTTGGGCGGAAGTCATAGAGAGACTACATTTTGGGTTGGTATTGCAAGTGTTTTCAATATAGGGTGTACAAAACCGAAGCTGTGCAGAACTGAAATGAACTGCTTATGAAGTAATGAGATTCCATCATGAAAAGGTAGCAATCAATGCAGTGGTCCTGAATTATTTTGTATTCATGCCACAATTTACACACGAAGTCCTCAGAACAGCAATAATCACCACATAATCTCTACTGTGGTGTGAAGACAAGTTGCTCCTCCCACAAGAGCCTCCCCAGTTGCCCCACAACCCCTCTGGCCACCTTCCAACAACACCCTGCAGCCTGAACAGAGCTCTCTGCCCACCAGGGCTGCTCTCCAGTCTTTGCTTCTACCTGAGGGTAAGTCCCCTGGGCTTAGCGACCTTCCCAAATAACTTGACCCAGCCTCTGGGACCTTCCACAACCCAGAAGGCTGTGTTGTGTTTTTTTTTTTAATGTGAATATGTATTTACTAGAGGCCCAGTGCACTAAATTCGCGCACAGGTAGGGTCCCTAGGCCTGACCAGCAATCAGGGCCAATCTGCAGGGTGACCGGCGGGGCAATCAGGGGCCCCCGCTGGCACCCACCTTGGCTGGCCTGGGGCCTGTGGGATGAGGCCAGCTCCTGCATTGAGCGTCTGCCCCTGGTGGTCAGTGTGCATCATAGCGACTGGTCGTTCAGCTGCTTGTCCCACTGTTCAGTTGATTTGCATATTAGGCTTTTATTACATAGGATTAGCTACTTGTTAGGTGCAAAGTCCACAGTCAAATCGTGTTTTCTATCTCCCGGGGACTATATATGAGAACAGGGAGATAATCAAGGAAAAGGATAGAAAGAAACAGCATTTTGGAATGCAGACAACCACTGGGCAGCACAATTTTCCAAACATAAACCAGGGTGAATGAACTCTGAGCACAAGTCTGAGAGTACAAATGAGCAGACAGATGTGAAGAGGCCAGTGTTTCAAAAAGAGGCCAAGTAAAAATGTTCAACCACGGCTTTTCCACAGAGACTCTAATTAATAGTTTGGGGGAGTTTAATAAGCATAATTGGCATAATTATTCCTCAAATTCTGAGACAAGTAGACTAATTTAAGCATGCAGGGCTGGCGCAGACACATGTACGGTACACAGATGTTTCAAAGAAGATGCATTTCTACTTTGGATTTTCAAATGATCTCTGAAGAGAGGAGGAGAAAGTCCGAAAACGTGTCTTTCTCAATGGCTGTCCACGCTAGTCCTGCCTTCCTCCAGGCACAATCACCTCCTGGGGCAGCCTGTGGGTGATCAGGCCTAAGCTGCCCCGGTCCCTCACATAACCAGAAACCTTGGAGGAAAGGTCTCATTTTTGTTCATGTGATGTTGGCTTGGAAATGTGTTTGGGAAATACACAGGCAGCTGAAAGGCACAAATCAAAGTTGAGATAGATAAACAGATAAGATAACTTACTAATTAATAAAGGAGAAGGAGGCAGGGTAACTCTCCATAAGGGCATTCTTAGAAAGGGAAATTACTGCACTAATAATAATAATAATGATAACAAACACCCCAGGGTTTGATTGGCATTTCAAAGGGCCTGTGGATTGAGCCCCATGGGTGGGACCAAGGCCTCTTCTTCTCCGTACAGATGCCCGTGGCCACCACGTGTAACTTTTGGGGGAAGGGGACTCCCTACTGCTATGTAGAGGAGGGGAAATGGTGAGCAAAGGGATCCATAGAGAAGGTCACCGGCTAGGCCGTACTCTCTTCTCAGTCCTTCATGCAGCAGACATGCACTAGGTGGCTATGCAGCACTGGCTACCACCCAGTCAAAGGAGAGTATGTTCTATCGTGAAAGATCACAGAGTCAATGGGGATCTAGACCCACAGAGAGACTTGACCTCTGACACACACAAAGCAAAGGGTGTAAGCAAGGCATGCAATGGGCTTTGGGGACTCTGCCTTAACTAGCCATCTGCTAAGAAGAGCAGCGGAAAGGGCATTCCAGGCAGAGGAAGAGCAAAATGTGTGGAAGTAACTGTGGGTAGTTTGGCAGCAGGAGAACAGGTGTCTGATGGTGGCAGCAGAGTGGAGGCAGTGAGAAGGGGAGAAAGGTGAGGGGGATGGAGGGCCTGGAGGGAGACAACATTTGTTGTAGCAACTAGAAGCCCGTAGGAAGTAACCAGAAGACCATGAAATGATCTGCATGCCTGCTTAGGAATGGCAGCAAAAATGGAAGGGACTAGAAGACAAGGTCAGCAGTGAGGAGCGACCTAACTCCATGTCCATCAAAGAAGTGTTCTAAGCATAGCCTTCCACACACAACTTCCTTGCCTTCTCTCCACATGTAGTGAGAAGGGGTCAGATGAACAAGGGAGCCAGCGCCAGGGTCGTTGCACCCCCTTCCCAGGTGGGTCTTCATGCGGTTTGTTCAGATCTGCCCGGCCCCTGGGCTCCCGTTAGTGAGCGAGTGAGAGGCTCCTTGGCAGCTGGTGTGAGTGAGAAAAATGACAGTTCCCGTCATGTGAAGGTGAGCACGTGGCCTCGGGAGCTGATTACAGAGGCACAGCAATCAAAGCACTGCTCTTGCTTCTTCCCAGAACCTCCCTCCCTTTCACTGCCCCCCGTCCCTGCTCAGTGTCAATTCAATTAAAATCAGAACCAATGTGGGCATCATGCAAATCGTCCGCAAGAGGGGCAAGGGCACCCCGAGGACATGAGAACCACATTCCCGCTGCTCTCTCTCTCTCTCTCTCTGGGCAGGGAAATGAGAGGAAGGAAGCCTGAAAGGAGGGGCCGGGGCTCCTGAGGAGGATGGACTCAGGCTGAAAGAGAGGACACCGCATCCGGGGAGAGGCTTGGAGCTCAATGCACTTCCTGCTTCAGTTTCCTGCTCATGACCTTGCTCATGCTCATGACTATGGGAAAGTGGTGAAGACTCCATGCTAATACATCATGCATAACCTGGGATGATGTGGGTGCTGTGTCCATGAGCTCTGATTGTGGAGACAGGTAGTATTCAGAAAAGCAAAAATATGTGCAGGAAAGGAGGATTTAAAAACCATGTTTTTTTCCTCCCAGAGATTATGATATTCACACAACCTATGCACACATGTTTATAACAGCATTATTCTTAACAGCCCCAAACTGGAACAACCCAGGCGTCCTTCAGTAGGCAAATGGTTAAACAAACTGATACGTCCATCCCATGACTGCGATTTAGCAACAGAACAGGATAAACTATTGATACACAACAACCTGGATGGATTTTAAAGAAATATTGCTGTGAAAAAAAGCCTATTCTATTCTAAGTCTATATGCTGTATGATTTCACTTATGCAACATCTGAAAATGACAAACTTATAGAAACCGAGAGTACATCAATGGATACCAGGGGTTGGGGCGGAGGGAGGTGGGGGAGGCAGGGGGCAGAGAGGAGCTGAATGTGGTTAGGAAAGGGCAATGCGAGGGGTCCTTATGGGGTTAGAACTGTTCAGGGTCTTGACTGTGGTGGAGGATAGAGAAACATCCACTTGGTAAAACCACATAGAATACTCACACAATTGCGAATAACTGGGAAATCTGAGTAGGACCAGGGCATTGCATGAGTGCCAATATCCTGGTGGTGATGTTAGGCTATAGGTTTGGAAGATGCTACCACAGAGGAAACTGAGTAAAAGGTATATAGAACGTCTCTATTGTTTCTTACAACTTTATGTGAACCTATAATGAACTCAAAACAAAGAAAAAAGTTTAATAAAAAATGATAGAGGGGGGAGACCAACATAAGCTTTCCCCATCAATTCCACAATTGCTCTGGGGGAGCAGTGTTCATTTGTGCCCTAAATCATGAGTCACAAAACTAAACTCCAGGGCGACCCTTCTACATCAGAAACAAGTCTGCTCTGGGTCAGACACTCGTTACTGACACTGCACATGGACCTCCCTCCCTCGGAGATGGCCGGTGAGCTGGAGGACTCCTTCTGCAGAAAACAAGCGACTGGCAAAAGGCTGCCATCACACAGATCACTAATCCACGTGCACACAGGTCTGGTGAGGGCTGACGTGAATGGGACATATTCACACTGGCTTTCTGGCACTTTCTCAAAACCTCATCTTCAAAGGACAACAGCTTCGTACTGAGCCCTCAGCAGAGTAACTGGAGGGCATCCCTGAAGCCAGGTCTCCCCTGGATCACCGGCCCCGCGCCCTCTTACAAGACCCTCCCCCCCGGCCTGGGTTCTCCCCCAGCCTACCTTCAGGAGGACTGGGCATGAAGCAACACGTTTTCCCAGAGGAGAGGCTCCTGATCACACCCTCTGTTTTGCTCTTCTGCTTCTTCCCTTCAAGTGTTTAACACGTTTGAGATTTTCAAGACAAAATGTGATGCCACCCCTATTTCTAAATAATGTCACTGCTCCCTGGCCGATAGCACTTCTTCAGTGTCACACAAAGGAAAATGTATGTGACAGAAAACAAAGCAGGCTTCCTTCGCAAGATGCCAATCTTCTGAGAGAGGCCTAATCTGCTAGAGCTGAAATCCATGCCACAGCGGGACCAGAAGAGTAGCCATTCCCTTGCTTTCTTATGATTTGGGCGCTAGGAAAACACCTTAGCCTATTTGCAAATGTAAAGAAAAGATGCAGCCATGCAATTTGTGTGGTTATCTGAGCTGAACAGATCTCTTATTCTCTCTTATGAATACCAACCCGAGGCTGGCACAGTTGCCAGCTGACTGCCAGTCATGCCCTCCAAGGATGGCACAGCGGAAAAGAAAGGAAGAAGCAATCCTTTTGTTAAGGAAGCCAGCCAACTGCGTGCTCAACGTAGAAGACGGCTGCTTCATTCTCTCTCTAAAGGGGTATCATAGGCCTCCAGCATGAGATGCCAGGAGCTAGGAGTCTCCCAAGACTGCCCAGAATGGCAAAGCCACCTATCAGAGAGCGAGAAAGCGAGAGCCAAGATGCCAAAGGGTGGTTCACCTTCAAAACAGCAAAGCCAATGGAAAAAGAAAGAAAGAAAAAGTTCGCAATTGAGTGTAACCATAAGTGGCTGATAGTGTTTGAATAACAAGGGTGTCAAGAAATTTGGAGGAAATGAAGCAAAAGAATGTGTGTATGGGGCACATCGGGAGCTGTCACAGATCCCTGTGTCCTCAAAGAAGAAAAATCCCTGGAAGGACCTGGGAGAAGCAGGCCCAGAGCCATTTGCTCGTCTGCAGTTCAAGAGCATAAACAGCCAAGGTGAGGACCCGAATGTGTCAAAGAAATTGAAAAGGTGATAATTTTGTCAGCACCCTGGGAGATGGGTAGAGAGGCCATATGGTGCCATTTCTTGCTCAAAATAAAATCTCATTACTATGACTGTCTTTGGGTTCCTGCCTCTGATTGTAAGTATGCATTGAAAAGAAAACCTCAAGAATCCCAGTCTCAACGGAATTCTAGGTAGACATTGAAACTGAGAAATAAAACTTTGTAGAGCAAAAATATTTTTGAATCTGAGAAAGTAAACAGAAAGTAGGCACTGCCTGTACAATTTCTGCTGGGTAAAGGGAAAAGAGGGAAAAATGTTTAATCATCTCAAACTGTGTCCCAAATCTAGTCTCATTCTGCAGTCGCATCTCACCCTCTAACACTTTCACTCCATGGAGGAAGGTCAGTAAACCTGTAGAATTTCCCAAAGAAAAAGCATACTCCACCCGACTGACATGGCTCAGTGGTTGAGCGTTGACTTATGAACCAGGAGATCACAGTTCAATTCCCAGTCAGGGTACATGCCTGGGTTGCGGACTCAATCCCCAGTAGGAGGTGTGCAGGAGGCAGCCAATCAATGATTCTCTCTCATCGTTGATGTTTCTATCTCTCTCTCACTCTCCCTTCCTCTCTGAAATCAATAAAAAATATTTTTTATATAAAAAGAAATAGCATTCTGCTTGGTGGCAGTGTTCTTAGCTGAGAAATCTGTTAGAATTACAGTCTAATAGCTGTAAAATATTTTTTCTAACCACTGTGAAATAACTACCATCTTCATTTTAAAAATCACTTTACGACCTGACTCTTCCACTCATTTATTATGAATCTACTATACTGCCAAAACCCTACCTAAACTTATGAGACTATATCATATAGGAGACCATGGCCATGGTTTTTTAAGAGATAACAAAAAATTATAAGTCTTGAATTTTTGCCTTCAAGGTGCTCATAGGTATTTGGAGAACATCATTCAAAATACACAAGTAATAGTAAAAGGCAGTGTGTGAGTTAGTGCCCAATGAGCCATTCAGCTCATGAACACAAAAGAAACCCACACCCTAAGAGGAAACAGAGTCTTGAAGGTCTTCAAAGAGCTGCACAGGACCTCCTGTACATCGGTGCTCTGAACAAACACCTCAGTTCCAAATAATGCTGGAGCCTGCTCTCATTCACATTGAGATGTGACTTACTGGTTCTCATCAGAGGCCACTACTTATGTGGCACAGACCCATGGCCACACTTGATAAAATTTAATCTAGCTATCAAAATCAGCAGAGATAATCTGAGGTTGGACATACACTGAGTGGCCAGGTTATTATGATCTCTGAACGCATAATAATCTGGCCACTCAGTGTATATCCTATATAATAAAAGGCTAATATGCAAATTGTCCCTTCAACCAGGAGTTTGACCAGCAGGCAGGCTGGCCAACCACCCATGTCCCCTCCCCCTGGCCAGGCTGGCCGGACCCCCCATCCATGCACGAATTCATGCACCAGGCCTCTAATATATATATTAGAGGCCCAGTGCATAATCTGGTGACTCTGTGACCAGATTATTATGTGTTTAGAGATCATAATAATCTGGCCACTCCGTGTATATGAAGAGGCAGTAGGGCCTCAGCTATTGCCCTAATCCTGGAGCAGAGAGAGGAAGGTTCCAAAGACAGCTTAAGATCAAGAGCAAGCACCTGAGATCCATGCCTCAGGCTTTGTGCTCACTCATTCAGCCTCCATTGAGTCCCCACTTTGTAATAAGACATGACTAGATGTTGGGGGAGATACAATCCTGAATATGATGCAAAATGGGGAGAAAGAGATGATGACAGCTATAGCACAGGAAAAGAAAACGTGATATGCAAGTTCCTAGGAGGAGTCGAGCTCTTATGGAGATCTGATGAGGGTTCCTGGATGAGTTGGCAGGCTTAGAGGATGAGGAGGTTCTGAATGAGATACAGTCTTAAAGGCACAGGGAAGGGGGTACCTGGAGGAGAGAGAGGGCTTTCTGTGAAGAGGTTAGTAGGTGAGAAAAGGCATGATGGTCTGAATAGCAAGGCTGGGCATGGCAGCAACATTTGTCCCTTAGACAGAAGTAAGCTCTGCTGGTCCTCCATTATGTACACATAAAAATCACTATTGGCAGATCTATAAAACTCGGGTCCATTAAATTAACTATCTAGTGAAAGTAATTAAGACAGGGAACTTCAGTTCAGGAGGACAGTATATCTTTGTTATCAAGTAGGCAGCTATTCACAGAAGACATTGATTGCAAGGTTATTAAACCTCAACAAATATGTTTTTAACCATACATTGTTTAACATAGAGCAATGACCTTTTTCAGGATAAATGGAAATCTTTTCCTAGGCAGGTAAATTATTGCCTACTGACAAATAGAGAATTGTTTCCCACAGGACATTTCTGTCTTGTTCTAAATTGTTCTTCCTAAATGTGGTTTCCTTCATGTTTCTTGGGAGACTGTGTGAATGACATATACACCTCTCACATATTAAAATTTTGTTTGATGATCAGGTTGATTTTTCCCCAAATAGTGACTCTCTCGTATTTCATTGCAGAAAATTTCTGGAAACTTCTACAAAACCAATACTACAGAGCGTTCAAATCTTATACTAAAAATGTCGTGGGTATAAAAAAAGCCAAATGCAAGAAGTGCAGTATATTCATGATGTAGTGCACACTTTACGAAGAGTAAATGTCAATCTGTCAATTGCTAGATCAACCCTACAGTAAATACCTTAAGAAAAGCAGGAACTGACACCCCCAATCAGACTTCGCTCTCCAATTACATTAGGATAATCATTGTCCAGACTCATTTATGTTTGTATAGGATAATTTTATTTCCTACACTAAAAGGTCCTTTATTACCAACCATCAACACCTTAATAGCAGTCCTAAATGTGAAGAAAAGCCACTTAAATTAATTCCACTTTATTCTGACTTTATTCCACTGTGTCAGCAGGGCCTCTCTGAGAGCTACAGGCTTCAGCCAATCAGAGGGAGGGCAGACAGCTGTGAACAATGCTCCAACAGGAAGCACACAATGGTTGCACAGTGGAGACATGAGGGGGTGAAAGGAATTAGAGAACAATTGTGCATAAAGAATGATCCAGAAGGTTAAACCTACTAAGAAAACTCAATGAGAATGGGGGAGGCAGATGATGGTCAGAGGGAGTGAAAAACAAGAAAAATCATACATTTTGGTTTTCTGACTCTGATGACTTTTATTTCAGGATAAAGAACACTAGTTCATGTCCAGCTGGTATGGCTCAGTGGTTGAGCATCAACCTATGAACTAGAAAAGGTCATGGTTTGATTCCCGGTCAGGGCCCATGTCCAGGTTATGGGCTCTATCCCCCGTAGGGGATGTGCAAGAGATAGCCAATCAATGATTGTCTCTCATCATTGATATTTCTATCTCTTTTTCACCCTCTTTGAAATCAATGAAAATATATTTTAAAAGAATACCCATTCATGGTTGATATGATGCTTTTCCTTGGTAGGACACTCTGATCAGTTTATACCTTCTTTTTCTGAACCCCATTTTCCCAGCATGACCAGGAAAGAATGCAGTCTTTACGCCCATTCCACAGATGCAACACTGAAATACCGATGGCTTGTGAATTCTATAAAATGAATGAGGAGGACCGATGATCCAGTGAAGATATTTTAAATCAAATTCTCAGAAGATGCTCATGAGGATTCTTTCCCCAATCATCACTTGAGAGCATATGCACTTATTCCAGTGATGGTATGACCACAGCCTGGGCATTTATGGTGTATCTTTGAGTTTTGACAGTTTAGGTTTAAATCCAGACATCTAGCCTCAATCCTTTGTAGTTATCTTGGTTCTGATCCAAACATAAATTATCCAGCTTGCTCATTTAGTTAATCAGACTTGACCTTCTATAACATTTAATTGCTTCTCAGAAGTGCTTCCACTCTGAGAAATCAGATTTGTTATCTCTGAGAATGCCTACCCCAACCAGTCTCTGAAGTGGATGCTCTCAGCACGTGGTGGAGTAGCACACCAAAGGAGCCAGAGGAAGTAGACAAAGGGAGGAAGAGGAAATAGGTAATGGAGATTGGGAAAGGAGAAGGATAGAAGAAAAGGGCCTTATCTCTGATAGGAACTCCAGGTTATCTTATCTCACTCCCAGGTTACTTGGTATCTTCCTGACCTGTGGTCTCAGGCATTCCACACATATTTATTGTGTCTCCTGTGTCCAGGTGCTCTATCAGGGGTCCTCAAACTTTTTAAACAGGGGGCCAGTTCACTGTCCCTCAGACCGTTGGAGGGCCGGACTACAGTTTTAAAAAAAACAAACTATGAATAAATTCCTATGCACACTGCAGGCCCGGGACGAGTCGGCTGCTAAGCAGGACAGGCAGCGGCACCCGGCGGGCCGGATAAATGTCCTCGGCGGGCCGCATGTGGCCCGCGGGCCATAGTTTGAGGACCCCTGCTAGATGTTGGGTTATGTATATGAACAAAACAGGTAAAGATAATTTCCTCGCATATTTTATTTTAGAAGGTGCAGGCAAGCAGTAATCAACAACAACAGATAAGCCAATGTATAGAGCTTTTCGATGGTGCTAAGTACTGTAGAAACTTTTTGAAACAGAGAAAGAAGGGCACCTGAGCTGGAGGGGATTCTGCAATTTTCAATATGGTTATGAGGGTAGGCTTCATTAACGGGGTGACAAATAAAGATTTGATGCAGGCGAGGGAGTTACCCAGGCAAATATCTAGGGACAAAACATCCTAGAACAATCATACCAAATGTCCTACAGCCAGAGGATGCCTGGAGTGTTCACAGAATACAAGGCAGCCAGTGTGGTTGGAATAGTGAAGATGCAGGTAGAATAGTGAAGAAAGTCAAAAGGAATTGGTGGTGGTGGTGGAGGTGATGGTGGTGAGGTGTATGTGGGGTGGGGGAAGAGAGTCCCAATGATGTGGACCCCATTAGGATCTGGGTATTTACTCTGAATGGTATGGAGAGCCATGACAGCATTCCAAGCAGAGGAGTGTCATGATCTGACCCATATTCTAATCAAGGATGCTGTCTTGAGGACAGATGGTAGGCAACACAGGTAGAAGCAGGGAGGCCAGTCAGGAAGTTCCTGCACTGACCCATGCTCTCCTGGTGGCACTGCCGGTGGGAGTGGTGCACTGTGACCTGTACCTGAACACACTGGTGCTCATATTCTCACCTAACACATTCCCCTCATCTTTCCTCTTGGGAGTAGGCTTCCTCAAGGGTGCTTCTTCTTGGCGATAGGGTAGGAATCTGCTATGATATCCGCTGGAGCCAAGCTTCGGAATGAGATCTGTAGTCTGTTGGCTTCAGCCCTGATGGTTTCCATTGAGAGTTCTAGCTGTCGGAGGCTGAACCAGTTAGCTCTCTCCCTAATCTGAGAAATGCAGCCTCTTGTTTTTGCCTGGTATGACTCTTTACCCCTATTCAACTTCTCTCCCAAACCACACATCTCCCCTTCTGCTCCACCAAGAGAGGGGTGTGGGCAGGTGCCAAGAGCAGCAAAGAGCGTTAAGGGAAGTTGGGACTTGAAGCTCTTTCAGAGTGTGCCAATGGCAGCCATACAATGTAGTCTACTATAGCTACTGTGTGTACACAACTTGGAAGTTCATCTCCTTCCCATGTTAAATATAATATTATGCACATATTGTGTACAACAGTTTCTAAGCACAATTACATTCTTTATTTCACATAATCTTTATAATATTCCTGTGAAGGAAACCATTCACATGGCCCTGTCATAGGGTATTTACGTAAATATTTTTCCAAACTTATGAAGAGGAAAATTGGGAATAAGAAGGATGAATAAACTGTCCCAGACCACACAGCTAACAAGGGATGAAGTCAAGACACGGTTCCAAGCCATCTTACTCTGGGTGCAGGATGCCCCAGAACAGGAAATCAGCCCTGGATTTCAACAGAAAGAGATTTTAAAAAATGCCTTCTGTTCCAGTGGAGGTTCCAAGAATATCTTACTTAGCTTCTAATCTCTAAATCTTATCACTCTTGTTCTCAAGAGGAAATGTCACCAGCCAACAAAGAGAAGGTTTATTCTGGGCAGAATTAACTGAATGACAAAGAATAAAATGATCTCCCCAGAATATGTCATCACAATTATCATTAGGAATTTATTGAGTTCCGGTCTGGGTACTGTCATACACTAGAGGAATTAATTTGGCCTTTCCTACCTTGAATAAACATTTGAACTTGTCCTTGGGGAAGTCTCTCTTCACTTTTATCCCTACTAGTCACTCATACTGTGAAAGTCACTGATCCAGACAAAATAATGGTATCTTATTTACTCCAAGGAACAGTGGGAAAAGAGGTTCAAGTTTGCTTTTCTATATCAAGTCTATGACGATTCTTATTGCCGTAAGGTTAACTCAAAAAGAAGACAAATAGCCCTAACCGGTTTGGCTCAGTGGATAGAGCATCTGCCTTCGGACTCAAGGATCCCAGGTTCGATTCCGGTCAAGGGCATGTTGCGGGCACATCCCCAGTAGGGGGTGTGCAGGAGAGAGCTGATCGATGTTTCTCTCTCATCGATGTTTCTAACTCTCTATCCCTCTTCCTTCTTCTCTGTTAAAAAAATCAATAAAATATATTTAAAAAATAAAATAAAAATGCTTTTTTAAAAAAAGGAAGACAAATAAACAATAGAAGATGAAATTAAAAAATGGTTTGAGATTTGACCTAAATGGAAGAGAAGAGGAAAAGGTCACAGACACAGGGAAGAGGAACAATGTTTACTGTTTTACAATGTGCTTGTATGAAAACATTTTTAAGATATAGAAGACTGAGCATCCAGAGTTTTGGAAGGAAATTTAATAAGTGGGAAGCAATAAGAATCGTCTACTTTATATCTTTAACTATAGGTGCTTTGCCTTCATCAAAATTATAAAAGGCTCTACATTTCCCCCATCAGTGAGGTTCTGCTGCATTTAGGTGACATAGTGCGCTTACCCTGAGTACCTTTCCATGTCCCCTCACTCCATATCCAGGCTGGATTTCTCTATTTTGACATTAGTAGAAAGCCATTTTAGCAATGGGATTGCGCATAGAACTACCCATGCAATAGCTCCACTTACATGTCTAATTGTATCCCAGCACAAACTTAGTACAGAGCTCTTGGCATTAGTTCCCCACCACTTACTGCCCTTCAAACAGGCTTCTCTCCATTTGTTTCCATCTGGTTAAATTTCACTGCCATCTACTCAGTAGCCCAAGTTAAGTGCTCATCCTTGTTTCTTCTTCTGCCTCACCCATCACCAGATGCTAGCTGTTCTTCTTTCTACATGCATTTAAATCCGCCCTCTCCTCTTCAGTTCTGCTGGCACCACACCATCCAAGCCACCATTCTCTCACCTTGACTAAAGCAATAGTTTTCTGGCTGGTTTCTCTGCTTCCAGTTTTACCCCCAAATTCATTTCCCACAAAATAGCTAGAGTGATCATTCTTAAATGTCAATTAGTGTAATCTCCTGTCCTGGAAGAAAAGTCCATCTCCCTACCATGGTACCCGAGGCCTTCCATAATCTAACTACCACTTCCGTATCCAGGGTGCTCCATCCTCTCTGACCTGGGACTCAACTCTTGCCACATGTCTTTCTGTTCCTGAACTTCACTTGCACCTGAGGGTCTATGGAGGGGGTGTACACCTGCTTTCCGCCTGCATCTTGTGTCCCTCAGAGCTTTGACAGGTTTGTTCAGTTTCTTCAATGTGGACTCAGACATCACCTCTCCAGAGAAGCCCTCCCGTACCACCCTGTCCTAATGTAAAGCTTGATCGCACCTCAGTTCCTGCTGTCACATAATCCTGTTCATTCCTTTCGGTGTAATCATCAGACTCTATAAGCAGCCTGTGTATTTCCTTGCTTGCTTATTTCCTAGGGTCTACCCCATGAGGGCAATGTGAGCTTCTGCAGGCGGGGACTTTGTCTATCGTTTTGACTCTGCATTCCCAGTTCTTGGCACCATGAGCAACGTACATGAAGTGCTTATTATGTTTTGCTAAATTAATTAATGGGTCAAGACCTAGATAAAGAAATAGAAAATACTATGGTTTTCCATAGACTCATATAGCTTCTGAAGATTCAGTGTATAATTGATCTTAAAGATTATCTGGCCCACATTCTTATTATTTAATAGATGAGGAGAAGACTGGGCAAGGAAGAAAGCTCCAGATCATTTATGGATTGCCAACCTCTGGTATGGAATGTTCCTCTCCATATTCATCTCATATTTTAACACTTACCTAAAAAGTGGCCTCTTAATTAAGAAGCACTATATACATAATTCTAGCTAAATCTTGCCTTGTAAAAATATACAGTATCCATCGTTCTGAATATGGGAATGTTGAAAAGTCACATGGCCATTTTTTCTTCTTGCTTATAAGCAATAATCTTTCAGAATATCCCAGCATATCAGGGTCCAGTTCACCCTGAGACCTGCTGGGTTGAACAATTCCATATCTCGTTCTCCTTCCCCACCCATTATAGTTGTTTTCCAGTTAATTGTATAGTATAGTACCAACTTTTTAATATAAATTAGATGGTATTCACCAGGTAGGACTACAATCTATTTACGGTTGATTCCAAAATAAACCAGTTGTCTAAGTTGTTGGGAAAAAGACCTAGTTACTTCACATCTATCCCTGGGGGGGCTGCTTGCAGCCTCGGCAATTGAACATTCTTCTGGTTGAACGGGGAACCCAAGGAGAGGTTGCTGTCTTGTACCGAACAAACTCCACAAGGATGCTTCATCCTTCCCTAATGGAACCTGGCTATGTTTTCACCAGATTCTGAATTTTCATTCCAAAGAGCTTCATTATTTCCACATAGTTCCCACTGGTCACAGACAGATGGGGACAATAAAGATATAATCCTACAGACAGCAGCAAACACCACAGTTCCTGCTGAATTCCAATCCTGAGAGCCAGAGTCCAAACACCCTGCGACCAGCTGGGAATTTACTCTAAGCTATCATGAATCCCCAACATCCATAATTTCCTCGTGGAGACAGACTGTATGCCACGTTGGTTCCATCTTGCAAGGCAGCATGTACAAACATAATTGCTGCTTTTCTCATAGCCATTCTAAGGGATTAAAGGACAGGGAGGAAGATGGGAATCAATGTGCATCACAAATGTTTTGGTGATATTTTGAAATCGTCGTTGCTAATGAATTCCTGTTGCTTTCTTTTTCTTTTTTTTTTTTTTTGGAACAACTTTATTGAGCTATAATTCACACAACATATTCATTCAAGGTGTATAATTCAATGGCTTTTAGCATATTCATGACGTTGTACAACCATCACTACAATCAACGTTAGAGCTTTTTAATCACTCCCCCCAAAAGAAATCGTGCACCCTTTGAGGAGTCAACCCCCAATCTCCCCAACCTCCTCCCTTCCCTATTCTAGGTAATCACTAATCTACTTCTTTCTAGATTTGCCTATTATAGACATTTCATACAAATGAAATCATACAACCTGTGGTCTTTTATACTAGTTTCTTCCATTTAGCATAATATTTTCCAAGTTTATCCACATTGTAGCATGAATTAGTACTTCATTTCTTTTTACTGATGAATAACATTCCATTTCAGGGATCTACTACATTTTATGGATCCATTCATCCATTTATCTCTGGATTCAATTTATCTGGTGCATTGATATATACGTTTTTGTAACTGCCAGGTTTTTCTGAAAGCAGCTGAACTATTTTACATTCCCATTTATATGAGCGTTCCAATTTCTCTATGTCCTTTCCTACACATTATCATCTCTCTCTATCCTGCTCTCTCTCTCTCTCTCCCTCTCTCTCTCTCTCTCTCTTAATTGTAGCCATCCTAGTAGGCATAAAGTAACACCCCACGGAGTTTTGCTTTGTATTTCCCTGGTGATTGGTGATGTTGAGCATCTTTTCATGTGTTTATTGGCCATTCCCACATTTTCTTTGGAGCAATGTCTATCGAAATTCCTTGGTTCCTTTAAAATTGGGTTGTCTTTTTATTAGTGAGTTGTAAGGGTTATTACTCTGTTGCTTTCTTGTTAATGCTTTTAGATTGAAATTTAGAAAGTTAAGTGTATATTTCAGTTTACTTTGATTTATATTTTTGTATAATTGATACCAAAGAATCAAAGTATTTCTGTATAACTTTTCTCATCGCCTCCAATCTCACAGATTTCCATGGACATGTCCATATGTGTATCACACATTGAAACCCATGTATGGTCATTGCTTACATTAGTAAACGGGCAAGGTTTTGGGTGAATGATCCACTTGTCTTTAATCCAAAGTGTAGAAAACCTTAGAGCAGTGGTCGGCAAACTGCGGCTCACAAGCCACATGCAGCTCTTTGGCCCCTTGAGTGTGGCTCTTCCACAAAATACCACGGCCTGGGCGAGTCTATTTTGAAGAAGTGGCGTTAGAAGAAGTTTAAGTTTAAAAAATTTGACTCTCAAAAGAAATTTCAATCATTGTACTGTTGATATTTGGCTCTGTTGACTAATAAGTTTGCCGACCACTGCCTTAGAGCTATAGAGAACCAACTTAATTGCCCACTATTAAGTCCTGAGGCATGTTTGAAGTCATACTTATTTGAAATTGGTTCAGTAAAAAAGCAGAATAAAACATTATGGCACATAGGGAGTACTCATCAACTGTTGATTGAAGGAATACAATTCGAGGTGTTTGCGAGGCGTGATGTTTTAAGTGGTTGGCTTTTTTTGTTTAGAAAAGCAGATGAAGGGGTAGAACTATTTCCTTCTTGATCAGAGAGCTGTTGACCTTCTGAAGCCAGAGCCAATAATACTTATGCCTTGATAGTCCTGAATGTGTTTCTGCCTTTGGACAGGGAGAGTTGCTCATTTGCAGATGGATAGCCCTATCTACAAATGAGTTTAACCCCCAATGTAGGTCATAGTATATGCATGAGTGAGTTTATCTAGTTCTGGGGAGAAAGATCTAAGTCGGATATGATTATCAGACTTACTGCTTACTCAAAGATCTAGAAGAATGTTTAAAAGGTACTTATCCAACAGTTAATTCCATTGCCCTTGCTGTTGGCATTTACGCTCTAAAGATTAACTACATCCTGCACGTTTTCTTTGTTACTACTCAAGGTTGCCTGCTCGTTGGTCCTTTTTTGGTCAGATGCAATTATAAGTAATAAAAAGGGACAGGACTTCAATTTCTACAACATATTAGCTGTTTAATTGTGGGCAAGTTACTTAACCTCTCTGAGTTTCAGTTTCTTCTTCCATAGATTTGAGATGCTAAATATAACATGCTTTACCCCTCCCTTCCAGGATTGTGGTAAATATTAATTGGGATAATATGGGAGAGCACTTTGCAAAATGCTAAACTCAAAACAAATATTAGTTGTAGTTCTTATAATTGTTTGGTAATCTCAAATCAACCCATTAGTTGATTCTTCTTCTTCTTCCTCTTTCCACCTCCTCTTCTTCCTCTGTCTTCTCTCTTTTCCTTCATAGCTCTTGTTAATGTGACATTTGAAAAGAATTTGTAACAAATTACTGAAATAAAATTTGAAGATAAACAGCTGACTTTTTTTTTTTTTTTTTTTTGCCTTTTGATTCTTTTCTGCTAACACAGAACATAGGAGAATATGAGGGGGGAAAAAATGGTCCTGTGGGTAATAGATATCACTTTTGTTGATGGTGGCAACATGGAAACTTGCCAGAAATAAGAGATTGCCCTAATTTATTCCACTTGAAATGCCACAGGCGTTGAATGACCACAGAGACAATATTTTCCAGGAAATGAAAACCACTAATGGGCATTATTTTAGTAATTTCAAATACTTTCATGATAAACACCTGCTCCTTTTGGAAACAGATGACATGTTGATGTTTACCCATTTATATTTGTATGCTGCTGAGCCATCTGACAGCACTCACTAAATAATAAATAATGATAATAATCATCCTCATCCAAAAATCTTCAGGAGGGAAAAAAAAAAGGTGGCATATCCTATAAAAATTGGATCTGGCTCTTTAAATTGAAGACATGCCATTAGTGAAGATAATCCATTTATTTCTGATTCAAAGAAAATGTCATTTTAAAAATTAAAATAATAACAATAGTCAATGTCCTTTATGGCCCACAATAAAAAATGAGGACAGGGGCTACATGTGTCCTCTGTGGATATATTCTTCAGCACACTTAGTATATGCTCCATAAGTATTTGTTATATGAATGAAGTATATGGACATACCAAATCAGCAATGGTCCCAAGGGGTAGCAAAATTATAGACCAGAATACTTCGACCTTTTTTTCCTCTCTCTAAGTTGAAGCAATCCTAAAGACTTCCTTGAGCTTAACTGATCAGACAATACAAATTTGAGGCAGTGATTTGGGAGTTTAAATGTCTTTGAAAGAAAGTTTTGTTTTCAAATATTCATGGGCTGCTGAGATCAGTGTACACCTGTGTCTCAGCAAATTGAGGAAAGAACTAAATAGGATCAAGGAAAATAAGTGTATGAGGAACAAGGGGGCTTAACTACTTCTTCATAATGACTTTCGGGTTTACTGCACCAAGCCAGGTGCAGAATTTCCTGAACTCTCTAAATCGATTCTGCCCCCTGAGCCTGGCAAGGTGTTATGAGTGGATTTCTTACCCACCTCGGTGATTTTAATATCAGCCAATGCATCCTTTCCAGCAACTTCTCATTCTGTCTCCCTTTTTTTTTTTTTTTTTTCTCCTCCTGGGAACCCTGATGACTGGGCTTCTCCCCTCCACCCAACAATTCTTCCAGAGGCGCTTGGGAGATGCTCATGCATATTCATCTTTGCCAAGATGACAAGACTAAATTAAAGCTTTTTGGTGAAGGCTATTGTCTCACTTTCTTGCCAGGCAGACTGCTCCTTGACACCAGAGGGGTATCGTGGCAATCTAAGCTCTAACTCCTAAGTGACTCCATTGCCTGGAACCAGACTTTCAAGTAAAAATACATTGCCCCTTAAGAGCACTGCTCAGTAAGAGATTTATTGACAATCAAATATGGTGCCTTCCCTTTTAAGCAAAAGCCAGAATAATGAAAGAAAAGGGCAATGTGAGTGAGGAGATTAAAAACAGCTGGGACCCTGCTAGGCTTAGAGAGCAAATAAAAGAAACACCACTCTGCGAGCCAAGATGTATTATCAATTGCCCAGTTGCACTGGGTGGGGCACTTGTAATTGATGAGCATCTGGAATACTAGGGGGCTATTTATTTACATGACTGAGCACAAGGACCCCGATTCCTGTAACTTCAGTGACCCCAAAGCCTTCCTGTAAACAGGCGGGCTTCTGTGTACAGCTTGACATTACTCAAAGAGAGGGCATGGCACCCTTTCCGATAAAGACGGGGTGCAGAACCACACAGCTAAGGAAGCCAGTCAACTGGCAATGACTTGCCTTGAGTGTGTCATCTGGCTCCAAGTCAGCATGCTGCTACAAACGTGCTGTCTTGATTCAACGGGGTTAGGCTTTTCCCACATGGCAAGATGGAATCCATCATCAACACCTCATTTTGCACTCTCTACAAACAACACAGCATTTCAGCAGAAGGATTTTCCTCCACTAGTGTACCTCTTTCCTTCTCAGCATCCTGATACCCTCAGGGTATATTGCATCCTTCGCATCTTGCTCTGTGAAATTTGAAAGGGTTTGAGAGGTGTAAATAAAGTATCACTGTACTTCTAGAGGGACACATTGTCCATCTAGGAAAGGATCAGCTCTTCAGGAAAAGATTATTAAACCTTAATATGCTCACTTATTAAGGGCAGAAACCATGTCATTTCAGTTCTGCACCAAATTCAGCACATGGCACCTGCCTAATCAATGTGACACTGGAAGAGCCATCAGAATGCTAAGCCTGCTGCGTGGACTCACTGCCACACCTCACTGCTTCTCGGAGGTGACTAAGGTCCGGAAAGGCCCGGATAATGAGCCATTCACTGCAATTAACTGGGAATGACTAAGCCAGGAGCCAGCCGGGTATTTAGGTTGGTCATGGAACTCTTCTCTCTGGAAGGAAGACAAACGGTGTTGATGGCAGTGAATTGGAGTCAATAGCCACGCTGCTGCTGAGGGTATTGATTTAGCGAGAGCCTGAGACCCAGCCTCTGAGTCACCAGCTCTCCTTCAAGTGCCCGTGTGTGATTGACTTACTGCTCCCTTGTTTAATGGGGCAAGCGTGATCTGCGTGGGAGGGCTCCCAAATCGGCGTTTAGTCAAAGAACAAGTAAGTAAGGGAGAAAAGAGGTATCCTTTCTGGGAAGTTCAGAAAAGCAGAAAAGGCGTTCCAGATATTACAGTTTCTTTCATGCACAGCTGCCAGGTATACCTCAAAAGCACAATTACCAACCCAGATAGATGACCAATTTTTAAGTGACTCCTCCCCGACAGCCACACATTTTATCAAAGCAGAAAAATAAATAAAATTGGCATTTTAAAGCTTTCCTGAAATACACAAAAAATTCACTCAAGCATCCCTTCCAAAATGAGGTCAAAAGAATTGTGTCTCATTCAGTGATCTATATATCGATGGCTATCATGACAGTTTCAAACCCTGTTCCATTGTGTTACAGGTTTTTGCACAGTAACTTCAAAACGAAGTGGGGAGATGTTTTTAATAACAATGTGTGTGTGTCCGGCCAGCGTGGCTCAGTGATTGTGTATCGACCTATGAACGAGCAGGTCATGGTTCAATACCCAGGCAGGGCACATGCCCAGGCTGTGGGCTCAATCCCCAGTGTGGGGCGTGCAGGGGCAACCAATCAATGATTCTCCCTCATCATGGATGTTTCTATCTCTCTAAAAAATATATTTTATTGAGTTTTTTACAGAGAGGAAGGGAGAGGGACAGAGAGTCAGAAACATCGATGAGAGAGAAACATCGATCAGCTGCATCCTGCAGACCCCCCACTGGGGATGTGCCCACAACCAAGGTACATGCCCTTGACTGGAATCGAACCTGGGACCCTTCAGTCCATAGGCCGACGCTCTATCCACTGAACCAAACGCGTCAGGGCTAATGTTTCTATCTCTCTGTCTCTCTCCCTTCTTCTCTGAAATCAATAAAAACATATTAAAAAAATAATAACAATATGTGTGAAAAATGACCAAGAATTTTATAGTATTATCACAGCTCTGAGTTTAAAAACAGCCCTGATGGGTTTGGCTCAGTGGATAGAGCCTTGGCCTGTGGACTGAAGGGTCCCAGGTTCGATTCCGGTCAAGGGCATGTACCTTGGTTGTGGGCACATCCCCAATAGGAGGTGTGCAGGAAGCAGCTGATCGATGTTTCTCTCTCCTTGATGTTTCTAACTCTCTATCCCTCTCCCTTCCTCTCTGTAAAAATCAATAAAATATATTTTAAAAAAGTGAAATTATGGTTTAAAATGTACATGTATTTATCGATTTTATTTAGTTTACATAGCAGGTGTGTAAACAAGTAAAGTATGAAAACAAAATGAATAAGATTCCCACTCCACTCTGGTCAGACTACGTCTGGAACAATGAGTACCAGAGGCCTGTACAAACCAGGGATATTGGGCAGAGAACAACCAGATGAACAGGGGCCTAGCCTTCGGCTCCAGATGGATATGAAGAAGAGCGATGTCAACAGAGACCACATAGTTGCCTTTGAATAAGGGAAGAGCTGTGGGTAGAAGTGAAGTCACATTTGTTCTATATGGCCCCTGAGGTGGAACTAGTATTAGTAGGTGGACTTTGCTGGGAGACCATGGAATCGCATGGAAGGAGGCCCATCCAAAGCCATGGCTACACAGAGCAGCAGAAGTGGTATGGAACAGAGACACCCACAGGGATGTTCAAAAAGGGACTATTTGAGGACTTGACAGGCAGGTCATAGAAGACATGCCTCTTAGATTGGGAACATATAAAAAAGTGAGCTATACGTTTTATTCTAATCATGACAGAATATGAATCTCTGAAATTTATCTCTTCGTATCTTAATGTAGCTTATATGGGAAGATACCTAACTGAAGGCATTTAAATAAAGAACTTACCCCGCATATGCAAAGTATAAACAACATGATAGATAAGAGAACAGCAGGATTTCTTTCTCAGAGGAAAGAAATGCATGTGGCAAATGCAGGAGAAGAGAAACAATCTCGCTTTGGCAGGCTAATTGAAAAGAACAAGAGGCTCTCATTTATACAGTGTTTTGGGCAGGCAAGTCTTCCAGGGCATAAAAACATCAAGAAAATACTGAGAATAGCCTGATCTTAGGAAGGAAGTGGGGGAGATGGTGAGTAACAGAATTTTAGGCAGAGATCTTTAGAGGATCTGAGAATAGCTTCTTACTTAAAATTAGCTCTGGGGGAAAACAAAGAGAAAAATATTGTACTTCTATTTGTTACCTTTGAAAATTATCTTTGCTTCCATTATTGTTTTAGAAGATGTGTGTACGTGTGTGTGTGTGAGTGTGTATGTGTGTTTGACTATTTACTATATTTACCTACATATTTTTAAAAGCATTGTTTTTTTTTGTTTTGCTTTGTTTTTTAAACAAAGGTTAACTGCTCATTGCTCTAACACAGACCCTTGAGGCTCCAGTCACCTAGTGATGGAAATCCAACAGTGCAGAAGACAGGAAAACAGCTGGCTAGGCAGAGGAGCTAAACAAACTTAACTTTCTCCCTCTCAAGACATGGCATAGCTATTTCAATGCTGATTTCAAGAAACCTCGGCTCTGCCTCCACATTTTCATCTTTCACAAAGGATGAAAGGTCCAAGCTGCTCTTAATTACAGATTTGAATCTTTAGTACTTTAGCAACACCTTGTTCTGATGTTTAATTAATGCAAACGACCAAAATATCATTTTGTAGTTTCTTATCTCTTGTCTTTTTTGAGATAAAAAAAAAAAAAAATTACCTTCAAGTCTACTGGAGTCGAGTCTCCAAGAAGGCAAAGTTCATATATTTCCTGTTTATCATGAAATCCCCACATTAGTAAGAAATCTAACACCCAGTAGACACTCCAAACATAGTTCTGAAATGAAAGAAGAAAGTGGATCCATCTCTACGCTGATTCTAGACAGCGCTCTACAAAGAGGAGTTAACAGCCTGGATGCAACCTGCCTTTTCAGCCTCCTTCATGCTACGGCCCAGCCCATGCCCTGCCGCCCTCCACCCATCATCCCTCAGGCAAGCTCCATTTGCCCCCAGCCTGTGCACATGCTCCCACCCATGTGGAAGTCCTCTGGCCTACCTACTTTTCATGAACCACCTCAAGGACCATCGCTCAGAAATCAGCCGTGACTGCCGTGAGAAAAGCCCTCCCTCCCCTGTACCCGCACGCAGTCCTGTGCCTGTCACAGGTATCCTGGCTTGCACACCTGTTTAGGTGTGCCAGTCTCCCTTGAGAAGGGAGCCATGGCTTATTTGGAAGAACAAGAAGAGCAGTTTTATAGACTCTCATTATATAACCGTAGTTGGTTGTTGTTATGTCTTGTTTTTAAGTCTAAATTATTTGTTTGTTTTTTCATTATATAAAAAGATTGAGGGGGGGGGGGGGAATGCCAAAGTAGATAAAGCAAAATCTCTACCCAACCAATTTCATTCCTTTAGAGGCGGCCACTTGTATCAGATGTTGTGTTCTTTTAAGGGTTATTTTTTTGTACATACAATTACTCAAAAAATCTCTGGGCTGTGGGCATGCACTTAGGCACACATATATGGATATAGATATAGTGTGACGCTTTAAAAACAAGTTTTTTTCAAATATATTTTATTGATTTTTTACAGAGAGGAAGGGAGAGGAATAGAGAGTTAGAAACATCGATGAGAGAGAAACATCAATCAGCTGCCTCCTGCACACCCTCTAATGGGGATGTGCCCTGCCCGCAACCAGGGTACATGCCCTTGACCGGAACCAAACCTGCGACCCTTCAGTCTGCAGGCCGACGCTCTATCCACTGAGCCAAACTGGTTAGAACGAAAAACAAGTTTTGGATATATGTATACCACACTGCTACTTATTCTTCCACTTAGCAACATGTTCTGGATATCTCCCGTGTCAGTGTATCTGGAAAACAATACTGCTTTCCACAGTTGAATAGGTTTCCATAGCATGGCAGTATATTTCATGAAATTTCATCTACTTTGCATTTCTAGGACTTAGCACAATGCTTTGCACCTAATAAATGACCAGGTCCTACCTACATATTCAAGGCAGTTGAACATTTTGATGAATATTTTCTCTCCATAGACTTGAAGCTTTTCCTGAGATAAATCAGGTATCCAAATTCTGATTCTAGCTCATCGCAGGTAAGTAGGTAAGTAACATGTGAGCTGGATGTTGATAAATAAAGAGACGCATTATTCAGAAGACGTGCAGTCCTAAACCCAGAGCAGAGTGCAGGAAAGACAAAGGGAGAGGGGTTTGATGACGGAACCCAGGAAAGATGGGCTTTTCTGGATTTCCTGAAAGCTGAGCATGCAGAGCAGCAGGAGATGAGAAACTTGGAAGACTGAATTCATGCGCCCTGTCTGCTGCTCAGAAAAGCCAGGTGCTCTCTAAATCCATTCTTCCCGGGGACAAGGGAGGAAGTCTGACTCCTCACTCTCCCCCACCCCCATCCAATCTCACCTCCCAGTATTTACCTATGACACTCTGGAGTTGACATTCCAGTCAGGTATTGATTCAAGCAACACTGTTGACTGTTTATTAATTGCTATGCTACTGATAATGTTCTATGTGTTGGGAATCATAGCTGCCATCAAAACAAAGCCCTCATCTAAATGAATTGTATAACCCACTGGAATAGGCAGACAATACATAATCTACACTAATAAAAAGTAAAGTTGCAAATTGACTGTACCTTCACAATGCCCACCAGCCAATCAGGAGTGAGTATGCAAATTAACACAATGAAGATGGCGGGTTAATTTGGGTACACAGGCGCCGAGCAGCCAGGGGCGGGATGGGACACCTGCATCATCGCCATGGTGCCATGGCAATGATGCAGGCATTCCACACTGCCCCAGCCACTCTGGGCCTCTGGGCACGTGGGAAGGTGGAAAGGCAGCTCCAGGCCGGAGCAAAGGCAGAAAGGTGGCTCTGGGCCACAGCAAAGGCAGTGCCAGCAGCCAGGGGAAGGAAGGCCTATTCTTGCATGAATCTTCATGCATCGGGCCTCTAGTCCTATCTAATAAAAGAGTAATATGCAAATTGACTGTACCTCTGCTACGCCCACAAGCCACGCCTACAAGCCAGTCAGGAGCGAATATGCAAATAAACTCAACCAAGATGGCTGTGGCCACGGAGAGCAGGAGGGAGGCTTGGGTTTCCCTGGCAATGGAGGAAGCCAAGCTTTCCACCTGCCCTTGCCAGCCTAGGCCTCTACTCAATGCTACATAGATTCAATGATAGAAGTTAAATAAATCCCAATAAAAATGGCAGCAGCCATGGAGCTGGAGAGAGCAGGAGGCTAGGGTTGCCCCTGGCGATGGAGGAAGCCAAGCTTCTGCAGCCCTGGCCAGCCTAGGCCTCCACTCCAGGCTACAGAGTTTCAATTATAGAAGATAAATAAATCCCAACAGAAATGGCTGCCACCATGGAGCGAGCAGAAGGCTTGGCTCCGCTCTAGGCTACAAAGTTTCAATTGTAGAAGATAAATAAATCCCAGATACCAGGACCTCTCCTTGGGTCGCAGGGGGGCGTGGCCAACCTGCAAACCACCACAGGCCCCTCGCCCAGGCCTCCCCACACTCCAAGGGAACCCCCACCCTGATCCGGGACACCCTTCAGAGCAAACCAGCTGGCCCCCACCCATGCACCAGGCCTCTATCCTATCTAATAAAAGAGTAATATGCAGATTGACCATCACTCCAACACACAAGATGGCTGCCCCCATGTGGTCAAAGATCCTGCCCCCATGTGGACACAAGATGTCCACCACAAGATGGTCAGCAGGGGAGGGCAGTTGGGAAGGACCAGGCCTGCAAAGGAGGGCAGTTGGGGGCGATCAAGCCTGCAGGGGAGGGCAGTTAGGGGTGACCAGGCTGGCAGAGGAGGGAAGTTGGGGGTGACCGGGCCTGCAGGGGAGGGCAGTTGCGGGGGGGTGGGGACCCATGCCTGCAATGGAGAGCAGTTGGGGGGGACCAGGCCTGCAGGGGAGGGTAGTTAGGGGCAAACAGGCTGGCAGGGGAGCAGTTAGGCATCAATCAGGCTGGCAGGGCAGTGGTTAGGGGGTGATCAGGCTGGCAGGCAGAAGCAGTTAGGGGCAATCAGGAAGGCAGGCAGGTGAGCAGTTGGGAGCCAGCAGTCTTTTTTTTTTTTTTTTTTTTTAATATATTTTATTGATTTTTTACAGAGAGGAAGGGAGAGGGATAGAGAGTTAGAAACATCGATGGGAGAAAAACATCGATCAGCTGCCTCCTGCACACCCCCTACTGGGGACAGGCCTGCAACCAAGGTACATGCCCTTGACTGGAATCGAACCTGGGACCTTTCAGTCCGCAGGCCGATGCTCTATCCACTGAGCCAAACCGGTTTTGGCAGGAGCCAGCAGTCTTGGATTGTGAGAGGGCAGTCGGACATCCCTTGAGGGGTCCCAGATTGGAGAGGGTGAAGGCTGGGCTGAGGGACACCCCTCACTCCATGCACGAATTTCGTGCACCGGGCCTCTAGTGTATATATAATACATAATGGCTACAATTGTGTAGTGCTTCCTATGTGTCCATGCTGAGCACTGTGACGTGAATTCATTTATGCTTTACCACAGGAACATTATGAGGTTCTACTGTTACATAGGAGGCACTCTTACTAGTATGTCCCCAGGTTACCAATGCAGAAACCAAGGCTAGAGAGAGAGGATAAATAAACTTGCTCGAGACCACAAAGCCAGGAGGTAACTTCTCACGGACTTTGAAGTCAAGCTCAGGTCTAATACCAAACCTCATGCTTTCAGGGGTACACCTTCTGACCAAGTTACTCAGTCTCTCTGGATCTCGAGTTTGTTCATCTGTCAAACAGGATAATAATACCTTGCAGTAATGTGAGGGCAAAATGCACAGAGCACTAACCCAGACTTCCCCTCGTTCTAAAAGGAAGGGTGTGAGCTCCCTTTGCTGTGGTCTCCCCCCTCAGCCAGTCCCTTGGGGTGTCTATTTGGCCAAGAGTGAGTAGCCTTTCCTCGCAGGTGAGAGCCATGAAGGGCCTGGGAGGTGAGGAGGGATGAAGGACATTGGGGCTCAGCTCAGAGTCTCTCTACATAGGACTTTCCTATCTCGAAATCCAGCCGATGGGTACTTGTAAATTATGTATATAAAGACATGGATCTGGGAGGTGAATTATCAGAAGGGATAAATAATCAGCAATCTTGGCCCAGACCTGTCTGTGAACTGTAAAATTCTGACTTTGGGGAGGCCAAGTTAATGAGGCATTACCATAGCAATCTGTCAGGTTATGCTAAGTGCTTTTAAATAACATCATTTCTATTGATTTCAAGACAGTTTTAAAAGGTGCAATGGAAAAAGGAACTTCTTTCATCATACCAGAGAGCTGGCATTATCAATTAGCAAGTATTTAGACTATGCAAAAATATATATTCTGGAAATCAAAGAACAAGACAGAATTAAGACGAGGTTATTCTCTGAATGCCAAATTAAAAGAAAACTAATAAACTGGTCCTTTGACTTACCGTGCAAATTGTTTGTAAACCCAAATTTGAAAATTCTATTTGGATAGTCAACCGAGTGGTAGCATTTCCCCGGCTTCGTAAGCCTAGCCTCACTTCTCTGTTATTCTACATATGAAAAAGGACCGGATTATCTGGCTTGTAAAGTATAAGATGCACAGGAAATATTTATAAAGATGGATATTATGACACCGGGGCACGAAGGAAGATGTACAGACTGCGGGTGGTCTGACCCTGTATCCTCCCCCTGCCGCCTGGTCTGGACCACACAGCGTGGCCTTTACCGAACATCTGCAAAACCCACACAAACGCAACAGAACTACGCTTCCTGAAGAGCAACCTGAGCTTTGCAAAGGGCAGGGAAGTGTCAGGTTAGGTACCAGAGAGAACGCTGGAGCCCCTCCAGATCTGGTTTCTCAGAAGCGTGAACGTCAGACTTCATCCTTTCATAGTGACCTTAAATTCATTTGGGATAAAGAAATAGCACTCTTCGTATTATCCCTTGTGATTAAGAATCCCAGGAAGATGCCATTTTGTGTATGTTATATTTTGCGCCGATAAACTTAGCAAGAGGAAAACACGGAGAGGAAAAGCAAGGCTTCTGGATTCCGGGAGACCCGAATTCAAATCCCGACTCACGGAGATGGGACAGCGTGAGGGGAGATGAGGCCAGCCCTCTAGTGCAAACCCTGCCTCCGGATACGTACGAGCTTTAAAATCTCGGACACGCTCTCTATGCACATTGGCTTTGCTTCGCCTGTTTCCTGTCTGTGAAATGGATATTCCGGTAGGGCTGTAAGGAACACAAGAATTAATGCACATAGAGGATTTCAAACGCCACCCATGCCCACGGTAGGCATTTAATAATTGTCCCTTTCCTCTGTAAACCAGGGATGATGATAATGCTAGCCACACTCCATAAGGTTGTTTTAAGGCTTAAATGAGACAATGCCCCAAAGATGCTTCGCCTACTGCCTGGCGCAGTGTAACTGGGCCAGCGATGGGGAGCCATTGCTTTTATTTATTTTATTATTATTATTATTATTATTATTATTATTATTATTATATATTTTATTGATTTTTTACAGAGAGGAAGGGAGAGAGATAGAGAGTTAGAAACATCAATGAGAGAGAAACATCTCCTGCACACTCCCCACTGGGTATGTGCCCGCAACCGAGGTACATGCCCTTGACCAGAATCGAACCTGGGACCCTTGAGTCTGCAGGCCAACGCTCTATCCACTGAGCCAAACCGGTTAGGGCAAGGAGCCATTGCTTTTAGAGGTCAGAGCAATGAAAGGCAATGAGTAAAACGTGTCAGATTTGTATCTGCCCGCGCCACCCTTCCTTCAATAGCATTGACACACTTGGTTCTGTATCTACTACCAAGAAGCCTGGAACTTTTAAAATATTGCATAAGTTCTGAAGTCCTCAGCTTCCTGAGCTCTAAAATGTAAAATCTAGATAATCCGATGCACTCTCCACTGGGAAGCTGCTGGATTCTAACTCCCAGTTAGAGGTCTCAGGGTGTGTTAAAAGAGGAAGGGAACAAAGACTTTCTCCTCTCCATCACTCCCTCTGAACATCCTGTGCTCCTGGAAGCACTTGCAATTCTAAGCCACTAAGTGGACAAAGGCCAGTGGCTTTGAAAGGCCGTTGATAGGCTAGCCCAGTGGTCGGCAAACTCATTAGTCCACAGAGCCAAATATCAACAGGACAACGATTGAAATTTCTTTGGAGAGCCAAATTTTTTAAACTTAAACTTCTCCTAATGCCACTTCTTCAGAATAGACTTGCCCAGGCCGTGGCATTTTGTGGAAGAGCCACACCCAAGGGGCCAAAGAGCCGCATGTGGCTCGCGAGCCGCAGTTTGCCGACCACGGGGCTAGCCCAATAAAGCAAGTACCCAGTGTGCACCTGAGAGTCCACCGGGGCCGACCCCAGATCGTAGTCTCTTGAGCATCTTCTGTCCCTGCATCACAGGTCTGCTTGTTTGCCAGCTGTTATGCCCAGGCCCGAAATGCAAATAAGACCCTTAGGAACTCAGAGAATCCTTCTGGTCAGCCAAGATGTGAAGGAAAAGATCCCATGAATGGGACCCTTGCTGCTCCCGCTCAAGTACACAGGGTGCAGTGACCTGTTGCCAGTGTCTCCGCCTGGAAGGTTAGGGGAGCTCAGGGTGCTGCGTTTAACCTTAGACCAAGTTCCACATGTCCCTGCAGCGAGTCCCCTCACCTTCCAGAGGAAGCCATAAAAGTTTCAGTTCAAATCGAAGGCTTTGATACTCAACAAATTCACAGGCTCTAAGTCAGACCATTGGCAATAGAATAGCAGCATGTAGATGCTTCTCCGGATGATACTCCAGTTTAAAGGTTCTGGATGGCATGGGCTTGGTGCTAACGTTGGATCGGCCTGGATTTCTGTGACCTCTCTAGGCCTGAGCCTTTCCATCTGTACAAAGGCAGAGGTTGGGGAGGGTCAGTAAAACTAGATGACTCCCGAGATTCCTTCGCCTTCCGATGCTAACCATATGTTCACTCAAAGGAAACGATTGCTTAGCCAGCTACTGGCTGTCGGAGGAAGAGGCACCATGGCTCTGAGGTGGGGTAGGCGCATTCTCAGGTGGCAATCTCCACAGAGAAAGGCAGACTGTCAAATGAAATTTTGAGGCTCAGGCTTCTGGACGCATTGCTGTCACTACAATTTCCCTTTAATATGAGACAACCAGCTATTCCTATGATGCCCTCACCTGTCATCACTCCCCGCCTCCCACCCCCAGCCACAGACCCTGCGGCATGCACCTCCTCCCAGCCATGGGTCTGCACTCATGCTGATCTTCTGCCTTGGAAAGTATTTCCATACCCTTCTCTGCTGTTAGCCTTGGAAGTTCACCTTTTTGCATGCCTTAGCAGTAGGATTTACAAGTGCTGGCTACCCCAGAAGAACGCCGATGTGAATAAAGGATGCTATATGATGGAAAAGAATAAAGGATGCTATATGATGGAAAAGAATATCTAAAGCAATGACCTTCTCCAGGATCAAAGGAATATATTAAGGGCTGGAGCAGGTTATAGTTCAGGGTGTGGGGTTCCCCATTCCCTGTAAGTCATGCCACCTCCTACTCCCTGTTCTAACAGCTCATAAGACAGCCTACTTTAACATCTCCCACTGGTGTCTAAGAACCAAATCTACTCAGTCTTGGAAAAATGCATACTTATATGGGAACAAAAACAATAAATAAAAAGCTACAGAGAAAGCTATCCTAAATCCTCTCCAGCTGACTACTTCATATCATAAATTTTATTGATCAAGAATGGCTTTCTTAAGCCCTCCCTCTCTCCCCCCCAATCAATGCCAGGCCCTTAATATGCATTCTTAAAGCACTGTGCTCTCTTCTTCATCATATCACTTAATTACAGCTGTAATGAAACACTTATTGGTGGTAATTATTTGTTTAATATCTATTTTCTTCTTTGATTGATTAAAAACAATATGAGTGGAAGGACTGTGTGAGCGTGTTTACCCATAGAATCCCCTCATCCTGTGTGATTCCTGCAACGGGACAGATGCCCAGAAATTTTATGTCCATTGAATGATGATGAAACAATACAATTTTTCAGTATCGAGAGGTTTAAGAATGAAAGGCTCACATCCCACATAAGAAAAGGTACACTTGTCAGCTCAGCTGCCCTAATGCCACCTTAGGTTTGCAAATAGAAATGTGGGTGTGTGTACTCTGAGGTAGTTTCACAAATAGCACACTTATCCAAAAATGCATTAGGGCAAATACTATCAATTTGAATTTAAAAGCCATGATATCATTCTTCAGAGGGAATGTACTAGTGGAGTATGTAACATTATATTCTAGGTATTTTGCTTTTGATGTTCCCCTCTTCCCCACCAGATCAAGAATCTGTTAGAAGAATATTGCTCACCAGTTCTGCAATCACCCTACACCTATCACGGTGCATGGCAGAGGATAACAGACTTGAATGAAGTCTTTGTTGAATGAATGAATGAATGAATGGGGGATGAATAAATGATCCAAAGACACCTAAAGAGGAAAACTACAAAGGTGAGCCCAGACTGTAAGGCGGAAGTAAGTTCGCCATTAATGCCTTCATGTTCAGTATGGAGAAACAGAATATGTGTTTCTAACAGAGTTCCCACCTCTATTTATTATTAATAAACGGCTTCCATAATAAACATGACTTTTCTCAGAAACCTACTAGATTTTCAAGGGGAAGCAGCAGCTGTGATGAATTGGGGAGAGAGAAAAAAATATAGCAGCTCTCCCCAGAGCAGATGCCTTTCAATTTAGTTTAAGTATGCATGGACACACACACACACACACACACACACACACACACACACACACACGTGTGCTGCAGCAACAATCCATAGAGCCTCTCTCCACATGTGCCTGACAGATGAAGCAGGGCTGGAAGGCACCTAGTTGAGCCAGCCTGTCACTCATCATTTCGCTCATGATGGGGAAATGAAGTCCATTTCCAAGCAACCGGGAGCACAGAGTAATTGGGCCCTCCAAAGTCTTTTCACCTAATTATCTCAAGTTGTACTTATTTTTTTAAAGAATTAACTCTTAGCAGTTGATGGACAGAACCTGCAGAAAATGAAGGCAATGGACAGGATGATAAAGAAAATGCTGTGGCCACCTCTTGCTCTCCTCCCCGTCCTCTCTCCCCGCACCCCCCCGACCCCCAGCCCCTCTGTACTCTCTGCCCCCTTCCAGGTGTGCCCCAGGGCAGGATTTGTAGCTCTACTCTTACTGGCACAGCAGAGAGCCATGGACCAGATTCCTTCCGCTCGCTGCTGCCTGCGTTCTCTCCCTGGGAACTTCCCGGGAGATGTTCATTGTGATGTGGGCTGCGTTGGCTGGACCTCCTGCCTTTCTGAGCAGAGCCACGGACACTGAGCTCAAAGGGACATGTCCTCCTGGCTGCCTCCTTCATCCCCAGGCCCACCAGCGTGGAAGCGGCCAAGGAAATGGTTTTGCAGGAGTCGGGAGTTCCTACATGTATCACTATTTCTTTGACGGCAATTATGAGAGTGGAAAAGACTATTTTCCTTTGAAAATAAACCTGGACCTTAACTCAGAAAGACCAGGATTCAAATTCCATGTCTACTTCTTCCTAGATGAGTAATCTTAGGAAGGTTCATTCACTTCTCTCAACTTGCTTTATTGAATATGCCACTTTTATGAGGGTTAAATGACATGCTTGGTATAGAGCAAGTACACAGCAAGGATAATGTAGGTCTGTTTATACCTGTCTGTGTCCTTTTGTATCTTGTCCCTCTCCCTAAGTTTTAATCATGGCCACAATTTTCTTTCCTTCATAAGAGGAGGGGATCTAGCTAAAAGCAACAGTGAAATAGATATCCAGGTTCCTCTCTCCCTCTCTCTCTCTCTGAACTGTAGGTACCTATTCATACACATGAAATGAAGTCATTCCAATGAAGCCTTGCCCACTGTGGCCTCCCTCGGCTTTCTACTTGTCATCCGGTCGATAAGCCTCTCAAAAGGGGTCAAACATTTCTGTGTCTGAAGTTCAGTGAAGATTCCTCCAGGTTCTGCCTCCTGGTGATCGTTTTCTGGAGCCTGGTGTGGCTGTTCATCGTTGTTTCAAGGGCTTCTCAGTGAGACCACAGCATCCTGGGCCCATAACCTATGCTCCAAACACAGGATTCTGTTCATTTCTTCAGTGATTGTCACCTTGGAAGCCCCGAGTTCTCTCTCTCACACCTGGAACACTGGACTTAAAGCTTTACACCTGTGATATGTTTCCCACCCTACAACACTACATTGTCAGCATCAGCCTTGGCTTTTAGAGATACTATTTTTTCAAAACACAGTCTGCATATAAGCCAGAAGGGGTGTGTGTGTGTGTGTGTGTGTGTGTGTGTGTGTGTGTGTGTGTGTTGAGAGCTATGAAAACCTTGAGTCCTCTGAAAGATCCTGTCTCTGAGCTCTGATCTCGCATCTGTAGAGTGGGAAGTAGTTTCCCAGGAGAAAGCTGAAGGACTCAGAGGCTATTTCTTGTAGCTGAGACTGTGAACCTTCCCTGAAGTCACCCCAAGACAGGGAGTCACCAACTTTGAGGCAAAATAAATATGCGGATTAAGTCAGCACCATCTACCATGTCTTCCACACAATATCTCTTTTCAGTCTCACCAAAGAACCCTATGAAGTAGACAGAGCGAAGGCTTAACAATTTGGTAAGGATTTGATGCACACGCACCTGCTCAGGGAGTGAAAGGATGGGGAGGTGAAGCCAAGACTACCTGATTCTAAGAAATGTGGTCACAGACACCAGCCAGGATAACAACAATACAAGGAATCTTTCTTGCTCTTTCCCACCCTCAAATCAGATAGCTGTGCAAAATTCTTCCGCAGTCTGTAAGGCTGGGTAGAGTCTGCCTGCTTTCTTCTCCACTGCCTCTCAGATCATACTTCCTACCTCTGTCTCCACTGCTCCTGCATCCCAGACCCTCTAACCACTGTGATGCTCATCAAATATGTCAGATGCTCTTATGCATCGAGACCATTGCAGCCCCATCGTCGTCTCCCTCAAAAGTGCTTTCCCCATGCTTGGCCAAGCCCTCACCTCCTTCCAAGATTTGCCCAGCTGCCTCCTTTCCCAGGTAGCCTACCCTGAACACCCTATTGGAATTGCCACCCATCCTCCCCATGCCACTGCACTCTTGATTCTGCTTACTCGGTTCTACTTGTTGAGTTTTTCCAAATACTTGTAATCTTCTAACAATCTCTCTGATTTACTTCCTAATGTTAGTGTTGTTATTGTCTGTCTCCTGCTAGTCCAGAAGCTTCCTCACCATATGGCTGTGTCTATTTCATCCACGTGTCTGGAACAGTGTTGGAGTGAATGATTGAACTAAGAAATCTTGTCTATCCTATTTTTTAAACACTCAGGGCTCAATTAGAGCTGCAAGAGATGAGTATGAAGTTGTGGCTAAGAGAGCATTTGAATGATATTTGATAAGTAGAAATTGACAACTAAAGGAAACCTAAAAAATTCTGAGAATCTATAGTTCAGTGAACATCCAGCATGCAGGTGTTGCTTTGGCTGTGTGTTTTCTAGAGCATAACTAAAACAAACAAACAAACAAACCAGCAAGTTTAGTGTTCACAGTTAATTTAGTTAATTTGCAAAGGAAGACTTAGAAAAAAAAAACACCCGCAAAACCTTAGAAAATAACACAAAGTTGCATTTCAAAATGCAACTGTGTATTTGTGTGTGTGATGAGAATATACACAAAAAAAGTTGCATTTACTTTTTACGTGCCTGAGAGAAAACAAATTTAAAAACAATAACCTTACAATAATAAAATTAGCAGTAAGAAGAACAATGCAGCCCTAACTGGTTTGGCTCAGTGGATAGAGCGTCAGCCTGTGGACTGAAGGGTCCCAGGTTCGATTCTGGTCAAGGGCATGTACCTTGGTTGTGGACACATCCCCAGTAGGGGGTGTGCAGGAGGCAGCTGATCGATGATTCTCTCTCATTGATGTTTCTAACTCTCTATCCCTCTCCCTTCCTCTCTGTAAAAAATCAATAAAATATATTTTTTTAAAAAAAGAAGAAGAAGAAGAATGCAGTATTCTCTGTGTAACACCAGGACCATGGTTACAGCCCAGTCTTATCCTTTAACAAAGTCTGATTACTCCTCTCCTCTGTGCACCTGCCCTGATTTTCTGTCCTGTCTTTCCTGGCTCTAGTTCTTCTAACCAGATTCCTGAAACTGAAAAAACAACAACTTCCATTTGTCTCCAGAATCTTACGCACAGGCCATCTCCGCCACAACACCTTCTTTCATACACTGAGTCTGATTCCTGTTTGGGTTCCTTGCACTGCCTTCTTCTCTGGCGTGCTGAGACATGTATCATGTAGTCATGTGAGGTGGTTGGCTGCAACATTGGCCACAAACTCCTCACCTCACTATGTGTAAGCAGCTTTCCATGTGACTTCGCGGCCACTCCCAGGAGAAGGTGGGGTCTATCTCTTCATCTGCAGAAGCTGGGCTTGGCCACCGGACTTGCTGTTGCCAAGGAGACGTTAGCAAATGTGTGGCTAGGAGATGCTCCGTGGACTGCTCATTGGGACTTGTCTGGTTACTGCCCTTGGAATGGCTGTGACTATCATCAGGGGAAAGAGCCCGTGGTTCACAGAGACACAGGGCCAAGTCTCCCCATGACCCCAGCTGACATCAAGCTCATGGCTTGGCACATGTGTGAGGCCATCCAGCCCAGCGGAGCCTTCTGTCAACCGCAGAGATCAGCTGTCTTGGGGTGACTTCAGGTAAGGTTCACAATCTCAGCTCACTCTGGGCCCATAACCTACTCTCCAAACACAGGATTCTGTTAATTTCTTCAGTGATTGTCACCTTGGAAGTCCCGAGTTCTAGGGACTTCCTAGCCCACTCAGCTCACTCATACATTCCTTGAGAAATATGAAGTGTTTGCTGTTTAAAGCTACTAAGCTGGTGGGTAATTTGTTATGCAGCACAAACTAAGTCCTACCCAAGATGTAGGTTAGAACCGGAATGGAAGGAGTCCATGAGCACATCAAATACAGAAAATGAGTATATTTCTATTCTTAAGAAAACCAGATGAAAAACAAGAAGAAGAATGGCCCTCACAGAGCAATACTGATAATAATAATAGTGAATAATATATAACCTTCATGTATAACCTCATGGCATAATCAACACTTGACATAGAAAGCAGCTCTGCAGGTCACAAGTAAAGTAGAAACCTGGGTATTGTAGAGTAAAATTATTTCAAATGTGATGATCTTCAGAAGGAAGCATAGACATTTTTATAAATTAATTCATAACATAAGGTACTTAATAATAATTTGGGGTAACATATGCTATAAAAGTATACTACTCCAGTTTTAATAATAATAAAAATAAAAGACAACACCCCAAAGAACCAAATGATAGTATTTTTTTTCTTTTCTAACTCACACTTTTAGATTCACAGGCTCTGCGTGTGTGTGTGTGTGTGTGTGTGTGTGTGTGTGTGATTTGGGTGTGTGATGAGAATATACACATTCTCATCATTTATGGTACAAAAAACATTCTAAAAGCTTAGACTACATCTGTGTACTTTTTGTGGTGTATGTATAAATACATGTACTTATTTTAATGTGGTTATAATTATTACTGAATTGTAGCTTTTAATGGGACGATCATTAGGGACATTTCAATCTGACTGCATTTAGCTTCCATTGAGACTCTGAAATTATTTTGTCCAAATGTTCGGGTTTTGAAAAAAGTCAAATTGTGTTTGTCTCCAATAGTCTTCCTTGATTTTTCAGACTGGTATTTTAAGGCAAATTTAATCCGTATCGTTCATACTCATTTACACTTAAATTATACAACTAGAGCTTTTAACAGCCATTTAATGTCCCAGACACCTTTGGAGCTTTTAAAGCGAGCTCCTAAAAGCCTTTTCCATCTCCTCCACCCTCTTCTCATCAGCTGAAGAGGTTGCATTTTGCTCAGAGTAAACAAATTGAATACTGAAACTTTGGGTTATTTTCCCTCCAGGTTTATGACCTATGAATGTCAAGTGGCTTTCAGATGTGACATAACTAATTCTCCCTTCTGGATGAACCAATAGAGGGTGCGTGGCACATGACACGTCTCATGAACAGCTCTGTCGCCAGCCAACGAGTCAATCCGCGGCCTGCTCATTGGGGATCCAGAGCACATACATAGATAATTACAAAACCTCAGACTCCTGTGACGTTTCTCATCCGGAAATTGCAAGGCTGCCTTTAGAATGGCATAAGCATGTATCTTTAAACTTGCTGTAGACACAAAAAAACACCTAGTTATATCTTTACATTTTTATATCTTTTTTTTAATATATTTTATTGATTTATTTTTCTTATTTTTTTTTACAGAGAGGAAGGGAGAGGGATAGAGAGCTAGAAACATCGATCAGCTGCCTCCTGCACACCCCCCACCGGGGATGTGCCTGCAACCAAGGTACATGCCCTTGACCGGAATCGAACCCGGGACCCTTCAGTCCGCAGGCCGACGCTCTATCCACTGAGCCAAACCGGTTTCGGCTACATTTTTATATCTTATATCTTTTTACAGGTGGGAAAGGCTTAAGCCACTATAAAGCAGAGAGCCAAGGGTCCTTTCCCCAGGCTCACAGTCCTCTGAAGCAAAAAGAAGTTTAAGAAAAGGTCGTATTTTGAGTGTGTGCATGTGTGTGTGTGTGTTTGTGTGTGTGTGCGCGCGCGCGAGAGAGAGAGAGAGAGAGAGAGAGAGAGAGAGAGAGAGAGAGAGATGAAGAGACAGAGAAGTAGGAACAGATGGACAGTGGCAGAGAGGTAGAGTGAGAGGGGAGAGATGGAGGACTTAAGAATTGCACAAACACCCATCTCTTTGGAATTGCGAGGTTACTGAGAGCTGGGGCTGGACTCTTACGAATTCTAGTCACTATTTTTCGCAAGACAAACCTCCACGCCACTGCTGTGCAGTTAGCCCTGCCCTTACAGGTACTGCGTCGTGGCCACTGCAAATCAGGTTCACACGCCGTGCTCCTAATTCCCTTCACTGCTCTCAGGTCCCATCTCTGCACTCAGTGCGCCCCATGCGTTATTCCCAGGGCCCACCGCCACCCGTCTTCATAACTCCAGATTGGCGGAGAGAGAGAAATATCAGAAACGTCCTGGGGAACACGGGGAGGAAGGGGGAGCGATCCATCTGGAAGAAAGCTGGGAGCAGGCAAGGCAGGCAGGGGCTGAATGGCATCAGAGTGTCTCCTTTGATCACTGGAGGGAGTGAAGCCCAGAGGACGGCCTGCCAGCCAGGCCGTGCCTGAGCCCTGAGCCCTGAGGGCTGCCTCTGCCCCTCCTAGCACCGCCCACCCCGCTGCCACCAGGAGAGCAGCTAGAGCCAGTGTTCTGGATCGCTGCCTTTTCCTAATAAGACTTTGCACAAACTGCTAAATGAAGCTGCCTGCCCGGTTGAGTTCAATCCCAGCCCCATTTCAGTTTACCCATTTCCTCAGCATGTAATCTCAGCTCCTCACTATCGGATTCCTTCAGGGCCTTGTAACTGATGAATAGAGGCCATGGGCAGGGGAGGGGGGGGCGGTAGAGGAGGGGGCGCCCAGGGTGCAGGTAACACAGAGTCATAGCGCACCACCCTCAGCAGGCACCGTCTGCAAAGCCCCGGAATATGTGCATTCCTGCTGCAGGGGGCTATCAGAGAGTACGTCCCACAGGCCTCGCCTGACACTTGTATTCGCCCTCGGACCTTCCTGCCTCTGAAGAGGCATCTCCGTGACAGGGACTCCCTTCCTCCAGAGACCACTTTCCCAGGAAGTTCTCCTTCCCACCCTGGTGACATTTGCCTCCCTGAAACGGTTTCCCGGGCTGTCACCTGCACCCTTGTTGTTCTAACCCCCAACAGGGAATTCCTCCAATGAATCCCCCAGCTACGGAATATAAATGAGTCATTCTGGCAATAGAAGCAACTTGTTTGAATTTTTTTTTTTTAAAAGCAACCCCCTTAGGAGCCCTTCAGGTGGGACATAATGGATGGGTTTGTTTGGATGCCTCAAACACAAATGCCATGGTCTCTGTGCTGATTTCCACCACCGCCCATCACTCATCATTCTCTCTACTTTCCATGGATAGAATCGGGGGCCTATCACCTTGAGCCCAGCCTGGGGACTTTCCAGACCTCCAAAACATGAGGATACCAGACGGTCACCGCCTGTGCTTTAAAATCCTTGTAATTTAAGCTCAAGGTGGGCACCCAGGCTGGTCAAGGGAAAGACACTCGCCGGATTGTGCCCAGAGGAGTGAGTCGGTAGTGGCCGCTCCCCCAGCCCAGCCTGGCAGTTGCCAGCAGCAACAGGGAGCGTCGGCCTGGGCGGAGGGTGCTGGGCCAGCTGGCTGCTGTGGTCCCAATGAGAGGGTCAGTGCCTTTTACATTTTCCTGTTCGGTGAAGCCCTCTCCCAGCTTCTCCCCGGGGAGATGAGCAAGGCCGGACCAATCCCTCTGCGCCGCCAGCCTCTCCAGCAGGGCTTTAAGAGCGTCCCTGCCCCAGTCTGACTTCTCTCAAGGCCCGGCTCCTGCAAAGGGGGGCTCGCTGAAGCCCTGCGGCTGGGCTGGCCTTGTCCTCTGCATTCTTACACTTTATTTCATCTCATTTTCAGTTGAAAAGAAATCACAGGGAAGTGCAGGCTTGGTAAAAACCAAATTGGAACCAAGTTAAGAAGCAGCAGTTAAAAACCAATCCAGGCCCTGACTGGGTTGCTCAGTTGATTGGAGCATCGTCCAGATATACCAAGGTTGCAGGTTCGATCTCCGGTCCAGGGCACCAGGGCACATACAAGAAGCAACCAATGAATGCATAAATGAGTGGAACACAAATTGATGTGTCTCTCTCCCTCTCTCTCTCTCTCTCTCTCTCTCTCTCTCTCTCTCTTCCCCTTGCTTTCTAAAAATCGATCAATTAAAAAATCAGTGCAGAGGTACTTTTGATGTTGAGTTGTGTCTGTGTAACAGTGTGGGAGGGCAATTTATACTTTGTGTTGAAATACAGGGTTTACTGATAGATAAGGAATGAGATCAGGAAACATTAAGTGATCACCATTTGGAAGTCAAAAAATGCTCAAAGGCAGTGAACTGTGTGTCTCCTGTGATGAGAACTTGGACAGACTGGTACTGGCTGCATCCGGGCTCTGAGGGGAAGGTAGAATGATTGGCCAGTGACATCTGTGGCTGGCAGGGCACAGAGACCCCTCCATGCCATGGCCTGCCCCACTCCAGGGACTGCCTGGAAGTTTGGCACCACCGCCATTATTATATTTCACTCGAGAGCTGCTAAACTCTGTTCCTGGGTTTGATAGAGCAAGAACCTTAACAAGAGTTCCCCGAGGTCTTGGGGATTGGCACTCATCTGAGTCCACCAGTTCTGCACAAGCCCTTGTTAGAGGCACTGGGACCAGCTGGTCCCAGCAACACACCATGAGGTCCAGTGCCCCGCAAAGTACCTGAGGCCATATGCCCACACTCCTTTGTCCTTTGTGCAGTAGTTGTCAATTTTGTGATTGTTTTTATTTCCCTGTTTTAAAGTAGAATTTCAGCTTGTTCTATATTATGTACTAGAGGCCTGGTGCACGAATTCGTGCACCAGTGGGGTCCCTCGGCCTGGCCTGTGGGATCAGGCTGAAACTGGCTCTCTGATATCCCCTGAGGGGTCCCGGATTGCGAGAGGGCACAAGCCAGGCTGAGGGACCCCACCGGTGCACGATCAGGATCGGGGAGGGACACGGGAGGTTGGCCAGCCAGGGAGGGACCACAGGAGGGCTCCAGGCATGTCCGGACCCCAGCAGCAAACTAACCTATGGGTCAGAGAGTCTTCCCCGTGGTGGTCAGTGCACATCATAGCAAGCAGTTGAGCAGTCTTAGCATATCATTAGCATATTATGCTTTGATTGGTTGAACAGCTGACCGGTCGACTGGACACTTAGCATATTAGGCTTTTATTATATAGGATTTTGCCCCAAACTTGGTTTTTCTGCCCTGTTACCTTGACTGTTATCATTGTTAAAGTAATATAAATGGAACCACTTTTAGGGAGGACCCAGAGTGCCTTATGCATCTTGCTCCTCAAACCTTGGCATATAAAAACAGGACAATATGATCTTGGGACTGAGCCCAAAGTGATGCTGTGTCCCAAAGAACTGTCTGCAGGAACAAGACCACAGTAATTATGACTACTGTGCTGATGACTACCAGATGAAAATAAAAATAGAATTAGCATCACTATGCTATGCTGTCTGCACCAACAGGCATGCCTTCCTTCCATTGACATAACCATCCCCTTCCCTTTCTCATAAATGCCCATTGCATTTCTTTTCTAAGAGAAAGACTATTTGGGCTTGGGTATTTTCTTCTCCTTCTCCTTCTCCTTCTCTTCCTCCTCCTCCTTCTCCTCATCCTCCTCTTCCTCCTTCTTGATCTCAAATAAATGCTTGCTGCCTTTCACTTTGAAATGCCTTTTTATTCTTAGGTTAACACCATAGATAGGGTCTGGGGAGGTAAGTACTGTTATAATTCATCTTATGAACAAGTATAAGGGAGGAAGAAATGTGGCTTCTCTCAATTTACTTCTATATCTAGCTCCATACTACCACGAGATAGCTAGTGCATACCCCACAAGACGTGGCTGATAGCGAAAGTGACAGCCTTGTGGTTCTTGGAGGCATCCACATGTTGGCAGCAATACCAGGCCAGGAGGTTCCCCTGGGAGAACTCTCTTGACAAATGGAAAGCATGCCAGACAGGAGGGGCACATGGCTCCTTTATTTGGTCCCCCGTTTTGTCTGAGAGGAGCAGCACGCCGGGTATCAAATGTTGAGTGTGAATCACGTGGGAGCTGGTACATGGAGCTTGCTGGAGGCATCACCTAAGTGCACGGGAAACTGAAGGGGGGGACGGGCACAGACATGCCAGGCTCCTGCTGCTCTTCTGAAGAAGCTTCTTCAGCCCGCCCGGTGGCCACAGCTGCCTCTGCTCTCCCAGGGCTCGGAAGCTGTCTCCACCAGGACCTCTGGGAGAGGCGGGGAAGGTGTGTGTAGTCCTGAGGAGTCGGGAGTCAGAACTCAGAAGCTGACCTTGACCGTCCTGTGACTCCTGGGCACGAAGCAGGCACGAGATGCAAGTCGCTGTTAGGGTGCGTCAAGAGGAGCAAATCCAATGTCTCTGTCTGCCGGAGGCTCTTCTGATTCCAGGTCTTCAAATCACGCAGGTATCCCACCTCAACCACCACTCAGTTCTCGCCCCCACTTACAAATCACTTCCGTTTTTAAGCTCTAAACTCCAGGTGCCTCCAGAGGGCTCCACTCCTGTCCAGGTCTGTTGATGAACTGTCCGAATCCCCTAGGCCTCCCTGGTGAGTCACAGATGTGAAAGTGGACGGAACTAATCTCGGGATTATATGCCACCCCCCCCCCCTTATTTTTATTTTGTCGGAAATGAGAATCTGAAATCTTTCGGCAACTATCACTATGGCCTGAACTCCTTTCCTTTTTTAGATCCCAAACATTTTATAATGCTCAGAGGCCTTCTCAAAGGCGGCTGCTGTCCCGGTCACGGTTGTCCCTAAGACACTCTGCGATGGTTTGACTATTTATTACTGTCGAACCTTTGGTGGGTAAGACTCCATTCACGGCCCCTTAGCAGCTCGGGTCACAGTGCATGATGGCACCGGGATAAAGTGATTGCTCTTAGGAGGAAATGAAATCCTGTTTGCAGAACACTGAGTGGGAGCCAGCTGACACCTCTAAGGAAAGCTGGGTCCCCAAGATAGCTCAGCCTCCTGCTCTCCAACCCCTTCTACAGCACCCTAAAGCCAACCTGTCCACCACGGGCCAGTGGTATGCATTGAGTGACGTCACTTGCTCTAAGACTCAGTTTCCTCTCTAGAACACAGAGGAACGCTAGAGTTTAAGGTGTGAATCGGGCAGCACCTATCCACGTACCAGCACAGTACCCCTCTCAGTGGGCAAGTAGGAGACTGAGTCTCAGGATAGTGCCCAACCCCTGGGGCACAGCACCCAGATCTGAGGCCTGCACAGGGTGCAGAGTGCAGGCAGCCCACCTATGAGCCCTGAGGCACCCACATGGGGAGGTACCAGGTTTGCCTCCGGGCCATTCTGAGGTGTGAAGGGAATTAAGCTGAGCGTGCGTGACTGCACAGAGAATGCTATATTATCCAGTACACCGTTTTTACACTATGGCTAATGAGTTTTGACCTGTGTGAATTTGGCCTCATAATTACACAACTCAAATTTCCTATTAGCCAATCAGAGCGAGGCTGTGAGCTCAGCCATGCCTGGAGCCTCAGTGAGGAGAGCAGACACCGGGGACGAAGGAACGTAGCACTGTTCTCCTCTTCTGAATGACTTCTGTGGTGAGCGGATCTGCTTTCTCTCTCCATTTGTCAACACCAGCTCTGTTTACTTCTCCCCCACCTGCAGCTCCCCAAGGTCACGGCCACTCAGGCCAGACTTCCAAGCCACCCAGGGTGTGGCCTGCAGTCACCCGGAGCCCAGCGGCAGCGGCAGGTCCAGGTGATTCCTGGGCTGTGGGCGAGCAGGTTTGAGGTACCCAGACAGGGAAGGTGACGCCTGTGCTAATTCAGAGGCCTGTGAACGACCACTGAGCCGGTAAATAGGCACAGAGGCCAGGGGTAAAGGAGAAATTAAGGCAGAGGACTCGGAGGTGCGGGCTGTGGTAGGAGCATGGGCTGGGCTCCCGTGATGGGAGGCAGGGATGCTGGAAGAGCCAGGCTCTGGGTACCTATGGCAGGAGTGGCGCACTATTTCTGTGACCCTGTGTCCTTGATGGGCTGCTGCTTGGGCTGGGGCATCCGGGTCCACTCTAGGGGCAGACACACCCCTCAAGGAAGAGCATCTGAGCCCCACACACGGTCTCCGTTAGTTTCAAGCCTCAAGGCTGTGAACACGATGGTGAGCCGAGGCGGGGCTGGGTTTGAACACAGCCACGCAGCTCTGGCTGGCCTCGCACATGATAAATGATGTAGCTGTCTCCATCTATTATTCAGCATAATTTATTTTGGGCATTTGCATCAGCAGTTTATATACAAAATAAACCAGATGCCAAAAGGAGGAGGAGAGAATGAAAATGGACATGCGTGGAAGCGTGGAGGGGTGAGGAAGGGAGGGACGGCAGCAGGCATCGGATGCCCCATCATTAATCAAACGTGGGCTGTGCGGTGACAGGAGGAGACGGAAGGGCAGGTTGGAAAGCACTGGAATGATAAGAGCGCCTGAGGAGCCAGCCGGGGCCCTAGCCTCCTGTACTCTGGGCATTTGGCGTTTGCTTGGGGAATATGAAATTGTCCACTTCCTTTGAAACGACAAGCATCCCAGCGAAGGGCAGCCTTCTGCCAGAGGTGGGCTCCTGGCCACAGCCAGCACAGGCAGGAGCAATGGTGCCCCCGGTGGTGTGGGGAGAGAATGCATCTCAGCCCCTGTCCTCAGGGTGCCCAGACCAGGCCGTGACTCTGGGAGGAAGTTCTGGGTGCTCCAGGGCCCACTGAGCGAGTTCAGTGGCATAACCGTGATCCTTGATCACCGCCCAGTGCAGGTGCAACAACAGTGTCAGGTGGGGGAATGGCTCCCGGAGTCAGTCACTTTGTGCAGACAAGTCTTCATCCCTGGCTCTGCATACTGAGGAGGAGGAGCAAGAGGGATGGGACTGGGGTGGGAAGGGAAGGCCAAAGCATGCCTTCCGCGCCCCAGGCAATTGGAGCATTTGGGAGAAATGATCAAGCAGCCACTGTGGCTTTGTTCTGTGTCTTCTTCCTTGTTTCCTCTTCCTGTTCAAAGCCTCTGATCCTTCTCCCCATTCATGTCTTACAGTAGAGAAAACCCTGGATGAGGGAGGGTGCCGAATCGAGAAAACTACAGAGACGGGGGTCACAGGGAGGAAACGGCGCCTGGGGAGCACTCGGGGGAATAAATGAGGGTTATTTTCCAGCGGAATCAATGAAAGGTTTTGTTTTGTGTTTCTGAAACCTTCAGGGGACGATAGCAGACAGTTATTAAGTACAAGTTTTTCTGTAGCAGAAAGAAAGATGCTTCCATTGTTTAAAAAAAAAATGCGTTTCCACTGCCTCTTACTTATGGGTCCGTGAACTAGCCTAAACCTGAGGCTCCCTGGCGCTCGCTCCCACCATTCGATTTTGAGAGCTACCCCTCTGCCACATCAGACCCACCAGCTGCCATTAGCATGCATGTGTGAAGCCAGAGGGCAGGCTGGGAACACCACCAGCGCAGCCAGCAGGCTGCAATTCAGTCACTGTGCACCAAGTGTAGGCCCCAGTTTTGGCCTGAGTGTAGACTGGTGGTGGTGGGGACCCCGGGAGGAAGGGGAGGGTGGAGAACTCGTTTGCAAGAACTGGCCAGCTGAGATAACATTTAGAATGAAGCGCGAAGGTCCAAAGCTTTGTAATCCTCCAGCAGCTGCTCACTGTGGGTCAAGATCGAAAAGCAGCTTTTTTGCCATTAGTCCCTGAGCCAAGAGCGGCCGGAGGTGGGGTCTCCTCTCCCTAAGCCACCTCCCAGGGGGCTGCTCAGCTGTGTCCCAGGGAAGCTGCACAAAAGACAAAGAACAAAGATGGCTTGTAGGCTCCGTCCATGTGCGTGGCCCTGGACGCCCCACAGATGGGCCTGGCTGGGGACAAGGAGACCTTGGACGGGCTCACGGTAGCTCCGTGCCCGGGAAGGGCATTTGGTGGGCCTGTTCTTCTGTTCCCCGGCCTTTCACTGCACAGATCCTACCAAGTGATCCACATCCCAGAAACGCAGATTATCCCTCCGCTTAGGACCTCACCTCCCTCTCAGGGATGGGGCCGCCCCCAAAGCTGCCAGCACCCAGCAGCCTGCCAGGATCCCACCTGAACAGTCCAAGGAGCTGACCCCTTGGTCATCGGTCCAGCCAAGGGCACATGGGTGCTGGTCGCCTTCCTCCCCCACCCTATGGTTTCTCCCGGTGGAGAAAGAATGAGCCTTTATCTTTTGCTGTAAAATTACAAATAAAACTAAACTGACTGAGCCTATTCATGATACCAGATGGTTTCATAAAATGTAAATAGAACAATAAAATACAAATGGGGTCCTCCCAGTAATTAACTTTTGATTTACACAGTCCAAAGAGAATGGAAGCAAGTATTGTGTTTCCAGTGTATTAGATGCCAGTCTCATTCAGTCACTCTTGTGGGCTCAGCCTTGTCGACTAGCCCGTCGCTCTCCCCTGACCCTCCATCCCAAGCTGAGAGATGCTTCTAAGGTTCATGGCCCTGGAGCATTGAAACGCACAATTGTTGGCATCTCCCAGGAACATGCCACAGGCTGCCTACTTAGGATGGCCATGAAGTCCTCGGGGGACATAAAGAGTTTCATACATGTACATTATTCTCATCTTAATCATGACACAGTCATGGGAACTCAGCTTGTTGGGGGCATTTCCGCAGTAGCAAGTATGCCGCCGTTTATTTGGCAATCATGCGCTTTGCCTTCTGTGGATGGGAAATATTCCTCGGTGCCAAGGTCAGGGCACTGTATAAAGCCGATAGAGTGGAGATATTCTGATTTCTGGATTCACCCTGAGGTCAGGAAGATTTGCAAAACCATAGTAACAGAACACCAGCGCAGCACTGTTTCCTCTCCGCGGGCACTACGTCTGTCTCATACATCCTAATGCTGGCTCCTCCACTTACTGCCAACTACTGGCATCTTCCCTGCCCACTCTGTGTCTCAGTTTCCCCATCTTTGGGATGAAGATATTAATGTTGAATTCCTCCGTGGGATAACTGTGTGAATTACATGAGTGAACAGAAGCACTTAAAACAGTGCCGAGCGACAGGACATGTTCTGTCAGTGTAGCTGCTGCGACGGTGGCTATAGTCACCACTGTGGAGCTGAGAGAGTTTTCTAGAGATCATTCAGCTTGGCCTCCACATGGTACAAAACAAACCAAAACTGAGGCCCACAGGGAACGTGGACCTATCCACAGGCTCCTGGAGGTGTTTCATTTGTTTGTTTGTTTAATCTTTATTGATTTCAGAGAGGAAGGGAGAGGGAGCAAGAGAGAAACATCAATGATGAAAGAAAATCATTGATTGGCTGCCTCCTGCACGCCTCACACTGGGGATCGAGCCTGCAACCCCGGGCATGTGCCCTGACCTGGAATTGAACCATGACCTCCTGGTTCATAGGTCAATGCTCAACCACTTAGCTATGCCAGCTGGGCGTACCTGGAGGTTTTGATAGAGAATTGGTTTGAGCTCTGTAAGTTCAGTATCAGAAAAAGAACCTCAAGTGATAGCAAAACAGGTAGAAAACTCTTTCAAGGTGGAGTTTCACATCTTAATTAGGCATAAGGACAGAGTAATGAATAGCAAGCACCATTTAATAAAAATAGGAAGCACCATTTAATAAAAATATCAATGAACACGTAAGCATTTATAATAGATAATAAATATTCTTCAAAGAGCTTTTCATGCAATAAGTCATTTGACCCACAAACAGCCCTATGAATTGTGTATTGTTAGCATTGACCTTTTACACCTGAGGGGACTGCACAGAGAGGTTAAGTTACTTGCACCAGGTTGCACAGCAAGTGGCAAAGTAGCAAAGGTGGGACTGGATATTTTCCGGGTGGCTGCAGAGCCCTCCATGAGTAGGAGAATTAACTTCATGAAGAGATAGATTAGATGTACCCCCAATTCTCTACCAACTCTATGGTTCCTCAACAAATACACCCCAAATCTCACCCTCACAGTCTCCAGTCTAACTCCACCCCTGTGCCTGTCAGGCCCTGGGACAGATCCTGGCAGTGAACCTGGAAGATATGGCTCTCCCCCTCGTGGAGCTGCAGTCTATGGTTCTAAAATGCTACAGTGTGTGTGTGTGTGTGTATGTGTGTGTGTGTGTGTGTGTGTGTACGTGCCCACTCAGGGGGGAGTTTGCTCCATTCCAACCAGGACAAAGTTTCCTTTCACTTTGATGAAAGAAAATCATCAAGTGTGATGGTTGAGGTTAAAAAAAAAAAAAAAGTCAGCTATGACAAACTCTCATCCTAACTTCCTTCTCGCATCCCTGGGGGGATTCCATCAGGGCTTGGTGACCATCTATGCTTAGTTAACTAGATATTTCACAAATGAGGCCACTGATGACCTGCAATCGCTGCCCCGAGCCCCCCTAGTCCCCCCGCCATGTACTTCCAAGTCCCTGTGGCAGTGACATATCTAGGCCAATCATATGCGCTATTTTAACATCTAAGTTAATTAGCAAGCGAGCCTGGGACGCACTACCTTCTCCACTGCTACTGAAATCCAGCAAATGGGACCAATTCTCTTTCTCTTATGGATGGAGCCTGAGAGGGCATCCAAGCCAATACGGATGTACTGTAGGCAGCTCTCTGCTGTGGTAGAAAAGGGAGGAAGAGGGGTTGGATAAACACTCAACACAACCCCTAGGAGCCCAAATCAGGCAATTAACAACAGCAGGGCCCATGTCCAATGGGCACCCCGAGACAGCCCCTCGGTGACATGGAGACATTCATATCACTCCGTCTATTCTAGTCACGATCCAATTTCACTGGCATAGACGGCAATTGCAAACTGTGCTCCATGTTATCAACTCAAGTTAAATGGTCACAGCTGAGGAAAAGGAAGCTTGGCGGGTCTGCCTGTGTCGGCGCAAACCTGCTTCAAGAAGCCTGCGGTGTGATGAATGCCATCCTGACGAGCCCGCCACCAGACCCTGCACACCCCTCGCGCCGTTGCCTCGGCCGTGAACTTGGAGGCAGCCTGGGTCATACAGATGGGATCCCCGAGCCACCCGTGCCATCATCTCCCGGCGGGCTTCTTGGAGACGCAGTCTACATCCTCGTGACATCTGTCAGCTGTGCACCCAAATATCTCACTTCTCGTGATTTTGTCGGATCATCACCACCATAATAGGATGCTGAAATTCACAAATGTGTCTATTTCCGGGAACTGCCATCTCCTTTTGAAAAGAGAGAGGTTTTTGCTGGGGACAGGAATCCCACATGTCTCAAGAGGGCACCTGGCTTAGTGGAGTTGGGGAGGTTTTCTTTTTTTTTCCCCTGGGAGAGGCTGCTGAGATCTCTAATGCTGAGAGTTTAAATATATCAGTGGCTGCAAAGCTTCGCCAGCAAGTGATGAATTGCTCAGAAAATCAAAGGATTTTAAAGCAAGGGGAGAAAAAAGGGCAGTTCTCCCCGCTCACCTCGCCCCCACCCCCACCAGCAACTTAGGCTGGGTCCCTGGTGGCTTTGTCTGGAAATTTGGGGGCCACCAGCCCAAAGGACACTTGGAGGGCAAAGACAGACCGTACCCCAGAAGCCACCTGCCTCTCCCAGGCAGCTTGGTTCTCATCACAAGGAGCAGTGGGGGCAGTGTTGTGGAGATCCAGGCAAAGAAGTGGACGTAGCCTGCCATCTAAGGCTTTCTGAGGTGCAGGAGCCCGTGGCCATTGCAAAGGGAAGCCGGGTCAGGCTCCAACCCAGAGTGACATGGCCAGTGTCTCTCTCCTGCCCAGAGGGCAACGTCCAGGCCAGGACCTGGGGACGCTGCCTGGAGAACTAGGGCTGGGGTTAGTCCGCTCTGAGCTGTCACTCTCGGCTTCATTAGACCTCCGCCCTCAGAATGGGAGACATTCCATTTATTCATTCCAGTAATGGCTCTGAGTGAGTGCTAAGGAGACCAGTGTTCACTCCTGAGCTGTAACAACTATCGCCGCCGTTTCTGACTTCCCGTCCGACAGCCGTGGCAGGGATGGCTCATGTGCATCGCACTGCATCTTGCAGAAAGAACACTGCCCGCCTCACTGGTCCGCGGATCCTCGCAGGACACTGGGAGGGGAGCCTGGCAGGACCCACCACCGCGTCTGCTGCTGAGGCTGCCCCCTGGTGGACATGTGGAAGCCGAGGTTTGCAAAGGTTAAACTTGGGGAGGGCCACACAGCATAAAAACTTAAGGAGCTGCTAGGACGAGGTCCATGGTTTTCCGCTCCTTTCCACCGAAGACCTATTCAGTTATTTCCACTATGGTTCATGGAAATGGAATTTCAGACGTGATGTTCCAAATCATTCCCGGAGCCCACTCCGCCCCTGCGACAGGCCAGCCCTAAGCTGCTCACTGGAGATCTGCAGGGCCAGGAGGTGTGCATGGAGGCCCAGGGCACAGTGCCCTCGGAGGGGGTCCCCGTCTTCAGCCCTGTGCCCTGCTCCCTTCCCTGCCATGGGCAGCCCTCCTGCCAGCTCTTGCTGCTGGGCAGCATGGGGCTTCCCACAAATGTATGCAGGGAGCTTGGATCCTGCAGGGCCCCCTAAGCAGGAGCCCCGAAGACTTCGCATGAAAAATGATTGCACCACACACGGCGGCTGTTTAAACCTGTCACTTTAAAATATCCCTTCTCCTCTGCCTTAAGCTGGGACCAGGAGTGCAGCCCCAGGAAGAAGAAATCAGTTTAAAGTGACAGCCTTTAATTTCTGAAGCCAAATCTTGGCGTTGGCGGCAGACTTTTATGTTCTGAGGTCTCAATTTAAAAGCACAGAGCCCAGTGGCACCCCATCGATCTCAGTAAGTTTTGGTACCTCATCCCCAGATTTCTTCTCATGAGGAAAAAAAGCTCCAGAAAGCTAGGGAGAGTCTTTCTGGATGGGATGAGCTTAGAGCAGGGCAGCACAGAAGCATGCCTAGGGCATTAAAGGGACAGCTCAGGACCCTGCAGGGAAGCTGATGGGCCTTTAACTGCTTTTCTGTCATTAAGGTTGCCATTACCAGGTTGCCTGCAGCAGGATAGGATGCTCAGCACTCACTTAAAATGTATTTCATTATTAGAGGGCAGTTAAAACCTAAATCCTAGAAGATGTTGAATACAGGCTTTTAGTACACATCAAGGCTCTACCTTGTTCTCACCTCTTCCATGAAGCCTTCCGGGATCAGCCTGTCCAGAGCATTGAATCCCTTTCCTAAGTCTCCAAGCCCTTTGTGATTGTAGTTCATGTATACTGTTTTGTCAGTTTTATTGTGTGAATGAATCCTTTCCTCACCTAAGAAACCCTACTGTACCATGTGTTCTAACGTGGGTGTCTATGACAGTGCCTTAACTCTATTAGTTCATAAAAACACCCTGCTGGGATTATTTTAAAATATATATATATATTTTATTGATTTTTTACAGAGAGGAAGGGAGAGGGATAGAGAGTTAGAAATATCGATGAGAGAGGATGAGGGAATAATGGCGGCGGAATAGACAGACGTGTTCCGAGCCTTGTCCCGGAGCAGAAAGAAAGAACAGCTGAGGGTCGCACAAGGAGTGTTTGTTGGCTGGTTGGGAGACAGCTGAATTCCAGAAGGAGGTGGGGGACTGCTGAACGGGGTTCCCCTGACCTGGCAGCACCAACTGCGGCTGGGTCCCCTCCCGGAGCTGCGGGCTTGGACGCGGAGTCTGCGCCATCTTGATCCGGAAAGTGGAGCTTATCTGAAGCCTGAGAATCCACAACTGCGGCACCCCAGGAACAGCTGCGAGCCCCAGAACAACGCTCCCCAACTGGCGCAAGCACACGGGTTCAGAGGAGCTCTACACTCCACCACGGAAAGGTCAGATTTCGCCTGGGATAAGGTGAGGTCTCTGGTCCCGGCGGGAGAGAGGAACGCGCGTTTTGCGGGAGCTGGAGGACCAGGGAAGTCTGTGCCTAGAAAAATCCGTGGCTGTAGGGGCTGGCGTGATCTGTGATTGTGGAAAGGGGTCCTCAGAGCTGCTAAGAGAAGGGCACTCTAAAAAGCAACCCATTTTGATCTGAAGTGCAGGGACACCCTAAGAATTTCAGGCTGTCCAGACTTACGCGCAGCCCGTGCGCTCCCTTTGTGCCTGGGTTTACTCGCAGTCCTGGAGTTCGCACACTTGGGCTTTTTCCTCTTCAAATCCTTGCTTCTGATTACTAAGCCCAATACATAGGATCACCCAGTTGGGGACACCCTGGGAGACTGCAGGGGAAAGTTGTTTTTCTGGAACCTGGGGATCGGAGAGGGGAGTGACCATCAGAGAGTCAGCTCTGAGGCAGACCACGCCCACAGGCCGGTGGCAGTGCCACAGAGAAAAAAGGCTCTAACACTGCCTAGAGAGGCCATAGATAGACCCAGAAGTCAATCCAGAAACACTGCCACCCAGGGGCTGAATCACAAATTGACTCTTGCGTAATCAAAAATAAAGGAATACGAGAAATTAAGACACACCGCCTGCTTAAAATCAGGACTGGCTTACAACACCGAAGAGCAGTGGAGCGCAGGGAACTGCAATACTGTCTGGACTGAGAAACAGGCGTGCCAAACAGAAAAACAGAGGAAGTGAATGACCTTCACTACTTCACATTTTATTTTTACCTTTTATTTTTTTATTTTTTAATTTTTTTTATTTTCATTTTTTGCATCCTTTAATCAAGAAACTTTTTTTTCTTTTTTCATCACTTGATTTTACCTTTTTAATGATTACATTTTTATTTTCAATCCGTATTATTACTACTGCTATTTTATCTTTTTTTTTTAAAGTGTCATTTTATTTTCTCTTCATTTTATTTTGGGATTAGGGTTCTACATTCTATTTTTTATCTTTCCTTTAGCATCGTTTTACTCTATCTCAACTCTACCTTTAGGCCATCACTCTCTTCCTAACCTCCCCCTTTTCAGTGTCCTGTTTGTCTTACCCTTTTACTGCTTTAGATTTTCCCTATTCTTTCTGTTTACCCCTTGTTAAAATTTCACCCTACTTACATATCTAATCTCTAATCCCCTGCTCCAAGTCCACATACACCTCTCCCTTCGCTGTCTGAGCTATCCATAAACTTGTCCTTCTCTCTGTCCTTTTGTTGTTGTTTGCTTGAATGTAGATTATATCCAATTTTTATGCTGTTTTTGTGAGATTGTTTTGCTTATTCTTCTTTTGTTTATTTTTTTGTTTGTTTTGTGCTTCAGCTTTCCCTTGCCTCAATCCATATTAGTTGGTGTTGTAGTTTGTATTAATCCCCAGGCACTTGTTGCTGGCATTTGCCGGGATTAGTGATTGTTCTATTGGAGTTTTATCCCCAATATATATAGTCTGTTCCCCTTTCTCTCTTAGTCACTTTCTTGTCTCTCTTACTTTTTTTTTTCTCTTTACTTTCCCTTTTCCCAATTTCATTTTCACACTCCTTTTTTCTTTTTTTCTTTCTTTCTTTCTTTTTTCCTCTTCTTCTTTCTCTCCTATCACCTAATTTGCCTTTCTCTGGTGGTCACCTTTATTGGAGGTTATTAATATCGTGAATACATTTCTGTTCAGTGCCTTGTGAGTTGTACCTGGTAGTGCTGTATTTTGTGCCTTTAAATCAACCCAGGAGAGAGAGAACTACATAACCAGACACCCAGAGAAGAGAGACCATGGGGAGACAAAGAAGCAGCCCGCATATGAAAGAAAAGCAGGCATCACCAGAAAAGGAAGTAAACGAAATGGAGGCAAGCAACCTTCCAGAAAAAGAATTCAGAGAAATGGTCATAAGGTGGCTGAAAAGAATGGAAGACAAATTCGACAATATGAGCAAGAACCAAGAGGAAATGAAGAAGAACCAAGAAGAAATGAAAAATGACATCGCTGCTGTAAAGAACTCAATAGAAAGCATCAAGAGTAGACTAGAAGAAGCAGAGGACCGCATCAGTGAGCTAGAAGACAAGATGGAAAAAAATACCCAAGAAAAGCAACTTCTAGAAAAAAAAATTAAAAGGCAGGAGGAGAGTCTAAGGGAACTTTGGGACAACACGAAACAAAACAACATCCGCATAATAGGGGTTCCAGAAGGAAAGGAAGCTGAGCAAGGAATAGAAAACCTCTTTGAAGAAATAATGACAGAAAATTTCCCAGATATAGGGAAGAAAAAACCCACACAAATCCAAGAAGCTCACAGAGTCCCAAGCAAAATGAACCCCAAAAGACCGACGCCAAGGCACATTATAATTAAATTGGCAAACACCAACGACAAAGTAAGAATCTTAAAAGCAGCAAGAGAGAGACAGAAAGTTACATACAAAGGAACCCCCATCAGACTAGCAACTGATTTCTCAACAGAAACTCATCAGGCCAGAAGGGAATGGAATGAAATATACAAAGTCATGCAAAGGAAGGGGCTGAATCCAAGAATACTGTACCCAGCAAGGCTGTCAATCAAAATTGAAGGTGAAATCAGGAGCTTCACAGACAAAAAAGGACTAAGGGAATTTATTACCACCAAACCAGCAATGCAAGAAATGCTAAAGGGTCTACTGTAAAAAAAAAAGAAAGAAAGAAAGAAACAGGAAGCGAAGAAGTAACACAGGGGTAAAGAATAGGAATGGCGACAAATAAGTACCTATCAATAATAACTTTAAATGTAAATGGATTAAATGCCCCAATCAAAAGACATAGGGTAACAGATTGGATAAGAAAACACGACCCATATATCTGCTGTCTACAAGAAACCCACCTCAGAAAAAAAGACGCACACAGACTGAGGGTGAAGGGATGGAAAAAGGTTTTCCAGGCAAATGGAACTGAAAAAAAAGCTGGGGTAGCAATACTTATTTCTGACAAATTAGATCTCAAACTGAAGGACATAACAAGAGATAAGGAAGGCCATTTCATAATACTAAAGGGAGCAATCCAACAAGAAGAAATAACTCTGATAAACATATATGCACCCAATACAGGAGCACCCAAATACATAAAAAAACTCCTGGAGGATATTAAGGGAGACATTGACAGCAATACAATCATAGTAGGAGACTTTAATACCCCACTATCACCATTGGACAAATCCTCTAAACAAAACATCAGCAAAGAAACATCAATCCTAAATGACTCACTAGACCAGATGGAATTAATTGACATCTTCAGAACATTTCACCCCAAAGCCACAGAATATACATTCTTCTCAAGTGCACATGGGTCATTTTCAAAGATAGACCATATGTTGGGACATAGGCAAAGTCTCTTCAAATTCAAGAAGATAGAAATCATATCAAGCATCTTCTCAGACCACAGTGGCATAAAACTGGAAATCAACTACAATAAAAACAACCCAAAGAAATCAAACACATGGAGACTAAACAGCATGCTATTAAACCATGACTGGGTTACCAGAGAGATCAAAGAAGAAATAAAAAACATCATGACAACAAATGACAATGAAAACACTACAATCCAAAATCTATGGGACACAGCGAAAGCAGTCTTGAGAGGGAAGTTCATAGCTCTACAAGCCTACTGCAAAAAACAAGAAACAGGGGTAATAAATTACCTAACCCAACAACTCAAAGAGTTAGAAAAAGAGCAACAAGAAAAGCCCAGTGTAAGTAGAAGGAAGGAAATAATAAAGATCAGAGCACAGATAAACGACATAGAGACCAAAGAAACAATACAAAAGATCAACAAAACCAAGAGCTGGTTCTTTGAAAGGATAAACAAGATTGATGAACCTCTAGCCAGGCTCACCAAGAAGCAAAGGGAGAGGACCCAAATAAACAAGATCAGAAATGAAAGAGGTGAAATAACAACAGATCCCGCCGAAATACAAAGGATTGTTAAAAATTACTACGAACAACTCTATTCCAACAAACTGGACAACCTGGAGGAAATGGACATATTCCTAGAAAAATATAACCTTCCAAAACTCAATCAGGAAGAATCTAAACAGCTCAACATGCCAGTAACTATGGAAGAAATTGAAGCAGTCATCAAAGAGCTTCCGGCAAACAAAAGCCCGGGGCCAGACGGCTTCACAGGAGAGTTCTACCAAACATTCAAGGAAGAACTAAAACCTATCCTCCTCAGACTATTCCAAAAAATTCAAGAGGAAGGAACACTTCCCAGCTCCTTCTATGAAGCCAGCATCACCCTAATACAAAAACCAGATAAAGACAACACAATGAAGGAGAATTACAGGCCAATATCTCTCATGAATGTAGATGCCAAAATCCTCAATAAAATTCTAGCAAATAGGATCCAGCAGTACATCAGAAAGATCATACACCATGACCAAGTAGGATTTATCCCAGGAATGCAAGGATGGTTCAATATCCGCAAATCAATAAATGTGATACATCACATAAACAAATTGAGAGATAAAAATCACATAGTCATATCAATTGATGCAGAAAAAGCATTTGACAAAATCCAACACCCTTTCTTGATAAAAACTCTCAACAAGGTGGGAATAGAAGGATCATACCTCAACATCATAAAAGCTATATATGATAAACCCACAGCTAACATCATACTCAATGGGCAAAAACTAAAACCATTTCCCCTAAGAACAGGAACAAGACAGGGATGCCCACTCTCACCACTCCTGTTTGACATAGTACTGGAAGTATTAGCCACTGCAATTAGACAAGAAGAAGAAATAAAAGGCATCCAAATTGGAAAAGAAGAAGTAAAGCTGTCCTTATTTGCAGATGACATGATATTGTACATAAAAAACCCGAAAGACTCCATCAAAAAACTAACAGACTTAATAAATGAATTCGGCAATGTAGCAGGATACAAAATTAACACCAAGAAATCTATGGCATTTCTATACACCAACAATGAACTTACAGAAAGAGAGACTAAAAAAGCAATCCCATTTTCCATCGCACCAAAAAAATTAAGATACTTAGGAATAAACCTAACCAAGGAGGTAAAAGACCTATATGCGGAAAACTACAGGACACTGAAAAAAGAGATAGAGGAAGATGTAAACAGATGGAAGAACATACCATGTTCATGGATTGGTAGAATCAACATCATTAAAATGTCCATACTACCCAAAGCAATCTATAGATTCAATGCACTCCCCATTAAAATACCAACGGCGTATTTCACAGACCTAGAAAGAACTCTCCAAAAATTCATCTGGAATAAAAAAAGACCCCGAATAGCCACAGCAATCCTGAGAAAGAAGAATAAAGTAGGAGGGATCTCAATACCAGATTTCAAGCTGTATTACAAAGCCACTGTCCTCAAAACAGCCTGGTACTGGCACAAGAACAGACATATAGATCAATGGAACAGAATAGAGAATCCAGATATCGACCCAAACCAATATGCGCATTTAATATTTGACAAAGGAGGCATGAGCATACAATGGAGTCAAGACAGTCTCTTTAATAAATGGTGTTGGGAAAATTGGACAGATACATGCAAAAAAATGAAACTAGATCACCAACTTACACCATACACAAAAATAAACTCAAAATGGGTACAGGACTTAAATATAAGACGGGAAACCATAAAAATACTAGAGGAATCCACAGGCAGCAAAATCTCAGACATATGCCAAAAGAACTTTTTCAGTGATACTGCCCCTAGGGCAATGGAAGCCAAACAGAAAATAAACAAATGGGACTACATCAAAATAAAAAGCTTTTGCACAGCAAAAGAAACCATCAACAAAACAACAAGAAACCCCACTGTATGGGAGAACATATTTGCAAATGGTATCACTGATAAAGGTTTAATTTCCAACATCTACAGGCAGCTTATACAACTTAATAAAAGGAAGATAAATGATCCAATAAAAAAATGGGCAACGGACCTAAATAGAAGCTTTTCGAAAGAAGACAGAAGGAAGGCCAAGAGACACATGAAAACATGCTCAAAGTCACTTATTATCCGAGAGATGCAAATCAAAACGACAATGCGATACCATCTCACACCTGTCAGAATGGCTATCATCAACAAATCAACAAACGACAAGTGTTGGCGAGGATGCGGAGAAAAAGGAACCCTCGTGCACTGCTGGTGGGAATGCAGACTGGTGCAGCCACTGTGGAGAACAGTATGGAGTTTCCTCAAAAAACTGAAAATGGAACTCCCATTTGACCCAGTAATCCCACTCCTAGGAATATATCCTAAGAAACCAGAAACACCAATCAGAAAGGATATATGCACCCCTATGTTCATAGCAGCACAATTTACAATAGCTAAGATTTGGAAACAGCCTAGGTGCCCATCAGCAGATGACTGGATCAGAAAACTATGGTACATCTACACAATGGAATACTATGCTGCCGTAAAAAAGAAGGAATTACTACCATTTGTAGGCACTTGGATGGAATTAGAGAACATTATGCTAAGTGAAATAAGCCAGTCAATGAAAGAAAAATACCACATGATCCCACTCATTTGGGGATAATGAAAAACATTATAAACTGATGAACAAAAAGATAGTTACAGAGGCAGTAAAGCATCAAACAGACTGTCAAATTACAGTGGTAAGGTTAGGGAGAGGTGGGGGAAATAAGAGATCAACTGAAGGACTTATATGCATGTATATAAGAGTAACCAACGGATGCAAAACATTGGGGGGTGAGGGCATATATGGGAGTGGGGTGGGGGTCGGGGGCAATGATAAGATATGTACACATGTAATACCTTAATAAAAATTTGAAAAAAAAAAAAAAAAAAAAAAAAAAAAAAAAAAGAAATATCGATGAGAGAGAAACATCGATCAGCTGCCTCCTGCACACTCCCTACTGGGGATGTGCCCGCCACCAAGGTACATGCCCTTGACCGGAATCGAACCCGGGACCCTTCAGTCCGCAGGCCAACGCTCTATCCACTGAGCCAAACCAGTTAGAACCCTGCTGGGATTTTTATCCAGAATGGGAAAAAATGGCCAATTCATATGATTACAAAAATTACATCTCCTGGTGCCTCTAACATGCAATTCCTTTCACCGTGTTTCCGGGGCCTAGCACAGGGCTATGCACACTCAGCTGCTGGAGCGATGTGTTGAATGAATGAAGAAGTGGATGGATTTTTGCAGAAGTGAAAGGAAAGAACCACACCCATTTGGCGCAGTTAGTGGCCTGGAGGTACTTGCGTCGCAGACGGACGAATGCCAGGTGCCACCGCCTGGGAATCAAACCTGCAACCCTTTGGTGTAGGGGACAATGCTCCAACCAATGGAGCCACCTGGCCAGGGCAAGACTGGGGCTTAGTTCTGAATTCCTGCTTTACTGACTGGGTCCCTAGGACAGGTGACATAATCTCTGAGTTTCTGTGTCAGGTTTATTGTGAGACATAAATGAAATAAAAGACATGGAGTTGATTTCCAAGATGTGATGCACTATGACGTTATGCCAATTATTAGGACTTGGATTGCAGGAAATATTAGGTTGTAAAAGAAGAGATTCCAGGTGTGGTTCCCCTATGAAAAATTAGAGAAACTCCACTCTTCACTTTATCCTATTGAGAGAGAGAGAGAGAGAGAGAGAGAGAGAGAGAGAGAGAGAGGAGGCTGATGTTGAGAAATTGTGACATTGTTTTATAGATTTAAATATTTACCTGTTAGATAGTTTTAAACATCACAAATCACAATTTTAGAAATTCTTTTATGAAAGTTTCCAAGAGAAAAGTGGGGAAAGAGAAGGAGGAGAGGACAGAGACCCTCACCAAACAAGCCTGAGTACTCCCCAGTGAGTGGACCAGGGGTCCTCAAACTACGGCCTGAAGGCCACATGCGGCCCTCCGGGTGCCGCTGCCTGTCCTGCTTAGCAGCCGACTCGTCCCAGGCCCGCAGTGCGCATAGGAATTTGTTCATAGTTTTTTTTTAAAACTATAGTCCGGCCCTCCAACGGTCTGAGGGACAGTGAACTGGCCCCCTGTTTAAAAAGTTTGAGGACCCCTGTAACGCTTTACTAAACAGACACCAGAGTCCAGTGCTGACAGCTCTGCGGGCGAGGCTTTGCAGTGAATTGGGAAACACTGCTTTGCGGTTGGGGCTGCACCCGGGGGGTGCTGTCGACTCCTGCTAATCAACACCTGCTTCCACTGTCAGGGCACCTGGGTGGGGGGGCCATTCTTCAGGTCTCCCCTAAACTGGTCTTGCAGGTAACCACGGGCAATGCCACCTTGGACCATGTAGCAGCTGAGCTTCTTTTATGAAGACCTACAGCAACTGTTGTGAAAATATATCTAGAGAAACTGAACGGACAGAGGTGCTGAAATTCCCCAGGAGTGGGTGGGGGGAGGGGAAGGAGGGCCAGGGCAAATGTGGGGGTGCAGCCGCAGGTCCAGCTGCTGCACCCTCCTTTGTGGGAAGACCGTGACGGGACCAGAACCTGCACCACAAATGCGCCGCTCTGACATACTGATTATTTTTAGCAGAAGGCAGTGGGAAAACAGAAACAGGAAGGGTTCTCTGCTCTCCCACCTTCTACCTAAAAGCAGGACATGACATTTCCCCTGAGAAAGGCTTCCAGGAAGAGAAGAACATTCTTATCACCGGACAGGGAGTCAGCGCTGAAATGGACCTGCATCAGCAGATGTCCTAAAATCGCCCTGATTTTCCATCAGTTTCGCCAATGTATTTCTTAGTCATTTCCCCACAAGTTACTCTCTCTGGCGCAAGTCCCTTTTTGCTTTGTCTTATCATGTTCCCCCAGCTGATCACTATTTGTTAAAATAGTGTATGAGCCCCTCAGTCGAACCCCAGCTATGGGGGTTTCACATCCTTCTATGAAGTCACCCAGGTCACTAAAAATATTAGCATCAAATAAAAAATGTGTGTATGCTGTTCTCCTGTTAATCTGTCTCTTGTCAGCTTAACTCCTAGGCCCTAGTTACAGACCCGAAGAGAAATGTCTTTTCTCCCCTTCAGATAAGAACTGGAATGCCCAGGGTGTCACCATCGGAACCACACGTGTGTGCCCTTCAGACAAGTCTCATCGTGACCCAGGCAGCTGGTCCTTCCATCTCCCCAGTTCCAGCCACGCGTTGGGTAATTTAAATGATAGCAGAGCTGAGCTGCCATCAGCATCACCCTGGAAAGGGTTGAAGTCCCCAGGCAGACACTCCCCAGCTACAAGAACACAGTGGGAATACTGTAATGAGGGACATTAAAATTGGGTTAAAATTGCTTTTTAAAATATTTGTCTAACCCTTCTTTGAAAGGGTCCAGTTCTTCAGTTCCCTAAAAAAATATTTCCGTTTTTATTTTTTTATGACCAACAAAAATCTCAGGAAATTGCTTAAAAAACTTTTGGAGGCCGGCCTGCTTGGCTCAGAGGCTGAGTGTCAACCAATGAACCAGGAGGTCACGGTTCAATTCCTGGTGAGGGCACATGTCCGGGTTGCAGGCTCCATCCCTAGTGTGGGACGTGTAGGAGGCAGACGATCCATGACTCTCTCTCATCATTGATGTTTCTCTCTCTCTCCGAAATCAATAAAAAAAATATATATTAAAAACAAAAACATCTTTTGGGGGATTATTTAGGAGGCTCTTCTGTCTCTTCATGCCAGCCAGTGGAAACCTGTCCTCTTATAGTCCAACCACCATTGTAACCCAACGACTCACAGAATCACAAGAAATGCAGGGAGTAAAGCAGGATATTGAGGGTCAAACCCAGAGAGCTGGGGGACATGCCGAAGGTCACCCTCAGAACCTTTTATGGGAGGCGGGGAATGGGACCCAGTCTTCTGACTGGCAGCCAGCACTTGTCTGCGGCTCTGTGAGGATTAAATGCTCCTCTCCTTCTGACTTCAGGGCACACACAGTCAGAGCAGCTGACCACCTCCCTCCCATAAGCCTCTCTGTGCGTTTGAAGATAGTAATTAAAGCTCCCTGTGCCTCCCTCCTCCAAGGGGATGCCAGTTCTTCAGCCTTTCTCTGAAGGTTTTATTCTCCAAAGGCCTCATCACCTTGAAATCTCGCCAGCCATTCTTAAATATGGGATCTGAGGGGGAGAAATCAACCCAATCTTGAAAATAGAAGAAAGCCCTCAGTCATTTGCTAGAAATGCTTGGGAGTGATGATCAAAGCCCCGCCTTCCCTGCTGGCCAAGCCCCTTTCCACAGCACGGATGGTCTGCGGCCATTCCCGGGGTGCTGCACAGGAGGGGCGCCGTGACGCCCCAACGCAGGGTATTAACTGCCGCTGTAGACATTTGAAAAGGTTGCTGGGTAATTGAATGACCGACAGCCCTTATCGGGAGCTGTGTACCAAGATAAGGGTAATCAAATTTCATGCTTCAGGGGCTCCGTGGCTTTAGCTGGCCACCTCGGGGGGGTCACAAAGAATTCCTCTCCCCACCCAACCACTATCTTTTCCTACCAACAGCTCCGCACAATTGGCCAGTAGCATTTTGGGCTTTTGTGCATTTCTCTGAAGAGTCCCCCCTAAGGAGATTCCTGGAGGCAAGGGACCTTCTACAGAGAGCAGTATGGGCCAATTGGTCCCAGGAAAATGAATTCCTGTTTGTTCATCCCCCCTCCTAGGACGCAGTTGATCATTCATCAGACATGTCCATGGGGGGGAGGGGAAGGAAAACAAAGGCAGGGGAATAAAATGCAAGAAAAATAGGAGAAAGAAGGAAAGGAAAAAGCGACTGGGAAGGAATCAAACATATTTAACACAAACAGAACGAGAAATGCTAGTGTCAGCACCAGCATCCAAGCTGCCTTACAAGATGTGGCAAAGGTCAGACACATCGCGGGCAGCTGCCTCTGAGTTCTGGAGGGGACAACACTGTTAGGAAACTGAACCCCAGCTCAACCTCGTGGTCCTAAACAAATAAAGACACCTGGGAGCCCTGGCTGGTGTGGCTCAGTGGATAAAGCACCGGCCTGCGGACTGAAGGGTCCCGGGTTTGATTCCGTCAAGGGCACATGCCCAGGGTTGCAGGCTCGATCCCCAGTAGAGGGTGTGCAGGAGGCGGCAGATCAATGATTCTCTCTCATCGTTGATGTTCCTATCTCTCCCTCCCTCTCCCTTCCTCTCTGAAGTCAATAAAAAACAAACAAACAAAAACTAAATAAACAAAGACACGCGGGAGGGATCCAGAAAGAACTTTCTCCCTCCACCATCGTGATGGGGGTGTATTGATTCAGAGAGCTTCTCCGATTGGGTGGTGAGTTAGGAGCCAGATCTAAAATCGGTTACCAGCTCAGACAGAGAATAGCTAACTCCCGATCTCCTTATTTGGGAAAAGAAAGGCTTGGACAAAACTTCCGCTAAGGGGCCTCTGTATTAGAACGTGTGAGATCACAAGTAAGAAGCCCACTTCTTCAGGTGAGAAGCTTTAAGACATGCTCTGTGATGTGTCTGGAGGGACGTTTCTGGCCAAAAGCGACATCTGCAGAGGCCATACATTCAACACAGCCCGGCTGGCATGCCCACGGTTGCTTCTTGTTGTAAAACATTTTAAAGTGAAGGAATTGTTGGTATAAATGCCATTGGAAAGGAGGTTTCGGGATGAGAGAGTCCCCAGCACCATGGACATGCCTGCCCTGGAGGGTGGGGTTGCGCACATGCCCCTGGTGTTAGCCTAGGGAGCTGGTTGGTTATGAATAAAGGGAGTGAAGGGACCAGACATCAAGCCTAATCAACTAGGGAGCTGAATCAGATATTAACATCAGACACTAAGCCTCATTCACTAGGAAGCCACAGCATTCATAGGCTGCCCAGCACAAAATCCTCCCACCCCTCCACCCCCCCTCTCCCCCCACCCCGCCTCCTCTGAGACCTAATCCCTGAAGCAGACAGGAAAAATCTCCCTGGGGGACACCCGCCCACCAGGATATGGGGGCGGGGGGGGGCGGGTCCTTTGCTGAGCACATTATTATATGCCAGGCACTGCACTAAGTGCTTTATAAAAATGACCTCACTTGATCCTCATAAAGACTCTGAAGATGTACCTAGTGGCATTCCTATGTTCTAGATGAGGAAAGTGGAACTCACATAGATTAACTAACAGGTCCAGTGGCAGAACGGTCGTAAGTTTCTGAATCAGGACTTGACTTTAGGTCTGCAGACTACGGATCCTCCTTGACCATGGTCCCATTCTGCCGCGTGAGCCACAGCCCCAGTGAATGACATCACTAGGCCTTCTGGGCTTTCCTTCTCAAAGACAGTCTATCCCAAGCATGTCAGACTTGCGGCCTGCATTTATTTAAAGGAGGCGTGTGGCCCGCAGACCGCGAGTTTGACATGCTTCATCTATGTGGCGATTGAGCACATGAGACATTGCACGTGGAGATGCCCTCCATGTAAAACATATGGTAATTTCAAAGACTTAGTACAATGTGTCAGTAGAATGTGTCAGTAGATTTATGTTGATTCCCTGCTGAGATTATGATATCTCAGATATATTGGGTTAAATAAATTATTAAACCTAATTGCACCTTTACTTTTTCTACAAATGTGGCCCCAGGAAATTTGGAATCACACACGTGGCTTCCATTATACTTCTGTTGGACAGCGTTGGTCCGGCAGGTTCTCTGGTCTCCTCCTACCCCTCCAGAAGGTGTACCAGGGGTCCTCAAACTTTTTAAACAGGGGGCCAGTTCACTGTCCCTCAGACCATTGGAGGGCCAGATTATAGTTTAAAAAAAAAACTATGAACAAATTCCTATGCGCACTGCGGGCCCGGGACGAGTCGGCTGCTAAGCAGGACAGGCAGCGGCACCTGGCAGGCCGGATAAATGTCCTCGGTGGGCCGCATGTGGCCCGCGGGCTGTAGTTTGAGGACCCCTGGTAGGCTCTTGCTTCTTTCCATGGCTGGTCAGAGCAGCCCTCCTTACAATGAAGATGGTGACTGAGGAAGAGCTCCCCCAGGCCCCTAACCCCGCCCCCCCCATCATGGAGCAGTGTTTCTATTTAAGGGGGGCTTTCAGGGACTACCCCTCCCAGTCCTGCAGGGGGGAAAGACAGTATTCTGAGTTTATTAACTAATATTTGCAAAGTGCTTTGAAGATGAAATGCACTACATTAATGCTGGTAATAGCAGGCTGCAGTCCTGTGGGCCTTTCATCTGGGGATATCAAAGTTCCCATCACAGGCAGGCATTATTGTTCTATTACTTTAACATTAATTGTGCCTCATTGGGGAGCGGAGCCATGATTTTCCTGGCTACCAGGCCAAGGAGTGAGAGCGTGGCAGGTGGCTTGTGGTCAGGGAAGAACTACACTCTTTGCGCCCAACACACACACACACACACACACACACACACACACACACACACACACACGGAAAAGCCATCCTGTCAGAGCACAGCACCCCCGAAAAACTCCCTTAAAGAATACCTTCCTTGGGACTCTCTCTGCTGAGGGCCCAGTGCACACGGATCACTCAGTGAATCCTAGCTGGTTAGCTGAGCAGTTGGTAGAGAAGGTATCTGTCATTCATTGTCAGCCCTGGTGGCGGATAGGACAGTCTGAGAGAGGCATGGCCCCAGAGCTTAAATGCTGTGCTCAGCCCTATCCCCACCAGCCTTCGCTGGGCCCTACCATTTCCTGCATCCTACAGCAGGAAGCAACACCTGATGCTGTGCTTAATCAAGCAGAGCCAGAGTGCCTGCAAAAATAGAAAGGAGCATAGTAGGCCGCGGTGCTCCCTGCAGTCTGGCCTCAGCCCCAGCCTCAGGTGCAAAGTACTTGGGGCCCTGGGGAATGTCACAGCCAAGGCATGTGCAGGAAGGCCTCCCGAGCAGATGCCGGCCTCCTGCCTGCAAGAGTGAAAGACCAAAAAGTAGGCTTGCCCAGCAGGTGCAAAGCCACAGTGCGACATCCCCTTGGAGAAATTCCTTTATGCTAATTAAGGCCACCAGGAAGCCAGCCAGTGTGCGATGCTGATGTCACAGCTGGATGCCCACTGCTCAGGAGCAGGAGGAGAGAGAAGGGGAGAAGGAGAGAGAAGGGGAGACAAAAGAGCACAGGAGTGACAAGCACCCCACCCCCAGACAGGGGCTGGGTCTCTTGTGTGCGTGCACGCTTTGCTAAAAAGGAATAAAATGTGTCATTTCAGACTGCAGAAGTTGAACATTACTAATTAAGAAATTACTTAATTATGGAGAAGAAAATAAAATGTGGTATTTTGCCCTCGAGGGCAAAAATATCTTTGATTTGCTGAATCAAGGAAATGATGATGAGATTCAAACATTGAATAATTGGAAATGGCTCCAACAAAAGCATCAGACGCTCCCTGCGAGGCCTCCTGCGGCACCTTCCTTTCCTCCAGAGCCCCTGTCTCCTGTGCTTCCTTCCTGTAAATGTGGGGTTTCTAGAGTGGCCTGACTACCCACAGCCCTTGACTTCAGGGGTGCAAAACCCAGACTCCCCTGCACCTCTGTCTCATGCTAAGGATGTCTATTTGTGATGTTTTACTCATCAATCCTCAACTATTTTAATTCCTGCCCACCAAGGCTCAATCAATTGCTCTCTTCTGTTCACCCACCATTTCTTACTAGTAGTAGATTACAAATCCTAATCTGCCAGCTCACTAAACCTGACACCAGTATTATGGTCTCTGGATTCCCCACCTGACCTCAATTCTGCAGCTTAGAAGTACCCCCATCATAGACCAAAAGAGCCCCAGCAGCCAGCCCACCAGGCCTGGAACTGGAAATAAAAAATGTAAGCATTTTAAGGTTCTTTTTAAAATATGAGATAAGGAAAGCTCATTTGCATGTCTTTATCTAAACACTAAATTGCTCTAAGCATCACCTTTATACTGATAAGTCCTCTTTCTCTAGCTGAACTCTACCTTTCAGGCCTAGATTTTTAATTGCCTCCATCCTATGTTCACAGATCACCTCAAAAGCCAACATACCCAACATCGCTCTCCTCAACCAAGGACCATTAAGACTTAATTACAAAGAATTTGAAGGAACCCCAAATTTTTCATTTGCCCAGGTTGAAAACTAAAGCCTGCTCTTATCTCTTGACCATTCCTCCATATTCAATCAGTCACTCAGCTCTGTTAAAGCAAAACACTCTATATGGAGAACTTTCAAACATTTCCCATTCATTTATCTTATTTGTCCTCATCGGAAATTGATGAAGTAGACAGAGAAAATACACTCCCTTCTTTTGTTTCCAATAGATGGAGAAACGAGAGAGCTCATGCTTAGGTGCCCATTTGACATCCTTCACTTTGGGAAGGCTTGATATTATTTCCCAAGGAAACCTTCCCTGAACCCCCAAAACTAGTTATATTCCTCCTTTAGTTCCTGTATTATTCACTACTTTCTCTGTTACTAACACTAGGCTGTTAGATATATGAAATCAGAAATGATTTACCAACATTTTCACACCACTCAATAGTGTGCCTGGAAGATAGAAAGCATACAATACATTGCCTTCCAATGATGGAGTACATGCATGAAAATAAACAAATGGAATCATATTCGTAAGGTCACACGACCAGTGAATGGTGGCGCCAGAGACAAGAACTAAAGCTCCTCTTTCCACCCAGTTCCTAACTAGTCTCCTTGCCAGATGCCACCAGGGTAGCGTTGGAGGGATCATATCGGGGCATGTTTTACCATCGCATATCATATCATAAATCAGTTAAATGTACTTGTTCCCATTCACACAAGTCTGAACATTTCAACAAGCCACACTAGCCCTCTGTCTTTAGCCACGTTAGGGAAACATAGAGTTGAAAGAGGCCCCAGGTAATGTAGTGCAACTTCCTTCTCAATGCTAGACTCTCTTCCAGGGCACTCCTTTCCCCAAATCCAGGAGGAGAGCTGGTACCCCCAGTGGCCTTGAGGAGCACACCTTTACTTCCTGTGGGACCAACCTGGGCATGCTCCGAGCTGGGGACCTCCTCACTGCCCTCAGTGATGTGGTTCCGAGCACACACTCCTCCGTCTGTTGCCACCTCGAGTCCCACCTCTCCTACAGGCTCATCCTCAGAAGGCCTTCCCCTGGACCCCCAGAGCATCCTTTCCTGCAATCTTGTAAGCTCTATTGATCCCCACTTTCACACTTAGACTCATATATTTTTAATTAACCCTCATAAATGCTTGAGGCTTATATGGCAGCTAACTTTAAAAATAAATAAATAAATAAAATGGATCCTATCTCCTCCTCTCACTTCCAGAAAATCAATCACCAGATATGTCACGAGCATCCATGGGAAAACCCTGTGTGCTGGGCACCTTCAGGCCCATTTTGCCAATAGGTCCTGTCAACCACAGGGTTCAGGGAGTGATATCATCACCAGAAAGGAAAACTGGCTTCCGGGACAAAGTGATCTTCTAAAGTAGATCAACTAAAATAAACGAAATGACGCGGCTGTGATTCAAATCCCGGTATTGACATTATTTTGCTAGGTTGCCAAAACCACATACCCCAGACTGAGTGGATTAAACCACAGAGATTCCTTTTGTCAGTTCTGGAGGCCAAAATAATGATGTCAGCATATTTGGCTTCTCCTGAGGCCTCTCCCCTTGGCCTGCAGATGGCCACCTTCTCACGGGTCTTCACATGGTCTTTCCTCTGTGTTCATCCTGGTATTTTTCCCTCCTCTTATGGGGACATCAGTCCGATTGGCTGAGGGCCCACCCTAAAGATCTCACTTTACCTACTTACCTCTTTAAAGGCTCTATATGCAAATAAGCCACATTCTAAGGTGCTGGGAGCTAGGTTTTCAGCATTGGATTTTGGGGGGAGGGGAGGGAAGATACGATTTATGCCATAACAGTATTCTCACTGCAGTTTGTGCATAACCATTCTGTATACATAAGAAACGCCAACTGAGTATGGTTGAGAGGCGACCTACAGGCTAATTAATTTTGGAGAGGGAATGTTACAAGTTCTTGTGATTGTTTTAATTATTTTTGTTATTTGTTTGGTTAATTTTTTTTTTACCCAATCTTAAAGGGACAACGAATATCTGGGACTCTTTCCAAGTTCTAGACTCCAAAGAAATAAGAATACATTAAAAGAAAGTTTAAAAAAAGAGTCAAAATCCATCAATACATTCAAAATAAATTTCACACTACGTCCGTTGCTTGCTTTTTTCTTTGTCTTTCTCTTTCCCTGGACCTCCGTGCCTGGGGGGGGGGGGGGGGTGGGGGGGGGTGGGGGGGAGAAGGTGTGGAGGGGAGTGGGGGGAGGTGTGGAGGGGAGTCGGGGGAGGTGTGGAGGGGGGTGCTCATCATCTGCTGCAGGCAGTTGTCTGGAGAAGACCTTCTGGTGAACTCTCGGTGCCTGTGAGGTAGGAATCCAGAGCTCACAGCAAACGCAATGTTCTGGAGAGTAACTGTTTTCTAACACTAGTTACAAGGTCAGAGAGTGTCTATCTAGCACAGTACCAAAACCCAGAGGATGCTCAGGAAATACGCTAAATGAGGTGAGTTGAAGAGGGCTTTGCTGTGGGGATGGAGAGAGCCTTTCTTGGAAATGTGTGGGCCGGGCTTCCAGGGAGCGGCCCTGAACGGAGCAGGGCTGCTGGGCCACCTTCACCTGCAGTTATTCTTGAACAGTTCTCACCTCTTATTCCCTGGATCAAGTTATTTGGCGGCTGGGCCTGTCCCTGCCTTTCTGGGCCTGTCCCTGCCTTCCCGGATCTGTCCCTGCCTTCCTGGGCCAGTCCCTGCCTTCCTGGGCCTGTCCCTGCCTTCCTGGGCCTGTCCCAGCCTTCCTGGGCCTGTCCCTGCATTCCTGGGCCTGTCCCTGCCGCCAAATAACTTGATCCAGGGAATAAGAGGTGAGAACCATTCATCCTTCCAGGTGCAGTGGAGCGAGTGCGGTGGCTACTGCAGATGCTTCAGGGCAAGGTGAGAGGGCCCTGCAGAGGGACCAGACATGTGCTCTGAGAAAGGGAGAAAAGCAGGTCACTCGGACAGGCCCAGGAAGGCAGGGACAGGCCCAGGAAGGCAGGGACAGGCCCAGGAAGTCAGGGACAGGCCCAGGAAGGCAGGGACAGGCCCAGGAAGGAAGGCAGGGACAGGCCCAGGAAGGAAGGCAGGGACAGGCCCAGGAAGACAGGGACAGGCCCAGGAAGGCAGGGACAGGCCCAGGAAGGCAGGGACAGGCCCAGGAAGGCAGGGACAGGCCCAGGAAAGAAGGCAGGGACAGGCCCGGGAAGGAAGGCAGGGACAGGCCCAGGAAGGAAGGCAGGGACAGGCCCAGGAAGGAAGACAGGGACAGGCCCAGGAAGGCAGGGACAGGCCCAGGAAGACAGGGACAGGCCCAGGAAGGCAGGGACAGGCCCAGGAAAGAAGGCAGGGACAGGCCCAGGAAGGCAGGGACAGGCCCAGGAAGGCAGGGACAGGTCCGGGAAGGCAGGGACAGGCCCGGGAAGGCAGGGACAGGCCCAGGAAGGAAGGCAGGGACAGGCCCAGAAGGCAGGGACAGGCCCAGGAAGGCAGGGACAGGCCCGGGAAGACAGGAACAGGCCCAGGAAGGCAGGGACAGGCCCGGGAAGGCAGGGACAGGCCCAGGAAGGAAGGCAGGGACAGGCCCAGGAAGGCAGGGACAGGCCCGGGAAGGCAGGGACAGGCCCAGGAAGGAAGGCAGGGACAGGCCCAGGAAGGCAGGGACAGGCCTAGGAAGGCAGGGACAGGCCCAGGAAGGCAGGGACAGGCCCAGGAAGGCAGGGACAGGCCCAGGAAGGCAGGGACAGGCCCAGGAAAGAAGGCAGGGACAGGCCCAGGAAGGCAGGGACAGGCCCAGGAAGGCAGGGACAGGCCCAGGAAGGCAGGGACAGGTCCAGGAAGGAAGGCAAGGACAGGCCCAGGAAGGCAGGGACAGGCCCAGGAAGGCAGGGACAGGCCCAGGAAGGCAGGGACAGGCCCAGGAAGACAGGGACAGGCCCAGGAAGACAGGGACAGGCCCAGGAAGGCAGGGACACGCCCAGGAAGGCAGGGACAGGCCCAGGAAGGCAGGGACAGGCCCAGGAAAGCAGGAACAGGCCCAGGAAGGCAGGAACAGGCCCAGGAAGGCAGGGACAGGCCCAGGAAGACAGGGACAGGCCCGGGAAGGCAGGGACAGGCCCGGGAAGGCAGGGACAGGTCCGGGAAGGCAGGGACAGGCCCGGGAAGGCAGGGACAGGCCCAGGAAGGAAGGCAGGGACAGGCCCAGGAAGGCAGGGACAGGCCCAGGAAGGCAGGGACAGGCCCGGGAAGACAGGAACAGGCCCAGGAAGGCAGGGACAGGCCCGGGAAGGCAGGGACAGGCCCAGGAAGGAAGGCAGGGACAGGCCCAGGAAGGCAGGGACAGGCCCGGGAAGGCAGGGACAGGCCCAGGAAGGAAGGCAGGGACAGGCCCAGGAAGGCAGGGACAGGCCTAGGAAGGCAGGGACAGGCCCAGGAAGGCAGGGACAGGCCCAGGAAGGCAGGGACAGGCCCAGGAAGGCAGGGACAGGCCCAGGAAGGCAGGGACAGGTCCAGGAAGGCAGGGCCAGCTCGCTGAGCAGACAGAGAAGCCAGACCTGCCTGCAGGCTTCGGGCCCGTGGGTCTCCACCCTGCTCTCTGGGGGTCCTTGCAGGGGACCTGGGCGTGGCCATGCCACAAGTTGATGGCTTCAGTTTGGATTTTTACAGACACCGAGATGAGGACACAGGACAAGTCCTTTGTTTGGGAGGTAAGGAAGCACACGTGTGGGGGAGCAGGGCCCTGAGACCGGAAAGGAAGGCACCGCTGCAGCCCATGCCACTTGCTCCCATTTAGGGAACTCGGGGAGCCAGCGTAACACACACCTCCACTGGTTGTCCCATTGGAGACAGGACAGAGCTGTGGTGTATGCATACCACCCCCCTGTCATCGGTGGGGACACAGCAACTCCCAGCCCTCAGACCTGCCCCTGGGGACAGAGTGGGCTCCAGTGGTAAGAGGGTGGCCTCCACCTTTATGCAGAGACATCCAGGTGCTAGCAGTCCGAATGCAGGGGACATGGCTGGGGCATGCACAGTGTCCACAGCCCATTTTAATATGGGGGGCAGGGAAAGGCTTTGGAATCCGACCACGTGGCTGGAAATTCCAGCATTGCCCTTCTGCAGAGGACTGCCCTTAGCCACATTACCTAATCTTTTATATCCGATTTCTTCATGTGAAAAAACAACACACATACACACACACACACAGAAATGGCAGTGGACATGTCTGGAAGGGCTGAGGTAATGCCTGAAAGAATAGAATGAGATCATCCATGCGATGCCCTGAACATTTGCCAAATGCTCAATAAATGCTAGTTATTAGTATTGTTAGCCACTCACATGATCAGGGCCAATACGTTCATATGGCAGCAAGGAGTGCGTTTCTGAATGTAGGGGGCCTAGAACAGGTATGTGGTACAACCTGCCCGGCAACCAGCAGTCAGGCCCCAGGAACTGTTCAGGAGCGTTTGGGGAACTTTCTCGAATGCCGATCTTCTTCATGATTTACGTGGTTGGTCCCAAAGTCCATCTACCATTGCATAAAAGGTGACTACTGAAAAGCTAGTCAGATCTTAAGGACACGCCGTCCCCTAGATTTTAAAGAAACACCCTCCTCTAGTTCCTTGAGTATGTGGCTATAAAACAACGTGTGGCTTTCATCTTAGCCAATTCTCACCTGTCTGTACCACTGGGAAAGATAAGAAATGGGGGTGCACAAATACTTGGATCATTCAAAATTCTGCACAATTAGCCTGTAGGTGCTTTTAGGCTCAGTGGATTATTTGGGGCCAATGTGACAATGGGGCTCTCTCTACCGGTATTCCCAAGCGCATACATGCCCTGGTGTTTGGACAAGGCAGGTCAGAGCCTTCTGGATGGTGAAGGACGCCATCTGGGAGTTACAGCTCTGCCATTGATGCAGAACCACAACACAGGAGCATCGAGCAAAGCCTGCAGGCCCCAGGAAAGAATAAGAGTCCTGCGTGTCTGGTTAAAACCTTTCTGAGGTGACTGTGTTGGAATTTCCAGTGCACGCTTCCCACAACTCAACAGCAGTGGAGTATGCGTTCATTCTTGTACCCAGAATGAAAAAAATATTATTTTTCCCCCAAAGTTAAAAGACTTGAATGGGGAAATGGCCCAGTTAGTTTATACTGCAAACACTAATATTAAAAGTTCAAAAGCCATTTACTATCCATTTATTAAGTCCATAGGACATGATGAACGTAATGTAATTGGGGATCTGTCATCTCAGCCTTTACATTGTGCGTGGTGCAGCCCAAGAGCAAGGAAGTAAATGGAGTTGGAGAACAATGCGATAATCACGGAAGTAAAAGCAGAGGCAGAGATCTCGCGAAGGAAAGGAAGGCACTTAATACATGGCAGCAAAGAAAAGTCTCTCCTGAGTTGATGATGCTTGAACCAAATTATGAAACAAAAGACTTTTTTTAGGAGGAAAGTTGGGTAGGGGCAATAGTGGGCCCCTTTTCCTAAATTTAAAAAAATATATATTTTTATTGATTTCAGAGAGAGATAGAAACATCAATAATAAGAGAGTATCATTGATCGGCTGCCTCCTGCATGCCTCACACGGGATGGAGCCTGCAACCTGGGCATGTGTCCTGACCAGAAATCGAACCCTGATCTCCTGGTTCATAGGGGGATGCTTAACCACTGAGCCATGCTGGCTGGGCAATAATGAGTACCTTTTTAGAGCTAAGGAAGCAGCCTGTGCAAAGAAGAGAAGTGTGAGAATGCCCGAGGGCCTGTGAGCAGCCGTCCAGGGTGAGGTGGGGACAGAGGGCAGCGACAGAGCAGATAAATGACTGCTGGACCTGAATGCCACGAAGTGTTCTCTATTTCTTACAGAAAGTACTTAGCAACCTTTCAGTGTGTTCTTATTGCCAATGTTTCAAAGCAAGAAGTTATATATTGCTACAGAAAAACATTTGATGGCATTATAGAAAATAAATTGGTGGTGGCAAATTTGGAGACGGAGGGACCTACTGAAAATTATTTTTCAAGCTAGAAATTATAATGATTGTAACAGTGGGGATGGTCAGGAGAGGACAAATTAAAAGCCTGTAGAATTGCCAGGGGTGGTAGCAGCAGTGACACGGAGAACAAGAATAGGGAGTAAATGAAAGTGACACCCAGGCCTTGGGCTTTGGCATGGCACATGATGCCAACAGTCATGATCTGGACTGTAAGACAGAACTAGAATGAAGATAGAGAGAGATAATGACATCAGCTTTTGTAGAAATGAATTTAAGATCTCTGTGGCAACGCAAAAGAAACCATCACGTGCAAAACTGGGTAAATAAATCTAAAGCTTAGGAGAGAGTTAGCACCTAAAACTACAGCCACAGAACAGACTGTATAAGCAAACGATTAAAAATGAGAAGAGAGGCTAAAGGATGCCCTGAAAAACAACACCGTACGAAGGGTAAGCTAGAAGCGAAATTGAAAAGGCGAGCCCAGGAAAGCAAGAGAAACACTTGGAGAAGTACCGGGAGAAAGAATGGTGCTCCATTTCCCATGACAGCCATTTACACTGAGTGGCCAGATGATGATGATCTCTGAACGCGTAATAATCTGGCCACTCAGTGTATATCCTATATAATAAAAGGCTAATATGCAAATTGTCCCCTCAACCAGGAGTTCCACCAGCAGGCAGGCCAACCGCACATGTCCCCTCCCCCTGGCCAGGCTGGCCTGACCCCACCCATGCACGAATATGCACGAATTCATGCACCGGGCCTCTAATATACACACACACACACACACACACACACACACACACACACACACACTGAGTGGCCAGATTATTATGCGTTCAGAGATCATCATAATCTGGCCACTCAGTGTAATTCATTCACTCAATTAAATCAAAACTGCTGGTCTCATAGGTGCTCTAGGCACAGGGTTCAAATGTTTAGTAAAAAGACATGACTTCTCCCTCTACTGAATATACAGTACCATTGGAGAGATTAATATTCATCAAATAATTACATAAGTGTACTTTTTTTTTCTCCAAACACTGTTAGGGAGACTTGGGAGTTTTGAAGCGCAAAAGGAAGAGCTGCCAACATGAACTCAGAGGGAGTCTGATCAGAGAAGTGCAAGGGTGGCCACAGGATGGCTGTGCCACTTTCTGTGAAGGGAACCTGAGTGGACTGGGGCATAGCAAAGCTAAGCTGCTGTGGCTTGAGGACGCTTGAGAACCATGAGTGTAGGTTACTGTTTTATTCAGTGTGCTTAGGAAGAAGAAAGAGAAATGGCCCATAACGTGGAATGCACAGTGGAGAGAGCAGATTTTTGCAAAGATGGGAAAGGCTTGAGCATATTCTTTTTCTGAAGACAATGGCCAAAGGTATGATTGTGCAAATAAAACAGGGCATATGGGTTAAATCATGGAGTGAAGTTCGTGTGCAGTAGTGGGATGAGGGGCAAACAGAATGAGGGACCAACACTTTTTTGGGTTAGGTGGGAGGAAGGAAATGAGGTGGGTAAGAACGCAGATACATCTGTACGTGGGAGGTAAGTGCGAAATTTGAGAGAATTTACACCTGATCATCTCAGCTGTGAACTTGGGGCAAGGCTATCTGTTGAGATGAAAAAAAGATATGTAAGAGCCTTGAAGGGAGTGATAAGGAGTCAAAATAGTCCATGTAGAGAAAAACCAAGAAATATGAAGTGACTTTAGCCTATTTCCACAACTTTAGAAAAATACCAATCTACATAGTAATCCCATTATTATTGACTCTATTTCCTAGGCTGTACTTTATATCCTGTGACCACCTTGTCACTACCAATTTGTACTTCTTTGTCCCTCACTTTTTTTTTTAAACTGGTTTATGTGTCTTAGGAAATGACAGGCTCTCATCTCAATACTGTAGAGATGCCGAGCGCATACATTAATTATTCCTCTGGTTCCTTTGGTGGAGCCACCTGGAGTCTATGCAGTCAAAACCGCACCAGGAATACACTGGCCATCCTCACCCGACCTTGAGCAGACGGAACTTTCTGAGGCACCCCCTGCTCGAGACGAGGTATGTCACAACTCAGCTAGGCAACCCAGACAGAGGCAGCGAGGGGAAGGCTGACAGCCCCCCCCCCCCATTCCTGCTCTTTCTGACAGTTCATATACTTTAAACTTCACCTACCGGGGCTGTCAATTCCACCCAGACTCCCTCTGAAGCTATGATTGGAAGCAGACAGCTCCACAATAATTCTATCATCATTAAGCAGTTCTCGAGCACTTTAGAATGTCAAAGCACTTTATGATGGTGCTTATTAATTTTCCCACATAACAATGCCAGAAAGCAGCCCAACAGTCTGAGCGATACTTGTCAGAAGTGTGAGGAAGAGAAAATGGACTGTGGAGAGAAGCTACATCAGGATTTATCCTAGAAGAAGCAACAACACTCAGGCTAACAACTCTGAGTTTGGGAGATGCCTTCAAACACCCTCAGGGACCCAACTGCCCTGGTGAGAGGTAGCGAAAGGCTCCACCAAGTCACCAAACACAACTTAAATAGTACCCTCCTAGCCAAAACCGGTTTGGCTCAGTGGATAAAGCGTCGGCCTGCGGACTGAAAGGTTCCAGGTTCGATTCCGGTCAAGGGCACGTAACTTGGTTGCGGGCACATCCCCAATAGGAGGTGTGCAAGAGGCAGCTGATCGATGTTTCTCTCTCATCGATGTTTCTAACTCTCTATCCCTCTTCCTTCCTCTCTGTAAAAAATCAATAAAATATATTTTTAAAAAAATAGTACCCTCCTATAGTACAGTTCTCTTCCTGTCTATAAAAGGCTCCACACATAATGAACACATCCATATAACCCCATGCTACTGTTCAGTTGTATAGGTATGTGTATCTTTAAAAAATTCTTTAAGCTTTACTTATAATGTGTGCTCTCGTCTGTATTTGTTATAACTCATTTTTAAAAAGAAGAAGTTTACGAAAGAGTGACGCTTTCAATGTTTTGGACAATAACTTATAATTCTATATCATCATTCTAAACTTGCAGGGGTCCTCAAACTTTTTAAACAGGGGGCCAGTTCACTGTCCCTCAGACTGTTGGAGGGCCGGACTATAGTTTAAAAAAAAAAACTATGAACAAATTCCTGTGTGCACTGTGGGCCCGGGACGAGTCGGCTGCTAAGCAGGACAGGCAGCGGCACCCGGCGGGCCGGATCAATGTCCTCGGCGGGCCGCATGTGGCCCGCGGGCCGTAGTTTGAGGACGCCTGTTCTAAAGCATCCCAACTATCAATCCTGGGTTTAAGTGAAAGAAATAAGCTCCGCTCAGTGGAAGTAGGAAAGAAGAAAGGAAAGGAGGAAAAGGAGAGAAGGAAAGAAGACATTAAAAACAAGGAAATCAAACAAGAAGTCTTTTGAAAAAGGCCATTTTTAATGGTCCACTGTAGCCGGAAAGAGAGAAGGAAAAAAGCACACAATCATCTTCATCTTATCTCTATCACACTGAAAAACATTCGTGTAATTTTTAGTGAAGTTTTTTTCTCTCAGTGTTTTCAAAGAGAAAAAACATCAGGTGAGATTTCCTTAATTAGAATTGTTTCAAGCACATAAGAAGGGCAGCTGAAAGGAGAGAAAAGTTGTTTTTTAAAGAGCAGAGAGAGAACTGTAGCTGACAGCTCTTCTTTAATTTAATTACTGCCACTATCATTAGCCATGGACCTACCACTCAACACTGCGGGTCATGAAGCCGCTGCCTCTCCGCCTATCACGTCTGCTGCACCTGCCAACGTGGTCCCACAGGAGCAGGCCATGCGGCTTCTTGCAACACACCTCCCGGAGCCGAAGGGGAAGAGGTTCGGTGGGTGTAACAGACAGAAGCCTTTGTCGCTGGCACCCTAGAAAGCCTAACAGGGGTCCTCAAACTACGGCCCGCGGGCCACATGCGGCCCACCGAGGACATTTATCCGGCCCGCCGGGTGCCGCTGCCTGTCCTGCTTAGCAGCTGACTCGTCCCGGGCCCGCAGTGCACACAGGAATTTGTTCATAGTTTTTTTTTTTTAAACTATAGTCCGGCCCTCCAACGGTCTGAGGGACAGTGAACTGGCCCCCTGTTTAAAAAGTTTGAGGACCCCTGGATCAGATTTATATGGGGAATTCTCTATTCAAATGTTGATTGCTGAGCCCAGCTATTGTAGCTCAGTGGCTGAACATCAACCTATGAACCAGGAGGTCACGGTTGGATTCCTGGTCAGGGCACATGCCAGGGTTGCAGGCTCCAGTCCTAAGAAAGGATGTGCGGGGGGCAGCTGAACAATGACTCTCTCTCAGCATTGATGTTTCTATCTTTCTATCCCTCTCTCTTCCTCTCAGAAATCAATTAAAAAATATAAATTTTTATTGCTAAAAGATGATCAGAAAAGAAATTTCTCATAAAACGTAAGGAACCCTCCAGGGGGCTCAATAAAACATGTGTCCAGAGAGTGGGCTACAACAAAGGGCACTCTGAATTCAAACATGAACCATTTCACAGAGCAGGATACAAGGGTTGTTAGGCAGAACGGGAGAGAGCAGAAGCCTCGGCGTCCCAGACAGACAAGCAACCACAGGTCCAGAAATACAACCCAAGTGCGGGCAGGCACTCTCGACATGAGGTGACATGAAATGCTGTCATCTATTCTCTCCTGGCACTTGTCGGAAGGGGTCTGGCCTTTCGGAATCTGTTAGAAACATACCAGGACAATCCCGATGAGATGAAAAGAACCACGTCTCCTCTCTGCCAGGCTGGAAGTGACCATCGCGGTGAAGAGCTCCAGACGTGACTGTCCTCCTTCACTCTCCACCATCAAGTGCCCACATGAGCCAGACCCAGTTTTGCATTTTGGGAAAGCATGGCCAAGTTTCCTTAGAAGGTTTGCATCGTGGAGGCAATGCAATCGCTGGAACCACAAATCCTCAGAAAAGTCAATATTAAAGAGCTTGCCGATATCATATCTCAGAGGATCTCAATACACTAAGCATTAGGCGACAATCAGTTCCCGGTCCTTTGAACCACCCCCAACATGGGAGCTGATGCTTGTCCACCTTCCTAAACTAGAGGGATTCCTCTTGCTTGCCCGGGGAAGGCGGGCAGGAAAGGTGTGCAAAGGCTGATGATATTAAAAGGCTAAGTTATTTCAAGACTGTGCAAAAGGCTCAGGTACATGTGAGTCCCATCCTTTGTTTATGAGAGATCCTCTAGAAATGTACAGTTGACCTTTGAACGACACTGGTGGTGAGAGGTGCTGACCCTGCACAGGTAACTTCTACTCTTCCTCCAAAACTTAGCTATAGTCCCTCGGTATCCAAGGAGGGTTGTTTCCAAGACCCCGTGCAGATATCAAAATCCACGGGTCCTTAACTCCCTGAGATAACATGGCATAGAGCAGCCTTGGGCAAACTACGGCCCGCGGGCCGGATCCGGCTGTTCTATCCGGTTCTCTTGCTCTCCCCTCCGCTCCTTTACTTTGAATTTATATTAGTTCACACAAACACTCCATCCATGCTTTTGTTCCGGCCCTCCGGTCCAGTTTAAGAACCCATTGTGGCCCTCAAGTCAAAAAATTTGCCCACCCCTGGCATAGAGTCATGCATACACTTGGCCTTCTGCATCCCAGGGTAGGTTGAAACTGGGGATGTGAACCCCGAAAATACTTAGGGCCTACTGTATGTTTATTGAAAAAATGTTGCATGTAAGTGGACCAATACAGTTCAATTCCATGTTGTCCAAGGGTCAACTGTCCTGGCCTGATTTCACAGCTGCTGTGCAGGCAAGCTTTCTCCCAGAATCCTCAGAGAGTGGCCGTTAGGAAGCCTGCAGTCTCATAGAGGAAGATTTCTAGAGTAATACCAGGAAAGACTACCCATGACAATCTTTGCAGTAGTAGCAGTTTCATTTTTAAAAATAAATTATATTAGGTACCAGCCAGGTTAACCTATTAAGACATCAGAATTAATTCCTAATGGGAATTTCTAAAGTACATACACACATCCATACATATATACACACTCTCCATTAAAATAAAAGAGACAAGTTAGACCAGGAATATAATTAGGAGGTACAGCACAATCTATGGTAAATTCCCCATAATATTTAATATTAGTGTTTCATTCCGTTTAGGCATCATCTAATTATGGGGTTGGTGAAGCTTCAGGGAAACGGTGCAACGGAGTTCAGAATGACAATTCCCTTTCCTTGTAAAGTGTATATTTGGTTTGTTTTCAATTTTTCTGTTTCTGGGCATTCTTGTAGATTAAGCTGTCACTCATCACCCAGCGAAGTCACCTGCTCAGGTGCTGCAGTGCTTAACGCAAGCTGGGCAGACCTGTGGAGGCGCCAGTTCTGTGAACTCTCTTCCTTCGGCCGGTTCTCAGCAGGGTACCAAATGCATTCAATTCTGGCTATCTTCTATATCTCATTAATGGTTTATATTGCTAATTATATTTAGTGTAACATGTGATCTATGTATAATTGTATTATATATGTTATCTATATATATAAAAGCCTAACCAACTGAATGATCAAACAACTGGTTGCTATGATGCACACTGACCACCAGGGGGCAGGTGCTCAACACAGGAGCTGCCTTCTGGTAGTCAGTGTGCTCCCACAGCCAACTTCCCATGACCCCTCCCCCAGGCTGCCCCACAACCCCTCCCACAGATTGCCCCGATCGCAGGCCCGGCCGAAGGACCTACCCATGCACAAATTCGTGCACTGGGCCTCTAGTAATATATAATATATTATCATCACTCTAGTGTGCTTCATAAACCCTCCATTCTGGTTTCTGCCCATTCCCTGGTGCTCCTGGTTTAAGCTGGCCAGGATCTCAGCCTTTTCCTCTTTCCCTTAACCTTCTTTCTATTTCCTGAGTCAGGGAGCAGGTAGGAGGGTTCTTATCAATGTCTTAGTGAAGCACAGCAAAAGAAACACAGACTATGTATGTTAGCCTTAGGCCTAGCCCTGCAGGGATGGGGCCTAAACCAGCAGTTGGACACCCCCCAACGGGGTCCTGGATTGCGAGAGGACGCAGGCCAGGCTGAGGAACCCCTCCACCCCCACACAAATCCATGCACCAGGCCTCTAGTTTTAAATATATAAGGAAATAAATAAGTAAAACAAAGTAAGAAGCAAAGAAACAAGGGTGCAGCCCAGGGAGGTATTTGTTTAAGGTTACACCATATTTTCTCCCTCCTCCAACCTCCCTCACTCCCTCTTTCCACAAAATTGGACTGAGTAACAACCCCCCTCAATGTGCGATGGGCAAGTTACAAAGGTGACAGTGATGTCCGGTCTGCCTTCAAAGACATTACAATCAATCAAGGGAAAGCAACACATGAATTCACTAAAATGCAAGCAAATACTGGAATTAGGGTTTCACAAATTACTAAACAGCTTCAAAGAAGGGGAAGTTAATTTTCGCTAACATTAAGAAAGCTTCAGAGAGGAGGCCTCACAAGTTGTGCTTTAAAAACATTTAACCTCAGAGACAGGAAACAGGCCTTCCAGGAAGCAGGAAGGGCAAGTGCAGTCCTAGTAAGAAATCTTGTTTTTTCTTCAAAATATATTTTTATTGATTCCAGAGAGGAAGAGAAAGGCAGAGAGAGATAGAAACATCAATGTTGAGAATCATTGATCGGCTGCTTCCTGCACACTCCCTACTGGGGATGGAGCCTGCAACCCGGGCATGTATCCTGACTGGGAATCGAACCACGACCTCCTGGTTCATAGGTCGATGCTCAACCACTGAGCCACGCTGGCCGGGCCTATTAAAAAATCTTGATGGTGGAAAGCAGGGCATGAGTTTGCTTCATCTCACATCTTGACCAACCCTCATCACACTAGTTGTCGATGGAAGAGTCCATGAGGATAAAATTGCATAGGTACATCAGGGTCAGAAAACCAAGGCATTTGGGTGCCACATCAAGGAATCTGGATTTTATCCTCCAAGCACTAGGGAGTCTTGCAAAGGTAATAGCAAAAGATGTATTCTCTAGCCCTAACCGGTTTGGCTCAGTGGATAGAGCGTCGGCCTGCGGACTGAAGGGTCCCAGGTTCGATTCCGGTCAAGGGCATGTACCTTGGTTGTGGGCACATCCCCAGTGGGGGGTGTGCAGGAGGCAGCTGATTTATGTTTCTCTCTCATCAATGTTTCTAACTCTCTCTCCTTCTCCCTTCCTCTCTGTAAAAAATCAATAAAATATATATTTTTTTAAAAAAGATGTATTCTCTACAAAGACATCTTTGGCAGCAGTAATAGGATGAATGGAGATGAGCTGAGTGCTGATACTGTAAGAAGAGCCTGAGCCAGAGATGAGGATGCGACTGGGACCTGAACATGGAAGATGGGAGAGGAGACAGTGGTGCAGATGTCTCTGTGGACTGGATTCAATGTCAAAGTCCTGTTGGGTGAGGAGAGAGGAGGCAGAGGTGAATGGATAGCTTCAAGGCTAGGCATTCACGTGTCTGGTCCAGCAGGAGGGAGGCACGTTTGCAGGGTGTTAGAAATAGGCTTAAGCGAGGGGAGCGAGAACCAGACAGCTTTCCCCTTCTTCAGGAGGCCCCAGGAGAGCTTTATGAGAAACATTACGTGAACTATATGTTTGACAAGCCCATTAAATACAGCACTAAGTTCAAAGAGAGGAGGAATCCAGCAAAAAGACCATATAACAGGCTGAAAGCCAAATGTAGAATCTACCTTGAGTCAAAGGCATGTGGGATTTTTAAAAATCCACGAGAGTAATAGGATATGATGAAGAGTGGAGCTATAAATATAACCTGATGCCCATCTAATTAGGATAATAAAATCTGAGGAGCTGCTGTCCCATCAGTATGCTAATGCAACACAACACTGCCACCTTCCTTTCCCACAGTCCACTCAGAAGCAAATCCAGTGATGGCACAGGCTGGCTGCGGACTGGAATGGAAGGGCTCAGCATGGCTGGGGAGGAAAACACTTAAGCAGTAAGGCCTCCTGCTGCTGCTGCCGGGAGGAGGCTCCAGGGTGTCAGGAGGGAGAGTCAGGCCTTGTCTCTAATGGGAAATTATTTTAGGTTCTGAGTCTTGTTAGGAAGAAAGGCTCCTTTCCACCCATGTTTTCTCTGGATCGATTTGGTTTTTCTTTTCCTGAACTTTTGACCTGAGTCTGAAAAAAAATCAAAGCTTTTAAAAAAGAAGAGAGACACATATTTGACTACATAAAATCCGAAACTTTTGTAGCAAAGCCGAAAGACACACAGATTTTGGGGGGGGGGGGTTGAAAAGGATGCTCTGCAGACTGAAAAGAGATGATGAATCAACAAATGGAAATTTGCAAAGGATTATTCGAGCAAATGCAAATGGCAGGCTGACAGGACCTGGTGGGGAGCACAGATTTCACTACCTCAGCTCCACACTTGGGAAGCGCATGTGCTTTCAAGGCTCACAGCACCCCGGCTGGCAGGTGAACGGGTACCTTCAATGTGTGTTTTATAAAACGGGAGGACTGCACATTTTTTGTCCACATCTGTCTTTCCTTACCCATCAATGCCCGACGGAAATCACTCCAAATCATCTTTCCTAACTTGAATGTATTCTTTTAGAAGACCGCCTACATTCCCTGGTGTAAGCATAACAATTTATTCAACCCAGTAGTGAACGTTCACTATTCTGGGGAATCAAATCTGTAATTCTGTCATCACAAGTATAGACTCTTAATTACATGGCTTTTATGTCGGAGAGCTTTCAAGGTCTCCAAGATTTAGGATCACCGGAGCAACCCTGGTACTTCGTGTATGGACCTTTGGTTTTAGTGGGCGTGACCGAGGACAGCCATGGAAGGTGGTGGATGGCAAAGGGCACAGATGCAAGAGCTCAGTTTTCTGGACTTCCTCCTTGCTTTGCCACTGACTTTGGGGAAGGTATTGAAACTCTCTTGGCTTCAGTTTCTTTCTTTTTAAAATTGGAATGTGAATATACTTTCCTTGTGAGATTTTACAACGACTGAATGAGTTACTATAGGTATGTAACTAATGCACGTATACATCCAACGATTAAATGAGTTACTAGAGGTATGTAACTAACGCACTTGTACATGTATGTAATGAGTATGTGATACAGTGACACAAGGAAAGTACCATAACCCTTGTGATTATTTTTCCTTAGAGAAAAGATACTGGAGACTACCTTTTTCTTTTTTTTCTACTCTCATTGCTCATTTACTACCTTCATTGTGTATACAATATGTGGGATATGAATGAGATTTTAGGTGGTATATGAATGAGATTATTTTATGTTATTCATATATTACGACTTATATCACAACTTCTTTATCCATTCATCCATTGGGGACACTTAGGTTGCTTCCATGCTTTGGCTATCATGAGCATGGGGGTGTAGACAACTCTTTCACTTGGTGTTTTTGCTTCTTTCCAATATATTCCCAGAAGGAGAATTGGCTGGGTGTGGTAGTTCCCTTTCTAATTTCTTTAGGAATCCCCACCCTCTTTTTTCACAGTGGCTACAACAGTTTACATTCCCATCAATAGTGCAAAAGGGTTCCCATTTCTCCCCAGCCTCTCACCAACAATTCTCGTCTCCTATCATTTTGATGATAGCCATTCTCACAAGTGTAAGGTTAAAACTCATTATGGTTTTGATCTGCATTTTCCTTATAATTAGTAATACTGAGCACCTTTTTGTGTACCTGTTGGCAGTTTGTATATCTTTTTTTTGGAAGAATGTCTATTTGGGGCCTTTGCCCATTTTTAAATTGGATTATTTGCTTGTTTCCTGTTGAGTTGCATGAGTTCTGCATATACTTTGGATATTAACTTCTTATCAGAGAGATCATTGCAATTTTTCCCATTCCATAGGGTTGTCTTTGTCAATCATTTCTTTTGTTGGGCAGAACCTTTTAAGTTTGATGTCATCCCACTTGTCTGTTTTTTATTTTGTTGTTTGTGCTTCAGGCATCACACCCCCCTCCCCAAAATATTGCCAAGACCCACATCAAGGAGCTGTTTCCCTGTGCTTTCTTCTAGGAACTTTAGCCTTTTTGTTCTTATATTCAAGGCTTTAATCCATTTTGAATTCATGTTTCTGAGGGATCTAACTATCCAATTTCCCCAGCACCATTTATAAAGAGACTTGTCTTTCTCCATGGACTATTCTTGGCTCCCTTGTCAAGTAGTAGTTGACCATATATGCATGGGTTTCTTTTAGGGCTCTCGTACCTGGATTATTATCATGTACTGCTCCAATTCTTCTCCTTACACTTGCTGTGAAAAATTCCTCTGGGTATTAACTAGTACCTGCACCAGTGAGTTTTAACCCAGTGGTAGGCTGGTAAACCAGCTCTCTGAAAAGAAAGAAAGGAGCTTCCATTCGTACTGTTTGCTGATTTCTGTGAGTAAATACTCCCACCAGGGCCAATTTGAAGTTACCAACAATTTAAACTGGCCTGAAAATTTCCTGAATATTTAACAACCAGCTCCTCACACCGTAATCTGAGCCAGCTGCAGAGCACACCATTCTACTTAGCCATTAAAGTCAAGAATTTGGAAGCGAACGTGGACAAAAACAGGTATGAACGCAGCATTCAGAATTCTGTCTGCATACGTTGTATTTCTATCTCAGTTATCTACAATTTCAAAAATGTGCAAGAAACGGTTAGGCCTGAATAGAGGGTTAAGTGTTTAGAACGAGTGAAGAGTTTTTAAATTAAAGGGTGGTATTCTGAGAAAAAAAAAAAAAGTTGCTCCATGCGATGATTTCCATTTTACTTTGCTCTGAGATAAAGCCATGTTTTCATGGGAACATAGTTCTCTAATGACACAAATGTGTGCATTAAAATCACTGGTTTTGTACCTGTTACGTGTGCCAGGTGTGTGTGGGACCCATTTATAGGAGTTTAATCCTCTCTGTTCCTGTGGTCTTGGGAGTTTATGCGATCAGAGCCCTTACACCCTCAGCCACGATGCCCTGTCCACATGATATTGTGGGTAACTCCTTAAGTCTTCAATTCCTTAACGTCTTCAACTCCTTAACCTCTTCCTTTTCTATTCCCAGGGCCTAGAAGATACACACGCTCAACAATAGTTTGTGGAGGAGATGAATAAACAAACAGCTCGTAGAATTAGCAGGGTTAAAGATACTCTCCTGCTTGACTCCCTAACGTGACAGAGTAGAAACCTGACTTCTGTTGTGGTGAGTGATTTTTCCAGAGGTCACACCCCATTAGACAGCAGCAGGCAGAGACTAGAGCCCAATCCTCCGTGTTGCTTTCATTTGTGACAACATATGGCTTATTTCTCCTACTTCGTTGCCCAAAGACGTCTAAATTGGTCCCGTTCTTGCATCGGTAACAATCTTGTTATGGCTTTTGCCAGCTATTCACCCTCCAATAAAGAAACTTTCACTGAGCACCTATTCTACGCCTTCTTCTCTCCTTCCTTCTCTCCCTACCTCAATTTCCCCATCTTTCCCTTCTTTTCTTTCTCCAGGGAAATCAATCTAGCTGAATAAACTTTGGGACAACTTCTGGAAAAGACAAAGTCAGGACGGCTAAACCCACTGATCACTGGACAAGCTCACTGGCCTTCAGATTTGCTCTTGGTTGTATCTCTGGGGGTTAAGAACTCCCTGAAGGTCAGCTGCTGAGCATGTCAGGTGGCTCGGCGCTGGCCTGCAGTTCCCTGCTCTCTGGTTGACATGGCAGCCATGGATAGGATGGTTTCTGGGGAACCTCCCGGGGTCCCCTTGCCTTCGCTCACTCAGGCTGGGGCATGGGCACCAAGGGTTAAGCTGAGGAGAGCCTGGCACAGCCTGCTGGCCCCTGCCCCTGCCATTTAAAGGACATTCAGCTTTGGAAGGCCAGACATGGCACAGTCAGTAGAGAGTGACAAAGGCCCTTTTATTTCTGTGAATGGGACATGGCGGTGGGGTGGCGGGGGATGAAAAAATAAAACAAATTATCTGAGTGGGGAAGATGGGCTGTATGGGGAGAACTGGAGAATCAGTGGGCTCCTGTGAATGAGGGTAGGAAGTTAAGTTCACCCCTACAGGCATATGGGTTAAGGTACAGCCCCCTTCCCATCCCTATAGGGAGTAGACAGTTAATTCACTGTCACCTTAAACAAGAAGGCCCAGCAGGCGTTACAGTGATTCCGGTTCTGCAGGAGGTTTTCTTGAGGAGGCAACAAGTGAAGAGCTGTGATCCTGGACCTTTGGGCTCAGTTCTTCAATGGCACCATTTAGAGCAGTGGTTCTCAACCTTTCTAATGCCGCAACCCTTTAATACAGTTCCTCACGTTGTGGTGACCCCCAACCATAACATTATTTTCGTTGCTACTTCATATCTGTAATTTTGCTACTGTTAATGAATCGTCATGTAAATATCTGTGTTCTCTAATGGTCTCAGGCTCTACAGCAGCGGTTCTCAACCTGTAGGTCGCCTAAGACCATCGGAAAACACAGATATTTACATGACGATTCATTAACAGTAGCAAAATTACAGTTATGAAGTAGCAACAAAAATAATTTTATGGTTGGGGGTCACCACAACGTGAGGAACTGTATTAAAGGGTCGCGGCATTAGAAAGGTTGAGAACCACTGATTTAGAGGATAGGTTTGCCTGTCCCTGACCTGGGGATTTGCAGGCCAGGATTACTGGGAACTTCTGGCCAAGACATTTGCAAAGTCCTTCTGAGGCACATATCACCCCCTCACCTTTGGCCCACCTTCCGTCACATACATCATTCGGGTAACTCCCTAGAAATGCCAGGAACCCAAACACCCCAAGGGGCCCTGGTGCTGCAAGACTCTGGGGCCCCACCTGGCCAAGCCTGTGCTCTTCAGGAGATTCTAAGACACTCAGGGGGCATTGGCTCAGCATTTCAGGTTAAAGCAGAACACACACACACACACACACACACACACACACACACACACACACCCATGCACCAGAAACAGAAGGGCCTGGCTGGGTGTAGATTTGAAATCTGGATAATCCGTTTGAAACCTCAAGGCCTGGGCAGGAGTAATGCAAAAATGAAATTAAAACAGAAGTACCAATCTGTCTTCCTAGCTTCGAGACAAACTCAACCTCAGATTTCGAATGTCAGAGAGGATAAAGTCAGAATTAGAGATAATTCAATCTTTCCTACAACAGATAGGGGAATTGAGGTTCAGGATGACAAATGACTTGTTCATGGCCTAGAGGTAGGAAAAGGAAGTGAACTATTATTTTAATTTTTAAGATTTTTACATGCTCAGCCTAGTTCTAAATACATTTCCAGTATTAATACATTTTATTTTCAATAGAAATTTATGGGATTATATAATTAATACAAGCATCACCTTCTCCAATTTCCAGAAGTAGAAACTGAAACTCAGAGAGGTTTAGTAATTTGCTCCAGGTTACACGGTGTGGGGATCTGAATCCCAGTAATGAGGCTGTAAAGTCAATGCTTTCCACCACTACCAGGCTGGCACCCAGAACATGATATTTCCTCCTGTAATCTCTGCCATTCACTGTAAAGCTAATCCTTGAAATCTAAGATACGGGGACACCTAATGTAGTGAATTCCCAATATACAAGTGTTTATACAAAGCACAAGTGTTTCAATCTATTTGGTAGAAACAAGCTAACTCCCCTCAATCTTTGATGCAGAAGTGAGAGGAGAAAAGTAAAAGGGAAATCATAGTTTTAAAAAAAACACATGAGAAGTACATTTTAAAAGAGAATGTTAATTATTAAACAAAATGTATCTTACCTGAGAGAAAACCAAAATAGAAGACCAGTCAGGAATAAGATAAATGGCCAAATCAACTTACTATGTCTGAGGAAATTACTTTGTATTTATTCATTGAATGAATTATTAATTTGTTCAATTTTAATTCATTTATTGTTTAATTTATGTATTAATCCATTTATTACTTATTAAACACCATCTCATTCCTGGGAATATAGTGGAGAATATAACAAAGTCCCCACCTTCATAAAGTTTAAAAAAAGACAATAAGCAAAAAGTAATTAGAATATATAATAAATTGGACAATAATACAGCAAGGAAAATGGAATGGGAGTGGACGGTATGATTTTATTTAGGTGCAGACACTTCAAGTTTAAAATATGGGAGTGAGCCTGCAGGTACCTGTGGCAGAGGTCGAGGAGAGGGGAGAGCAATTGCTAAGGGCTTGAAAATAGAAGCACATTTGGAAGTTTCAAAAAAAATAAAAAAATATATAAAAAGCAAGGAGGTTGATCAAGCTGGTGAAAGTGAAGAAAGTCAGAAGCAAAGTCAGAAAGGTCATGGGGAGGAAGGTCAAGTAGGGTTCTGGTGGCAGTAGCCACAACCCCATCTGCATTGGGGATACTCAGCTCTCCCAAGCTAACCTGCTCTGCAAGTGGGAAGATCTCCTTTGTTCTTCTATGCTTCAGTGCATAGTCTCTTCCAAAACAGACAACGGAGAGAAACAAAAGAAGATGGAGCTCAGAGCCAGAGGACTTCTTGCAACACTCATTTCTCATTCTTACACAACTAAAGCCCACCCACATCTGCCCCCAGCTGCTCCAGCTCCACGTGGCTTATGAACTCAATTCTTTCGTCCATCTAACTTGCTTTTGGTACCAAAACAAATACTCACACAAGTCACCTGAGAGGGCTTCAGAGTAGAGCTATGGCTACATGCGTAGAAAGCCAAAGAGTGTGGGACCGAGAGGCCTGGGGCGAGCTAAAATCCAAATCTGCCCAGCTCTTGGCCCTCTGGGTGAGAAAGAAATGTCCTTTCTCTTCCCATTCCTCCAGTGTTCTCTCTGGGCATTGGGCAATTGGCTTTTCCTACCCCTCTCCCTTGCTGTAGGCCTTGGGAGGTCTGACCCTGTCCTGTCTCTCCAGTCTTGTGAGTTAAGTCATCGTGCCTGATGTTTGAAACACTTCAGTGGCTGGATCTTAAACACAACCGTCTCCCCTCACCTTTGCTCAAGCTACCATCCCAGCAACGAGTCATAGGGTCTCTAGCATGGGCCACATCAGTCATTACATATTTGGAAGGTTCTAGGGTGACCCCTGGGGTGGGTGGGCCCTCTCTGTTTTTGTTCACTGTCTGACCCTCCTTGTCTACAGGAACAGATGCTCCCTCGTGTCCTTCTAGTGGAGGGTGATATCAGGAGATCCTGACTATAGAGTAGCAGAGGGTCATTCCAGCCAAGGAACCCTCTGTGGAGTCCCTGAGGAGAGCACTGCAGAGGCTTATGGGAGGATTTGCCCCCAAGGAGAAAGTCTAGCAGCAGAAAGTGACCTGTAGATATGCTACACCAACTGAGCCTTCTTTGGTCAATGAGGTCTAGGGGAAATGCCTCCAGAGAGAACTGGAGTGGATTTATCCCTGAGATTTTTAGGGATAAAACAGGGGGTTTATCCCCAAACCAATAATCCAATCAGGGAAGTGGTCCTATAATAGAAAATATATGGAATCTGTAATGAAGAGGACACGACTGAATCGTAGCTGGGAAACTTACAACAGAGATGACCCCTCACAAATTATTTCATTTCTTTGAGTCTCTTTTATTTTTAATGTAGATGATAATAGATAAATATCACCTACTTGACAGAGATTTTTGTAAATCAATATTTTTATTTATATAAAGCAATTGACACTGCAGTAGTTACTAGACAGTGCACTAGATCATAACTTTATGGGAGGGTGGGGAAGGGGGGAAGGTGTTACTTAATCACCTCTGAGGGCCCCATTGCTGATGGACAACTAGCCAAGGACATGGTTTGACAACAGAATATGGGCTTTGGGATTTTCCTGAGGTATAAGGGAAAGATGTGCCCAGGAAGAGAAACCAGAAACCACAGGTACGTAATAGCTATTTCCTTACATTTCTCACACAGATACTGAAGAGCTGACCTATACCTTAGACCTCGTGCTTTACAGCTGCACTTGGAGTTCATTTGTAAAAGTTCTAGACAATTCAGTTTGGGAGGCAAGGCAACAATTCTATCACCTGGGCTTGTCTGCAAGGCCCCCAGAATCACATTTCAAGTGAAACCAAGAAGAGACACTGTTTTTTCAGGGTTCCCTGCTTGGACGCTGAATGATCACAATAAAATTCCACTGAAAATCAATGTTTTCATACTGAAAAATAGAAATAGAAATACACTGTTTGAGTTATTGAGAATGAAAGGTAGGGGGAATGGGAAGTTAGAGAAATAAGAGAAATGAGAATAAAGGTCAAGACCAAGGCAAGTCGATATATGAAGGAAAAGAAGACCCAAAGGAATCACTGATGCTGAGGAAAAATGACTCCTTCCAATTGATGGAAACACCGTGTTGCATATTATTACACACACTCCCAGGAACTCCCATTTCAAGAGCAAAAAGCATGATCTCATCTCCTGGACGTGATGAAGCTGACAAACACAATCAAAGCCCTTCTTGGTGAATTCTCAAGAGGGAAGAGTGCAGAAGGCTTTGTCCTGTCTTATAACTGAGGCTCAGCTGAGCATTTCCATCCATCCCTGTGCACCCAACACCGACTCGAGACTCCTGAAGCGGGAGCCCGTCTCCTGGGCCTTGTCGGATCTAACCAGGATAATGCCACATGGTCACTGCGTGGCCAACCTCCTGGGCACCGTGGGTGAACTAAAACGCTGGAGTTAACCACCAGCTAGAACACAGATGGCAAGCATACAAGGGCGCTTAGGAACAAGGGCAAGCCTCAGATTCCTCAACTTTAACATCGAGATGGTAATAATACCTTCTTTACTGAATTCATGGGGTGTTTTGAAAATCAACAGGAAAAAAAAATACATGCAATAGCTCTTTATCAAAATCTACCCAGTTATACAACTGCCATCGATATATCATAATTAATTATAAATAGTGCATAGCACATTCAGTAAACTAAGTGCTTTAAGGGGGCAGGATTCTAGTATTTGCTGCATGTAATAGACCCTTGAAGCTAATTGCCTGTTAGAATTCTTCTACCACCTTTACAGGTGTAGTGCTCTTATTTTCATCTTACACAGGATTGACGTAAAGCTCAGAAGCTGTCAGCTGCCCAGGGTCCTATAGAGACCCATTGGGAATCTGAGGCTCCAGCCAGCTCTTTCCTTGCAATCCACCCATTGGGAAAAGGGAACGATGGGAGTGGAGAGTGACAGTTGACTGAGATGACTCAAGAGGACTGTCTGGGAGAGACGAGGAACAGGGCAGCTGTGACCAGCTGGCAGAGAGGCGTGGAGAGAATGGGCCTTCTCTGGAGAAAAGAGGCATTATTTATTTTTTTAATATATTTTTATTGATTTCAGAGAGGAAGGGAGAGGGGGGGAGAGAGAGAGAGAGAGAAACATCAATGATGAGAGAGAATCATTGATTGGCTGCCTCCTGCACGTCCCCTAATGGGGATCAAGCCCACAACCCAGGCATGTGCCCTTGACCGGAATCAAACCTGGGACCCTTCAGTCAGCAGAATGACGCTCTACCCACTGAGCCAAACCAGCTAGGGCGAGGCTTTATTTTTTCTCAGCCCAGGTGCTCATGCACCTGATGGCTCTGCCACTAGCATTGGCATTTCCCATCCCCCTTCACTGAGTGACATGCATCCTGAATGTCAGATAAGCATTTGCTATGCCTGACTCTGCCACTTCTGTTTCCTGTCTTTCTGGAAAATGCAACATCAGGAGAGAGATCTGAATATTTACTATTAATTTCTCCTCTGAAAACAGGTAAGGGGGGAAACTCACTATTCATTGTTTCTGACAAGTGTTGAAGGATGTGATATCCCGGAGAGCAAGAGGAAGCAAGATTTGATTACTTTGAAACAAGACAGCAAGACAGGGATGAGGTGTAGGGGAGCCGATTCTGCTCTTACATAAGAATCCAAATGTGGGCTGCGTCCCCTTCACTGTGGAACTGGATCCGCCTCCCACCTGTATGTGATCTGTCTGAGGGAATTGGGCTGAATTACAGATGTGGCCAGTGCTGCTCCCTCCCACATGTCAGGTGACTCCTGAGTGACAGGCTCTGGGAACACGGACACTGGGGTACACTCCTGCCGCAGACCCAGAGAGACAGGAAGGGGGACTGCGCTAGAACCAATCGGGGCTTCTGAGAAGCAGTGAGACCGCCTGGCCCATCTCTCAGCCTGTCATCTCACCTGGCTTTGCAGGCATCAAATAATTAGTGCCAAGGACTCAACTGTGAATGAAGTATTAATAGAGCTCCATTCACAAAATGGTACATGGTGGGGCAAAATGAGGCAACCTGGCCAAGGATCAAAATAGCAATTTGAATAACACCAGCGAGGGGGGAGAGAGGGAGAAAGGCCAAGAAAGTAAATAGAAAATCCCACATCGGAGTAACAGATCCCAAGCCTTTAAGAATCAAACCAAGGCCCTAACCGGTTTGGCTCAGTGGATAGAGCGTCAGCCTGCGGACTGAAAGGTCCCAGGTTCGATTCCGGTCAAGGGCATGTGCCTTGGTTGTGGGCACATCCCCAGTAGAGGGTGTGCAGGAGGCAGCTGATCGATGTTTCTCTCTCATTGATGTTTCTAACTCTCTATCCTTCTCCCTTCTTCTCTGTAAAAAATCAATAAAATATATATATTTCTTTAAAAAAGAATCAAACCAAGTAACAAAACAAACACACAACAAATATGTGAGTTTACTTTATGCAAGGCCCACAGGATATGGGAGGGTACCACATTGGCTCCCAGTGTACCCCTCCTTCAGCCCCTCTCTGACACCAAGCACTCTGGGATTCATGAACTGAGCTTTCAGTTATTTGAATACTCCATTCTCTTAGTCACTTCTACTCCTTTAAACAGACTGTGAGCCCTCCCCTACCTCCATGACCCCACACTTTCATGACTGATTTGAGCCTATCTTTTGGAGTTTCTCCTAGATATTTCCCCAGGAAAGTCTTCTGACCGTTACATCTGGATTTCACGTGCTTCCACCATGTCCTATCTTCCCCGTCACCATCTATTGCACCATACTGTTGTCATAGCCTGTTAGAATCTCCCACTAAAACGTGCAAGCAGAAACCCAAGTCTATCCGGTTCAACAGTTTATCCTCAGGACGCAGAACAATACCTGACACCTATCAGGATCTCAATGAATACTGTACTGAATGACCAGCTGGAGACACACTTCTCGCCTGAAAGAAGCTTTTAATTTACTGGGTAAGACAGGCATATACATTCCAAGGGAATGAGGAAATGCGGAGAATAAAGAATAGAAACTAGCAAGCTTTAACATTCCAACCCAGAACGTCAGAGCTAAGACCATGGCATATGCTATTGCTTTGCATTAGAATCCCTTTCCAATGAATTTTTTCATGCTGGAAAGCTTCCCCAGGTTTCAGGGCAGGCAAGATGTCTAATTGGAGAGCCCCCTTTTAAACTCGGTCTGAAACTTGGTTGTCAATCCTTGCGCCGATAAAGACCTCCAAGGTCCACTTCCTCTGTTGTCTGTTTTAAAGGCAGAGCTGTGGCTCTGCACCTAGGGCAGATGAGTAATTGTTTGTTTCCCTATAGCAACTCTTTAGTATAACAGAAAGGATTTCGTAGGCGGTGGAATGAGATGTGTTGGAAAGAGCAGAAGTTTGGGAATTAAAATGACCTTGGCTCCTAGCCCAGCTCTGTAATTTACTAGCAGTGAGAGTTGGATAGCTTCCCTGAGCACTACTCTTAGCATTGCTCTAGAGTCGTACAGGTTACTATTCTATTACAGACTTGATTTGAGCCTCCATAATTTTCATCAATGGTCTGAAAGACTCAATTTCCTATCTCTACCACTTTCTAGCTGTGTGCTACTGAGCAAGATTTCTAATCACTCTAAGCCTAGTTTTCCCATCCATAAAATCCTTTCTGCATACATAATGTAAGGATTTAGATAAGGTCTGTATATAAAGTTCTTAATTTGGTACCATAACAGACACCGAACAAACAGAAATCTTTATCATTTATTTTTATATCAATTACAATAAGATTTGTCAAGTTCTCCTCCCCCCCCACCCGCCCCGAATCCATGGTAGAATGTGACTGTTTTCTGCCTCTTAACTTTTATCACCCTGTGTAGTCTACCCAATAGATATATTTCCTTTTGTATGGTCTGCAGCTTCTTCACCCATTGATACAATAATGCGTGATCCTGGCATTTCCCCCAATTACATCCCCTCCTATCTCTCTTCTCTGGCCTCAGCCAAAGATTCCCAGCAACCCTTTAGGCCAGAGTGCGGAGCCCTGGGTATTGAGACCACATTTAAAGGAACTGCTTATATGCCAGTGACTTGGCAGTCTTAAAGTTAACGTAGAATTACAATCACCAAACAGCTGAATAAAATGCTAATCCCCACTCAACTGATAGAATCTGGCCACAGTTCTGAAGCTCTTCCACACAGAGAGCAGCATTTCCCTCAACATGCAGATTTTGTTCCTAACTATAAGAGGATATAGGTTGTCAATATAACATTGGTGTATTCAGCTTTCTGAGCCTTCTTTATGGAAGAAACAGCTGATTTCCTTTTTAGATCCAAGTATATTAACGTTTACAATTATTTTAGATAACCCCATATGAGCTCATAGCAAAACATCCAGCAATTAAATAATGAATGTGAGGGAGCCACAGTCATCAGAGATATCAGAATAGGACCTTATTATGATGTAAAATCAATCTGTTTTCATAGGATTTAATTATAGATTGACAGGAAAAAGTGCAAAACAATAGACTAACAATTTTTAGGCAATGCATCTATTAAAAACAGTGTTTCCAAAACTATGATTAGCATTGAACAGGTTAAACCCACCATTTTACAAGAGAATTTTTAAATTCCAAATATAATAACTTATCATGCACAGAGATAGAAGAGCTTTGGGTCTAATACGGGTAGATAATCTCTCCCACAACTGGAATGAAATAAAACTGTTAAGTAACGCTGCCTTTCTCTAAAGCAGTGGTTCTCAACCTTTCTAATGCCGCGACCCTTTAATACAGTTCCTCATGTTGTGGTGACCCCCAACCATAAAATTATTTCCGTGGCTACTTCATAACTGTAATTTTGCTACTGTTATGAATCGTAATGTAAATATCTGTGTTTTCCGATGGTCTTAGGCGACCCTGCTAGCGGTTCTCAACCGGTGGGTCGGTTGAGAACCGCTGCTGTAGAGCCTAAGACAGAGGTTGGCAAACTCATTAGTCAACAGAGCCAAATATCAACAGTACAACGATTGAAATCTCTTTTGAGAGCCAAAATTTTTAAACTTAAACTATATAGGTAGGTACATTGTTATTAACTTAATTAGGGTACTCCTAAGCTGGCCTTTGCTAAAAACTTAAGGGGCCAAAGAGCCGCATGTGGCTCATGAGCCGCAGTTTGCCAACCACTGGCCTAAGACCATCGGAAAACACAGATATTTACATTACGATTCATAACAGTAGCAAAGTTACAGTTTTGAAGTAGCAACGAAAATAATGTTATGGTTGGGGGTCACCACAACATGAGGAACTGTATTAAAGGGTCGCGGCATTAGAAAGGTTGAGAACCACTGCTCTAGAGGCAGATTTTGCCCACCGCGCTGTTTAGATTTCGCACTAGAAAAATTTTGGCTCCAAAGGCTTACATTCAATGCAAAATGCAGAACCAGTTGTATTTTTGCACAATCTAGAAGGCACCACATACACTGTAGCTCGTGAATGTCACCTCTCAGTGTGTGCTCTAGGACAGCTGGTGGCCCTGGAATCAACAGCAGCCTATCTGTCCATAGAGACAGCACCTTCCTTAGGCTCAGATGCAAGGCCGAGGCCCAATAAAGACCTGAGGGTCCTTTGGCTTGGAAACCCTCTCTATGTCTAAGAGTGATGGCTCAGTTATCTGGGAAGAAAGACATATCTGAGCAATCAACACGCCTTGTACATAGCATTCTCAGTGATACTACCAAGCGTGGGGGTTGATCACATCCAGATGGGAAACTCCCTAGGGGTGAACAAGGAATAACTGGGAGACACAGAATTTGCAAAGAGCAATTGCCTGGGACTCCCCACAGCGGGGAGCAGGGAGGGGCTTTCCTCTAGGAAACTGAGAGCAATAAAGCACTTCCTCCCAGAGAAAGAGAGAGCAGCTGGCTTGGGGATTCATTCCACAGGTTTCTTGCTCACCGATATGCTAACAGTCCAGAATTTCCATCATGATGGCCTGGATTCTCTTTGCTATTTTCTCTTCATGATGGAAAGGAAAAGATGAAAGGACAAGGTGAATTTCATTTAAACCCACCTGCTCCCCATTTATGGCAACGACAAAAGCTAAGCTTAACAGGCTAAACCAGGGGTCCTCAAACTTTTTAAACAGGGGGCCAATTCATGTCCCTCAGACCATTGGAGGGCCGGACTATAGTTAAAAATAAAAAACTATGAACAAATTTTTGTGCGCACTGCAGGCCCGGGACGAGTCGGCTGCTAAGCAGGACAGGCAGTGGCACCCGGCGGGCCGGATAAATGTCCTCGGCGGGCCGCATGTGGCCCGCGGGCCGTAGTTTGAGGACGCCTGGGCTAAACAAAGGAGCAGGCTGGGGCCAGAAGTGGACAATGTCATGCGTGTGCACTGAGAGCTGAAAACCATGTCTCTAATGAGATAATCTTTGTTGATAAGATTACTTTTTGTTAGGCCAAGAAGAATATCCTATCATTGACCAAAGAAGAGAGGATTGTACAAGGGTTTGGGAAAAATCTTTGTGCCCTGGCAGGAAAGTTCTTCAAGATAATAAAAGGAAAAGACCTCCAAGTGGGGTGGTTTTATTCATTTTATTTTCATAACTAGATAACTGCAATGTATAACTCAAAAAAAAAAAAAAAGATGATATTGGGAGCTCCCCACTGCAGACAGTTGAATCGAATTCTCCTTTCATTGTAGAGGTGCTAAGAATTAAGGCAAGACCCCCAGTATAGATGACTAGTTACTCTGTGAATGTTTGTGTCTAATCTAAAGTTGTATGTATTTGCTTGTTAGTTTATTTATTTTATTGTTAGTGGTGGATTGACTGACTGATTGAATAACTGAAGGACAATAAAGTATAGACCCCATTTTTAGACTCACTCAGAATACGATGGAATGAAGATATTCTCAGTGTTTACTGCCAAGTAGCCTCACACCATTAGCATTAGCTAGAAGGGAAATTATGCCATTTGGGAACTTAAAAACATGACACAGTTTGGGAAAAGAACTTCTTTGCTCATCTGGAAACTGAGAGGGCTGGATGAGTAATTTCTCGGGTCTCTTCCTGGTCTGAAATTCTATGTTTCTCTGATTCTTGGAGACCTAGATCAGGGAGCATTTCAGGAGAGAAACGCTAAGTACCGATGACATGTTTTTGGCTTCCATTTACGAGAGATATTCTGATATCTGCTTATTCTTTCAGACATGTGCATCCCATAGCGATTTCTGGTCTAATTCAAACTGGGGTTTCACTGACTGAGAGATTAAAAAAACTCTAAACAGCTGGGCTTGTGGTTTATGTTTCAACAATGCAGGGCTCAGAGAGTCTCAGATGGCCCGGAAAAGGAAAAGAGAAATCTCCCTCCACTTAAATGGTTGTGTTTATTTCATCTTCTTGCCACAGGTGTGCCCCATTCCAAGTCAGGACTCAGAGGTATGAGACAGTGTAAAGGACATTCTGAGTCCAGCTGACACAGTCTTTCTTTTGCGACACTAACCATCTGAGAGACCTGGCCAGAGCTTTTAATGTAAGATACTTTCTGGGCCTAAATTTCCTAATCTATAGAATAAGGAAATACAATTACCTACCTAAAAATGTTTTTATTGAGATGAAAGAGGATAACCTATATAAAGTCCCTCACTATCCCAGAACCTGATACCACGTAAGCATCTAATAAATAAGGGATAACACAGACACAGACACACACAGAACAGTCTCTCCCGTTGTTACAGCCTGGATCTTTGCCGAAGATTGATAAATGTTGCCTGAATCTAAACCAAAACCACGGAGGTAAATGGGCCTTAAACAATAGAAATTAAAAACTCCACTAGGAGGAAGTGGTAAGAGAAGATGATATCATCATAGCTATTTAAAATAATTTTGACACCAATTAGCTTCCATTTGGGCAGCACCGACTGTTCGTGTGACATTCTGCTAAATACTTTCCACACATTATTTCACAGAACACATGCAAAGCTATGAAAGAATAGCATGTAGTTTCCATTTTACAGAGGAAGAAACGGAGGCTTAGAAACTATAATCTCTGGAACTGATATTCTTACTCCTAGGCGGCATACCACTCTATGGCAATGCCCCAGAAACTAGTACAAATATACAATTGCCACCAGCATTGCACCTTATACCTGCGTTGATTATGTATTGATATGCTGTACTGAATCAAGAAGAACATCCTCATCCGTTCTTTTTTAATTAAATACTGGAGGCCCAGTGCATGAATTCGTGCACGGGTAGGGTCCCTAGGCCAGGCCGGCGATCAGGGCCGATCAGGGCCTTCCAGCTGCCAGCCACGGCTTTTCTTCCCTGGCTGCTGGCTGGGGCCTCCCTTGCCCCAGCTGCCTGCCGGGGCCTCTCTTCACACCTGCCTTGGCCTGGCGCCACCCGCTCACCTGCTCCACCATCCTGCCATGGTCCTGCTCTCATTGGGGCCCATTGGGGCCAGCAGTGCCTCCACTGCCAACCACTACCAGTGCTGTACCACTAACACCTGCCATGTTCTGTACCACCCCCTGGTGGTCAGCACACGTCTAACTCCCAGTGGGTCAAACTCCCACCCATAGGGACAATTTGCATATTAGCCTTTTATTACATAGGATATTTTTATTAATTTCAGGGAGGAAGGGAGAGTGAGAGAGAGAGATAGAAACATCAATGGTGAGAGAGAATCATTGATAGGCTGCTTTCTGCACTCTCCCAACTGGGAACAGAGCCCACAGCCTGGGCATGTACCCTGACTGGGAATCAAACCATGACCTCATAATTCATAGGTCAATGCTCAACCACTAAGCCACACCTGCTGGGCCTCATTCATTCTTTTGTGCACAGTTTCACTCTACAAAATTAGGTGAGCACTCATTATGCACCAGGCAGTATGCTAAATGCAAGGGTTATGAAGTCCCTGTATCTAAGTTGCTCATGAAAAACCAAGGGAGGCAAACCTAGGAAAATAATGATGCATATTTGGATCAGACGCCCACTCACGTCCCCATCAGTGCTCACCACGGTAAGTGTTCATCGCAGTACCAGCTCCCCGAACCCAGAACCCGTTCCTAAAGGGAGGCAGGTGCTTTATCTCTAGTCATCACCTGCATCACGACAGTACCCAGTCCAGAGATCAGACTCTCATTAGAGGCACCTGTCTCTTAGCTCTTCTACTGCTTGCTGGGATAATTAGGATTCGTGATAAATGGCAAGTTGAACTGTCTATATTTAAGCCGTTGCAGGATATTTGAGCTGAAAAAAAAAATAGGTGAAAAGATAAACGTAATTTGCTAGTAGAAAAACAAGAAACAATATAATAGCTCAGAACATCATGAAAATTGTAGTTACTTATCACACACTGTTGTATAGTATTATTGGCTAAATAAAATATGTTGCAATTACACCGACAAAACATTATATTTACGGGACATGCATCACGATGTAGAGTTTCCATATACAGCACGCTATTTTTAAACGGTTTCCCTTGTCATCGAATTGTGTTTGTGTTTCTAAGCCAGTATCTTGATGTGGTTACATGGAAGCAGTGGCCATGCCCATGAGCCCACTCAATGATGACCTGGGCACAGTGTAAGACCAGAGGAAGGGAGGCAAGGGGTGGGAGTGACTGGGAGGGGTGACAGGTAAGCCAGGTCTGAACATGGCCTGGAGTCGCCTTTCTACCTTCCCATGCTGCCCAGAGGCCCGGAGCGGAACATGCTGAGAACACATCTTCCTTATCTTACAAAAGCCAAAAATATAAACCAATTTGTTCCCTTCCACGGATTTAATGCATTTCTTGCTAAAGAACATCTCTTTGTGAAAGCCTTTGACACAGTGTCCAAGCACAAAGGAATGAACAGGGCCTGGGAAAGCCAAGTTTCCAGAAAGTCGTGAGTGTGCAGGGGGTGGAGAAAATGTTATCGCTTTCATTCTTTGTAGGAATATTAAGGGCCTTACTTTAAATCAAAATTTCCCGTTTGCTCTTAATAAGGTGGCAGTCTGGAACACTTGACCAGCTGCTGAGACAGTGATTTCTTGCTGGGTGTAGATGATTCAAGAGCCCTGCATTTAATCTCAGAAGGCCGCCAGGGGTTTGAAGGAAGGAGAGCTCAGCAAAGTGAGAGACAGAGTGGACCCCTGGAAGTAGGTGATGCCTCGCAAGGAGATTAAAAGCCTGCTGAGATGTGAGACCATCCTATTTATTATTCTCACTCAAGTCAAAGAGCAGACACAAATCAGCACCTTCTCTTAGGCACCAGAAAAAGCAAGAAGAATAGGGTTAAAAGGGAAGCAGGTGCCCGAAAAGCAAGCCGGAGAGAATAATAACTTGGAGCTCTCAAGGACTTAGGGAAGTGACATCTACACTAATAAAAGAGAAAGATGCAAATTGGCCATACCTTTGTGACGCCCACCAGCCAATCAGGAGTTAGTATGCAAATTAATACAACAAATATGGCAGGTGAATTTGCATACATATGCACCAAGCGGCTGGGGGCAGGACGCAGGCTTTCCACACTGCCCCAGCCGCTCCGGGCCTCTGGGCAGCATGGGAAGGCAAAAAGGTGACTCCAGGCCAGAGCAAAGGCAGAAAGGCGGCTCCCACCAGAGAAAAGGCGGTGCTGGCAGCCAGGGGAAAGAAGGCCCATTCTTGCATGAATCTTCGTGCATCGGGCCTCTAGTACACTTAATATGAACAGGTGTGCACACCTCAGTGAGTACACGCATCTGGGGGATCCAGGATCAGCATCCCCAATGACACCCCACCTTCCAGTCCCACAGCATCCTAAGGATCTGAGAACTGCACCCCCAACACACACCCCTCTCAACAGGCTTTCTCTGTCTCATTAAGCTGCTCTGGGAAAGGTCAAGGTTGTAACAATGTGAGGAGTTGATGTTCTTTCTCTTGCAGAATTGGAGTTCCGGAGACAGAAGATGTTTTGCTTTGCAAAAACTTTTTAAAAATTTAATCAGTAAAAAAAAAAAAAATGTTATGGAGTTTTAACTAATCTCTCAAGGGAGCTACTGAGACAGAAGCCAAAGAGAGATGGTCTTCCTTTGTAGGAAGAACAAACCCTGTTTCCTAAAATCACTTACCTATCTGGAGGTTCTCTCAGCCCCAGAAATCCTTGATTGTTTTAGGAGGAAATGGCCCCAGTGCAGGCTGCTTTCCTTCAGTGTAAATGGGATATTTAAATAAGGAAAAAAATATCATGAGTGTGAGAAACAGTAAGATGATGGGCAAGATCTGCTATACGTGCAAGTTCAGTTGTTACTACTTTAAAATCCAGGTGTTAGCGCTTTCAAAAGCACACACTCTAAAATGTAATCCAATTTTAACTATGATACATATGTGACATAAAAATACATGAAAACATATCTACATGCTACATACATCTACGTTCAGTGCTGAGTAAAGGACACACGTGTCTGTCCACTCTTTGTCACGTTCACGGCTGAATTCCTAACTGGTGATCGTTCAAAAACTCGTTTACTCACAGGTTCATGACTGAGGACTTTGTATGACTTGAATTATGTCCGCCAAGCAGATATTTTGAAGACCTATCCCCTAGCACTTCAGAATATGTCCTTATTTGGCTATAGGTTTGTGGCAGTTGAAATTAGTTCAGAGGAGGTCATACTGGAGTAGGGTGGGTTCCTAACCCAATAAGCCTGGTGCCCTTACAAGATGAGACAAAGACGGAGTTGCATGAGGAAAAGCCATGTGACTGGGAGGCCTGATGGAAGGGCTGTGCCCGCAAGCCAAGGGACCCAAGGGTTTTAGGTGAAGAAAGCAAGCAGAGATCCCCTCCCCCAGGAGTCAGAGGCAGCGAGGCCCTGCTGCAACTTGGTTTTGGATGTTCAGCCTCCAGAAATGTGAGACTGTGTGTTGTTGTGGTTTTGAGCCATCGAATTTGTGGCACTTGTTGCAGCAGCCCTGGGAAGCCAATTCAGCCCTGAAGGGCTGGCTTTAGGGAGGACCCACGATCAGTGTGATCAGCCCTCAGCCTCCAGAAGCTTCGTGTGCTGCTGACCATGGTCCCCACTCTGCTGTTCATGTAGGAAGTCATAAAGCTTTTACTTTTTTTATTTTTAAAAAAATATTTTTATTGATTTTACAGTGAGAAAGGGAGAGGGATAGAGAGTTAGAAACATCGATGAGAGAGAAACATCCATCAGCTGCCTCCTGCATGCCCCCTACTGGGGATTGAGCCAGCAACCATGCCCTTAACCTGAATCAAACCCAGGACCCTCCATCCTCGGCCGAAGCTCTATCCACTGAGCCAAACCAGTTAGGGCCGAAGTCATAAAGCTTTTGAAAAGAATTAATTAGTCAAATGTAACCCCCACTTTCAGTTTTCCCTTAGGAATTCTACTTTAAATATGAGAGAAGGCAAAGAGCCAGAGATAAAGGAAAACCAATGCCATTCATAGTTTGAGATCTCCCCTTTTTCCCAAAACCCTGGGTGTCATTTATTTTAATTCGCCTTGGGACACTTAACTTAGATTTTATGTTCCCTGCCCTTGGGGTCAGAGAGACAGTGATGATTTTAGATGCCTCAAGAACATTTCTGGGTCTGGCCACAATTAGCAATTAAACTGATTTACTGACACGGTGCCCTTCGGCTCCGTGGTGAGCCTGCTCGGCAGACTCTACACTCGGTCCAGGCCAGTGGTGGGCAAACTCATTAGTCAACAGAGCCAAATATCAACAGTACAACGATTGAAATTTCTTTGGAGAGCCAAATTTTTTAAACTTAAACTTCTTCTAACGCCACTTCTTCAAAATAGACTCGCCCTGGCCGTGGTATTTTGTGGAAGAGCCACACTCAAGGGGCCAAAGAGCCGCATGTGGCTCGTGAGCCGCAGTTTGCCGACCACGGGTCCAGGCAAAGGGAAGAAGTAAGAGGCTGGATAAGTAAAGGCAAAACTGGATCAATCATCAACAGCCAACCTGGCTTCGCCAACTGAGAAATTATCTTTTTTTCTCTCAAAAAATATGTATTTCTTGCATAACTGGATCAGGCGGAACGGAACTTCCCAAGTTTGTTTTTTCATAGACTGGTAAATTTTAAAAGGAAAAAAAAAAAGGCAGAAATTAGGTGGCAAACCTCTACTTTGCCAAGTAAATGTCTGTTTTCTCTCACCGTTAATTCCTAAAAATAAAGGGGCATTTTCACTTCACAAGGAGAAGGAATGTGTGATCTCGGCTTGAAACACAGCTGTTGACAGGCCAGCACGTCTCGGTGGCACCCCACTGACTTCGATCTCCTTATTTTTCTCCTCCTCTGCAGGCTGGGGCTTCACGGGGACCAGCAGCCGTTTATGGATCCAGAATGGCATCCCTATCCATCCTGCTTTCCCTCCACAAACACGGATAGGAGTGCCCGCGCCCCCCCACCCCCACCCAGGAGAATGATAATTTGAGATTAATATGCCTCAGCTGGAAAGATCCCCTCTCTGCACTGGACACTGAGAGTGCCGGGACCAGAAGATCTGTTTATTCACCACATAGCGCTTGCCCCAAAGTGCCGGCACATGGGCGTTTACTAAATAAGAGTTGATGAGAGGAAGGGGAATTATATAAATAATTTGGACTCTATCACCATCTCTTTTCTTGACATCCATGTCATTAAATGACTCAAGCTATTACTTTAATCCCTCAGGCATATTTTTTTTATTTCTGATATGAGTATGTTGTCCACATCCCCACTAAATGATGGCCGCATTGTAAACAAGTCAGAACCAGGATGGTTAAAGAATAAACAGTCACCAAAGGCTCGAAGATAAAATTAATTCCAACATCCAGTACAAGAAATGATGCCTGGAAAATCAGAAACAGCTTTTAGGAAAATACAAATCATGGATTTGAGAATGTATCTTTTTTTGTTACAGATATTTTTATGAATGTGTTATGAATGAGAGTCATTAGATTAGATCATCAGGGTCAATAGGGAGGACTGAAGTGGGAACCCCAGCAATTCTAAACCTGAGCCCATAACCATGTGACAATAAATGAGTAAAGAAGTCTCTTCCTTACATTCATCTGCACAGGGAATTTTACATGCTAGGAATCTCTCCATGTCTAAAGTAAGTGTCATGTCAAAGCAAAAGATTTCTGATGCTCTGACCCACTCAGAACAGGCACCTGTTTTTCAGATCTAAATTCTTGCTACCCATGCCCTTGCTGGTTTGGCTCAGTGGATAGAGCATTGGCCTGTGGACTGAAGGTCCCGGGTTTGATTCCAGTCAAGGGCACATGCCCGGGTTGCGGGCTCAATCCCTAGTGGGGGGCATGGAAGAGGCAGCCATCAATGATTCTCTCCCATCATTGATGTTTCTCTCTCTCTCTCCCTCTCCCTTCCTCTCTGAAACCAATAAAAATATATTTTTTTAAAAAATAATAAATAAATAAATAAATAAATAAATAAATAAATAAATAAATAAATTCTTGCTACCCAATGCCTGGTGCTTCTCTCCTCCAACACACAGCAGCCCTGGGCCACGGTGGGCAGCTTAGCAGCACCAGCTCCCGCCCAGCACTCATTTCTTGCCTGTCAGCCTGAGGGCTCCTGATAAGCAGTGGTCTGGCTGAGCAGCGAGGGAGAGGCAGGCTCTGGTCCTAGCAAACACAACTTTGTTTCTCCAGTCAGAGCTTGTCCCTCCAGCTGCTGTTGCCAAGAACTAAGGGTGAGTCCTGGGGCCATTTTTTAAAAATATGAGAGACAGGCAGAAACATCAATGATGAGAGAGAATCATCAATTAGCTGCCTCCTGCACACGCCACACTGGGGATCGAGCCCGCAACCTGGGCTTGTGCCCTGACCAGGAATCGAAGCTTGACCTCCTGGTTCATAGGTCGATGCTCAACCACTGAGCCACACCAGCCAGGCCCTAGGGCCATTTTCTAGCAGAAGCCCTTCCCTCCTCCCTCTCTTCCTCCCTCCCAGTAACCCCAAAGTCTGTCCCAACCTCAGTGGCTTCCTGCAGCTGCCTCTGCCAACCGGGCCATACGCTTCAAACATCTCCATCATTAGTGAAACATGTCTTTCCACAGCCGGCAGAAAAATAAAAATCTCCCCATTTCAATTATTTCCCGTTCTGGAGCAAAGAAATGGAAAACAGCTCTGCTCATAAAGGATTTTCTTAAATGCGATTTTTAAAAATTTTCTCTCAACACTTAGTAGAGAAGCTGAGATAGTTGTGTAAATACCGGTGCACAGCGAATTAGTTGCTTATTTTGGAGGAAATAGCCATGTGGCCATTATCTGTGCCCCTCCCCTCCAGCCTCTCTCGCTATCCCTCAATCCAGATGAAAATAAAGGAGCAGGACTAACAGGGAGAGACTAGAATAAGAGGTGGGTGCTGATAGGGTATAAGTATTTATTGGGATAGAATTGTGTACTGACACTGGGAGTGCAGGGTAAACACAGATCTGGACTCTATTTTCAGTGAGTTTATGCTCATCAGACAAAAGATGTGCCTATGAGACCACTGTGTGTGCTTCATTGTGATTTTCTATTCATTTAATTAAGCCTTGCGAAGAAATTTCATCGTTTTACCAGCCTGCCCTTTTCTCTCCTTAAAAACAGCATGTTTGGAACTTTGCATACATAATCTTGGAAGTATCCATAGCAGTGATTTCAGAATATAAACATCATCTGATGTTGGGGTAGAAAAAAATGTTGAGCAGGAACCGGTCTGGATATGCTTCACCGGTGGGAAAGGAGAGAGTGGCTTCTGTTACCTTAGCTACAATGTCAATTACCAGATGGCTTTGGAGGAGTAAGTACTTCATTAAAGAAGTCTACTTTGATTCCCCCTCCCACTATATTCAAGACAAAATTAAATCCCCTGGCTTTTAGGCATATATAGAGAGAGCAACAGCCAACAATTGTTCTGTTGACCAACAATTGCTTGAGCCTCCAAGTCTGAATGATTGCCTTCTCTGTATCTTGCATTTAGCAGGTGACCCATAGTATTTCGGGAAGCAAGGAGGATGCTGTAAGGATCTCAGTGCACACAGGAGACTGTTGACTGGTGACCTTAGTTGCATGAAAACCATGAGGTCTCTTTATCATGTGTGATTCACTCTATCTGCCAGGGATATGGTGTTAAGAGGCGTAAATATTTCAAGAAAGTAAGGACTTTGGATCAGCTTGGTAACGGGTGAGAAAGCAAGTTTTCACTGAGAGAAAGGAGGGACCAGTGGTCAGGTGCTGCCCCTGGGAAATCCCACTCAGTCCCTTAACATCGTGGGGATTGTTTTGATCTGTTGATTCCACAGCCTCACAGCTAAAGAGTCTCTACAGATGCACTAGAGCAATTGTCTGAGCAAGAACATGTGGGCTGACTTATCCTGCAGACTCTGTCCCTTACTGAGCTCACTCTGGGATCTGGAGGCACCTTGCAGAAAGCTTGGCCAGGAACCCTGCATGGAAAGACCAGTCATGGATGCGACCATGTGGCCATCATCACAGCCGGCATCCCTGCTGTTCTTGGCACCAGATGGCTCTGCCCTTCAGTAGAGGTCAAAGGAGAGTGCTCGCAGTGCCAGACCTCAAGGCCACTCCACCCAATAAGTACAAGATTGGAGAAGAAGCCCACCTAAATGAGGTGTGTTTCGCTGGGGTCAGTGGTTTGGGATGGTGCTGTGAACGCTGCTCCATACCTTGGGGTCCATCTCCTGATCAGAGCTTAGCTCTAAATAGCCATGTGTCTTGGAAAAATTCACCAGCTTTGCCCGGCTGGTTTGGCTCAATGGTTAGAGTGTTGGCCTGAGGACCAAAGGGTCCAATTCACAGTCAAGGGCACGTATCTGGATTGTAGGCCCAATCTCGGCCCAGGTCAGGGTGTGTGCAAGAGCCAACCAATCGATGTTTCTCTCTCTCTCACCCCCCTTCCTCCCTTCCACTCTCTCTAAAAATCAATGGAGGGAAAATCCTCATGTGAGGATTAACCAGAAAACTTGCCAGCTTTGCAGAGATTTTTAAAAAATGTATCTCTGAAGTGAGGCATCTGGCATAAGTCTCTCATGGGCTCCTTGTATTTCTAAGGTCCAAAAGCTGAATCCACAGGACCATCTTATGTCTTCACCTCCTGCCAAAATGGAGAATCACTGGAAACATTAACAAAAGAGGTCGATACGTTGAGCTGTGTGGCCTTTTCCTGTTCCAAGAATATTCACGTCTTTGTGGTATTACACTGAGAAAAACCTCGTCTGTGCCAATCTACATCAAATGGCAAATGGCCAGTAGAGGCAAGGAGGGAGGAGGGACCCCAACAAAACCTGCGATCCAGGTCTTTCAAATGGCAAACTCATTATGCCCGGGGCCCTGACAGGCCTGGGTCGGGTTGCATCAGAGGCCCTCTGGCTGTCTCAAGCTCACACCCAGAGTTATGTGTCACAAGGATCACAGCAGGTCTGGGCAACAGACGCTGAAAATGTCAGAAGGCAAAAGGGGCGTTTGGAGATGTCATTCAGGCTGGGGAAGCAGTTGTGATGCTTGCAGTACAAACAAAACAACAAAAACTGACTAGAAAATTGGCCCCGTGATTAGCAAGATGGAAATGGTGAAAAGGAGGGCAGAGAAGAATGGCGCTAAGGTGAGACGAAAGTCAGACCCCTTTTCCTTCAAGAGGCCCCGCCCGGGACACTGGGAATCTGGCTCCGCTCATTTACCTCCGCTTTGTTCGCTACCAGTTCTGCACTAGGAACTGTGCAGGTGTAGAAGACATACACTGAGTGGCCAGATTATTATGATCTCTGAACACATAATAATGTAGCCACTCAGTGTATATCTATATAATAAAAGGCTAATATGCAAATTGTCCCCTCAACCAGGAGTTCGAACAGCAGGCAGGCTGGCCAACCACCCATGTCCCTTCCCCTGGACGCCACCCATGCACGAATTCATGCACCGGGACTCTAACACACACACACACACACACACACACACACACACACACACACACACTGAGTGGCCAGATTATTATGCGTTCAGAGATCATAATAATCTGACCACTCAATGTACATTTAAACCAGGAAAGGCAGCATCTCACAGGCAAAGGCCATCCACTTAGAACAGAAGGCAACCGGATCCCTATCATGGTTTTGATCATGATTTGGAGCAGTGACAAAAATCTCAGAGCTTCCATTTCATTGCATCTAAAAGAAGGATAATAAGTTGGCCCAGTGAAACAGCTTAAAGGTTTAAATGAGATATTACCAGTAAAATGTCTGCCACGTAGCAGGCAGTCACCAAAGAGAAGCTAGCAGACTATGTTCCCGCTGGAGGAGAGTCTGTGGGGAGAGGGGGGACATCACTTACAATCCAGTGTGCTGGTCGGTACGTAAATAAAGTGCGTTAGCTACATAAACAAAGTGCGTAACATATTAGTTTCTGAATATTGCCCACTTTGAGGAACTCTGCCCAGAGGGATGAGCAACTTCACAAGGAAGTGAAATAGGACCGGATTCCAGATGGGGATCCAGGAAAGGGAAGAGCTTGATGTTAGAGAGGCAAGTTGGAGCAAGAGTGTTTGTCCAATTGATATGCTTATGGCTCAGCAGAGGGTCCGTGGGGAGGAGGGACAACCGTGGGATAGACCCAGGCCAAGGCTTGGAGGATCCTGCATGCCATTTTAAGTTATCCAGGCATTCCCTCTCACGGGGAATGAGGGCCACAACTTTGGAGTGATGTAGGCATATCACTCAGCTGGTAGTATGGAGGATCCATGTGAATGAGGGCTGGGCCACAAGAACAGCTTGGGGGACCCGTATGGACAGATTCCTTGTCACACAGGTATGTTTCAGTTGCTCTAGTCTATCATAATGCTTCGCTTAGAATAGTGCCAGAATTAAGGGAGGGACAGTGGCAGTGAGAATGCAGAGGAATGGTCATGTCAAAGGATGAGTCTGCAGCAGCCAGCTCAAGGAAAGATGCTGTTTTCACTCAAATCTGATCCATCTATAATATTACTTTTTATTAACAGAGCTTTCCTCGCCTAGTTATTTTAAAACAATGTATGAACATTATAAACAACTCTCGCGTTGGCTAATAATAATAACTCCTTAAAAAAGGTATATGAAATTTTGCTATTTTCTTAAATCTCTCTTAATGAAGTTAAGCGAATGGCCACGGTGAGTTTTAATGTTCTATAAGGCCCTCTGCACTATATACATCTGCCATACGAAGCAGTGCATAGTATTCCATATGGTCCTGCAGTGTAGGGGTTGAACGACTCATGGGGAGTCATGTATGGAGCAGTTCGAAGGATAACTGACAACTCAAAATTGGACAAATGGCACTCAAACATACACTAGCCCAGTGGTCGGCAAACTGCGGCTCACGAGCCACATGCGGCTCTTTGGCCCTTTGAGTGTGGCTCTTCCACAAAATACCACGGCCTGGGCGAGTCTATTTTGAAGAAGTGGCATTAGAAGAAGTTTAAGTTTAAAAAATTTGGCTCTCAAAAGAAATTTCAGTCGTTAGTACTGTTGATATTTGGTTCTGTTGACTAATGAGTTTGCCGACCACTGCACTAGCCAAATAAACGTATTATAAAGCTCCATGAAAACTTACACTTGTGGGGAGAGAAAGGAAGGAAAGAAGCAGGAAGGGTACTCTTCCTTGCGAGGGAGACAATAGGAAGGGCAGGCAGAGTCAGCTACTTGGAGAGAAGAACATCCCTCTGCCCCCTGCCCCCCGCCCCCCACCTGTCTTCTACATCCGTTTCCCCAATTACAGTTGAGAAAGCATCACAGCTGAAAAAGTACTTAGGACCAGATACGATACTCAAGACCAACTCAATTTCATTTGGTTTTTTTCTTATTCGTTTCTGACTGTTGCATATTTTATCCACAAACTGAACGAGGAAGCATGTTTTAATGGGAGGATTTGTGGCTGATCCTGGCTTTATTGCTAATTTATTCTTGGTATGACTCACTTGCCCATCAATAAAATTGGAGCCTGACTATCTACCGTTTCACTAACCTCCAGGGTATGGAGGGGATAAGTGCATTTATAAATGAAATGAGCATAAAGTACTCTAAAAAGCATTAAAAAAGAGACAATTTTAAAAGAGGTGCAGAAAACCATGCTGGATAATTCGGGATACATAATAATTCTCTAAATGAACCAACCACTGATTATTTGTTGAACACCTCCTCTACAGTCGGCACCACGTGGAGAAAGTTTAGAGGAGTCACAAAAAGTAAAATATGTCTTAATGAGAACATCTTTTCAATCTCCAACTCTCCCCCTGGGAGGAGGCGGTTGGGGGATGAGGATGAGGAGAGAGAAAAAGAAAAAGATATAAACAGAAACAATGTGAAGAGCGACATCTGACCCTGTATTTGATGCTGTAGACCAGAACTATCCAACAGAAATGAAATTTGAACCACAGATAAACATTTTTGGCCATGAATGTAATTTTAAATGAAGTCACATTGAAAATAAAAATTAAAAATAAATGAACTCACATTGTAAAAAATAAAAAAGATGAAGAGTAAATCTATTTTGACATATTTAACTCAATACATTTAAAATACTGTCACGTCAACACATGTACTAGCTGCCTGTCCGCTGTGCATGAGCCACAGCGGGTAGCGGTCACCATGCTTGACAGAAGAGCTGTGAATATTGACTGGGTTCTTGGGTCAGAATGTTGAGTTAAAAAAAAAAAATACCAACAAGTAAATGAATGAAATTGGGTGTGAAACCGTCTCAGGAAGAGGTATGCAGTGTGGAAACACAGAAAGGAACTCGCCAGACTGGCCAGGAAAGGGTTCCCAGAAAGGGCCGCCTGAGACAGACCCCGCAGGTCCGCAGGAAGCGGCCCAGGGCGAAGGAGCAGGCAGAGGGTCAGCGTGAGCCACGGTGGGAAGGAGCCAAGCAGAGAACTGGGGATGGCGGGGGAGAGGCCTGGGGGAGGAAGGACCCCACAGATCCGGAAGGGCTCTTCTGTCAGGCTCCAGCATTTGGACTGCGTCCTGCACGGGAAGCAAATGGGGAGCATGGCCATGACCCCACTGGCTTGGGGCCTCCATCCTTATTCCAGTGCCTTAGGGACGGGTTTATAGCTTATAGTCTTTCCGTCCTGGCGGACTCCTGGGGAAGGAAAGCCGCAAGCTCTTTTCCAGTTGACTCCTCCCTCTTGGGTCAATTCGAGGTGTTCTGTTGGACATCAGGGGAGGAGCGCAGCTTCCCGTGGGAAGTGAAGGGGTCAGAGATGTGGGGATCTTCTCTCTTTAAACTCCAGTCTTCCACAGGCTGAGCCTGGCTCACACAGATGAGCTCCGAAAGGCTTTCATTAGACAGAATCCGAGCAGGAACCCTTGCTGTGTCCCTCCATAGACGCGCCTCCTAGAGGCTGGAGAGGTCCCAGCGATCTAGAAAGTCCTGCTGGGAGTGATCCCACCAGACAGGTCCCCAGGTTAAGTGGCTGGAACAGCTCCTAAGCAGGTGATTGGGCTTGAAGGTCCTCAGCATTTATGTTACCTAAGTGGTTATTTCCTCTTAAGGAGAAAGAGAGGAAGGAAGGGAGGGAGGGAGGAGAGAGGGAGGAGAGAGAGAAGGAGGGGGCTTACCTGGCCCCTCTGAAGACCTAGAGCAGTGATTTTCGATCTTTTTCATTGCAGGGCACACATAGACCAATTTCTAAAATTCTGCGGCACACCCTAAAACATATTCTATTTTTTTGCTGATCTGACCAAAAAAAAAAAGGATAATTTTGATTCGTTCACACCAGACAGCTATTGCCACGTTGGCTGTTGTCATTTTTTATTTGACAATCGCAGGGAAAGGAGGTCAGTGCCCCTGACTAACCAGTCAGGCCCTGCATGTTTTAGGAATGATTTCGGGCCACCGGTGGAAAATCGCTGATCTAGAGGGCCGGGCAACTAATGAGGAATGGTGAGATGCACGCAGCTGAGTTCAAAGAGAGCAGGCAAATGCTAGATTAGAGAGGCGACCCCTGACAGAGACCAGGGCCCGGGGGCTGGGGCCACATCCTGGCCTGCACCTGAGCCCTAGCGAAGAAATCAAAACGGAAAGATCTAGCTCACTCCTCCATAAATGGACCACCAGAGAGAAAGAAGCCAGCATCGTAGGGGGTGACTGGCGGTTGTGTGATGGGCGGTCAGTGTGAGACAGGGTCACAGCCCCCTGGGTGCACGTGAGACCGCCATCCGCAGCAGGCGTCCCCAGCTCTGTCCGGCAGCTGCAGACACCAGCACAGACAGCCGTGGGAGGGCAGCCGGGGCTGGGTCAGGACAGGGGTGCCAGGAGAGGTGACCACACAAATCAGCAGGGGGGGCAGGAAGCAAGGGACAGCACAGGGAGCAGAGAGCTCACTGCAGGGATGGCAGCCCATGCCCGGTGAGCTGGGCGCACCTGGAAGGGCTCTTAGAAGAACTTTCATGCCCACTGAGCGGACTACACTCAGCCCAGCAAAGGTGAGGCCAGACGAGTGGAGTGTGAAGAACAAACGGCAGCCACATTGCTGCGCGGCACCTGGACGTGAATGCCTCTATCCCTGTGCCAGGGGCGTGTTTCCAACCATCAGCCCGAAAGCTCCGGTATTTGACCGTGAGAATTTCCAGGCACTTCCCCACATTTTTAAAACCACAGCTCATAAATAGCTGCCTGCTTAGCATGCATACAACACAGGATGACTTGTTCCACATACAGGTCAATGTGCGGGGTGTGCAATCAGACAAAAACGTGGGTTCAAATTCTGGCTCTGCCATTTCCGGGGTGAACCCCCAGGAGGCAAGTTTTCCGGATTCATTGTCGTCCTTATGTGTGGGTTTGTTCTATAAACCTCGTTCTATAAACCTCTGTGCAGCTTCTTCCTTATCTATGAAAGCATGATGATACGTGATCGTGAAACACCACGGATGCTGCATGGAGAGCTGGGGGCATGGTGCTCTCCCAGCGCAGATGCTGACTAATGTGGGCGAGACCATTCAGTCCATACAGCCCACCTGCTCCGTCCCCCACACCTACATGGGTCGTCTGGGTGATCACCCACCCGTTCCCCAGGCTGTCAGGGTGCTGCTGCAGGGCACCCTGATGGGCATGGCTCCTGTCCTTCCCCCAAGAGCCAGCAGCTACTGTCCTTCATGAAACGGCACCTGAAAGAAACTGCAGGTCCTGCCTGCAGGGAACAGGGCTGCCTCCGTCTCACCCAGGGGTGGGCAAACTTTTTGACTCGAGGGCCACAATGGGTTCTTAAACTGGACCGGAGGGCCGGAACAAAAGCATGGATGGAGTGTTTGTGTGAACTAATATAAATTCAAAGTAAAGGAGCAGAGGGGAGAGCAAGAGAACCAGATAGAACAGCCGGATCCGGCCCACGGGCCGTAGTTTGCCCACGGCTGGTCACCTCTCGCCATCTCTGCCCTGAGGGGCCAGCAGGTCCAATTCCCCCCTTTCCACCATTTGTTAACTCCTTTAAAAAAATTATATATATATATATATATATATATATATATATATATATATATATATGTATTTTTTTTATTGACTTCAGAAAGGAAGGGAGAGGGAGAGAGAGATAGAAACATCCATGGTGAGAGAGAGTCATTGATCAGCTGCCTCCTGCATGCCCCCCACAATGGGATCAAACCCACAACCCGGGCATGTGCCCCAACCAGGAATCGAACTGTGACCTCCTGGTTCACAGGTCGATGCTCAATCACTGAGTCATGCCGGTCAGGATGTTAGCTCCTTCTTAATGTTCTGGAAAATGGTGCAATCACAACAGGACTAAACCACGTGGGGAGGGTTTTCCATGTCGCTCTGAGCCCAACCTTCCCGGCAGCCACATCTGAGCGCAGCCTAAGCAACGCTGATGAAAGACCTCAGCCTTTCCCTCTCCGTAGCCCTCAGTGTTCATAGGACAGGCAGGTGGCTCTTCTGAAGGCGCGCGCACACACACAAACACACACACACACACGTGCACGTGCTTGCACGCACATGCACACAGACACACATGCCCTGGGCCAGCTGGGTGTGAGGAGCGAGCACACTGCATGCGCGGCTTTGCAGTCTGCGGAGGCGCAGTGGTAGATTACCCCAGAGAATGGCCTCACGGTTTTATAAGCTATTTATTAGGCCCCTCCCGCAGAGCGACATCAATATGGCCATCAGTGAAGCAAAGCAGCAGCTATAAAATTATCATCTCTCCCAAACAAGCTTCCCAATCAAACAGAGCCTGTGCTGGTGGGATGGGCTTCTGTGCTGGCGGCACAAGGGCCCTTTCCATCTTTGAAACAGACCATTAAAACACCGGGCCACTTTGGTGCACAGAAGTCTAAATCAAAAGGAAGAGGGGAGAGAAGAGAGCGCTTTCCTCCCCGAGTAATAATGCCATTTCCAGCCCCCTGGAAAAGCTCATTGCGATATCGATGCAATATTACCTTTTCCATTGTGGCTTCTCAGTTTCTTTTCCGAGACCCCAAAAAATCACCCCTCCTCTCCCTTCAGGAACCCCTTTCTTTTCACTCCACACACAGCACAGTGACCAGGCTGGGATCCCTTCAATATCATGTTGTTGTTTTCCCAATAAATGAAAAGGTACCGTTTGAAACATAGACCAGATGGGAAATCACCATCATAACCATAAGCATCACCTGAATTACAATGGTAGCAGCAGTGTGTGCTCCGATTCCCTGAGGCAGGGGCGAGGGGAAGCAGATGGATGCATCCTGGTTGCTGTGACCAACTTTTCCAGCCAGTGCCCTCCCAATGGCTCCAAAACATGTCTTAATAAACCGCACCCCAACACCCTGTAGTTCTACCCTACTGCATCTGCTCGAGTGAGGTCATGTGTGGACTCGAGGGAAAGTGACATTCGGTGAATGAGCTGCAGAGAGTTGCATGAGGGACCTAAACGACACTCGGCCATGGCTTCTCGTGACTCTAGAAATCAAACTGCAACCTCAATTCACACGTGGGAAGGTTCTCCTTTGGCCTGTGGGCTAGGGGAGGAGAAATGGGATGTGATTCTGAGCGGGCAGAAGAAAGGAAAAAAAGCCACAGGGGTGGGGAGTGAGGGGCCGGCCCACTCAGACGTGCACCCCAGTGAGTATCTGCTTCCTAAGGAAGTCTGAGAACATAGGTAGACACAGCTCCACAGGCGCAGCCAGCTGAGAGCCCTGCATCTCAGTGAGAGGGGGGTCTTTGTGAAATCTCGGTTGTTACCAGATCTGGTAGAATTCGGGGCGGGGGGCGGGGTAGGGAAGGACACAGCATGAGCTGAGAAGGCCCAGCAAACATGCACCAGGGAATCACAATACCTCGTGCTCTTTCTACTCTGCACCCTATTTTCAACTCCCTCTCTTTCCCTTCATTCCGGAGACACACACAGCCTTTCTGTCCTAGTGGCGCATAGGAGAAGGAAAAGGTAGCATTTTTGTTTACTTACAAACTACTTTTTTTTATTTTTTTTAGAATTGAAAGCCAGAAAGTTGATTATCTCAGAACTCCATGAACCTTTAGGAAAAGCAAATAGATTTCAAGGAGGATGGGTACTCTTCCCCAGGATATGCCCAATTGGAAATTCTTAGAATCTGTGGGCCCTTCATGTAATTGGCAGCAGAAAATGGCTATGACACAATGAATCGCTAGATGTTTAGGATCTAAACTTCACATCACAGGTGTCATGAAGAATCAAACGAAGACACAGATCTGAATTTGGGACTCAGTCCCACCCATGGCCATCTTTATAGTCTTAGTAAAGTCAACTCAACCTTCTGGCTTCAATTTACCTTGAAGAGGGAACACTCGAGGTTGGGATGTACGTCATGGAATGATCTTGGACACTCTAACAGAAACCACCTGGCAAGCTGCACAAGTACTCATCAGAGTCTGACAACATCAGTGGGAAGTCTTGTCTGAGGAGCCAGCTCTCTTTGGGAGCTCCCTGCTTTTACCCTGAAAAAGAATCCCAGGAAGAAAAAAAAAACAACCCACCCAGATGGTATATGAGGAAGAAAAATATTGGAACGAGTCTTTCATTTTCAAACTCCTCTCAGTAGCACAGCTGGATCTTCTGTGTGAGAAGAGTTAGGGAAATCTGGGCGAGAGCTGCTAACAGTGAAAATGATATGATTTTCTGGGAAGTGCTGGAAAGAGACACTGCCTTCCTGGAAAAAGGCATCACGTGGGTCCATGTGGTCCCACAGCGTCAGACCACCGAGGGGGATTTTCATCAGTGACAACAGCATGGAGCTCTACAGAGGCAAATGGGCACACGTAGAAATAATTCCAGCACATCTGCCCGGAGACAATCACACCCACACAAGGGAACAGACCAGCAGACTCCCCTGATGCTTGGGACTGGAGGCTGAAATCACAGTCCTATAGCAAGGAGGCATCTACCCACACCTAGGTGGTGTCTGTCTTTCCCTCTTTTTCACCTGGAGCCACCTCCTTCCCCTCTAGTCCCTCCTCCTTTGGGGAGGTGGCCCTAAATCGGTGAATGAGACAGCAGATGCACGTCCATGTTTGGGGAAAAAAACACACCAAATAGCTAAGATATTATGCTATGGTCACATCACCTGCCCACTGACATGAACCAACTAGGAGCTTAGTGGAATGCTACTCTACTTAGGATGGTGAATTAAAATGGACAGAATGTGTTTCAAGGGTAAAGGTACTAACTAATTCAACTTCTAATTCAACTTCTTTCACTGGAGGGATACTTTGACAATGTTACTTAATGAATAACCAAAACATAAAGAACATCTAGTTAATGCATAGCTTTAAAGAACTCATTCATTAAATAAACATTTTTTAAGAATCTTTATTTTTTTCGTGGAAATATAAAAGACTTCTTTTCACCCTAACTGGTTTGGCTCAGTGGATAGAGCGTCGGCCTGTGGACTGAAGGGTCCCAGGTTCGATTCCAGTCAAGGGCATGTACCTTGGTGGCAGGCACATACCCAGTAGGGAGTGTGCAGGAGGCAGCTGATCGATGTTTCTCTCTCATCGATGTTTCTAACTCTCTATCCCTCTCCCTTCCTCTCTGAAATACATTTTTTTTTAAAAGACTTCTATCAGTTGTAAAACCAGGCATTCCAGAGCAGTCACAGAAAACGAAGGCAGGCGTGTTTCCAAAATCAAAGGAAGACTCTACAGTCTGAATTTCCAAACTTGGCACAAATCTGAACTTTCAAAAACATAAACACAGGTAGCGAGACTCTCGATATGTGATGCATGACAATTTCCCATGTTAAAATCTGCACTATTGAGTATGTAAGAGAAGTAGAAGTAAGAAAAAGAAGATGATGGGTGTCTCTAATGAAAAACAATGCATTGTTTAAAGCACGCCCCATTCTAGCCTGTCTGTCACTGCCTTTGCGCTACGTTACAACTCTGTAAAGTATGGATAATTGATAGCAATGCAAAAATGGTTCTGTCTTAAACATGGAAATAAATCCTGTCTGCTGCAGGTTCAGCTGACTTCTCCTTCTCCTTTGGAAAAAGCCAGTTTCTTTCCCATCTCTAAATTGATTTCAATATTCCTCTATCATAAATACCCATGCACGTCTTTTGATTCTTACTCCTATATATGTAATACCTGCCTGATTTCTTCATTAATAATGAGTTAAAGTAAATATAGTTCATTTTTATCTCTGTGTGGATCATCATTTTACCTTTTCTGAAAATTACCTTTTAACAAGGATACTCCCTGTATTTAACCTAATAAAGGAAAGAGCATTCACTATTATGGCATATAAAAAAAGTGTCAGTGAATGATCTAGAACCAGGATGATGGAAGAAGAGTATATCTTCCATTTGAATCAGAGTGAGAAATTTCCTTTAGCCACAGCTGGTTAAAGTTTCCATCAATTTAGCAGACAAAGAAAATTTCATGTAGAGATACTCAAAATACACCCTACTCATATCTGTATTTTCTATAAATTGAGGTCTGCGGGTAACTGTTTATCATACCACCCTAGTTTGCTCTTGGTATGAATGTAGTCATTGTCATATAGCTCATGTTTGACCTTCTCAACCACCTCAATTAGTAGAAGTCCCCCTTCAGGAGCTGGGGTGAGCTTTATGAATCTGATGGCCCGACGGACAATTTCAGTAAATATTCTGATCTTAAAGTTTATAGGACAACTCTGCAGTACATTTTATGGTACAAAGACTCGATGTGCCAAAAGTTGCAGACACAAGAAACACGTACAATTTTAGTCCTCACAATTACATTATCCATTGCTCGTCCAGGGAGGGGAGGCAACCATAGGTTTACTGCTGTGAGTAAATGAAACACACTTTATTCTTGCATTATTGTTTATTATTGTATTTTCCCATAGGAACAACTGTAAGCCTACTTTTGCCACACCCTGTATTTTTATTTTCCTAAGCTATAATAATAAAAGCATAATATGCTAATTAGACCGGATGTCATTCCAGACGTCCTTCCAGCCGAAGCTGGGTCCAGAAGGAAGCTCGGGTCCCGGGTGGCAGAGGGAAGCATGTGAGGGCAGCCAGGGGAAGGAAGGCCTACTCTTGCATGAATTTCATGCACAGGGCCTCTAGTGTTTTATAAAATGTTTTCAACTCTCTGTTCTAGAATGCCGAACTCCATCATCTGGGAATAAGGTGCTCACTGACTTTTCTCAGACCCATTCATTTACCCAACTGGAATGGAAACAAAATATATTTAAACTTTTTTTTTATTTTTTTTTAAAAAAGGCAAAAATTATTTGTGAAGTCCTCACTAGAAATGAAATCAGTATAATTCACTAGATATTTTGTGAAGTTCATTTTCAGTACATCGATTACCACAGAATTCAGGAAAAGCCATACCATGAGTTGATGTGCAGAGGCAAAATGATTGACTTTTGGCATTCAGTTCCCAGTCATTTCTAACTGTACCATTGACACGGGTCCAACACTCACATTCCTTTCACTACTCCCAGACGCAAACCCATGAACCGTGCACGGCCATACCTCCATGTGCCCTGCCCTGCGCAGGAGCCAAGGATGAGAGGGAACCACTGGGACAGCACGAACAGTAACCGGCCAAAGACTTCTTTCCAAAGGCCTCAGAACTCTCTCTTGAAGAAGCTCAAAACAATAATCAAGTATCACTTACCTAGGGAAAGACAAAAGGGAAAAACAACAGGGAAAAAAAGAGTCAGAGTTGATTACAACTACCTCATGTTCCATAAAGATGACCTATTTTAAGCAAAAAAAAATAATGCAATTCAAGTTCTCCACAAGCTCCGAGCAAAATTCAAATTTTAAATACATCCAGGTAAAGGTCAGTGAGGAAAATGGCATATTGTTGCAAAGGCCATGCAGCTGGCTGTTTGTTTTCTTTTCTGATCTGGCATTCTTATGCAGGTGCATTTAAAGACCAGGACATGGGCTTTGTAACAAGAGACGTAGCTGGGGACTCTGTTTCGTGCCATAAAGGGGGAAAATGCATAGGACCCAGCTTGCCTTGATGATTATGGAGATTCTGTAGCTCTGGGATTCAGATGCTGAGAGATTGAACTAATAAAAAAGAAATGAGAGAACTGTCATCACAGATTACATGGTATTTATTCCAAAATCTGTTCATTATAGAAATTTGCAAGACAAATGGGTTTTTTAGCAGGGAACAGCGGCATTTTCCTCCTGGTAAATGCATAACAAGGCACCCAATTTGTCTAGAGAATGGTCTCTCATTTTCTTTCAAATATGTCTGCTTCTAAATCTTAGTAAAACGTCTGAAAATATTTATTTGGAAGTTAGCAAAAACAAGTGGAATGTGTAGAGTTCTATACAATGTACAGAGGACTTTCATTGATACTGTGTCTTTTGATGTTCATGGTAATATTTTATTGTAGGTAGGACAGGTATTCTTATATCTTCTCTCCTCCTTCCTCCCCCCCCCACCCCCCCGGCTTCCCCCTCTCCATCCCATCCCTCCTCCTCCTTCTTCTCTTTCTTCCTCTTTAAAAAAAACAAGTAACCTGAAAGAGAAAGAACTCATGGACATGAGTGTGCTGATTAGGGGAGTGGGGGGTGGAGGAGTTGGAAGAGGGTATAGGGGGGATAAATGGTGATGGAAAATAAACTAAAATAAAAAAAAATAAGTAACCTGAGGCCCAATGTAATTAATCAGCTTGCCCCAAAAATGGTCTCATGGAGAATGACAATTCCAGGACTTGAATTCCTGTTTCCCCATGGTTTGCTCTTAATCAAATCTCAGATGTACTCAGAAGAAAGAGAGAAGGAGAGCAACAGAAGAAAGAAGGGAAGAAAGTAGCAAATTGAGGAAGAGGGAGATAGTAAAGGGAATGAGGAAGTAAGAAAGGCAGAAAAAAAGAAAGCTAACCCAACGATTGCAAGTTCTTCATTATAAATATGTTTGTGCAAGTAAAGAGCATAGAGAAGTAGCTGATACATAGTCAACTCCATAAAAGTATTTACTGTTATTCATTGTTGTATGCCTGTGGGAAACTTGAATAGAACAGAGGATTCAACCCTATGATGGCTACTGTGGATTCATCTGCCTTAATATCTAAATAATATCGGTCAAGGGAAGGACTGTGCCAGGGGAATATCATTTTACACACACAAAAAAAAAATTCTAAGAGAAATATCCCCTGGTTGTGTTTTACTCTCTCGGCATTGATGAATGGTTAATCCCAGGCCTGCTCCCCACCAGCAGAGGGCTGGCATTTCGCTGTGTGCCAGCACTCCTGATGGCATTTGGCTTTCTTCCAGGTGGTTCCCTGAACCTGCAGCTCACTGGGCACCCGCATCGCATGTCTGACTATTTGTGTGATAACAAATTCAGCCATAACAAAGGGTATAAAGCAAGTCATGCTTTGGAGGTTCGAAAAGACCAGCAACTATTAGAAAGAGGAAGCTGTCGGCTTTCAGGCATAAATAAAAGCGTCTCACTGCCCTAGCTGTTATTTGAGTAGGGAAGGAAGTTCTTAACCCACATCAGCAGAAAACGATCAAAGGAGACTTTGGGGTGGTATCATGGGATCGTCATATGTGTTGCTTTTAATTGGAAGGTAATTACAGCTTTCTTCGATTATGACCCAAAATGCACGTAATCCCCTCATAAATGCTTCCTGGTCACCAGCCACCACTCTCCGAGGCTGCTGGCGCATAAATGGTGGCTGTTTCTACCTGGCTGATGGCAAGGCTGTTAAATATAACACGCCATGAAACTTAATTATGCAAAGCAGAGAGGCCACTCTGATCTAGTAATCAGAGGTTTGATTCAGAAGTAATTTGTTGTTGGGACCCAAGGAGCCATTCTTCTAGTCCCTTCCATGGAGCTGCTCCAAATAGTTAATCCCCTACTTTAATGGAAAGCTGTTGGGGTTGGATCTGGGAGCTCGATGGTCAAAAAGCAGCTTATAAACACCACCTTGCTTCTTCATGGCAGGCACCTAATTTCTTCTACCTAAGTCACCTTTAATTACAGCAACCAGAAACCAGTATCATTTGTGGGTCAAAGAGAGCAAGTAGCCAGTCACTTATTCCCCAACTGCCTGAAGGCCAGGCAGAAGGAAATGGGTAGACTATGAAAGTAGTTCATAGAAAGGAGGGAATGGGATAAGACAGTGGTCGGCAAACTGCGGCTTGCGAGCCACATGCAGCTCTTTGGCCCCTTGAGTGTGGCTCTTCCACAAAATACCACGTGAAGGCGTGCACGTACAGTGCGATTGAAACTTCGTGGCCCATGCGCAGAAGTTGGTTTTCGGCTCAAAAGAAATTTCAATTGTTGTACTGTTGATATTTGGCTCTGTTGACTAATGAGTTTGCCGACCACTGGGATAAGACATGCTGGAAATTGACAGTGAAAAATCATAGCTACCACCCCTGAATATCTCTAGAAAGTGCATACTGCATATATAGCTTCTAAAAAGAATGATTTCAGTATGTGCTCCTAAGTAGAATAAGGGGTACAATTATTAGGCTTACCCTGATGGCGGCTAAAGAATTCCCAACTCATTTTTGATAAAAGATAAGGGATCACTACCTGACCAAAAAAAGAAAAAATACCACACTGCTGCCGCTGCAATTACTAACGACATCCAATGTGATCCCGGTGCCCTTGGCATACATCTATATATCCAGTCTTTCAAACAGCATTTTGGGGAGACTAAGATGCACACGCCACGGCCCCCCCTTTTTTTTTTTTTTCAAAGAGCTCACAGTCTAATATAAAAGATTTGCAAAGCAGCACAGTAGGGACAGGAGTGTAGAGGTATAGAAATCACCCTGGCAGGGCAGGAAATTAGGGAGACTCAGGAAGGATGCAGAAGCAAAGTTACAGAAATGAACAAAGGGAAAAAGAAGAATCCTGGAGATTTCAAGAGGATGGACTGACTCAGCAACTTAAGGGAAAGAGTTAAAAGAAACCAAGTAGGAGAATGTGGAAAGCTTGGCAGAAGGAAAGACTGACCTTCTGACCGACATCCACCCTACTTCCTAAGTTTTCTTCGCTGCTCCCATTGCGCTGTTTTAGAGTAGAGTGTTCTCCTTTGTCTCCCAACATCTCTGCTCATCTCTTCCCCAAGCTTTTGCTCAGGCTGTGTCTGTCTAGAATGTATCCTCCCACATCTTTCCATATTATGTCTGTTTTTTAAGGGCAAGGCTGCCCCAAGTTCAAGTGATTTCTTCTACCCAACAGTATTGCCCATGCCACTAGTGTGGCACTGAGTCGTGCATCCTTCCAGATATGGCCCCTAACTTCTCAAGTGTGTACTGTTAGGAATACCATAGAAACTGGATGGACAGGGATGGTGTGGTGGACAGAATAACGGCTTCAAAGATATTAGGTCCTAGTCCCTGGAATTTGTCAATATCACTTCATATAAGAAAAAAAAAAATGTCTTTGCAGATGTGATTGAGTCAAGGACTGTGAGAAGGAGGGATTATCCTGGTGGGCCCTAAATGTCTTCACAGGTTTCCATATAAAAGGAAAGCAGAGAGAGATTTTATAAAGATGAAAGAAATGGATGCTGTGTGACCATAGGGGCAGAGATTGGAGGGATGCAGTCACAGGCCCAGGAATGCTGACGTCACAGAAGCTGGAAGAGGCAAGAGACGGAGCCTTCCCTGCCGTTTCTGGAGAGTGCAGCCCTGCCACGCAGAGACCTGGGTCTCTGCCAATGACCTTGGCATTCTGACCTCTGGGGCTGTCAGGGAACATATGCTGTTATTCCAAGCTCAGAAAGACATGAAAGACTCTATCCAATCAAAGGACCATGCCAGGTTTTATTGTGCTAAGTTACAAGATGTTGACTATAAGAGCCAGAAACACTGAGAGACTGGACAGTCCACTGTGAGCTAAGATACTTGTTAACAGTGTCACAAAGACCTGATTTGGCCTGGAGAATACACATAGTATAGAATTCACACCGGTTTTAAAAGGGGAAGGATGGGAGAATACGTAAGACTCATCCAAGTGAACAGTACTGGTTATATGACAGAAACAGTCACGTGCTAAAAGGAAGACCATGTAACCTTTGTCTTACTCAATATGAACTGCTAAATTTGGTTTCAAAGATGTGTTACCATGCTTCTGAAATCCTGTGGAACTTAGAACTCCTTACTCAGATGAACATTTCAACCCATCCTCTGAATGTTAATTCTTGTGAACCGAGTTGGTTAGAAGAGATTCCCACAAGTTAAAGGGATGTGATGTTACACATTGGAGCAATGAAAAAAAACAAAACATTTAAATCAGTTTAATTAGGAAAAAAATCACCCAACACTCTTCCTTTCTCTGATACTACTGAACTATAAACAGCTTAGAAGTGATAGCTAATTTGCTGTTGTAGTAGAATGTCCAATTCTTCCATTGAGTAACACTCCTCATGAAAGAAGTTATATTTACTGTTCAAAAAACCTAGACATTGGATGACATGGTCTGATCTTGGTTTTAAAAAATTCACAAATAAATAAATATTTGAAAATGTGACCGGAACAGAGAGGAAGGAAAAGAGGGAGGGAGGAAGAGAGAGAGAGAGAGAGAGAGAGAGAGAGAGAGAGAGAGAGAGAGAGAGAAACGTAAATGTAAATACACTGACGTCTGTTTTTTGGATAATGAAGTTGGAACAAAAACGGGAAAATGTGAGGCCCTCCAGTGCATCGGAAAGACAATTAAGAAACAGAAATGGAAACTGGCATAAGGGGAAAGTGGCACTTGGAAAGTACTTAAGCATGTAAAACCAATTTTGTTACTAGGAGGCAATCATACATATGGCACCAGAAGAGAAAACACCAACGAAAATGCGCCTGTCACACGGCCTCCACCTCCAGTTACCTACTGCGGAGCAGAATGCAGATGCAAAGCTGGATGGTTTCAGGATGGCTGACGGCTGAGTCTACTATGCATTGAGTTGGCCTGTTGGTTCTTTAGTGTTTTTCCCTGTATAATTGCTAGAGAATCTAGCAAGAAAACAACAAACACCTGGATCCTATTAATAACTTGCATCAGAATGGATATTTGAATCCTGCATTGTGTTGGATGAGATTTTCAGAAGACATGCTACCACTTGTGTGCTATGGCTGACCTTGACTTGTTATCGATGGCATGCTATCTCTAGGCTGATTATCAGTCATTAAAATGAGCCTGCATGTATTGGTCAGAGAGCAGTTGAAACATGGGAAGATGGAGCACTCCAGAAAGTATGCAGAAATAATAATAGGAAGAAGACCCTCTGGAGAAGAAGAGAAGTTGCAGAATAGAGCCAGCGAAGGAAAAACTGCTTGTAGCAAGTGTCTTTGTGCTCCCTATGTAATCAAAATGAACCACTTTATTGCTATCATCCTATGTTCTCTCATTTAAACTTGAATAATTACCAGGACAACTTAGTGTAAAGAGGACTCTTTTCAAGCAGGCTTATGGGTAAAATTTTTAACTGATAGGTTTGGTAAATTTGAGCACTATCATTTTTAGTTTACAAAGTTCTTTGAAAATCAAAGATGTTTCCCTAAGGAAGCACGGTGTGCTACATGGTTGACTCCACCAGGGAGGTATCATTCTGCCACCCACAGGCATGGCATGTACAGACTCATGAGAGCACAGATGAAATGAAGCTTATATTTACTCTAATACCAGAGGCCCAGTGCACAAAATTCATGCACAGGTAGGGTTCCTAGGCCTGGTTGGAGATCAGGGCCAATTGGGGCCTTCCTTCCACCGGCCGCCAACTGCCGGCCGGGGCCTTCCTTCCTTCTGCACCGCCCCCTAGTGATCAGCACACATCATAGCAAGTGGTCGAACTCCCGAGGGGAAAATTTGCATATTAGCCTTTTATTATATAGGATAATCCCTTCATCATAAAGACAGCAAGTAAAGGGGAGCAAAGTGCCTGAATATCAAGTGATATTTATGGAACTCATATTTCTGCCCCTTTCGTTGGAAGAATACCAAAGACCTGGCGCGCCACCAAATGAATGGAATAAAACCAGCAAACAGCAGACACAATGCTGAGCACTTCACGCCAGACCATGAACTGGGAAGTGGTGTTTCCATTGCCAGGTGCGGAAGCGAGGCCAAGAGAGAATGTTCCACAATTTTCTCTTGGATTACAGAACCATCCACATAGCCACTGAGTGCCAAGGCTTTCTTAAAAGCAAAAGTGTGAAAAGATGGGATTGTTCAAGCGTTTGGGCTGAGATGAGGAAAGGTCGCATAAATCCCCAAACCGAATGGTAGAATTACGGACCAAAATGGTCGTCATGGTAAGCGGACATCTCGCTTCCTGAGGCATATACTTTCATCATCGCCTAACTCCTTCCACACCAAACGGTACCTGTGAAAACTGTTTTCCTACTGAAAGTGAATCTCAAATGATGTAATGGGAAGTGATAGGAAAATGGGATTCATTATGGCACTTTGCTTTTAACCAAAGTTTGTGAACTCTGTCTTACATGTAAGGAGACCCACCTAAACCAAGATATGGGCTATGACTTGCCAAATAGACACCGCCTCGAGGTTATGTGGCTCAGAGAGAGGAAGCAGCCTCTGCATCTCATAGCTCCTTTCTATTGTTCTCCCACATCTACATCCCTTCAGGAATATTTTTTGATATATTTTTATTGATTTCAGAGAGGAAGGGGAGAGAGAGAAACATCAACGATGAGAGAGAATCATTGACTAGCTGCCTCCTGCCTGCCCCACACTGGGGATCGAGCCCATAATCCAGGCATATGCCCTGACCGGGAATGGAACCGTGGTCTCCTGCTTCATAGGGCGATGCTCACCCATGGAGCCACGCTGGCCAGGCTTCCCCATAGCTTTTTTTATTTTTTAATTTTTTAAATATATTTCTTTGTTGATTTCAGAGAGGAAGGGAGAAGGATAGAGAGATAGAAACATCAATGATGAGAGAGAATAATTGATTGGCTGCCTCCTGCACGCCCCCTATTGGGGATCGAGCCCACAACCCGGGCATGTGCCCTTGGCCAGAATCGAACCTGGGACCCCTCAGTCCGCAGGCCGGCACTCTATCCACTGAGCCAAACCGGCTAGGGCCCCCATAGCTTTTTACGCAAAGAGTAATAAGCAGAACCTGATTCCAACTTTGTTCTCCTTTGTCACAGTTCTTATCTCTTTCTCCTATTAACATGGAAAGAGAATAATCTCCTTTCTCTTGATACATCTCACAGAGATGTTGTGAGGATTATAGAAGACCAGAAACATGAAGCAAAAAGCACAGTGACTGTCTTAGGGAGACACATTATTATATTGTTCTCCAGATCGACGCGTGTCCCCCCACCCTCACTCCAAGGACGATCGCAACAACTCGAGGATGCCAACTTTGGAAAAGGATGACTGGCTCAGGAATATCTCCACTGCATGTGGAGATAGGTAGAGCCCTGTGCGGGTGGACGAGCCCTCCCTTCTGCTGAAAAGCAGAGAACTGAAATAAAAGTACCCTAAGGTATAGGAGGTCTGCCTGGGAGAATCATGTCAGTGTCTTGCATATGGATATGCAGTGACTTTTAATTAAATCAGTAGTTTTAAGTGGTTGCTTGTTAAAGCCATGCTTATCATTTTTCCTAGGCTCCAGTTCCAAGGCCATATGTCAGTGCTCTCTCTCTACTGGTTTTCCCACTGTATGGATTTACCTCCTGGTCTTCCTCCACCCACATGTGTACGCAGGTGTCTGCCTCTCTTATTCCTGAATAATTAATGCCCACGCCTCCTTCCAGAACATCCTGGGAACGCCTCCTACAGGCGTCGTCTCTAAGCAGCAGTCCATTTCTCTTGATCATGAGCAGTTCGCCTTAGAATTGCATGAACAGGAGCCATGGTCAATGGCAACCTGATTTACAGCCACTCTTACCAACAGCTTGTGGAAATTAGAAATAAATACAGGGTCAAACAACTCACCAGCAATCTGACACTGGTAAACATGGCTTGTTTAAGGGTCTTAAGTAATAAGGACCTTCGCGTCTGCGTTTCGGCGGGAGGAGCACCAGGGCATTGCCTGCAGAGCCTTTCAGAGCGGAAACACTGCTTTAAAGTAGGTCATCATTATACGCATTGTCCTCCTCTCTTAAATATTGCAGCGTCATGGAACTGGCACACAGTACTGTGACCATGCACAACCTTAATGGGTACATAGCAAAGGAATGGCCCATCGGGAGGCTGTCCGTGGTCCTGGACTCGTGTCTGCATGTCTCTTTAAGGAGTGTCAGACACCTGCTTAACACGTCAGTCAGCACGTGTCTGTACATCTGAGCACAATGGAAAAGCTATAAATATCACAGCGAAGCAAGTCAGGTCAAATATCGAAACAATGCCAAATATCGGAAACAATGACAATTTCAGAAGTACATGTCATTATTTTAAGAAAATAACGACGTGGCTCAAGTGTGAATACTGATTTGATTCCGTTAGCCTAAAGTTGACTTTGGTTTCATTTCACAATGGAACATTTCCTGTCCTGAATTGCTATAAAATATGAGTGTTGAATATACCAAACAGCATAACGGAGACAATAGTGAGCGGTAGTCCCCGTTTTCTGTGCACGTTTTAAATAGTTTTTATTAACACACCAGGACAACATGCAAATGTTGCATAATTGTAGGAAAAGCTGACATAATAAAATATAACAAGCCTTAAGGGGTTGATTTTTCTCCATTTTACCTCCTACCAGTTCAGTTAAATGATGACAGGGAAGGACATTCCAAAAGTTGATGCACAGTCATGCTTTGCATTACATCAGTTTCCCCTGATGGCTGGCATACATTTTTTGTGCCACAATTTGATTGTCTTTTTTCATGTTTTATCTTTAGTAGGGACACATACAAGTGGCCATAATAGGGTGTCCTATAATTAAAAATATCTGGTCGACTTCAGGGTGGTATTTGTGTTGTTAGTGGATAGCCCTCCATCACTGCACAGTGGACCAGCTGGGGTATCCCATATAATAAAAGCCTAATATGCTAAGTGTCCAGTCATCCAGTCGGCTATTCAACCAATCAAAGTGTAATATGCTAATGATATGCTAAGGGCGCACAACCTCTCGCTATGACGTGCACTGACCACCAGGGGGCAGACAGCTGACCAGTTGCCATGATGTGCACTGATGCTCCGACAGGTAGGTTAGCTTACTGCTGGGGTCCGGCCAATCGGGACTGAGCAAGATGGGCCAGACATGCCCTGGAGCCCTCCCATGGTCCCTCTCTGGCTGGCCAACCTCCTGTTTCTCCCCACCACCCCTGGCCCTAATCGTGCACCAGTGGAGTCCCTCAGCCTGACTGCATCCTTTTGCAATCCAGGCTGAGGAATACCCGCCCCCTAAGTGCATGAATTTCATGTACCAGGCCCCTAGTCTATAAGAATAGTGGACAACTTGGTATTGATGCAGACTTGAAGCCGGAGGCTGCTGATCATGGGCGCCTAGTGGCCACAGCTCTCCTTGATCCCACAGCACCATCCTCTCCTTCCTCCATCTTTGCATTTCATAAGCACAGCATCTGACAGCATTGAGAAGTTCATTGAAAGTAAAAATAAACTAGAGTCACAGGCAGCAAAACGGGATGAGCAGTGGTGGTTAATGCTAGGGAAGGTTACTGATATCCAGAAGGCAAAGAGAAGGAAGTGGTGTGAGAGATCGTCACATTCAACTTCTAGGCTTTAGAAGGGAAAAAATCTGAGATTCACGGAAATGAAATGGCATGATCAAGATTATACAGCCAAGAGGGGAATGGAATTTTCAATTTTGGTTTCTATATCCTTTCTGCTACATGATACTGCAAAGTCTCTTTCCACACAATGTTCATGTACATAATGCATATAGAGAAGAGAAGCCAGGAAAAAGACTGAACGAGGCAGTGCGTTCCGCAGGTGATCCACTCACCCTTTCTGAGCATTGATGTTGGCTGCCCACATGCCTATGGTTAGTGCTGTCATCCTCCCTGACTCTCCGTCCTAACCCTGTCTGAGGGAAGGAGCATGGCATAAGGTCAATAGCACCAACTTTGGTTTCCAATGTAGTTAGCAAGTGAAAACTGAGACTGAACTCAGGTCTGTTCTGATTCCAATACCTGAGCCGCATTCAAAGTGACCAGGAGGGCGGATGGTGGTGGCCCTCGTAGAGTGCTGGGCCTACAATAGACACTCAACCAGTCTTAGTTCTTATTTTTCTTGTGTTTAAGTTCCCATTTCTATGTTACCTTCCTGCCAAAATGTCACAGGCTTACTGTTCTCAGAGCATTTTTATTAATCACAGTCTTTATACATTCTTTTCAGTCAATGGTCACATGGAGTTCTGAATCAGGTTCAATACAAGAAGTGAGGGAACTGATAACCAATGATGAGATAAGAGCCACATCGGGCAGGACTTTATACGCAAAACCCAAAATCTGAGCCTTTATCCTGTGGGCTCAAGGGAGATCCTGGATAATTTTAAGCAGCAGAATAATATAATCTGATTTTTATTGTAGGTGAGTACATCTGACTGCCATGTGAAGAATGGATCCAAGGTGAAAAATACACTAGAAATTCCAGTTTCAGTGGTCGAACTACAGAAAAATTAGGAAGGCTTCATTTAGACAGTAGGTCGCTATATGAGCAAAAATAGAACTCTGCCACAACATTGTACTCTAGTTGGTATTTATTTTCTCCTACGGGATGGATTAGAAAGTCTGGGATAACTATATTTGCATGCCAGGGTTAAACAAATGTATTATAGGTAATGAGAGCCAGGTTTTGACTAAAGATTTAAATAAGGAAAAAGGGAGACTAGGATAAATCCTATGGTTCCAACTAGAGTCAGAGATATCAATCAGGACCCATGGATTTTTCAATATATTTATAGATATACTAGAGGCCATGTGCACGAAATTCTGCACCTAGGTGGGAAGGCAGGGTCTCTCAGCCCTGCCTGCACCCTCTCGAAGTCTGGGAGCCCGTGGGGGATGTCCAACTGACAGCTTAGGCCCGTTCTCCCATGGGGAACGGGCCTAAGCCAGCAGTCGGACATCCTTAGCGCTGCAGCAGGGGCAGGAGAGGCTCCCACCACTGTCGCTGGGCTCGCCAGCCGTGATCCCGGCTCAGGGCTTCTGGCTGAGTGGCGCTCCCCCTGTGGGAGCACACTGACCACCAGGGGGCAGCTCCTGCATTGAGCGTCTGCCCCCTGGTGGTCAGTGCACATCATAGTGACCAGTCATTCTCCGTTCAGTCAATTTGCATATTAGCCTTTTATTATATAGGATATTCTAGATATCTATATCTATCTATCTATCTATCTATCTATCTATCTATTGAGAGAGAAAGAGAGAGAGAGAGAGAACGAGCTGTGCTTTTGCATGAGTTAGTGTACCTTCCCATATCTCCTAGCCCAGTGGTTGGCAAACTGCAGCTCGCGAGCCACATGCAGATCTTTGGCCCCTTGAGTGTGGCTCTTCCACAAAATACCACGGCCTGGGCAAGTCTATTTTGAAGAAGTGGCGTTAGAAGAAGTTTAAGTTTAAAAAATTTGGCTCTCAAAAGAAATTTCAATCATTGTACTGTTGATATTTGGCTCTGTTGACTAATGAGTTTGCCGACAACTGTCCTAGCCCAACCACAGAGAGGGACTAGATCCACTCACCCCACAGCAGCAAGGAGCAAACCTAGCATGAGACCTTCACTTATGAACACCTTTCTCCAAAAATACAAACAATTTAAAAATACAGAGCTCCTTAGAGAACTGCTAAGAGTCCAAAGAGAGGGAAAGAAAATTTAAAATGAGTCTGTAGCATTTTCGGGCACCAGAAGGTAAGAAAGTGCTTAGAAAGAGACAAGAGAAAGTGCCCATATTGAAAGTTAAGTCACCAACCAGAAAGACCTCCCCATGACCAAAGTTGGAGCAACCCGAGGAATAAAATGAATAAAAAGATTCAAATAACTAACTAAATACAGACATAAGTGGAAGAGGAGACCTTTCTCCCTTGCAAAGGAATTCCAACTTTAAAAATGTAGAAAAACCTGAGGGAAACAGAAAGTCACCACGAGAAGCCTATAGTAGTCATTGCTTCCATGATAATCACCAAGCAATGGTAAATTTATGAAAAAATTTTTAAAATCTTTATATTGTTGAAAGTATTACATATGTCCCCTTTTCTCCTCCCATTGACCCCTTAAAGCCTGTCCTCACCCCCCTCCCTCGCCCCAGTCCTCCACCACCCTCTATGGACAAAATTTTAAGGAGAAAGGGGATGTTTCTCCTACCAAATAATTTCAAAGGGAAACAATTCACCTTGCAATGGTGATTTCTGGCAGATACCACCTCACATCAGCAAGGATAACATCATTAGTGTGTGACACATGTCAATATCATGTACCTGCTGATACCCTAGACTTTGAGCAGCAGACACCTTGAGTGGCATCTTTCCCAGAAAATCATAGTTGTACACTAATCATGGAAAAGCATCAGTGAAAGCTAATTTGTGGGGCATGGTACAAAATAATGAAGAGTGCTTTTGGAAAGTGTCAAGATTATAAAAAGACAAGGCAAGACTGAAACACTGTCACAGATTAGAAGATGCTAAGGAAGACAGGACAACTCAAGGCAACAGAAGATCCTGGAACAGAAAAATGACATCGCTGGGAAGATGGGTACAATCGGAATATGTCTTTGTATCCGTTTATAGGATTGCACCAACAGTCATTTCTTCACGTTGATCATGACCCTATGGTTTTGCAGGGTGTTGACATAAGGGGAAACTGGGTGAAGGGTATCTGAGACCCTCTGGGCTACTTCTGTAGCTTTTCTGTAAGTCTACATTTAATTTGGCAAGGTAAGCAAACTTGTAGGCAGTGGAATGAGAAATGGGTAAAAGAAGGTAGCAGAGCCCTAGCTGGTTTGGCTCAGTGGATAGAGCGTTGGCCTGCGGACTGAAGGGTCCTGGGTTTGATTCAGTCAAGGGTACATGTCCGGGATTGTGGGCTCAATCCCCAGTAGGGAGCGTGCAGAAGGTGGCCGATTAATGATTCTCTCTCATCATTGATATTTCTCTATCTCTCTCTTCCTCTCCCTTCCTCTCTAAAATAAATAAATATATATATATATTTTTAAGAAGAATAAGGTAGCAGAATCTATGAGACCAGTGATAACTGAGATGTGGGGTGTCAGGGACTGACTCAGGATGAGTGCCATTTACCAATATGGGGAACCAGGTAGAGCACAGGCGTGGGAGGGCGGTGAGGATTTCATGTTGGAATATGCTGAGTCTGAGGTGCTTCCGGGACAACCAGATGGGAACATGAATTAGGCAGTTTGATGAATGTGTCTAGAGTCTAAGAGAAAAGATGAATAGGAAATAAAAATTCTGAAGTAGTCAGCATCCGGAAGTTTGTGAGAGGCATGAGAATGGATAGGATCATAGAGGAAAAAACATGAATGATGAAGAGAAAGGAGAATGAAGCTCAAATTTAACTCTTGTTCACATTAACCTTGTTTTACATATTTTTTTTGTGGAACAGGAGATGTGGCTTACTCATTTCTGTGTTCTCACCATGTAGTAGTGTGCCTGGCAAATGATGTGTGCCCACAAACATGTAGTCAACTTATGCTTGCCTAAGTGATTGGAGGAGGAAAGGAACCCTCTCCTTATGAACACTGGGGTTACATAGATGTTCAAATTTCTCTTTAAACATATTTATTCACTGGTGTCATTGTTTCTGGATCTCAGTTTTTATTTGAAAGGCATTTTCCCCTAGGTTGAAATTTTAGGTAACTGATAGAATGGATACCCAAAAACAAATTATACATTGTGATATCAAGTTATATATGATATATTTACTCTCCTCAACACATCTAAGAGAATGGTAAAAAAATTGATTAGATAGCCTTAGAATGTTTAAAAAATGTAGAAAGCAGCCCTAGCTGGTTTGGCTCAGTGGATAGAGCATCGGCCTGTGGACTGAAGGGTCCCAGGTTCGATTCCGGTCAAGGGCACATGCCCAGATTGCTCGCTCAATCCCCAGTGGGGAACATGCAGGAGAGAGCCGATCAATGATTCTCTCTCATCACTGATGTTTCTATCTCTCTCCCTCTCCCTTCTTCTCTGAACTAAGAAAAATATTTTTTTAAAAAAATGTAGAAAATGCTTTGCTTAGGGTCCCATACTCTGCCACCGAGCCTTGTCCAGAACAAAAAGGAGCTCACTTCATTCCTACCATCCTTGCTGAATGTTCAAGAGTCATCCTTCCCCAGGACACCTTTCCAGCCAGGGCTCAAGTGAGAATCCTCCACCTGAACTCCAGGCTCAACTAGAAAACAGACCCCTTACTGGCATCCTCTGGGCCTATGGGTGCCAATCCCTGCTGTGCGCTGCCCACCACCTTCACTCTCCCTGTGTTATGCAAATATCCTGCTAACTCCATTTGTTTTGTTCTAGAAAACAGTAAAATATAATGATATTTAAAAAGACAAGTGGCTGCTAGAATCCCCACAACATTGCATTATTTGGGAAAATAGAGCTTACCTGAATATTTTAGGCTTAACAATTGCCAGCCAGATGGCAGGCAGCAATAGAAAAGGTATTACAAAGCTCCAACTCCTTGTGCGTGTCATTTAGTAGAATAGTTGCTCAGAATGCTGTTCTGTCATTTTCCCCCCCTTACGGTTTTATTTTTTTCATGCTAACACTTCAAGGGGAAAGAATTATTTTAAAGTATTGCTGTGGGTTATTCATTTATAATCTTGGCACTTCCTGGGATCTGCCTCAAAGTTCTTGCAGGGGTAGACACTGGGAACAAAGTGTGGTTAACTGGGGGTGAGGGGGACACGGGACCAGTGGAAAGGATGCAGGGCAGGTTTGGTCCCTTTGTTATATAATGTGCTGCTTCTCGTTCAGTGCGCTAGCAGCATGGGGAACCTGGCCCAGACTTTCTCGGGCTTTAAGCAAGAACAGGGCCTCATTGGTGGTAGAGTCTTAGGCAGGCGTCCTCAAACTACGGCCCGCGGCCCGCCGAGGACATTTATCCAGCCCGCCGGGTGCCGCTGCCTGTCCTGCTTAGCAGCCAACTCATCCCAGGCCCGCAGTGTGCATAGGAATTTGTTCATAGTTGTTTTTTTTTAAACTATAGTCCGGCCCTCCAACGGTCTGAGGGACAGTGAACTGGCCCCCTGTTTAAAAAGTTTGAGGACCCCTGGTTAGGGCTCTGAAAGCAAAAGGCCCAGCTGGTCTGCAAAAGGAAGCCCAGGGACAGTGGATGGAGCGTCTGGGCCAAACCCAGCGATAAGGGATGGAGATCTTTGAGCGGAAGGACAGGGCGTGATTTTGTTTTTGTGTGTGTTTGTTTTAAAGTATGACTCAGACAGGTCCAGAAAGAGACATTTCAAGTTGCTAAGATGAGATTTGGAATATGGCCTGGCGGCAGGTAGAAGGATCAAAACCATGGGACTGAGGTGCAGTGGCTGGGAGCAAGTCAAAGCAATGGCCACGTCTTAGAGCAACTGGGGCATTAGAGAAATTGTCAAAGCAGGCACTCATTTGAGCATGGAACCGGGCGGTGGGAGAAGTGAGGGCAGTGTCACAGCTGGACAGTGTGACTGAAGCATCATAGACCTTCTCCACCGGGAGCTGGGCAAGAGGCAGAGAGGGAGTGGCACAGACTTGATGTGAGAGGCATCATTCACTGCTCAGGACCTGCCCCAGTGCCTGGGACCTGACCTGGCAGCGACCTCTGTCCAAGGTGACAAAGACAGACAGTTTAAGAGCATACACATATGCTATATTACACTATATTACATCATATCATATAGTATTAGATTATAGGAGGAGACAGCTTAAAGAAGGAAGCCAATCAGAGTATCAAATGCTGCATACCTTCCCTCTGTAAAATTGAGATTGAGACTGTATTTATGTCCACGTTATTTCCAAACTATATACACTTTTAAATATATATTTTTATTGATTTCAGAGAGGAAGGGAGAGAGACAGATAGAAACATCCATGATGAGAGAGAATCATTAATCAGCTGCCTCCTGCACGCCCCACACTAGAGATTGAGGCATATGCTCTGACTGGGAATTGAACCATGACCTCCTGGTTCATAGGTTGATGCTCAACCACTGAGCCACACTGGCTGGGCATTTCCAAAATATTTTATGGCAAACATGTTAACGTAACAGATACATGTAACTAATGAGTGCACTTAATTAACCAGAATGGAAATAAGGCCCCTCCCCCCAAAGCACACCCAGCACAAGCACAAACAACAAAACACCTCACAGAAAGATCAGATTTTCTGATCGCGCTCCTCTCCCTCATTTCACACAATCTGCATGCACTCCCCAGCTCTATCTGAACAGAAAGAATGAAATAATAGAGGACAGATGAGCTGGAGCCCTGAATAGGCCGTTTAATTCAGTTCCAAGGCATGGGTAATTGTCTAACTCTTGCCTTTGCATGGTCTATGTAAACACAGATTTAAATGATTGATCAAAGATAAAATAGTCCCATCATGATCATAGAAAATTAGAGGAAGCTCAAAGAAATGATATTAGCTCGGGTTTGGAGAAAAATAAAGCATTTCCAACCCCAGCCCAGACTCTCTTCTCCCCTCCACAATCTGCAAGTGGGTCGCTACTGGCTTAGGCAGAGAAGAAAGGGACTGAAAAGAAACAAACCACCTTAAACTGATGACATTGTGAAACTCTAAATGCATGTTATTGCTCTATCACATAATAAAAAGTCTCATAAAGTCCTAACCAGTTTGGCTCAGTGGATAGAGTGTCGGCCTGCGGACTGAAGGGTCCCAGGTTCGATTCTGGTCAAGGGCATATACCTTGGTTGCGGGCACATCCCCAGTTGGGGGTGTGCAGGAGGCAGCTGATCGATGTTTCTCTCTCATCGATGTTTCTATCTCTATCCTTCTCCCTTCCTCTCTGTAAAAAAAAAACACAATAAAATATATATTTTTAATAAAGTCACATGAAAAGTCATTGAAAAATGTTGAGCCTCCATTTTCTCATCAACAAAGTCAGAAAACACCAAATATCTCCTAAGTCTGTGGTGATGATCAAGGGTAGGATATGTATTAAAACTATTTTATAATGGTTTATACAAACATGTGTCCCACTGACAAGTTTGATAATGACATAAATGAGTAGAATAAAGAATGAATGAATGAATGGACACATGGCTACAGCCACTGGGTGATTTCTATACATGGATAGCATAAGCTGTACCACCATTTATCTTTATACTATTTATCACTATCTAACATTACATGATATATTTCTTTATTTATATACTATCTTCCTCTCCTACTAAAATATAAATGTTTCCTGGGCAGCAAATTTGTCTTATTTGCTTCCATATACCTAGTGGCCAGAAAAATAGGTTAGTACTTAGCAGAAAATCAGTAACTAGGTGTTACATGAATGAATGAATGGATGAATGAATGAATGAATGAATGGATGAATGAGGCAGTCCGGTTTTGAACCTGTATCTGTTGACTCCAAAGCCTGTGCCTTAATGACTGAGGTACACATTACCTCTTATGAATGAATCAACTCTAAAAATAATGAAGTCAGACTTCACTCAACACCATGTGCATCTTGTATAATTTTGCTGGGCAGGCTATGTCCTCAAACATGTCCACATCCTAATTCCAAGAATATGTGCAAGTGGGTTTTTTTTTTACATGACAAAACGAATTGTGTGGATATGATTAAGGACAGAAACATGGGGAGATGATCCTGGATTCCCCAGCGGGTCCATTTATTCACATGGGTCCTGAAACACAGAGGTTGTGTTCCAGAGAAAGCCACATGAGACTGTGATGGGCCACAGAGATGCTATGACGCTGCTTTGAAGCCAGAGGAAGGGACCATGAGCCCAGGAGTGCAGGTGGCCTGGAGAAATTGGAAAAGACCAGGAAACAGATCCTCTTCTAGAATGCCAGCAAGGAGTGCAGTCCTGCCAACTCCTGATTTTAGCCAAGTGCGAGCCACATCAGATTTCTGACCTTCAGGACTGCGAGGTAACAGACGGGCTGTTTCCACCCCTGAGATCGAGGTGCGCTGTTCCAGCAGCGATGGAAAATGAGCATCTCTCCGAGGTAGTCCACTGCTTATGTGCTACCAGAATATGACTTCAGCCACCATAAGAAACTTTAACTCGCCCGTCTCCAAAAATGAATTGAATTCAACAAACTATCTTACAAACAGTAACCCCACCCCCAACTTTGGGCCAAAATGAAACCATTCCAAACTTGAAGCTAAGTGTAATTTTTTTCCCCCATGTGCTTATAAGAATTTTTTTTTTACATGTGCTTATAAGAAAACCTTGAAACCTCAATTGATTTTTTGTTGTTCCAGAAACGCGGGCTGGCTTCCACATACTATTCATTAAGCAGTGAATAGCACTATATATCTGCAGCGAAAGCCTTCCTCTGCTGCTGCTTCCTGCTGCCTTTCACATTAAGCAAAAAAAAGAAAGAAAGGAAGAAAATCTTCATGCTGCTACCATTTCACCTGAAACCTGCATCTTCCTTCGCGCTCCAATTGTTACAGCGTCTTAGCCAAGGAGTGCCGAGCCTTGCGGCTACTCCAGCAGCCCCGCTGGCTCCTCTCGCTACCACAGAGCCCTCTGGGCCGGCAGTGGGGATGCTGATGTCCTGAGAGTCCACGGCTCCCCGGTGATGGATGTGACCACGGAAATTAATAGGCATCCGTTCATCACTGCACACATAGACAGCGCTGCAATTTCAGCTTCTAATCCTCAAATAATGTCCTGCTGGAATCTTGACAATCGGTGTCACAGATGAACATCTGTTACATCTGAAGTATTTGTTAAACATGATAGAACCTTGAAACCCACACCTCCGCATGTGTGTGTGTGCGCGCGCGTCTGTATGTTTAAAGGGACACCATGTGCGTTGGGTAGTCTATAGAACTAAAAACTAAACCACGTAAAAAGCAGCCAAAAAAGGTAAAGTGGGGAAATTTGCAAGTTTATTAAAAATAAATTATACGCCTGTCTCCATTTTCTAGCACTGTTCCAACGAAGTATTTTTTAGCCTTAAAAAATGAAGGTTTAAAACAAGTCCGGGAAAACCACGCATCTACCTTTCCTCTTTTAAATGATGAAGCTTAATGCCTGAGCACTTTCTAAAGTGGAATCTAATGGCAATAAAAGTCAATTGGCTCAGTCAGCATTAAACATATTACTCTTACGATATTACATTAACTTGGATGCTGCTAAGCTCATTTGCTTGTGAAAGAGCAGGGTCTGCGGAAGGGCCTCCTCGCTTTTGCAGTGGACACGCCGGCTTATTTGCCAGCTGATGCTTGGGCAAACCCCACCCACCCTGAGCGGGGGACACCTCTTTCTTTCCAAAGTCACCGCAAAGTGAAATTCATATCGGAGGCCATGGCTAGAGCAGAAACTTTAAAACCATTGCATAAATCTCCTTGCCTTTCTCTACATTATGAACAGCCACAGAATCAATATCTTCATCATCAGTGAACTAACCCAACAAATATGTATTGAATTTCCACTCTGTGGCAGGTACTGTCCCAGGCTTCGGGGCTAAGACAGGAACAAAATATTCCAAATGTCTTGCTTTTGTCCGAGGCCTCATCGAATTGGGGATATCGATGAGAGGAGTAATTTAGTGTTCCAGAAAAGCAATAAATGTTAAGTGGGGAAATTTGGCAGCAGAGGGAGGGGTGGTGGAAGGAAGTACAGGGAGAGAGTGAAAACTTGGTTGTTGCCCTAACCGGTTTGGCTCAGTGGCTAGAGCGTCGGCCTGCGGACTGAAGGGTCCCAGGTTTGATTCTGGTCGAGGGTATGTACCTTGGTTGAGGGCACATACCCAGTAGGGAGTGTGCGGGAGGCAGCTGATCAGTGTTTCTCTCTCATCGATGTTTCTAACTCTCTATCCCTCTCTCTTCCTCTCTGTAAAAAATCAATAAAATATTTTTAAAAAAACACAAAAAACTTGGTTGTCTGGGAAAGAGCTTTCCAGGCAAATCTTGTGGGGCAGGAACACATTTCCTACTGCGTGCTGGGGCAGGGGCAAGAAGACCATGGAGGCTGGGGCAGTCCATGGAGGCTGGAGCAGAGAGGGAGGGTGGGGGCGAGATGCTGTCAGAGAGGCAACCAGGGCCTCCTGAGAGTGCCGTGGAGACCTGAGCATGAGCAATTCCCATGTCCACAGAAAGGGTACATACAGGCACTGCCCTTTCCATTTTGATCAGGGATAACAGACCAGGAGTTAGAAGCTGTGCTTTAGGATGTTTAACCCTTGGTCTTAAATAGCTAGCTTTTTGTTCTTGTTTATACTAGTACTAGAGGCCCAATGCACAAAGATTCGTGCAAGAATGGGCCTTCCTTTCCCTGGCTGCCAGCACCATCTTCGCTCCGGCCAGAGCCGCTTGTCCACCTTCCCACACTGCCCAGAGGCCCAGAGTGGCTGGGGAAGTGCAGAATGCCTATGTCGTTGCCATGGTGATGACACAAGCATCCCGCCCCCGGCCGTTAGGTGCCTGCATATGCAAATTAACCCACCATATTTGTTGGGTTAATTTGCATACTCACTCCTGATTTGTTGGTGGGCGTCGTGAAGGTATGGTCAATTTGCATCTTTCTCTTTTTATTAGTGTAGATTATCACATGTGGGCATGTAACAGAGTATACATGTATGCATATGTGTTGCAAATGTGAGACTATTCGGTACTGGTAAACCATAAAGCATTAATGAAATGATTATTTCATCACCAAGCCCCATATAAACTTTGTTTTCCCAATGTTCAGTGACTCTTTTCCCCAATTTAGTTCATTATTATATTTAGTTCAAACTAAAATGTCATTGTTTATCAATGCACTATTAGTTTGTGATTCTCTAAGGAGGAAAAAATACTTCCAATGAATCTACTACATGCCAAGACACCCCAACGTGAGATACTTTAAAATTTGAAATGTCATACATTCACCACTCTCCTGACCCACAAAATGCATTAATTTAGAGTTATTTTTGATGTCCTATTTTTGCAAATCTTGTTTGTTAACCTTGGCTCAAAGCAAGAAATGGCATGTGCATTTTCTTTTCTTCGGACCTGCTTGCTAACAGAAAGCTTTTATTCCAGGCATTGTTCAGTCTCCACTGCCTTTACTGTCATTAGGAGAAGCAGTAATTACAGCCCTGGCAGAGGATCTGGGGACGAGCGTCATGGAGCAGCACCTGGCATGTTCATCCAGCCCATGCTGCTGTGCCCTGTCTGCTGCCTCACCGTGACCACGCCCCACATCACAGCAATCGAATGGTGACTTACCCGCATGGTCTTCCTTGTTATACACCCACATTGTCAGCTTCCAGCAGAACATCCAAATTCTGTTCTAGAATCTTCTCTTGTGTGTGCTGCGCCTAAGTATGCCAGTGCTGGTTGTTAGCTTAAAATCGTAAGTGTATGATGATATCAGGCAGTTCTGTAACTTTTGGTTCAAATAACAATCGCTAATGTTTATTGCATGTCTATTATCAGGCTTATTCCAATCACTTTATGTCCACTGAAGCTTAGGCATGACCCTATAAAGTAATTTTATCACTATTATTATTATTGTTATTATTATTCCCATTGACAGATGAGGAAACCGAAGCACAGACAGGAAGGGCTATTTCTCAATGGACAAAACCTCAGGGTAACAGTCTACAGTGGTCATCAGCTCCACACGGTGCTTCACACCAGCTGTTGTTTGTTTGTTTGCAAATATATTTTTATTGATTTCAGAGAGAAAGGGATAGAAACATCAATGATGAGAGAGAATCATTGACAGGTCGCCTCCTGCACGCCCCCTATTGGGATTTGAGCCTGTGACCTGGGCATGTGCCCTTGACCAGAATCAAACCTGAGACCCTTCAGTCCTCAAGCTGACATTCTATCCACTGAGCCAAACTGGCTCAGGCACAGCTGTTTTATGAGAACCCCCATTGCACCAGAACACACACATCTTCTCTGTTCGCCCCCGCCCCGCAATGCAGTTATGAACACAGCCACACCATTTCACCAGCTCCAGTCCATCAACCAGACTAAGCAGCCAACCTCAATCTGATGTGGATACATATTCCAACGTGCCCTGTCCACAGCCTCACATGCTTGAGACCTCTTGACTTCAGACCTGATCATCTTAACCTAGGACAGTAACCAGAGTCTGTCCTTTTGGTGCCTTCACTTTAAAATCCATGGCACATCATGCTGACAAGTCAACACATTCACGCAGCCCAGGTCCTCACGAACCCAGGTGAGAGGCAGGGCAATGGAAAATCACAGCCTCCTTGCTCCCCAGCACCCTCTCAGCACTGACCTCACATAGCATAGCACGCAGGCCCCCAGGTGTTCCTACCCCTCTCCCCCTTACAGCAGTAAGAGGCTTCCTTGGGCCCCTGTCATTGCAGGTGGAATTCTTTGCTCAGAGCACTTGGAATTTATTGCACTTAGTGGCAAGCCCTCTGGGACATCCCAAAAGGGAAAATGACCCATGAACTAAAACATCACCAGCAACCTGCATTACTCCAACACTTATTTTGTGGATCCTCTAATTACCTGGGGGGCGGGGGGGGGGAGAGAGAGAGAGAGAGAGAGAGAGAGAGAGAGAGAGAGAGAGAGAGAGAGAGAAGAAGAAGAAGAAGAAGGAGGAGGAGGAGGAGGAGGAGGAGGAGGAGGAGGAGGAGGAGGAGGAAGAGGAGGAGGAGGAAGAGGAGGAGAAGAAGGAAGGGAAGGAGAGGAGGGAGGGAGGGAGGGAGGGAGGGAGGGAGGGAGGAAGGGAGGGAGGAAGGAAGGAAGGAAGGAAGGAAGGAAGGAAGGAAGGAAGGAAGGAAGGAAGGAAGGAAGGAAGCTCAGTGTTGCTCTCACTCACAACTCTCTGGCACATTTCCCATTGGTCCAAGTCTGAACTTCACTGAGTGTTAATACCACTGTCCAGCAAGATGAAGTTCAAGGTGCTCACAAAGAAACCCAGAAATGCCCGTGTCACAGGGTCCTAGGCAAAAGGACCTGGTGGTTTCTCTGAGCTGACAAATGTCTTCTACCGAATGTATTTCAATTAGTTGTTCACAGAAAACGGCATTTTCTGAAATTTCCAAAACGTTTGCATTAGCTGGAGTGGACCTGTCCTTTCAGGCCCCATCCGAGGCTATCCAGGAAGTGCCTTGGCGAAGCGGTTTTGAGCCAGCGGTGCCCTGCACACCGAATGAATGCCAGGGGGGAAGCAGCGCTGTCCCTGTCGCCGCCCAGGTGTCCCTGTCACCACCCATGTTCACATTTCAGCTGATCATTTCAGATGTGTTCCACGCTATTCAAATCTTACTTCCTCTGATATGGCCCGAGACTCACTGAATGACACACTTAATTTTTAACAACTTGACCAATTATGTGGTTAATTTAATAGATAGAGACTTACAAAGGGAACCTGCACTTTCTTTTACTCTGCCCCCTTCTCCTATTCCCCCTCCACATCTGCCTCCTTCCCCCTCTTCCCCCTCCGCCTTCTTTTTAGCTGTCTTTCCTGATCCGCTGGACCTGAAGTTAGGTTGATAGAACTGGGTTAAAGTCCTAGTTTTGCCACTCATTCTAATGTGAGAATTTTTTTTTAGACATTCTCTAAGTATCTATCCTTTACACGTTAAATGGGAATAATAATCCCACCTAACTCAAGAGTATCTTGCTGTAAGTATCAGAGTGTGCCTAGAGCACATAATAAAACATCTAATAAATGTTAGTTCTTGCCATCAACTTCCTCCTTCATCAATTAAAAAGTTATGTATTATCATCAACTCTAGAATGCTAACATCTTATACTTTTGTTCATGAAATATTTATTTATTTATTTATTTATTTAATTTTTAAAATATATTTTATTGACTTTTTACAGAGAGGAAGGGAGAGGGAGAGAGAGTTAGAAACATCGATGAGAGAGAAACATCGATCAGCTGCCTCCTGCACACTCCCCACTGGGGATGTGCCTACAACCAAGGTACATGCCCTTGACCGGACTTGAATCTGGGACCTTTCAATATGCAGGTCAACGCTCTATCCACTGAGCCAAAGCAGTTAGGGCTTTATTTATTTTTAAGTAAAAACTCTTCAAAGGGTGCTCTTCCCTGGAAAATAACCAGCTAGCTCTGCCAGTGTGTCAATAAATGGCATGGGTCGCCTCACAATATAGAATCGGATGCTGTCCCTGGTCCGGTACCCTCCCTTCTTGCTCCCAGCATTTCTGCTCCATGCAAAGCCTGCAAAGGACACTGATTGATGGGGCCCATCAGGCTTCCCAGAATGCAAGGACGGCCACACCAGGCTGGCTCAGGACTGGGACGAGGAAATGTTTCTTAAAAACAGAACATAATGTATTCACTGTCTGCCCATTCCCTAATGACACCCGGCCCTGGAGTGAACGTGCAGTGCCCGGGAGATGGATGGTTCCCCAGACTCCTGCGACCATCGCAGTAGTAAGTGCGGCATTGATGAGGGCAGGCAGCTTCCAAGCTCCTGCTTCCACGGAGGTTTTCAGCAGCTCTACCCACAGCATCGACTCTTTGTTCACCGTTGGTTTGGGTGGAGTATTCCGGAGAGAGATTGTATCGGACTGTGGGCACATCTGAGGCTGGGAGAGCAGATGCCCTCGTGTGTGTGTTCGTTTGTGTGTGTGTGTGTGTGTGTGCGTGTGTGTGATTTCCACAGTATGAGGCGCTCTGGACAGTGTATGATCTTGCAGTGCGGTTACGTCAAAGGCATAAAATCAGGCTTCTCAACACTGTTTCCTGTGCAGCGTGTGCTCATTTGTCTTATTACTTTATATTAATGAAGATTAACTACGGACCTTCATTTAGCTGAAATCTATAGGAATAGGCCCATGTACCAAGTTCCAGCCAGTGAACAGAAACTGGTTTTGCCCATGGATTCAGGGTGGTGGCTACTGTGGAAAATACCTGCGTGACGATTTTAAACACGTGAGTAGGAGTGTGTTTCTCATCACTGCATTTGAGTGCAAAACTCAAGGAGGATGGCCGTCAGAAGCCGCAGAGTCTTAAAAACTGAAGCACTAATGAGAAGGCTTCTGCTGAGAAAATACTAAAAAGTATATGTGTGGCTTTATATTAACACATACCATCCATTTTTATTTATTCACATGAAAGGCAGATGCTAGTTTAAAACAATGAGATGAAGAGACAGTGTTTCAAAATTATATAAGGGGGCTGATGGCCATAGGATGCATCAGATGGCCTTCCTCACTTTGTATATTTGTCCATTTATTTATGCTCTGTTCAGACCAATGTTAAAATCAGTTTTCATTTTCTAAACAGCAACTGATCAACGGTAATTGGGCAGAGAAGAGCTAACGGCAAGCACTGGAGAGCTCAGCTGGAGATTCAAAATCATAGTGGGTTATACAGACACACGCACATAAATACATGCACGCAATACCCACATTTATAGACAACGATGCTTCTCAGCAGTGTTTTGTAAGTCAGGGATATGCAAAAATTTATCTGGGGATCTTTTTCAAACACAGATGCTTACATCTCACCATCCAAATAACCTGATTCAATAAGACTGGGTTAGGTCCCATGGAATTGTATTGTTTTTTAATGTGAATGAACGTACCAGTTAATTCTGATAGGTGCTGGTTAAGCTGCCAGGTTAATAGATTTTTTTTTTAATGTCAGCTGCTTTAAGTGCTTGAGAAGAATCCTAGCTCAGTCTGTCACAGGCCTATTGGGGATGTCAGTGGGTGCCACCTTTGACCCAATTGCTAAAACGGGTCAAGTTAGGAGCCCTCCTTAACTTCCCACTTTCCTCATCCAACTTGCCAACCAGTGCTCCTGGCTCTATTTCCACAACGCTTCTCAATACACCCAACGTTTCCTTACTTCCCTGCCACCGATTTAGTCCATGCTGTCCTTTCCCCACCAGCCCTCTGCTTTATTCCTGAGATGAGCACAGGCCAAACACGCAATACCTGCTCAACAAATATTTGCTTAAAGAATAAGCAATTGAGCAATTATGAATGGTGTATTGTTTAACAACTATTTGCACAAGACCTGCTATATACAAACTCAATTAATGGTAATAGACATTCAATTAAATAGCAGGTTGCTAAAAAGCTCAATTTTAGGGCACATGGCGTGGGTTGAACTAAACAGCAGGGATGATAAAGATCCCAATAGCACATCAGACACCTGAGTACAGAGACATGGAGACCTGTGGGCCCACCTGCCCAATCTCCTCGCAACAGAGCAGCCTGGGAAATGGATGTGCCAGTTTCACAGTCCCCATAGGGGTATCTGGTGGCAGAATATCAATTATCACCTCCTCATCTGAGAAACAGATTGGATTTCTAGAAGGTCTCCATGGCCCCGCTTGTGTTCTATTCAAATTGAATGCTGACGCAAGACACCCTCACTCCTCACAATGGACAAAGGTGATGAAATGACTGCTGGGGGGAAAAAAAACAAATCTGAATGTAAATATAATATGCTCTGAACTAAAAAGTTGGAGAAGGCATAACATGCAACCCCCAAGGCACCCCAAGAAGAGTTACTGTTACAAGCAATAATGGGGAAGACGCTTTGGGGTTGAGCACAATACCTTTGGGTACTGCTGCTGCTGCTGTTCAGAGAGCACCCAGTGTTCAGGTGATGAGCAGACGTAACTCACCTCTTTCTCCAAATGGGCCGAGGCATCAACCAGGCCACTAGGCATGAGAGATACCAGGCTGGCTTATTATGAACTAGAGGCTCGGTGCACAAATTTGTGCACCGGCGGGGTGGGGTCCTGCCAGATCAGGGCTGGGAAAGCCAGGGGGAGGGGCCCTGGACGGTTGGTACGCCAGCCCTGCTCCCTGGTGGAACTCTGGTAGAACTTCTGGTTGAGGGGACAATTTGCATATTACCCTTTTATTATAGGATAGATCCTTCTCCTATCCATCTCCGGAGCTTGGCTGTTTGAGGTACATATGGAGGCAGTGGGGGAAATTAAAGGAGGAGACAAAACAAAGAGAATTGAGTGGCCGCTGAGGGGCAGTCCTGGAATGGAAGACAGTGGTCCATGGCCTACCCTTCCAGCTTCCCCCAAACTTCACTTATCCTTCCACTCCAACAGGGCCACAAATTGCAAGCCAAACTGGCTTGGATTTCTCTAATTCAGTTAAAATGTTTACTGTTTGTTGTCCAAGGTTCTCAACCACTCAGGAGGGAGTTTATTTGTTCTCTCGAGTTCTTCACTACCCCTGTGGGGGCCTGGGAGAGCGCTTGGAACTGAGAAAAAGCCCGGCAGTAATTAAACACAAAAGGCCTCCCGCGCCCGCCTCGTGCCTTTGCTTGGCAGCGGCTCTAGCTGAACAGAAGGGGGAAGATTTGATTTTAATCACACAGATTTCATATTTTATTTTGCTCATTAAAATTCCTGATAAGGATTTACTTCAGCATTTTGTGGCTCTCCCTGAATATTTGGAGATGATGTTTCTCTCTCTCTCTCTCTCTCTCTCTCTCTCTCTCTCTCTCTCTCTCTCTCCTGTAATTGCTGTCTTATCCCTGCCTGTTACACAGTCTAAAGAGATGGCCTCCATATTGCTCAAGTCCAAGGTGCCAGCCATTTCTGGGAAAATGACAAAAAAATAAATAAAAGAAAGAAGCTAAGAAGCGAGGCAGGTCATACCCCCGCTGTAATTACCATCACGGTGCCTTTGTGCAGCTAAGTGAAAAATTAATTATCTACGACTGAGACTGGAATCAAGATGAAGACAAACCTTTCTGTGTACAGGTGTCTAGAACTTCCAAGAAAATGAGGAATTTGGGTCCCGTACGAAACACTAGGGCTGAGAAGGGAAAAGTGTTTCTAGAAGGAACCGCTCAGGCCTCTTTGCGATCAGGGGGCACCCAGCCAGAAGTGAGGTTTTTACTATGTCCCAGGAACCCCTGACCCCTGATTGGGAAATCTGAGCAAGCTACTCCTGGGAAGAGAGATAATTCCTTGCCAAGATGTGCAGCATCTTTTGCATGTTCTAAGTGCGCATGTGGAAGAAAAATAGGAATTTCAGAGCGAGAAAGGCATGTCCTTAATCGGCCTCCACAGAACTCAGCCGGGAAGCAGCGGGTCCCTCTCTACCAGCATTGCAGATGTCTGTTCCGTCCGCTCTATCCAGCATTTTTCTGCTTTTTAGTCTTTTGTGTGCTTAGGCTGTTTCTTAAAGAACAAAATCTTGTCCATCACAATAGAATGCAAGGCCCTGCTTCTCTCTGAAGCTCATGTCTCCCACTTCCTGCAATCTCTTTGCTTAGGAGCGAATTTCCATCATTAAAGGTAAGCCTCATTTTTTGCTCATTTCTTCCCGTTTTCCTCAGCAAAACGGAGTGCAGTCTGGACCTGTTTTTCTTACTTTATTTTCTTGTCACTTTATAACTAAATCTTTTTTCCCCTCCAAACACAATCAAGATAGCCCGGCTGGCATGGCTCAGTGGTTGAGCATCAACCCAGGAACCAAGAGGTCATGGGTTCGATTCCCAGTCAGGGCACATGCCTGGGTTGCAGGCTCAATCCCCAGTAGGGGTGCGTGCAGGAGGCAGCCGATTACTGATGTTTCTCTCTCATCGATGTTTCTATCTATCTATCCCCCTCCCTTCCTTTCTCTCTAAAAATCAATAAAAACGTATTTTAAAAAAACAATCAAGAGGATTTATTCCACCTGATTTTATCCCACCTTTGTGTGGGAAACAGGAAGAGAAGACGTGTGTGTGTGTATGTGTGTGTTGCCAAGAGGGAGGATGGAAAGTGTTTTGCTTTCCTAACTACCCGACATATATTAGAAGGGTCCAAGGTTATGTTTTAACGTATGTTAACTACAGGGAAATAATGGCCCTATATTTCTATCTGGTGCAGGGACAGCTCAAAGTCATTCTCCAGGGTCAGACTCAAACAGAGAGGTGAGAAAAACACCGGGAGAGCATTGGCTTCCCTAAGACAGGAGTTCTCAAGCTCTGATAAGTCTGCCTCTAAGCACAGCCTTCCTCCCATCTCCTTAGCTTATGCTCACTGTCACTTCACAAGTGGGCGTGGGGAATCTAGAGACCTGAATTGCAGAGGTCTCTGAGAAGCATTGAAGCTCCCTGATAGGCAAAAAGAGCATGGCCATTCAATACCGGCCAGTAGAATAGGGTACAGTGGAGGGAACAAGACCCCTGGACTCCCACTTTGAGGCCAAATACAGTTGAGTCTCCCTAAGACGGGCAGTGATGTGCACCTGGGTTCTGATCAAACCAGCACGGGGCTCAAGCTGCAATGCTCCGTGTTTGGGGTGGGTGGGGGGTTAACCATGAGCACTTGGGAGACAAATTGAGGTACCAGGGGCAAAGTCTAGGGAACACTGTCTAGGCCATGTGCTTGCTGTCCTAGGTGCCCTGGAGTTTCCTCCTGACCTGCCTTACCTCCCATGCTTGCTAAGCCTGGACACTCATCAGATGATGGCTTCAAACTCCAAACTAGCTAAGGTGACCTTAGGCAAATTACTTAATTTCTAGGTCTAATCTGTGAAATGAGTTCATCGTCTAGCAAACTTAATGTGCACATGTGTGTGTGCGCATTTCTATAAAGATTGCTTCATATCATCCAAGTGAACTTTGTAGCATAATTCCTGGTGTATGGTACAGCACATGCTCACTTCATATGGTAGACAGGTTCTGTGACTTTAAGCAACACAACATAGACCAAACCAATTTTACCGTGGGCTAATTGCTATAAACAAGATTTAAGTTCCCATGGCATCTCCTCAACTTTATAAAGAAACGACGTTGAATAAAGCACATTAATCGAGGACCTACTGCCACGCGGTACTAAAAATACGAGCTTTTATCATTAGACTGCCATCAAACACTTAACGCATATAGGGCAGTTTGCCAAGTATTGAGGATAAAGGGCAAGTAAGAAATGGATCATGGCCTTAACTAGCTCCCAATCTAGAAAATATTTTACTTGCATAATTAAGAGAGGTAGATTGATTTTATTCTCCCTCTCTTTAAAAAAATGAGGTAACTCAAGTTCAAAGCAGTTAATAAAATTGTTTAAAAGTCACCCAGCTAGTAATAAACAAAGCTGGGATTTAAGCCCAAGTCCAAATTATTGCAAAGGCTTTTTCTCTACCTGCTTTTTATGGCAATGAGTGCACATCACGCCAGGATCCGGGAATAAAAAAAGAAAGAGAAAGGGGATCTGGTCACTCAGGAGCCCGTATGTTGCCTTGTTCCTACAGAAGTTTCCAGAATGAACAAGACAGGAAAGTGGACAAACTCAGTGAGCCCTGGGGTCGTGGATCAGAACTCCTGACACCTCACGTACCTCATCGCACCCAGGTGAGCCCATAAATTTCACACACAGAAAATTGGCTGTGGGCTCTGGCTTGACCCACCTGCCCAGGGTCCCCCATCTCAGAGCCTGTCAACAGAGCTGTGGAAGATAACTGCCACCAAGCAGGCCACTGCCACTGCAGACAGGCAGGTGGGAGACCAGGGCCCCACCACGTGGGAGGCTTCCCTTCCCACAGGACTCCACTCAGGAACGGGCCACCCAAGGCCTGACCCATACCCTGCACCGCATGCCGGCTTCTAACTGGAATTCGCTTTTTTCCTTCTCATTCTCTGTAATTTTCAAGTACCACTAGCTTATTTCCTTAAACATAAAAACCAGAAACAAAACAACTATGTTTTTTTAAAAAGTACCACAATCATTTACTATCATTATTTCTAAATGTTATTTCTCCCTTAGTTAATTCTTCTTCATTCCATATACGTCTTCGTTTTTAACTTTTTATGTTATGGATTTAACCTTTTTGTCTTAATCTTTTCACTCTTGTACTTCATTGGCTTTTAAAGCCTTTTTATCGTTTACTTTCAAATCTCATGTATTATATATTATTTTGTAACTCTTTTATCTCTATTGTGACTTGCGCTCCATTATTTTAAAATTCTACTTCATTTATTTTTGCAGTTTTGGCAGTTGTAAAGAATCCCCATTTCTCTTTCTACTTTTTACTCACATATACATAAAAATCTTCCCTTGGTTTCCTTATGGCCTGGATTTTTTCTATTTTTGATTTATATTTGTAATAACTAATAAAAAAGCATGATCATAGCTCTGGCTGGGTGGCTCAGTTGGTGGGAGCGTCATCCAATACACCAAAAGGTTGCAGGTTCGATTCCCAGTCAGGGAACATTGCTGCGTTGCAGGTATGATCCCTGGTCGGGGCACATGGGGGAGACAACCAACTGATGTTTCTCTCTCTTTCTAAAATCAATAAATATATTCTTAGATGAGGACCAAAAAAAAAAAAAAAAAAAAAAAAAAAGCATAGTCATAGTAGTAATTTTTTACTAAAAAGTTTTACTGGCTATTTTCAGATGTTAGGGTTCAGAGTGAACCCTGCTCCCTTGGAGCCTGGCCGGAGGGAAGTGCAGAGAGCCAGCTACATGAGCAATAGCCCTGGTCTTACTGCTTCCTCCCCAGCCCCCCAAAGACCACCCCCAGCCCCTGAGGAACGGCCTCCTCAAACCCTCTGCCATGAAGACGTGGAGGCCCATAAGTGAATTCTTACCAAAGCTCTACAGTAAGTCTCTTTAGAGGGAGGGAAGAGATAGAAATACCAATGCCGAGAATCACCATTCGGCTGCCTCCCACCAGCCCCACACGGGGGACTGAGCCCGCAACCCAGGCATGTGCCCTGACCGGGAATCAGACCGTGACCTTCTGGCTCATAGGTGACATTCGACCACTGAGCCATGCCGGCTGGGCAGGTCTCAGAGAATTTTTATTCTTGCTGTTATGAAAGAAAAAAAGACAAACTCAGATGGTAGGATCTATTGGCTAAGAGCATAGCATATGGGATCAGGCAAATGGAAGTTAAACATCCTGCACCGACCAACTGTATGCTCCCGGACAGGCACTTAATGTCTCTAAGATGTAGCATCATTGCTTTTAAGATAGGAGTGGATATAGAATCTCTCTCACAGGATTGGGTGATTTAAATGAAACCATAGACATAGAAAATTTCCAGGGCCTGAAACAGTAAAAACTCAGTGGACGGTTACTTAAAAGAAAAACTGTTTGTTTCCTAGCCTCAATTTAGTGTTTTATGTGGAGGGGGAGGAAGGAGAAGGCAGGAAAGGTGGGCCGCTCGTGCTGTCGAAGGTTCTAATTTTAGTGAACATCCTTGCTCTCAGCATCTCTCCCTCCTCACACCTCCGTATGTTATTAAAAAGAATAAAGGCCTCCCCCTTTGTTATAGCCAAGGGTTTCCTACAGCCAGGGATCTTTAACATTCTTCTGATGCTCCACGCAAGGCGAGGCTTCAAATTAGCATAGCTACACCTGGCTTTGGATCTGGAGACAAATTGCTACTTCATTATAGAACCAGTGAGAAGCATCCAATTTCGGAGGTTGTTAAACTTGCAAGGGCAGCAGAGAACCAAATGAATGTATAATGAAGAATTACCAAACGTGAGGCAAAGCATCTTAGAGGCAAAAGAGAAACACACACACACACACACACACACACACACACACACACACGAGTCATGCCCTAGAAAGACATTTTATGACAGTGGAAATAGTTGTGGCAAGATGATCCTATTTAGATATGATAAGCAAGACGTAAAACGTTAGTCTCTCTTTTGCTTTTTTCCCAAGGCAACGGGTGCCAAGGAGTCAGCCAGCGTTCCCTGAGCTTTGCTGTACACCTGTCACCTGTACAGGCCTCCGTGTGCGTAAGGAACACAGACTTCCTTGGTTTCTGCATACTGCCTGCCTTGCTGCTGCTGATAAACATCCACTCAAATGATGCCTGGTCCTCCAGGCACCAGAAACAATAGCCCCGTTGCCTGGGGAACCGTGGACTCATGCAGGAGGCTGCTGTGGGGTCCACCTCCGTGGCCACACTGACAACAGGATGGAAAGCATGGTTGCCCTCAGCTTGTAACACACGTGGATTCCTGAGCTATTTGGGGAAATCAGCAACCACTTTAGTGCCTTTATCTGCTTCGGGAAGAAGGCTTACACACTCTAGAGTCAATTGACTTCTGAGTAAAAGAATCCAGCTCTCATTTCCGTCACTTCTCATTCTTCACCTCCCCCAGCCGCCTTTAGAGCAGTTCATCAAAAACTTTATGGAAAAGGGCCTCTGAATAGAACTCAAGAAAGGACACCTGGGCAGGTTTCAACCCAGGCCAAACGTGACTCACAGAGATCCCAAAAGTTGCTTTAGAATCGTGCAGACACCGAGCTTAAATAAACAGGGAAGATGTGCCAGGCAGTGTAGCTCAGTGGTTGTGTCAACCTATGAACCTGGAGGTCTTGGTTCGATTCAAAGTCAGGCACATACCGCGTCCGGCTCGATCCCCACTGTGGGGCGTGCAGGAGGCAGCCAATCAATGGTTCTCTCTCATGGTTGATGTTTCTCTCTGTCTCCCTCTCCCTTCCACTCTGAAATCAATAAAAATATATTTTTAAAAAAGAGTGATAGATGTGCAGTCAACGTACAAGGATAAAAATATTAAGGCTTGCTTCCGAAAATGCAAGGCCCCACACATTCTTCCCCACTGAGCATTTCCAAACCCCCAGATGTCTGGCGCATTCTCTGCCTCCCCAGCATCTTTGCCCGGCCCTGCTGCCCGCTGAGGCCTCAGCCGCCCCCCTGTGCTGGGCAAGAAGACAAGGACCATGTGGGTTCTGAAGCTTCTAACTCCGCGGTTATTGAGGAAGTTGGCCTGGTTGCTTCCCCTCCTTTCCACCAGCTGAGCCGCTGCTTCTACAAAATCAGAAGATGACTGGCAGTGGGCAGGGAGTTTGCTTCTTTCATGGAATGTGATTGTTTAGAGGACAGCCTGTGAGAGCTGCATTTCACAGGTCTTCAGACACTTCATTCAAACCAGAGGTGACATCACACAGCACGGCTGCCCCTCCTCCACCAGCTTTCCTGCTAAGAGTCACCCTCATGACTAATTCAATCAGGCCATACCCGTGATGCCCACTGGGGCAGGGTTGGTGCTATGACTGTCTGGGGTACTGTGCTGGAGAGGAGAGGGAATCGGCATTGAGGGAGGGGTTGGCTCTCCTGTTGTCCCAATTCCTCAACTCTGGTTCTCCATAAAGGGAGCCAACAGCAACACCCTCCCCCAGGCCAGTCAACATGCTAAATAGCAGACAACATGCTAAAAGAATGTTCTGTGCAGGACTTCAGAGAAAAGAATCTCAGGTGATATTAGCCACTCGCTAAGAGTTAGGCCTAAAATCAGTAAGATGGTGTCAGAACAATGAACAGAAGCTCAAGAAGGTCCGAGTTCTGGCCTGCGGGAAGGGAAAACAGGAATCTCCTCCTCCCCACCCATCCTGTGATCTTTGGGTTGATAGAAATGGCTCTGGAAAGAAGTGGTCCTGCTGGGAACCTGGGCTGGCCAGCAGTGTGAGGGATGCTGGTATCCTTGGCAGTCCCCCCATCATCTCTCTCTCCCTCTGACTTCCTCTATGTGAGTCTTAAAGCTGGGGTGTTTAAGGAGGTGACTATTTTCAAAAGAGGGGTTGTCAATTCCTTTCCCAAATAAGTCTGAGATTTCCCTCTTCCTCCCTGTTCTTGCCGCCCCTGCTGCACTGCTGCTGTCACCCCCAATGTGTGTGTCCGCCTTTCCCACCATCAACCATTACTGTCCTGCATCAGGTCGCTCTCTCATATTGGCAATATTCGGATTTTTCTCTCCTCCTCTATGAGCTTACAACTCCACTCAACTATCTGTGAGGCCCTTGCATCCTCCCTCTAAGCAAAATGCGATTTTACTATTAATATAAATGACTATTGAGTACTTACATATGCTAGACATGGTCTTATAACTTTACATATATTACTGTAATTCCCACAGCAGTCTTCTAAATTAGGTGCCATTACATTTTTTTTTTAATTTTAAAATAATTTTTAACAAAACCGGTTCTCAGAGAGGGTACAGAGAATGACAAAGCCATTCAGCTGCTAAGTATTGGAGCCAGGATGTAAAACCAGGTGGTTGATTCCATAGCCCATGCTCTTCCCCACCAGACTCTAAGGGGCATGGAGGCCAGACCACTGGTTCTCCAAAACCTCCCAGACTTTTCATCCACAGCTCCCTCCATGCCAAAGAGATCTTCCCTTTCATTGAGGCCAGCCTCTTCATTGTCTTATAAAATAAATAATGCTCAAATTCTCTCTCTCTTCCTGGCCTGCTTTGTTTTCCCCTTATTTGATTCTTTAAAAAAAAGATTTTTAAATTGAATTTTAGAGAGAGATGAAGGGAGAGGAAGAGAAAGAGAGAAACATCAATGTGCGAGTGAAACATCAATCGGCTGCCTCTCGCATGCCCCCTACTGAGGATCAAGCCTGTGCCCAGACCAGGAATCAAATTGGCAACCTTTCTGTGCACAGGACAACACCCAACCAACTGAGCCACACCAGCCAGGGCACCTTACTTCATTCTTTTGTTGTTGTTGTTGTTGTTTTGTTGTTGTTTTTTTTATATTTTATTGATTTTTTACAGAGAGGAAGGGAGAGGGATAGAGAGTTAGAAACACCGATGAGAGAGAAACATCCATCAGTTGCCTCCTGCACACTCCGCACTGGGTACGCTCCCACAACCAAGGTACATGCCCCTGACCGGAATCGAACCCGGGACCCTTGAGTCTGCAGGCCGATGCTCTATCCACTGAGCCAAACCGGCTAGGGCCCTACTTCATTCTTACCCATTCCTTGGGGACTGGTTTGAGTCCAGCGTATTCTGCAATGCCCTCTAGAACAGCAGTCGCCAACTGGTGGTCCATGAGGTCCGAAAGGTTGGCAACCACTGTTCTAGAAGACACAAGCCCGCCCTCCTCTCCTTTGACCTGTGGCACACCATCCCAGCCTCTGTGTGCCTGGTCCCGTTGTGAATGATGCCCTGTCTGGTTATGAGAGACCAGGAGCCAGTTCAAAGAAAGGAAACTGCCATATTATTGTGTAGCCCTTGTAGAATATCGCCAATATGAGGAACATAACAAAAGCCCAACTGAATTAGATCAGCATAGGATGGGGCCGCTGAGAGCATCCCAACCCCAAGTCTTAGGAAATCTCTGTAAGAGAAAATGAGCGGGCTGGCCGTACCTCCCGTGCCTGAATGCCACTCACAGCTGAGTCAAACCGCATGCACCTCTTTCCTTAGGATCTCCAGTGTTCTGCTTGCATCTAGGAAAAGATTTTCTTTTCCGACTCTGAAGAATACCCAGGTTTGCCTAAAAATGCTGCCTTTGTCTGTGTGGCCCTGAGAACTCTCTACTCTACAATCGGACTTTATCGCCCCCTATCTGTTGGCCCTGGTCTCTGGGGAGATGAGCAACAGAAACTGGGAACCAACTTCCAGGTCCCAATGAGCATCATCAATCCAGATGCACACAGTGAGGTAGGTGCTGGCCGATTCCAGCTACTAGAAATGCACTTCTTAGTCTCCTTGCCATCTACCAATCCTGCTGCAGAACAAGAATGAATGACTGACTACCTGGCGGGCGCTAGGATTGCTTCCAACTTGGGTCCATCAAGAGTCAGCAATCCTGTACATTTCCACCCCCTCTTAGTTTTGTTTTGTTTTGAAACAGCTGATTCCTGTTAAACCACTCACTCTAGGACACTAATGAAGAGTGTGTGTGTGTTTGGGGGAAGGGAAGGCCTCAATGTATGTATAAGAAAAGATGTACATTTTAAACATTCTAAACACCTATTTTTGTTATCAAAGGTAAAAAAAAAAAATCGTGAGTTCAGGACCTTTGCAACTGGTATTTCTTTCCTGTCTGGAATGGTCCCCCTTCAGAGGGCCACATCTGCTCCCTCACATACTTAAGGTCTCCCCTGAATGTAGCGTCAATGAGATATTTTCTGAACACTTCCTATAGAATGGCACTCCTATCACCTTGTATCCCTCACTGTTTTCATCAGAGCCCTGTGTATGTACTTGTTTACCTACATACATGCCCTCATACACACTGCTGAGTGAAAGCTTCGTGAGAGCAGACATTCTACATTCTTACACCATTTTCTAATTCTCAGGACCTAGAACTCTGCCTGCCGGCCCCTCATGGTGCTCAACAAATAGTCAATCAAAAATGATTAAAGAAACACGTGAGTGGGTTCTAATACATAAACACAAACAGATCCTGAATCTAATTCTAAGTCAATACTAACAAAATCTGGGACCTCAAGAATGACTTCATCTCTGTGGTCTCAGCCTTCCCAGCTGTACAATGGCATATTGGGCAACATAAGCCACCTGCTGATTTCTGTTTCTAAGTCTTCCCGACTCCCCTTGACATGAACAGCAGTGTAGGAGGCCTTACCCCACAGCTAACTTTCGGTTGACCTTGGGCGATGCTATTTTCTCTCCTCCCGCGGAGTCAGGATGAAAACAGCGCTCCGTGGAGCGGTCCCTAAGGAAGCTGGTCTGGACCCTTGCTTGTAGACAAGCTCAGGTTGTGTCCTTTGGTTTTGCAGGAGGAAGAGGACTTAGCCTCCCTTAAAATGCCTTTCTATGCCTCAAAATGAGGACTTAGTCCCATCAGGCCCGAAGGAGCAGCGCTCTTTATTGGGTCCTGCAGAGGAGAACGTACAAGAAGTTGTCTGAACTATGTTTAAGAAGAGTGAAACGTGTGTCTAGGGAAGGCGGGAAGACAGCTCTGAGGCTTCCGCACGGCTGTCTCTGGGCTCGGCATCAGCTTCCTAAGGGCATCAGCACTAATCACGGCAGTTTGAGATGCTCCTTTTAACCATCCCTGGGGACTACCGTACTCCAAAGACCCCCCAGGGGGAAGAGAAGAACAAATGCACTGGAAATAGCTGTGCCTTTGACATGAAGCACGCCAGCAAAGGAGGCTGAGATAGATCACACAGGCAAGCCTTGCCATCACTCTACCTGCACTTGAAACGCTGGGCCTGCGCTCATGGTTATGCAATGCAACAACTTGATCGAGTGCGGCTGTGGCTGTCCCAGAAATTGAAGGCATTCTATTCCTACCTGTGCATACAGCAGGGGAAAACCACTTTCCACTCATTCAGGGCTTCAACAGCAGAAAGACTGATCAATCTGATGAGAAAGCCAATCTTCCTGCTGCCTGCTGATGCCACACACATAAACAAGGATGGCTGCAAGTGGCCCGCAGGAGGAGCTGGGACTGAGGCTGGGGAGCATGTAGGGCTTGGGGAGTAGAGAAGGGGAGGGGATGGAGTAGAGGAGAAAGGGGAGGGGGAAGGAGTAGAGGAGAAAGGGAGGGGAAGGAGTAGAGGAGAAGGGGAAGGGGAGGGAGGAGAAGAGAAGCGGAGGGGAGGGAGGACAGGAGAAGGGGAGGGGAGGGAGTAAAGGGGAAGGGGAGGGGATGGAGTAGAGGAGAAGGGGAGGGGAAGGAGTAGAGGAGAAAGGGAGGGGAAGGAGTAGAGGAGAAGGGGAAGGGGAAGGGAGGAGAAGAGAAGGGAGGGGAGGGAGGACAGGAGAAGGGGAGGGGAGGGAGTAAAGGGGAAGGGGAGGGGATGGAGTAGAGGAGAAGGGAGGGGGATGGAGTAGAGAAGGGAAGGGGAGGGAGTAGAGGAGAAGGGAAGGGGATGGAATACGAGGAGAGGAGGAGGGGAGGGAGTAGAGAAGGGGGAAGGGGAGGGAGTAGAGAAGGGGAGGGGAGGGAGTAGAGGAGAAGGGGGAGGGGAGGGAGTAGAGAAGGTGAGAGGGAGAGAATAGAGAAGGGGAGGGGAGGGGAGGAGACGAGGAGGGAGGGACAAGGGGAGTGGCAGTCCTAAGTGGAAGGTGACTCAGGCCCCCTGACCTGTGTTTGCAAAGACTTGAGGCCTTGGGTTAAGCCTCCTGCATTGGACCCGAGCCATCTCTCAGGACCCTGCCAGCTTAAGGAGAAAGCAATTTGGTAATAAGAGGAGCCAGACCCCCCCCGGCTCCCATTGGAGGAGCTGGGAGGGGCTCCATGAGCTTGTGTGGAGACTCCTTAGTCTTGGGGACTCCTGAGAGGAAGTGAGGGGTTTCTGAAATTCAGCCTTACCAAGGACTAACAAATTTCAGGTCATCCCCAATAAGGGTTGGAAAAAGTCCTACAAGAGGGAGGAGCAATATGCTCCCGAACAGTCACCTGTCCTTCATGACCTCTGTGGCTTAAGGGTCCTCTGTGTTGTCCCATTGCCTCCTACCAGGGCCAGGTCATCCTCATTCTCCCTTTAACTATGGGGCCAGCGCTTGTCATCCTGCCATCTACCCATGTCACACCAAAGTGTCCTCATTAGATAAAAAATTAATTTTGTTAATTAACGTGATGGAAATCAATTACCCTTCTCAGGCCACATGGCCTGTTGGAACAGAGCCAAGCCCATGAGCCCAGCTGCCTCTGCCTGGGACAGAGAGTGCTGCAGGTTGGCTCTCTGACTGCTTCCTGTCCCCAAAGCAGAGGGACAACCCCTCCCCGGGGTCAGAGCATGTTCTCAACTGCTAACCAGCAGGATATTTTCTTCAAAATGATGGGTTGTAGTAGAATAAAATTCCTCTAACATTCAAAGACTCAATTAATTTCTTTTTAGCTCTCTACCTCGCATTGTAATGGATTTAACAAAAACCATGCATGTTTAAAATAGAAAACTCAATAGCTTTACAAAAGGAATAAAGAAGGGCTGGTGCAGGTGGTTGGTAAGATTTTCCCTTCTCCTGTCCTCCCTCCCCTCCCCTTCTCCTCTATTACCTCCTCTCCCCTTCTCCTCTCCTCCCTCCCCTCCACTTCTCCTGCTCCCTCCCTCCCCTCCCCTTCTCCTCTCCTCCCTCCCTCCTCCCCTTCTCCTCTATTCCCTCCTCTCCCCTTCTCCCTCTTCTCCCTCCCCCTCCCCCTTCTCCTCCCCTCCCTCCCCTCCACTTCTCCTCTATTCCCTCTCCTCACTTCTCCTCTATTCCATCTCCTCTTCTTCTCCTCCCCCTCCCCTTCTTCTCCTCCCCTCCCTCCCCTCCCCTTCTTTCTCCTCCTCCCTCCCTCCCCTTCTCCTCCCTCCCCTCCTTCTCCTCTACTCCCTCCCCTCCTTCTTCTCTACTCCCTCCCCTCCCCCTGCTCCTCCCTCCCCCTCCCCTTCTCCTCTCCTCCCTCCCCTCCACTTCTCCTCTATTCCCTCTCCTCACTTCTCCTCTATTCCATCTCTTCTTCTCCTCCCCTCCCTCCCCCTCCCCTTCTCCTACCCTCCCCTTCTCCTCTCCTCCCTCCCCTCCTTCTCCTCTACTCCCTCCCCACCTTCTTCTCTACTCCCCTCCCCTTCTCCTCTCCTCCATCTTCTCCCCTTTTCCTCTATTCCCTCTCCTCCTCACTTCTCCTCTACTCCATCTCCTCTCCTCCTCCTCTACTCCCCTTCCCTCCCCTTCTCTCTCTCCTCCCTCTCCTCCCCTTCTCCTCTACTCCCTCCTGTCCCCTTCTCTCCTCCCTCCCCTCCCCTTCTCCTCTCTTCCATCCCCTCCCCTTCTCCTCTATTCCTCTCCTCACATCTCATCTACTCCATCTCCTCTCCTTCTATTGTAGTACATCTCCTCAGAACAGCTTGAAAATTCATCCCTTTTATAAATATCTCCGTACAATTTAAGCAGTCATTATTTCACTTTAAAAAGTGCTGTAAATGCAAAGGCTAAAGTCTCCTAGCAAAGTCCCTGCAGTTTTCCCAGTTTATTCCGAACTAATTGCCAAAGCAGCATGTGGTGAAATCCCTAATAGCCTTCAAGATAAAAGCTTAAACCGAGCAAGAAAACACATTTGAAAGGTGAGCTGCAGACTCTGAAATCCCACCCACTTGAGCAATGTATCATGAATGCCCCTCTCTATCAGTCAGGGTCCTTGGGGTAACCAGCAGGCTCTCTGCCAAACTTCGGTTTTGTCACACGTACACAAGGGCAGCCCCGGCTCCGGACAGGATCTGGCAGTCCAGGTTATATTTGTCCTGCTGCGTCACTCTTGGGAGAAAGGAATCCACTGGCATCTCTCTGAGCTTATGCCCAGAGCCAATTTCTGTCTTTGCAAAGGGGAGCATTACTTAATGGTATATTCCTGGCACACCACTCTTTCTTAACCTGACCTTCTGCATAGGTTGTCCAGAGTAACCTTTCTCCAGTCGGCTTTGAACATTTCACTCCACCCCCCTTTCCTGACCCAATGGGTCAAATCCCAGTTCATTCTGATGGTCAAGACCTTCCTCCCCTCCCATCCCACAATATCGCCACCCACCTCTCCCACTGCACTGTAGAAAACATGCTGTTCAGATGGAGCAAACTCACCTTTCCCCCTCAAATGCAGCAGGAGCCACACCTCACACTGAAACAGCTCAAGAACCCTGAGCTTCCTACTTCTCTCTCTGAGTGGATCAAAGGGCAGACCTCTCACTATGAGAACTCATCGTAAAACAGGCATTTTCTTGTCATTTGCTTTAGTAAAATATGGAAGACCTAGCTAAGAGAAAAGCACCAAAGGATGCTACCTCATGGGCGATCACAGGAAACTCTGCTTGCAAACCTCAGCACCTGGAGACTCACGCTGCGCCCTGGGACTGCCTCCTGGGGATTGTGAAACCTCTTGACAGCTCTCAAGGAGATGCTGATACAAGAGTGTGCACTGTCCCAGCCACGCCCCCTACAGAGATTTCCTCAAACAGATCAATTATTAGACCGGCCACATGTTCTTCCTCCCCATCACAATCTGCATGGCGTCCATTATCCCTCTTAGATTAATCTAGACAATTACGTTGATCTCAAACAACCTAAACAAGCCGGCTCTATTATCAGTCCGGAGCCCCTGCAGTAGCATCTCATTCCTGGAACCAGCACACGGCCTACAAGTGCTGCCGTCACATCAAAGTCATATCTGTTTAAAAGAATTTGGCCCTGGCCAGTGTGGTTCAGTGGATAGAGTGGTCAGCCCGCGGACTGAAGGGTCCCGGGTTCGATTCCTGGTCAAGGGCACATGCCAGGCTTGTGGGCTTGATCCCCAGTAGGGGCGTGCAGGAGGCAGCCAATCAGTGATTCTCTCTCATCATTGATGTTTCTATCTCTCTCTCCCTCTCCCTTCCTCTCTGAAATCAATAAAAATACTTTTTAAAAATAAATACATAAAAGAATTTGGGGATTTCTTTATATATAAGATCTCAGGGTAGGAAGAGAACGTATAGGAAAGTATTCCCCAGTGTTCAAAGAGCATAAATAGGAATTACGTGAAAAGCGGCCAGTCACAATAACCAAGTGATTTTTAAAAATCTAGAGAAAGCTATTTTAATCATATTTATTTACTGACTTTAATATTAGTTATCTATCTCCGGGAATAAATAGGGTAAGTTTACTCCTCAAACATATTTACCCTTGTCAACCCTTCTCAGTGGTGAACAATTTCATAGCAGTCCCTGCTCTTGAATCCTCCAGCCCAATCTTTCATTAAATGCTTTATCCCCTCCGCAACAGCATGTCTGGCTCATGGTCAGTTTCCCCTTGTTCATCCCACTGTTTAGAGAAGGCACCGCTTGTGTCCTCTCCCTACTAGACAGTTCTTTGTTGCATTGAACCAAAATGTTCTTCGTAACTCCCTTCTTGTACTTTCCAGTGTGACCTCTAGGGCCCCAGGAGCAAACCTAATCAACCTTCAACTGCAGGAAAAAAGTTCTCAGGGTTTCTTCCATCAAACCCAGTCAAGTCCATCATGGTTACTCCTGGTGACATCTCACCTTCTAGCATCAGCCTGGATGCTTCTGCTTATTTCTCTTCAATTGTCAATGTATCTCATTGATCACCATGGCTACAGTGGCCACAGGCGCTCTGGATCTGCTCAGGCTAATGCACACTAAAACCAAGACTATGGCTTTATTTTAGCTCTGGACACCAGTATAACAATAAGAAGTCAGGCAGCTTTGTTAGAATCATCTAGAATCTTATCTACTTTAAAGTAGTTCTTGTCTCAAAGTTGAGATTATTTAAGCTCATCCAGATTAAGAAAATGTATTTTTTTACGATGAGAACGATGACGTTAAGTGTTAAGACCATGGATAATTTGGTATAGGACCCTGACAGAGAACTAGACTGATTTAGATCCCCCTTGGCTCTAATGGACTTTAGTTGCCAACATTACCATTGTCCTGGGCAAAATGCCAGAGTCCCTAATGGGAGCTGACAGGTCTGGCTCAGGCTGACTCCTCCTCCACCCCTCAGCAGGTACAGCATCCCTGAATGCCAAAGGGGATGCCAAAGACTCAGCCAAATTCCCACTGAAAAATAAGCCTCAGCAGGTGGGAGGCAATTCCTATTATTTGGCTGGTACTTCTTGCTTCCAACAGAAGAGAGAGAACAGAGGCCGATATTTAGATATTTAGGGATGTGAATGGTCCTAGAGGACGGTGGAAGAATGGAAATTCAAATGCGGTTTTTGAAATTCACCCTACTGAATAACTCACTGAATTATGAAGGCATATAAGAGGAAGTACAGCTTCCAGGGTAGCCAGTCTCTGTAGGCCCATATCAGCGGTAGAATGGCCAGCAAGGACTAGAGAGGTACTTTCGCCATACCCATTCACAAGGAGGCTCTAAAGAAAATGAAAAACAAAATGGTGGCAGTGGAACCGACACAGATCGTGTATCAGAAAACCTGGCTTCCAGGCAGCGTTGTACTACTTACTAGTATGTGACGTATCCTCTTTAAAAACTCATTTTTAAATCAAAATTCTGAGCGAGATGCCAGTTGTGGTCTTTTATGCTAAAGACCTTCTATAGTTTATTATAATACTAGTAGCCCTGCACACGAATCCATGTGCCAGTAGGTTGCTGCCGCCCTCCTGTAGCTCCCCCCGCACCCCCTTCATAGCTTGCTGCCATGCCCCCTCCTGTAGCTCTCTGATGCCCGCTTGTAGTTCGCTGCCCCAACCTCCTGCAGATCCGTGATCCAGTCCTCACGGCATAACAGATAATTAGCATATTCCTCTCTTATTATATAGGATGTCCCACAGAAGACCATACTGACTTCTGCTAACCCCCCAGCAGGAATGACTTCACATTATATTTTTAATATATTTGTTATTGATTTCAGAGAGGGGAGAGGGAGAGAGAGAGAGAAACATCAATGGTGGGAAAGAATCATTGATCAGCTGCCTCCTGAATGCACCCTACTGGGGATCGAGCCCACAACCCGGGTATGTGCCCTTGACCGGAATCGAACCTGGTACCCTTCAGTCCGCAGGCCGACACTCTATCCACTGAACCAAACCAGCAAAGGTGGCTTCACATTATTTTAAAAGGATAGTGATATGAATAATATTTGGAGGTGGAGGTAAGTGAGAGGATATACTTAAAGTCCTGCATTTTATTGATCACAAAAGTTGTGTATTTATTTATTTAGGTGTTGTTGCCAGAGAACTAATTGCTTATGCCATTGTGTCTGTTCCTCCGTGGAACAGACTCTATGGTTGATTTGTGTGCTTAGCTTCAGTTCTAAGCCACTGGGAAAGCACTGAGGCCGGAGAATGGCTTGTTGCTGCTGTCGCTCCCCATGGTTGCTCTCAGGATCCCCTTGGCCTGACACAACTGCGATCATTCTCTTAGGAGCTGTGCCAACTTTGCTCTGACATGCAAGAATTATGAAGACAGCTTTTTGGGGGCCATCAAACGTGGTAACGTTTCTTTGGACCCAACCTCTGAAGATCCCAGAACCAACAGAACTCCAAGTTGCGATTATGGTCATTGAAAACCAATTGTAGGCTTAGATTAAAAGCAGCAAAGCAATATGAAGGGATTCAAATGCTCTCGGGAACATTTCCTTCTACATGAAATACGTGACTCACTATCTACTGAGGCAGCATGCAGGCTGGCCTCTGAAATGAAGGCTAAGGATGGGAACCAGGGGCTTCCAGCAGATGAAGAGCCCGTCCGCACGTGCACGCAGCAACAAGCTATTGATTTCATTTCCAAATAAGCAGAGAGAGGATCTCAACCTGGAAAGGAAAGCTCCTGCTGGCAGATTTTTCTTTGCCTGATGGAGCTGGAGTTGCATGTCATTCACTTCAACATTCATTGCACTGGGGTGGGGGTAGGGGGGGGTGAAATCCAGGATATGACAAGAAAGAGTGATCCTCAGATCGCCTGAATTATTCTAGTCCCAGTATGTGTGGGTGTCCACAGAAGACAATGGTGAGCTGAGATAAAAGGCAGAAAGAGAAGAAGCCTGGAAAAATACTGTGGAGGACAGTGCAATCTATATTAAAAGCCAGGGGAGCTTGAAAATGCATTGTTACCCCAGCCCATTTGACCGAGTAGCCAGTTAGTGGTACAAGTGCTCTTTTGCTCACTTGACAAAGGCTGTTGTTTTTTTTATCCCTCTGGGAGGGAGAGAGGGCTCAGGGCACGAGGAGCCAGAGAATGTGTCCGCTTTGATTAGCCCCTTTGACTAAAGTCTCTGTTACTGAAATGCATGTGCTCAGTGACCATTCACTAAACGTTCCGCGGTTGTGATGAATGCGATCTACTGCAAACGAGAGCCATTGATTTGCCGCAGCCCAGATGCCAGTGGAAGCTCATTGAGCATATCTCAGCCGGAGCTGCTCGCAGGGAGGACTAATCCCCCACAGCACCCAGCGTGATGCTTTGCACAGAGCAGGTGTGAGTAACTGATAGGTCACTGCTTTGTAAATGAAGGAAGATGTTCGATGATATAATCCATAAAGTAACCAGAGGGAAGCGTTTAGAAGGGTGTATTCAGGAGGTGCTCAATCTGTTGCAAAAGGTCTCCTTCCTCCAGCCCCCTCACTGCTGCGACTGAGACAGGCCATTCACAAACGAGATGGGCATCCAGCTTCTGAGAGGCCTTGGGACTTTATTATCAAATTCTAAGATTGTGTGAGTTGATGCAACATGAATAGCAATAAAAATCGATAGAAAACTCTGTGTTAAAATCTGATTCTGTGTGTGCTTCCAGATAAAGAAATCACAAATTCATTTCAGTTGGTATAAAAGTCCTAATACAAGGGGATGATAAGTCAAACCATGACGAGGAGAAGTAGACCATGTGGGACAAATGCAATCCGTATGTAAATGATAATTAGTAAGCACCTACCATATGCTGATGCAAAAATGAAGATGTCACCTTCACATTTAAAGAACTCACCATCGAGTGGGAGGGTCGGTACCAAGAGGTGAGACACAGGGGAGCAGAGAAGAGCCTACAGGTAGACCTGGAAGGCAAAGCGCTCAAGGCTGCTCTAAGTCTTACTTCCTAACACCTAAGAGGCATCAATTGTATACACTTCTTACTTGACGTACAGTAAGCTTTAAGCAGTGCACGCACATGGCAATTGCTAAATAAATCCGAGCTCTCACTTTAATGGGAGGATAAGAAGGTAACAGAAGGGCAATGCAGAGAGAGCATTTCTTTAGCCCAAACTGATGGACGTTTTACAGTTCCTTCTTGAGTATGGACTGGAAGTGAACACCATGAAATCTGTAAATTGTGTTATAAACATATAACTATTAACTGTATACTTGGCCGTCTTCAGTTTTGAGGGAAACATTTTTTTTAACTTTTGATGTAATTATGTAGCATGGTGTTAGTTCTCAACTTTTACTTTAGTTCTAAAGAAAGAACTCCTTCAGATACTGCAGTGGAAGGTCCCTGAGCCAGGAGGCATGGCATCGAGGAGGGTGGGCAAAGAGAGCTCATCAGAGGATGGACCGAGCTGGGTCTACACTGTGTGCGAATAACCTATACACTCAGTGGCCAGATTATTATGATCTCTGAACACATAATAACCTGGCCACTCAGTGTGTATGTGTATATATATGTATATATATTAGAGGCCCAGTGCATGAATTCGTGCATGGGTGGGGTCCAGCCAGCCTGGCCAGGGGGAGGGGACATGGGCAGTTGGCCAGCCTGCCTGCTGGTTGAACTCCTGGTCCAGAGGACAATTTGCATATTAGCCTTTTATTATGTAGGATATACACTGAGTGGCCAGATTATGCATTCAGAGATCATAATAATCTGGCCACTCAGTGTATTTTAGCAGACAGTGGTTGCCAGCCAGAAATATACCAGTAATCCCTTCTTATTCAGGGGGGCTGACCCATACCCCTATGATCTTTGCAGAGTCTATGCAAGGTGCCTAGGCGGCCATAGACAGGGGCCTGTCTTTCCTGCAGATCCGTGCAGTCTGTGGCCACATTCCCCTTCCAGGACTTTCTCTCTGAAGGGAGATGTCAGACAAGAAGAACACAGCTGTGCTTGCAGATCCCAGATGGAAATAACGCAACATGCTAAGGAGTCAGAAAAATATATTTTGACTTATGCACAGTGCGTTCTTGCTCTAGAAGCCATCAAAGAGATAGAACAGCCCTAGTTGGTTTGGCTCAGTGGATAGAGCATCGGCCTGCGGACTGAAGGGTCCTGGGTTCGATTCTGGTCAAGGCCATATGCCTGGGTTGTGGGCTTGATCCCCAGCAAGAGGCGTGCAGAAGAAAACTAATCAATGATTCTCTCTCATCATTGATGTTTCTCTCTCTCTCCCCCTCTCTCTTCCTCTCTGAAATCAATAAAAATATATTTTAGAAAAGAGAGATAGAATAGCGTCTCTGCATAAAATCCATGTCTTGCCGATATACCAGTCTCCTTTAAGAAGCAACTCATTTCTTTTTTAATTACAGGTGACCTTTAATATTATTTTATATGAGCTTCAGGTGTAGAGTATAGTGGTTAGACATTTATATAATTTGCAAAGTGATCCCCCGATTTCATTAAAACAGTGCTGGTTCCCAAGTGGTGCCAGAGCAGATATGAAGCAGTTAAGACCATTGCAAGAGCGCATCAGTGCCACATACTCTTTTTTTTTCTAAAGTATATTTTATTGATTTTTTTACAGAGAGGAAGAGAGAGGGGGAGGGAGAAGGAGAGACAGCTAGAAACATCGATCAGCTGCCTCCTGCACACTCCCTACTGGGGATGTGCCCGCAACCAAGGTACATGCCCTTGACCGGAATCGAACCCGAGACCCTTCAGTCCGCAGGCCGACGCTCTATCCACCGAGCCAAACCGGTTAGGGCGGTGCCACATGCTCTTGAGGACCTTTTAATTCTATGATGACCCGGAGAGAAAAGCCAGCCCTGCTGTTCTGATGGCTTCATTTCTTTTCCTGTCACTGCCGCACTGACACTTCTAAAAGGGACAGCCTCCTCCTCGATGGAACCAAGTGCATTGGAATTCTACTGAACGGCATGAAACGTCTTCAAAATCAAAGGGAGAGTGTAATTTAAGTGCCACTCGGATCTTCCCACGGCTTCACTGTACCCACACGCTAGAACACTGCTTGGTGACAGGTCTATAGTTTAGGGTAACACATAGTGGGGGGAAATGATGGTTTTTCAAGCACGTATGTCAGAAAATTGACAATTTTTACAGCACACTTCTAACGGAGAATCGTCCAGAGTCCCTCCCCCAGGTTGAAAACATTGGTAGAATGTGAGAAAGCAAGGTGTTTGGCAAAAAATTAGCATCTATCTTCTTTCCCCCTGAAATGGAGACTCACAATGTGAAGGAAGATAATAGCATGGCATTATTTCTCTACCAGAATAAGAGCCAAGTTAAGAAATTTCGTACAGGGATGGTGAGAACATTGCAATCTCCGCCCCAAACTACTGTTGTTATATGAAATATCACATTCTTCATATAGAGTGGGTGGCTGAGAGTACTGAAGAAGAACCCAGCAAATGAATCTAGATTAAGAGAAATTGCCAAAGAGCAATTATAAAATAAATATTCAGTAAGTATCTATTATATGCCAGGCATACCCACTTGATAGCAGTATTTCTTCTCTCTGGGACCTCACATGTTAGTGAAAAAGGCCAATATACAAATAAATACACACAGCCCAAACTGGAACCCACACAGGAAGTGACATAAAGGCATCAGTCATGAGGAGCTGGGAGTAGACCAAAAAAGAAAGGCGAGAGAATTATAAAAGCATATGAGTAAGAAGTGGTATATTAATGTACTCAATATGTTTCATCTCCATACAATTAAAATGGATAAAAAAAATCTCTCAGGTTAATGGATGAAATAACTTTCTGATAGTGAAAGTTGTTGAAAAATGGAATGGGTCACAAAGAGGTACCACAAAATTGGCTTTTCCCCATTTGTCCTGGTTATTTTCGGAACAGCAAATGGCCTTTCAGAGTTTTGTCAATATCTAGCTTTTGTGGAAAGGGACCAAGTGTAATTAGAAGTGGATTGAGGAAAGTGTTGTCTCTATTCTCCATCTCTCCCCTTTCTCACCTCCCATTCCCTTGGCAACCCACTACAATTGAGCTTTCAAATCCATCCATTCCAACAAAACAGCCCTTATCAAGGTCATCAACTACTCCATCTTACCAAATTACCAGAAGGTAGTTCATTTTACCCATTGTATTCTCTCTTCTCAGCGGCATTTAAAAGAAAAACTTTCCTCTGTAAGCTTCTGTGATACTAAACTCTCCAGTCCAGGTTGTTCATTTACTTTTGATCTACTAGTTGCTCCTTCTTGACCACCTTTTACTGTCCTTCTCTCCCTGACCTCTAAAAGGAATACCCAAAATTCCCTTCATTCCTCAGGCAAGTTCATGGTTTTGAATGTCATCTATATCCTAGTTATTTCCAAACCTATATCCTCAATTGAGTCAATTTTCCAGAGAACAAAATTCATACATCTAAATGTCCACTTAAATCAACAGGATCCTTAAACTTCACACACACACACACACACACACACACACACACACACACACACACGGAATTTCATGCCATGCCATCACACATACATTTCCTTCCTTAAGATGCTTCCATAATGCCAATGGCACCTCCATCTACCAATTTCCTGAGCCTAAAACTAGGATTCACCTTTAATTTCTCTCTTTTCTTCTTATCCTATGTTTAATCCATTGGTCAGCCTTCTGTGTTCGAGAATGTCTCAACTCTCCATTTCCTTCTATTTCCTTGCTACCACCCTCGTTGATGCGATTGTCTCTCACCTGGATTACTGAACTAGTCTTTAGTCCATCCTCCCTTTTTCTCCTGAAATCCGTTCCACACCTATTAGGGTAATTTTAACATTCAAATCAGATCACTTGACTCCAATGGTTGAAATTTTAATGAATTTAAAACAAGCTTCAAATCTCCTACTAGGCCTATAAGGCCTTAGAATTCAGGCGTCCTCAAACTACGGCCCGCGGGCCACATGCAGCCCGCCTAGGACATTGATCCGGCCCGCCAGGTGCCGCTGCCTGTCCTGCTTAGCAGCCGACTTGTCCCGGGCCCGCAGTGTGCATAGGAATCTGTTCATAGTTGTTTTTTTTTTAAACTATAGTTCGGCCCTCCAACGGTCTGAAGGACAGTGAACTGGCCCCCTGTTTAAAAAGTTTGAGGACCCCTGCCTTAGATGATGTGGGTCATGTCAATTTCGGGACCCCCATCTCCTGAAACTTTCCCACTGCCACTGTCTCCATTTTTCAGGCTTTCCTGTTGTTCCTTCCAAGCAAGCATGCTCATTGCTTTCCCTGCCTTTGTATCTTCCCTCGTGTCCATCAAGAATGCTCTTCCCCTGAAGTAGGAAATAGTTGTTTTCTCACAGCAGCCTTCACTGAGCCTTCTCTGCCTCCTGGACTGAAGTACTTCAAACCTTCTCCATCCGTGACTTTTCCTACCACTCGCTATTTTATAGAAAAAATCGATTTATGTATTTTTTATGTTTATTATACCTTTTGTGTCAGTAGAAATGGGGGATCTCTATAAGAATAAGTACTTTGTCTCTTCCATTATTATATCCTTGTCCTTAATACTCCAATGGAATAGTAAATGATCAAAAATTATTGAATGAATAAACCAGCGATTGTATGAGTGAATGGATGAATGAGGTTGCCCTGGACACTAGAGTAGTAAGAGCTGGAGAAACGGAAAAAGCCAATTTTCTCTTCTATTCCCCACAAGTAACATTCCCGGGGGCTGAGAGAGGCCTCACAGAAGCCATGGAATCCGTGAATCAAGGTTCACGGTAAACTGTTAGATTTTTGGAAGGCATAGCTTCCATTTTGTCGTTAATTAAATGAGAATAATAATCCCTACAGATATCATGAAGATTAATTACATAATCACTGTCACAGTTTCCAAGGTACAATAGGTACTCAGAGTTTTTGTCTCATTTATGGGCTGTATGTCTAAATTCCTATTCCTGCATGGAAACATTTCTAGAGATGAGGCTTTGTCCTCTTCTGAAGAATCTGTCCCAACGTCATGACTCTCTGTTGTAATGCTGCGTTTTCCCGGTAAGCCCCCGTTTTGGCCAGTTCTCATCAGGGATGAAAGGGAGCATCTGGCTCGGTTGCATGTTGTAAGTGCTCAGTCCCCATGATGAGGGGGGGCTGCAAAAACAGATGATGGGGAAGATATCAGTCTGTGCAAATCCTAGCCCCTTCTCTCCAAGGAAATCAGTGAGCTCCCGTCATCTGCTCTGCCACCATCGTCTAACTGGTAAGATCCTCGCTTGGCAGGCAGGAGCCTGTTCTCTGCTTGCAGCCGCTCTGCCGCCAAGCCAGATCCTTCCTACAGTGACTTTATCCCAGGACGAACCCCCAGACAAACTTTTGGGTGATGCAGATAAAACAAATTTAGAGGCTTTATGCCTGCTGCTCTCTCAGCGTTCCAGGTAGGAACTTAAAGAGCTCAAAGCGTAAGTCGTTTACCTTTCCGGTGGGCCTGGAAACTCAGATAACAACCCCACACAGAGCCTAAAAGAAAAACTATATACCTCTTATCACATTTCCTATCGGCTATGCACGCAAACCATCTCCCTTTTCCTCCCACAGGGTAAAAGCAAAGCCTCTCTCTATGGCAGCCCCAACCCCATTTTCCCATTCTGTGGCTGCTGGGTCTCTCCAGTGTTTAGGATTTAGATCTGTAGCACTCACGGGGCACTGGGCAAAAGCTTAAGTAGCTACATATGTCCTGTTTGGGCTGCCGCCACTCACTGACTCGATGATGATGGTGATGATGATAATATGGTGGCGGTGCTGGCAGCGTTATTGATGATAAAGGGAAGGAGAAAAGAAGAACTGAAATATAAAGAATGCTTACAGGAAATTGTCATTCTTACAGCAACCCTTTCAGGGAGGAATTATTAGCCCCATTTTACAAACACAATAGAGAGGCTACCAAATTGCACAAATATGTACCAAGATCTTGATCCCATTTACCTATAAAGGAAAGTTTATAAGGTTTACCCTGCCTAACTAAGGTAATAAGTGCTTAAACACAAGGTGAAGGGTTTTGCGTTAACTCACTGAGAGGAGTCCTTTGAAGTCAATGCCAGTGATGTTTTAAATTAGGTCTAATAGCAGCTACCCACATGGAATAGATTTGGAAGCCTCAGTCCATTTTCTAATTGACCAAACAAAATGTGGTCTCTGTTGCAGCTCGTCCTAGCACTTCCTGTTTCTCTGTTCCACAGTAACTGCTAATGGAGTTAACCAATTTTTACAACATGCACCGAGCCATAATTCAAGCCTATGAGGCAGAATGCAAACGGCACTGGGTTAGGAGTCAGAAATCCAGGATTCTCAATTCAAGGCATCCATTGGTGATCATGAACTAGAGGTATAGGCATACAGAGTTGGAAAGAAACTCTAGTCCAGAGATTTTCAACCTTTTTTTTTAATCTCATGGCACTCATAAACTAGTTACTAAAATTCTGTGGTATACCAAAATACATCCTATATAATAAAAGCCTAATATGCAAATTGTCCCCTCGGGCAGTCATTCGACCAGGAGTTCGACCTCTCACTACGACGTGCACTGACCACCAGGGAGCGGCGTGGAACATGGCGTGCGTCGGCGACGCACAGCGGGCAGCAGTGGAGGTGCTGCCAGCCCCACTGGGCCCTGATGAGAGGAGGACCGCGGCAGGATGGTGGAGCAGGTGAGCGGGCAGTGCCAGGCCAAGGCAGGGTGCCAGGCAGGACTGCAGGGCTGAGGCTGGGGGCACAAGCTGGGGCTGAGAGGCTGGGGGGGGGGGGGCAAGCTGGGCCCGATCTCTGCAGGCCACCCCAAGGGACTTCACCTGTGCACTAATTCATGTACCGGACCTCTAGAGTGTGTGTGTGTGTGTGTGTGTGTGTGTGTGTGTGTGTGTGTGTGTGTGTCAGCTTTGTTGATCTGACCAAAAAAAAAAAAAAAAAATAGGTATAATTTTGATTCATTCACACCAGACAGCTATTGTGTTGGCTCCTGTCACTTTTTCATTTGACAATCCCAGAGAAAAGAGGGCAGTGCCCCTGAGTAAATAGTCAGGTATTGCATGTTTTAAAAATTCTTGGGGCCCAATGGTTGAAAATCGCTGATCTACGCCATTTAGAGCAAAGCCAGCACTCGGATGAAGGGCTGAGATTGAGAGCAAGTATTTAGCCTAAGGACTCCTGGCTCAGAAAGAGGCACCACTGGTCCTAGAATATCTGCCCTCCTGACTCTCGGCCCAGTGGTCCTGTGAGGCACCACATGATTTCAATAGTGACTCTTAGCTCTAGGACGCTAAGAAATATCGGAAGTGGTTCAACAGGCCTCCTCAAAAAAAGATGGCATCTGATGAGAGAATCTTAAGTGGCTACCTTTTCCGCCATGCCAAATAGATTTCAGTCTAAGTTAGTCCAGGTCGCTACGGATTATAACTATGCAGTTGGCAGTTGTAGTGAGTGAGGTTACAATTTACAGAATCCCTGGTCATTCAGATGTGTACTATATCCTGAAGGCCATGCCAATCAGCTTTCTTTTTCTCTCTGTATTGGAAGAAGGGCCAAAAGGATTTCAATAGAATGGGCATTCAGTAGAACCTAGCTGATTTTGCTAGTATGGAAAGAAAATCTCTAAAGACTTTCAAAATAAGATGGGGAAGGGATTCAGTTGTAGAACTAGGCAAAAACCAGGCAATTAGTAATGACAGAAATGATTAAAGCAAACTGGAATTTCTCCTCACCAACAGCTTAAAAATATTGTATAGCACGATTCCACAGGAAGCTGCCTCGTTTCTACCACCGCCACTAAATTGATTGTATTAAGAAATATAATTGGGCCAGGCCAGTGTTGCTCAGTGGTTTATGAACCAGTCAGTCAAGGCTCAATTCCTAGTCAGGGCACATGCAGGAGTTTTAGGCTCGATTCCCAGTAGGGGGCGTGCAGGAAGCAGCTGATCAATGGTTCTCTCTCATCACTGATATTTCTCTTTCTCTTTCTCTCTCTCTCTCTTTCTCTCTCTGTCTCTCTCCCTCTCCCTTCCTTTATGAAATCAATAAAAATATTTTTTCTAAAAAAGTATAATTGGACACCTTTTAAATGCTAGGGCTTGGGCATAGAACTAATTTCCCATTATAGGTGAAAGGGGTATTGTATTTTGTGGTTATGTTCAACAGTTTATACTCTAAGCTACCGAGTTTCCAAATCTTAATAAAAAGTGGTGTTGCAACAGGGTTTCATCACACAGTTAAACAAAAGGAATGGGCTGAAATGGCTCCACACCCTCACCTGTCCACAGCCAGGTTTAGCTCTGCCTCTCCATCCCTCTGGTACACTGAGGAGGAGATGGCAGAGGGTTTTCAGGTGGCTTGTCACCATGTAAACACAGGATCCCATCAGCGTGTGTTCCGCCCCTGTAGCTTTTTTCTTGTTTCACTTCAGCCAGTGACGCCTTGCACTGTCATTAATTGTCACACCAGCGCTTTTAGGGAAACTTATCTGGCAATCACCTTTAAATTAGCCCTCAGCCCTGCAAATTGCTTTAATTACAGCCACAATTGGCATGGACTCTGTCTAGGTTTTTTTGTGGTTACAAATTCACAGTGTCACAAGTATGGCGGGAACAGGACACCTGTTAATTATGAAACCTCAAGGTCTCATCCGGGTCACGTTCATATTTTTAAAAATAAATACCCATGCACACAGCCCACTGGCCAGGCATGGCCGGCAGTTAGTTCATCTCAAAGGGCCTCCCGGTAGAAGGAAACAATAAACTTCCTTGTAATCCTAGGAGCTGGAATCTGGTCTCTCTTGGGTTCTCAGCACTTATTATGGGGCTTTAACTACATATTCAACAGCACAGATTTAATATCTGAGCCACAGAATCATGTGCTGCTTTTTTATTCCCATCATTGCCTTTGTTTAAGGCCTCATCTCGCGTCTGTGCTTCTGGATGAGCCTCTGATTTAGTTATCATTATTTAGATGATTAATCCATTCAACAAATATCTATTGACTGTCTTTCTTTCTGTGCTGGGCCCTGTTCTGGGGAATCGGGAAATAGGAAGATAAACTTTCTCCTTTCATAAAGCTTACAGTCTAGTTGAGGGAAGCAAAAGTCGAATAAGATGCAAGTACCTGTAAGTGCTCTGAGGAGGGGCAGTGCTACTCAGACAGGGGTCGGAAAGGCCTTCCTGGTTCATGAGCATCTGAGCAGAGACTTGGAGGGAGGGAAGAATGTGCCCTCCAGAAACCTGCCCGGAAAGCTCCCCACCATGGAGGGACCAGCAGGGACTGGGGCATGCTGGGCTTCTAAACAGCAAAGTGCCCAGCAAGGCTGGGGTGTGAGGGCTAACGGATGATGGATAATATGGGGAGGTGAGGCCCAGTATGCCTTAGAAAGAACATTGGAGTTATTCTGAGTCGTATCTGAGGAATTTGAAAAGGGACCTTAGCTTACTATCCCCAAACATAGTTCTAATCACATTTCTTCTATATTAATTTGTTATTTGCTTGCTATCTATAATAATAAAAGCATAATATGCTAATTAGACCGGATGTCCTTCTGGACAACCTTTTGGACGAAGCTGGGGCTATGAGGGAAGCCCAGGTCCCTGGTGCCAGAGGGAAGCTGGTGCTGGCAGCCGGGGAAAGGAAGGCCTACTCTTGCATGAATTTCGTGCATCAGGCCTCTAGTTTTCTATAAAATAAATTCCGAATGCCTTTGCCTGACATTTAAACCACTCTGTGATGTAGCCTTGTATGCCCCCTGCCCCACGTTCTGCTCTCCTCACTCTCTTTTCTAGCTGGTCCTGTTGGTACCGATGCCTGTGGCGGCGGTCAGGAATATCTTATTTTTCTGTTCGTAATTGTGCACGTTTGCTAGGATTCGACATAACGAGTGACATTTGCTTGGAAGTTAAGCCCCACAGGATGGCACTGATGTCTTAGCTGGCGAATCATGATATTGGCTACGGTTTACTTGGCATCTACTACGGGTCAGACACTCTGTGGGGCACGTCTCACTTAACACTTGCAAACGTTCCACGAAGTAGAGTTGGTCAAGCCCCCACCTTCATTGTGCAGAGGAGAATACAAAGGCTGAAATACATAAGCGTCCAGAGAATGCATTGCCAGGAATGAAAGCAGCCACAGCGGGCCCTCAGATGCCCAGCTCTTGCGTACATTTGTGTGGTAGACAGCTGTTTGTGCATGTCTCCTCCACTTAACCGTAAGCTTCTTCTTGGCGTGACCCACACTTAATTCATCGAGTTATCCTCAGGACTTATCAGAGGACACGCGGAATAATTACTTGCCAGTATAACTGAAACTTTGAGAATGATAACCAGGGGAAGATCTCAGAGTCTTTTTCCAGGAAAAACTTTTCATTTGCTCATTTTTCTATTTGTTTACTCACGTCTGTCTCTGTTTGTTCCACAAATTCGATGTAAACCCAGAATGTAAAGCTGGGTGATTAGACAATGGGAAATGCAAAGATAAACACAATGAGCACTGATCCCAAGAAGCTTAAAATCCAATTAGATGAGAAGAAAGATGGGAATTAACATTTATTCAACACCCATCAGGTGCTGGGGACTGCGCGATTTTCTTGTTTAATTATCCACCAGGATGGATCATCAATACCAGGAAACTGAATCTCAAATAAGATAAATATATGTCTTACCAACACATGCGAAGTAGGTAGCACAACTGAGATGCAGGGCCAACTCCATAACCTCTTTTCCCCGCACTACATCAAACGGGGCCTAATATTATAATTATACCTACATGGTTATAACAGGAGTCACAGCCAAGTGCCTGCACGAAGTTCCATGCAATTCCTCTCCCTGTAAGGCATGCAAAGGCTTTGCAGAAAGCACACAAAGGGAGGACTTGGGAATGAAGACAATTTTAAGAGTTGAGCATAGATGCAGACAGAAGGCGGAGGCAGTTGTGATGCTGTGAGGTGGAGAAATGAACCTCCATACCTGGGAACACACGGTTTTGACAAGACTTGTAGAGAGCAAACAGATACAAGTCTTTTAGTAAATGTTGATAAGCAGGAAGGGAGGGAGGAGGAAGGGAGGGAGGGAGGGAGGGAGGGAGGGATGCAGGAGGAGAGGGAGGGAGGGAGACAATCCATATTGCTTAATGCTGATTATCAATGTCTGTCTAGCTCATGTATTTTTGTTCCCATCATTCATTACATTTGTTTCACCCACTCTCTGTATAGGGGCATACTTATGGACATGAACATTTGAGTAGACTCACCCAGGTTCAAAAATCAGCTGCAGCTCTTACCTAGCTTGGCCAAGAAACTAAACATCTCTATTCCCACTTCCTCCTCTGCAGAATGGAGAGCATAATAGCCCTACTAGAAGGTGTTCTAGCAGCGTTGCTCTTAAATCCTACACCTCTGTCTGTCAGCAGGGTTGCAGCTGCGTAGCCCTTCCTTTGCTGTCCTAGTTTATTGAATCCCATTCACACTGCTACCTCGGGTCGCTAGACTCAAAAGATGGTTTTCTGGCCTCTGCTTATTGTAGGGGCTACAGCTGCAGCCTCCAATCAATGCCCCACACCAAGCTGTCAGGGCCCATGAGTTGCCCTAGACCAGTGGTCGGCAAACTGCGGCTCGCGAGCCACATGCGGCTCTTTGGCCCCTGGAGTGTGGCTCTTCCACAAAATACCACGGCCTGGGCGAGTCTATTTTGAAGAAGTGGCGTTAGAAGAAGTTTAAGTTTAAAAATTTTGGCTCTCAAAACAAATTTCAATCGTTGTACTGTTGATATTTGGCTCTGTGGACTAATGAGTTTGCCGACCACTGCCCTAGACAGATGGCCTAATCTCAGTCTGAAAATGCTGGGGAGTTTCCTAAGCTAAGCAGGGCATCATGCCCCCGCCCTGGGTGATGGCATTCAGAAGAGAAGCCCTTTCTGGGAGAAGCCGAATGATGGAAGCGGCTTTGGTCTATTGGCTTATTGGAACCCAGGGTGATGTGGCCCAGTTTCTATTCAAAGCAGGAGAAAGAGAGAGTCTGCTGCCACAGTCACCCTGATGGGAACAGGCAGGACCCTGAGTAAGGCACTGAGGACTTGGGGACAGAGGGCTGAAGGAGCTAAGAAGAAGTCCTCTGCTCTCCCATTGTTTGTGACTAAAAGAGAAAGAACTGACATACAAGAGGCTTAAGACTTTCTAAGTCAATATTCACATGAGTGTGAGCTCATGAGAAAACGTCAGGTGTGTGTGAATGGGAAGGGATCTCAGACAAGGGTTGGAACAAACAGGTCCAACACACGGCTCTGTGATCCCTTGTACCCCAGTTAGTGCTCACATTCCATTCACAGGCAAGTCCAGCTCTCTCATTCCATTTTCCTGGTGAGTTGTCACCATGTCTTGTTCACCTCTGCATCCCGTAGCACGTCGCCCAGAAGTCAGACGTAGCTGCCGCTCAGTGGAAGTCACAGGTTCGATTTATTCCTACAGATGTTGAGATGAACTCGACACAAGAACAGCAGGTTCAACATGGGAGATGGCAAAGCAGCAGAAGGCTCAGCCATGATTTTTTTTAAATATATTTTATTGATTTTTTACAGAGAGGAAGGGAGAGGAATAGAGAGTTAGAAACATCGATGAGAGAGCAACATCCATCAGCTGCCTCCTGCACACCCCCCACTGGGGATGTGTCTGAAACCAAGGTACATGCCCTTGACCGGAATCGAACCTGGGACCCTTCAGTCTGCAGGCCGACACTCTATCCACTGAGCCAAACCGGTCAGGGCTCAGCCATGATTCTTGAGGGCAACACGTAGCTCGGTAAAATTACCCAAAGGGCGTCGCCAAACAGAAATGTTGCTAAGGGGGAGGGTACTGCCACCGCAGGGTTCATCCGGGCAGGGTACCAAGGCCCTTTTACGGGCAACCCGAACAGGGCAGTGGTGTTCCTGTGATGGTTTCAGGAATTAAACAGGGTAGAGTCAGGGGAGCTGAGTCTCGAACTGGGACCATGGAATGACTACTAAGTGCATTTCCCTCCCACTGTTCCACAACTATCTTCCTCACAGGTAGAGTTGATGTAGCAGGCTTTCTGCAAGAGGCAGAGTTCCTTGGGATTTTGAAAAAGATGTTGGTTCGTGGAGAGAAAAGGCATGAGGTGTGGAGAATGAACAGGAAACGTGCTAGGTTCAATAAGCCAGGCCGCTGCTCTGAAATGAGGCTATGCTGCCAACAGCCAAGCAGCTGGAAGAAACAGCCCCCCTGCCCCCGCCCCTGCCCCCCTGGAAATGCTCCTGCTTCTGTGCGGTGTTTCCCCCCTTCTCTCCTCCCCTCCGAGGCTGCCTGCCAGCAGACAGGCCCGGGAGCCCACACAGACATGCTAAGGGAGGTTCAGACTCTGGGCTGGGGTCTTCTGGGGATGTGCACCATCCCCCTGATGTCACCAACAGGATTATTCACTCGGAAAAACACAGAAGCTTGTCAAGCTGCCACAATCACAAGGCAAAACTCCATCTTTCTCTGATGGAGAGAAATGAAACAGGGGCTGAAAAGACAGAGCTGTCTGAAGGGGGCGAGGTGAGAAACATCCTGGGTACATATGACATTAGTCACACATGTTAAGTAGCCAAGGTGGAAGGGTGACAAGCACACAGCCATCTCCCACGGGACCCAACAGTCGTGACATGAGGGCCCACCAAAGGGGGACAATCAGCACATCACCCCACCCCCTCATTTGTCCCCCTACTTCCCTCCCCACCTGGGCTTGTCCACTCTTCAGCCATATCCTAACAAGGAGAGCAAGACAATGCCACGGCCACAGCTCTGTGCTCCAAGGTTGCTCAGAGGATGGAGGGAGCGCAGGCATGCACTTCTGCATTTACAGGGCACTAAATGATCACGTGGCAGCTCAATTACTTAGGTAAGATTCGGAGAAGGACACTGCTCTAAGCCCACTGGGCATCCTAAACGTGGACAAAGTCTGTCCCCCACCACCACCCCAAGGAGCACTCAGGGAAGAAATTAGATTGGTCAAATGGCCTGTGGCCAAAGCTGCAAGTTTTGCATTTCTCTGTGGCCGAGAGAGGACAGAAGGGGACCCAAGAGCCACTGGAAAACCATCAGGTAATGAGCGTGGGGTTCTACTTTGCTTCTCACGGACAAGGCGAGACTGCTCTTCTGCACACACTTCCGGAGGCCTCCTGGGATGAACAACATATGACAATGGGAAAGAGGCATCCTCAGAGCAACAGCATGAAGGGCCAAGAGATAGGGCAGAATTATGGCATGTTGGTGAATTCGCTTATTACGTGTTGCCAAATATGCCCAGACTCAACTGGTTCAGGATCATTTCTCCTTACATGAGAATTCTAGGACCCCCCCTCCCCCAGCATGGGTTACCGGCTCCTCTTCTCTGCTTCTTTAGTACTACTTGGAAGCAATGCTCTTGGCTATGACTGTAATAGAGCCACCCACTAGCTTTTTCCTTGAGAGATGCTATTGTGATAGGAAAATGCAGCAGCACTACCTTCCTTGCTCAGGTGCAGTCCCACGCCTCCTTGGGAAAGCACTGCCTCAATCAGATGCGCTGTGAAGGGAGATGGGACAGGTGCAAGGACAGGGAGGAGAAAGGAAATGCCCTCACCATATTGAACGGCAACGCCATGGATTCTGATCCGGCTCCTGCCAGCTCCTGGGAGCTGTGTTCTGAGCCAAACAGAAGGCTGTTTCCTCCTGAGGAAGAGTTGACATCCACACTCATGTCTGTCTTGGTTTGTATGACCCCGAGACCTTCAGAGGCCAGCCTCACACATACCCCTTCTTCACCCTGTTCCTGAGGCCACACCAGGTGCTTGCCGTGCCCCTGACTCGAACACCTGATGCTAAACCATGTCTGCATCTTTGCATACAAATTATCAGTCCAGAGGGCATTCCTTCCCACCCCTTCTGTTTCTCAGATGAGGGAGGGCTTGTTCTCCTTGAAGTCCCAGCCCAAATGTTATGATTGATTTCCCTCAGTTATTCAGTGTCTACTTCTATTTGTAAATAGCAGTACTCCCCAAGTACGAATAATATGGCTATCATATTGTATTTCAGGAAGTTAAAGGTCTGTTACACACACACTCTGTGCCCCCACGCCCCCCCCCACACACCTTCTAAATTTTTTTAAATATATTTTATTGATTTTTTACAGAGAGGAAGGGAGAGGGATAGAGAGTTAGAAACATTGATCAGCTGCCTCCTGCACACCCTCTCCTGGGGATGTGCCCGCAACCAAGGTACATGCCCTTGACCGGAATCGAACCTGAGACCCTTCAGTCTGCGGGCCGACGCTCTATCCACTGAGCCAAACCAGTTAAGGCACACACACCTTCTATTAGCAGCTATCACATGAAGCATCACTAAATTCTAGCCAGTGACGTAGGTATTATTTCCTCTTCCCAAACACAGAGGCTAAGGCTAAGCTTGCTAATGCCGGTGACTAGTGTGTAGTGGGGTTCGGAATCCAGCGCTGGTCCCTCTGACTCCAAAGCTATGCTCTTCCTGAGTCTACTTCCTATTGTCTTCACTCCCTTCGACTGGGAGCACCTCAAAGGCAGACATGAATAGCCCAGTTAGCAGACAGCAAGCAGTCTCTGACCTTGGGTGAGATTGCCAAACTCTAGCTCCAACAGTTGCGTGACCTTGGGAAAGTCACTTAACCTCAAACTAAGCCTCAGTTTCCCTCTCTGTAAAATGTTGGTTTTTTTCTGTTTTGTTTTTCCTCTTTATTGAATTTATTTGGGAGACATTGTTTAACAAAATGATATAGGTTTCAGGTGCACAATTCCACAACACAGCATTAGTACACTGTATTGTGTGTTCACCACCCCAAGTCTCCTTCCATCACCATTTATCCCCCCTTTACCCTCCTACACCTCCCCTTACCTCCCTCTCCCCAGCAAATGTACAATATTATGTTAAACATTCAATAGAATTCTGTATATTAATTACTGCAAAATGAATAGGCACTGTCATGCATGTGAATTCTAGCCCTTGGTTTTATCTTCGCTCTCCCAGTCCTTAGAATAATGTCCGGTGCTGAGTGAGGACTCTGTGAATTTGTGTGACATGAATACATTTTTTAAAAGTGAATGAGGCTTCCTGGCAGGTGGAAATGGCAGAGACTGGGGTGAGAACAGGGAGTAAAAGGAGCCGGTGCCCCTTTAAGAGAGTAAAGAGAATGCACAGTGTTACTGTGACTCCTCCTCTTAAGCTACATATTTTCCAAATACTTCATTTTGGAAGATATCCCCAGGATTTGGACCTTTCTTCTTCATCTTCATCCTCATGCTCCTTTCCACCACTTCTAATCTCTCCCTTTCTCTTTCCTCTTCCTCTTCCTCTTCCTCCTCCTCCCATTCCTATGTGCCTCAGCAACATGCACACACACACAACACACACACACACAGTAGCACACGCACTCAGCCCAAGGAACCCCTCTGTGCACCAGCTGGACATATCCTGATGCAAAGTCAGCAGAACGGGCCTGGGCCTCAGCAGCCTCCACGAGACTCTCCGTTGTGCCAACAACATGCATCAGGAGGGCTTCTGATTGGAAGTAACAGCCCCACATACAGTGGGTTAAGCAAAGATTTCATCTTTTCATCAAACACGAAGTCTGGGAGGAGAAAGTCACTGGTGTCGAGGCTCTCAGAGAGGCCATCCGGGTCCAGGCACCGCCCCAGCTTTCTACACGCTGCCCGTGGGCTCTGTGTTCTGCTGACGTTCAAGGCAAGAAAAGGGGCAAAGAGCAACGCCCGTGGTGGCCGAGCTCTCTAGTGGTTATGAAAAAGCTCTCTTGGAAACTAGCGTTCACTTCCACCGCATTGCCCAGAACTAGGTCATGTGACCATAAACAGCTGCAGGCAAGGCTGGGGAATCAGGGAACATAGTCAATCCTTGGGCAGCATCAGCTGCCCCAAACAAGGGGTTCTATTAGCCAAAAAGGGCGAGGGGGGTGGTAGACACTATAGCCTACCAACAGTGCCTTCCACACTCCATCACTGCTCTTTCTTTCATTTTATCTCTAACTTAGAATGGGCTGATCTCCGGAAACAGGCTAAGTGCCACAGATATATGTCACCACCTGCCCCCCCTTCACTTCTCAACAAATGCTTCACAAATTATTGGCAGGAAGAAGAAAAAAAGCGTAAATCAGGCCAGATACACAAATCCTGCTGAGAGAGCCAGGCGAGGCTGCGAGCCCAGCCCGCACTGCTTGTTGGAGGCACAGAGGTGAGCGGGTCGTAAGCATGAGCCTGCATGACCAGGCGCCATCAGCTGTGAGTGTCAGCAATGCCTTTCAGGGGACCGGAAGAAAGGAGGGCAGAACGGTCCAAGTCAGAGTGAACTTCCCACCCCTTCCCTGTGGGGAAGAACAGAGCTCCACCTGTCTGAAGAACATGATAGAAATGTCAAGACACAGGCAAAACATATACTGAGCCAGGGCTCAAAATCAGGAAGAAAACAATAATTCTCTTTCTCCAGAACTATACCTGCACGATAGGGAGAAGCCAGGGAAGCATCAGGGCCAAGGATGCAGAAATGTCTTTAGAATAGGTACCACATCTCCCAGCTCCATGGTCGGCAAACTGCGGCTCATGAGCCACATGCGGCTCTTTGGCCCCTTGAGTGTGACTCGCCTGGGAGAATCTATTTTGAAGAAGTGGCGTTAGAAGAAGTTTAAGTTTAAAAAATTTGGCTCTCAAAAAAATTTCAATCGTTGTACTGTTGATATTTGTCTCTGTTGACTAATGAGTTTGCCGACCACTGTCCCAGCTCAAGTGTGTCATCAAATCCCTCCTCTCAGAAAGACCCAGATCCCTACACCTTAGCAGCAGCAGCAATACATTTTGCTGTCATATTTATAATGGTATATCCAGAGCAATTTAATATTGAGATTGCTTAGTTTTCGTACCATTCATACGTAAGAGCTGCCCATTTAAGAGGTTATTATGATCTGGCCCAAGATTCCACCCGCCACACTTCAATAAAATAGTTAACACGGAGTGTGACTATAAGCACAGCAGAGCAGAGAAGCCCAATATCAATAACGGAGTCTTCATTCACCACCCCGTCCTCCCATCATCCACACCATGAAATGCACTGTCTAATACAAGAGTAAAACTCCTCCAGTAGCTAGAGACACACACAGCGTGCCTGTTCCTCTTTTCTCCCCACACACCACGTCCCACCCCTTCACACACACACACACACACACACACACACACGCACGCACGCACGCACACGGGCAGGCACATACACATACACATACACATACCACACTATCAGCTCATCAAGGGAAGTTGAGGGTGGAGATGGTTCTTCAAGATTCAGAAATTCACAGACTCTACTCTGTAAGTAACGATAAAACACAATCCCCACTGTCACCACATTTGACTTTTCGAGGATGGCGTCTCTTTTAGCAGCTGACAATAAAAAAAAAAGGACAGAGCAAGAAATGAAATTTGACACCTTTTCTCATTCATTTTACCTTTGCCAAAACCACAGAAACACAATCAGGGCTTTTCAAATGAATCGGTACTTTTGGGGGGAGGTGGCACAGTTAAGAGGGGTTCAGATTCAGCATCTAATAATAGCTCAATTAAGACAGAGCCCATCTGTTTCTCCCTGAGGAGTTTTGCAGAACACACAGACGAGTTATTTCCTTTTCCTTTTCTTTCCCCTTGTGTACACTGGCCCTTCTTCCACCCCCCTCACAAGCGCCCACAGAGAACACCCACCTCTGCTTCTTAACTCAGCACCTCATGAGCCACTTCCCTGGCTCAGAGCAGCCCAGCATCTGAGCACAAATGCGGGGATACTTGGGTGCGAACTGGACCTGTTTGCTGACTCGGCATGAGTCTGTACTTGTCTGTAATTTCTGTGATGTAACTGCAGGAAAAATGGTCCTGCTTTCACTCCCTTTGATTGTTCCAATGTGAAAGCAGAAGGAGGGGGGAGGGTGGACTTTGCGTATTAGTTGTGTATTAGGTGTGTCAGTGCTTAGGGGATGGCAGCAGGGGCATCAGGTGGGCAAAGGGAAGCCAGCATTACAATAGGGTAAAAGGCTCTGCTGCCTGGCAGCCTTGGTGCCAGTGCCCCTGCCTCCCCAAGCCTTCAATAGAAGGGAAACAGAAACAATCCTTGGAGTTCCCCAACCATGTTAAACACTTTGTGGCAAACCATGAGGGGTGATGCTTTTATCCAGCTTCTTGCTGGATTTTACCCACTTGTTCCAACAAGCAGGCCATTTTTTGTCAAAACAAATTGTTTTCTTCCCAACTTTCCTTTCACGCTGCATTCAGATGTGCCTGCCTTGGTAGTCATGCTTATGCTCTCTTAGGGTCATGTGATCAGTTGTGGGGGCGGGGCTCTACCAGTAGATTTTATCTTATGGAATCCAAGCTGTTGTTCTCTGGTTGTGTAGCCTGTGGAAATCATGTTCTTCCATGGGATCCTGAGGGGAAAAATTCCACCAACCCATGCACATGAGACTGTGATGTGACAGGATTTATTAGGGGCTGATGGGGAGGAATAGAAGGATGTCCCTCAATGCCCCGGCTCCATCCATCAGCTATGGGAAAAGTCCCACCTTGTCTTCATCAAGGCCAAGACAAAGGCCAAGGTCCAGAGTTTCTGCTTCATGTTAATACTTAGTCTTTTGAAGCCCTTGTGGTCTGCCATGAGCCCTAGAGGCTGCTAGACCCACATAATTGTGTGTGTGTGTGTGTGTGTGTGTGTGTGTGTGTGTGTGTGAGAGAGAGAGAGAGAGAGAGAGAAACAGACTTCTTTGTTCCCATGGGATTATGACCAGGAACTTTTCAAAATAACCAATCAACTTCCCACAGCTTTTGATGGGCCCACCCCCTGACCAATGATCCCTTTCCCAGGCTAGACTGACAGGCCTCTCTGGTCAAGCACCTCCCCTGCACCATGTTGCCTTTTATTGCCCATGTGCTTACCTCTCCCTGCTTCCCCACAGATACAACCTGGTACGGGGAGGGTGGATGGGGGGCGGCAGGGCAGTGCTATGGTCAGGGGGACATTTCCTTTCCTGTCCAACAGGATTAAGTCCCCTGGAGTATGTGAATGGGTCTGTAGCTTCCTGATGAATCGAATAGGCTCATGCTCCCCAGCTCATTAGGCTCAACAATGCCTGATGGCCTTGGCTTCCCCCACTTAATATCTAGCTACCTAAGGTAACAGCTTCAAAGGTGAAAAGTGAGTGGAGCCCGAAAAATGGAGTCCCGAGCATTGAGCCCATTCATTGTCTCTCCATCTACACCAATAGCGTCTGGTTATTTAGTGTCATCTCTAATGTTAGTGTTGTTCTTGAGCCATATTAGGGCTGCTGACAACCTCTGAAGAATAAATAATGAACTTTAATAAAAATGAGCCTTCATAAAAAAGCCAGGCAAAATAATGGGCAGACCACCCAATCAATCAGCAGCACCCATAGTTATCTCTGAAGGGCATTCAAATGAGCACAAGAGGAAGAGGGATATAAAATAGAGTCAGTTAATGCCTATAATTTTTTAAAATCCAGAAGTCTTTGGATATTCATTCAGAAAACTCGGTGTGCGGATATAGAAACACTAATGAGGTACCCACGTTGGATGTGACCCAGCTTACACAGTGATGCGGGTACTCTCCAGCACATTCTCAGCTTGGCAGAACAAAAGGCTGGATTCGAAGACTCAGGACTTTGTCCTCCATACCTGATTCCTCCCCCTGATGTCTCTATGTCAGATAACATAGCTACATAATTAAAGGCATTTGGAACTTCTGGAAGAATCCCTTTTGGATTTCTTAAATACGGGCAATGCTAAAAAAATCAAAGGTATTCTTAATTATGGTCAGGAGGCCAGGATATCCCCTCTGGAAACATCTACACTAGTCAGATCTGGTGCCACCAGGTCTCAAATGATTGAAAAGGCTACCTCAACTCCAAGGGCATTTGTTTGCCCTCTTGTTTCCAAGAAAAAGGAAAAGTACGGGCCCAGATTAGCTTGTCACAAATGTAATGATTTGTTATACAATAACTTAAATGTAGGACCTTGTCCCCATAGACATCACTTGTCCTTCGAAAAAATACTGAGGATAAATACAAATGAGAAGAGACTCCTTAAAGATGTAATGCAAAGCCAATCATGTCCCTCTTAGTAGGAAATACCGCAACGAACATCATCCTCAAACTTGTCAAGGCAGAGAAGCTTTCCAAAAGAATTTTCAAATGGACCAAGAGGCCAAGTCATTAGTCGTATTGAGACACGCCGTAGGAGAGGAAAGCTTTTTAGCTGGATAAGAGCAGTAGCAGTAAATAATTGAATCAAAGCACAGGGCCAGTTGGCATATCTGCACTTTTCTAACCACACACACCATATTTCATCATGACATAAGATATTGTCACAAAGTACAGGAAGTCATGAGCTGTAATGAAACAATACATCATTCTACAACTCCATGCCATGCACTCCAAATTCCACGGGTTTGAAGAGTTCCCAATTCTATACCACTCAATGCGCGCGCACACTCACACACACAGACACACACACAACTTCTTCCGCTTTCTACTACAGTAAATAGAACAATAACAAAAAGTAAAATACACATGCATTAACACTCTCCTAACTATGTGGTATCAGATAAGGAGCATTAAATTCAGTCAGAAGACCAAAGTAGCCCTGGCCAGTTGTTCAGTGGTTAGAGTGTTGGCCCAAGGACCGAAGGGTTCAGGATCAATTTATGGTCAAGGGCATGTACCTCGGTTGCAGGCCTGATCCTGGCCCTGATCCTGGCCCTGATCAGAGTGTGTGTAGGAGGAAACCGATCAATGTGTATCTCTTACTACTTGATGTTTCTCTCTCCCTCCCCACCCTCCCTTCCACTCTCTCTAAAAATCAATGGAAAAATATCCTCAGGTGAGGATTAACCAAAATAAAAAGAGACTGGAGTTAAGCACTAACTTTGATATTCACTAACAAGTGACTCCCAGTATTGTCATGGTTGTGGAGTAAATGAAAGATCATTGACTTTAGAACCCAAGTCTAGAGTTTAAATCTTTTTTTTTTAAATATATTTTATTGATTTTTTTACAGAGAGGAAGGGAGAGTGGTAGAGAGTTAGAAACATTGATGAGATGTGCCCGCAACCAAGGTACATGCCCTTGACCGGAATCGAACCTGCGACCCTTCAGTCCATAGTCCGACGCTCTATCCACTGAGCCAAACTGTTTAGGGCATAGAGTTTAAATCTTATATCAACCAGTACATCATCTGTGTTTTTATTCAAGTTAAACTCAATTTCTTCATCTGAAAAATGGGTAGAGAGGAAGAAAATTTTATCTTTACCTTTTTTTCTCCTGAGGATGTTGTGAGATTAAATGAGAAAAATGCACAGGAAAGCTCTTGATAAATCTTTAAAAAGCTCTACTAATGTTTGCTAATTTAACTTCCATGAACCTCATTCTTCTCCTTCATACATTGGGGATTAAACAAAACCCCTATCCTGCCTCTCGCAGGGTTTCATGAGACTAAGCAAGCTAATGTATGTGGATGTGTTTGGAAAACGATAAAGCACTTCAAAAATGATTGTCATTGTATTAGCTTCACCTTGGAATTCCCAATGACATCCTACCAAGACCAGCTGTGTCCTCTCAAAGTTAAATGTCCTTCGTTCCTCACTTCAGTGTCCTTGTAACAAACAGCCCGCCTGACACATTAACAATCCAGCAAACATTGCCATTCTTGAGTAACCTATCCTTCCTCTTTCAATTTAAATCATTGTTTGCATAGATCTGCATAAGTGACACACCAATTGTTACTTTTCCTAGGCATTGGAGTTAAAAATACTTAAGCTATTATTAACACTCATTCTGCTGCTGCTTCCTGTATACCAAAAAATAAAATTCTCTTCTCTTTTAGGGAAAAGTATATGCAGTAGTTTATATATTTTTTAAAAAGTTAAAACAAAAACAATACTATATGGATTTGGTTTTCCATTTCATAAGACAGGAATGGGAAACCATACTCCAAAAACTGCCTCTACTACTGAGGACCCCTTGATCTAAACTTTCTTTCCAATTTCCAATGTTAGAATAGCCTTGTTAGTTTTGGAGGGGGAGTTTGTAAAGATGCTTTTGCTTATTATGAAAACAAATCTATATATATAAAAGGCTAATATGCAAAGTGTCCCCACAGGAGTTTGACTGGGAGACGGGGAGTTTTATCGCTCACTATGACGTGCGCTGAACACCAGGAGGCAGCACGGAAAGAAGGCAGGCCCAACAGCAGCTGGCAGCCGGGGAAGGGAGACCCCAGCTGGCAGCCAGAAGGCCCCAATCGGCCCTGATCGCCAGCCAGACCTAGAGACCCTACCTGTGCACAAATTTCATGCACCAGGCCTATAGTTAAATAATACTGGAAAGTATACCCAAACATTCATCAAAAATAAAATAAAATAATGCTGTCTTGATTTGGGTGAAAATAAAAAGCTATAATCTGCCTTTCCACTGATGTTGTGGTCATATTTCTGTCAAAAATAAAACCCATAGTTATTTTTAAGTGGCTCCAGGGTTTTCCATCATATGCAGGTATCATATTTAACCATTTAATTTAAATTAGTTCTAATTTTCCACTAACATAAAATACTGTGCAAGTTACTTACAAATTTAAATGTATGCCTGCTGTACGATGCAAGCCATTCTGTTCCTTGGTATCTACCCAAGAGAAATGAAAGCATATGTCTATAAAAAGACTTGTACACAGATGTTCAGGACAACTTCATTTGTAACATCCCAAACTATAAGCAACCCAATCATCCATCGACAGGTGAATGAATAAAGCAACCATGATACATCAATTTAATGAAACTCAAAGGAATGGACACAATGATATGAATAGATCTCAAATGAATTATGCTTGGCCCAAAATATTCTACACAAAGAAGAATGGGTACTGCATCATTTCATTTATATAAAACCCTGGAAAATGCCATCTCTAGTAAGAGAAAGCAGATTAGTAGTTGTCTGGGGGTGAATGGATGGGAAGGGCTAGAAGGGAGAGGTTAACAAGAGGTAGGAGGAATGGGGATGGATACGTTCTCTATATTGATTGTGGTGGTTGTATACAAATGTCAAAACTTATCAAAAAGTACAGTTTAAATATACACTGAGTGGCCAATTATGATCTCTGAATGCATAATAATCTGGCCACTCAGTGTATATCCTATATAATAAAAGGCTAATATGCAAAATGTCCCCTTGACTAGGAGTCCCACCAGCAGGCAGGCTGGCCAACTGCCCAGGTCCCCTCCCCCTGGACAGGCTGGCTGGACCTCACCCATGCATGAATTCATGCACCGGGCCTCATATATATATATATATATATATATATATATATATATATATATATATATATAGAGAGAGAGAGAGAGAGAGAGAGAGAGAGAGAGAGAGAGAGAGTGGCTAGATTATTATGCATTCAGAGATCATAATAATCTGGCCACTCAGTGTATGTCACTTATGGTGTGTCAATTATATCTCAACTAGAGGCCCAGTGCATGAAATTCATGCATGGGGGGGTATCCCTCAGCCTAGCCTACACCCTCCCCAATCTGGGATCCCTCTCACAATCCAGGACTGCTGGCTCCCAACTGCTCACCTGCCTGCCTGATTTCCTCTAACCGCTTCTGCCTGCCAGCCTGATCACCCCCTAACCACTCCCCTGCCAACCTGATTGATGCCTAACTGCTCCCCTGCTGGCCCGATTGCCCCTAGCTGTCCTCCCCTGCTGGCCTGGGCACCCCTAACTGTCCTCCCCTGCTGGCCCGGTCACCCCCAACTGTCCTCCAATCCTGGCCTAGGTCCCCCCAAACTGTCCTCCCCTGCAGGCCTGGTCCCCCCCAACTGTCCTCCCCCTGCAGGCCTGGTCACCCCTAACTGCCCTCCCCTGCCAGCCATCTTGTGGTGGCCATGTTGTGTCCACATGGGGGGTGGCCATCTTGTGTGTTGGAGTGATGGTCAATTTGCATATTACCTCTTTATTATATAGGATAAAGCCGTCTTCTAAAATGGGGGGCGGGGTTATGTGACTATTCCATGCATACACCTCTGTGAACTGGTGGGATTCCCTCCTTAGAGTATTTTTGCTTTGGGCACAGACTAGTAAGTAACTTCTTAACAAATCTTCCTGCTACTAGTCTGACCTTCCTATGGGCTTTTTTATTTTTTTTTTCTGGAATAATCTTTGTAAAGTATATTTCTAATCAAAACTTTTCATTCACTCCTCATTTTTTATGTAGTGAATTCTCCATATACATGGCTAACCTTGGCATCCAAACACCACCATTATTTGGTCCCCACCTTCCTCGCAGGCTCTCACTGCCCACTTCCGCGAAGCCCATGCACCCTGTGTGAACTGGGAATGGCCCTGAAGCAAGGCGTTTCATGAGCAAGACTCAGCTTCCTCATCTGTAAAATGGAATAATAAATATAAACTGACTAAAACCATTACAAAAATACAATATTTTCACAGAAGAATGTTAAACCACCAGTTAACACCATTTTAATCTGTTTAGCACAGTGGTTGGCAAACTCATTAGCCAACAGAGCCAAATATCAACAGTACAATGATTGAAATTTCTTTTGAGAGCCAAATTTTTTAAACTTAAACTTCTTCTAACGCCACTTCTTCAAAATAGACTTGCCCAGGCCTTGGTATTTTGTGGAAGAGCCACACTCAAGGGGCCAAAGAGCCGCATGTGGCTCGCGAGCCGCAGTTTGCTGACCACTGGTTTAGCACATTCTCTCCTCCCTGCACCTTTGCACACCCCAAGCCTGCCACCTTCACAACCATTTCCTCCATAGTCTTCCCCTGAGTTCTCCTGCTCTGTTAGATGAACTCATCTCTGACACCTAATGATCAGCCTGTATGCTTGTCACAAATATGCATGTGTATGCTTGCCACACAAGCTTGCCACCTTTTCTAAGTCTGGAGCTATTTTTAGAGATAACCTGAAAACTGAGCATAAAAACCTCATCTCTAAAGGGTGGTGTCCAGGGTCTGGGACCTTGTCCTGATGTGACCACCTTATGTGGCCTGGCTATGGGACTGAACCTGGGCTCTCCTGAGTGGCTCCTTATAAGTCTCCCTCATCCTATCTGAGCAGTGGCTGTGGCATTAGCTTCTATTAAATTCAACACAATGTTGGTAGCATCTTGTCTAGTTTTCTACCTAATAAACTCTTGGCTCTTTAGGGAGATACTGCATCTCTGTGTCCCCATAGCAACCAGCACAGTGCTGGGCACACAAGTGGTCATTTAATAAAGTGCCTCAGGAATCTCAAGAGGAATTGCTGGTCCCTACTGTTCTGTGTTTGCAGGCCCTTCAAAGAGTTGAAAATAATATTTTGGTTCAATGACCTGGGTGAGGTAAGGGGACGTATATTGCAAGGTCTGTCCACTGAAACATGGCTAAGTAGAGAAGGTTGGTTAAGGAGAGCAAGGAGGAAAAAGACGAGCTGTGTTTATTTCATGTTGCATGACGTGATCAGGAGAGAAAGGTGTCAGACTGGGCTTCAGGTAAAAGAGTCAGATTCAACCCGGCCGGCGTGGCTCAGCGGCTGAGCGTCGACCTATGAACCAGGAGGTCACGGTTCGATTCCTGGTCAGGGCACATGCAGGGCTGTGGGTTTGATCCCCAGTGGGGGTCATGCAGGAGGCAGCCAATCGGTGATTCTCTCTCATCATTGATGTTTCTATCTCTCTCCCTCTCCCTTCCTCTCTGAAATCAAATATATATATATATATATATATATATATATATATATATATATATATATTTAAAAGATTCAGTAAAAGACTAGGTTTACACAAGACTGAAAAAAATGGCAATGTGCCTTTTGTAATAAAAATATATGTAAATATTTAGAGCATTAAAAGGTTATAAATACATTAACTAGAAAGAAGAAAGGCAATAAAAATGTATTCTATGATGGTAATTGAGAATATTCATACATATTTATGATGGCAAAAAATTCTAAGCAAGCAGACTCCAGTGGTAGAGGATCGGCCACATGCATTTTGGTACAGGCACATACTGCAGTGCCGCGCAGACGTGAAAAGTGTATGTGGGTGGTTTGGACGCGTTAACTGGATAAGGAGGTAGGGGCTGCGAGACCATGTAGAAGAGAGGGTGGGAGCTGGCTGCAGTTAAGGGGCAGACCCTGAGGAGATAGAAAGAGCAGAGGGGGGTGCAGGGGGGGGGGGTGCAAGAAGCAAGCTCAAACCAAAGCTTCTGTTTCTGTGTCAGGGGAGCAAGTAAATGTGTGGTAACTGGTACCAAATAAAAGGAAAATTTCAGCTTGGTGCATGGTGACCTTGAGAGGTCATGCAATCTGCACCCGGAGGTGTGGCCCAAGCTTGGGAAGAAGATGCGCTTGGAACTACTTTGGGGATTTGTCTCTGATGACACGCAGTGAAAAGGAGAAAGCATAGCCCTAACCGGTTTGGCTCGGTGGATAGAGCGTCGGCCTGCGGACTGGTGGATCCCAGGTTTGATTCCAATCGAGGGCATGTACCTTGGTTGCGGGCACATCCCCAGTAGGAGGTGTGCAGGAGGCAGCTGATCGATGTTTCTCTCCCATCGATGTTTCTAGCTCTCTATCCCTCCCCCTTCCTCTCTGTAAAAAATCAATAAAAATATTTTTTTTTAAAAAGAAAAGGAGAAAGCATAAAGCATGGGGGAAAGAAGGAGGAGGAATTTCTGAACGTAAGGTAGAGGACAGACGGAGGGACCAGAGAGAGGGAGACGGAGAGCATGCAGAACCCTCAGGCAAAGACACAGGGAGGACCTGCCTCGAGGTCATTCTGCCTGTCGACTGAGGGAAGATGCCCAAGGAGTCCTCATGCAGCACTTGTTCGTCCAAGTCCCATGGCTGTTTGGACACCCCCACTTTACATGGACATGTTCACGCGGGGGCATTTCATTCCTCCTTCATAAAAGTTTCAGAGTCCTCGGAAAAGACACTACAGTCTGGAAAATGTGGCACCCACAAGCCGTAGCTGCCTGCACCTCCCCAGAGCGAGCTCAGAGCTGCAGCCCACCTCTCTAGGGTGGATGCCCCTCCTTCGAGAGCCGGTCCCTGCCGACACCGTGAGCCAGGGCGAGTGCCAGGCTGGGCTGTGCCATCTCCTCACTGTGGCCTTTCCTCCACTTGCCTCCAGCAGCCAACGGATGCGGGGAGGCAGCGGGGTGGAAGGCGGTGTCATTGCTTTTGACTCGGCTTACCGTTGGGGCCCTTGACTCATCATCTGCCCCCTGACCCAACATTAGCATAATGCTCATTAATCAAGCTCTGGCCGCCAATTAACGGCCAGCTGTGTGGATGCCATACATTTAATAGCTTCGGAGTCAGTCAGAGAAAAGGTTAGGCAAATGATTTTGGCAGGAGGGGTGGGGATCATTCTAATTCTGAGGGAGCCTGGAGGCAGCCATCCACCCATGCAGTCAGACACCTGATCTCATTTGTGAATGATGGGGAAAGGAGGCCAGGACAGGCACTGGCCAATCATCCCCGCTCTACCTCTCTTCTACCCCCCACTCCCACCCCAGATGAACTGGATGGAGGCAACGTGCCCTTCCATCCCTCTGGCCTGGGGTTATACCCCCGTCACTGCCCAGGCGGCCAGCCAGAGAAGAAAGCCCTGATTTATTGCTCTTGGCAGTGTCCTGGCTGGGCATCTCTGTAAACTCAAGCCGTGGCTGACTAATAAAACATACACTCAGATTCGCCCCTCAATAAATGCCTTTCAACCTTTAATCCTGTTTGTTGCCGTCTTTGAGGGAGCATTGATTCAGCGAGCGATGAGGGCCTTTCCTCCCATCTATCTCCTCCCGATCGATGTCCTGTCACCCCACTGCATCCAGCCCGACAAAGGAGAGGCCTCCGCGAGGCGAGGAGGGCATCTCTCTCAAGATTTATTTCACTGCGTGTGAAAGTTTTTAAAACTGCCAATGGAACCCTGGTCCTAGATAGTTTCTCTGACCCACAGCTATGCCAGGTCACCTCCTGGAATCTGGAACACGGAACCCTGGTCTCAGAGTAACACCACAGACACGAAGGAGCCCTTAGGACAACGAATTCCAAATGAAAATTTTAAATGTATTCTCTTTGCCATCTTCCCATCCTTTCTTCCACTCTCCCCACCTTCGTTAATGGTACCAAATCCGCTCCATCACCCAAGAGTTAAGCTTGTGCTGTCCCCATCCCTTCCACTCCTTCCTGCAGATCCAGGTGACAAGGCTCCTGGTTGCTGCTGCTTGAGTCTGCCCCTCACCTGCATCCCGTTGCCATCTCAGCTCCACTCCTGAGACCAGAGCTCAACCCTTGAGCACCATCCCTCCAGCTGCTCCCCATTCGTGCCCTGCTGGAACCGTGGGGAGGACCCTCTTCTAAAACAGGAGTCTGACCACAGAGTTCTGCTCATCAAAAGTTGGGTAACTTACCAAGGTCCCATAGCTGGTGGTTGTTACTTTCATCTGCTGCGTTCGGGGTAATGTATCATGCAGCAATACAAGACGAATGCATTTGGCTACATGCGCTTTGCCCAAATAGGAGGCAGAGGCTCAGTGTTCTCTCCCTGGACCCCACCCCGCCCCCCCGGAAGAGCTGAGGAGGAAACTGCAGAGCCGGTTCCCAGCCCCACACTGCAGCCCCAGAACAGCAGAGAGGAAGCTGGAGGCCACAGAGGCAGCCTGTGTTTCGATTACCCTGCTGGGCACTTGCCTAAGGGAGCACTTTCCATCCTCCCAACAACCTCCATTCAACCCATGAGGAGGCGGAGGTTTGGGAGAGGGTAACTGGCTGAGCCATGTCCTGATCAGCCATCCACAGCGCCCACCAGACCCCCATCCCTGCGCTCACACCAGAAGCAGCAAGCACAAACTTGGCCGAGAAAAGTCGCCCTCTTTCGTGTAAAATATTACAATCTCTATCATCTCTAAGATGCCCGATCTTGGGGGGGGAGAGGGGGGGAAGGCTGGAGAAGAAGCTAGAGAGGCAGCAACGTGGCTCTGGAAATGGGTTAGAAAGCAGAAATCCAGATGTTTTCCTTTTTGTCTCTCTAGGCATCCACTCCCGACAGCAGCTTGCGACACTGTGTGTGGCCCAGCTGAAGAAATTCTAAATGTTTGCTTCAAGGATGGAGCTCACAACTCATCCTCAACCATCAGGAGGGAAGCCCCCCCTAGGGAGGGCGCGGGAAGTGTGTGTTAATGCCCTGCCGTGTGAGTATGGGCTGGAGTGAGCAGGAGCCCGAACACAGCGTGGGGGGGCACGTGGAACAATTACCCGGCGACCCATTGTTACAACCCAATACATTTCATGTAATTCCTAAAGGCCAACCCCGTCTTTTCTTTCTCTTTTTCTTTTTAACTCCTTTTACATTTTCAGAATCATACTTTAATTAGCATAACATTTAAATTAGCGAATGGGATCTTAATTAGCGGAAGAAATAGACTTTTGTTGGAGTGGTAAGTAAAACAAATAAATCCACTTCCTCATTCAAGAGCAGTTTGCTTATGGCGCATTTAATAGCCTAGTGTACCATAAACAATTTCAGGGAAAGATGAGGAATTAAATTAGAAGACATACTGGCCGGTTCCCAGTTTCAGGAACTATTTTTTATTTTTTTTCTCTTTTGGTCTCCAAAGGGCTCCCTCCCTCCCCCCTTATCCTGCTGGCCTCCTCGCTGCACGAATAAAGACAGGGGTCCCGCTGGACTTCCTTGGGTGCTTCCCATGATTACAATCTCCTGATAACTGGAAGATAAAAATATTGCTTCAACTCCCACACTCCTGTTTGGCCTCGGAGTTGGCCTTTTTTTAATTCACTGGGTCAACGAAAGAGCCAGGCACTCCTTCCTCCTCTGTGCTCACTGGGCCCTTTGCAAGGGAGCGAGAACAGCAGCTTGATGTTACACCAGGAAACTGAGGAGCCGGCCACCTTCCTGAGGCTCGTAGGTTCGCAATGAGAAGGGAGCCTCCATCTAGCTTCCAGGCCCAGCTTCAAAATCTCCTAACCAGTTTGGCTCAGTGGATAGAGCGTCAGCCTGCAGATTCAAGGGTCCCAGGTTCGATTCCCGTCAAGGGCATGTATCTTGGTTGCGGGCACATACCCAGTGGAAAGTGTGCAGGAGGCAGCTGATCGATGTTTCTCTCTCATCGATGTTTCTGACTCTCTATCCCTCTCCCTTCCTCTCTGTAAAAAAATCAATAAAATATATTAAAACAAAAACAAAACAAAACAAAAAAAAACACCTGCTGGTTGGACCAGTTAAGGCATCCTTCAACCCTGGTTTCCTGGTCCATAGCATGCAGCTAAAATCTACCTGGGGAGACCTTTGTCAGGATAAATGTCAAATGATTTATGTATTTAGTGCAGTGCCTGAATAAATGGTGGTCATTATTATAGGGTGAGTCTTACCCTATTGTGCTGGAGGCTTGGCCCTCATAACTAAAGAAATGATCATGAAATCCAGGTCATCCTGTCACTCCAGGTGCTGGTCAGAGGATGCCTTTGATGCAGGGCCTGTGTGCCTGCTGCCTCGGGGCCCCCCAGGTTGCCCAGCACCTGGTAAACATGCAATAATTGCCACTGATTGACAGGGAAGGGTGGTAGGCTCCTGGGATGGAAGCCAACCATGTATGTCTACACATGTCAGTAAAGGCCCAGTGAGGATGGGAGAGCGCTGAGGTCATCCCTGAAATTCTTTTCCTTGTTCACCTGGCATAGAACACACATTGCCACGACCCTCCCTCGAGTACAGGCCTCCGAAGACCTCACGCACTGCGAATCTGAGTATATTAAGTCACGGCTTGAGATGAACTGAAAACATCTTAATATCTTTTTCACATGTAGGAGTCTGCAACTTTAGGATTCAAGACCAGAGCATCTGTACATGTATCCAGCAATATAAGGCAGCGGCAAGTCCGAAGGAAAATAGATATCAAAACCCAAGACGAGGACAACTGAAATGAAAGAGGGCTGGGGTCCAGCCAGGACAGGTAAGGGAGCTGCAGGGAAACTCCTGGTCGGCGCTGGATCAATACAGCAGACTTCCTGGGAGAGGTGGGACCTTGGGGGAAGTTTGGATAGAGTGGGGAGACAGCATGCAGTGAAAATCATATGGGGAGTCATCTCAATAGTGGGGTGCGGTTGGGAAAAGGATGGGGACCAAAAGGAGGAGCCTGAACAAAGCGGCGTTGCCTCTCTCCCCTCCCACCCACGACTCCCTGGAAAGACACCAACAGAAGAAGAAAGCTTTTCCCACTGCAGGCCCCTCAGTCCCACTCTGGCCAGGCAACTGCAGAGAGCAGTAAAACTTTAATGGCTCCCAGTGGGTCGATTCAGCAAGAAGGAAAGTGCTATAAATCTCACCCGATGCTTATGTGCAGCTTAAAAACAAACGGCTCCAATCACACTTGGCAGAGCCAGCCAATTTCCCCCAGCACGGGCATGTAGCAAAGGAAGATTTACCCACCTCCGGAACTCATGCAAGGAGAAGTGTGGGGAAAAGAGAGGGAAAAGGAAAAGGTCAGCGGCGGAAAGAATGTCAACGATTTTGGAATAGATGGCTCAGCTTAATACAGACATAGAATATTCGTCACTTTCCTGCTAAGCAGTCGTGGACAGCCAGCCTGGATGCATCGTCCCCACAGTGAGGTGTGCCGGTGGAGATACATTTCCGGCTGCAAAGAGACCCCCAGCTCTCTAACATTGCTTCTCCATGCCCAGGAGGAGACCCCCTGTCCCTCAGGATCTCTTGTCGTTACTGTTGGTCTCCGAGCATCTCACTAACCCATGCTGACATGTAAATACAAATCCTGTCAGTGCTGGGCTCCGCCGGAAGACCCTGACACGGGAGAAATGGAAATATACGAAAACAAAAGCCAATTTTCAGCAGACCCTGTGCCATCTGGCCACCAATGCCCGCTCCAGCTTCAACAATCCTTTCCCTGTTGAACCCTCCGCCCTCGTCTACACAGAGCAGCCCTACACAGCTATCTCCGCATCAAAAAGCAGGATGCATTCCCGTGATGCACTATTTTGAAAGAGTGTTAACAAAGGAAAGAAATGAGTCCTCATGCTACAGAATACATACTCAGAAATGTAGTTACCATATTATATTATGAATAACATTCATAATGACAATAACAGCACGGATTTATTGAGGCATACCTTGTGCCAGAGCCGGTGCTAACGTTCTCTTAAATGTATTACATGGTTTAACATCTTTTAAAAATCCAAGAACTAGGCTTTCCCCCTCTTTAACAGATTAGGAAGCTGAGATTCCAAGAAGTGCCATAATTTTGCCCAAAGTTAAAGAAAGGAGAAGATCGAATAGAATTGAGGTACTCAAACTCCAAGTCCATTCTTAATTATTAGATTGCATGAGAAAAAAATCAGAGGTAATTTTGGAATTACATATACAATTTGAAAAGCTAATAAAATTGAAAATTAATGCTTTACTGAGTGCTTAGCATATTTGCAGATGCCATGCAGACACTTTGCATAAATTAATGCATTTATTTTCCCCACAAATCTAAGGTAGATATAGCTCTTACCCTCATTTTACAGATGAGAAACTGAGAATTGAATAAATTAAGGTATTTATTATTTGTAAAATATAGTTCTATTTATTTCAGAGAGAAAGTGATAGGGAAAGAGAGATAGAAACACCCCGATTAACAGTATTATTTGTCATATATGCCTAATATGCAAAGTGTCCCCTCCGGAGTTCGACTGACCGGGAGTTCCACCGCTCGCTAGGACATGCGCTGACCACCAGGGGGCAGCATGGAATGAAGGCAGGCCCCTGCTGGCAGCCAGCAGCCACTAGGGACCCTACCTGTGCATGAACTTCATGCACTGGGCCTCTAGTGTTATTATAATAAACTTTTACCTGGGCTTTCAATTGCTGGAATTTCTTTACCCCAGTGCTCAACTCATTTTTGTTTTGCTTTATTTTCTGAAGCACATATCTTATAATATAAACTCCTGCTGAAAATCCTTCAATAATCCCTCTTTGATGAAAACATTAAATACTTGTCAAGGGATGTGGTGAGATCTTCCTAACTTACCTTTCATTTCTCTTACTCTGTTACCCTAGAGATAATTACTAAACAAATACCACTTCTCCATCCTTGAACACACTCAGCATTTGCTCTTCTTTACATCTTCATTTGCTCAACCAATGCCACCTCCTCTCGAAAGCCTTTCCTGACTTCCCAACAGCAACAACAAAACAGATTCCTTGCTCTTCTGAGTCACTATTGAACTGTGTCCCTACTTTTTCTGTTCACAGTACTTCCTTTCAGACAGCTGGCGAATGCCCCTGCATCACCTTCAAGTGAGTGTGAATAGACAGGGCATGAAAATGCAGGTGGGCCCCTCAGCTGGACTGATTATCTTCCAAATGTAAAGTTCTTGTCCCTTCCTTTCTCTATGTCCCTTTCAATACCTAAAGACATTGAGCTATCAAATGTTTCATTTATCTGTAATGTTTGTTCTCAAGTACCAGTAAAATGCCATCCTATTGCCCAAACACCCAAGAAGGACCAACCAATAGAGAGATGAATAGAAAGCTATGTAGGTACACATACAAAAAAAAAAAAAATCCCCGTTAGATGTGTGCCTTACCTACTGAGTGGACTTCAGGGGGCCAAGTAAAGCAAGTCATATAAGAGTAAGTCAGGCCAAGACCGGTTTGGCTCAGTGGATAGAGCGTCAGCCTGCGGACTGAAGGGTCCCAGGTTCGATTCCGGTCAGGGGCACGTAACTTGGTTGCGGGTACATCCCCAGTGGGGGGTGTGCAGGAGGCAGCTGATCGATGTTTCTCTCTCATCGATGTTTCTAACTCTCTGTCCCTCTTCCTTCCTCTCTGTAGAAAATCAATAAAATATATTAAAAAAAAAAAAAGAGTAAGTCAGCACAGAGATCATGTAGAGGGAGTGAAAGGAAGGGTGCTCCGGGCATCTGAGTGGAGCAGATAACACTTGAGCAATGCATTTGGCTCCAAGCTTGTGCCAGTAAGGCAAATGGAAAGGACATTGGCTTATCTCGCTTGCTCCCTATAAACAGAAAGCATATAAATTCATCGGTTCAGAGAGCATTTTCCTTGGAACCAAACTTAAGCAGACATTTACTGTGAGAGAGAGTGGGGAGTTGCACTGGACAGGATTAATAAAAAGAACTCTGAGGGACACAGTGGAAAAACACCTTTCACTCGATTTTTGTAAGAGACAGAGAAATGCTGCTCAATGGCCAGGTCTCATATTGACTCTACATGAAGGCAGAAGGCATTACATTAAATCCCGGCACAGGAGAGCCGTTTCTTTAAGGAAGGCGATGCCATTGACACAGCACTGGTATGGCCTGTTTTCTGAAATGCTTTTCTAGAGGCCATGACGGATCCAACCCTACTGGCTTACCTCGGCCCTGTTGCCACCAATGGAAGCCCCTGCAAAGCTTGCTTGTTGTGAGAGGTCCCCTCTGCTTCCACTAACACAAGGGGAGCTTGACCTGCTGACCTGGGGGCCCAGCCTAAGAAACACAGACTCCTAATAAAATTACATGAATCAGCAGGAAACGAAGACCACCCTCGGGGCAAATAAGATTATTCCACTGACATTTGAAAGCTTTGTCTCTGATCTTCAGCTTTGATGGAGTCTCTCAGGTGTCCTGCTACTGTCCAGTGTGGCCCTTTCAGAAAGCACTTCCTTTGTCAGGTCCATGGTACCCATTTCTTGCCTCGCTTAAGACAGGTGATCGCCCTGGCTGGTGTGTCTTAGTTGGCTGAGTATCGTCCTGTGCACATGCAGGGTTGTGGGCTCGATCCTGGTGGAGGGCATGCAGGAGGCAGTTAGTCAATTTCTTTCTCTCTCTCTCTCTCTCTCTCTCTCTCTCTCTCTCTCTCTCCCCCTTCTTTTTCTAAGAATCAATCCATCAATCAATAAAAAGACAGGGTGATTTCTCAAAGAATCACTTGACTGTGCACTCCTCACCAGCAGTGAGAATATCTGTTTTCTCGACAGTCCATGCCCATCACAATGTCTGGCCCAGCGTAGTGACTCGGCTAATATTTGCTGAATGAGTGACAGGCTTGTTCTCTGTTCCTCTAGGAGACAACATAGGACCGTTTACTAAAGTGGCACCTTAAGACACACATATTCCTTCTTTCACTCTAAGGGGGAGGGCAAGACTATAAAAATCTTTGAAGCAGAGCGATCTAAAGAGATGCAAGCAGAAAAGATGCAATGCTTAAAAATCAGCTTTAAGGAGCTCACATACCTTGGGTATCACATTGTGAGACATACTAGGGACCATAAAGGGTATAAACCTTTCTTCAGAACCTTACCTAGTATGTCTCAATCCAGGCCCCCTCTACCCTCCTTCAACCACATGAAATGTAAATACCAACCAATTCCTTCTCATCTCCCTACCGTGATCCTACCCTTCACCGAACCTCAGCTTCTGCTAGCCTTATCGCTTCCATGTGAGCTGGGAGTCGCTGTTCTGAAAACCCCCAACACGTGCAGAGCCTCAGTGCATTCTGCAAGACTTCTTTATGCTAAAGGACTTACTGCTGCCAGGGAACAAGCCTTCTCAAGCAAAGGAACACCCCATTCATTATCTGCTTTACCCTGGGGACAGGGATGTACCCGGAACAGAAATTGTGTTAGCATTTTCTTTGTTATGCTGGAACCTTGATATTAATTTTTTTTTGCTTCTTTTGACATATGAAGTAATTGCAGATCTGATTTTTCTATCCCTCCTCCTAGTAGAAGGAGGGTCAGGAAAGGGATCAATATTGAACAGAAAAGGACACAAGGAAATGTGCCCTGTTCTTTAAACTTGTGAAATGTTGTCCAGTTGCCATCTTCACTGATGGCACATGGTGAAACTTGGACTTAGGAGTAAGTTCTATGACCTTGGGCAGTTGACTTAACCTCTTTAAGCTTCAGTGAACTCAGCAATTAAAAAGGCAGAAACAGCTAACATGGTGAGCATAGCAGCAGGTATACATTAAGCTCTTCCTATGTAGTGCCCATTGCCATCTCCACATTCATCACATGACCATCAGTATGTTCTCTGGCTCCGCTCACGGTGCATTTGCAGACCAACCTCCCAGCCATTACACAGCTGTGCTTTGAATCCGCGGGGCAATGGGAGTCCAGTGAACAGCACACGTGAACACAATAGCCCTCCACTCTGCTCCTCTAGATGAGAGAAGGACACAAGCAGATACACACGGCTCTATTCTTCCTACACATTTAACAAGAGAATAGCAGTTCCCAAAATAACCCAAGCATAGCATCCCCAGACAGAGACCCATACTATCAGCTTCTATCACCTTAAGCAACTTGTCATGTCTAGATATGTCTTCCCTTTAATCCAACTTGCTAAATATATACTTTAAGCAGATCAGGAAAGTATATATGCTGTTGAGTGAGTAACATGCTTTTATGCATGTACTTACTAATGAATGCACAGGTCTGCTCCATATTGCAATTGGCAAGCTGGGGGAAAAAAATCTTCCAATACATTTAAGATAAAAAACTGATTTGGATAAAATGAGAAGGTTACCTACCCATCATCTCTAAGAACATTCAAACTCTGTATAGAGATTTTTTCCCCACAACTATTTCTAAGCCTATTCATTAGGCATCCTGGGCTTCTTCCCACTTCTGCTCCATCTTTTCCAACCCCCAAGTTCCAAATGCCCAGCCGGGGAGAAATGCTGTCTTCTAAAGTAGATTCAAGTGGGGAAATGGTTGCTGCAAATCTGCAGAAAATCCAGGTTGGACATGACTTCAATGTGCAGGGAACCCACCTCTTTCTCTCTCTTTTTTTTTTTAATATTTTTTTATTGATTTCAGAAAGGAAGGGAGAGGGAGAGAGAGAGATCAAAATATCAATGATGAAAGAGAATCATTGATCGGCTGCCTCCTGCACATCCCCCCACTGGGGATCAAGCCCGCAACCCAGGCA